>NC_137344.1:28727462-30050696 GCF_965287045.1 Carcharhinus amblyrhynchos
TATTCACTCTGGTCGTAACAGTAGAAGAGCAGAAAATTTCAACCATTATCTCATATTTCTCCAGGTTGAATTCCAGTTGCCCCTTTTCTGCCTCCCCCACGCCCCCCACCAGCCCCCCCCCCCCCCCCCCCCCGCCGAATAGTTCACTGATACCGTCATGCGATCAACAGCTTTCTTCGTCACTATCAACCACATGACCATTTTTTGTATTCACCTGGAAACTCCTTAATTTAAGTAAGCTCTAGACAATAACATTAATTTGAAAATTTTTAATTTGTGAATCTATAAAATATAATGGAAAGGAACAGATATGTTGGCTCACTTAGGCTGTCCCATACAATTGTAAAGCCTTCCACATCAAAATACAACATGCCCCACCCAACACAGAAGCTATGTAATCTTTTAAAAGTCAAGCAACCTGATTTAAAACCCAATTTAAAACTAGACCAATCCAGGGAAAATTCCTCTCAGATTCCAGTGGGGATCAAAAAATCTTCCTGAAGACTACTTTGACTCTGATTAACATTGCCAGGTATCTGCCTCTTTTATGAGGTGATATCAAGTGAGAAAAGTTCTCACTTGAAGAAATGAATCTGCATTCACTGCAGATTCCAGAGGTTTACTGTCTCTGAGAAAAAAACAGCTTCATCACCTACTGTAGTCTTGCTCTTGTATAATTTGGGACTCTGATACTGATCCTTACTAATCTATCCAGTTGAAATAAATTGGCTGCATAAAAACAGTTTAATATCTTCCTTGCAATATACAGGCATAACTCTTTAAAACTATCCAGGTAAATGAGATGCTTGAAACTGCAAATTAATTTTGAGCTCTTGTTCAAACTTTTAAAAAAGCTTAAATATCACTCATGCTTCTCATGCACTCAAGATTCTTGTGGGACAGTGAGTAGAATCCCTAACTCTGAGCTCGAAGCTCCGAGTTCAAGTCCCATGCCAGGACTTATTGCCATTAGAAGGAATGCTTGTGATGCAGTTGAATAGTTGATAATCAGCATAGGAATCCTTCCATCACCTTCACCATATTCCCAAAGGAAAACCAAAGTGTGTGAAGGTACGCATAAAAAAGAATTACCCACCCTATGAGGAGACTAAAAGTGGATTCAGTATTCTAAATGAAGCCTAACATAGTCCTTGTATAAGGACAGAATAGCATGCTTTGCTTTGTAGTTGATTAGTCTTTAAATTCACCTTTGTACACTATTCACTCCAGCTAGCTTCACAGCTTGGTCAGGAATCTCCAGAGATCCAAGCATCTCTTTTTTTCATCATCCTTAATTCTTTAACTTCACTGAATGATGTAAGCATGCTCAGCATTCAACTTGTCCGCATGCATAATGCCATGGATTTCTAAGTTAAATATTATTCACCAAGTTTGGATCCAGTTTCTCAGCACATCAAGGTCTATTGAGAATAGTTGAACATCCTCTCCAGTCCTGACTATTCCACACATCTTCATATTATCTGTAAACTTGCATTTCATTCCCTTATTGATAGGTTCTATGTAATTAATAGTTGTATGAACACTTTTACCATTAATGGTTATTTTTCACCCTGAAATACACTGAAATAAGATGTGGCCCAGAAGTAAAGGAAAGGGAAATTATAGACAATCAGGCTAAAAGCATAAGTTATGTAATAGATTCCTGACACGGGCACAAATTAGGTAATAGATTCCTGTGTGCCACAGCAGAAGAAGAAATATTTTCCATGTACCAGTTCAGCTGTTACTTGATAGATAATACTTCCAATAATAGAACCTACGATCACTCCCTGTTAATGTGATACAGGAATATGGTAATCCTGAACTGAACTTGTCAGATTAAATTCTTCTAAGGCTGTGATGGAGTAAAATCAAGATTAAGTTATTGTTTTGTTTCTTGACAATTATCTTGGATTGTGCAGGAATGAGATAAAATAGGCTGGTGTATAAATTTGTGATGAGCAGGAATAAAAAATGGGCATTAAGTGTATTGTCAGCCCATGGTATACCCTGTACCTGGTTTGCTTTCCCACTGAGGTCCAGATAATTTGCTAATGTGAATGGTGGTTTGATCAGTTCAAAATGAATCTGTTTATGTAAGGTAGCTGAAAGCAGACTGAAATGGCACAATGGTTAGCACTGCTGCTTCACAGTGCCAGGGATTCAGGTTCGATACCCCGCTTGGGTCACTGTCTGTGTGAAGTCTGCATGTTCTCCCCGTCTCGATGCGGAAACATTTCTTCATCCAAAGAGTGGAATTCATGGAGTAATTAATGCCAAAACATTGAATGTATTCAAGAGGCGACTGGATATAGCACTTGGGGTGAGTGGGATCAAAGGTTATGGGAAAAAAGTAGGATTAAGTTATTGAGTTGGACAATCAGCCATGATCATGATGAATGGTGGAGTAGGCTCGAAGGGCCAAATGGCCTCCTCCTGCTCCTATCTTCTATGTTTCTAAATTTATTTACTAGTGTCACAATGAAATTACTGTGAAAATCTTTCACGCTTCAATGCCTGTTGAAGTAAACTTGAAGTAAACCTATGAAAAACATAAATTCTGATACATTTTATACGTATGGATGGAAGAGACTCAACTGATACCTTCCATCTAATATGCTTGATATATTGAAACTGTCAGGAGCACATTATTACGGAGATAGTCAAAAACTGTACTAAGCAGCTTCTCTGCAGTCTAATGGTTAAAGATGCTGTTTGGTAAAGTACAGTGCTCCAAAAACTGGAAGTGAGTCTTGTTCAGTTTTGTTGCTGAATGAGATGATCTGGGAAGCGATTGGATGCAGAAAATGACAATCTTATGCAGAAGGGAAAAAACTGAGCCAGGGTTCCTGCTCTTATTTAACATCTGGTGACCGTCATCACAAGGTAGGCAAGTGTGAGCATCGGGTGAGGGTAAAATAAGGCTTATTCATCTTAGTTTCATTGGAGAACTACAATGAAATTACTCTCAACATCTGAGTAACATTGTGTGAGTCATGTTAGTTTTTATTTCAACGTTACTGTGTTTTTCGAGCGGCAGGGGGGAGGGAGCTCTCAAATGTAATCTGGAATTTTCAGAAACCTAGGTTAGTGCAACAGTTAACTCAAGATTTTCTGAATTAAATCATCTCAATGCTGACAGGAAACTTTTTAAAATCAATGGTATACAACTCAAAACGTCCTGTAATTTCTTAATGTTAAAAATGTATTCAAAAGCTCTTTAAAATCCATTGCCTTGATATACACATTGTAATTAGAATCATAGAATGCCTACAGTGCAGAAGGAGGCTATTCAGCCCGTCAATATGCACTGACAAAAATCCCATCCAGGCCCTATCCTCATAATCCCACACATATACCCTGCTAATCCCCTGACACTAAGTGGCAATTTAACATGGCCAATCAACCTAACCCTCACACCTTTGGACTGGAGAGGAAACCGAAGCACCTGGAGAAAACCCACACGGACACAGGGAGAATGTGCAAACTGCACACAGACAGTGAATCCTGAGGCTGGAATTGAAGCGGGTCCCTGGTACAGTGCTAACCACTGTGCCACCCACAAGTTGAACCTTAAAATCAGGAAATAGTACTGCACAGAAAGAGGCCATTTGAACTATCAAGTATACGGCAGCTCTTACAAATAGCAATCTAGTTAGACCCAACCCTTCCTACTTTCCCCAAATCCCTGCCATTCTTTTTCTTTCAATTATTTAACCAATTCTCTTTCGAATTTGTATCCACCTCCCTATTAGGCAACATGCTCCAAATTCTACCCATTGCTTGCATGGAATAGGGATCCCTTATTCGTCATTGTTTCCTTTGCTACTAATGTTCAAGCTGCGCCCTCCCATTCTGGACTTTTCAGCAATTGGCAAAAATTTCCCTTTATTTATTCTAGCTAAATGCTTCATGATTTTAAGTGTCTTCATTGAATGTTTTTAAGGCAAGGATAGATACATTTTTGAACAATAAAGGAATTAAGGGTTAAGGTGAGCAGACGGGTAAATGGAGGTGAGTCCACGAAAAGGTCAGCCGTGATCTTATTGAATGGTGGAGCAGGCTCGAGAAGCCAGATGGTCTACTCCTGCTTCTGGTTCTTATGTTCTGATGGTCATCAAATCCCAACTTTCCCTTCTCTGCAACAATCCCAGCTACCCTCATTTCTCCAGAATTATTCTAATCACTCTCTTCAATACTCGGTACAATGTTTTCACATTCTTCCTAAAGTTTGGTGCCCAGAATTGGACACAATATTCTAGCTGAGGCAGAGGTTCAACATTTCATCCTGGCTTTTGTACTGTGTCTCTGTATATAAAGCCCAGGATCCAATATGTTTTAAAATCATAGAATCAAGAATCCTTGCAGTGTAGAAGGAGGCCATTCAGCCTATCGAGCCAGCACTGACAACAATCCCACCCAGGTCCATTCCCTGTAACCCCCTTATTTACCCTGCTTGTCCCAACGACACTAAGGGACAATTTAACATGGCCAATTATCCTAACCTGCATATCTTTGGAGTGTGAGAGGAAATTGGAGGAAACCCATGCAGACACAGGGAGAATGTGCAAATTCGACACAGACAGTAACCTGAGGCTGGAATTGAACCCAAGTCCCTGACTGTGCCATCATGCCATCCATTAATTGCTTTGTTGTCCTGTCCTACCGTCTTCAGTGATTTGTGCTCAAGCAGCCTCATATTGCTCCATCTTTGCACCTCCTTTCCAATTTTACTGCTTTGCTTGCATTGTGACTCCTCATCCTTCCAACTAAAATATATCACCTAACACTTTACTGCATTGAATCTCATCTGCCACGTGTCAACTCATTCCACCAGCTTTAGTCGCCTTGAAGTTTATTACCATCTTACTCAATGTTTACTATACTCCCAAATTTGGTGCCATTTGCAAATTTTGCAATCGTGCCCTGTATCCCCAAGTCATCTATGAGTATCTAAAATAGCAGTGAACCTCATACTGAACCTTGGTGAACATATTCTATTCCTTTTTCCTGCCCATTAAACAGCCATTCCCAACTCTCCATTTTTATTTCTTGGTCAGTTTTGTATTCATACTGCTACTGCCTCTTTGATTCAATGGGCTTCAAGTTTTCTATCAAGCTAATTTTATGGTATTTTATGAAGGACCTTTTGAAAAGCCATAGGCAAAATATTAATTGTCATGTCCTCATCTAATATCTTACTCACCTTACCAACGACTGTATCAAGTTGACCATATTTGATTTGCCCTTAACAAATCTGTGCTGGCTTGCATTTATTAATCCATGTTTTTCCAAGCTTATTTTCTCCCAGATTATTGTTTCTCAGAGTTTCCATATGATCCATGTCAAACTGACTGTAATTGCTAGGTTAATTCTTCTTCATTGTTTGAACAAAGATATAAGCCAGAATTTTCCAGCCATTCACGCCAGTGGGATTCTCAGGTCCCACTGCAGTGGATGGAGATTCGGCTGAGTGCTTTGCCCTCATTGGCAGCGGCAGGGGTGGCGTGAACAGCCAGAAAATTGTGGCCACGCCGTCTACAGACTTCCAGTCCTTGGGCACCACCCAATATTTAAGGATGTTTGGAAGATTGTAATGAACATCTCTGCCATTTTTACACTTAATCCCCACTGTATCTAGGATGTATCTCATCCAGTGACTTATCTATTTTAACTACTGCTAGTCTTCCTAGTACTTCCTCTTTATCCATTTTCACTTCATGTAGTATCGCAACAACCTCCTCCCTTTGGCAAAGTTCCCTTCCCTGGTGAACACCAATGCAAAGTATTCACGTTACACCTCGGCCTCGACTTCTGGCTCCATAAGAGGATCTTCATTTTGGTCCCTTATCGGTCCCACCGGTCCACTGACAACCCTGCATATTCCTGTAGGGGAACTGATAGGAATAAAACATAACACACCATACATTAAAATTTTGATAGTAATGGTGCACACTGCTGAAAAACACAATGGCATGATCTTACCTGCTGTTCATGCCATACTCCTGCAAAGTCAGTGAATTTGGTACTTAGCCAAATCTCTGTTCACTGCATCGGAATGGGAAAATCCCGCCAGCGTGAACGGTGGTGAGATGCTGGCCAATGGGCTATAAAACAAAATATTTAATGTGTTGTACTTTTAGGGGCACAGATCAGCTCGATAGCCAATATCTTTCCCCAAAGATAGGGAAGTCTAAAACTAGAGGGCAGAGGTTAAAGGTGAGAAGGGTGAGATACAAAAGGGTCCAGAGAGGCAGTTTATTCATGCAGAGGGTGGTGAGTATCTGGAAAAAGCTGCCAGAAGCGTTTAGACAGTTACATGGGTAAGATGGGTGTCGAGGGATATGGGCTAAATGTGGGCAATTGGGACTAGCTTAAGGGTTAAAAAAAAGGACAGCATGGACAAGATGGGCCAAAGGGCCTGTTTCCATGCTGTGAACGTCTATGACTCACTTTTGTAGATTAACACCAGGCACACACAATTGAATTTATTTTATTCCCAGGGACAGCTGTGTGAGATTAATCCACTTTCCCACTCTGTGTTCATCATTTTAGCTTGCCCTTTAAGTCTCCCTATTAATATAGAGATTGGTCTCTGTCAATTCTGCTAAAGAAATTCTGAAAACATTGTGCAAGATGACTCAGGTTGACTCAGTGTTTGTTGAAGTAAATATTTTCCTTCCTCCTTGAGGGAATTGATTCATCTTTGCTCCCAGAAAGCCTGAGAAAGGTCAGGAACTCAGCAACTGAGGCATCACACCTTCCATTTCACATGCTGCATTTAAAATTTAATGCCAGAATCTGCTATTCACTGTAATGGCAACTCCTCAAGTTAATAATAACGTATTTGTATGTCTCACAACTCCCCATGTTACATAATTGAAAAGTTGCACATCCCCTGGATCTGATCATATATTTTTTGTGTAAACTGTTTAAATTGACAGTCATTTGGTACTTTTTCACTTGAAAATTTAGTAATATTTTAGGAATTTGATATGAGGATAAATAATTTATATTATTTGTAATTTGGGGATCTTGTGATGGACCAAAGCTAATTTTTTTATTGGTGTCACAATTAGGCTTACAAGAACACTGCAATGAAGTAACTCTGAAAATCCCCTAGTCACCATACTCTGGAACTTGTGCTGGTACACTGAAGGAGAAGTTAGCATGGCCAATGCACCCAACCACCACGTCTTTTGGACAGTGGGCAAAAACCAGAGCACCCAGAGGAAATCCACGCAAACATGGGGAGAACATGCAGACTCCACACAGTCAACAATCCAAGCCAGGAATCAAACCCAGGTCCCTGGCACTGTGAGGCAGCAGTGCTAATCACTGTGCCACAGTGCTGCCGCATGGGCTCATGACGTACTTGATGATTATCGAAGGTATGTTCATAATGTGACCAAACAGGTTGATTATCAGTCTCTAAATCCTTCTAATATGCTGGATGGCAGGCACTAAAGAATGGGAGAGTTTCCTGATTAGCCTTACCACAGAAGGCAAGCAAACCACTCCAGTCGTTTGCCAAGGATAATCATGGACCCATAGTAAGTCCATAATCACCAATGCCTTCTTAAGGCACGAGGGAGGAGGATATAAATAAAGCTTTATTTTCATTGCCTAAAAAGCAAGCAAAGTTTTTTGTCTATAAATAGATTTTGTGAACATTCAGTCCATCATGTCTCTTCCTGAAACTTTCCAGCTGAAAGCTTGCTACAAGGTATTCACTAGATTTGCACCAGGATAGAAAGTTAATATGTCATTACAAACCACCCTTCAAGCAAGAATAAATGAGCAAACCATTTTACTTTATTTTTGCTTCATTTCAACTCAGCAAAGGAAGAATTGCGATGAAAAATCAGCTGCCCAATTTGCTATAAGCCCATTTCGCACTGCAGGAGTAGACTAATTTCATAGTTTAAATATTACTAGACCACCAGTAATGGGGCTCAACTTTCACAATGGTCTCACAAAAAGAATGACAGATGAATGGTAGTGGTATTGTTTGAAGTTGAATCCTTAGTTAGATATTCTTGCTTCTTACATGGCTGCTGGCTTCCCTTCCCTTTTTTTTAAGCATGTTCATCTGTAAGGATTCACAATTACAGAAAAAAGTAATGTGAATAATTTTTCAGTTGCCTGAAGACTGCTGTCAATCATGATCAAAGGCAGCTCTTTGGGCTACTGCTAGTGACTGACATGTGCAGTGCTCACCCACAAATGTGTGAGACCAACCTTGGAGCCAAAAGAAAGTATTGAATTGATGTCTGACCCAGTGAACCATGACAAGCTTCAGAAGCTAAAAAATGCAGTGGAGGCCTTTCTTGAAATGATTTGCCTTTCCATTTTACTTTGATAACAATTTTTCTTTTCTTTCCCCTCTGCTTCCAGAAGACCTTTTGTGTTGCACAGTTTGAAGTGTGTTTTAAAGGCAGAGTATTGAATAGAGGACAGATTTCACCCTGTGTTTTGGGATCACGCGCTGCTGAATTGGGAGTGTATGTCGAATTTTTCAGCACATTTCTGTTGATGTGCCTCGTACATTTCAAAACTACCTCCAAAGTACATAAATATTATTCCAATTTGGGTGGAAAAATCTGAAGATGTGACTAAGCTGATATTGCACACTCTGGGAGGAACCTTGCCGTAGTGTCGTTTCTGGCGAGAAAATCGGTGAGAATCCCACCAAGGCTGACACCGGGAAACCACGTTTAATATTTGGCCTCTTTAACAATTTCTATCTCCGCGTGATTCATTCTGCATTTGTGGTGGCTTGCCTCAGATTCACTCGCCCTGGGAAAACTCAAACTCTGTTATCAGTGGGGCGATCCATTTAAACACCTGCCCCGCACTCTCCTCACTCGCTCCAAGTCCTGTCAGGGAATGGCTGCCAGGAAGCCAGCACCAAGATTCAGGGAGGGAGCCCTCACCAAACTCCTGAATGGTGTGGAGCAGAGATGTGACATCATCCACCTGCGATCACGCAGACATCCATCAAGCAAGGATGCAGTCATCCCTTCTCTTACCTTGCAACTCTGCCTATGCAACTCCAGCAGCTGTGGGATGTCTGGACCCGGGGGCATATCATCAGCCAAGAGCTTAGCATGGTACTGGGCTCCAGCATCCCTCTGAGTGCCGGCATTGCAGACAGTGGGTGAGTGCCAGCTCGCTCTGCAAGAGGACAGGGCAACAGTGCTGGAAGAAGATGAATGATATCCATTGCAAAGCCAGGGTAAGTCTGTCCCTTCACACACCAGTCACCCAGCCACCCTCTCAGATTCCCAATATTTGTAATTGCTCCCCCCCCCCCACCAACCCCCGCACTCTCTATTGTCCCCCCAATACATATTCTGACACCTCAGTGGGATTAACTAGTCGGCAGTCTTGTAGGTCATTCATTGGTGAGCACCTCCACAGCAGGCAGAGGCAGGTACATCTCTGGAAGCTGGCACTCAGAGGAATGCTGGAGCCCAGCACTGCTGAACCCTTAGCCCCTGGATCCGGTCACCCCACAGCTGCTGGGGTTGCAAAGGCAGAGTTGCAAGCATCAAGCAGGGATGACAGCTTCTCTGACTGCAAGGCTGACTGGAGGAGTCCCATCACATTCTGCCCAAGCAGATGGTGCTGTTACTCCAACATAACAAGGACAACACTGCAAGTGCAGCATCCACAGTGGAGGCCTTTATGGTGGGGGAAGCCCACTCCATGGCTCAGCTCATGATCTCCATCACCTGCTCGATCAGTGCATGCATTGACACATGTGCCTTGCAGCGAATCTCGGCTGGTGTTAGTGGCCTCCGCATTGGCATCATCAGCCACCTCCTGAGAGGATGCCCTTTGTCCCCAAGGAGGCATCCCTGCAGCCGCAGCTCTCCCTCAACTGGGATCTCTGAGTGCTGCGTGGACGCTACTTGGAAAAAGGGCACACACCTGCACGATGTGCATCATGTGGTCACAGACAATCTGGACATTGGAGAGGAGTCCCTTGTAGTACATAAGTGATGCCCCTGGCTGCCATGGGGAACACAGAGCCACATGGGTGCAGTCAATGACAACCTGCACCTGGGGGCATGCCTGCTATAGGGGTAAAGCCCATGGCCCTGGCATCCTGGCTCGTCTGGTTCAGTCCAAGTTGATGTATATGAGGGCCCTCGCAAATCGCTCATCTGTGACCTCCCTTATACAGTTGTGCGCTGCTAGTATGCAGCAGGTGAAACGAAGTGCTAACATCAAAGTTCAAAGTGGCGGTAACTTTAAAGGCCACAAGCAATGGGTGACTCCCAGTCCATGTGGTGCCAACTCTTGATTCACCTGTCCCTAGGACAGATGCAGTCTTCTCTGGCATTGCAGTTCTAATATCTGGATGCAGGATGTTCAATGTTAGAAGGCCCTTTGCCAGTAGTGTCACCTCCGAGGCTCCACCGTCTGTGCTTCTTCCCCTGGAAGAGCAATGGGCCCAGCCTCCCCCTCCTCTGCAGCAGCACGTCAATGTCACGGTTATTGGTCGATCGCAATCAACAGAATTGTCAACTCGACTGGTTCCACGATTGTCCAGAATTCTAAACTGAAGGAAGAGAACTTCAAAATGAGTAATGAGTACTCCTGACAGGGTCCTGACCCTCAGACCTCTCTACGCTTCTGGGACATCCACCCATGTATTTCCCCCGAGAAAGCACCTCTCCACTCAAACACATTCCCTCTCTTATCACACAACTCCACCTGAATGAAGTATTTTGATCCTTGAGAGTCTCAGCAGTCTGGAGGGGGTCTGGGAGTAGAGGGGGAGGGGGTGCAAATGTGAGGAGTTAGGGTAGTTGCATGCATTCATTTCAATGTACCAGCATCCTAACCCTTGAATGGGATGACTGATGAGAAACCTCACCATAATCCCTTCTATCTGTAGTAACCCTCTGAGCATAAGCCTTGGAGTTCAATCCAGGGAGTTACATTTCCAAAGGGTTAAAAATTGGGTGCCAATCAGTAGCACACTCATGCATTCCAATACTGACTTAATTGGCATAACTGATTCATCAAAGCAGGGTTAGGGAGCTAATCAGGCAACTAGCTTCCTCTTGTGGCAGGTGAGACACACCATATCATGTGAAGATAGCAATTTGCATGTCATCTTCATCCTTGGAGGATGCCGTCATGCCCCAGCTCACATGGGCTGTGGATTAAACAATCCTCCCAACTTGAATAGCTAGCCACCAATACACTAATCCCTAACAGCCTGGCCTCCATAACTAGTGACTTTGAACTTCCAGACATCTCTTGTCCTCTGGCTTGACAGTGCTGTCTGAATGTGTGAATTCATTCTCTCTGCAGTCATCCTCTTCACTATGTTGAGGGTCTTCAGACCACATCGGACTGGAAAACACCCCTTGTCAGAGTCTGCTACTCAGCCCATGCACCCTGGCCTCTCATGGGACTGCACTCATGAACCTCATAGTCGCCCCCAGTGCTGACCCTATGAATTTCCATCCAGTATCTTCAGTGAGCAAGCATGTCATTAAATAAGCTTGATTAATGCATTGGAGATGGACTATAATGGCCATGGATCAATATTCAGAAGAAGGCCGGAATTCTTTGATGCCACCACTGCCTGCGAGAACGGAAAATTTGGCGCTCAACCAAATATCCATTCACTGCAGCGGGACTGGAGAATCCCAGTCGTTTGCGAGATTGGAGAATTCCAGTCTTTCAAACACATCAGAATTACAACTGCCAGTCATTCAAAACCACTAGTAATCACAATATGAATTAATCTCAGCAGCAATTTATTCATTCTGGAAAGAACACTGTCAGAACAGTTGTTCAGACAAAATGTAGGACAAAAGCTTTTGACTGGATTCCACTTGGAAGGAGGAGTGGGCAGAATGGACAAAGAATGGCCAATCACAGGGATATTAAAAAAGACGCTTCCATTTGCTCCCAAAAGCCAATAGATTTCCTTATTTGTCACTAAGCGTGGGAGATGATAAACTAACTTAAGATATCAGTGAATACGGGCGGATCTGAAACAGGAAGAGTAGGATTGAGCTGGAATTCATGTGGAATGGGTTGTAACTTGGGCAAGGCTCTGAGAAAAGAGATATGGCTATAAGAGGAAGCTTCAGCAAATACAGGAAGGGAAAGGGATGTTGGTGAGAGAGGGGAGGAGAAATATTGTTGAGGGAAATGTTCCCCAAGGAGAATCGATAACAAATTAAACAATACAAGATATAAAACAATCTAAATCTAAATCAGAAAATAGTGTCAAAACTCAGCAGGCCAGAAAAAACAGCCAAATTATCATTTTTGGCATAGATCTTTTATTAATACCAATCAGTGTTTTGGAACAGGTGAAACTTTACTTTTAGACCTGTTTTATCTCTAACTAGAATTTATTCCTAATGTCTGTCTTTATTATTTAAACGTACAAGTGAAACTTCTACAATGGAGAAAAGATCTTTAGGAGGCCATCCCTTGTGAGAATAACACTACAACATTTCACCATTAAACTTGTACAGTGGGCTGAACAGATGGTTCATGATGCAGCACGGGTTCAATTCCTGTGCTGGCTGAGGTTATTCATGAAGGCCCCACCTTCTTGACCTTGCCCCTTGCCTGAGTTGTGGTGACCCTCAGATTAAATCAACACCAGTCAGCTCTGCTGCTCAAAGGGGAAAGCAGCCGAAGGCCATCTGGAACTATGTTGACTTTACCTTACCATTATATCAAACGTGTTTCTGTTTCCCACAAAGAAAACCTGTTTAATTGTTGACCTTTGAAAACCAACTTTAAACTTCTCTGAATTTATAAATACTTGGCCTTTGCATTCAGTGCTTCAGAATGACCGTCTTATCCATTCAGAACTCACTCCCATTGCTGCAAAGCAATCATTTATCAATCATCAATCTTAATGCAATTAGTTTTTATTATGCAGACTGTTGGCAATCTGGAGACATCCCAATAGTAATTTCCAGCAATAATGGTGTGAAATTGGGAACTTAAGGTCATTAGTAGTAATAAGATGTTTCACCCTCACCCCTGTTCCAAGCAACTAATGAAAATAACAAAGAATGATTATTTGACTACTGTGGGACTTCTTGATCTTGACCTGATACAGATTAATCAACAGAGATTTAGTCATATTTAACGGTAGGCATTTACGCAGATCATCCCAACTACAGTCAAATAATTTTACAGCTATTCAACATTAAGTTAATTTTCTTTGTCTTCCAGTCATATTTAAAGACGTTTTACAATTGTCCAATTAGACTTAATATAGCATCTTTTTAGAGTGTAGAGTACATTTCACATCATTGTAATGTAATAGAATAGTAAAAAAAATCAACATAAAACAAGCAGAGTTTTTTTCAAACGAACGGCACACAGATTTTTCTGCGCAGGCTGTAATACCATTCTAGTTTTAAACAAGATGAGAACTTAAGTGAAGTGGAAATGAGTTTCCACTAGGCTGCGCTGCTTTCTTCAGTGCAGTTTGTGGAATTTAAAACACAGATTGTGTTCTTTGCAGGTTGAGTTTCTGCAATTTTTGCACTGGTTTAAAAGCTCACTTGCACTAGAAACGAGCCTTGCTCACAAATCTGGGCACCCACCCAAATCGGATTAATCATCATAGCGAATTTCCACTAATTGCCTCATATGGGTTTTCAAAGAGAGTCTGGCAATTAATCTCTTTTATTTGGCGATAGGACATGTTTTAAAAGGTTGCAATTTTTTTTAATTTTCCAAGTAACTGACTATTGTACATCAGTATAACCAGGAAATCATCCTCTGTGGTTTCTTCAATGGTCATTTTCATTTATTTAAATTTGGGTTACCCAAAGGCTGTGACTAGAATTTTACCAACAGACACGCCCCGATTCAAGGCGTGCAGGAATGAATTCTCCAGGTCGATTTTACAAGGCCCACCCAAGTGAGGTCATAAAATATTGGCCATTGGGCAGGACTTTCCGGCCGCGCTCGCCCCAAGCTCGGAGAATCCCACCTGAGGTCAGTGGATCTGATTCATGGTCCCTGTCCCGGCCGCTATGATTCCCCTGGTGAGTGGAAGAGGAAAATTCTGCCAGTTGATTAAAAATGCTTACGTTTGTGATAAACCCATTTTTGGCTCAATTAATCAAACTCCACCAACTTACTGTTCTTAAATATATTAAGGAATATACTTAATCCAATTTTTAAATGTACATTCTAATACATTGCCCGATTTACAATTGGTACATGCAAATAATTTGAGACAAAACTTGAGGGAAAAAGACATTCTTTTTAATGTAAATACTCAGAAGGTAGTTAAGTGGCAGCGACCTGTAATATTAACTCTGCTTCCCTCCCCACAGATGCTGCCAGATCTCCTGAGTATTTGCAGCATTTCCTTATTTTATTTCAGACTTCTAATGTCCATGGAACTTCTGTTTTTTGAATTAATGCAGAATTATGCAGACAAGTGAGAATTTGCAACACTGGTGTAGTCACACATGTTCACTTCTTTACTAGATATGTATTGAACTGGACTGTTTGCAAAGACATCGGAAGGCCTGATCCACTGATGGCATCACTGCAGGTAAAAAAAAAAGTACTGGAATAATGTCTTTCATAGGTTAAGGGGATAATCCATGACAAAATGATGAGAAGCTGGAAACAGTGCATTCTGAAGAGGCATGGGATACTGTGTATCTGGATCATTAAAATGTCATGAGCAGGGACAGAAAATAACCAAAATGAAATGCTGACCTTTATATCTAGAGTAGAATGCAAGGAGTCATGCTTCAACTATACAGAGCCCTGATGAGACCAAACCTGGAGTACTATGAGCAATTCTGGGCACCACACTTAAGAAGGATATATTAGCAATGAGGAGTATATAGCATAGATTTACCAGATCAATGCCATGCACAATATCCCAGATGTGATCTCAACAACACCTTGTGTAACTGAAGCATTACTTACTTTTACGTTCAATTCCTTTTGTGATAAAGGATAGCATTCCATTAACCATCTTGATTACTTGCTGTACCTGCACATGAAGTGACTCACCGCTCTTGAATTCAATTCCCCTTGCGGTGAAAGATAACATTTTATTAGCTTTCTTAATTGCTCATTGCACTTGAATGTTAACCTTTTGCAATTTGTGCACCAGGACACCCAGATCCCTCTGCATCTCAGAACTCTTCAATCTGGGTGCGTTGCAGGTGGCATATTTCAATGCTGGGATGTCCCACAATTGAAAGGGACTTTCTCAACACCCATCTAGTGTGTGATTATATGTAGTTTGCCATTGTTGTCAATTATCCTGACAGCAGTCATAATGCCTTCATTCTGGGGCAATCTGTTGTGCCAGCTACATTTGAGCATCCACAATAAAACAAAGTGGCTACTGGACAACGAGGATTTTCCGTTGTTGGGTAGGCTCATGGCTCCTGTGCAAAATCCTTTACAAATAAAGTCAGCAGACATATAACAAAAACCACGCTGCTACAAAACGTGTGATAGAGCAGACCGAGTGGGTGTCTAATCCAATTTTGCACTGCCATTCTTTTTTGCAAATCAAGTAAACTGAGGGACAAATTAAAAGGGGCAGCCCCCAAAATGAAGGGAGCTACCCCAAACAAAAGACAAAACAGAAAGGAAACTTGAATCATTAAATCAAAATGTGGTTACAGGGGCCAATAATGTTTCCACTGCCTGAGTCAGTCTGTCTAAAGGGGTACTACGGTGTTCAACAGAGTCTGTGCGAAGATTCCTGATATCTTGTTGCATGTCACACAATCTTACCATCGTGTGGGCACAGTCCTTGCCACCAGTTGTGTGACCACTAAAGAGGAAGAGAAAGAGGATGAAAAGGAAAAGAAGAAAGTAAAGCAGTAAGAAGGGATGAGGCAATCAACACATCTTCTTCCTGACCTTATCGTCTGTAATTGACTCATCCAACTGTGATAGCAGTATAAACACAACTTCAATTACCCGTTCAACAACAATCTGACATCTTCCCTTCCATCTGTCACTAACCATCACACTCTTCTTTCCACGTTCAAAAGTAAAAGCCAACATAATATAAACATTACAAATCAAATTTATAAAACCAAACTATGCCATATTGTATACAAAAATCAAATAATCAGCCTTGTGTTCCCTCAGAGCCAGCCTCTGTCATTGCCTGTCATTGTGCTCCTATACAGCACTGCTCCGGGGACTGCAGTGGGGAATATGAAAAGCCACTGAGTTTCACCGGGATTCTGTAGATACCATTGCAGTTAAACCTTGAGTAACTCTAACTGGCACTAGAGGGCCTGGCTTTGGACTATCATTTCTGGCAGTTTGGGCTGGCTGGCAGGTACCAGCAAGACCACAGCTGGAGTGGCAGTGGTGGCAGTATGAATGCTATCACCCTGAAAGAGGACAGCAGCTTCTTGCCCTCGAGTGCTCCTGCTACTTCCCAAGGGATAGTATCTCAGAAATCCTCGCAAATTGATGGAGGACAGATTGTATGACTGCTGAGGCTTCCTGTAAAGCCCACTGAATGCTGACACCTGCAGCTGTGGTGACAGCAGTCTGAGCCTGCGTGGCAACAAGCTGAGCTGACCTGACTTCAGTCTGAACTTCCAGTGCAGCACTGAGAGTCTGAGTGGCCTTACCCTGTGCTGTAATGGAAATTAAAACATCAGCCATCACCAACTACATCATGTTCAGCTTCACAAACACACCACAATGGAAAGGCTGGGCTCCAAGCTCGGCACAAAGCTCTGTGTCAGGTTGGTGCTTAATGTTCCATCACTGCCTAACCAAGGTGCAGTCCTTGTGTATCTGAAAGGAGAAAGGCACAAGATTATGTCAGCTTGATGGCAGAGGTACATTGCAATGGCTGTGTGCTGTCACCAACTTCAGCTTGTAAATTAAAAGAGAGAATGGGATGAGGGGAAAGTGGAGATGAAAGGAGGAGGATTAAATATGAGGATATCATATTGTTCAATAATTTTTGCAATATGTCTAGTCTTAGCCCTAGTTGCGGCTATTCTACAAATGGTGAGCACAATCTGCTTTATGGGAGTAAAGACATACAACTGTGTATTTACCCCATTGATTAGCTGTTGTTGTTGCTTTCAGTTTTGTGCCAATTACTCCTGCAGGAGAGAGGGAAGTGTGCCAATGAGTGTAGCACAATTTGTTTGTGATGTGGTTAAATAGTTGTAGTCTGTGCAGGCTATGAGATGTGAATGTAAGGCTTGCAGCAACGCTCAGTGTCTGAGGGTGAGGTGCAGGACCACTGAACTGCACTCCTTATCCTGGCAACCCCTGTCTCCTCTTTCCCCCCCCCCCCCCCCAACCAGAATCCTTCCCTCAATCATGCGTGATATTTTTTCCCCCAATCAGTTCAACAAGTCACAGAAAGCTCCTAGTAAAATGATAATGCCATTGTTGGAGTCTAGTTTCAAATATCATCCAAATGCATATGGATCATTGATATTATGAGAGCAATGGTATAATGCAGTGTTAGTTTTTAAGTGTCATATAAATGATCCCACCATGAACATGAAACAAACCAGAAAGTACAAATTTTGCTTTAATAGCATTATGCAATACTGTTGATTTGGCAGCAAATTATCCCAGTAGATATTTATAATACTGTGCAGACAATAACATTGATTTCAGTGACTGCTTCAGCCCTCATTAACATGTTCAACATATAAATATAGTGATAGTAAATTCATATTTAAGGGAAAGATTCAAGAATTGCAACCCAGATAAACTGCACAAGATGTTTTCCATTCTGTAGGAGTAGAAGACCTTCATCTGTCTGGGTGCATGATATTTTTGAATATAATGATTCCGTGCAAGTGATGTAATTGACTTCTTTTCATTAGTAATCTTATGGGGTAGAAAGATCAAACAACTCCTGAGTGGAATGATTCAATATAGGTCTTCACTGTCAGTGAGAAGAATTGGAGCCCTCAGGTGTCTCTGTGCTACACAACATTTAAGAGGCCGAGGACAAATAGAATGGTTCACAATTGTATCTGTGTTCTCTTGATCAGTATGTCTGAAGCCTTTGCTGATTGCTATTTCTCACTTCAACACATTTTTAATATCTACTATGCAACTCAATGTTATCACATTTTTTCAATCCCTCAAAAACTCATCAAAAACACCAAGCTAGGGTAGAGTAGTAAGTAAATAGACAAAAGAACAAGTTTGAAGACAATGGAAAAAATCTTGAGAATCATGTGCAGTAACAAACAGCCTACTGCTTCACCATGAGTCCATTACACATTTGTGTCCTAACAATCTTAGCCTACATATCCCTCTCCAGTAAACTTTCATTAGCAACAATATAAACAGAGTTCCAGCCATGATTCCATCCTATATTTGCAAGATAACTATGGATTACAAAGGCAATCTAGCCCAGTTCATCTCATCCATCCCAAAATGATATGCGAACATGGGTATTAGGGGTCAGGAGTAGGCCATTCAGCCTCTCAAGCCTGCTCTGCCATTTCATAACATTGCCTACATTACACATGACAATAATTCAAAATAACTTAATTGGCTGTAAAGTGACTTGGCATTGTGAAAGGTGCAGTGAAAATGTAGGTTTTTTTCTTTTTTTTCATTAAACCTACATACAGTAGGCAGAGTCACTTTAACGATGGTGAAATTGGAGGCCTAATTCTGATTCTCTAAGGATAATTAATTTTACAAAAAAATTCAACTTTGTAGATAACCAAGCTGACTGTCCCACCAATCTGTTCCCAATTTTCCCCCAACATCCCCAAAAGCCCCTCATTTCCTCCCTAACCAGCACTTCACCCTTCCCCCAAGATCTCCATGTAACTGAGTGGCTGGTCCCTAAAATCTCCACTCAATCCCCCATCTAAACCACCTTCCAACCTTCTCCAAGTCCTCCCCCAAACCTCCCTTCTAATCTTCCCAAACCCTTCTAACCTTCCCTTGAACCTCCCCACAAAGGCCCTCCATTTCTCCAAAAACACACACACACACACACACACACACACACACACACACACACACACACACACAATCCAATTGGTTCTAAAATTGCAGGGATGTGACTTAGAATTTTACAAGTATGAGCACCTTCCTAACAGTCACTGAATTGATGATCTTTGGGCAGCTTCAGTTTTCTCATGATGGGCTTTTCAAAAAAAAATCAAAAAAATTGGACTCGTGAATCTGCGTAAAGGTTGAAAGCAGCAGCGTAGCAGTTCACTGACAGACTGGTTTTAAAAAGATCAGAACTCCCCAATCCCAATTTTTTTGAAGCAGTCAGCAACTCCAATTTCTCAGCGTCAATGATGAGACATTCCATTTAAAGCATGGAGCCTGGGCTCTGGTATTTGACATCATATGCACCAGCGCCCCCCCCCCACAACTCCCCCTCTCAGGCTCTGGTAAGGTGAAGCTATGAATGTTAGATATAAGTTATGATTAATAGAGATTGCTAGTAAGTGAGTCATGTGGCAATAATTCGTTGAGCAGTGGGTGAGGTAGTTGTGCAGTAGGTAGGATATGACATCTGAAGATCTTCCTATGATATTGCACCCATGTCCTCTGGGCTTGACTCCTGCCGTTTGACTGCCTTGGCGATCTGGTCCCACTGCCTTCACAGTGACTGTTAGAAGGGCCTTCGAGCCACAGTAGGCATTTCCCTTCCTGTCCATCTCCTGCACCAAAACCTCCATTACAGCATTGGGAAACCTTGGAGCCCACTCTCTGCCATGTGGTGCTATTTTTGTGTCTTTCCCAGGTCAGAACTAGCGTAGAATTATACCCAGCACTGGCACCAGTCAAAATCTAGCTCTTTTTAAAAGCTGCAGTTTGACTTTAAGTAGTGCAGGCTAATTTCTGCCCCCCTACCTACACACTCAGTTAACACCACCCCCCACCCCTTCTCAGTTACATGGCTACTCAAAGGTTTACATCAGACTGTTTATGTGCTGCAATCGTTTAAATTAGCAGGCAGCAAAAAGTACTGTGCATTGCGGTCCTGCAATTAATTTTGGGGGTTACCAAACTTTGTGGTCCAAATATTGACAGAGGGGGGAATTTCACTACATCTGCATTCTTAATGAATGCCAGATGACAACTCGCCACATGTAAATTGGTACCACAGATTGTTGTCTGTTCTAACTCTTCACAGTTTAACAAATTAAGCTAGACATGTTTTTGATTACTTCAGCAGAGAGGCAGGTGATTCAGGATCACTTGAATTTGGGCGAATCATGTTGACATTATTTCAAAAGGAAGTCTAGTTCTAATATTATTCGTTGACATCCAGCAATATGCAAAATTGGATTGAATATATTCTTAACGGGTGACATTGACTCATGAATTTGCTGACTTAGTTAGAAATGTATTTATTCAAAGAAAAATACTCTTAGCCTTCCATTTTCAACAAGATGCCCTTTCATTTTAAGATCGGAGCATAAATAATACAATTATATTCAATTTCAGAGTTATATATTGTAAATATTTGCTCCAGTCTACAAGAGTCTTAGCGGGAAATAGAATTCACCCAGAGGCAATTTGAATTCAAAACATGTAAATTAATGCAATAGTTCTGGAAGTTAATACATAAAAAATTCTCTATACAGAGAGAATAAAGTGGAGAAAATGACAAGAATGCTGGAAACCAAATTTAATTTATACATCAACACAACTGCATTTTAAGTGGCCTATCACAGATTGTGCCTACATTTGATCCCCAATTCATGTCTGCAAGCACCATTGCCCTTTCTTTTCTTAATTATGCAATTGATTTGGTGAAAATTATTTATGATTTTAAATTAATCTTTCATTACAAAATGGTTAGTAACCCAGCTTGTGCTTAAACACATCACTTGTCTTTCATAAAATATATCAGAAACCGGCTTCAAATTCTGGCCAAGAGCTGGGGAACAAAACAAAAGATAACTCACACACTTGCCTCACTGTGATGCTGTATGCTGATGTTCCAAGTTGGTGCAACACTCTGCTGCCTGCTTTACAGAATATGTATTTTTGTAGTGGTTGGTGCATTTTGATTCTGTAATAATCTGAACTACCTTGAGCATTTTCAGAGGACAATGAGATTCGCTGGAAGCATGCCCACGTTTTATGCAAATGTCCAGTTGTGCTTTAGCCCACTGAAGTGTTATGAATATCCCTTGGGATTTTTTTTAAATTTTTACAACAGGAAAGACTGAAAACCACAAGGAAAATTGAAAGTAAAATCCTGTGAACACACTATTCAGATAGTTTGGAGCATATGGAGTTTTTATCAGTCTTTCTTGAAGATTGGTAAAGGTAGCAGATAGTTCTTTGAATTCTATAGACCTTCAACGGCTTAGTGATAAGTGCCCTAAGTTTTGAATCATGCAGTAGTAGACCATATCGATGCTGATTGTAAACCGTAATGTCTTGCTACCATTTTTGCTAAATTCTTCTTTTTTATTCATAACTAAAAAGATAATAATCAGAAACTTTGGAAGTTTGGTCACACTTCTCTGATTTTCAAAGAATAATGTAATATAATCCAGATTGTTTTCAGTTGGATTTTAGTTCTTTGATTAACCCAAAACTTAGGAAATAAGAAATAACCTTGCAGCCTCTCTTCTTTGCCAAATATCTCTGCAACTGGATTTCCTTCATTAAAGAGCTTCTGTTTGTATCCATGATGACTTGTCCAAATATTCCCTGCTTACTCAAACTGATGGTACAGAGCACCTCAATTAAATAAGCAGACGTAACACTGAGCATGGACTAACTGGGTGCATTTTTGAATCACCAGTGGAAAAGATATTGCAGCACTTATCAATGTTAATCAATTCAGCAGCAATGCAAAAGAAGGAAAGTGAAGCATACGTGTTGCTGGAAAACTTGGTGCAGCATATTAGCTAACTAAATATTAGACAAAATAAACAGAAACAAGCCATGTGGCCTAACCAGTCAATGCCAGTGCTGAAGTTCCATTCATGCCTCTTCCTATTCTTCCTCATTTAACTTTAGGAACACGTCTTTCAATCCCTTTCTACCTCATATGCTTACCCAATTTCCCCTTAAATACGTTGCACTATTCACCTCAATTAGTTCCTGGGGTAGCAAGTTCCATATTATCACCATTGTCTGGGTGAAGAAATTTCCATGGAATTACTGATTTGATTTCTTGGTCACTGTCTTATATTGATGGCCTCTAGATTTGTTCTTCTTCACAAGTATAGTAAAAATTTCATTTATTAGTCACAAGTAAGGCTTATATTAACGCTGCAATAAAGTTGCTGCGAAATGGAAACCTTTAGCATTTTAAATGAATTGTGTCACCCTTCAGCCTTCTCCTTTTTAAGAGACCCAGTCCTTGCCTGATAAGTTGATCCTTACAGTTCTGGTATCATCCTGCTTTGCAACCTTGCCAGTGCCTCTATACCCTTATACAGCGTGGTGGCCAGAACTATACACAGTAATTCAATTGTGGCCTAATCAAGGTTCAACATAAATTTAGCACAACACCTCGACTATTTGAAATAAAAACAGAAAATGCTGGATAAACTCAGCAGGTCTGTGGAGAAATTAAAATTTATTCACGTCAGGGTTAAGATTAACAATTGATTTAGTATCAATTATCACTTATAGAAGAGTGTTCCAAACTTCTATCACCCTTTGTGTGTGAGGTATTTCCAAATTTCACTTCTGAAAACCTGGCTCCCATTCCAGCAGAAATAGTTTCTGTCTTTTTGCCCTATCCATTCCCATTGATTTCTTAAAAACATTTATTAAATCTCTTCTAATTTCGAGAGAGTACAACTCCGGCTTGTGTAATTTCCTCTTGTAATTTGAATTCCCGGATCGTAAATAAAGCCCAATCCATCACTCAACCCAGCTTCCCATCCATTGACAATGTCTACACTTCCCACTGCCTTGGAAAAGCAGCCAGCATATCAAGGTCCCCATGCACTCTGGACGTAGCCTCTTTCACCTTCTTCCTTCAGAAATAAGATACAAAAGTCTGAGATCACATATCAACCAACTCAAAAATAGCTTCTCCCCTGCTGCCATGAGTCTTTTGAATGGACCTACCACGCATTAAGTTGATCTTTCTCTGTACCCTAGATATGACTGTAACACTACATCCTGCACGCTCTCCTTTCCTTCCCTATGTATAGCACGCAAGAAATAATACTTTTCACTGTATACTAATATATGTGACAGTAATAAATCAAATCAAACCTTCAGTTTTTTCTTCTATATTGCACATGGAATGCAAGGTTGGTGAATATAGCCTTTTTTTAAAAGATGATCAGTTTTCATGAGTAAATGCAGGGGCTGGATACAAGGTTAAATAAAAAGCAGTTTGGTTGCAGTTGAGTTTCAGATGGATCTTGAAATGATTAGGAGGTAATTGTGCTGAAAACAGCCATTGAGGAAGCTCCTGATATTCCCAGTGCCAAGAACAATGTCTTGGGATATTGTTTTCCAAGATTCACCCAGAGACCGGAGTGTTGCAGATGATGAATATGAACACAAAACGTTGCACAGATGGCCAAAAGTCTCTACTTGTCCCAATTATTTTCTAATTGGAGAAAATCTACACGAGTCAGGTGTACACGTGACGGACAGAATTTAATGCTCTCTCCTGAGGTGAGTTTGGTGACTGAGGAGGATTTAATCAGTGGGGAGGGTGGAGGTGGGGAGTCCACGTCGGCTTGGATTAAGTCCAGGGCAGGAAGGTTTGTGGATAGCCTTCTTGCACCAAGGTCAATTAACCCCCATTAATGAAATTCATCCTGTCGCAAACCATGGACTTGCAATGTGTGAAATCTAAAAACCAAACCCTGTTGTGGTTTTCAGTGAGGGGCAGGGGGGTCGGCGGTGAGAAGGTGGATTCCCCCTTGTTCAAAAGCACTTAATGCCAGACCGAGGAATCCAGAATTGGGAAGGAGGGTGCACGCTGAGCCTTATTCCCCAGCCTGAGCCCCTTGGTTTTTTTTAGTGATTCTTCACACACACACGTGCTTTTTTTGGGGGGAAAAATGGAGAAGTGGTGGAAGGATTCTCGAGTTGATTATTGCCCATTGAACTGCATTGTGAATGTTCCTTCCAAGGCGGCATGGTGGCACAGTAGTTAGCACAGCTGCCTCACAGGGCCCATGTTCAATTCTGCCGGAAGTTTGCACATTCTCCTTGTGTCAGCGAGGGTTTCCTGTGGGAGCTCCTGTTTCCTCCCATAGACCAAAGATGTATGGGCCAGGTTGATTGGCCATGCTAAATTTTCCCCTTAGTGTCCCAAGGTGTGTAGGTAGAGGAATTAGTGGGTAAATACGTGGGGTTACGGGGTAGGAGCTGGGTGGGATTGTTGTCGGTGCGGACTTGATGGGCCCAGTGACCTCCTTCTGCACTGTAGGGATTCTACGACCAACAAGTCCCGGCAGTGGACTCGAACCCAGAGCTTCTGATCCAGAGATAAGGCCACTACCGCTGCACCACAAGGCCCTGGCCTCTTGGTGGTACTGGGTTTCAGGTGGGTGCATTGCTGCCAGTAACCACCAGCTCCCAGTGGCGCTGCTAAACATTGCATGGCTTCTATCTTCTGATCAGCTGACTGTTTTCAAGGGTTGGGATTTGTGTCCCTCGATTCCAGAGGTGGCCTGCCTCTGCCCAGTAGCATTTAGAACGTTGGGCCTTTCGAAAAGGAAGCAACGCAGGGCTTTTTCCAACCCTCCAGCTTAAAGGCAAGTCACCCACACTCTGCAATAAATTCCACCCAACCAGTGCCTCCTGGATGCATGTGAAATCTTTTACACATCCTGTGGTATCTGTCCTTTAGAATAACAGGAATAAATTCTGTCAAGAAGCATGTCATAGAGTATATGCAAAGAAATTCTACCACATGAAAAAATGTGCAAGTGTAACAGAATTCCAGATAAGGGCACAGCCACTGTTTTCCACAACACTTGAAGGCATTATTTTAATTATCTTCTTCCCTGACACCATGTAATAGGGCAGTATGGTGGCACAGTGATTAGCACTGCTGCCCCACAGCACCAGGACCCGGGTTCGATTCCGGCCATGGGTCGTTGTCTGTGTGGAGCTTGCATGTTCTCTCTGTGCTTGTGTGGGATTCTTCCGGGTGCTCTGCTTTCCTCCCACAGTCCAAAGGTGCGCAGGTTAAGTTGATTGGACGTGCTAAATTGCCCCTTAATGTCAGGCGGATTGGCAAGGTAAATATGTTACAGGGATAGGGTCTGGTGCAGGCTCGATGGGCCGAATAGCCGCCTCCTGAAATTTGCGGATGACACTAAAGTCAGACAGTGCGGAAGGATGTTGCAAGTTATATAGGAACATTGATAAGCTGCAGAGCTGGGCTGAGAGGTGGCAAATGTAGTTTAATGTGGATAAATGTGAAGTTATTCACTTTGGAAAGAGTAACAGGAGTACAGAGTACTGGGCTATTAGGAAGTTACTTGTTAGTGTGGATGAGCAGAAAGATCTCGGTGTCCATTTGCATAGATCCTTGAAAGTTGGCACCCAGGTTGATAGGGTTGTTAAGGTGTTCGGTGTGTTAGTTTTTACTGGCAGAGGAATTGAGTTTAGGAGCCATGAGGTCATGTTGCAGCTGTACAAAACTCTGGTGCGACCAGAGTATTGTGTACAGTTCTGGTCACCGCATTATAGGAAGGATGTGGAGGCATTGGAAAGGGTGCAGAGGAGATTTACCAGGATGTTGCCTGGTATGGTGGGAAAGTCTTATGAGGAAAGGCTGAGGGACTTGAGGCTGTTTTCATTAGAGAGAAGGTGATTAAGAGGTGACTTAATAGAGGCATGTAAAACGATCAGAGGATGAGATAGAGTGGACAGTGTGAACCTTTTTCCTCAAATGGAGATGGCTAGCACGAGGGGACATAGCTTTAAATTGAGGGGTGATAGATATAGGACAGGTGTCAGAGGTAGGTTCTTTACTCAGAGTAGTAAGAGCATGGAATGCCCTGCCTGCAACAGTAGTGGATTCACCAACATTAAGGGCATTTAAATGGTCATTGGATAAACATATGGATGATATTGGAATAGTGTAGGTTAGAAGGGCTTTAGATTGGTTTCACAGGTCGGCGCAACATTGAGGGCTGAAGGGCCTGTATTGCACTGTAATGGTCTATGTTCTATGATCTGTGTTGTGCACAGTAGGTGTTCTATGACTTCATAAATCATGAAACAGCCCTTTATTTCCACTGTGTGCATGACATTACATTAAAATTATGGAGCTGCAGAAAAAATGATGAGTCACCACAGATCTTAGAAAGAATCAAGAAGAATAGAAGTCTGTTGGTTACTGAAGTCTTTCTTTCCATCTTTAAACATCCCAATTATTGAATAAAATTATTTTAAATTCACATTACTCCGCATAAATCTTCCTTTGATTCCCATGTATTCAAATGTTCAACAAGCCTGATGAATTCCCTACGGATTTATCTCGTGTTAATAAAGGATGTTTCTAATTAATCACAAATCTTTCTGAGTTGGGTAACATCATTGGCCATAAATTGAAATACAATTTCCTACATTAATGGGCATCAGATCCAGAAACCCATTTGTATATCTGCGTAGCGTTGGTTAAGTGTCTTCAAAGTTGCATGCAGTTCCTGGGAGAATAATGACTTCAAAATAAGAGCAAATATTGGAGTAAAAGCAAGGCTCTGTATTGCCCGATCATGCAGGTACATTCATATTGTGGCACATTCAGAGAGAGGAAGTTGGCCTGAAGAATATTTATGACAACTGATTAAGAGCAAATAAGATAGACAGTAAATGAACATTACTGCTTTCATGCACATTCTGGCTTTGAAGCTATTTAAAGTAAGCTTTTCATTTGACACCCCCAGTTGTTCATATTTATTGCTGATATTTAATTATTGTTCAGATGCACTAACAGGCAGTTCAGTAGCTCACACAAATAGAAAATTATCTCTATAATAGCCACTAAATATGGAACCACTGATACAGTTAAGCGGATTCAAGCCTCCTTATGTTCAACTATCAGCCTTGGTTCAGTGAGAGCATTCTTGCTGAAGATGGTGAGTTCATGCCCCATTTTATGGCCAGGATTTTGTCAACAGCATGCCATTCTCAACATCGTAACTGTCTGTTACTTCCGTGGTCTCTTTTCGCAGGCCGATGATGGGAGCATATGGTAGCTACATCAGAGCCTTCATCTCTGAGTAATCCCAGAATTAGCAATGTCCTTTCATCCCCATCGCCACAGAACCAGCCATTTTCAGTAGTGAGGCCAATGGGGTGCCCCGACCCTTTACAGGAGACCCCTGTAGACTGGAGCTCATCAGGCCTTTTGCCTCCAGAGGATGCCCACCACCGTCATCCAAGGCAGAACTGAACAGACTGCCTCCACCTCAGCTGCTGATGTCAGGGTAGCATCTCGACATAATGATAGAAAAAGAAAATTGAAAAATGCTAGAGCACTAAGGTAGCACAGGTGATTTATCCTTTCTGACCTGTAAAAATATGCACAATGTAATTTATTTTCCATAACCATTTGTAATTTTGAGAAATATTGGGTCCTGTCATTGAGATGTCGCAGATGTGGTGCGCTCCATATTTTTCACAATGCAATGGCTGGAGAGGAGATAGGGATATGGACATTATTCCTGTACGAGATGTATTGTGTTTTGGTCATTCTTTATTAACTGTTCATGTGCATTGTTATTCCCCAGTGATCGTTCTGTGGGACATGACTTAAACTGCAAGTGAGACTGCCCGCCTTCAATGCACACTGGAGGATGTTGGTCACTTTACTTTCAGTGGATGAAAATGAGATGGTGCATTTTATGGATAGTGTTGGGTCAGAATAATTGGGCAAGGCAGACTGTTACATATGCCCACACACACCAAGCTGTCCTTGGTACCAGAACTCACGAGCGAGCGGAGGCTTCCTAGGTGCAACAGGTGGCATGTGTGGTATCTCATAGTCTGCGAAGGAGGTGACCATGCCCTACTTAGTCTTGTCAGTGAGTTAATTCATTTCATCACGTGGCAACGGCAGCTGCTTTTAATGCCATCACTCCATTCCTTTGAATGGAAGGAATCATTGATTGCACTAATGTTGTCATAAAAGTTCCCTGAGAACAGTCAGCTGTATCTGTAAATAGAAAGGATTTCAATCCTTGAACATACAACCCTGAGACAATAAGGGTCTTGTTTCCCAGCGAGCTGTCATGACACACACATCTGGCTCCTGGAGTTTTCTGAAGCCCCAGCCCAGGTTGATGGATGGATCCATAATGACAAGGGCTGTCCCCATAGCTGATGATGCCAATGAGGCATCTCCAGAACGATGCAGAGAAGCACTACAATCCAACAGAGCATCACCAAGCACACCATTGTGTTTCTTAAAATGAGTTTCCACTGCCCTGACTGGTATAAAAGTGCTCTGCAGTGTACACCCCTGAAGGGGTCATGACTTATACTGTGAGAGAGAGAGAGAGACAAGAGTATGTGTGTGCGTGTGAGAGAGAGCAAGGTGTGTGTCTGCTGTACACTACACAACCAAGGGTTACAATGCAGACAGATGTTTCAAAAGCAAGAGGAGGGTTAACCCTCTTTAGATGATGAACATTTGTTGAACCATGAGGAGGAGACCATAAGTATAAATGAACCTGATATGGATGTCAGGGACACGGAGAGACATGTAAAGAATTTCATGGACAACCTGGTCTACACAAAATTTGCACGAACCTGGACCTGCCCCTAGATCAATTTTAGCTGTTCCCTGGCATCTCTCACAACATGGTACTGTTGGTATCCTTATTTGAGGGAGGACGTCCTTGCTATAGAGGAAGTGCAACAAAGGTTTACCAGGTTGATTCGTGGGATGGGAGGTCTGTCGTATGAGGAGACGTGACGTGGAGATGCCGGCGTTGGACTGGGGTGGGCCCAGTAAGAAGTTTCTCAAAACCAGGTTAAAGTCCAACAGGTTTATTTGTATCACAAACTTTCAGAGCACTACTCCTTCATCAGGTGAGTGGAGAGTTGGATTCACAAACAGGGCATATGTAGACAAAGACTCAATTGCAAGATAATGGTTGGAATGCGAGTCTTTCCAGTTAATCACATCTTTACAGAAACAGACAATGTGAGTGAAGAGAGGTTTAATCACAAGTTAAAGAAGCGTGAATTGTCTCAAGCCAGGACAGTTAATAGGATTTTGCAACCCAGACCAATTGATGGGGATTACAGATAGTGTGACATGAACCTAAGATCCTGGCTGAGACCGTCTTCATGTGTGCAGAACTTGGTTCTCAGTTTCTGCTCAGCGATTGTGTGTTGTCTTGTGTCTTGAAGGCAGCCGTGGAGAACGCTTACCCGAAGACCAGAAGTTGGATACCCAACAGGAAGAGAACACTCCTGCCTGGTGATTGTTGAGCGGTGTTCATTCATCCGTTGTTGTAGCGTCCCCCCAAAGTACCATGCTTCAGGACATCCTTTTCCTGCAGCTTTTCAGGTAGGCTGTGTTGGTCGAGTCGCGTGAATATGTACTGTGTACCTGATGGATGGTGTTTTCACATATGATGATGGCATCTGTATCAATGATCTGGCACATCTTGCAGAGGTTGCTGTGGCAGGGTTGTGTGGTGCTATGATCACTGTTCTGCTGGGTAATGTGCTGCGAACAATGGTCTCTTTGAGGTTGCACGGTTGTTTGAAGGCAAGATGGGGGGATGGCCTTGGTGAGATGTTCACCTTTGTTGATGATATGTTGAAGACTCCGAAGAAGATGTTGTTGCTTCTCCACTCCAGAGAAGTATTGGACTATGAAGGGTACTCTGTCGGGCTTGTCCCGTGTTTGTTTTCTGAGGAGGTTGGTACGGTTGCTGTGGGATGTGAGTTGTGGCCTTTGTAGTGATTGTGTACGGTTGATGAATCTTTTAGTCATTCTTTGCTGGTTCTTATGTCCTGTCCAATCTTCGGACCTGCTGCCTATCCTTGCTCAATTATATGCTTTATCTTAAAGTTTGATACTATCTTTAACATCTGGTTTGCACCAACTCTTTGACAGAGTACCATGCCCTCTTCCCCGCCTATGCCTGTAATCCTACACATTCTCAGCTACTCAAAGGGGGACGGATGTCATGTATTTAAAATTACATTATGCATTTTGTCCACTTGAGGGTATCATAAACACAAGTACCAGCTGAGGGAGCCTGCTAGTGAGAGATAATAAAGGATTCATGTTTAACAGCTTGTGCAATTCTAAGTTTAAATATCTTGTGGCTGAATATGCAACTATTTCTGTTCCAAGCACTCCATAAGCATTTCTATCAAAATAGAACCATGTACCTCTGAACACAAGTATGTGTCACGCATCATCATGATTATTTTGACATTAATAGTGAAATTGTTGGGGTTTTTTTACACACCTAAAGAATTTTCGACTTTGTTTATTGCTAATAAAATTTATTTTTTTTATTAGTGACACAAGTAGGCTTACACTAACACTGCAATGAAGTTATGATGAAAATCTCTAGTAGTCACACTCCACCATCTGTTTGGGTACACTGAGGGAGAATTTACCATGGCTAATGCACTTAACCAGCACGTCTTTGAGTGCAGGAGGAAACTGGAGCACCCGGAGGAAACCCATGCAGACACGGGAAGAATGTGCAGACTCTGCACAGATAGTCATCCAAATCAGGAATTGAACCCAGATCCCTGGCACTGTGAGACATCAGTGCTAGCCACTGTGGCACCCAAATAGAAATGACTGCCAATTACCACTCAAATAATAAAGTAAATTGGAGGATAATTTCTGGATCAAGTGGGTTCAGCCTTGTATGTACAGTGTGCTGGTTCCTGCAGAGTAATATATATTGTTCTATGACTAAAAAATGCAAACTTTTAAAACTTGTGCTTCCAATGTGACATTCTGCTATGAGGTGGTGTGAGGTATTTAAAGGACAGTTACGTCATGGCTTTTGATTCATTAGGCAGCATTCAGTTGTTCTTCATTCAACACCTCAAATACTCCAGCAGGAAAGAACATTGACCCTGCTGCTTTTGAACCTGGTTTATGTAACTACGGGCGATATCTGCTCATTGTCCTGTAGCAGTATCTTTGAAGCACTTAGCTCTGGATGGGTATTGTATAAATTATCTGCAACAAAACACATGCATGCATTAAAATGTAGAAATAATTAAGGTAATCTCAGTTTAAGCAAATTAAAAATTGAAAATGGGTTTGCTATAATGTGGATCATAAGCACTAAGAGTTTAGCACAAATATAATGTTATACTACACTGTCACTTTAATTTATCAGCCATTTATTTGTGAAATAAAAGACTCCCAGCATTATTTATGTTATAATAAAGAAATGCCATATCAACAATAAACTGTATTAAGCAGGAAGTTTTTTTTCTACTTTTATTCCATAAACTTGATTTATATCTGTGACGCGATAATGTTTTGTTTATTCTTTAACAGAGAAACCAGCAGCTGTTGTGCCACAGATAGATTAGAATAGTGTTTAGCAAGCAGGAGACTTTCAGGAAAAGAGAATTAATCATTCCTGAGCGAAGTAGCAATTTGGAAAGCACTGTTTGCTAATAACTGGCTGGAAGCTGTTCAAGTGCTCCAATAGCTTTGTTCTGCATTTGTTATACAATTCGAGGCGTTTTATGACCAATCTGTTGTTTGAAAACAGTGTTAAAAACAGCTCGGAGACGAGATACAATTAATTAGGTTTTACGGTAATTTTCAAAATGAATTCCAGTATGTTCACAACTGGTGAGCGCGTAGGGCTATCTTTATATTGTTTGCTTTATAATCAATATGCAGAGCTACACTCAGCTGACAAAATCCATTTTATTCTGTCAACACGAGCAAATAATTATAAGTATTTTTAAATCAAGCTTTGTGACACTTGCCTCTGAGCATTGAAGGCGTAATTTTAAATGGCCTGTTTCTGTGCTCTAACTTCTATGTATGTAATTGTATGTGAAGCAAATAGCAATCAACAGATTAGCACCTATATGCACTCTTGATTCAACAATAAGAGGAAATCAGACTGGGTAAATAATTGACAACATTTCCATTCCTGGCAGATTTCTGCCCCCCAGCAATAGTTAAAAATCATCCCTTCTGCTTGAGTGAAACAAGAGGAGAGTGCATCAAACAATAGAGTTTGGTGGTTAAGGAAACTGATAATAAACTGAAACTTAATCAAGAGTATTAAGATGAAATTACATTGAACAATAAGAAACATGACAAATATGGAAAGTCTTTTGGAGAAATGAGAAGTGCAAGTAGGAAAACGAAAAGAGAATATAAAGAAAAACTAGCAAGCAGTAAAGACGATGGTAAGGGTTTTTATAAGATCTATAGTAAAAGTAGTAGAATATTTTTATAGAATACACTTAAATAATTTGGACTCAAGCATTTGGATTTAAACTGAGGACTATAAGATACTTTGAGAATATAGGGGGGTTCATAAGTGGATGGACAGGTTGCAAATGAAATTGAATTTAGATAATTTATTAAGATAATACATTTTGTTTGGGAAAACCAGAACCGGCAATATGAACTTAATGGGGAAATGTTCAAGTATGTGGAGGAACAGGTAAACATTTCTGACCTTTGAAAGGATGGGCGGGATTTTACGACCACGCTCATCCTGAAACCATAAAATCCTACCCGAGGTCAACGGACCTCTCCATGGTCTGCCCCTCACCCACTCCGATTCCCGTGGTGGGCAGGAGGGGAATATTTGTCCTGATGAGTGCAAACTTATAGAGCCACTAAAAAAACAAACAGCATTTTTGGATTAAAAAATGGTGACACAAAAATACAATACTAAAGGGAACATGATGGCACAGTGAATCATAAATACTGACAGTGCAGAAGGAAGCCATTTGGCCCAGGTAGTCAGTGCCAACTACAATCCCACCCAGGCCCTATTCCCATAACCCCACACATTTACTCTGCGAGCCCCCCTGACACCAGGGTCAATTTGGTGTTGCCAATCAACCTAACCTATATTTCACTAGGGTCAATTTGGACTGTGGGAGGAAACCAGAGCACCTGGAGGAAACCCACACAGTCAGGGGGAGAGAGTGCAAACTCCACACAGACAGTGACCCACTGCCAGAATTGAACCAGGGTCCCTGGCGCTGTCCCTAACCATTGTGCTGTCTCAGTTTTTGTTGCTACTAAATATGGAACCATTGATACAGTTAAATGGATTCAAGCCTCCTTATGTTCAACTGTCAGCCTTGGTTCAGTGAGACCACTCTTGCTGAAGGTTGTGAGTTCATGCCCCACTCTATGGCCAGGATTTTGACAACAGCATGCCATTCTCAACGTCGTGACTGTCTCCTACTTGCGTGGACTCTCTTTTTGCCGTTTCCTGTGCTAAACAGGGCAGCACAGTGGCTCAGTGGTTAGCACTGCTGCCTCGCAGCACCAAGGACCCAGGTTTGATTCCCAGCTTGGGCCACTGTCTGTGCGGAGTCTGCACGTTCTCACTACATTTGCGTGGATTTCATTCTGGGTGCTCCAGTTCCCACCCACACTCTGAAGGACATGCTGGTTAGCTGCGTTGGCCATGCTAAATTCTCCCTTAGTGTATCCAAACAGGTGCTGGAGTGTGGCAACTAGGGGATTTTCACAGTAACTTCATTGCAGTGTTAATGTACACCTGCTTGTGACACTAATAAATAAGCTTAAATTTTAAATATAATATATCGGTTTGGCCGCAGTTATGCATTGTGATTGGGAAGCTTGCCAAAAAATGGGAGAATATTGTTCCTGGTGAGAAAACCAGTGTGTTTCTCTCCAGAGAAACTGGTCAGTTTTCTCTCCGGATCTTCTGACTCTCTGCCAAACAAAAATCAAGGGGATGTGATTCACACCGTCATGTGGGGGGGCAGACCCTCAACACACTGTAAATTGCCTCTTAATGTGTCCAAATACGTGTAGGTTAGGTGCATCAGCCATAGTAAAACGTGTGAGGTTATGCGGATGGGGCCAAGGGGAGGATCTGGTTGGGATGATCTTTCAGAGATTGGTGCAGACTAGATGGGCTGAATGGCTCTGGTTCAACAGGGTTCACTAACACAGCCACGTGGATCAAAGGCCACAAGCACATCAATCACTATCCAGAGAAGTGGGTTTCCCTTTCATCCTTAGGCTTCAGGTCTTGTTTATTTAGTATCAAAGGGCAAATGAGGCATTACCACCTTATTACACCATCACACACACGCCTGCCTACCTCAGAAAAGCCAATCTCTCCAATGGAGCTGTGGATCTGACATCGATGTGTGCCCTCTGATTCAGCTCCAGCATCGGGTACCCACTGGCCATCCTGAACAGGATAGTGAGGCGGGTGCCGCCAATTAGGAGGACAGTTCCCAGTAAGCTGTCGCACAAGTAGCTGACTACGTACCCGCGATTAGGATCCCTGTATGGGCCCAACATCGGATCCCAACACATGCTGAAAAGCTCAGCCTTATGATTCAATGAATGTCGTGTCCATTAAGTGCTGAGCAGAGACTGGTTTGATGTTGTCTGAGTTTTAAATTGAGGAGGAGTTTTCTTCAAGCATCTGCCCCAATCGCTTTGGTGGAAACATGGGTAAACACCCCATTTACCTGTGGGAGCGGGATTTCTGACACACCTGCTGAATTTACGATTGCCGAGTCAGAATGTTCTAAGAACTTCCGCCCCATTTTTTTTTTTTACTGATATTTACATCACCTGTTAATCTTGCACTCATGTTAAGAAAATGACACACAATTCTATTTATCTAAAGCCACTGAATATTTGTGCCTGATTTATAACTGAAGCATGAATAAACATTTAAGTTTGAGCCGCACATTCTGTGTTACATGGAAAGGGAACTATGTAAACAGTATAATCAGCAACAAGAGTTAAAACAATAAAGAACAGCTCTCCCAAGGCCTAATAGTACATTTATTATAATGATATTTGGAAGATCCTATTTTATGCAGAGACATTTATTTTCCTAAAGGAATATCTTTAACTCAGTATGATTTTATGTCTTGCATAATAGATTAGATATTAAGGAACAACAATTGTAGGCTAATGGTGATAATGATACTATTTGGAAGTAGCTCTTCATAGATTCATTGTATTTAAGATGCAATCAAAAACCTCAAACTGCATTTATTTTTCACCTGGATGTTTAGAGTTTCTTCCGTATGCCTCCAGTGTCGTCATGTCATAAATTGGTAAGTGTGTTGGAAATGTAAGGGTTAATCAAAGGCAGCCAGTGTGGATTTTTTGACAGCAAACCATGACTGATGAAGGTAAAGGGAATATAGTGGATGTTATGGATTTTCAAAGACACTTGATAAGGTGTCACACTGGATTCTTGTTGCAAAAGTTCAGGTGTACAGTATAAAAGCAGATACAACATGGATGTAAGGTTCATTGCTATGCAGGAAACGAGTAGTCGGGGCTAATTGGCATTGCTCGAATTCGCAATTGGATGAAAGTGCCGATTATTCCTGATATGTATAGATGATTTAGTCTTGACATACAGAGCATGAGTTTTGACACTTGCCAATGGCAGAAAAGTAGCAGTGAGTGAGGAGTGTAAAAGACTTCAAAAGGATATATTGCCTATGTTAATGAAGAGGCAGGTGGTTGTCAGGTACAACTTAATCGAAAGAAATGTGAGAAGAACATGTCTGGGAAGGACAAAGCAAAATGAGTATATATTCAATAGGAAAGTGTTGCAAGATACGGATTAATGCTATCAATATTGATTCAGTGTGCTGAAATAACATCTGAAAAGCAAATGTTGTATAGAGAATATGGGCACTAATCCTTTGTCTCTATTGTAAACATGAATGACATTGCACTGAATATCCTATACAGCTTTTTAGGTATTTTACACTTTACTAGACCTGATGAGGCAATGTGACTTGTATGTGGATTTATGTCAGGCCTTAAATTTCAAGCGTATGTAACAAACTTGGCTGACAGCCCTGACATCCATTACTCTTTTTATAAGACAGCTACACCCAGAGAAAACATTGCTTGATCGAAAGCCTTGGCTCTCCGACTTCACGGCATACAGTGCCGGATTTGGACTTGGTGAGACCCTAAGCTATATAAAGCTTGGAGGCCCTTTGTTAAAAAGTTACACCAAAAGGTCTCTCAAAGATGCGTACCAAAATAGGACCTTGGGTCACCACAAAAATTTTAATTGCGATGGGATTTTGCCAGTCAGAAAACCCACCAGAAGCTAGTGCTGCAGTTGATGTTGAAAAGAGCTTGCAGACAAAGCAGTAAACAGAGGGTCCGATTTTACCAATTGGAGCCTAAGAGCTGGATCTGGGCGTAATATGGATCCGAGCCTGCTTCCTGCCGGCTCTGATCCAATCCGTGCTGTGGGGCAGGTCTTAGCACTGCCAGAACGATTGGAGCTCTGAACTGCGCATGCGCAGTTCGAAAAAAGTCTGAAGCAGCATGCCTGGGCGCGGAAGAGGAAAAACAGCAGAGAGGGGTGGGGGGATGGGGAAATGGATTTGGGAGAATCTTGCAAACTGAAAATAATGTAGCATCTTCTATGAAAAAGGTAATTAAGCTACAGTGTCCTAGTGAGCAATTAGTGACCTCTATAATACATTTGTGATCTGTAAATGGATTGTTGATATCCCTGTAGCCATGAGTCAGGTGCTCAAATGTTCAGAGTGATGCGGTGAATTTGGAAGAGTTGTTCCCATGGTGGAACTTGGTTGGAAATAAGATTCAAGGAGATTACTAAATCTGGGAAATCAACCATAGTGAAAAGAAGTTTGTATCGGCAACTCTTCTCTCACATTCCATGGCACATGTACCCCTACTTATGAATGGTGATTTGTATGAGCAACGTTGGGTGCAGCTTGGATCCTTTGTTTTCATCTGAACATTGCACAGAATTAGAGGAATTCCCTTTGGAAGATAATGTCAAAATTATAATTGCAGGAACTAAACACCTGACAGTCAAAAATTTGGGAAAATATTTCAAAATATGGATGGGGTGATACATATTTTGAAATATTTTCCCAAATTTTTTGACTGCCAGGGTAGGATTTTCTGACCTCATTTGCCTCGAACCTGGAAAATCTCGCCCCAAGGTCAACAGACCTTTCCGTGGTCCACCCCTCGCCCCCTCTGATTCCTGTAGTGGGTGGGACAGTAAAATTCTGGCCATTGTACCCGAACTCTACAGCTATTCTCACTTCACTCCCTTTGTTCCTCTGCATACTATTTAGCACAACAGTGCATAAATTTAACAAGTGCCAGGTCCAGACTTCAGGAGCTAACTGCATTGGAGCTGGGGGTTCAGATGTCATCTCAACCATGTCACATGAGCACAAACTCACTGAAAAAGGCCTTTAAATTCACGTGGAGATCAGCGCCCTCCCAGTGTACACAAACAAAATGAGAAACTTACCACAATTCAACTGAGGACTTAAAGATAGAAATGTTAGATTTTTTTTAGGAAGATTCCGCCCATTGGCCCTGCAGAAGAAAACAGGCAAATAAATGCAAATTGTCATAATGTAGATAATGTTACTATAATATATAGCTGTTGTAGCCATATTTGCACTTCTGTTCTGAGAAATTGGTAGGGAATTCATCTGTTGCATTGTACGTGATCAAATGGGGTGGGGCTTGGCATAAAGCTATTAGGCAAAAGGTGGCAAATGCCCTCTAGTACACACAATCTTATCTCCATGGCTTATCAAAGCAGTTGAGGGTGACCTCATTTATTCATAGCGTATTGACACTGGCAAGCGATCTTGGTGCAGAGAATTTACTATTTAAAGTAATAGGAACCATTATTGGAGTTTCCAGTTGCTCTTAGAAACCATTTTCCAGCTTGCTCAATGACATCCTGCAGGCCAAAATACAATGCTGTTTCTATGGAAGGCAATGGCATAGTGGTATTATTGCTGGGCTAGTAACCCAGAGACCTGTGGTGATACTCTGGGGACCCAGGTTCAAATCCCACTACAGTAAATGGTGAAATTTTGAGTTCAATAAAAAAAAAAATCTGGAATTAAAAATCTACCAGTCACCATACAACCATTGTTGATTGCTGTAAAAACCCATCTGGTTCGCTAATGCCCTTTGGGGAAAGAAATCTGTTGTCCTTACCTGGTCTGGCCTACATGTGACTCCAGATCCACAGCAATGTGGTTGACTCTTAAATGCTGTCAGGGATGGGCAATAAATGCTGACCCTGCCAGTGAAGCATCCCATGAATGAAGAAAAACACTGTTAACCATTTTTACAATGAAATCAGATTGGCTTCAGTAGAACTTACCTCTGGGGTAGCATTTTTATTGAAAAAATGCAAAAGTTACTAGGGTTTTTGAGTATATTTGATGTAATTTTGGCATATCCGCAATCAATATTCCTGGGGCAGTCCTATTTTGATAAAACTAGTCCTGCATCCCTGACAATAGGATTGATCCTGTAGGTGAACAAGATCCAGGCGAGGATTAAGAATTCTTGTGCTAGCTGACAAGATCCCTGAGATCAATTCTGAGATTTAATTATCTTGGAAGCAAATTAATCGCTGCATTTATTACAGACAGAAAGGGGGATGTGTGGGGCTTTTGACCCTTGTACAGATACGCGGGGCAAAAAAAAGAACAATGTGTTGGCATTAATTAAGCAAGAATATAATGTGGTGGGATCACCATCACTTCCTTTTCTTTAATGTCTATAGGTATATTAAAGGTTTGTGATAGGGTAGAAGGCAGCTGTGCTTAAATGAGGAAACGGATGACAATGCCTGGCTAAAGGGGATGGTAATGAGACCAGTAAAGAGGCAAAAGGTGGCTCTCGAGGACCATTAACAAGAGATGCTGTCTGAAAAAAATGGGAGAAGTCTCATGATCTGAAATTATTGAACTCAATACTTAGAGCAGAAGATTGTAAAGCGCCTTGCTTTAAGATGGGACATTGTTTCTCGAGCTTCATAGTTTAGGCAATTGAAGGGGGTCGCTTTAGCTCAGTTGGCTGGATAGCTGCTTACTGCTGCAGAGCAATGTGAACAGCACTCGTTCAATTCCCATACTGGCTGAAGTTATTCATTAAACTCCAAGTTTCCCCCTTGCCTGAGATGTGGCGACCCTCAGGTTAAATTACTCTGTCAACTCTGCCCCTCAAAGCAGACAGCAGCCTAATGTCATTTGGGACTGTGGCACCTTACCTTGACTTGAGCAGAACGAGGTCAGCATGGAAATGGGAAGCAGGGGCTGAAGGATCAGGCATGCAGACTGAACAGAGTTGATTTGAAGACGTTGGGAATACTCAACAAGTCAGTTGGAACATTGAGAATAAAACAATACGATGGTACTGTGGTTAGCACTGCTGCCGCACAGTGCCAGGGTCTCAGATTCAATACCAGTCTTGGGCGACTATATGGAGCTTGCACATTCCCCACATGTCTGCATGGGTTTCATCCGGTGCTCTGATTTCTTCCCATAATTCAAAGATGTGCAAGTTAGGTGGATTGGCCATGCTAAATTGTCCCTTAGTGACCAAATATACGTAGATTAGGGAGATTATTGTGATAAATAGATGGGCCCAGGTGGGATGCTCTGTCAGAGAGTTGGTGCAGACTTGATGGGCTAAATAGCCCCTTCTGCACTTTGGGGATTCTATGGAAACCGAATAATGTTCTCTGGTAAATCACTGTCTTTGTTCAGTCCACACACATATAATTTTGAATTCCTGGTGACTTGCCGCTTTAGATTTGCGTTCTATTCCCACTCTGACAATTAAATATTTTAATTACCTTTTCCTGTGAATCTCTCTCTGACTCCACTGTTCAATTTGGGGGAGGGATTTGATTTTTAATAAAATGGCTTCTAGCCCCATTCCAGCAGGACATTTTCGGCTGAATTAACTAGGTGAAATGTAAAGATGTAAATTTTAACTCTTTATTCAAAGACAATAATCTAACATTAATTTTAAACCACCCACTGTGGGATGATTCATCCAATAAATTATAAGCATCATCAGAAAAAGAAAAACGCAGTGTATTATTTTTACGAGCTGGAGTTCGGTGACAAGGTATATATGGTGTATAACAACTTTGTATGAACACAATCAGTGATGGAAAGCTGCCCAAATCCAGAGAAAGATAAGGGGTGAGACAGAACAATTAAAATGCTGCAAAATGGCGACTTGGAACACAGCAAGCAGTGCATGTTTAAAAACTGCCAGCAGATTTTGTTTGTGAGTAAAATAAACGAATGTTATCGGCTTTCTAAAAAAAAAGGCAAGGTACAGTTTCTTTAGCTTTTCGATTAATTATATACCACAGTGTTTTATCCAGAGGGTATTGCACATAGTGACAGAAAATGTGCCTCTAGCTTTCGGATTTGTGCCTTTTGGTTACATAGCAACCAGCAGAAAGAACCTCGTGATATTGAAAGCATGATTGTTTTGAGAATATCATGAAGCATCTAACTAAAACTGAACAGAATTACAATAGAAATAATTATCCATCTGTAACCCAGTAAGAATCAGTAATCTGATCAGGCTTAATATTATGGACATATATTTGTTGCTATACATTGAAAGTAAGAGATTATATTTCTTACGGGCATAACTCTTACCACGAGTTTCTGCCTTCATTGCATGTAGATAATGACACCCTGATCTTGTGGAAACCAGGGAGCGCCTCAAATCTCTGTTTGTTCTGAGAGATTTTGTCAGCCACATTGTTGGCAAAATCGACATAATTGTCAGCTGTGGTAGGCAAGAGAACAGTGACCTGTCCGATATGAACCAATGACTGCAAGATCTCTCGCAGATCCCTAGGAGGTTCCAGAGACCAAACAAAATTGAGTGACAAGTGAAGCACGACCCGCAGGTTTTGTTCCAGAAGGCTGCAACTGTCTGCCATTGCTTTTTACATTTGTTCACTTCGATTTTCAGTCTAAACTCATGGCGATTGGGAGTTGGATTTTAAGCTTGAAGGGTGCGCTTTGGAGCTCTGATTAATCAGATCAACGTTAGTGTTGCATTGGAGCTCAGATGAAGACCAAGAGGACACAGATATCACAAGATCTGCAGCTCCTCAGCAGAGAAGTGCATCTTGCAAGAGCCCTCACCCGGCACGAAGATTTACAGGCAGAGGGTGAGCTTCCTTGACATATCGGCACACCGGTGTCTCAGGGGGAATCAGGGTGCTGCGTCAGCAAGTGGCAGACAGTTGCAAGCTTCTGGAACAAAACCTGCTGCCGAGCGAACCTGAGGGTCATGCTTCACTCGTCACTCTCAATTTGTTTAGCCTCTGGACCCTTCTAGGGATCTGCCGGAGATCTTGCAGTCATTGGTCCACGTCAGACAGGTCATTGATCTCTTGCTTACCACAGCCGACAATTATATCAATTTTGCCAGCAACGTTGCTGACAAAATCTCTCAGAACGAGCAGAGATTTGAGGCTCTCCCCGGTTTCCACAAGATTAGGGTGTCATAATCTACACGTAAGCAGCAATTAAGGCACCCCCAGATCAGCAAGGACTTCCAATCCTTCTATGTACAATTGGTGGCAACCACAACATGATCTTTATGTTAGTTTAAATAGAATTCCTGGGCAGTGAACTCTTACAGCACAAAATGAGACCATTCAGCCCATCCTGCATTTACCTAATGCCAGCCTTCCCTCCCCCACCTTCTCCCCATAATCCTGCACATTCTTCCTTTTCAGATAAAGATCCAATTCTCTCTTGAACGCCTTGTTTGAACCTGATTCCACCACACTATCAGGCAGTATATTTCAGATCTTAGCCATGTGCTGTGTGTAAAAGTTCTTCTTTTTGTCTTCATTGCTTCTTCTCTTTTGCCAATTACCCTAAATCCATGCATCTCCATTCTCGATCCTCCTACCCGTTTTCCCTTATCAACTGTGTTCAGACCTCATGATTTTGCGGTTCATGCTCGCTGATCTCTTCAAATCTGGAAGGACAATTATTGTCTGCTTGTAGGTAAGGGGTACTTAAAACGTGGCTGGTGGCACCTGGGAATAATCCATATGACTATCAAATGTGGCATCAAACAAGCTGTTTGCATGTTGAAGGTACATTTCAGATGCCTGGACTGAGATGGCCTTCAGTACAGAGCAATCAGAACATAAGAAATAGGAGCAGGAGTAGGCCATCTAGCCCTTCGAGCCTGCCCCGCCATTCAATAAGATCATGGCTGATCTGTTGTGGCTCAGTTCCACTTTCCCGCTTTCTCCCCATAACCCTTAATCCCCTCTCTTATCAAAAACCCATCAACCCGCGTCTTAAAAATATTTAGCGAGGCAGCCTCCACCACTTCAACGGGCAGAGAATTCCAGAGATTCACCACCCTTTGAGTGAAGAAGTTCCTCCTCAACTCCGTTCTAAACCGCCCCCCTTTTATCTTGAGGCTGTGCCCCCTAGTCCTACTGTCTTTTTTGAGCGGGAAGAGTCTCTCCACCTCTATCCTATCCATCCCATTCATCATCTTATACGTCTCAATGAGATCTCCCCTCATTCTTCTAAATTCTAACAAGTACAAGCCCAGTTTCAGGGTCTCCTGAATGGTGGTGGTGTGTTCTACAGCAGTGAGGTTTGGACCTGAAAGAGGGACCATGTTCAGAGCGTAGTGTTTCACCAGGTAATCCTAAGGAGGAGCAGGAAATTGAGGGGTAGAAAGTGTCAGGAGTATACACTGCCACTTGTTCACATTGATGTTCAGAGTGTTCAGAATGTCCTCATTAATGCAAAGTTCACTCAGAAACCACCAGTGCACATATCTCAAAACCACCATGCAAAACCCACTCTGCCACCACTCTCCCAACCATGCCATTAATGCAAAGCAGCACTGCAAATCTCATCTTCACTGCATACATTCCTTTCTTTCCATTCGCCCTCCCACAGCTGAAGACCAGCTCCCAGTTAGCAACCAGGAAAGGGCAAGACATGAAAATGGTGCAAGAGAATAAAATGTATTTGCTTCAAATACTCAGAAGCTTAACAATCTGGAACAGTGTAACACACGTGCACACCCTTGTCTGTCTACATATCGCTACTCTTCCTATTCCTAACTCTTCAACATTTGCAACCCCACTGATGTGAGCTGAGTTAAAGACAGGCTGCTCAGGTCCCTGCTCTGATGCTCAAATGTTCCTGACTTTCATCCTGTGTGTCTGGGATGGTGTGATAACCCTGCCAAAGACTGCTTCACCTGTAGCTGTGCCAGGGGATATTCAGACAGTGAGACAGGGGGCAGCATGCACTGCACTGACTGAAGTGAGAGGGAGGGGAGAGTCCGAGGGGGTAAAGGGTAAAAAGTGGAAGCACTTTGGAGTTTCCTCTTCCATATCCTCCTTTGGTACTTTGTTACTAAAGTTGGACCTAAGAGCATTTAGCTGTAGGTGTGTGAGGTGATGAAAGGCCAAGGCTAAAGTTTCACCATTCCCTGTTAAGGTGGCATCCAGAATGTGCAATCCCTCATGCACTCAGGTTGTTGTTGTGGTTGGTGCTCTTTGATTTAGTCACTATTTTCATAGAAAAAGTAATCGGACGGAATTTTCCAGCCTCACGCACCCTGAAACTGGAAAATCCCATCTGAGGTCAACAGACCTTTCCATGGTCTGCCCCTCGTTCGTTACGATTCCCATGGTGGGTGGAATAGGAAAACTATGGCTATCATCTCAAAGCACTGCCATATCGTGCAACCTGTTCTTGAGACAGACTTCTCCAACCCTTCTGCAATGGTTTTCAGTGCATGTCGAGGTCCTGCTGGTGTATCACACATTCACTGCTGCTGTTCAGAGTATCCACTATAGTAACAATCCCAAGGTACATTACCTGTCCAGCTAAGTGGAGTGTGCCCTCCAACAGAGACTATCCACACTCCACCTTGTACTTGTATACTTGTGACATGCAAGTCAGAATGTAAACATCCCATCATCCCTCCACGTCTCCCACAGACATCCCAGTTGATGCATGGTCTTCATCAGTCCTGTGATAGTGCACCATCAGAGGGTGTGCATTCCTCTGGGAAGTGGTTGGCATCATGGGTCAGCTTGTGATCTCATCCTAGAAACATAGAAAATAAGAACAGGAGTAAGCCATCCGGAGGTATTAGAAGAGGCGGGCACAATTTTGTCTTTTAAAAAGTCTTTGGACAGTTATATCGGTAAAATGGATATAGAGAGATATGGGCCAAACGCGAGCAGTTGGGACTAGCTTAGGGGTTAGCAAAAGGGTGGTGTGGACAAGTTGGGCTGAAGGGCCTGTTTCCATGCTATAAATCTCTATGACTCTATATGGGCCATGGTGCTAATGCCAACCTCCTCAGTGACTTTCAACGATACCTGAGGCAGCACAGTGCTTAGCACTGCTGCCTCACAGTGCCAGGGACCTGGAATTGATTCCCAGCTTGGGTCACTGTCTGTGTGGAGTTTGCACATTCTCCCTGTGTCTGCGTTAATTTCATCCGCATGCTGCAGTTTCCTCCCACAGTCCAAAGATGTGTGGGTTAGGTGGATTAGCCACGCTTAATTATCCCTTAGTGTCAGGGGGACTAACTAGGGTAAATGCATGGGGTTACGGGGATCTGAGTGGGATTGTAGTCAGTGCAGGCTCAGTGGGCCAAATGGCCTCCTTCTGCACTGTAGGATTCTATGATTCTTGAATACATTCTTTATCCTAGTGCAGGTAGGTTTTTTCCTCCCACCACTAGGGAAGACTATCTCTGTCTAGATACTTACAACTCCCAACAACACTTCCAGGAAGACATTGCTGCAGTGGGGAACGAGAATTTGAATTCGTGTCAGCCCTAAAGCTTTATCTCAGGATAACTGTTTAGTTTCTCGGTGTAACATAGAAACATAGAAGATAGGAGCAGGAGTAGGCCATTTGGCCCTTTGAGCCTGCTCTGCCATTTATTACGATTGATTGTCCATCTCAATAACTTAATCCTGCTTTTTCCCTATAACGTTGATTCCATTCGCACAAATTGCTATATCTTGCTGTCAGTAATTTGCTTGTCATCTCACAGTTTCTTCTGTTTGTTCGATAGCTTTTGTAACTTGCATCTTACCTGCCATCCACTGATTTCTCTGTTCTGTGCACTCTGTACTGTTCACTTCTGATGTGCGCCACTTGTCCCCAGCATTCTCACTCTCACAGTGAAGGGCACTCCTACATGCTGAATGCTACTGAAAGAAACAGCTTTTTTTCACTGTTGGGATTGTCCTGTTTCATTCTTCAGTCTTTATTTCACCTCCTGTAGGCAAGAGAGAATCACAAAGGGAATGGAGGGCAAGTCAGCAACAACCATGCAACCAATGACAAGCTGCTTGAAGCAAAGGCCTGCATCATCTTTGTCAAACGCCCCACCATTTCTTTTCCTTCTGGGAAATGAGAAGCAAGAGCTGGAATGCCCCCATGTGGCATTTGCATGCTTGACTTTTGTACGCGAGGACACCTGACTCACCTTCCTAAAGTGGAGGTGTTAGAAATCCTGGACATTCCCTGGGAATTTAGCACAGGAATATCAAGGCCTCCGATTCCAGTTAGTGCATGGTTCTGGATACAAAGGTAACACCAGTATCCTGTCTAACTGACCATTGTTTTGTGTAAGAACCTCGGCACTAAATGTCAGTATTCTACTTGACTATGGATAGAGTCACACATGAGTTCAATCCAGAGGCAACTAGAATTCTACCAGAAAGATGCCTTTCAGTAGGGCTGATTGAACAGTAGTCAGGAAAAGAAATCCTGATGGAGTGTTTTCCCCAAGACATTTAGGACTGAGATTAGGAGAAACATCTTCACTCAGAGGGTGGTATGGAATTCCTGACTGCAGACCAAGTCACCAACTCTCTTGAAGAAAAGATTGATAGATTCCTAGACTCTAAGGGTGTCAAGAGGTATGGGGCAGGTGGGAGTATGACATTGAGATAGAGGATCAGCCACGATCATGTAGAATGACGGAGCAAGTCCAAAAGGCCAGATGCTCCTATTTTCTGTGTTTCTATGTAACTTGTTGAAATCTTTCCACCGATGTAAGATGATGGGCCGGCAGCAAATCAAATCCACCGAGGATGGGGTGGCTTCATCGGGTTCATGTTTACTGATGGCTGAAGAGACCAGTCTGTGAGTGCCACCAGTGCCACTTATGAAGTGGTTATCAGATGTTGTTATCCTTGTTGCTGGTGCCTGTTGCCAAAGCACTGTGGGCACTGATTGTCATGGTGGCACATGCCAGTGGAAAAAAACACAGGGTGAAATGTTAAAAAGTTCTGATCTCCTTCTGGAAAGAGATCCCATACATGTATGGAAAAGAAAATAGCTGATTTTTCATATAACAGAATTTTAAAAAAACCACAAGCTGTGTTATCATCCTTTTTTATTCATTCATGGGACATGGGTGTCACTGGCTGGCCAGCATTTATTGCCCATCCTTAATTGCCTGAGGGCAGTTGAGAGTCAACCACATTGCTGTGGCTCTGGAGTCACATGTAGGCCACACCATGTAAGAATGGCAGATTTCCTTCCCTAAAGGATGTTAGTGAACCAGACAGGTCTTTCCGAAAATGGTTTCGTGATCATCGGTAGATTCTTAATTCCAGATTTATTTTTTCTTGAATTCAAATTCCACCATCTGCTTTGGCAGGATTTGAACCTGGGTCTCCAGAACATTATGGATGTTTTTGGATTTATAGTCTAACAATAATATCTCTAGGCCGTCATCTCCCCTGAAGTAAAAATACTCTCAGACACTTTTCCAGCTCAGAAAAGAATTATCAGGGTCCCCTTTGCTAAAGCAATCCAAAACTAACTCCATTACCTTAATCTCACCTTGTATCCCAATATCTGTCTCTGTTTCAAATATTTATCTAATTCTCCCTTAGTAAAAGTAATGGCACAATCCCGAAAGCAAAGCTACATTATTGGAGAAAAAACCAGAATAAATATTCTTCTCTATTCAAAAAGTTAAACTTTTTATAATGGAAACAATAATTATTTAATCTATTTTAAGCTGCTTTGTTCCAATAATCCTTATAATTAGTTACACTCTAATCGAGTTTTTGCATAAATGCATCATTACTCTTTACTGTTCTTCCCGAGGCCCGTACTTGTAAAGCTCATTTATCTCCTGCTTCCACACCTTCAGGAAATTATGTATTTAAATCTAAAAATATGCTTATTCATCCATTTTCATATCTTTCCAATAAGGATACATTCGCAGTTAGATTTTCTCCCTCACATTTATCGACATTAAGTGAAACTCCGCCAATTCCACACAGCTGTTTAAGTGTCGGGCTGAGATGGTGCTGTGTTGATCCTATGCAAATCATCACTATATGTGAAGGACAAAATTCCTAACCCAGACTACTGCATTTAAAGCAAGGCTGCCTCTGAGAAGCACCCATTCATTCTTACTCTTGGTATAGAAGATTATCTCTCCTGGGGGGGGGGTTGCACATGAGAACTTCAGGCACGCATCCCAACGTCATTGCGTATTTGCACGCTATTTTCGTAGGTGTGTGCAAATGTAGATTGGGTGCGCACCTTGCACTATTAGAGAAATAACTAAAGGGATTGAAACTCCAATTGACCCGAATTTCACTTTGCTAATGCCATTTTAAGCTCATTGCATGGGCAGCGTAGGTGGGCGACCCACCTGGTATTGATCCTTTATAATTAAAGCTCAGGATAAAATCTTCCTACTGGGAGAAATGGAAGAGGAGTTAGGCATTTTAGGGATAAGGTGAGGTGCTGTTCTGTCATGTGGAAAGTGTGTGTTGGGCACATCAATGTGGAGGTCCAACGTGATTTCTGTTAGCTGGCATCTGAGGTCTGAATCCCTCTGTCACCCTTTTGTGCATGGGTGAACCCCGTTAGCCAACCTGCTGATGGGTTTTGTATACTCAGCAGGGAGCACTTCCTCTATGGAGGAGAAGGAGAGGGAACAGAGATTAAGGAGGCAAGGTGGTCACAGACATCCCCCGCAGGCAGAGGTCCAGGCACACAACACTGTTTCCGCATGACAGAACAGCACCTCATCTTACCCCTAAAATGCCTAACGCCTCTTCCCTTGCTTCCAGTAGGAACATTTTATCCTGAGCTTTAATTATTAAGGATCAATACCAGGTAGGTCGCCCGCCTGTGCTGCCCGTGCAATGAGCTTAAAATGGCATGGGCCAAGTGAAATTCGGCTCAATTGGAGTATTAATCACCTTAATTATTTCTCTAATGGTGCAGGCATAAGTGATGAGGGCTATCAGAGAGAGAAAGAAGACCACTTCTGGTACAGACTGGAAAAAATCAGAAATCGCTGGCAAGATTCACAGCTTCAGATCTTGAGTCCCCGCTGTCATTCCCATGCGTGGCAAACATGGGCTCAAGATCTGTGATCGGGAACTCAATGTACAAGGAGCCTGCAAAGAAAAAGTTCAATGTTTTGTAACACTAAAATGAAGGATTGCAGTCCAAGGGGAAGGATTTTTCGACCACGTGCCTCCCAAGATTGGAAATTCCCACCTGAGGCCAACAGACATTTGATTGGATGTCCAAATTCTCTGTCCTATTTGTTATGATTCCCATGGTGGGCGGTGTAGGGAAATTCTGCCAAAGTTTCAGAAATTGTCTCTCAAACGTTTTCACCTTCAGAAGCACAATCGAGAGCAGTATTATTTTAATTGCTATTCCTTGATGATGAACTAGGGCAGCACGGTGGCACATTGCCTAGTACTGCCGCCTCACAGCGCCAGGGACCTAGATTTAGTTCCACCTACCCCATTCCTCTTGACACTCTTAGAGTCTAGGAATGATTTCTTCCCTTCAGCATAATAATACAGTAATATTACAGTTGTATGCTTCTTTAATGCAAATTTACCAATCTCACACGACACTGTAAATGCAGGCTTGGTTTATTTGAAGATGCGGTACAGGTTTGCTCAGCAGACAAACTACTCTAAAGATTCAACAGCTATTGTTTACAGGAAAGTACGGTTGCGATTCCTTTACACCACACGCTGCTGTAAATGGAAAGCTCCACTAAAAATGTCAGACAATTTTATTTGGAAATTTGGCCTTCTTAGTGTTGGTGACAGATGTTATGTCGGAAAGTTCCCTTAAACAGATAGTTTGCCCTCCACGCGTGGAGCAGGATTTTCCAGCCGCAACTGCCCCGAAACCGGAAAATCCCACCCGAAGTCAATGGAACTTTCCGTGGTCCACCCCCTCGCCCGTTATGATTCCAGTGGCGGGTGGAATGGGGAAATTTACCCTATAAAGATGGAAACACCATTACTGCTTACGAATGTAATAGGAGAACCAATTTTACCTTAATTACTGTGAGTACGAATAGAACCATTTCAGAAATAAATATAATTAAATATATATTTGTTGGAGCATTGCTGACATAGGCACAAATAAATAACAAAAAGAAAAATAAATTAATCATTCATTTAATATTTTCATAGCGTCCTGAAAACTTCACTTAATTTGAATCAGGTTTTCCAAAGTATGGCATCTTCAGATCCTGCTAACCGTTTCATGACTCGGTTACTAATCCAAACCCTTTCTTTTGAAGATTAACATAAATTCATGCAAAGATTTTTGTTTGCATTTTTAAAGCTGGTAGCAAAATAAATACAAGGGAAATGGATACTTAGAAGAGATTTATTTTAATCCACACGGTATGGCATTAACACGCTGGAGAAATGTTATCAGTGCGTTTCAGACCTAGCTAAAGCCAAAGGCTTGGATGAAAATGGAACCTCCAAGTAGCTCTTTGGATTTGATGGCCTTTATCTTTTAGAGACTGTTACTTCTGCTAAATCCATGTTTTCATGCCAAAATTCTTGTGTATGCGTTGAGGCGAACATACTTTTTGAAAACCACCTCTCCCCGATATTATTTTATTGAAAAGTGACTCCCATTTAAAATGAAAAATATAATTCAACAATATGTGTCAGGGGAATCATATCAGTATGCATATCAATGCTGATGTAAATAATACTAACAAATACTGGTGGTATTTGCCTTAAACTATACTTTATTCCGAGTGAAATCATAGAATCCCTACAGCGCAGAAAGAGGCCATTTGGCCCATTGAACTGGCACCGATCACAATCCCACCCAGGCCCTATCCCCATAATCCCACTTACTTACACTACAAACCCCCTGACACTAAGGAGAAATTTAGCACGGCCAATCAACATAACCCATACATCTTTATGACGAAACCCATTCAGACAAGAAGAGAATATGCAAACTCCGTACAGACAGTGACTCAAGCCGGGAATCAAATCCAGGCCCTGGGCGCTATGAGGTAGCAGTGCTAACCACTGTGCCACCGCACCGCCTATCAGTGTAGAACAAGGCCCTGCCAGATGAATGGATGAAATGGGACTGCACCCATCTGTTTTGACTTCATAAGTGACATGAATGCATATACAATTTAAACCAATTAATTCTGATTTGGAATTTGTGTATCAGTGATGCAGTGCTATTAAAAACTTTATTTTTCAAATCTCTAGTCATATGAAGTCAAAACAAGAAAAAATAGAATGAATTATGACATAAGGAGAAGTAAATATTAGCTGTTTAATTGTTGTGGGCCTGACTGGACTGACTATAGTTTGAATCATCCAGGGTCAAAAATCATTGATTCTCTCTACTATCCAAGTTGAGGTGACGTGGTTGCTGGTGACCTCTGCTTCTACCCGATAGAGAAGCTGCGATCAGGGCACAGTCAATTATTTTGGAATGGATGCAGCCAGCATCAAGGTCGATGGACATTTTTAAACTTCTACCCAACCTGCACCCGTTGTAAGAATATCAGTATGACTCAATGTGTTGACATTCTCATGGAGGTCAAGGTGAAGTCAAATCAATTTTTTTGTAGTTTAAGGGACAATGGTGGCCCAGTGGCAGTGTTACTAAGCTATTTGTCTAGTAGCCCAACCTCACACTCCACCTGAGATAGCAGACGGGGCTTTGTTTAAAATAGAAACATATAAAATAGGAGCAGAAGGAAGTCATTCAGCTCCACCATTCATTATGATCATGGCTGATCATCCAGCTCAGTAGCCTGATCCCACGTTCCCCCTATATCCTTTGATCCCCTTTGCCTCAAGAGATATACCTAACTGCTTCTTGACAACATTCAATATTTTAGCCTCATGGCTTTCCATATGCTGACCGCTCTCTGGGTGAAGAAATTTCTCCTCATCTTAGTCAGAAAATAAAGAAAAAAGAGAAGTACAGCACAGGAACAGGCCCTTTGGCCCTCCAAGCTTGTGCCGATCATGATGCCTGAATGAAACTACAAAAACCTGCCCTTACTTGGTCCATATCACTCTATTCCCTCCCTATTTTTATATACTCATCCAGATGCCTTCTAAATGTTGCTAGTGTGCCTGATGCCACCACTCTCTCTGGCAGCACATTCCAGGCACCCGCCACTCTCTGCATGAAAAAATCACCCCCCCCCCCCGTACATCTCCCTTAAATTTTATCCCTCTCACCTTGAACCTGTGCCCCCCTTGTAATTGACACTTCCACTCTTGGAAAAAGCCTCTGACTATCCATCATGTTTATGCTTCTCATAATTTTGTAGGCCTCAATTGGAGAATTTTAGTAATTGTTTGAAACTTCTCTACCTATTAGGAATTTAAGACATTACTAAATTACCAGCACTGAGTGAAATAACTCCAGATCAGGCTCACAGAGAACTGTCTGCATGAAGACAGTAAAAGATTTAAACAAGTAAGATATTTGAACAAGTATTTCTGATTTAAACATGTATTTTGGATTTTAAAATGTATTTTAGCTTTTTTTTAAAGTAATTGTGATCTTTATCCAAAGGCAGGCTGCTGCTGCAGGGCATGATGGGATAAAGACTTAGTGAGACAAGCCACATTCTTTAGAACAATGAAACCATTAGAAGGTGTATAGTTTTATCAGCAGAAGTTACAAATGGTATTGTTCCCAAAGCCACATTATGAATAGGATTGTTCAAGTTATCCTGATAAGACAGTGCTTCTCAGATGTGAGAACTTCAACTATCTGGTTGGGTCATTGACATAAATGAGAGTTGGTGGGAAAGTAACTTTGACCTTTTGTGGCTAAGTGCCTGGGCTTGCTAAGCAACAGGGTGAGGAAGTATTCAGATTCTATGGACCAATAAAATCCCATGATGCCAGAGGGTGGAATGAAATTGGTTAAGGTATATGACAATCATTAACAGTGATTGAGTTGTACTAATGATAACTGGTTCATAACTACCGGAATGGTGGGAAAAGTAAAACTTGAGAAAAGTATAATTGTTCTGATGCATATATTGTAAACTCAGAGTGGTATTGGAATACTCAGGGCCTTCTCTTCCAGAGAAGCATCAGACTGCCCAATGCTAATCTCGTCCTTCGATCATTGGTCAAATAAATATATATCTTTAACCAGGACACTGACTTTGTGAGTCTTTGTATTAGCTGAAGTTTTTGATGATACCTAGTCTCTGAAAAGACCCTACAACAACCTCTATCAGGTCTCCCCTCAGCCTCCTCCTTTCCAGTGAAAACAATCCTAGTTTATTCAACATCTCCCCATAGTCAACACCTTTTGTGACAGGCAACATCCTGGTGAACCTTCTTTGTACTCACTCCAAAGCTTCCATGTCCTTCCAGGAGTGTGGTGACCAGAACTGCACACACTACTCTAAATGTGGCCTAACCAAGTTTTTATATATCTGCAACATGATTTCCCAACTCTTGTACTCAGTGCTCCGGCTGATGAAGGCAAGTGTGCCATGGGCCAAAGTATCAGCACCTTGACCACCTGTGTTGTCTACACACCCAGATCCCTCTGTTTGGTAATGTTCCTATGGGTTCTGCCACTTACAGTATAATTCACACAATCCTAAAAGGTTCTGGACAACATCACCATCAGGAATGTCTTTCCTGCATCTATCCTGTCTTGTCCTGTTAGAATTCTGTAGATTTCTATGAGATCCCCCTCATCTCTCTCCCCCTCTCTCTCTCTCTCTCCTTCTCTCCTCATACATCAGCCTTACCATTCCAGGAATCAGGCTGGTAGACCTTGACTGCACTCCCTCTGCAGCAAGAACATCATTCCTCGGATAGGGAGACCAAAACAGCACACAATATTCCAGGTGTAGTCTCACCAAGCGCTTGTATAATTGCAGCAAGACATCCCTGCTTCAAATCCTCTCGCTATGAAGGCAAACATTCCATTTGCCTTCTTTACCTGCTACATCTGCATTATTACCTTCAGCAACTGGAATAAATATTGGCCAATACATCGGGCTTCCTCTGCTCTTCAAAATGGCACCGTGGGATCCACAGGATCCTGAACACCCAGAACTCGTTGCATATTTCCTTCTCTTAATTTATAACGACTCAGATAATAATCTGCCTTCCTGTTTTTGATACCAAGGGGAATAACCTCATACTTATCCACATTATACTGCATTTGCCCACTCACTCAGTTTGTCCAAATCACACTAAAGGATCTCTGCGATCTCCTCACAGCTCAGACTGCCACCCAGTTTTGTGTCATCTGCAGATATGGAGATATTACATTTAGTTCCCATGTCTAAATCATTAATATATACTGTAAATAACTGGGATCCAAGCACCAATCCTTTTGGTACCACAAACATGCAATCCCTCCACCACCAACAAACAACTGTGTGTACCATCTACAAGATGAACTGCAGGAATGCACCAAGGTTCCTTGGACAGCATCTTCCAAGCCCATGACCACTAGAAGGACAAGAGCAACAGATACCTGGGAACACCAAGTCACTCGCTATCCTGACTTGGAAATACATTGCCGTTCCTTCACGGTCGCTGGATCAAAATCCTGGAACTCCCTCCCTAACAGCAGTATGGGTGTACCTGCACATCAGGGACTGTAGTGGTTTAAGAAGGCAATTCAGCATCAAGGGCAAGTAGGAATGGGCAATAAATGCTGGTCTTGCCAGCAATGCCTACATCACCTAAAATGAATTTTAAAAACCCCACTAGTCACTGCCTTCCATTCGGAAACAGACCAATTTGTTCCAATTCTTTGTTTTCTGTCTGCCACCCAGTTTTCTATCTATCGCAATACACTACCCCCAATCCCACGTACTTTAATTTTTCACACTAATCTCTTATGTGGGACTTTGTTGAAAACCTTCTGAAAGTTCAAATAAACCACATCGTCTGCCCCACTCCCCTTTCATCAACTCTGCTAGTTACATCCTTGAAGGATTCCAGTAGATTTGACGAGATTTCCTTTTCGCAAATCCATGCTGACCTTGTCAGATTCTGCCGCTGTTTAACAAGTGCTCTGCTATAAAATGTTTGATAATGGAATCGAGACTTTTCCCCATTACGAATATCCCACTGACTGGTCTTTATTTCACTTCTCAAGAGAAAGCTAATATTTTCAACAAAGTTGCATTGCCCCAGTATTGTATTGGAATGTCAGCCTTGATTTTTGTGCTCAGGAAGACTTCAAAAAAAAGCCATAGAATCCCTACAGTGCAGTAAGAGGCCATTCAGCCCATCGAGTCTGCACCAACAACAATCCCACCCAGGCCCTATCCCCACATATTTACCACTAATCCCTCTAACCTACACATCCCAGGACACTAAGGGGCAATTTAGCTTGGCCAATCCACCTAACCCGCACATCTTTGGACTGAGAGGAAACTGGAGCACCTGGAGGAAACCCACCCAGACACAGGGAGAATGTGCAAACTCCATACAGACAGTGACCCGAGCCAGGAATCGAACCCAGGTCCCTGGAGCTGTGAAGCAACAGTGCTAACCACTATGCTGCCATGCCACCCACAAAGTCTGATGGCAGCAGGGCAAAAGCTGTTCTTCATAGAATCCTACATTGCAGAAGGAGGCCATTCAGCCCATCAAGTCTGCACTGACCACAAACCCACCCAGCCCCTTTCCCCACAGCACCGTGCATTTACCCGAGCTAGTCCCCCCGACACTAAGTGTAATTTAGCATAGCCAATCCATCTAACCCGCACGTCTTTTGTAGTGTGGGAGGAAACCAGAGCAGCCAGAGGAAACCCACACAGTCACAGGGAGAACATGCAAACTTCACATGGAAGGAAGCCAGGAATTGAACTTGGATCCTTGGTGCTGTGAGGCAACAATGCTAACCACTGTGCCGCCCCAAGAAACCTGGATTTAAATTCTCCTATCTCGCCCACTGCGGGAATCGTAGTGGATTAGATGGAAAATTTGGCGGACCATTCAAAGGTCCATTGAGCTCAGGCGGGAATTTCCAGGAATCCCGCCCCCGGTGTTACAAACAGTGACATTTGTCACCATTGGCCCTTTTACTACCGAGTGGCACTCCAGATTCTCCTCTGCTGGCTTTGTAGACTTCTGGCACCATCTGATCTGAAGGGAAATGAGAGGGGAATTGAGCAACATCTTTTTAAATACACAAAATGTCTCTAGTTAATTCAGGGTGTATTTACAGTATAGTGTGACTTAGCTGGTGCTGTAAACACAGCCTGAATCTAATCTCAGGCCCCAACATGACACTAGAATGAAGCAAAGTACAACTCCCCTTGGGAGACGGTCTCCTTTCACTTTGCTTTGGAATCAGCTTGGATCTCGATCAGTATTCGATTTACACTTTTTTTTTAAGGTTAGCTTCAGGGCAAAGCACTTCTGGCTGCGTACCAGTGCTGAACCTGTGCCTTGTGAATAACACCGTTAGTCACACAGTGGGAGCTAGTTTCACAGTGGATATGTTTTACTTACCGTCATTGGTTGCTGTGGAGAAATCACTTGGAGGCAGCTGTAAACAGATGGTGTTGTGTTACCTGCTGTCTGAAGTTACACGGCAATCGAGGAGCCCTCTGGCTTTTAACAGGCCCATTAAATTTCACCAAATTCCAAAGACTTCCTGCTTTTGTTCTTGCTCAATATTATTTTCGTCTTTCCCCATCAAATTTCAAATGCTGTTATTTAAAACCAGTTGAAAAATTAAAGGATGGCATTTGGGTGATTTCCGCTGTAAAATGGTGTCAGTGTAATATTAAAAAAAAAATTCAAAGATCCGTTGGACGCTGTTGAGATAGATGCTTCAAATTTTAAAACTCCAATAATTTGCAGAGCCATACAGCCATTGATGGGGTTACACAAGATCTCTCCTAAAACAGCTGGGAATTCTCCAAGCTCTGACAAAGCATCTGTGGACTCAAATCGACAGGTGAGATTATCCAGCGCCCACCCCCAGCTGCGCGTTTCTTGGTGCTGGAAGGCGGCGCGTCATTCACTGGCGGCAGGATTCTCTGGTCTCGCTGCTGTCAGTGGGATTTCCCGACGAAGTCACCCCACATCGCCGCAAAACTCACTGGTGTGCGTGCATGCACAGGACCAGAAAATCCTGTTGGTGTGAACAGCCAAGAGAATTCAGGCTGTTAACTCTGTTTCTCTCCTAATAGATGCTGGCAGACCTGCTGAGACTTTCCAACATCCTCTATTCTGGTTTCTGATTCCAATATCCACAGCATTTTGCTTATTTCAGAACTGTCTGACATCTAAGGGACCTGCTTTCCACCAACTAAGTGGCCATGACCACAGAGATAAACGTTAAATTAGAAGAAAAACAGGCAATAAAATGGCAAAACTATTTTTCACCATATTTGCCACCTACTGGCATGGTGGCAGAGTGGTTAGCACTGCTGCCTCACTGCGCCAAGGACCTGGGTTTGATTCCCAGCTTGTCTGTGCGGAGTTTGCATGTTCTCCCCCTGTCTGTGTGGGTTTCCTCCGGGCGCTGGTTAGGTGCGTTGGCCCTGATAAATTCTCTCCCGGTGTACCCGGACAGGCGCCAGAATGTGGCGACGAGGGGATTTTCACAGTAACTTCATTCCTACTTCTAACACCAATAAATAGAACAAATAAACTTGAATAAAATGGGATGGGATTAGGATTTTGTTTTTAAATTTTAATCTGCTGAAGTGGGCACACACTGTTCACTAATGTACTGAGAAAGACCCAGAAGGAGGATATTGAAACCAGCAAGGAACTTGCTCACTTTCTGAGGTTGAGTGAATTCAAAAAGGAGTGATGGCTGGCAGTGGAGCTGAATGGGGTGGACTTTGATGTCACATTAACTTCTCCAGTGTCAGAAGAGGTCTTTCCGGGAGCTCAGAATCCAAGAAAGACAACACATTGATCTCACCAACTAGCACAGGGCCTTTAGACTGACTGAGCTGTCCTTCCCAGTTACTGAATTCAGAGAAAGATGCTATGACCAATATCACTATAAACTGTTCAGTTGCATATTCTTCATTGGAAGTGGGAGATTACAACTTTTGGTTGGTTTGACAACTTTTTTTGCAAGGAACAATTAAATATTATATCCAATACGAAACATATCAGTAGACGTGCACACATTTTTGTTTGCATTTGCACTGTAGTCTTAATCTGTTTTTGAATTCCAGCATTCAAATGGTCATTATTCACATCCAGCGAGTAATTTTGTTCTAAACCTGCACATCAATTAAATTTTTGATATCACCCAATCAGTGAGTGTGTCCTACACAAATCCAATGCTTTATTTAACCTAAGTCACATTTCCCACTAGCTGGAGATTTATCTAGGATAGGATTTAAAACCGAGGCTCTGTCTGTTCCTTCACATTAGTGTAAAGGGCAATGTGGCAGTATTTCAAAGCAATGCGCTGGCCAATGTTTATCCCTCAATCGCCAACACTGAAGCAGAATATCTGGTCATGATCATATTGATGTTAGTGGGATCTTACTGAGTGTAAATTGGTTGCCACATTCACTACATTGCAATGGTGAGTGTCCTTCAAAAGAAATCCATTGTGGGTCTTGAGGTCATGGAAGGCACTATATGAATGCAAGGTTTTCTTTCTCTTCAAAAAAAAACCCTTGGTCATTGCTTGACTGGATGAAGTTGCTGTTGAACCACTGGAGATACAAATTGCAGGTGAGTCCTAGTTGGCTAGACTTCCTCGTAAGAAGAAGAAAATTATGGAAGACTTAATTGCTAGGAGGCATAGGTTTAAGGTGCAAGGGGCAAGGCTTAAGAACATAAGAAATAGGAGCAGGAGTAGGCCATCTAGCCCTTCGAGCCTGCCCCGCCATTCAATAAGATCATGGCTGATCTGAAGTGGATCAGTTCCACTTTCCCGCTTTCTCCCCATAACCCTTAATCCCCTTGTCTGTCAAAAACCTATCTACCCGTGACTTAAATATATTTCGTGAGGTAGCCTCCACCACTTCAAAGGGCAGAGAATTCCGGAGATTCACCACCCTTTGAGGTGAAGAAGTTCCTCCTCAACTCTGTTCTAAACTGCGTCCCCCCCTTATCTTGAGGCTGTGCCCTCTAGTCCTGCTGTCCTTTCTGAGCAGGAAGAATCTCTACCTCTACCCTATCCATCCCTTTCATTATCTTATACGTCTCTATCAGATCCCCCTCATCCTTCTAAACTCCAATGAGTACAGAACCAGTCTATTTAGCCTCTCTTCATAGTCTAACCCCCTCATCTCAGGTATCAGCCTAGTGAACCTCCTCTGCACTCCCTCCAAGGCCAAAATATCCTTGCACAAGTGTGGTGACCAAAACTGCACACAGTACTCCAGCTGCAGCCTCACCAGTGCCCTATACAGCCACAGCAAGACCTCCCTGCTTTTATATTCAATCCTCCTCACTATAAAGGCCAGCATTCCATTCGCCTTCTTGATCACCTGCAGACTGGGTTTTTGCGACTCATGCACAAGGACCCCCAGGTCCCTCTGCACCGTAGCATGCTGCAGCTTTTCTCCCTTTTAAATAGTAATCCCTCCTCCTATTATTTCTAAAGGAGATGTGAGAGGCAAGTTTTTTTTTACACAGAGGGTGGTGGATGCCTGGAACTCGCTACCGGCAGAGATAGTGGAAGCAGATCTGATTGTGACATTTAAGGGGCGTTTTGACAAATTCATGGAAGAGGATGGGAATAGAGGGATATGATCCCCAGAAGGGCGAGGAGTTTTAGTTCAATGGGGCAGCATGGTCAGTGCAGGCTTGGAGGGCCGAAGGGCCTGTTCCTGTGCTGTAATTTTCTTTGTTCTGTACTGAACATGCTGACAGATCAGGAACTTGAAGTGATTAGTATTTTAATTGCCATGAAACTAAGTTTTTACAGCTGCCAGAATAAACATGCTACTTTCTGAAAGCTAAGTAAGGTTTGCAGCATTAATTCCCAAATGTCCCAAACTATGGCTCTCTTAATAATCCTCACAGAATTTGATTTACTTTGGCCACTGCAAGGGAACCAGTTTGGGGAACCCTAAGTTTAAAAGAAAATCCCTCTGCCCATAATCTCATTCCATTTGTCTTTGCTATCCTGCCAGCAGTGATCCCTTTTCTAGAGTTTCGGGTTTCACCCCACACCGACCAAGGTAAATGCGATTGTGCAGGAATTGGAACTGGCCACTAGAGGGAGGCGGCAGGCACATTTTTGCCAACCTGCCAGCTCCTGGGAACTTCCTCACTCTTAGATAAAAGCAAATGCCTGATTTATTAATAAATTACGTCAAAATATCTGCAGGATAGCTATGAGAAAAAACTGATTAAATTGATTTTGGTGGATTGAGATCAGTCTGACATCTTCACTGAGCAGTGAAAAATATATTTCTCCAGAGGCCAATTGGTCTTTAGCACGTTGGTTGTTTTTGGACAAAAAGTGTAGGCTGCGGGTCCAGCTTCAGGTTGCGATTTCTCACACCACATCGCTACTGAAGTGCACCGGTTACCAAGTTGGACCTGCCATTCGCAGTGCCCACACAAAACAGATGATGAAAATCGTAGAATCCCTACAGTACAGAAGGAGGCCATTTGGCCCATCGAGCCTGCACCGACAACAATCCCACTCAGGCCCTAATCCCCCTGACACTAAGGGGCAATTGAATATGGCTAATGAACCTACCCTGCACATTTTTGGACTGTGGGAGGAAACTGGAGCACCCGAAGGAAACCAATGCTGACACGGGTCCCTGGGGCTGTGAGGTAGCAGTGCTAACCACTGTGCCACCATACCTTTCCTAACCAGCTTCCTAAATCCCATTGAAGGGTCCCTCTCAATTTTTCATTGCCCAGGGCAGGATATGTGTCTTATTGGGTGAAGCAGTCTTCCTTCTTAATTGGATGACAAGCATCAAAGCAAAATATGAAAGATTATTATTCAGTTAAAGTCATGCACGTTGAAATTTAGACTCTAAAATGGGCAGGACCATCACCGTGCTTGGATTCAGGCCAGTGTTCCTGCAAAAACAGATTAAAATGCAGTAAAAAGTCTCACAACACCATGATAAAGTCCAACAGGTTTATTTGGTATCACAAGCTTTCAGAGCACTGCTCCTTCATCGGGTGAGTCAGGCCACAGAAGCTCATGATGCCAAATAAACCTGTTGGAATTTCACTTGGTGTTGTGAGTGTTCTTACTGTGCCCACTCCAGTCCAACGCCGGCATCTCCACATCACAGTTTAAAATACCATTATCCACAGTTTCTACGCCCCATCAAGGTACTCTCCATATATAGCCGTGGAAGCAAAAATACTGAAATAATTTAAGAAACAAATGGGTGCCACAATAAAGGGGGCTTTGAGGGTTTTTATAGGTGGATGGACTAAGGTAGGTCAGATGGCATTCATCAATCATCAATATCCTGTGGTCGCTCCAATCTTTCTTTAAGTGGTGGAAAAACCCTGCAATACACTAATGGAGCGGAATAAAACCTGCTTTTGCATGCTGTTAAATATCATTAGCACCGCACACTAGTCAGAGGTGACAGAAGGGAAATAAAACTGATTAATAGCCCCAGATTTGAAAACATGAGAATAACACTCAACTGGGAGAAATTTCCTTACTGACCTTTGATAGTCTAATTGTGGCTTTAGCTTTCATGTCATAAACATTTACTCACCGTCAGAGCTAACACAGTTACCTTCATGTGAGACAGCAGGCAACCAGACAAATGGAAACATCAACATTAGTTGTTATGGTGATCATAAAAGGTTTTAATCTCCGCTCCACCCCTCGATCCCAGGTGATGCCAAAGTATCTTTGATCCCAACAACAAAAACATTCAGTAAGCGACTTTCCAACTTAATAAATGTGGCTGGGGACAATTATTCAGGCCCAGAGATTTCATTTTAAAAAATCACGAATCACAGCCCTAACAAAGCAGGTTGCAAGTTAACGGAATCTCAACAAATGTCAAGTGTGGATTTGCAGGGGCTTCTGACTTTACCTGAATTATTTGTATGTAAACAAGTATCTTGACATGGGCTAACATAATGTAAGCTTGCGTCATGGGCTGTCTGTTCTCTGATGCCCATGATGATAAGAGTGTTGATATACATTAGTTAAAGCTGCTTTCTCTTTTTAATTTTGTGTGCCTTCCACTTCTCACACAGGGTTGTTTGTAGACATGACTTTGTGCGTCAAGTACTTCATGGCCTGTTGGACAAATTAAAGCAATTGTCACAAAACCTCTTAACTTTCACTCCCTGTAGAAGACGCCAAAGCCAAAATTCATTTTCTTGCACCTGCCAATGGGAAAATTGAAGTTGGTCATTAAACTTCTGCAGTGACTATCTTTCATGATTCTTTACTGGGAGAATGTATATTTGTTTTGATAGAATAATTGATTAGTATTTGTAATCAGTAACTGTGAAAGCGATAGTGTGGAAACAGAGAATGGGCAATTGCCACAATTAGATCTGTTCCAGCTTGCAATCTTTGATGTTGCTTTGCTTACCTTCGCTGTATGTTTTTATATATTGTTACAAAAACTATACTTGCCACGTTGAGCTTGGATTGGGAACTTCAGTTCATGACGGGGCTGCCCAATGATGTTATACAGTGTTAACAGTCCAAAAATATGCAGGTTAGATTGATTGGCCATGGTGACCTGGGATGCGTAGGTTAGTGGAGTAAATGTGTGGGGTTATGGGGATAGGGCCTGGTATGGGATTGTTGATGGTGCAAACTCGATCGGCCGAATGGCCTCCTTTTGCACTGTAGGGTTTCAACGAACTGAATTGTGGTTTTCAGATTATGAACGACCATTAAACCATAAAAAATTTTCACTGCTTGTCCCCATCTCTTGCACTGTAACGTGTGTGCAATATGCGCAAATGGTGGCAACACTACATCAAGCGTATACAATTCTAAATTTACTACCCTAAGAGATCTGATTGGGAAATGTACTTTAGGGAAGGATACCTGCTGTCTTTACCTGGTCTGGTCTACAAGTGACTCCAGAGCCACAACAATGTAACTTGACTCTCAACTGCCTTCAGCCACAAGCGATGGCAATAAATGCTGGCAAGTCAGCAACGCCCATGTCCCACGAATGAGTTTTTTAAAATGCAAATCCATTGATTAACTCTTTCTGCTTTACCTGGCTGCAGGTAGTACCTGATGCTGCTACTACTGGTTGCTACAGGAGTAGGTCTTGTGATGATTCAGGGATTCCTTGGTGCAGCACAGCATCCTTAGTTAAGGGTTTCCAAAAGATGTAACCTTTTATATAAATCAATGCAGTGATTGTCCAAAAATTACACTCATAAAAGTTACACTCCTAAAATCACACCACTTCTTTAATCAGCAGTGAGCCATCTAAGCCGGGAAACGGTTTGGAAAGGGTTTTCAGCGCATTTTTCACAGGAAATTTAGATCTTTCACACATCCGTTTTAATCTGTGTGACATGGTCATCACAAAATCACTAGTCATAGAAAAACTGAACATACATGATACCATTTTTTTTTTATTCATTCGTGGGACATGGGCCAACATTTATTGCCCATCCCTAGTTGCCCTTGAACTGAGTGGTTTGGTAGGAAGCAGTTAAAAATCAACCACATCGCTGTGGGTCTGGAACCGCATGTTGGCCAGACCAGGTAAGGAAGGCAGATTGCCTTCTCTATAGGACATTAGTGAACCAGATGGCTTCTTCCAACAATTGACAATAGTTTTATGGTCATCAGTAGATCCTTAATTTTTTTTATATTGAATTGAAATTCACCAGGGATTCGAACCCAGATCCCCAGAACATTAGCTGAGTTTCTGGATTAATAGCCTAGTGATAATGCCACTTGCCAGTCATCTCCTCAAATTGACCTAGGTTTAATCATTAAAAGCACAGAAACGCATTGCCATTACACTGTATTCGTAACAGAATAAACAAATCAACAAATTGCCAATTTGCAATATCAGTGACCTTAACATTTCTAATACATTTTGCAAGCTTCATTGCACTTGTATAAAGACATCAGCTTTGCTTCCATTTTGTTTGATCTTTTGTTCTATATCCTTCACTATCAACACTTCTTTCTGTATCTTCCCTTCTGTAAATTTTTCAGCTCTTCTGCTCCATTGAACTCTATTTATCCCAGTATCCAATGCTTTTACTTCCACAATTCTCCATGTTGGTCACACTTGCCTACAATCCACTACATTCATTGTTGCTCTCTTTCCTAATTTGGGTATTGCCATCAAATTTTGGCAGCACTTCGACCACTTATACTCAAATCGTTTATGTAGATGGAGAACAAGTAAACGATAAACACAGATCCTTGGGGCATGTGGGGTGGAATTCTCCCGCTTTCAGATTAAAATGGGAGTGCTTCCCGCTGGTGCTGTCAGTATCTTTCAGTTGGGATTCAATCACGTGAAAGATGTAAATGAGTTCACCTTGCGAAACCCGTTTGGCCAGCTCCAATGTTCAGGGCACCTCCATCTCCACAGTCAGGGACAGGCATCCTCCCTCCCCTCCCCCTCCCCCACCCCCATCACAAAAATGAAATGGTGACCTCTACCTCACCTGGCCCCGATTTGACCAGAGAAGCAGCACCAATCCCTCAGCAAAGAGAGGCACCCTCATTCTTCTCTGTGAAATGATGGGTCACATGGGGTCATCACCGCACACCGCCTCTTCCCCGCCCCCCCCCCCCCCCTTAGATCCCTTCCACTCAGTTCCCCTCAGACCTTCTTCAGGCCATGGCCTTGGCAGTGCCAACTCTGCGCTGCCCCCCTGATATCCTGGCACTGACACCCTTGCCTGGCACTTTGGGTGCTGTTGGTGGTCAAGGAGGTACATTCAGTGGCCATTTTTCCAGGCTGCAGAGCAAAGTTTCCGCCAAGTGTCCTGAGAGTTGGGTGGGCTCAGGCTGGGAGTAAGAGGTTGACCTCGCCACTCTCTGCTAGGATGGGGTGTCATGGCTGGACTGCCCTTTCTAGCCCTGGTGGATTGGAAGATCATCCCTGGCATGGTGATTTCAGGCAGCCCTGTGATCAATAGCTGCATTCCTGTCTGTTAGCTGGGAGACTTTGAAGTGGCCTGGTCACTTCCTGCTCCCACAAAATTCAACCCCTAGGTCTCTTACGACGTGATGCTGAGCGAAAATATATTATTTGAAGGTTAGCATTAGAGGAAATAGTATCAAAATTTTCTGTTGATACCAGCTGCCTCATCCAAAAAAATACTAATCAAGTGGAGTGAAAAGAGAAATGGAGGGTGGGAGTATCATCAGTGGCTCTCCATTGTTTCCTGTCCCATGTGCAACATTGTCCACCATTGGTGGGAACAGAAAATTCCGGCCTGAGTGTTTGTTAAAGGCTTTGGTAAAGAGCATTTACGGGAAGTGGCATATTCCTCAGATGCCAGTCATTATTACCCAGCAGGAGAGCAGATGGCAGCTAAGGAACAAGAAGCTACTGAACAAGTTACATCAGGCAGTGGATCGACCGCCACAGACATGATAGCCCAGTATTGTAAAGATGAAAATGGGAGTTAAACCCAACAGTATAATGGACAAAGGAAATTTGAGGCAGACAGAAAAAGAGAAAGAGGCTGACAGAATGAGTTGGAGACAAGGGGCAGGATTTTACAGCTGCACTCACCCCAAGCGCGGAAAAATCCCATCTGAGGGTCCCGTCCTTTGCATGATCCGTGTACCACCCGCTACGATTCCCGTGGTGAGTGGGACAGCAAAGTTCCACCCAAAGGGAGTGAGAAAAGAAAATGGATCAAGACTGAAACTTTTAATCCTTTCAATATTTCCATGAGCAATGCTACAGGACATCAACTAAGTTTGTCCTTTCCATCATATAACACATTCAAAGATTTTATACTGCAATTTTATAACGTATCATTTTGTAAGATCCAATATCGATGATGTTTTGAAAAAGTATCTCTGTAGATTTTGATTAGGGCATGAAAAAATGGTAAAATTGGAAGCCTTTGGCCTGAGTTAGTGGGAGTGACATATGACCCACAGTTTAATAACAGAATTATATATTTTATGTCCTCTTTTGAAAACCATGCTTTAACTAAAAGCAGCCCCAAAAGTCATGACCTGTAATTTCATACTTTTCATTAATACTTTTTCCTGACAAAATTGCTGACAGGATTTCCTCGCAATAGATGTCTGCTCCTTTAGCTCAGTGTCTCCTTATCCCTCACCAAAAGCTCTTAATTATAACCATTATTCATCTCTCCCACATATAAACACTAACTGCCATACATTATAGGCTGCTTAGAACCTCGAGTTGTCCTACATATTATGCAGTGTGTGCAGTCATTGCCAAACACTAGACAAAAGGAGATAGAAACATTAACTGAAGAACTCGTTTGCTCAAAGGAAATCTCATAATGAGTGGTCCTGTTCCAGAAAAGTGGGTTATTTAATGACAATGTTGAAACTACATTTAATTGTTGCTGCAATTGCCGATTAATTGCATATTAATATGTTTCAAAATGCATGGCATTAATTACCTCAATTCAGATATGGCCTATTGAGTGTGCTACTGCTTAGATGAGAGGCAATGAGGTCTTTTCCGATTCCAAATTAGTGCGTCTGCATTTTCGGATAGGATTTTCTCACTAGCTGCACTGGTTGCACAGAACAGGGACAACTGTAAAAATGGACAAGCTGGCGTGAGCTATGCTTTGCATCCAATCCCTTCCTTCTGTCATGCCTTCCCAGTGTTTGAGCACTTGGGCACTTTTGTTTCTATATCCTCATTAAATCAATGCAACAATAGTGACATACCCAACATTATATCCAGAGTTATGTTTTGGGGTTGTACTTTTAGCCTAAAGCCCACACTGAACAGGTAGAGAGATTCTTACCGTGTGCAATGGAAGGCCAGTGGATTTTGTGTGTGTTGGTCTGTCATGCTATGCTTAAGGTCCTTTGATTATGGAATCTTTTCCAATATCTCTAATGTTCTTTGTCATGGTACAATTGAAGAAGTGTTTTATATACTTGGGTAGCTGCATAATTGCTGTAAGAGCCAGCCGCATGATTTGATGGTGATGTAATCAGGGTGTTGCGCAGGCTGCTGTTTTACTTTGTACTCTGTACAGGCCACAGCTCTCAGAATATACTTGTTAAGTGTTGCTTTGAATCTACCTGTGCAAACCACGGACAGGATTCTCCGGCCTCCCAGATGCACGTTTCCCGTCGGCAGGAGGTGGTGTATTATTTACTCGTAGTGGGATTCTCTGCTGTCAGTGGGAATTCCCAGTCACCCCACACCTGCAGGAAGCTACCGGGCAGGGGTGCGCTGCCGGAGGGACTGGAGAATTCTGCTGGCATGAACGGCCAGAGAGTTATGGCCCACACCTTTTCTTTTTGTTAAAACCCATTACCCCCTAACAGGACACCACAAGGAGTACCAGGCATGGCAGGGTTGCGCACAACTTACAGTGAGCCTTGTCATAGGCACATGCACACACATCATGCGGCTATATTGTGTAACAATGATACAATGTGCAAGCCCCTTGGGAAATAAGAGGGCACCAAGGCTTTCAGCTTTACATTGAGATTGTAAGGTACACTGGGAGTATGAGAGGCTATGGGAGAATTCTGACCTCCTGTCAGGGGTGGTGCACTGCTGCATTCCGGAAAGAGTATCTGGGACACCAAACAAAGCAATATCCTCTTCATCCATACCGTATGAAGGTTCACGAGCAATCAGACAGTGTTCGGAAGCTACACCAGTTACAGTTACTGTTGACCATATGATTCAAACAAAAGAACAAAGAACAAAATCAGCCCGGGAAACAGGCCCTTTGGCCCAACGAGCCCGCACCGCCACCTCAACACCACCAGTCCCCCCCTCCACCCACAACCCCTGTCTAATGTTCAGTTGCCTGTCTCCATGTTGGGTTTGTCTTCCTTTTGGTTCTGACCTGTCCTTTCTGCTCCTCCTCATATTGAGTGACTACTAGACTCTGGGCGGCATGGTGGCTCAGTGGTTAGCACTGCTGCCTCACAGTGCCAGGGACCCGGGTTCGATTCGACCTCGGGACACTACCTGTGCGGAGTTTGTACATTCTCCCCATGTCTGCGTGGATTTCCTCTGGGTGCTCTGGTTTCCTCCCACGATCCAAAGGGTGAGGTGGAATGGCCGTGCTAAATTGCCACTTCGTGTCGGGGGATTAGCAAGGTAAATACAAGGGGATAGGGGTTGGGTGGGATTGTGGTCAGTGCAGATTTGAAGGGCCGAATGGCCACCTTCTGCACTATAGGAATTCCATTCTATGACTGTTTCCAGCCCTTTGAAAGGCACAAGCATTTAATTTACTCTGTAGGCAAACATTGCCTTAAGTGATTGCACCCTTTCAATTTTCCCAGCATTATTTCTTTAAGGGGCTACATTATCACAGTATTTTCTACTTCACCGCACAAACATCAAACTGCAGGCATGGGCTGGCTGGAGGCAAACATGGCTCAAACTCTGCTCTGTATGTGGAAAGCTTACTCTCAGGAATTCAGCACTGTAGCCCCACTCATTTTGTCCTGGGACTGAAGAATCAGTTAAATTTGAGCAGCAGATCACACTCAGACAGCATCTTTCATGTCGCAAAAAAAGAAAAACAACTTGTATTTAAAGAACGCCTTTCATAATGCCAGGACAACCCAAAGCATTTTACAGCCAATACTTCCTTGAAGTGCAACTGTGACGATATGGGAAATGTGGCAGCCAATTTGCACACAGGGAGCCCCCACAAACAGCAGTGTGATAACAGATGATGTTCTTGTGATGTTGATTGAGACAAAAGATATGATTAGCCAGGAACTAGGGACGGCTTCTCTCATCTTCCTCCAAATAATGTCATGCAATCTTTTGCATCCAACAAAGATGGCAGAGGGGAATATCTCATTTGAAACACTGTACCTCCAACAGTGCGGCATTCCCTCAGTCCTGCACTGGAGTCTCATCTAAGACTTTTGCATTCAAGACCTGGAATAGAATTTGAACCCATAACCTTGTGTCTCAGAGACAGAAGCTTAGCCACCAAGGGCCTTGCAGACATGGCAAGATGCGGAGCAGAACTGGACAACAATGGGAAGAGGAGTAAAACTGAGGAAGATGCCTCAGAACAAGCCCAAAGAGGGAGGTGTTGTGAAGTGTTTTGAAGAGGCAAGTGGCAGTATGGGGAGAGGGAAATGTTGGCGTGTAGCTGAGGTACAGGAATTCCAGAATGCAAAGGCAGGATGAGATACATGACATATACTTTAGAGTACTAGAATGCTGGAAAATATGGAGAAACAGATTTCACATTTCAGGGAGATCAGTTCCATTGACCTCCCTCTGTCACTCAGCCCAAAGTGCAGAGTGGCAGCTGCCTTGACAGATCACCCCTGTAGGCCCTGCCCCCTTTGCACAGCCTGTTGACCAATGGGCAGTGCCAAGATGCTCCCTAGACATTGGGGACAGTGGGAGGAGAGTCTAGCGGGCCTGGAAATTTCAGTTCCAGGTCCGCTAATTATATTCAAATATATTAAAATACATATTTAAATAATATATTCTGCTCCGCACGGGCTGGGAGAGTCCCCCCCCCCCCCCCCCCCCAGTGTTCTTTTCTCTCGCCAGAGAAACAGATCTGAAACTCTCCCATTTTCCATGCTCGTTTACGAATTTTTTTGGCAAGATCGCCCCTGTTAACTATTTCTCTCCCCAAAGATGCTGTCTGATTCCATCATTTTCTGTTTTTATTTCAGATTTCCAACATCTGCAGATTTTGTTTTGCTTTTGGAAAACATCAATTACATTGAAAGCATTGGAAACATGAGTTTCTGCTGTAATAATTCCGCTCCCCCACTCCCTCCACCCCCCCGCCACCCCCACCACCACCACTTTGACTGTTGGGAGATCACCATATTAAACTATCATCGGCCCAGGAGGTGACCAGCTAAACCTGTGAAATCCTGTGCAAAGTTTCATTAACAAACCAGCAATGTGTCCAAATCCGTTGTGTGGATAATAATCTAATCGGCCACTACAAACAGTTCTGTTACAATATTTTTAATGAAAACAATAAAACTCAAGTCACTAAAATATAGTATTTCAAAGAACAAGATCAAAGACAGCTGTATGTATCAACACAGGAAACGCAACTGAATTTAACCTCCGGCATGTGTATTGGGTGAAAGCTGAACAGTTTCATTTCTTCAGTTTCTGTATATGGAAATGTCATTGTGAGAAACTGTAGCGTAATATTCTTTTGGTACCTTTCAGTGCAACACAGCTACATTTTAATTTGAAGGTTAATACTGTTTAAACATTATGAATATGTATTTTGTATTTGTCATGAGCGAAGTTAGTAAATTGATAAAGATAATATTAATCTTCATCCAAAGGCAGGACAGCTCTCTTTCCATGCAAGATGAAAAGTCTGGATTCCCCTCCACCCCTTGCCCAGTTGGATTGGGGTTGCTGGAGCAACATGCCCAATGGCGAGCAGATGCCAGATTCTCCGGCTGCAGGGGGCTGTGGTGTATGCCAGCGATGCAATCGTATTCCTGGCACTCGAGCAATATATACGCAGGCACAGAAGGAAAAACCCAAAAGGGAATCTTATCGCTGATTCATTTTGCTATGAGGTGCTTTCTCTCCTGGTCATGCATTGCATCAATATTAAAATTAAACTTGGGAACGAAGGAGCAATCCTGCCAAAAGCACAATAAAGGTGCCTAAATATTGCATGGGAATTGAAATGAATTAAAGAACAATGAGCTAAGATTTTAGATCATGATAGGTTTAACAGCCATCATAAAATAAAATGATAAAATAGCAATGCTCAGTGATTGATCTATCAGTGGTCAATCTATTGATCATTATCACTGAGGTTTTACATTTAAATTGAGGTGCTGGTTATCTCCAGCAGCTCATTCTGATTTGGTATTTTTACCTTCCAGCTTTAGCTTGGATAAACTTGCAGGTTGCTGTAAGTTGGTGATAATGTGTCATTTCATATTGGTGTATTAAGGGCTCAAGTTTCTCCTTAATGTAGTGTCTCCTCAATGTACATCCTGCGAACAAATGTTGTAGGAATGCATGCCTTTGACATTTGCACTTTTTTGGAAACTTTGATAATGAGTTATTCATTATGAAAAAAAATTAAGGCATTTCATTCTCTCCATCTGTGATGGAGATGTTATGAATACTGATGTCTTGCTGTTTTCATAAGCTACTTATTAAAAACCTTCACAGGCTTATTTCCATGGGAAACTAGACATATTGAAATACATTTAATACAAAGGAGTACTTATTAACAAACAATTATCTCTCACTCATGGACCTTAACTGTTTTTTGTTAATTTGCCAATACTAATCTTCATGTCCCTTTAAGTGCATTAGCTTTTAATGGAAGCATGTCAATTAATATTTTTGTGCAGATAAAATACTCAGTAGTAATGCGTTCCTATTTAATGAAGCTGTAAGTGATTTTATTCAGAACAAACTTATCATTTCTTTTTGTCCAATCCTGTTACTGCAGTAAATTGTGTATATTGTAGAAATTAATGGGAATATTATTCCAAGGTTCCCAGAATATCAGAATGCACTGAACAACAAAGTGGTGCATCGAATTTGATTTATTTCACCCTAAGAATACATTTTGCAGTGGAGATCTAAGATCTGTTGAAGTTCTAGATGATGTATAAGAAAGCATTGATACTGCGGAGATAACTGCACAAAAGGGTCAAACAATGTAAGAGGCCATCGGATGGGATTTTGGGGAACAGCATATTGGGATGTGCACAAATACATGGACAAACACATTTATGCAACTTTGTTTGTATTACATTTTCCTTTCAGGGACTGCTATATATAGAAATGAGAAAGAAAAGTTTGCTGTTATTTTGGAAGAATCCTCCCAAAAAGTTTTTAAGGCCAGAATTCTCAGGTCTCGTTCACTGCGCCACTGCTGCCAGCAAGAACGGAGAATTTGGCGCTCAGCGAAAATTCCATTCACAGCAGCAGGAGTGGAGGAGAATCCCAGCCGCAGGCAAGGTCAGTGAATTCCAATCAAAGTGTTGTGTCCAGCGGGAAGACTGCTGAGATTCTAGTGAGCATCAATGCAATTCAGTTCGCAACTCATGCACACTTAGAAATTCTTTTGAAGCCTGGGGAATTCTCATTGAAATCTCCCAGGCTTAGAAATTTTTTTTGGAATGGGAAGCTAAAGACATGGGAAATGCTGGCTCGTCAGAGATTGGGACACTTTTTTTTACAGGGGGGAATGATCTATAGTCAACCCTGCGCGCGCGCACACACACACACAACTACTTGCCAGCCAAGCACAGGGACAGTAGCCCATATAAAACAGCAGCTGTCTCCACTCATGTCTAGATTTGATGACCCAAGTGTGTAGAACATGACGTGTGCAAGTTGACTTGGAAGGAGCAGGTCGAAACCTTGTGCAATCCTTTGGAGAGGTATGGTACACGTAATAGTCTCCTTACTTGGCCTCAGGACATCTTTCTGCAAGGTCAATTACCATTTGGAGAAAAAGTCAAGTGCCCTTGAGAGAGGTAAGGTATCCCTTGTAATTGTTCAAAGTAGGCATGGATGTGTATAGCAGGTGCATAAATGCATTAATTATAAACCTCAATAGAACTCACAAGAATGCAAAAGTGAACTGGCAAAAGCAACTGAATAAAGTATCAAGGTATCCAAACGGCTGCCTTTTAAATCTATGAAACAAAAATGCTCAATGTTTAAAAATATCGTTGCTTGCTATTTCATAACCTTCCATTATCACAGTAGGGTACTTTCTGTTTCACAGTTTGACTGACAGCTTTTTGGATGGTACTATCAATTTCAATGTTTGTTTTTATGAGGAATTGAGCACTTCAGTGGAATGTTTATTTCGTGAAGGGTTAAGCATTTGAATGAAAGGTTTGATTTTTGTTAAGGATACTGTTGGAGGAACGTAAATGTCCTGAATAGGTTTTTATGAATGAGGTGTTTTTTTTTTAAAGACAGTCTGCAATAAAGCACTTAAAACTTTATTTTATATCAACATGGATTCTGAGGTTTACCTATTGCGGATGCAGGCGAGTTGGCATTTTTGTTGTAAGAGCAGAAAGTGATGGGTGGGCATGAGTATATGTGAGTTTGTACCAAGTTGGCATAGGTGCTATAAAGGGCCTTGGGGCTGAGTACAGGGACATAGATTGAAATGAAGGATTTGAGCAGCAATTGGGTGGATAGAGGACCATAGATTGTCATGAAGGATATGATAGGTCATGGAGTGGTTAGGGGGCATTAGGTGACATGGGTTGGTATGAACGTGGCCTGGGAATTGTATGGAGCTTTTAAAAAAATAATTTATGGGATGTGGACGTCACTATCTGGGCCCTAGCTGCCCTTGAGAAAGTGGTGGTAAGCAACTTCCTTGAAACATTGCAGTCCCTAAGGTGTAGGTATACCCACGGTGCTGTTAGGGTGGGAGTACCAGGTTTTTGACCCAGGTACAGAGAAGGAACAACAATATATTTCCAAGTCAGGATGGCGAGTGACTTGGAGAGGAACCTCCAGGTGATGGTGTTCCCAGTTAGCTGCTGCTCTGAGCGTCCTAGACATCAGTGGTCATGGGTTTGGTAGGTGTAACCTAAGGAACGTCAGTGAGTTCTGCAGTGCATTTTGCAGATGGTACACACTGCTGCCATTGTCCTTCAGTGGTGGAGGGACTGAATGTTTGTGGTATGGGTACCAACCAAACAGGTTGCTTTGTCCTGGATGGTGTGAACTTATTGAGATGCAGTCGTCCAGGCAAATGGAGAGAATTCCATCGCACTTCTGAATTGTGCCTTGTGGATGGTGGACAGGCTTTGGAGAGTCAGGAGGTGAGCTATTCGCTGAAGGATTCCTAGCCTTTGAGCTGCCCTTGTAGGCACAGTGGGCGGAATTTTCCCATCTTTCCCGCTACAGGAGTCATAGCGAACGAGGCATGGACCATGTAAAGGTCTGTTGACCTTGGCCAGGATTACCCAGTCTAAGGGTAAGGATGGCTGGAAAACTCTGCCCAGTATTCATAGGACTAGTCCAGTTCAGTTTCTGGTCAATGATAATCCCCAGGATGTGATTATGAGAGATTTTGCAATATTATGTCATTGGCTGAGGGTTAGATCCTTTCTGGTTGGAGATGGTTGCTGCACTTGTGGGGCACGAATGTTACTTGCCACTTGTCAGCTCAGATCTGGATATTGTCCAGGTCTTGCTGCACTTAGACATTGACTGCTTCTGAGGAGTCGTAAGTGGTACTGAACATCGTGCCCCATTTCTGACCTTATGATGGAAAGAAGGTCATTGATGAAGCAGCTGAGAAAAGATGGTTGGGGCCTAGGACACTACCCTGAGGAACTCCTACAGGGATGTCCTGGAACTGAGGTGATTGACCTCCAACTATCACGCCATCTTCCTTTATGCTAAGTATGACACCAACCGATGGAGAGATTTCGCTCCCCCCCCCCCCCCCCACCACCCCCGATTTTTTTTTTTTTTGCTAGCGCTCCTTGATGCCACACTTGGTCAAATGCTGCCTTGATATCAAAGGCAGTAGTTCTTACCTCTGGAACACAACATTTTAACCCATGTTTGAACCAAGGTTGTAATGAGGTCAGGAGTGTCAGCGAGAAGGTTATTGCTGAGCAGGTGCTACTTGATAGTACTGCGATAACCCTTTTATCACTTTGCTGGTGAATGACAGTAGACTGGCCAGGTTGGATTTGTCCTGTTTCTTGTCTACAGGACATCCCTGGGTAATGCTGAACATTATCGGTTGATGCCAACATTGTAGCTTTACTGGAACAGCTTTGCTATGGATGTGGCGAACTCTGGTGTACAAGTCTTGAGTACCATTGCTGGAATATTGTCAGGGCCTATAGCCTTTGCAGTATCCAGTGCATTTCTTGATACCACATGGAGTGAATCAAATTAGCTGAAGACTGGCATGTGTGATACTGGGAATCTCAGGAGGATCTGAGATAGAGCATCCATTCGCCATTTCCAGCTAAAAATTGTTGAGAATTCATCAACCTTATCCTTTGCCTTCCTCTCAATATCTTAAATAATGTTAATCTACCATTAATACATTGAAAGTAAGTACCATCCGACAGACCGCAAATAGGCATATAAAGATTCATCTCGGAAGCGGCAGTGTTAACTTTAGGGAATTAGCTACATTGTCCCTATCCGTGGCCAGCCCTAATGTACATTTTGTTTCAACATTCCACATCAACATTACAGCAGATGTTAAGGGGAATATAGAGCAGTTAAATCATGGAAATCTATTTTATTTGGGATTGCAAATTGGAGCTATTTATAAATCAATTTGCATAAAGATCCAATATATTATCACAATACTGCATTTGGTTGGGTTAAAGGCAACCATGGTTCCCTTTGATGCCCCTTTTGAGTGATACTAATTCACTCTTAAACTGGGCTGACACACCAGTGTTACATTGCAGGAGAAGCTTCCCTGAGATCTGCCCTTCAGAACGAGCAGTTCCGATCTCCAGGATGAGCAGCTTTGCAGAAATGAGAACTGACAACATTTTCCCTCGAACGCTATCACCTTCAGCCCATCGTATGATAAATAATTCAGGGTGACAGTCTGCAGGATATTGCATATCTGTCAGTCTAATTTGGGCTGTTCTACATAGAAACAAGCCTGGACTGTCAAGTGATGCAAACTATTCTGGCGTTTGTCCTTCATCTCTTAGTCGGGAAAGCTCAAAGTGCACCAGAGGCTTTGAAACTTTGGAATCTTTGACCTGAACGACATTTGTATCTTTGTTTCAGTACTATGAATATTTAACACTGTCTTCATTTGGTCATAGTTAATCTTCTTAGACAACCCCTCGGGAACATCTTGAAGGCAAATTCTCCTTCTACCTCCAAATGAATTTTTAGCCAATGAAAATAGTAATGTAATCATCAAATTATTCCAAAATCTAAACTAAGGCACATAGGTTGTGTTTCACAATACTTTACAGTTTTTATCCAATATTATAATTGCTTTTTTCTTGTTGTTATTTTGTCCTGCTATCCCAGCTATTATACTAGACAGATTATGTTATTACTATCACCCATTCTTGTTATTAGCATTGGTGCTTAATGGAATGAAAAATAGAATTGTAGAGTCATAGAACAGCTGCAGCAAATACAAAGGCTATTCTGCCAGCAATGTCCATGCTGGCTCTTTGCAAGTCCTGCTCAGCACGTTGCTTTATCCTCTAGCGCTCCATTTTTTTTCTCTTCAGATGCTTATCCAGCTTACGGCCACCAAAGAATCTGCCTCCAGCACACTCTTGTGCAGCGCTTTCAAGATCCTAACACCTCACTACATAAGAATGCTTTTCCCCACATTGCCATTGGTTCCTTTGCCATTCACTGTGAGAGAATCCATATAGTGCAGAAGGAGGCCATTCAGCCCATCAAGTCTCAACTGACTTCCCAGCAGGGTGACCCACCTAGGCCCTATCCCCATAATCCCACGTATTTACTCTGCTAATCCCACTAACCTACACTTCATGGATCACTAAGAGGCCACTTAACATGACTAATCAACCTAACCTGCACATCTTCGGAGTGTGGGAGGAAACCCACGCAGATACAGGGAGAAGGTGCAGACTCCACATACACAGTCACTCCAAGGCTAGAATTGAAACTGTGTCCCTGGCACTGAGGCAGCAGTGCTACCCACTGTGCCACCATGCTGCCTTGGTGTTGATGTCAGTCTCCTCTGGTTCTTGACCCGTCTGCCAGTGGGTGCAATTTTTCTCTATCTATTCCATCCAGATTTCTCATGATTTTGTACATTGCTTTCAAATCTCCTTTCAACCCTCTCTTCTCTGAGAACAACCCTGACTTTCCAAATCTATCTATAAAACTGAAGACTCTCATACCTGTAACCGTTGTCAGAATTTTTCTTTGCACCCCTCTATTGTATTCACATCCTTCCCATCTCCAAAATTGGACAGAATACTCCAATTGAGAGAAAACCTGTCTTTTCTAAAGGTTCATCATAACTTCCTTGCTTTTGTACTTGATAGTTCGATTTATGACACACAGAATCCCATATGCCCTATTAACCATTTCTTTCAGCCTGCCTTGTTATAGATCTGTATGCTGTAGGTATACCCCCATATCTCAATGTTCCTGCACCCTCTCTAGAAGTGTATCCTTGCTGTTCAATACTGACTAGGAATTCTCCCTCGTTACCATTTCCTTCTCAAAATCGTTGGGTTCTTCTCTCTTTGCTTGCCACTCACTGGGAATTCTCCAGTGAAGAACACAGCAGTAACAGAAAGAGTGGAGCAAGCAAAGCAGTTGCACTGACAAAGAACATGGCATTTTGATAGCAAAGGAGACCATCCTTGGTGATGCCTGGCTGTTCTGGCCAAGAAGCATTGTGCACATACATAAAGTTGCAAGCATTTTACCTCGCGTTATTCCTTTATGTATATACATAAAGTATGTACATACATAAAGGAATAACTCGAGGTAAAATGCTTGCAAAATAAATAATAAATTTATTTAGAAATGCAACAACATATTCAGGTTTGGATTTATTGGTTCATCTCCCATTTTTCAGTTTGATGATGTCAAATTCGGGCCATAATCCACAAAGGCTCAGCAATGTAACTGGAAACTATTGGGACACCTGTGGTAACTATTCAAAGAATTGTTCAAAGTAAGGATAATAACATATGATCATTCCATGACCAATGAATATATTGGTAGCGTTTAGTTCTACCAAAGTAGGTAAGACATTTGACTTCACCTCTTGAATCTTAATTTGAATCCAGCCAGATCAATGCAGTGAAAGCATGAATTCAACTTTACATAGAATATGCATGGTTTGAGGAAGTGAAAACAATATGCAAATATGGGAACAGAGATATAACCCCGTAATTAAAAAGCTCTGGTGCCAAAGCAGTTTAGTATTACTTATTGCTGCATTTTCCTTTGTTGCTCCAGGAAGAAACTGCAAATCACCTTAAGGAATCTGAGGCTTTACACAGCTGCATGGCTTGGTCTGTTCCTGAAAGTTACTAAAAGTGTCCAAATTGTCTCCGCACCTTTTTAAGGCAGAGCTGGATAGATTCTTGATTAACAAGGGGATGAAAGGTTATTGGGGCTTGGCAGGAATGTGAAGTTTAATTTACAATCAGAGCAGCTTTGATCTTATTGAGCAGGCTCGAGGGGCTGAGTGGCCTATATCTAATTCATATTTGTGTATTATTCTAAAGAAGTGCTATGAATCAACAGGAAGACAGTCCATGTCACCATCAAATTCTTTCAAGCATCATAACCTGAGAGATTTTTACTCCATGAGACACGATGAAGGCTGAATAGTTAGTTCTTCAACGCTTTAAGGCACTTTGATTTTAAGATGACACATTAGAAGCATTGTTTATATCATTTACAAAAATGCATAACACATGAGAACTTCCACATACTTGGTACCACTCCATCATTAGTTTTACTGGGGGTGAGATGGGACACATTTCTTTTGTATAAATGTGTTTCTGCCACTGTTCTAGTGAAGTAACACCAGTGAGGGATAGATACAACTTTGAGGACTTTTTCCAGTTTATACTCGGTCTATATTGAAGGCAAAAACCCAAGGATTGAAGAAGAAATGGAAAACTTATCCACAAAGATCCAAGAGGTTTTGAAAAAAAATGGAAATTCACTTTAAAAAATGCTTTAATATCTTTTCTTCATCTTGTTAATACAAAGGATGTTACTCCTAGGGAATACAATATTTCAGTATTGAGTGCTCCAACAGAGTGAAATTCCCTTCACACCATCTCAGCATTGTACTTAACCCCTTCTCAAAAGACAACTTCTTTAATCCTTGGGCGACACTTTGATTCGCCACACGAGGGATCGAGCTCTGAGTGAAATTATTTGCTCAGTACTCGCTAACGTCAATTGGGGCAGTTTTATGTTCATTTGGAACGTAACTGAAACCAGCTGAGTTCCAAACCTTGCAACTGGCAGCAAGAAAAAAATGTTCACACCAGGGCTGGTTGGTCCTGCTGTTGTGAATGGAGATTTGGCTGAGCGCCAAATTCTCCATTCTCGCTGGCAGTGGGGGCGGGACATACGACATTGGAGAATTTTGACCAAGATGTGTGGATTTTGGCCTGGATCTGCTGAAGCCAAGACACTTGCTTCTGATCTGGGGTGGAGCAGTGGCATAGTGGTTAGTACCATTGCCTCACAGCGCCAAGGACCCAGGTTCAAATCCAACCTTGAATAACTATCTGTGTGGAGTTTGCACATTCTCCAAACCTTTCCCCCGCTTCCAACCCCGCCCCCCCCCCCCCACCAACCCTCCACCGCCCTCCCATCGTGTCTGTGTATGTTTCCTTCAGGTGCTCCGTTGGCATGGTGGTTAGCATTGCTGCCATACAGCGCCGAGTTCGATTCCCTGTTTGGGTCATTATCTGTGTGGAGTTTGCATGTTCTTCCCATGTCTGCATGGATTTCCTCCAGGTGCACTGGTTTCCTCCCACACTCCAGAGATATGCAGATTAGGTGGATTGGCCATGCTAAATTGTCCCTTAGTGTTAGGGTGACTAGCTGGGGTAAATGCATGGGTTTATGGGGATAGGATCTGGGTAGGATTATGATCGGTGCAGACTCGATGAGCCGAATGGCCCCCTTCTGTAGTCCAGGATTCTATGATTTCCTTCCGTAGTCCAAAGGTGTGTACGTTAGGTGGATTGGCCACGTAAATTGCCCCTTAGTATCCAAAGATTTGTAGGTTAGGTGGATTAGTGGGGTAAATGCTTGAGGTCATGGGAATAGGCCAGGGGATGGGCCTAAGTAAGATGCTGTGCCGGAGAGTTGATGTAGACTCGATGGGCCAAATGGCCTCCATCTGCACTGTAGAGAGATTCCATAATCTCAAAGGAAGCTGATCACAAAGATCTTGCAATCTCTGGGATGGGAATCCCCCTTTAACCTTGGCAGTTAAATCCGGTGTCAAATCAAGAGGATGACTTGGCGTTCAGCCGCATTTGAAGCATTCACACACAGCAAAGCAGGGCATTAAAAGCATTTAAAATCCTTAACTTCTAATTTAATTTTTGAGCTAGTGAAATAAATGTATAACTGCATTAATTAACCTAAAGTGAAGCTAAACAGATGCTAAAAATATTTTTAAACATCGCTAAAAGTTGCACTCAACTACGAATAGTAATAGTGCAGTGTGCTAACCCACTGAGTGAAGACCTTGCAGAGATGGAAGTGATAACAGATCTGAACCCAATGTAGATGGATTTGTGACCTAATGAGGAAGTTAATAGAGATTTAAAGTAATAATAGATAATGCTGTTTTCAAAATAACACATTTGTGTGGTTGTCCAATGGGAATATATAATGGAGGAAAAATGTCCTCTTTATGAATGGATTGATGGTCTTGTCACCATTGAAACACAAAGGAAATTTTGCCTATAAGTTGCAATGTAGTTTCTGGTGTTAAGAAGTAGTTCTTGTTCTCAAGAACTCTAATATGGAGCAGGATATGTTTACTTCTAAAAGGGAACCAGATGGTTGCTTGCACAAGAGGTACCATAAATTGTACGGGGAGAAAGCAAGAAAAGGAAATTAGATTAGATAGTCATGGACTATCTTCTCGTGGAAATTCTCATCTTTTTCTATTCTCTTCCCACATCTAATGGTGCATTAAGGCAGACTTTTCTGTTTCCAAAGTAATTTCTGGAACAGGTCACTAATCTGTCACCAGGGGCTTCTAGCTTGAGGGGCACCTCTACAAATCATCAGGCATCTCTCCTGCTCTTACTGCCAGCCATTGGCATGTTTGGAAGGATTCGGGTTGACGCACTCAATCTGTTTGACCGCATTATGAAGGCAGCTTCCTTGGCCATCAAGTCCTGGGTTGGGACTCAAATATGGACCTTTTGGCTCAGAGACAGGGAGAGCCACAAGACCTCCTATCATTATGGGAATACACCTGTCTAATCCCATCTAATACAAGTGTGAAGCAGAAGGAAATATGTGGCCATATGGAAAATTGCTCATCTGAATTCTCGCCAGGTGAGTTGGCAGAGAAATGAGAATGTGATGGTGACATTATACTCAACAGTGTTGAGTCATGAATATTGGGATTATTATTCATACTCCTTATTGTACATGAAACTGATTTTGTACCTATGCAAAGAAGCATGGAAATATGTTTTTTGGTTTTGTACTAAATTTTTTTTAAGTGCAAGTTCTGGAACATTCTACCCTCCACTTGCTTGCCTGCGAATCTAATGCTGTGTTCTGGTGAGAAGTTTAAGGTGAAGCAGCTTTAGCTTCCAACAATGATACATTTGTCAAATCTACACCAGGTGGCAAAGTCAGTACCAACACGGAAGTGGAGAGGGGAGTCTCATTCCACTTCATTTTCATGTCAGTTAGGGTCTAGATTTAGAATTCAGTCTACAGTATTGTAGTGTGAGCATACCATGAATTAATCTCAGTAAAAATACATTTCAAGTAAGCAACTTCAGATTTCATATGAAATCAACATTTGACCACATTCCAATCTAAATGCTGAGAGAATTTCCAGGCCAGGATTTGCTGTTAAAGAAACAGTGACGTTAATGGTGCTTTAGTTGTGCGTAAATGGTACAGCAGCTTCAGGCTAAGAACACATGCATGCTTAAAGATGTATATCCAACATTGATTTCTGAGTTAGCCCCTCCACTGTTAGTTTCTCAAAAATGGCATTTTGTCATCTGCCTCACTTTTCACTAGCATTGAACACGGTGATGTTTCTGTATTTGCATGCTACGTACAAACTAAACCCACTGGGGATACTTAGGACTGGTAATTAGTAATGTAAGGTACTCTTTTAATAATGTAATGGGTGTTAATTACTGTCATTCTGTTTCTCTCGCATTGAAAATGAAATATATATTTTACATTCTTTACTGTCCCTTTTCTGTTTTTCTCAACCTTTTTTCTCTTTTTTTTTGCACCAGAATTGAACAATCATAGAGACACAGTCATACTACTTCTTCATCATAGGTGTGTTTTTTTTCTATCCAAGATTAGACATCAGTCATGATCTGAGTGGCAGAGCAGGTTTGAAGGGCTAAATTGCCCGTCTCTGCTCCTAATTCCTATGTTGCTATGTTCCTGAGTGATCTTTTCTCACCATCATTGAATTCTACCCCTTTTAATTCACCCACTTCTTCAATCCTGCCTGCATTTATTTTCCAATCCTCAAACCTCAGTGGTTTATCAGATACCTCATCGCCTTCCCTGTTCATTCAGCTCCCTGATCTTTTGCCGAGTTGCAATCAGCTCACACTGTCAGCAATTTGGTGGGCAAATTCATCTTGAGCTGAAGAGTTCAAGGGCCAGTCTATTCTATGGCAGATATCATTCGATGACCTGCCATAGAAAAATGTAGCCCATCATTGTGATATAAGAATTGCATGAAATTCTCCATTATTTCAGTATAAACTTTACAATGGAATCCTCCTCTGTAATGTTCCAGTCAACCTCCATTTGGATAGTTTGCTCCTTAGTGTCAGTACTGCCTGCAAATCACGTCTTTGTGCACAGATATAGCACAATTATAGCAATCCTTTGGTTTTCTGACTGTTCTACATTGACTACAATAGAAGTGGAGCAGATAAGAGCCTTTTTCTTGTGGAAGCTCAGAGTAAACTGCTGGAGATGTTACATATAGCAGGACAAATAGGGCGTTTACAGTTGCTTGTCTGCACGATCACCTCAGGTGGCTTATTTGGTTTATCAAAGGGCAATTAAATCAAGATAAGATACCATATGTTGTCTGGTTAACCAGAATAAACAATTATATTGTAAAATAAATTAACAATCATAAACATACAAAGTCAGACTTCATCATTATCATCATCACAGGTGTGGCTTGTTTCTAGCCAACTGTTTGATCATTTCTCACCATCATTTTCATTGTTTATCAGGTCACCTAAGTTACAGTCATAATTTTGAATTAACTATTTTTAATATTTGGGTCACAGAACTTAATTTGATTTCAAATGTATCTGTTTAAAGAAATTAAGTTCTAAATTGCATGAAAATTGATTGTCTTTTTGATCTACATTGTTTGTCACAAACTGGAGAAATGTTCTATTCTGCAGCATGATATTTTCAATCTACTCTGACAGCTCGTACCTTTTATTTTACTCATGGGACATGGGTGTCACTGGCTGGCCAACATTTATTGCCACTTAATACCTTTGGAGGGCAGCTGAGAATCAATCACATTGCTGTGGCTCTGGAGTCACATGTAGGCCAGATCAGGCAAAGACAGCAAATTCCCTTCCCTAAAGAACATCAGTGAACCAGATGGATTTTTCAAAAAAATCACTTCACAGTCATCAGTAGATTCTTAATTCGAGATTTTTTTTCATTTGAGTTCAAATTCCACCATCTGCCGTGGCGTGATTTGATCGCTGGTCCCCAGAAGTTGAGTTCCTGGATTAATAGTCTAGCAATAATACCACGAGGCCATCGCCTGCCCATATCTGTGCTCACAAAAGTTGCCCTTTAAAGTGCTGTGCTACGTTCTCATTGTGAAGCTTGTCAACGGGTACTTTATGATGTAATGCTCTCACCTTCAGTGTCCATTGTTGATAGTCACTACAGCAATTAATGAACAATCAAAAACAAAAGTGTCAACAGCTGTGATTTTGTTCTCATTGTAAATTGCTCTTCGTTGCTAAGGACTTACAATTGCTTCTCGTTTATCTTAAAATTCATTCAGTTGTGGAAACTTCTGGAACCTTTACAGTATTTTGCAGTTTTAAACGTTTCTTTTCTTTTTCTGAATATCATTTATTAAAAAAATGTAAGCGAAGCTTTTTTGAACTAAAATGTTATCGAGCAATATAGTTTTAATCCTATTTAATACCAGGAATAATTGTCCATTTGGTTTTATTCAGACTATTGGGCCATCACAATATTTATGAATCGCCATAAAAGAGACCATGAATCTTTTTGATTCTTCATCTCTTTTCTTTGGCAGTTCCTCAGGTTCGAGGATGACTTGTTTCCTTTGCAGGGAGATGGGCTCTGTGTTGGCTGAATAGTCCAATCTTGGAGCCTCAGACTCGGTGCCACTGGTTTGGCGGGTGTTGTGGATGGGAGGTGGATGGGACATTCTGGATTCTGCGCTCTCTTTCCACTGTTTATGCTTGGTCTCTGCGTGCTCCTCCCTCGAGGTGATTGATGCCTTGGTGAGTGCTTCTCCTCCAGTTTGTGGATTCTAAGGCAAGCGATTCCCACTTGTCAATGGAGACGTATTTATTTAGGGAGGTTTTCAGACTGTCCTTGTCGTGTTTCCTCTGTCCTCCTAGTATCATTTTCCATTGCGGAGCTCGGAGTAGAGCACTTGTTTTGGGAGTTTACGCCAGGCACGCGGATAATGTGGCCCAACCTCGCAGCTGGTCGAGTGTGACCTCTGCTCCGATACTGGGAATTTGGCTTGGAAAAGGATGATCACGTTAACACGTTTATCCTGTCAGTGGATTTGCAGGAATTTGCAGATATGCTTGTGGTTATATTTCTCCAGGGATTTGAGGTATGCACTGTATGTTATCCACGTTTCTGATCCATGCAGGAGAGCGAAGACCCCAGCTACTGTGTAGACCATGAGCTTGGTGCTGGATTTGAGGTCTCAGGCTTTGAACATTCTGGGGGCAATTCTCCCATCCCAAAAGCACCCTGGGACATGGACACCCTGACAATGCCAGCCTGTGCCCCTGGCACTGCCCAAGGGGCAAAGTGCCCATACCCATTGGGCATAGGACAGTGTCAAGGGGTTTGGGGCTCGGGCGTGATCAGGGTATTGGGGGTTCCCGCTGCCACACTGCATTGGGATCGATTGGGGCTGGAGGGAGGCCAGTGATCTGGGCCAGCTGGGGGGGCGGGTGGTGTCGGGGCTGGCGATCTGGGAACTCCTGGGAGGTGGGCAGGATTGGGGCTGGCCCAGGAATCCTCATGGGCCCTGTGATCGGGCCGTGGGGGGGGAGGGACAGCACTGTGGGGGTCCCAGGCTGGCCAGCAAACTGCAGGCTCATGCTTCAGAACTGTTAGAATCTGGTGTGAATAGCATCCCCCCCCCCCCCCCCCCCGAGCTTTTAGTGATATTCACAATTGTGACCTCTGCATTGCACAGAGTGTGGGAGATTCTCCCACAGAGAAAACATGTGAAACAACCATGATTGACACCAGTTTTCCTGCGAGTACAGCACTTTTTGGGAGAATCACCCCCTCTATTCCTGAAATGTTCGAAGGCTGCACTGACACATTGGAGTTGATGTTGGATTTCACCTACTCGCACTTAGAGAAGGTTCGGGAGATGATCCGTGTTGTCCAAGGATTCACCGTGGATCTTGATGGTTGCGGGCAGTTTTGTGCAGCAGGAGCAAGCTGGGAGAGAACCTTTGTTTTCCGGATGTTTAGTCTGAGGCCAATTCTCTCATATATATGCCTCAGTGAATATGTTGATGATTGTTGTTAGCTCGGGCTCTGAGGCCACACACAAAGGCATCATCTGTGTACTGCAGCTCGATGACAGAAGTTGGGGTAATCTTGGTTCCTTGGAACGTGAACAGTTTCCCACTTGTCCGGTAGGTTAGCTCCATTCCAGTGGGGAGCTTCAAGGTGATGGGGTGGGGTGTTGCTGCGAGGAAGACGGAGAAGAGCATTGGTGTGATGATGCATCCCTGTTTGACCCCAGTTTGCACACGTATTGGATCCATCATGGTTCTGTTGGTGAGGATCACATCACTGTGGAGCAGGCAGAGAACAATGACGAACTTCTGCAGGCAGCCAAATTTGAGGAGGATGTTCCTCAAAGTTAACAAAGTCAAAAGCCTTTGTGAGATCAAAGAAAGCCACGTACAGAGGTTGATGCTGCTCCCTGCACTTTCCCCGGATTTGTCATGCACTGAAGATCATGTCCATTCTGCCTTTTGAAGGGTGGAAGCCGCCTTGAGACTCAGGGAGAAGCCCCTCTCACCCCATGGGTGATGCAGACATTGTCACAGTCCCTTGTTTGGACAATGATATAATCTATTAGATTCCAGTGCTTGGAGCAGGGCTGTTGCCACGAGGTCTTTTATTTGTCCCTCTGGCAGAACAGGTAATGACCAGGTCAGATCCTAAACACTTTGTCAGGAGGAGGACTCCACTGGCGTTTATTTTCCCCACACCTTCCATGTCTAATGCACCTTTCCAAAGGTTTATATCCCTCCTGATTTTAGCTTTGAAGTTGCCGAGGACAATCGGCTCCATATGGGATGCAGGACAGCGATCGGTCGAAGTCGGAGCAGAATGCTTCTTTTCTCCAGAGCAGTGTACTGGTGGCTGGTGAGTCTTGAAATTGCGATTTACTTTATTTCTTCAGTGTATTGCCGGTTCGCAGGGTTTTTGTTTGTTTTCACTTTCCGTAGCAGGACCGAGGCGCGGGGGCAGTCGGGAAGGGAGCGCGGGAGTACAAAAAGAAGGCCGCTGCCCGCTGTCTTTTGTGGAGTGAGGAGGGTGCAGAGCGAGTGCTGCAAGGGCTTTGGCTCACAGGGCTTAGGCGAGAGCAGGCTGAGGCACGGTGAGTTACCGGCCCAATTTTTCCTGTTTTCCATTTGTGCCCATAATTCTAAGGGTGGTCAAATAAATGGCAGGGTCCTTGGGGAGACGCGTCAGCTGCGTTAGGTGGGAGTTCCTAGAGACAACGCGCCTCCCAAAAGTCCACGTCTGCACCAAATGTCTGGAGTTGCAGCGTTTGAGGGCCTGGGTGAGGCAATTAGAGCTGAGACTGGAAGATTTCATTTTTAGTTAGAGAGAATGAGGTGATAATGAATAGGAACCACAGTGACGTGGAGATTCCAGAGCCTGGGGGGGGACGGGTGGGTTACAGTTAGGAAGGGGAAAAAGAGGAGTAATGGTCCAAAGACTACCCCAGAGGTAGTCTCCCAAGATATCAGGGGTAAGGCGACAACTGGGGTGGAAAGGGCAAGAGAGGAAGACCAGAATGCCTCAGAGGGAAGGAAGGGGGCTGGATGTGAGATCGTGGTGGGGGACGGGAGGGTTAAAGGAATTGATAGGCGGTTCTGTGGGCAAAAGCGGGACACCAGGATGGTAGTCCCCCTCCCTGGAGGGGTACAGGATATGTCGGAGAGGGTAGAGGGAATCTTGAAGGGCCAAGGGATCCAGGCGGATGTAATTACACACATAGGAGAGAAGGACGTAGGAAGGAAGAGCAGGGGGGATATACGAAGGCAGTTCAGGGAGTTGGGGGCCAGGCTGAAGTGTAGGGCCTCCAGGGTGGCGTTCTCTGGGCTGCTGCCAGTGCCCAGTAATAGCAGGGATAAAAATAATGAGATCCTACAGCTGAATGCGTGGCTGAGGGATTGGTGCAGGATAGAGGGTTTTAGTTTTGCAGACTATTGGGAAGTCTTTGTGAGGGAAGGGCACTTATAGAAGTGGGATGGGGAACATTTAAATAGGAAGGGCACACATGTTTCCACTGGGAGGTCAGCTGGAGTGTTTCGGCAGGGTTTAAACTAATATGGAGGGGGGGTGGGGAGGAGACAGCTCAATAGGCACTGGGATTGGGAGCGGGTTGGGTGACAGGGTAAGTCTAGATGATAGGAGAATCTCCCAGGAGACGGAGGATCCGAGTGAGCCTGACGGTCTTCAGTGCATCTGTTTTAATGTGAGGAGTGTGACGGGTAAGACGGATGAACTTAAGGCCTTAACGTTCGCGAGGAATTTAGATGTGGTGGCAGTGACGGAGACGTGGTTAAAGGAAGGGCAGGACTGGCAGCTAAATATTCCTGGGTATAAGTGTTTTAGGCACGACAAGGAAGGGTCAAAAAGAGGAGGGGGAGTGGCGCTGTTAGTGAGGGAGCGCATCACAGCAGTGCAGAGGGAGAATAATATAGAGGGGTTAGGAATTGAGTCTCTGTGGGTGGACTTGAGGAATAGGAAGGGAGAGATTACTATGCTAGGGGTGTACTACAGGCCGCCCAGCAGCCAGCGGGCAGTGGAAGAGGATATACGTAGAGACGTTTTGGATAAGTGTAGGAAGAACAGGGTTGTCGTAGTGGGAGATTTAAATCTCCCTGGGGTGGATTGGAAGATGCCTCGAACCGGGGGTTCGGACGGGGAGGAATTCGTAAGCTGTGTATTGGAAGGGTCCTTGGAGCAGTGTGTAGGTAACCCAACGAGAGAGGGGGCTATGCTGGATTTAATTCTGGGCAATGAGCTGGGTCAGGTGGTTGAGGTTGCAGTAGGTGAGCATGTGGCTAATAGTGACCACAACTCTGTCTACTTTAGGATACAAATGGAAAAAGAGGAGTGCTGTCCTAAGGGGAGGGTGCTAAATTGGGGGAAGGCTAGATACAGCCGGATTAGGCAGGAGCTTAAGGATACAGACTGGGATAGGCTGTTGGAGGGCAAGTCCACGTTAGGCATGTGGGAGCCTTTCAAGGGAAAACTGAAATGGGTGCAGGAAAGGCATGTGCCGGTTAAGAGGAAGGATGGGAAAGGTAGGATTAGAGCGCTGTGGATTACAAGAGATATTGAGGACCTGGTTAGGAAGAAACAAGAGGCGTACGTCAGGTCTAAGCAACTGGGAATGGAGAGAGTGTTGGAGGACTACAGAGAGAGTAGGAGGGCAAAAAGGGGGCGTGAAATGGCTTTGGCAGGTAGGATTAAGGAAAATCCAAAGGCATTTTACTCCTATGTTAGGAACAAAAGGGTGTCTAGGGGAAAAATCGGTCCCCTCAGGGACAGAGGAGGGGAATTGTGCTTGGAGTCCGAGGGAAAGGGGGAGATCCTGAATGAATACTTTGCGTCGGTATTCACGAAGGAGAGAGGCTTGATGTCTGGTACGGTCATCGAGGGAGCTTTAGACCCATTGAAGGAACTATCGATTACGAGGGAAGAAGTGTTAGGGCTTTTAGGTAGCATTAAAACCGATAAATCTCCGGGGCCCGATGGCATTTATCCTAGGCTGGTTAGGGAGGCGAGAGATGAGATTGCTGGGCCTCTGACGCAAATCTTTGTCTCTTCTTTGGACACAGGTGAGGTCCCAGAGGACTGGAGGATAGCGAACGTGGTACCATTGTTTAAAAAGGGTAGGAGGGATAACCCGGGTAACTATAGGCCAGTGAGTCTGACGCCAGTGGTGGGCAAGTTGATGGAGAGGATTCTTAGCGATGGGATGTGTGAGCACTTGGAGCGTTGCGATCTGATTAAGGATACGCAGCATGGCTTTAAAGGGGAAGTCTTGCCTTACGAGTCTGGTAGAATTCTTTGAGGAGGTGACAAAAACGGTCGACGAAGGACGAGCCGTTGATGTCGTGTATATGGATTTCAGTAAGGTGTTTGACAAAGTTCCTCGCGGTAGGTTGGTAGAAAAGATTAAGGCTCATGGGATATGAGGCCAGGTATCTAGATGGGTTGAGAACTGGCTTGCTAAGAGGAGACAGAGTAGTAGTGGAGGAGTCCTTTTCTAGCTGGAGGTCTGTCACGAGTGGTGTGCCACAGGGCTCGGTACTGGGACCTCTTCTCTTTGTAGTGTATATAAATGACTTGGAAGAGGGAGTAAGTGGCGCGATCAGCAAATCTGCAGATGGCAAATGGAATTTAATGTTGGCAAGTGTGAGGTGGTCCACTTTGGTAGGAAGAATGGTAGGAAGGACTATTACTTACGTGGCGAAAAACTGCAGCAGGCGACGGTGCAGAGGGACCTCGGGGTCCTTGTGCATGAGTCGCAAAAACCCAGCTTGCAGGTGCAGCAGGTGGTCAGGAAGGCGAATGGGACGCTGGCCTTCATAGCGAGGGGGATTGAATATAAAAGTAGGGAGGTCTTGCTGCAGCTGTATAGGGCATTGGTGAGGCCGCAGCTGGAGTAGTGTGTGCAGTTTTGGGCGCCGCACCTGCGCAAGGATATTTTGGCCCTGGAGGGAGTGCAGAGGAGGTTTACTAGGCTGATACCGGAGTTGAGGGGATTGAGCTATGAGGAGAGGCTGAATAAACTAGGCTTGTACTCGTTAGAGTTTAGAAGAATGAGGGGAGATCTCATTGAGACGTACAAGATGATGAATGGGATGGATAGGATAGAGGTGGAGAGACTCTTCCCGCTCAAAAAAGACAGTAGGACTAGGGGGCACAGCCTCAAGATAAGGGGGAGGCAGTTTAGAACGGAGTTGAGGAGGAACTTCTTCACTCAAAGGGTGGTGAATCTCTGGAATTCTCTGCCCGTTGAAGTGGTGGAGGCTGCCTCGCTAATTATTTTTAAGAAGCGGGTTGATGGGTTCTTGATAAGAGAGGGGATTAAGGGTTATGGGGAGAGGGCGGGAAAGTGGAACTGAGCCACAACAGATCAGCCATGATCTTATTGAATGGCGGGGCAGGCTCGAAGGGCTAGATGGCCTACTCCTGCTCCTATTTCTTACGTTCTTATGTTCTTATGGCAGGATTGGCGGGCAGTGAGGAGCAGTGTCTGGCAATACAGCGGGATATTGATAGGCTGGTATACTGGGCAGATATATGGCAAATGGAGTTTAATCCGGATAAATGTGAGGTGATGCATTTTGGCCGGAATAATGTAGGGGGGAGTTATATGATAAAGGGTAAACCCATAAGGAGTATAGAATCGCAGCAAGACCTAGGGGTGCAAGTGCACAAGTGTTTGAAGGTAGCAGTACAAGTGGAGAGTGTGGTGAAGAAAGCCTATGGTATGTTAGCCTTTATAGGAAGGGGTATAGAATATAAGAGCTGGAGTCTAATGTTGCAGTTGTACAGAACGTTGTTAGGCTGCATTTAGAGTACTGCATCCAGTTCTGGTCGCCTTACTACCGGAAGGACGTGGAGACTCTGGAGACAGTGCAGAGGTGGTTTACCAGGATGTTGCCTGGTATGGAAGGACTGGGTTATGAGGAAAGATTGAGCAAATTGGGGGGGGGAATCTAATAGAGGTATATAAGATTATGAAGGGTACAGATAGAGTAAACAGAGGTAAGCTATTTCCTATGTTAGAGATGCATATACAAGGGGCCACAGGCTTAGGGTTGGGCGGGGGGGAGGAAAGAGGTATAACACAGATATTAGAGGGAGGTTTTTCACACACAGGGTAGTGGGGATATGGAATGCTCTGCCAAGTGAGGTGGTGGAGGCAGGCATGCTGGAGTTGTTTAAGAGTAACTTAGACAGGCACATGAGTGGGTTGGGAGGATATAGGAGCTTGTCTTAAATAAGGTGCGTTAGCATTCGGATGCCCCTAGTAATGTAAAAGGATGTGGTATGATAATGCTTTTCTCTTTTAATTCACAGGTTTTAAGTCGGTCTGCCTTGTTGGCCAACGAGGGGCATACACGCGATGGGTCGTACTTGGGCTGCTTTTGAATGTTCGAGCCGAGTGCTTCATGTCGTTACTGTGTGCCTAAACTGGACCAGATGCTGGGCAACACGACAGCTCAGTGACTATTGTTGTCTGCTGTGCAGACACATGGATTTGGGCCAGTGTCTGTAGGGAGTTTACGCATTCTCCCCATGCTCTGGTTTCCTCCCACACCCCAAAGGTGTGCTATTAGGCTGAGTGGAAGTAATAAGTTGTCCCTAAATCAGTTTCCCTCAATGTGGAATGCTGTAAAACAATAGATAAGGGTCATTGGTGGAGGGGGGGTACTGGTAATGTTAAAATGGCGGCGTGGGCTCGTTGGGCCTGTTTTTGTTCTTTGTCTGAGCAATTTGTTTTACACTGTAAAGCCAGCCCCTGAGACAAACTTCCAGATTGCTGTGCCAGAAGAAGGCATAGCCACCATCTTGTTCTTTAAGCTGGCCTCCTGCCAGTCGCATCTTACTCAGGCAGGAGTATCCAGGTTGCTGTGCAGGAGTTTCAGGGCTATGTGATGTTCAGGCATGTTGCTGTCGGGATTGGGGTTGTCAGAATATTCCAGGTCCCATTGGGTTCAGGTTTGAAAGATTGCTAAAAGTTGGTAACAAAACACTCCCTCTGCCCAGAAATATGGGGCGATGAGTTTCAGACCATATCAATCTACTGTTATAAGAATGTATGGATGGAGAAAAGGTCATTCAGTCTGCTTCTGCCAGAGATGACGTGTAATTCCATTTTATGTCAATTCTAGTTACTTTTTAATCCCCTGAAGGATGGTTTTTTTTCTATTCTGCACACATAATTGATCAAAACTACTCAGTTACTACTCAACGGTACAACATTCTATATCAGTCCTTGACCAGCTTATGTTCATGAAGTGATATTTCTGTGGTTATCAAATCAAGAAATATGGGGCGATTTTACGAGGCACGATTGGGGCTGTGTCTGCGACGGGCACCATTTTACGAGTGTGGGATTTGTGATGTGGTCAGCTTGGTGGGCGGAATGGGCGGTAGGCACCCACTCCCCTCCCCTCACTCCTCCTCCCCCTCCCCTCCCCTCTGTCCCCCCCTCTCCTCTCCTCCCCCCCTCTGTCCCCCCCCCTCTCCTCTCTCCCCCTCCCTCCCCCCCCCCCTCCCCCTCCCCTCTGTCCCCTCCTCCCCCTCTCTCCCCCCCTCTGTCCCTCCTCCTCTCCCTCTCCTCCCCTCCCCCCTCCCCCCCTCCTCCCCCTCCCTCCTCTCCCCCTCCCCCTCCTCCCTCCCCCTCTCCCCCTCCCCTCTGTCCCCCCTCCTGTCCCCTCCTCCCCCTCTCTCCCCTCCTCTGTCCCCCCCCTCTCCTCTCTCTCTCCCCTCCCCTCTTCCCCCTCCCCTCTGTCCCCCCCCTCTCCTCCCCTCCCCCTCCCCTCTGTCCCCTCCTCCCCCTCTCCTCTCTCTCTCCCCCCTCCCCCTCCCTCTGTCCCCCCTCCTCTCCCTCTCCTCCCCCCCCTCTGCCCTCTGTCCCCCCTCCTCTCCCCCTCCCCTCTCCGTCCCCCCCTCTCTCTCCCCCTCCCTCTCCTCCCTCTCCTCCTCTTCCCCTCTCTTCCCCCTCCCCCTCTCCCCCTCCCTCTCCCCTCTCCTTCTCTCCTCCCCCCCTCTGTCCCCCCCTCTCCTCCTCTTCCTCCTCCCCTCTCCCCCTCCTCCCCCTCCTCCTCCCCTTCCCCTCTGTCCCCCCCTCTCCTCTCCTCCCTCCCCCCCTCTCTCTCCTCCCCCCTCCCTCTCTCTCCTCCCCCCTCCCTCCCTCTCCTCCCCCCTCCCTCCCTCTCCTCCCCCCTCCCTCCCTCTCCTCCCCCCTCCCTCCCTCTCCTCCCCCCTCCCTCCCTCTCCTCCCCCCTCCCTCCCTCTCCTCCCCCCTCCCTCCCTCTCCTCCCCCCTCCCTCCCTCTCCTCCCCCCTCCCTCCCTCTCCTCCCTCCTCCCCCCCTCCCTCTCCTCCCTCCTCCTCTCCTCCCTCCTCCCCCCCTCCCTCTCCTCCCTCCTCCCCCCCTCCCTCTCCTCCCTCCTCCCCCCCTCCCTCTCCTCCCTCCTCCCCCACCGGCTTCCAGATGGGAAGCAAATACGATACATACCCAAGTCAGTTTTTAATTTTGTTCACTTAAAGAAATTACTTGTAAAAAAAAAACAAAGATCACCACTGGTAAAGAGATTATGGATCCATGCCGTAATTAGCAAATAAAGACTGTTTGTGGCTTAAAACCTTAAATTGACTTTCTTTTCTCAAATGCTAAAACAAAATAGTTGTTGGTTTGTCCGTGTTGACGCTGGAATTTATAACTTGACTTTTATTACGTATCCAGATCATGAACTGCACCATGCTATATATAACTGGAGTCAAAAATCTCACAAATAATTCAAATTGATTACTGATGTCACAGTGTTCCTAGTCAAAGCAGATTTACCCGTACAGAGAAATGACTAATTTCCGCTGATAAATCACTGTGCAAATGTTAACCTGCAAGATTCAAAGTTTTGTACTTTCGGTTATAATTATCACTAAAGGAAACGTATATGAAAATTCCAGAAAAATAACACTTCTTCATCTTAATCTAGGATCACAATTTGCTGTAATATACCAACTGTGGAAACTTGTTGCTAAATGCTAATTATTTTTCTTTGCTCCATATATAGAGTCAAACTTATGTTTTACACAGCACTGTGCAGAGTAATTTACAGAGCACTGTAGAGTACGAAGCACTGTGAAGAGCACAGGACAATTCACAGATCACAGAATAATGTACAAAGAAATGTGCAGACGATTTACAAAGCACAGAGCATTGTGCAGACTACACGGTAATGTCGAGTGCAATGTACAGACCATAGAGCACTCTGAAGAACACAGAACAATGTACAGTGCTGAGAGTAATGTACAGAGCACTGTACAGAACAATGCATAAAGTAATGTCCAAAGCAATGTGCAGGACACAGAGCACTATGCAGAACACAAAGCAATGTACAGAGCACAAAGCAAATTTTAACTTGCAGAGAGAGGCACCTATTTCCTCCAGAAAAAGGCTGGAGCTACAGAAACCTAAATGGGTGTTTGCTGTATCTGCCATTGAATGAGGTATATGGAAAATTCTCTAGTGCTACTCGTGCCCCTGCCTCCCCTCTTTTTTACGCACATTGGTGACTGATTCTGCATTACTGTTTTCAGCTCTTGCCTCAAACTGACAAATTAAATCAATTGTGCTTCCAATTTTCACTTTTCCCTTGCTTTCACATGCCTGTCATTGACACTTCCCTTCCTTTTCCCAACTACACTTTCTCCGCTTCTGCCGAAAGGCTGTTGACTAATATCTACTATAAGCCTACTGACTAGCACAACTAACTTGATCGCGTTTCATTCCACCCCATGTTCCAAAAGGACTCTATTCTTTTCTCCCATACCAGTGCTTCTGATGTGTCTCCTTTTTCCTCTACCACCGTGACTGACAGGACCCTCAACCATGTCTAGCCCATTCCCCTCGCTTCCATAACTACAACAGGCTTCTCCTTGTCCTCGTTAATCACCCCAGCCAGCTTTCACGTACACCAGATTAGTCTCTGCCATTTCCATCATATTCAATGTGATTTCCCTCCAAAAATAGCTTCTCTTCACCTCCCCTTTCAACATTCAGCCAAGGTACTCTTCCCTCCACAATGCTCTGGTCCGCTCTTCAATCATGACACCTTTCAACGTGTAGGAGATGCAAAACCTGCCCTTTTACCGTCTTCTTTCACAATGCTCAGGGGCCTAAACAATCTTTCCAAGCTTGTTTGCACATCTTTTACTTTGGTATGCTGAATTGAGGAACGCAGAGCAAGGTGCTGCATTGTTGGAAATTTTTATATGGGTCCAATGTAAAAGCATAGCACTGATAATGGAGAAAGATTGTTGAAATATGTAAACAACTTTCTCAATCAATCCAACTTCAATCCAGCAAGGAACTAAGCAGTGTCACATTTAATTTTGGGGAATAATGTAGGAACTGCAAAAGGTCGTGAATGTAGCCCAATCCATCACGCGAACCAGCCTCCCGTCGATTGACTCTGTCTACACTTCCCACTGCCTCGGCCAAGCAGCCAGCATAGTTAAGGACCCCACGCACCCCGGACGTTCTCTCTTCCTTCGGGAAAAAGATACAAAAGTCTGAGGTCACGTACCAACTGACTCGAGAACAGCTTCTTCCCTGCTGCTGTCAGACTTCTGAATGGAATTACTTTGTATTAAGTTGATCTTTCTCTACGTCCTAGCTATGACTATAACTGCACTCTCTTGTTTCCTTCTCTATGAACCGTATGTTTTGTCCATGCAGCATGCACGAAACAGTACTTTTCACTGTATGTTAAATATATGTGACAACAATAAATGAAATGAAATGAAATTAAATCAAAAGCAGTAAGAAAATTAGTTGGCGATTTTGAAGGGCATGTAAGACAAAAATAAATATGTAATATTAAACTTTAGTTAGCCTTATATTTGCAGTAAAATCATAGCGCTAATGAAGGAGAGAGATTGTTGAAATAGATAAAGAACTTTCTCAATCAATCCGACTTCAATCCAGCAAGGAAATAAGTAGCGTCGCGTTTAGTTTTAGGGAAATAATGTAGAGAGAGGGAATGATATTACTATTAGGAGATTATCTAGTTAACAGTAACCGCAATATAACTCAATGTAATCTAATTATGGAAAGAGACTGGAATATATCGAAGGTCAAGTTACTCAACATGCAAAGCATGAACTTAATTAATTTAAGGAAGGATCCAGTTGGGGTGGATTAGTAAAGGCAATTGCAGGATAATGCAATAATAGGGAACAATGGAGGGCATTCAGGGAAGAGATAGCTCAGGTGCAAACTTATTCTTTCAAGGGAAAAGGTACAGTGTCAAAATCTAATGATCCCTCAAAGATGTAGAAAATAAAAGTTCAAATAAAACAGAAAGCAGAAGTTCATGAAAATATCAGGAGCAAGATTCAGTTAATAACCAGGAATATTATGAGTAGAGCAGGAAGGAATTGAAAAGGAACACGCAAAGCAAAGAGAGGTTGTGAGAAAAGATTAGTCGCCAGCATCAAATTGAAGCTTAGAATATTTTAAGAACAAATGAGGAGGTGTTTTCCCATCCCAACCGACGTGGGAATTGTTGCGGGTGGGATAGACCGTCCAAAGGTCCGTCGATCTCAGGCACGACTTTCCCGTCTTGGGCCGAGCGCAGCCAGAAAATCCCGCCCGAGAAGTGCAAGTAGTTAGATAGGATAAGGAAGCTGGACTATTCAGGGTCCAAAGGGAAATCTTCATGTAGAGGCAGAGGACGTGTTTGAAGTATTAAATTAATATTTCACATCTGTAGTCACAAAGGAAGCAGATGATATGAATGTTACACTAAAAGAAGAGTGGCAAGTTATGAACAGAATTGTAATGGATAGGTAAGATGTGTAAAAAGGATCAGCATTATTAAAAGTTGTTAAGTCACCTGGTCTGGGTGGCATACATTCTAAGTTGTTGGAAGAAGCTATGATATAAATGGCAAAGTGATGGATCGCAATCTTTCAATAATCGACAAATATATAGATAGGTCTAGATATGGATACTGAGGACTCGAGAATTGATTAAGTTAAGGTCGTGAATAAAGAAAAGGGAGAGGGGTTCTCAGGGAAATTACATTATCAAGAACAAAATAAACTTTCATTTGGAAATGCATAGGTTAATAAAGGAGACCGCTATTGGATTGGTTCAAAACAAATCGAATCTGACTAACTTGATTTGAATTCTTTGATGAGATCGCAGAGCAGGTAATGAAGGTAGTGCAGAAGATGTTTTTGGTGTCCGATTCTGGAAGGCATTCAACAAAGAGGCTTATTAAGAAGAATGTAAGCCCATCGAATTAAGAGGATTAAGATGGTATTGATACAAGATTGGGACAGTCTTAGGAATTAAAGGGTGAATGGCTTGCTCTAGACTGGGAAGTTGCTGGAACTTATGATCCTTAAAGAACAGTTTTGGGCCCATCGCTCTTAACTTTCTCTGAACAACTTAGACGAGCAGAATAAATTCTGCAGATCGCACAAAACTTGGCAAAATAGTGCATCAGTCATAAAAACAGTTTTAGCTTTCAAGATGATATACACAGGATGGTAAAAATGGTCAGAAGCATGGCAGATGACGTTCAATGTGGAGGCGTGTGAAATGATTCACTTTATAGAAAGATAGCATACTGAAAATGATACGATTTTGAAAAATGTTGAGCAGTGTAAGCTAGGTGTTCATAAATACAAAGAACCTTATAATTGACTGGTTTGGCCTCAGCGTGGGTATTGTGGATAGTTCTAGGTTCTACGTTACAGGAATGATGCAATGGCCTTAGAAAGGGGACAGAAAAGATTGGCCAGAATAGTACCGAGGAGATGGACTTCAGTTACGAGGGAAATTGTGGAAGTTAGGACAAATTGCTTTGGAACGGTGAAAGCCAAGGGCTGAACTAATCGAGGTTTTCAAGATAATGCAAGTTTTAATTGAGTTAATGGAGAATGACGATTTTCTTTGGAGTTTATAGATTCACATTCATGGGCACAATATCTAACAGGGAGATGCAATAACTTTTTGATCAGAGTTGCTGGGATTTGGAACTCTCAAATTGAAAAGATGGTGTAAGCTAATTCCATAGCTAATTTTAAAAGCGAGTCAGACAGGTCCTCGAGGGTGAGGAAGTTACAGGGTTATAGGGAAAAGGCAAGGATATGGTTGTAAGCATGACAACCCTTTCAAAGATTTGGCACAGGCTTGATGGACCAAATGGCCACTTTCTGCGCACTATATTTTGATCCTTTTGTCTGGCACTACCATCAGCGTTACCGTTTAATCAGTCCTTATCCTGTATCAGAATCACTCCTTCTCTTGCCGTGTGTCAGAGACTTTCCCTTTCGTTCTTTCCTCCTGTTACAGAGGTGTGTTGATGTCAAATAGTAACTTTCAAGTTCATCAGCTGAACTTACTTATAGAATTGTATTAAAAGGAAATTTCAACTGTTAAAATAAAGACATTGGCTTAAGATGGCTGACACAGGTCACCTGACATGTCCACAACTGCAAGTTGGTCAAGACTGGAAGTTTTCAAACTGAATTACAATTTGAACATGTTCAGGCAAACCGCCTGTGGAATTTCACACTTGCCGATGTCAAGGATTTCTTGAAAGGGGAACTGAAATTTGAAATGGCTGTCGCTACTTGCTTTAGTATAAGAACCATGTTCTAATCCATCATTTAGAAACGGAAAGCTTGCAGGGTCATTGGCTATATTGGGGGTGTCGATATGTTCTTCCCAGGTCATCAGAGGGGAAAAAAGGTCATTCAGAAGTGACAGCTTGAACATAAGAACATAAGAAATAGGAGCAGGAGTAGGCCATCTAGCCCTTCGAGCCTGCCCCGCCATTCAATAAGATCGTGGCTGATCTGTCGTGGCTCAGTTCCACATTCCCGCCCTCTCCCCATAACCCTTAATCCCCTCTCTTATCAAAAACCCATCAACCCGCGTCTTAAAAATATTTAGCGAGGCAGCCTCCACCACTTCAACGGGCAGAGAATTCCAGAGATTCACCACCCTTTGAGTGAAGAAGTTCCTCCTCGACTCCGTTCTAAACCGCCCCCCCTTTATCTTGAGGCTGTGTCCCCTAGTCCTACTGTCCTTTCTGAGCGGGAAGAGTCTCTCCACCTCTATCCTATCCATCCCATTCATCATCTTATACGTCTCAATGAGATCTCCCCTCATTCTTCTAAACTCTAACGAGTACAAGCCTAGTTTATTCAGCCTCTCCTCACAGCTCAACCCCCTCAACTCCAGCATCAGCCTAGTAAACCTCCTCTGCACTCCCTCCAAGACCAAAATATCCTCGCGTAAGTACGGCGCCCAAAACTACACACAGTACTCCAGCTGCGGCCTCACCAATGCTCTATACAGCCGCAGCAAGACCTCCCTACTTTTACATTCAATCCCCCTCGCTATGAAGGCCAGCATCCCATCCGCCTTCCTGACCACCTGCTGCACCTGCAAGCTGGGTTTTTGCGACTCGTGCACAAAGACCCCGAGGTCCCTCTGCACCGTCGCCTGCTGCGGTTTTTCGCCACGTAAGTGATAATCCTTCCTACCATTATTCCTACCAAAGTGGACCACCTCGCACTTGCCGACATTAGATTCCATTTGCCAGTTCCTGGCCCATTCGCCCAGCCTATCTAGATCCTTCTGTAGACTCTCCACACCCTCCGCGCAATTTGCCTTTCCTCCAATCTTGGTGTCATCAGCAAATTTCGACACCCTACACTCGGTTCCCTCCTCCAGATCATCTATATAAATGGTAAATAGCTGAGGCCCCAGCACCGACCCCTGAGGCACTCCACTAGTCACCATCCGCCAATCCGAATAGCACCCGTTGACCCCCACTCTCTGCCTCCTATTTGACAACCAATCCTCTATCCACGCTAACACCCTACCCCCAACTCCCTGTCCCCTGACCTTCTGCAATAACCTCCTGTGAGGTACCTTGTCAAATGCCTTCTGAAAATCCAGAAAGACCACATCCACCGCCTCTCCTCTATCCACCGCCCTAGACGCATCCTCATAGAACTCCAGTAAATTTGTCAGACACGACTTCCCTTTAACGAAACCGTGCTGCGTCTGCTCTATCAAGCAATTCCTCTCAAGATGCCTCGCTGTTTCCTCCTCGATGACGGATTCTAACATTTTACCTACAACAGACGTTAAACTAACCGGCCTATAATTCCCTGCCTTTTGCCTGGCACCCTTCTTAAACAACGGCGTAACATTAGCCGCTTTCCAATCTTCCGGCACTTCCCCGGAATCCAGCGACGTCTGGAAAATAACCACCGAGGCATCCGCTATCACCTCCGCCATTTCTTTCAGAACCCTCGGATGCATTCCATCCGGTCCTGGCGACTTGTCCGCAATCAGTCCCTCCAGTCTGTCGAGCACCTCCTCTCTAGTAACAGTAATGTCATTAAGACCCTCCAGTCCTACCACCTTTCCATCGCTAACACCCGGCAAATTATTCACGTCCTCCTCCGTGAAGACAGAAACAAAAAAGTTATTCAGGACCTCAGCCATATCCCCATCCCCTACCACTCAGTCCCCCTTCTCATCCTCTAAGGGAGCAACGTTCACCCTAGCCAGCCTCTTCCTTTTTATATATTTATAAAAACTCTTGCTATCCTTTTTTATATTAAGCGCTAGCCCAGCTTCATAGTTTCTCCTACCCTTCTTTATCATCTTCTTTGTCAATCTTTGTTGACATTTAAACCTCTCCCAATCCTCTTCTCGCCCACTACTCTTTACTACTCTAAACGCCTCCGCTTTTAATTTAACACTTTCCTTCACCTCCTTCGTTATGCACGGCTTATTACCTCTCCTCCTACTGTCCTTTTTGACCATCGGAATAAACTTCTGCTGAGCACCAAGAAAGATCTCCTTAAAGATCCTCCACTGCTCCTCGGCAGACCTACCTTCCAACGCGCTCCCCCAGTCCACATTCGCCAATTCTTCTCTCATCCTACCGTACTCCCCTCTGTTCAAACAAAGGACGCGCGTCCGGGAACCCACTTTCTCCTCCTCCATCTGCACCAGAAACTCCCTCATACAATGATCACACTCCCCAAGAGGATCCTTCACCGCAAGGTCCCTAATTCTACCCGCCTCATTACATAACACCAGATCCAAGATAGCTCGCTCCCTCGTTGGCTCCAACACACACTGTTCGAGGAAACTATCCCGGCAGCATTCCAAGAAGTTAATTAGGCCGTAACACAATAGCCAAAGTCTGTCCAGACATAAGCTGATCAATTGCCTTCTGAGGAATACGCAAATCATTATGGAGAAAGGTGTCATGTGATTTGGATTGCCAATTTGTACTGTCTGTAATTACAACCCCCCGGTTACTTTTGGAAGACTCTAGACAAGAAACAGCTGAAGACGACTACAAGCCTCCCTGCCTCTTTCTCTCTCTGTCTCTCCCTCTTTCAACTCAAGTGAACTGTTACTAATTGTATCATACCGGGGACAACAGACAGAGAAATTCAGAAGAAGACTTCAACTTCTAGCGTTCCCTGGGATAAACGAGAAGCACTGCTCAAAGAACTGCCTCAGCCATGAAAAATAGCAAAAGAATTGCAATAAATGAAACTGTTTATTTGCCTTTTATCGTTGAATCTTAATTGGGCTAAAAGTTAACCTCTTCTACTTTCTAACTTGGAATTTTGCATGTATGTACGGCAACAGTTGTGAACAATATGCTTTGTTTTTATAATGCACAAGGAACAATACTTTTCACTCTATACTAATACATGTGACATTAATAAATCAAATCAAAAAAACATATATTTTGGTATCTTTACCTGAATGTGTTTTTAACAATAAAAGTAACTTCTAACTTGTTAATTCAAGACATCTGGCTGGCTTATTTCTTCTAGCTTTATATAGGTCAAGTATATATTGGATTAGAATTATAGAATGGAATCCTTACAGTGCAGAAAGACGCCACATGGGAATTGTCTGGGAAGGTTAAACTTCTGATGTGACGTATCACCACTGCCCAGGACACTATACAAGTGTCTCCTACTCTAAGCTTAGGGCAGAAACTTGGTCAAATACATGGGATTGACCCTAGAAATATTGGGCAGTTTAATGTCTGGTCTAGCAGCTGTGTAACTCAACTGAGAATCAAGACCGATTCTTCTGCCACACGCCCACCTCTCCCACTCTCCGATCTCCAAACATCATCCCAACGATTGGCCACCAAACCCATCTCCATATCAAATTGGGAATCACACCTTAAAATTTGTGAATTAATTTCATACCCTCCTCCACACCTCACCCCCCCCCCCCCCCCCCCCACTTCCCCCGCCACCTCTGAGTGTGGGTCAGGACCTAGAAACAGCCCCACATTCAACACATAAGTGCCAGAAATAAAGCTCATCTAACCAGCAGAATTCCTGCATGTAGCTACCAAAAGCACAATGCCCTTTAACACCTAATTTAAGTTGGTGCTGGAGCTCGGCGACTTCTTATGAGCTGTCCCCAGCATACCCTCTAATTTTACTCTCGTTCTGTGTTCTTGAAACTTAATTCCAATTCTCTTAAACTCCATCAGACTTTTGAATGGACTTATATATTAAGCTGAGCTTTCTCTGCACCTTAGCTATGACTGTAACACTATATTCCGCACCTCTTTCCTTCTCCCCTATGTCCTCTATGTACGGAATGTTTTGTCTGTATGGCAATGCAAGAAACTATACTTTTCACTGTATCCCAATACATGTGATTATAATAAATCAAATCAAATCAAATCAGTGCATTCCACTGTATCCAAATGAAAAGTCCCTTGAAGACTAAACAGTCTCATTGTTCCTTAGTATTCAATTACTGCTCAAATGAGAATTGTAGAAATCAAAAAACACTAATCATTGTCAGGCTTCTGGTAAGAAGTATTAAACATTAATAATAACTGCTTTTAGAAGTATTTTCTCACATCTTAGAAATGATGTCCGTTTAGACGGTAACACTTTGGAATGTGACGTGAAGGATAAACATAATACAAACATATTATTATCATATAATGTACTTTGGAAAGAATGATTGGTTCCAATTGTCCATCGGTATTATGGTTCATTGCTGTTCAATGTTTTACTCACTGTACCTAAGGATATTATTTTCTCTTGGCAACTATTTATGTTTTAGTTTCTCCTACCTGTCCATTTGACCATTCCCGATGTGCTGTGGTACAGTCCGTCAGAGTCAGTTATGAAACTTCAAACGTTGACTTCATGCTGTGTGTTTCAGGTTGCGTGGTAATCCAGTGTTGCCACATTTCTTCTGGATTGCTGCAAAGAGGCAGACTTTTCCATCTATTCACATCCTTTCCTTAAAACTGGAATTAACTTGGGTTAAAATGAAAACATTGATACAGTTTAGACTGACCATCAACTAACCAAAAGATAACTGAATGTCCTATTTGATATTCCAGGGGACCCCTCCTACCTTCTTGTTTGACAGGTAGTCACAACCAGGTTCAGTTCCATATCTGTACCTGCGGAACCCGGAGACACATTTCAGAGGAGATGGCGTACTTTGAGAAACCTGGCAAAGTAAGATGACCGACAGTACAAATCGCATGACCCAAGATTGTATTCTGTAGAGCCTTGCCCACCAACTTGCTCTTCACCTTAACTGTTCATCCATTCCATACCCTTATGGATTTGAGACCATTTTGACATGTCTCGTACAGAGCCATATTTCAAGCACACACCTATTCAACTGTGCATTATACGCGTTTTGCAAAGTTACTCTTTCTAATGGCTGCACGTATCAGATCAAGAAACAGAACCCCAGCTACATGATTCACGGCTGACAACTAAAATAGCCCACGGATTAGGAAAACGTCTGTCGCTCTAGATATGATCCTACAACGTATAACAGCTACTCCTGCTCATGCACAACAAACATGACACAAAGGAACAGATAAAAGTAGGAATATGGCTCAGGAATCACAAACGTTGACTCCCCTGGGTATCCTTGCACAAGTGAGCATGAAAAATAATGGAAGGTGATGATACATTACTTCCCTCATAACCAGAAGCAGTATCATCCTGCCCTTGTGTCTTACCACATTTCACACACGCTGTCAGACAGACGCAGTGATACAAATATCATAAAATAAACATAAAGTATTAGAAATAGAAACAAGAGAAGGCCGTATGGCCCATCGAGCCAGCTTCACTATTTAATATGATTATGGCAGATTTTGGGCTTCACTTCCTGCCTGTTCCCCATATCCCTCGATTCCCTGAGACACCAAATGTCCGACTATCCCAGACTTAAATTTATTCAATGATGGAGCATCCACAAGCATCTGGGGTAGAGAATTCCAAAGATTCACAATCCTTTCAGTGAAGAAGTTTCTCCCCATCTTGGTGTTAAATGATAGCCTCTTAACACAAGACTGTGCCCCTTTGCTTAGATTCTCTAGCTAGGAGCAGCAATCTCTCAGTATCTACCCTGACAAGCCCCTTCACAATCTTGAATATTTTAAAGTGGTCACCTCTTATTCTTCTAAACTCCAGACAATATCCAGACAACATCAGCCAATTTAATCAGTCGTGCGTTGTCGGAAAGCCCTCTCATCTCAGGAGCCAAAGAAGTGAACGTTTGCTGTACCGCCTCCAATGCACGTATACCATTCCTTAAATATGTAAACTAAAATTGCGTACAGTATTCTGGGTGAAGGGTTGAGGTTGTGGGGAATCAAAAGTCAGGAGTTTGGTCCACAGATGGGGTTGGGCCTCCAGGAGAGGGTGGGGGAGGGCAGAAATGGAGGCGATGGAGAGGAGAAGGGGATGGGGGAAATCCCATCCCATGGTTTGGAAAATTCCTGTCAGGGGTTGGAGTTGTTTGGGTATGTAGGGAGTCTCAACATTAGGAGTGGCTGTAATCCTTCTAACCTTTCCCTGGGTAATTATTTGTTTAACCCAGTCAGAACCGTCCAAAATGATGGCTCCCAACATATGGCAATTGATTAAAGGTAGTTTTCACTTCTGGCCAATTGCTGTGCCAAACTTACCTGGAAAGTTCCAAAAGGGTTTCCCAGTGCATCTTTGGACCACCCTCCCCATCTGATGCTGAAAGTTCAGAAGTTAAGGCCTTGATAAATTTCTCAAATAGGACATTCCTTTCGTGAAAGAAATACAAGACAAGGTCAGTATGAATTTGTGGCTAAGATTTTAATATATATTTCGTTATTTATAACAGATCAAAATGAAAAATTTGCCAGCATTATCAGAGATCCAGAACAGCACAGCATCAAAAGTCCCTTTTGCAAATGTTTGCAAATATTAAGATGGCTGCACACACCCAGGAGGTCAGTGAACTAGGAAGGTAGAAACCCTATTTATCACAATGCACTAGTGAAGAGATGCAATGGTGATGACAGATAAGAACAAAAATCTGCTAACAGCATGGTTCATGGCAACCACCCAGGAATTATATTTTTTCAATGTAACCCCATGGTGAAATTGGACAGGAAAGGACTTGAAAATGCTGCCATGCTGACTAATTCACCATCAGTTTTTGAAATGTATATGGTTGACACTTTGCTTAACAGAGCCACGATAGCCTGGAATCAACAAGACAGCTATTGTGCAGGTGGGCGTGAAGCATTATTGCCAAGCTTGGTCCTGTTATCGTACAGTTTCCAAATGAAGCGAGGACTTGTTTCCAGGAGTTTTAATCAGAAATGAGAATTTGTTGCCCTCTACCTTCTTTTCTACTTGGTGAGGACAATCTCCACTCATGGTGCCATTCTCTAGCTTAGCACAGATTTCAGAACAGAAAGAGGTCCACCTTGATCAATATAATCCACAACCATGCAATATAATTCATTGGAAACCAAATAAAGCATTCAATAAACACACTTACAGCAAGAATGGTTTTTTTCATTCCAAGTCACTGTACACGTAAATTTGTGTAGTTCTTGTAGGTCCAAAGATGTGCGGGTTAGGTGGATTGGTCATATTAAATTGCCCCTTAATGTCAGGGGAACTAGCTAGGGTAAATACACGGGGTTATGGGGATAAGTCCTGAGTGGGATTGTGGTCGGTGCAGACTCGATGGGCTGAATGGCCTCCTTCTGTAGGATTCTATGATCTGTACAAATGAATGATTGCTGGATGAGTGTAGCTGCAACGACACTCAAGAAACTCGATATTATCCAGGGCAAAGCAGCCTGCTTGATTGGCATCCCATCCACAGCCTCCAATATTGACTCCCTCCACCACTGACTCACAGTGGCAGTAGCGTTTGCCATCTACAAGATGCCCTGCGGTAACCCATCAACGATCCTTTGACAACATCTTCCAAATCTTTAATGCTAATGGTCCTGCTATCTTTGCCCCCAGACAAGGTAAGCTTATTCCCTCAAACTTGTTGTTAGCTGAGAATTTCTAAGCATTACAGAAACATCTCTTCCAGGAGTCCCCAGGTTACCAAACTCATCTTAGGATGGGGAAAAAACCTGAGGCGTTGCTAGGAAGACCAAACTTCTTTGAAAGCGTCAGCCCTTAGGAGTCTGTTCTAGCCCAGGCCCTTAGAGATGTGTGAATGTGTGGATCCTGGAGATTGTAAACAGCTGAGACTACAACACTCTGCATGCTCAATTAATATACTTTCATTAATAATATATTTTCATTAATAACTTCTTTTGTAACTAGTCGTAGATTAAAGCTTACACTTGCTGTTACGGTGAGGTCACTGGACCGCTTGTCGTCATCTCCTCCACCAGAATGTGAAATGGGTGCTGGCGGCAGGACCACATCACGGTCTTCGACAGGCTCAAGCAAGCATTCTCAACCCCACCAGTACTACAATACTTTGATGTTTGAGCACCGATACTCATGTCAGCAGGTGTCTCCCCAGCATGACTTGCTACAGTCTGCGTCCAGAATGGCAGATCAATAGCCTTTGCTTCAAATGCCCTCACTGACACTGAGACTTGTTATGCTGAGATCGAAAAGGAACTTTTTACTCTAGTCTTTGCCTGTCGAAAATTTGATGACTTTATATGTGGTCATCCTGGAAGAGTTGAAACTATCACCACAGCTATTCTAAAAAGCTGTTTCACGCAACATTTGCAAAGCTGCATTGCGTAATGCAAAAGCTACAACACTACACCCTCGGTATCATCTACAAACATCCTAAGAAGGTATACCTGGCTATTGCCCTTTCCAGAGTCTCCCTCCCCAAGACCAAGCACATCATAGAAATCATAGGAACTCTACAGTGCAAAAAGAGGCCATTCGGCCCATTGAGTCTGCACCGACCACAATCCCACCCAGGCCCTACCCCACATGCCTACGTATTTAACTGCTAATCCCTCTGACCTATGCATCTCAGAGCACTAAGGGACAATTTTTTTTAGCGTAGCCAATTAACCTAACCTGCACATCTTTGGACCGTGGGGGGAATCCGGAGCACCCGGAGGAAACCCACACAGACACGAGGAGAATGTGCAAACCCCACACAGACGATGACCCAAGCCGGGAATCGAACCCAGGTCCCTGGAGCAGTGAAGCAGTAGTGCTAACCAGTGTGCTACCGTGCCACATGATAAGGAAGACGTAGACATTGTGACTATAGTTGTGGTTTTATCTTGCAGAATCCAGGAACTCAAAGATGCCCTACAGGCCGACATCACATGCAGACGACATCGCAATATCATCATAAGGGCCTGGCCTGAGTCCTCGAGGGAGCTTTCCTACAAGCTCCATGCATTCTTCACCATCAGACTTGAGCTACCTGTACAAGGCAGACTGAGAATGCGTGGCCAGCAATTGATCACTTTTACCCCTCTCCAGAGGTACCGCTAAGCAAAAAGCTCTGTGCCCAGAGGGTACACCAGCCCGAGAGCATCTCCAGCACATCCAACTGGCATACTCACATGATCAGGGAGCATGACCAAACCAGACACAACATTCCAGTTCTACGTAACAAATTAGCCTACAACTGGCTTTTGTCTTGTTTTAAAGCACAAAACAGGTAAGAGGGGAGGGGGGATGCAATGGCCTATGCACCAGCTGCAACAGCTTCATTTGTGATTCACCCTATGTAAATAGTTATGTGTTGTTAGCCTGTTCAAACAGTTAGAATCCTGGACCCAAACCCCAAGGTATACTATGAAGCCACATCAGATTCCAACAATTTTTTTTTGGCATAAGTTTAAGGATAGAATGCTTAGCTAAAAGGGTAGTTCCACTGACAAATTAGGGATCTGCTATCAAAATAAGCTTTATTCATGAGGCAGTTTTAGTATAACTAACAAAATGAGGCAACTTAACTTTTAAGAGTTGAACAATAGTTAAAATAAAAGGAAATAACTCCAATTTCTAATTTATCACTATTTCAGTTCCAAATAAGCAACAATTCTCTTAGACTTGCATGCCATTTCAAATTCAGTTAGCAAACCCAAAAATACATGCTAGAAATTGCTAATAGCCTTGAAGCTTTCAGAAAGGTTTTGATACTCAGAGTGGCTTGCAAACTTCTATCTTCAAACAAACCCCAGCCAGAAACTAAAAACTGTTTCTCTGCTACAAACCTAGCTCCTCCCATTAATCACATTATCAAATGATCCTGCATACATAATCAAAAATCCCAGCTTCCATTCCTTTAATCAAAAAACTCTAGGGGACCTTTTCATTTCTAAACAAAAATCCAATAGCTCTCTCCTAAATAAACACTGCGTGGTTAAAATGAGTAAATATCTGGCTTTTCCAGCATCTGAGCTGTATTCTTTCCAGACATTCCAACTGCCTGTAGAAAACAAAACAGAATTATAAAACAGGCCCTTAAACATAAAATGTATCAATAGCATTGTATCAGCATCAATCTGGACATTGTAAAATGGTTTGCACAAAATTACTGTTTGTGCACAATGTTACATTTTAGTACCACTGGTTGTCCCAACTTAAATGGAGAAGATACAGGCCAAGTGGTCACGTAATGATGCAGCTACTAAAAGGATCACATGTTGGAAGTGCAATAACATTCACCAGGGCACGGATTGAGTGGAAAAATGTAAGAGCTGCGTGGCGTATTTAATAAATCATTGTTGTTATAAGTCCCTGGTTGCCAGCACTTCTACAGTAACTAAAGCTAATCGCTAATGTGTCAATAATGTGATAAACGACACCTGTAATTGTCAAAACCGCCATAGTCAGCAATGTTATTGGATCATCAAACAAATAACATTTAAAGATATACTCACAAATCAAATAATGATTACATCAGTGTCTCAGAACCCAGGAAGGGAGAATTGAATAATGGGACTCAATCATTTTGTGTCCAAAGATGGCTGACTGCTGACTAACTTGTCTTCTCGGTCATGTCGCCTTTTAAAACTAAACGAGCTGAACTCAGAAAAGGCTTGTACTGCCCTTTATCTTTTGAGAAAAACATCAAATTTTGAAATATTCTCAGACTAAAAGGCACCTGCATCTTTAGTCGGCTGCCTTCCAGAAATAGACACTGTAATAATTTTATGTTTTCTTCTGGAATTGACATTCTGGCAGCAACTCAAATCCTGTAGTCATATTTTAAATGTCAACGTTCATGCCTGATTGTTTTTGCACGTTAATGCTAATTACTGCATCTCAAATTTTGCATCGAATGTAATAGTTTCTTTACACTACTATCTGAAGGGCGACAGGAGCAGGTGCTTGATAACACCAGCATTTTGCAAGTTTGCCTCCAAGCCATTCACATGCTGGCTTGGAAATATCATCACGGTGACTGGATCAAAATCCTGGAACTCCCTCCCTAACAGCACTGTGGGTGTACCTGCACCGCATGGACCACTGCAGTTCAAAAAGGCAGCTCACCATCACCTTCGCAAAGACAATTTGGGATGGGCAATAAACGTTGGCCCAGCCAGTGAAGCCCGTATCCTGTGAAAGAATAAATTAAAAATAAGTCTTAAAAAATGAATGTAGCAAATTTTACAGTCGGTTTTATGGAATCACCCTTGTTTCAGGAAACTCCACCCATCAGGTGGGCTTATTGCAAAATCACAGATGTTCCCTTTGATTTGTTGTTCAATAACATTCATGGACAGAAAATCATAGATTGTTTGCAAATTCCCAATATGCATTCCCGGAAGGTGAGGGCTCCCTGCTGGAAGTGTCCACACCTTAGAACCGTAGAACATTACAGCTCAGAAACAGGCCTTTTGGCCCTTCTGGTCTGTGCCAAACCATTTTTTGCCTAGTCCCGCTGACCTGCACTTGGACCTTATCCCTCCACACCCCTCTCCTCCATGAACCTGTCCAAGTTTTCCTTAAATGTTAAAAGTCAGCCCACATTTACTACTTCATCTGGCAGCTCATTCCACACTCCCACCACACTCTGTGTGAAGAAGCCTCCCCGTTAGCACTTAACTCTGTTTGTAATAACCACACAACTGAGTAATTAAAGCAACATTGGGGTTCAAAATGTTCATTTCAATTGACGAAGTTATTTCTTATTAATTATATGATGAGAATTAGGTTCAAAGAGGAACAGTTTTGGTATGTTCTCCCACTTGTAATCCCACTGTAGTTACTAAAGTGGCCTCCCACTGTGCTCTGGGGAGAAATGGGCCATTTAAGAGTTCTTTTGTTAGCTACACTGAAACAATTATGAATGACGGAAAGTGAATGCAAACCTTTTACTGAAATTTGAAACTTCAACATCATTCGGGGACGTGGCGGGGGTGGGGCGGTGGGGAGGATAGTATTATTGGGTAATGCTTACTGGTGTGAAAGTGCAAATATTGTCATATGGTTCCACGTTTTGCTGTTACTTAAGCACTCGGTATATTTCCACTTTAAAACTTTCAGTGATCGATACTCCTCGCAGCTTTCAATCTTACTAAGTGTCTAATCATATGGTGTGGAAAAGGGCAATGGTAATGATCCAATATATCAGGGCAGTACACCGTAAGAGGAAAAGATGGAGGATGTGAAGCTTTACAATCTAGGGGGAGATATATGATGGATTCTTATCAAAGTATATAAGTGTTAACTGATATAGATATGATGATCCCAGAATGCTATCTCCACATGCACTGGAGGAGCAGTAGAAATATTTTTTAAAATACATAAACAGTGGTAATTATTCAGAATAATCCTACAAGCAAAAGAACAAATCAATGGCATTAGGAAATTTCAAAATGCAGTTGATTATTTATTTGTCACAAGTAGGCTTACGTTAACACTGCAATGAAGTTACTGTGAAAATCTAGTCACCGCACTCCTGCACCTGTTCAGATACACTGAGGAAGAATTAGCGTGGTCAATGCACCTAACCAGCAGATTTTTTGGACTATGGGAGGAAACCGGAGCACCCAGTGGAAACCCACACAGACGAGGGGAGAACACGCAAGCTCTGCACAGATGGTGACTCAAGCCGGGAATCCTGGTGTTGTGAGGTAGCAGCGCTAACCACTATGCCGTGGTGCCACCCCACAAATGCCAGGCTGAGCGAGTTCAAATTTTAGTGCCTTCTTTGGGCTTTGCCACTTTTTCCTCATATATTTCTATCTCCTCATTCAGCTTTGTGTGATATAAAAATGAAGGATAGAAAAAGACCAACTAGATTATCAAACGCACGTTATACTTTCATGATGCGACTTCCACACCTCATGGCCAGAATTTTACATCCCCCATTGCCCTCTGAGAACAGGTTGGCAGGCAAGGAGAGGAGCATGAAGTTGGGTGGGTTGGTGGGGATCACTGTGCTTATCACCTACCCACCTCTGCTCATATTTTACCATAGGCAAGGTCATTGTGGAGGCCAGTGAAGATTGAATGGGTGGTACACCTCGATGACCTGACTGCAGGCTTGACAATGGAGTCCACATGGAGGACCCACAGCAGAAAAGCCATATCCACTTGATTCCTCCCTCCCCAGCCTCACAATTGCCTCCTCCACCCCACCGTCCCCCAGCATCCCAAAAGTCGACCTGACTGGCTCTGCTGAGACCACCTCCCCCCAAACTTGTCTGCTTCTCCAGCCTTCATCACTGCTCTGTTGGCTGTTGATCCAGTGGAAGGAACTGATCCTCTAGGCACTGCCGAAACTGAGGGATTGTTGACCTTCTGAATCACCAACATTCTTGTCGGCAAAACATCCTTGTCTATAGGGTGGAAGTTCTGTTCCAAAAATGTTAAATTTAAGGATTCATACATTTAGGAAAAAATCTTTAGGTTGGGAATTGCAGTGTCAAATGCAATATTAATGATAACAGAAACCTGAGTTTGAAGCATTGATGAACATTCTTAAGATAATTGTCATTCAAAGGATAGTCCATATTTACTTAAAGGGGTTAGAGTGAGAGGTGTGAAAACAGTAAACGACAGCTGATCCTCTTGTAGCGTTGGATTGGAGTCTGTAAATGTGGTCAGATTGCAGTTGTCCCCATTAGAACTATAAATTAGTAATAATTTCCTCAGCTCAACAAAGAGTTTGGAAACAACATGTAAACAAGGAAAGGTCTTAAAGTATTATGTACTTTTCAGGTCAAATGGGGAATCTAGGAATTGAAGTTAATTTGTTAAAATCTCTATCTGAGAGATGCCAAGTGTACAACATTGCCACGATCACAGCTTGCAGGGAGGAAGTCTTTTGTGTTTATCTGTGTGCTTTCTCACAGAAACAGTTAGTCAGACTGGGAGCAGTTTTGAAGCAGACAGTTTACATTTGGAGGTGCAGCAGCTTAGAAACAAGCAAAGTAAGATCCCAGCACATAGCGAACATCAAGCACAAAGACAGTGAAGCTTGTCATTGAGATGGGATGTGCGCAGTTATGTTTCGGGAAAGTTAGAGGGTCACCTGGCCAAATGTCAGTGAAAGGACTCCCAAGAAATCTCATATCTTAGACAATAGCAATTGAACACTGAGGTGAAAATTGAATTCCTGAGAGCTGTGGCACACTTTGGTTTGATCCCAGGCAAAGGGAAGGAACCCTCAAGGTCCTGTAAAGTATAAAGTTTCAAAGTACATAGTAAATATATTCCACCTCTTGGAAAATCATAAAGATGGGGACCTGACACACAAAATGGTGGCCTGGCACATAAGATGGTTACCTGAGGAAGAGACATTAAGCAGGAACTAACTTTAGCGCAGACAGCTACTTGAAATTAAAACATGCAGCACAGACAGTTATTTAAAGTTAAACATGCAGGAAACAAATACTGCAGGAAGCCAATAAGAGCTTGAGGCACTTTAAAGATAAGGACAGACTCAGGAAAATAAGGTCTGATAAAGAGATTAGCCACAAATGGGAACAGGAATACATAAATGCAGGAAAACCAACCTATGTGTGTAGACCGAAACGAAATCATTGATAGTCACTGATAGAGGAAATGTATCTTTTCTATGAAACAATGTGATGTTAAATGCCAATTCTGTATATGTCTGACTGTAACGATGTGTTAACTATCGATCCTACTCAACTATAACGATGTGTTAAATGGCTAATGTCTGGACTATCCGTTGTCTGAAAAGTACAAAAATGAACCACTCCTATCGTATTATTGAGAAGGTAGCTGCCAAATACTGCGGAGTACCAGTGCTTTTTCCCCAAAGCTTCGTGTCCGAAGTAAAGCTGTACTTTTGAACCTCCAGTCTGGCTCCGGTGGTCACTTCCCACAACAGAAGTTAAAATAGAATGGGGAGTATCCAGCTGCATTTTTGGGGCTTAAAACATAATGTTGCAGTTTTATACGCCTGTTCGTCTCGAGCACGAATGACGACATGGGCGGAAAATATAATAAGAGTCAGAAAACAAGAATCTCACTGGGAAGGTCTCAGTTTCCAAATCTCCAACCTCTACCTGCACCACCCTTACCCTCCCCCCACCCCCAACAAGTGAAATTCATTTCCATACATTTAAATACAATTAATATTCCTCCACCGTATTGTTCCCCTACATTTGGAACCCACCCTAGTCGAGATGATGTCGTGTCGGTGAGGTTTTCAGCTGCTTTTTAAAAATGGAAACCAAATAAAGGGAACCCAGCAGGGGCACAGAGGTGAGTACAGCTCCAAGGGGAGAGGGACATGACCAGGCAGTACCACCTGCCAGTACTGTCTGGCACCTTGGCACTCTACGCTAATGGAGGCCTCTTGGGGGCACTCCATCGGAGGTGTTTGCCTTATCGTTTGAGAGGGAGTGGTGGCGTTCCCCTTCTGCATGTGGGATGGGGTTCCTGTGACCGTTGCAGGATCCCTCACATCCGTGGGGAGAGGTGTCCGTGTGCACGTGTTGGGGGATCCTGCGCTGCCTATTGGAGATCAGGGCACTCCCGGTATTGCTGGCTGCCGGCTTTCCCTGGCCCTGCCTGCCAGTGTGACGGCCGCACAAATTGCTGGATTACCTGGAGAGGGAATACGACCGTGCCTCCTGTGAGATGCAAGTCGGTCTCTCACCTCAGCCAGCACTTTGTACAGAGAATGGAAAATTCCAAAATCGTTTAATATTTGTGCAATAAAAGCTTATGTTTAAAACATGAAATTCCCTTAGTTAATAACTGGGAGCTAGAATTTGTTTTTAAAAGTTAAAGGTCTCCTTCAAGATCATAACACCTCCAGCAACGAATCAGCCAGTGGAAGAGAAAAAAATTGTCTTTCATTCCTGAAGATGATCAAATAGGTCCATCAAAGGTGAACTCAATCATAAGGAAGCTGATTCCATTATTATTGACATTGACCTTTTCATAGATTGATTTTGACCTGTGTAATAATGAGAGCTGATTGCTTTACATTCTTGCTTTGTTGAGTTTATTTTGTTCAACTGTGGCTCTGAAAGGGTTATTCCAGCACACAGCAAAGTTAAAACAGAATTTCCTTAGTGTGCATGTCTGCTGCTGAGTAAACACTAATATAGAGTGCAGCAGATAAGTAAACATGCCACATATGCCATGTAAAATCTTCCACTTCCTTAGTGATATGCACAAACACAGTTAGAAGGATGGATGACACGGTAACCGTTTCTTGGCTGTTAGTCGGGATGCTTAGTTGCGTTGGAGAGGCTAAATTCCTAGTTAAGAAAATGAATACAGGCAACCCTGATTGCACACTTAGAGAGGAGAGATAGTGCACACTGTACCAATGGGAAATATTGGTTTAGTCGTTAGGAAATGAAAAGACAGTGAATGTGAGGGCTGATGAAACATCCAGGCTGAGCTCAAATTATTAAATTGTACTTAGCTTTGTGTAGATAGAGTAGACCTAATTTTTTTTATTCATTTAAGGGGCTTGGTTGTTGGCTTGCCATCATTTATTGCCTATTCCTAATTGCACAAAAACAATTGAGAGTCAACCACATTGCTGTGGCTCTGGAACCCCAATTACTTCAGACCAGGTAAGGTCAGCAGATTTCCTTCCCTAGAGTACATTAGTGAACCTGATGGCTTTTTCCAAAAATTGACAATGGTATCATGGTCGTCAGTAGCCTTTTAATTCCAGATTTTTATTGAGTTCAAGTATCACTGTCTACTATGGTGGGATTCAGAACCGGATCCCCAGAGCATTATCCTGGGTCATTGGATTTCTAGCCTAGTGACAATACCACTACATCACCAACTCCCTGTCATTTTCCATTAAAATGGACAACTCTTTTTCAGTAGTACACAGACAGATGAATCATTATCTCTTGTCTAGACAGTCTGGTGGTTGGATGATTCCACCTACACACACAATAATGTATTGATTCATCATTAAAACACCAGTGACCAGTTCGCTGGCTTCTTTTCAGTTGCATCTAAGCACATAAAAAATACAGCACGTGTTCTTGCATGTGGACTTTTGCAATGTTTCTTATACTGCTTCAGTACATCACTGCAACAATCCCTTATGGAAGCATCTTATGTAAGTCCAAATTTGATAGTCTTACCAAGAAAACCCAGATGAAAGGTTTCTGCTTTGGGGGCAATTGGTAACTCAGACACAAATTACACTCAAAATCAGACTAATCTGCAGAAATGCTTTTTTGGTCAAGTTTCCATCCAAAATCACTTTCAGATTGCTGAAAGTAACATCTCTCGTCAACCACCACAATCGTGCAGCATCTTAAAACGAAAGGAAGCTGCAATACAACATATTCCGAAAATATTTAAGGGGTGAGGGAGGTAACATGGTTTAATTTTATTAAAACAATTGAAAATGTTTTTATCGCAAAAAAAAGCATTTTTAATCGGAGTCTCCAATCTCTTGTCTATGAATAATTGGATTTTCAATAACTTTAAATAAATGACTTAAAGTATACAGAAGGATTTACCAGTTCTCAGAAGGTGCCTTAAAGGAACCAAAATTTGAGACTGCTTGAAGGCCTGCAAAAGGCACAAGTAACAGACTTTCACTGTGGTAAATAATTCAACGTGGGGGTACGATCAGTTTTGTAGAATGTCTGGTTTCTGGCATGATCATTTTTAATCTAACGCTAAACACTGCAGAAGCTCAATTTGTGCTAAATGCAACTGGAGTTTGAAATTCCTTGATTTTTTTGAGATGGTTTGACTAATTTCCGGTGAATTGCATTAGAAAGCAACAGATTTTATTTAATTCTTCTTTCATGGGATGTGGACATCAGTGGCAAGATCAGCATTTATTGCCCATTCTGAATTGCCCTTGAACTGAGTAACTTGCAAGGCCATTTCAGAGGCCATTTAAGTGTCAACCACATTGCTGTCATTAATTGTTACAGCCAAGGTAAAGATGGCAGATTTCTTTCCCTAAAGGATGTTAGTGAACCAGATGTCTTTTTAAGACAATCAAATACTTTCATGGTCAGCATTATTGAGGCTAACTTTCAATCCTGACCTTATTAATTGAATGTAAATTCCACTAACTGCCCAGAGAATTATCTGAGTATCTAGATTGCTAGCACAGTGATGCTACCATCATGTCACTGTCTCCCTGTAATGCAATTTATATACAAATCAAGAGAGTCATATAGAGTCTTATAAATCTCGTAGAAGTTAATTTAAACTCTTCAATTAAATATAATGCAAAGCTGTTGAATATTCCAAGTAGAGGAAATGTATAAAGTTTCATACAAATCCATTAAGATACAATTTAAACCCTGGTACCACTGTTTGATTCCTGTTTACAGCAATACATAGCCAACAGCACTGAGTCATAATGCTGGCTTCACATCACCATCTAGGCTGACAATCAAAGCTCTGATTCTGCATGATTACACATATGGGCAAAGGTTCTTTCACTGGCACTAAAACGATAGTGAGATTTATGGTGTTGGAGTGTATATGGAACAGCTGAAGTTTTAATGGTAAAACGTTGAGAACAGAATCCCTACAGTGTAGAAAGAGGCCATTTGGCCCATCAAGTTTACACCAACTTGCTGACAGAGCATCTTATCCAAGCCCTCACACTCGTAATCGCATGCATTTAACCCACTAATACTCCAAACCTACACATCTTAGGACAACAAGGGACAATTCAGCATGACCAATCCACCTTAACTCCCACATCTCTGGACTGTGAGAGGAAATCAGACCACCTGGAGGAAATCTACGCAGAAATGGGGAAAAAAAGCAAACTCCACACAGTTGCCAAGGCCAGAATTGAACCTAGGCCCTTGGAGCTGTGAGGCAGTAATGCTAACCACTATATTAACGTAACAAAGGCTTATAATAAACCTTTGGAAAGTTTGCTTCATACCTGTTACAGTGATACAAAGAAAGTGAGAGAAACACTCAGCAGGTCAGACAGCATCTGTGGAGAAACAACATTTTAACATCAGAATTTTACGTTGCTCAACCATCGCATGCAGCTGACCCAGAAGTGCATGAAATGATGTGATATTATGTTGGTCACATGTCCCAACTGCGCGACGTTCCAGTCGGCAGATATAGTGGAAAGTTGGAAGCACACCCACCGACAATAAAAGCAGACAATTTCGTCCATTAAGGGGATAACTGTGTGCCAATTTACATGGCTCCACTGCTTTTACAGTGGGCAGGTTCGGCCAGATAGATCTCGCCTTTAACTGAAACCTTGATCCAGAACGGGATGAGATGTTAGGACTGAAATAAAATTTTAAGGAGGTTTCTGGGGACTGAGATCGGTCTCTGAATGTGCTGCCCAGACAGTGTTTGCAGCTTTTTTCCATCAGGATTTCGTTGGCACAGGACAGCAGCTCCATGAGACATCTCCACAGCAGCTGTCCCCTTGAGGGAGCCCATCAGGAGCCCTAGCCCACCCTTCCCCTTTACTCGGTGCCTGCTCCCTCAGGCAGCGCCGAGCCTTTCCCATTTCACGCTGTCTGTATGCTAATTGACCAGCCTGTGTGAAATCGTGTTCTGCGGGCAAATAAGGCTGATAGAGCATTTCACGCGTGCACCCGCTGGGCTTGGGAGCCGGTGTGGAATTCAGGCCAATATTTCAGGTCAATAGCCGTTCATCAGTCTTGTGTCAATCCGAAGTGCGGTGAAACAACCTCTTCAAACAGTTTAATTATAAAGGGCCATGCTATGTCTGAGCAATCATGTAAAAGACTTAAGAGTGTGATTTTACTGGTTGTTCACACTGCAGTGAGTTTGGAGCATTTGGCGCCCAGTCAAATCTCTGCTCGCTGCTGTGGATGGGAAAATCTGCTGGCATGAACGTGGCTAACATTCCGGCTTTAATATTTAATAAATATAATTAACAATGTAGTGAACTATCTTTAAAACTGGGCACACTTTTTTAACAATCAGCACTTTTCCTGTACATTTAATATTTCAAAAGGTTCCCTTTGACCATTCTAATGAGAATATTGGATTTTAATTCAACCATTCATATCTTGTCAATAATGTCAGTGGATTTTTTAAGTTTATTCTAGGGATGTGACCATTGTTCATCCCTTGGGCAATGATCACATCCTTGAGGAGGGCTGGTTTATATAATTTGACCACTAAACGCCCACCTTACATTGAGTATTAGAATGTTCTGGGGACCTGGGGTTCAAATCCCACCATGGCAGATGGTGGAATTTGTATTTATTTTTTAAAAAGTCTGGAATTAAGATACACGGATGACCATGAAGCCATTGTAGATTGTCGGAAAAAACCCACCTGGTTCACTGATGTCCTTTAGGGAAGGAAATTTGCTGTCCGTACCTGGGCTGGTCTATATGTGACTCCAGAGCCACAGGAATGCAGTTGCCTCTTAACTGTCCTGTCCTGGGAAATTCATTCGCCCCATGAATGAATTTGAAAAAAATGTAGTATTAGAATTTATATAATAATAAATAGAAATCTACCATTAATTTCTCACTGCTCTATTGGTTCGTACTTCAGCTTTCAAAGCCAACATCATTTTTGGACGTGCAGACTGTATAATGTCATTCGATATAATGTCAGGCTACAAGAGCCAATTTGGAAATTTTCAGTACTTTCAGATGATTAAATAAGGTGACAGGACTCCAGAAAGTTAACACAGTTAGCAGATGGAATTGCTTGAATGGCCTCAGGCCTATTCTCAATGTACTCATCTGTACACACTTCTGCCAGTTTGTCTCAAAGAATTCCACAAAGGACATTTTTTTGCTGAGCATATTTATTAAGTCTCATTAATCTTCCCAAACTCAGAGTATTTACTCAGAGTATTATCGATCGGATAATGTGAACATTTTTGTTCTCCACGAGTGCTCCTATTAAGAGAATACGGTTTTAGAACCTGCATTCTAGATAAGAGATGCTGGGATTAAAGAGAGACTTGATCATTAAAATGTGAAGCAGTTGAGAAATTACAGTGCCTAATCATTCAGTTTCATAAATGCAGTATTGATGGAACTAGGTTCGAATCATATTTTATTGAACAGCGACCAGATGGCGGAATATCAATCAGCTCGAAAGAATTGAAGTAAATGAAGTGAGAAATGTGATTTTTTTTTCCTTAAGAGAGTTGAAGATTTGTGCTTGACAATCTGCATATGCTATGAAAAGCTCTTACCCAAAGGGCGGCATGATGGCTCAGTGGTTAGCACTGCTGCTTCACAGTGTCAGGGACCTGGGTTCAGATCTGGTGTTAGTCACTGTCTGTGTGGAGTTTGCACATTCTCCCCATGTGGGTTTCCTTCGGGTGCTCTGGTTTCCTCCCGCAGTGCAAAGATGTGTGGGTTAGGTTGATTGGCCATGCTAAATTAACCCTAGTGTCGGGAGGATTAGCAGGGTAAACGTGTAGGGTTACGGGAATAGGGCTTGACAGCAGGGACTTGATGGGCTGAATGGCCCCCTATTGTACTGTGGTGATTCTATGATACATTTCAAAGTCGGTTAGACAATAAACCTTTGGAAGATTTTTCTTTTCCCATTTGTTACAGTGATTTAGAATATTAAATTTTTTGCCATTTCTTTTAAAACCACAGACGTCACTTGGGGCAGGCAATGATCTGAGGTGTGGGTTGGGGTTTTCCGATGTCACATGCCCCACCTCGCTGCCAGCGAGAATGGAAAATTGGATTTGATTTGAGCTTAAACTCCTTTTAATGCAGTGGGACCGAAAAATCCCAACTGCAGGCAAGGTGGGAAATTTCTGGCAGTTGTACTCTAGAACCATGCTGCAGAGGCCTTGTATTAATTAACCTGCCCCTCTGCCCAGAGAAAAGAACAGAGATTCTAACTATCATCTTCCCAATCTGTCTGACTACAAGCATGGTACCAGAGAGTTGGAAAATTGCTGATGGTATACCATTGATTAATAAAGCGAGGAAGGGACAGTCTGAATGGTCACAGAGAAGTTAGCTGAATGTCAGTGCTGGGCAGATGTTTGAGAAACATCCTGAGGAGCAGTACAAATTGTTTTTCAGAAAGACATGAATTAATCAAGGACAGTCAGCATTAATTTGCTGTGGGAGGGGATATCTGACCAACTGGATTTAATTTTTTCTGGAGATTCGGTGAGGGTGGCATGTTTGCTGTAATCTTCATGGAATTTAGTAAGGCTTTTAACCAGGTTTCACCAGGCAGACTGGTCAATAAAGCAAAGGGTCATGGGACCTAAGGGAAAATGACAAGTCAGGTCAAGCATTGGTTCAGTGACAGGAAGCAAAGGGCAATGGTTGATGGGTGTGCTTGTGACTAGGATTCGAATTCCAATGGGGTTCCACAATAGATAGCTAGCTCCCTCTTTTTCCATGCTGTATGTCGATGTTTCAGATTTAACTGCAGAGGGAATGATTAAGAAGTTTGCGGGTGATACAAAAAAGCCACATGGTTGAAAATGACAAAGAAATCTGTAGAGTTCAGAAAGATAGCAATGGATTGGTCAGGTGGGCACAAGGCGACAAATGGAATTCAATCTGGAAAAAGTAAGAGATAATGCAAATTGGGAGAGCAAACAAGGCCAAGGAATGCACAATAATTGGTAGGATATTGAGAAGTGTAGAGAAACACCTACTGTGAACACCCAAGATCCCTGAAGGTAAAAGGCCAAACGATGAGCATAGCCAGTATATTCTTTTCTTAGCCGAGGGTAGAATATGAAGCCAAGGAGATTATGCTTCAACCGTTATTAGTTGGAGTTAGACCACAGATAGTATGTGTATTTCTGGACACCACACTATAGGAAGGATGTGATCAGACTGGAGAGGCTCCAGAGGTGATTTACAAGGGTGTTGCCAAGACTAGAGAAGTTTAGTCTGAGGAAAGATCATAAGACCATAAGACGTAGGAGCAGAATTAGGCCACTTGGCTCATCAAGTCTGCTCATGGCTGATATTTTTCTCATTCCCATTCTCCTGCACTTTTCCCCTTAACCTCAGATCCCCTTATTAATCGAGAACCTATCCATCTCTGTCTTGAAGCCACTGAATGACCTGGCCTCCACAGCCTTCTGCGGCAAAGAGTTCCACAGATTCACCACTCTCTGGCAGAAGAAATTCCTCCTCATTGCTGTTTTAAAGGATCATCCCTTCAGCCTGAGGTTATGCCCACTAGTTCTAGTCTTTCCTACTAGTGGAAACATCCTCTCCACGTCTACTCTATCTAGGCCTCGCAGTAACCTGTAAATTTAAATAAGATTACCCCTCATTCTTCTAAATTCCAACAAGTACAGACCCAGAGTCCTCAACTGTTCCTCATACAGCAAGCTCTTCATTCCAGGGATCATTCTTCTGAACCTCCCGTGGACCCTTATCAAGGCCAGCACATCCTTCCTTAGATACAGAGCCCAAAACTGCTCACAATACTCCAAATGGGGTCTAACCAGAGCTTTATACAGCCTCAGAAGTACATCCATGCTCTTGTGTTCTAGCCCTCTCAACATGAATGCTAACATTGCATTTGCCTTCCTAACTGCTGACTGAACCTGCACGTTAACTTTAAGAGAATTTTGAACAAGGACTCCCAAATCCCGTTGTGTTTCTGATTTCCTAGACTATTTTCTAAATGGGAGAATGCTTATGACTCCATTCCTCCTTCCAAATTGCATAATCTCTCACTTTTCTACATTGGATTCCATCTGCCACTTCTTTGCCCATTCTCCTAAACTGTCTAAGCCCTTTTGCAGCCCCTCCCCCTGTCCCTCTACGTATCTTTGTCTCATCTGCAAACTTAGAAACGGTGTCTATGGTTCCTTCCTCCAAATCATTATTGTGTATTGTGAAAAGCTATGGTCTCAGCACTGATCCCTGAGGCACACCACTAGTCACTGGCTGCCATCCTGAAAAAGACACATTTATCCCCGCTCTCTATCTCCTGCCAGTCAACCAATCCTCTATCCATGCTGGGATCTTACCCTTAACACCATGGGCACTTAACTTATTTAACAGTCTCCTATGCCACACCTTGTCAAAGATCTTCTGGAAATCTAAATAAATTATGTCCATTGGTTCTCCTTTACCTAACTTCCTTGCTTCCTCCTCAAAGAGCTCTAACAGACATGACTTCCCCTTGACAAAGCTGCGCTGACTCAGTCCGACTTTATCATGCACTTCCAAGTACTCTGCGATCTCATCTTTAATGATGGACACTAAAATCTTGCCAATTACCGAAGTCAGGCTAACGGGCCTATAATTCCCGTCTGTTGCCTCCCTCCCTTCTTAGACAGCAGTGTTATATTAGCTACTTTCCAGTCCTCTGGCACCCTCCCTGCCTCCAGTGATTCCTGAAAGATCACCACCAATGCCTCCACAATTTCCTCAGCTATCTCGTTTTGAACCTTGGGCTGTAGTCCACCCGATCCAGGTGATTTATTCACCTTTAGACCTTCCGGTTTCCCCAGAACCTTATCCTTATTGATGGCCACTACACCCACCTATACCCCCTGACTCTCCTGGAGCTCTGGCATCCCACTGGTGTCTTCCACCATGAAGACTGATGCAAAGTAACTCTTCAGTTCCTCTGCCATTGCTTTGTTTCCTATTATTACTTCCCCAGCCTTATTTTTCAGTGGTCCAATGTCTATTTTTGCCTCTCTCTTACCTTCTATATATTGAAAAAACTCTTCCAACTTCTTTTATATTACTAGCTAGCTGACACTTATATTTCATCCTCTTCCCCCTTATTGCTTTTTTAGTTGTCCTCTGCTCACTTTAAAAAGCTTCCCAATACTCTGGTTTCCCACTAATCCTTGTCACTTTGTATGCTTTTTCTTTTGCTTTATGCTTGACTTCCCTCATCAGCAATGGATGCCTCGTCCTCCCCTTGGGATGAATTTCTGTTGTGTCTCCCGGATAACTCTCAAAAACTCCTGCCGTTGCTGTTCCAGTATCTTCCCTGCTAGGCTCCCTTTCCAATCAGCTTTGGCCATCTCCTCCCTCGTGTCTTTATAGTTAACTTTATTTAATTATCTAATTTCAGCTTCTTCTTCTCAAACTGCAGGGTAAATTCTATCATATTGTGGTCACTGCTCCGTAAGGGTTCCTTCACCTTAAGTTCCTTAATCAAGTCTGCCTCATTACACATCACCAAATCCAGAATTGTCTGTTCCCTAGTAGACTCTGTCATAAGCTGCTCCAAAAAACAATCTCCTAGATATTCCACAAATTCCTTTTCTTGGGATCCACTATCTGCCTGCATATTGAAGTCCACCATGATTGTTATAACATTGTCTTTTTTATATGCCTTTTCTATCTCCTGATTTATCTTCAGCCCCACATTCTGACTGCTGTTAGGGGGCCAGTACGAAACTCCCATCAGGGTCTTTTTACCTTTGCAATTCCTCCACTCTATCCACAGAGATTCTATGCCTTCTGATCCTATATAGCTTCTTGTTATCAATTTAACTTCATTCCTTACTAACAATGCAAGCCCGCCCCCTTTGTTCATCTGCCTGCCCTTCCAATAGGACACAGTAAGAAGTCTGACAACACCAGGTCTAAGCTTCCGATAAGACACATATCTTTGGATATTTAGATCCCAGCCCTGATGCTGTTGTAGCCACATGTCTCTGTGATGCCCACAACATCGTACCAGCCAATTTCAAGCTCATTTACCTTGTTCTGTATACTGCGCGCGTTTAGGCACAACACCCTCAGTCCTGCATTGACCACCTCCCTTCTCATACTTCACCTGCTTGTTACTTTTTTTGCTCTGCCTGAGGTTAGATTGGGTAGTCAGGGTTATTTTGTTTGGGATAGAGGACGCTGAGGTGAGATTTAATTATGGGAAGCCTAGAAAGAGTGGATAGATTGGGCTTATTTTCCTTACCAGAGAGAGAAATAACCAGCAAACATAGATGTAAAGCAATTGCTGGAAGGATTAGAGGGGCTTTGAGGAGAATTATTTTTCACCTGGATGACATTGAGGTTTGGAACTCACTGCCTGAAAAGTTGATAGAAGCAGAATCCTCACGGCATTTACAAAATAATTGGATATACATTTGAATGCTGTAACCTAGAGGACTGGAGAACAGGAGCTGGGAGGCAGGTTAATTTGGGTATCTCTTTTTGACCGACACAGCAAATCATAGAACCCCTACAGTGCAAAAAGAGACCATTCAGCCTATCAAGTCTGTATCTACTCTTCAACACAGCATCTTACCTTTCGCCCTATCCCCATACTCCATGCATTTACACCACTAATCTCTCTAATCTATACATCCCAAGACACGAAGGATCAATTTACCATGCCTAATCCACCTAATCTGCACATCTTTGGACTGTAGGGCAAGCTGGAGCACCCAGCAGAAACCCACGCAGATACAGGGTGAACAGGAAAAATCCATATAGGTGGTCACCCAAGGCTGGAATAGAACCTGGGTCCCTGGCGCTGTGAAGCAGCAGTGCTAACCATGCTAAATGGCCTCCTTCTGTGCTGAAAATTTCCACATTTCCTAAATGGCTTGACATAATAGAAAACTTGTAGACCAAATCCAGTATTTAGCACATCGTGCAAATCCAATGAACGGGATACCATTGTTTTAACGTTTGGTCATGTGATTGAGCATGAGGTAATGTACGCGACAAAGATTTGGTTCTCAAAGAGCCAAATGGCCTTTTCCTTATCTTAAGTCCCATGTTTGTAACTGTTGGTCTCGCTATCGATGATTAAGAAGCTTTTGGTTGGATGTATCTGCTGGTGCCTATCATGTTTCGCAGGAAACAGAAAGTAATGAGGGACTAAACTGCACTCACCGTGATGAGTCACAGACAGCTAGTTTACTATCAGTTGTAATAAACATTAATAGTCACCTTAAGTTGAACTCACGAGTTGCAGTTCCTAGGGGTCCTGGGAACTCTACTCATTTGCCACATGGGAAATGGCCGCATACGCACAGTTAGCAATTTCACCGTTTTTAGACCGGGAACCAGCCCCACGCACCTACACAGAAGAAGAAGAAGAAAATGAGTCAAATAGTGTAAAACTGCAGGTCAGGTGACTGGAACTGGAGCACCATTCGAGACAAGGTATCCCAGGGAGCAGGGCATGAGGAGAGGAACGTGGAGAAGGTCCCAGGCAGAGACAAAGATAGGGATCAAAGATATATTCCCTTGAGTTAATAGAAACAACAGGAGCAGAGCAAAAGAACAGAAGTTAAAGGGAGAACTTGGAGAGCAGACTTGAAACAAAGTAGCTCGAGAGAAGTTCATAAGATTCGGGAGGACAGCCAGACATTGGAGATTCTGTGCTGCATGCCTTAAGGTCAGTGGTGTTCTGCTTGCATGGACAAAGATGTGAAATTATGCTTAGAAGGTGAAGTTTGGAACATACTTGGAGATTCAAGGGAAAACAATTTCAGAGGGTGAGATTAAAACCCTGGGCTTGGATTCTTATTAAAGCCATCCAAGTGAGAGCAACTTTTGGATACATTTCCAAGGTAGATTCTTCAAATCCGTAGACATCATTGTGATAAAAACAGAAGATCAGGGAGGTCGGTTAGCTCGAGATGTGACAAGCATCAGAATGGTTATTGAGAAATCCACAGTATCTGCTTTGGTTGCGTCTGCCATTTACTTTAGAGATGTGGTGTATCTGTCTAGTTTGCCTGTTGGTTCACATGTACCACATACCCTGAATATTAGAGGAAAAGATAGTGTTGTTGGGTGGGAGGGGGAGGGTCGGGGGCGGGGGGGGAGGTGCTAAGATTACAATCCCAGAAGGAAATTGATTATTGTTGCATGAGTTACACATCGGGGTCAAAGCAGGATGAGATCACTAGCCAGAAATTATGTATGGTGGCCTGGCCTTGATACACAAATAGAAAGGATGGTTAGTCAATGCCCCAGTTGTCACCGGCTGATCTGCACCCTTGGGAGTAGCCAAGGAAGCTTAGCCAAATAAGTGCAAGGGCTCATATCCTGGGTTGGGAAGGATCAGCAGCCAGGGAGGAGTGCTGTACAGTCACATAGTTATTCTGTCGGACTCTACTTTTGTATGTAGTTAATCGATGCATTGACAAAAAAGCCTTTTTGTTCTGAATGCTTCATCGAATTGCCCTTGACTTATTACATTTATTATTCCACATTTGTATGTGGCAGTGAAAGAGTAGCTGGGATGCAGGAACAGTGAATATTTGAATCACCTTCTTGTATTTATATTGAGATCTTTCCAACCGTTTTGTTTCATGTAATGCAGTTCATTTAACTTAAGAAATGCTTTAGTCGTTTTGTTAAAACTTCATCAGCAGACTCCTATGAATTTGTTCAGTAACTTATCTCAACAGTTTCTAAACAAAAAAATGAAAGTTTAGAATCTATCAAATAAACTTTAACTCTGAGATGTGACTTGTCCAATGTATTCACATCAGCAGGGAACGTAACACTATCAATTGTGCAGATTTTATGGAATTCATGTAGAAATTCTTTTGTTCCACTATTTTAGACAGAAGTAACATCAACACAGCACTGATGGGTTAATGTCAAGTTAATGAAATGGTAAAAGTGGATCGTTTTGGTTTTACACAGAGGACTCAAGCCCAAAATCAATGAAAATAAAAACAGGAAATGTGTAAACCTCCAGCAGCTCATGTAAGATCAAGGGAGAGTGATATAGAGTTAACTGCAGAAATCTTTACCTTTTAAAATAGGCAGGTTTGGGTCAAGTGGGAGATTGAAGGATTAAATATTGGATTTGCGATCCAAACCCACCCCCAACCCGCCCACAATGAGCTTTAGCTGAGGTGGGAAAGTGGGTGAGCAAACAACCTGCTCCAAGGAGGTTCAATAATATAATCAGGCTGTAAACCTCGCTATTATTTCAGATTGAAACTTAAGCTATGGAAAGCCTTAAGCTGCCGGACAGCTAAATACAGGAGAGGGCAGCCTGATTTAGGAAATGACTGCCTCTTATCTCTCCCACTGGATCCAGCACCTTCCTGGACTAGTCTTAGAGTTTGGGAACCTTATCCCAATCTCTGTTGTCCCTCTCCATGTAACCTCCCAACCTCCTCTTTGAAGTCTCTGACCCCACAATTCCCATGTTTTCCATTTCCCCATATCTCAGGGGCCTCCAAACAATCAGCCCCCATCATTCCACCCCATCTCCCACTCCTCCTCCACCAATGAACCCCCAAATATCATATCCATCCAAGGCCAGCTCCCAGACTCGCCAACCCCCTCAATCCCCACATCCTTGAGGCAAAGTCACATCTCCAACTTTTTGAGCAAGGCAGGTGAGTTTAGAAGTTTAACGTAAAATTTTAGGGTATTTGGACGTGCACCCTCGGGATAATGTATGAAATACTTGTGAGCACAGGTGCCTGGGGATTGTCATTGTGCAAATGTAATGCCATCCAGGAATAAACTCTGTGCGTAAGTGAAATCCCTGTTCCAAAGTAAAACCCTGACCTAATAACCCATTGAAAACAAAGCCTATGATATTTGTTTGTTACTTCGATGGACAGCTCATTTACTGTTTTGGCATCTGTTACCAGTGGAGATTTAGAAGGATCGAGGGGTGTCAGTGTTACAGTATTGACCTTAGAGCCCAAGAGAATAGCGTCTCTTGTGTTGCAAGTTGTCTGTAGGTGGGCCTCTGGGAGATAGCAGATGTCTTCCTCTGATATGTGGAGGAGGCACCATCTGCTCCTCGGCTAAGAATGGATCTGCAGAGATTTGGATACCGAGAGCACTTTCACCAGCAAAAATAAAGGCTGAGGGATTTACTTGAAATTTTTGAAATTCCGATATGTTTGGATAGGGTGAATCAGAAAATTTTAACTTCTTTGATTGGGGAATCAGGGAGAAGGAGTTACCAATTGAAGGTGGTTACTAAGAGATAACTGGATGAATGCTGAAAGCATTGGAAGGCAATGGGGAGAAAGCAGTGCAATGGACTTTGTTTTAGGAAAGAGACAATAAGACACAATGAGCCAAATAGTTTCCTTCCATGTTGTACAACTCTACACAAATGGTTAACATTCTGCACATTTTTGTATAGGCAAGTGAAGCAAGATTGATGTAAGAAACAGAGATATGTCTTTTGATGCAAAGATCAGAACTAAACAAGTTTCAAAACCAATAGAACGTGCAAACATATGAACAAGGTGCAGAGTTAGGTCACTTGGCTCCTCAAATCTACACCATGTTCAATAAGATCATGGCTGATCTGATTAAGACCTCAAATCTGCACCCTGCCTACCTTTGATAATCTTTCACCCCCCCGCCTTGCTTATCAAGGATCATGTCTCATGCCACCCTGGATGATCTCCTCCCCCCAGTCGATTGCTGGTTGTAGAGTGAGCAGCGTCACCCTCTACCTTCCCTTATGCTCCATCCCCTGTCACCATCCCCCATGGCACTGCCAGGTCCCTGGTGGGCCCTGCCAGTGTGCCAGGCTAGCAGTGCCAGCTAGCCCAGTGGCGTGCTAGGGTGTCAGTCTGTCTGTGCCCCCTGGCCTCCTGGGAGGCCTGAGGTCCTATCAGCAGAACCATCACAACAGTTACCCGTCGATGGGGACCATACTTGATTCTCACTGAGCTGGTCGATTCTGTCCTGGACTCACTAATCATATTTAAATCTCCATAATAATATTTAAATCAAAGATCACCCCCATAATGGCCTCTTCGCAACTTACTTTACTACCTATCTTTATGCCTTTGGTAGTCATCCCTTCAATCTCTTCATCCGTGATATTTATATAAATTGTAAACAATTGAACTGATTGCAGTGGCACACCACTCGTTACATCTTGCCAACCCAAAAAAGTTCCATTTGTACCTACTCTCTGCTTCCTGTTAGCCACTCAATCCTCTACCTATGCCAACGTCGGCCCCTATATTATGAGCTTATATTTTCTGCAACAATCTTAGATGTGACACTTTATCAAATGCCTTCTGGAAATCTAAGTACAGTACTTCCCCCTTCATTCCCAACACATGTTACTTTCTCAAAGAAGTAAGTTGGCTTTCTTTCACAAAACCATGTTGACTTTGCTTGATTGCCTTGAGCTTATCCAAGTGCCATAGCTTCTTTAATAATAGCTTTGAATATTTTGCCTATGACAGATATTAAGTTAACTTGACTGTCGTTTCCTGTGTTTTGTCTCCCTCCTTTTTTGAATGATGGAGTTAATTTATTATGTTCTAATCTCATGGAACCTTCCCCAAATATCGGGAGTTCTGGAAAATTAAACCTAATGCGTCAACAATCCCATTAGGGTTTCCTTTCAGACACTAAGTTGAAGTCCATTTGCACTTGTCTACACACAGCTCCAACAATCTACTCCACCACTTTTCTGGTGATACAGCTTTCCTGAGTTCCTCCCTCTCTTCCATTTATAGCTGCTCCTGGGATGTTACACTTATCCTTTGCAGTGAAGACAGTCCCAAAATATATATTCAATTCATCTACCATTTCCTTGTTTTTCACAACAGCAAATTACTGCAGATGCTGGAATCTGAAACTAAAACAGAACATGCTGGAAAATCTCAGGGGGCCTGACAACATCTGCAGAGACAGGATAGAGCCAATGTTTTGAAACTAGATAAACCTTCTTCACGAAACATTAGCTCAGTCCTCTCTCCGCAGATGTTGTCAGACGTGCTGAGATTTTCCAGCATTTTATGATTTTGTCCGTGTTTTCCATGATCAATTCTCCAGACTCTATTTTCTATGGAACCAACACTCATTTTATTAACTCATATCTTTTTAAAATACTTATAGAAACTCTTATTGCCAGATTTTATTCTATGGCCATCTTTCTCTTGTATTCTTCTTTTTTCTCCTTATTCATCTTTTGGTCATCCTTTGCTGTTTCTTATATTCTGTCCAATTTTCCTACCTTCCTCCTGTCTTTACACAATTATATGCATTTTCTTTATGGTTGATGCTATCTTTAACCTTTCTGGTTAACCATGGATGGTGTGTCCCAACCAATAAACCTTTCCTTACTCATTGAACAAAGAACAAAGAAAATTACAGCACAGGAATAGGCCCTTCAGCCCTCCAAGCCTGCATCGATCATGTTGCCCACGTGAACTAAAACCCTTTACACTTCCAGGGACAATATCCCTGTATTCCTATCCTATTCATGTACTTATCAAGACGCTCCTTAAAAGTCACTATTATATCTGCTTCCACTACCTCCCGCAGCATCAAGATCCAGGTGCTCATCACCCTCTGTAAAATGCTTGCTTCGTACATCACCTTTAAACATCGCCCTTCGCACCTTAAACTTATGTCCCTGAATAATTGACTCTTTTACTCTGGGAAAAAGCTTCTGACTATCCATTCTGTCCATGCCCATCATAATCTTGTAGGCTTCTATCAGATTGCCCCTCAACTTCTGTTGTTCCAGTGAGAACAAACCAAGTTTCTCCAACTTCCCCTCATAGCTAATGCCCTCCATACCAGGCAACATCCTAGTAAATCTTCTCCATATTCTCTCCAAAGCCTTCACATTCTTCTAGTAGTGTGGTAACCAGAATTGAACACTATATTCCAAGTGCGGCCTAACCAAGGTTCTATAAAGCAGCAATTGGAATACATATTTTGTGTCTTCTGAAATATCATCTTAAGTGATTGCCACTGCATCTCAACAGATCTATCCCTTAAGTTAATTTGCCAGTTTACTTTAGCCAGCTTTGCTTTCATACTCTGATAATTGCCTTTATTTAAGTTTAAAACCCCGACCTGGTTGTCTATCCCTGAAACTGAATCATAGAAACCCTACAGTGCAGAAAGAGGCCATTTGGCCCATTGAGTCTGCACCGACCACAATCCGACCCAGGCCCTATCCCCATATCCCTACATATCTAACCAGCTCAGGACACTAGGGGCAATTTTAGCATGGCCAATCAATCTAACCCTCACATCGTTGGACTGTGGGAGGAAACCGGAGCACTCAGAAAACCCACGCAGACGTGAGGGGAATGTGCAAACTCCACAAAGACAACGATCTAAGCCAGGAATCGAACCTAGGTCCCTGGAGATGTGAAGCAGCAGTGCTAACCACTGTACTACCATGCCGTCCTAATAATAAGAATCCTAAATAAGAATTATGAATCAACTTTAAATAAATTAGTTCTAGAGAACTGATAATTTACAACAATGCTGATAGTGGGAAAGAAACAAAACAGTTACAAAATCCAGTGAAGACAAGTTTAGATGAAATGTAAACGTTTTCTGAGATTTGCTTATCTGATTAGTGAAGTTTTGAAGATGCAGGATTTACTTTTCATCACTGATTGTGACATGCTGTGAAATGTTTTATAATTTATTGATGGCATGTGGGCATCGCTGATTAGGCTGGCATTTATTGCTCATTTCTACTTGCCCTTGAAAGGGTGGTGGTGAGCTGCCTTCTTGAACCAAAGGGAGAGAGTTTAAGGACTTTGATCTAGTGACAGTGAAAAAGATGGTGAATGACTAGGAACCTCCAGGTGGTGGCGTTCCCATGTGTCTAATGCCCTTGTCCTTCGAGGTTGTGGTGGTTGTGGGTTTGGAATATGCTGTCTGAGCAGCCTTTGTGAGTTTTTGTAGTGCTTCTTGTAGATGGTACATACTGCTGCCACTGTTCATCAATGGAAGAGGGATTGACTGTGGAAGTGGGCCATTTTGTCCTGGACAGTGTTGAGCTTCTTCAGTGTTGCTGGAGTTGCACTGATCCAGGCTAGTGGAGAATATTTCATCACACTCCTGACTTGCACCTTGTAAATGGTGGACATGTTCTGGGGAGTCAGGAGTTATACTTATTACAGTACTCCTAGCCTCTGACCTGCTCCTGTAGCCACTGTATTTAGATGGCCAGTCCAGTTTGATTAGATTTAGATTTGATTTATTAATTGTCACATGTATTGGGATACACTGAAAAGTATTGTTTCTTGTGCTTTACGGACAGAACATGCCCGACGTAGGGGAGAGGGAAAGGAGGGGGTGCAGAATGTACTCAGTTTGGGTGAAGAGAAAGATCAGCTTAACATATGATCGGACCATTCAAAGGCCTGATGGCAGCAGGGAAGAAGCTGTTCTTGATTGAGTTGTTTAATTATGTACAACCATTCACTGCATGTGAACGGACTGCAAAGCTTAGATCTGATCCGATTGTTGCCGGTTCGCTTAGCTCTGTCTATTACTTGCTGCTTATGTTGTTTGGCACGCAATTAATCCCGTGTTGTAGCTTCACCAGGGCAACGCCTCATTTTTAGATATGAAGCCACTTAATTTCATCCATGTGGTTATCACAAGCTACTGTAACGTGGATGACCTTGTTTTGTTTGTGCATTTTTAGGTATTTATTCTTGGGGTTATTCACTACAACTTGACACAAATGTTAAAGAATAAATACATTTTTCTTTTTGCAATTTGTTATGGTACTAACCATTATAAAAATCCTAAACGAGGATTGTGCGTGTGTTTTCTTTAACTTACTATTAATAGGGTTCCCATTAAAAGACGATTTCTCCGCTGACATACCTCCCGCTCACCCCACTTTTCAAATCCCAGCCTTACTAATGAGTTGCCGGTCCTGGGCTGCTGGTTCCTGTCTACATTGAATTATACCAAACGGAGTAAAGCTTAATTGACCTGTACACTTGCAGAACACAAGTTAATGATATAGCTTCAACCATTTAAAGGTCAACATAGAACTCGGCACCAAGCAACTCCACTCCAAATCCGCAGAGGTACAAAATACTGAAATACTAGTGTCAATAATTACACAACAGCTCTCTGGGTGATAGCTCAAAATAGCTTAAGTTTTATCATTTGATCCCCATTCAAATGTGAATGTATGATCAACAAGGGTATTAAATCTCATTAACACATATCTGGGATTGGGTCATGTCTATTATTTACATGTCCCAATATGTATCGATTGTCAGCATATGCAGAGTTGTATCGACTGTCTTTGCTTGCTGACAAAAATCAATGTTTCCAGCTCGCTCCTTAGGTGAAACGTAGGGTGCACTACCGTTCTACTCTGTGCACTTGCACAGCTTAGTGCAGTTATCACGCTGGCTTGTGATAAAATGGCACCTGGTAACATGTAAATAATTCACATTTTCAGAAGATCTATCACAGGAACTAGTCACGTAAGTTTTGCAATGTTGATTTTTTGAGATATTTGGGGAAGGATTCTGTCTTTTGGAAGCAAGATTCCGTCTTCTGGCGAGTTCCCCAGCCTTACACAAATATCCCTGAACTCTGCTGATACAGTCACAACAACACCAATCTCTAAGAGCAACCTAATTGAATATAGACGCATTTTGTAATTCATGCTGGAGATATGGGTGCCATTGTCAAGGCTAGTATTCATTGTCCATCCCTAGTTGATTGTACACATAACCTGTCTGGGTCACAAAGTACAGAATCATTCCCTTCCAATCTCTTACAGCTAATGTTGACCTTTAAAAATAAGAGACATAAATGACCTGAATCTTCAGACTCCATGACTCGGAGCTTTCTGCCTCTCATCACTGTGCGATTCAGCGGGATAGTTCCAGATTTGGTTTCCTCCTCTACTTTGATTGAGTTCTTAATGACCTTTTCCATTTGTCCGGCTGGGAACTGCTGAACATCTCCCCCTGCCTGATAGGAAAGGCTGAATTTGATCACTTGCCCTCGGCATCAAATCTTTCAGTGTCAGCAAAAGGTCCAAAAGCAAGGTCACTGTTTATACTCCACTTTCCAAAGTAATGAAAACCCTATTTCCAAAGCAATAGAAAGGCAGTATTGAATTTGTGCTTATTCAGTCTACACAAGGAATATTAATTTTAAAGCATATTTGTTCTCACAGCATGCCATAGAGAGCTAGGATTCATATTTTGTCCATAAAGAAACATGTGTAATTTAAAGTTTGGTGTATTTATGTTCAACGACACAAATCTGTTAATGTAAATTGTGTGCTGTAATGTTTAGTCTAACAATAGGTATTTCTGAAGCTTGATTCATTAAAAAAAAGTCATGGGTCAATGTGTTACGGCTGTTCGTGCCAGCAGGATTTTCCCATCCCCGTGCAGTGAGCGGAGAATTGGCTGGGCGCCGAATTCTCCGACCTCGCTGCAGCAGGAGCGTGGTGTGAATAGCTGGTAAGATCATGCCCAAACTATCTGTAGAATGACTTCCGATGAAACCTACAAATGTGCACGTTATTTTTATTTATTACTAATAAGTAATGGAAGCTATTCGCTGTGAAAGCTGAGCTCCTACTTTGATCAAATTAAATCAATTGTTTTGCATCTTGCTGGATGGTAAAGATATGTGTTAGGGTCCAGAGCAGAAACTTCAAGGTTAATTCTGAAATTAGCTTAAACCCCAACTGTTTGTGATTTTGGCATTAGTGTGAGCATAAAGTGTTTCAGTCCAGGTATGATTCTATTGGCACACTAGGAAACTTTTAGCAAAACAAACTTTGTTTGACAATACAGTTTAACTATAAACAAAAATAATGAGTGTAACTTTTACCAATTGAAATACTTAAACATGACAATGTATAATTCTTAACTGCTAGCTCTATTGGTTCCAATTTAAGCAATATTCCTCATAGACGCAAACTCCTCTTCAAAATCGGTTAGAAACAATAGGCTTGGTATGTGGGCTGCTAGTCTTCAGACCTTCAGAATACCCCTGGAGAGAGACACCTATTTTCTAGTAGGTCTCAGACTTCAATCTCCAGACAGACAGAGAGAGAGAAAAGAGCTGCTGCTCCTTGCAAATTCAAACAGAGACTGCCTGATTTTCCCCTCTATTGGTCTAGCTTCTCCCATTAATACATGACATACTATTGCTAGTCAACCTAATTAAACCTTACTTTTAAACCCCAGAGGGCAGCCCAAAAATAAGTAAACCTGCATTAGCTCAGATTAAAACAAACACCACAATATTTAAGATCAATTCTGCTTCTACATTCTCAGCATGTGGGCAACCTGTAGCAGACCAATCTGCACAGTAATCAGAACTGAAGTGTAAAACATTATCTTGACAAGAAACATGGTATAAATGCATTTCTTAAAGGCACAGTGTCGTCTCATATGTCTTACCCATTTTTATGTCATTTTACAACATCTTTTTTCATATGTTAAGTGTAAAGTAATAGTATTAAGACAACATTGAGTGTGATTCACTGGATTGGAACTCAAATGAAAGATCCACAAACCTGATCTGTTCTTCTCTATATTGCCTGGAAATTAATGTGGCTGATAGTAGCAGATAAATATTTTAAGCGTTCACTCTTCTTCCGGTTATTTCAGTGGGGGCATTGTCCACCTAAAATGAACATGCTTTAAAATATTTGGGAGAGGAATAGAATGCAAATACATCAAGCATTTGTTTGTTAATTTTGCAAACACCAATTTCTCGACTTCAGTTCTCAACCTTTGAAAAAAAATCTCCAGCATGAGCTGAGAATTGACGTATCAGATTGGCTGCCGGTTGCACACCCTTCCTGATTTTCCTTTCTGTTCTGTTCCCGTACCGTTGCTTTTCACTTCTGGCACAGTTGAAGGCTCTCACTGTACATCCACCTCAGAATTTCCAAAATGCAACATACCTGATGCAATATGCCCTATTTATTAGGTTCCTGTCCTTCCCCATCACCTCAAAGATTTCTGCATCCCGAATTATAGTAGATGTGAGCTGCTAACAGCTTAGCACAGACACCAGATCTTCTGGGAACTTTGTAAACAATAGGACCAATATGGGATTTAAGGGTAGGAAAGCAACTAACATTAATGGAAAGGAAAATGGTATGAATTAGAGTCACATTAAATGCAGGAAGAGAAATAGACAGAAAGATCAGATTAATAGACTGAGTATAAGACAGAAAGAATAAGTTTTTTTTAATTTTAATATTTCCTTGGTGCAACTTTGACGTCTTGTGATACAATGTGGTGTTCCTACCGCTGGACCAGAAACTCCAGGTTCAAGCCCCACTTCAGGACTTGATGGCCAATGAAAGTGCATTTACAAAGTGGCAGAACAGGTTGATTATCAGCCTGTAACTCCTTCCAATATGCCTGATGGCAAGCGGTATGAATGGGAGTGATTCCTAGTAAGCCAAACCACTGCAGTACTTTGTCAAGCATAATTATGACTCAATCCAATGGAAGCCCGTGGTTGTCAATGTCCTCTGAGAGGCATATTGCCTGGAGGAGGAGGGGGAAGAGGTGGAGGAAGGAGAAGAGGTAACATTTACCACCTGCACGAATGAGACATCACAATCATTCCCTTTCTTGAACAGACAGGTTCCGTGGCATTTCAGGCATATGCATACTCTCATGAAAAGGGTCTTTGCATTGTTAAGTAACAGCCTTAAGTTTTTGTCATGGTTGAATTGTTTTTACAGCACAAATGCAGCAATTCACAAATCACACTTACTGGGGAGCTGACCTTTTTTTGTGAGGTGAATGACTGAGGGCCACAAATCATCCAGTTATTCAAAGCAATGCGCAACTCACTCTTCCTTACACAGTAATAGTGCCATTATTTCCCTAGTAAATTCTGATCAATGTTGGAATGAAAAGAGGTAGCCTCGGTTCCCCAAAAAAATTCAATTGAAGGTTTAAAATTCTAAACTATATTTGAAAAACACTATAGACCTAAATGCAACTTTTTTTTAAATGGTACTTGGATTAGAAAACAGGGTGAGACACTGAATACTTGTGTAACCTAGGCAACCTGTTACACAAAGAGAAAGGATAATAAAATAAAAATATCGGATTGTGGCCTGTACCAGGAAGAATGCAAAAAATCTAGTCCGGGTCACTTCTGCGCAATGATTTTGTGTGGTATTTAATCAAAATACCCATGATCATTTCAAAATCAATTTCAGCAGGTTTAAATTGAAGTTTTAAAGATGGAATTTCTGAGACATAGATAAAGTTAAGCTCCTGCACTCTGCTGCCCATCATACTAAAGTCCCTTTGCAATGCAATAAAAAGTCATACCTTTTATTATTCATTTAAATCTACTTTAACTGACAACAGAATTTAATCACCATAGTAAAAAGTGACTTTGTTCTATTATCTAAAGGTTGCAATAAATAAATTAAATAGCCTTTGAATCATTCGCATTGTTTATTTTGCAATTCCCAAATTTATAATCATTAATATATGGCAAATGTTTAATATCCTCTGTAATATTGCAAACTAATTATACTGTCTTATGAATGTTATTCTTACATTAATCTGCAGACGTGGTAACAGAATATTTTTCAATCTGTGTATTTTGAGCTTAAATAATTATTAGTCATGCTTTTATTTTATTGCATACTTTACCTTATACAAAATTAGGAATTCTTGAGGCACCGCTGGTCAATCCAATTGTTTAGATGTCAGCTGAAACATTCCTAAAATTTCAGTCTTCTTACGCACTTTGATCCCATCTTTATTCCATATGGATCTGATTTTCCTCACTCTTGTACCCTATGAATCCTTAGTATCTTGTTACAAAGCAGAAGAGAATGGGCCAGAGATCCTTGGGTCTCCTGTCTCTGATACTTTGAGATTTGTGGTGACACCACAGAAGGAGAATAGAATGCTTGCAACTGAGGTGGGTGTACATGCGACGATCGTGGGCAAAGGAACCCATAGAGTTGCTTTGCCCCATCTTGCTCTTCCTTTGATGGGTGGGCACTCATTTTTAGCAGAGAATTAGATGATGTAGGCATTAGGCCCATCACTCGAGCTGTATTCAGAACAAAAGATTTGTGAGGGGCAAACAGCAAGACCACAAAGGGTGAAAAGGATTAACACGGCAATTTTTCGGGTGGCCTGCCGGGATGTTCTTTGAATTGGAAATCTTTTGCTATTTTCCATAGGTAGTACAGCAAACAGTCATCACCCCTTCCTGCGTCAGTTGTTGAATTTCCTTACCCAATTGTTTGTCAAAGCCCTTGGTGCATTGGAAGGAGCATGTCAGCACTGAGCTCACAAATTGAATCAAGAAGTATGAGTGGGTTCACTACGGTGCAGAGGGACCTCGGGGTCCTTGTGCACGAGTCGCAAAAACCCAGCTTGCAGGTGCAGCAGGTGGTCAGGAAGGCGAATGGGATGCTGGCCTTCATAGCGAGGGGGATTGAATATAAAAGTAGGGAGGTCTTGCTGCAGCTGTATAGGGCATTGGTGAGGCCGCAGCTGGAGTACTGTGTGCAGTTTTGGGCACCGCACCTGCGCAAAGATATTTTGGCCCTGAAGGGAGTGCAGAGGAGGTTTACTAGGCTGATACCGGAGTTGAGGGGGTTGAGCTATGAGGAGAGGCTGAATAAACTAGGCTTGTACTCGTTAGAGTTTAGAAGAATGAGGGGAGATCTCATTGAGACGTATAAGATGATGAATGGGATGGATAGGATAGAGGTGGAGAGACTCTTCCCGCTCAAAAAAGACAGTAGGACTAGGGGGCACAGCCTCAAGATAAAGGGGGGCGGTTTAGAACGGAGTTGAGGAGGAACTTCTTCACTCAAAGGGTGGTGAATCTCTGGAATTCTCTGCCCGTTGAAGTGGTGGAGGCTGCCTCGCTAAATATTTTTAAGACGCGGGTTGATGGGTTTTTGATAAGAGAGGGGATTAAGGGTTATGGGGAGAGGGCAGGAAAGTGGAACTGAGCAGCGACAGATCAGCCATGATCTTATTGCATGGCGGGGCAGGCTCGAAGGGCTGGATGGCCTACTCCTGCTCCTATTTCTTATGTTCTTATGGAATGAGTGGGTTCTGCGAGTACTCAACCTGTCCAACATCAGGGCAGAGGGGTAGAGAAATATTGAGGCAGCACACAGTATTTTCCAAACTGCAAAGGATGTTGAACCTTAAAATTCAAAACGTTAGTTATCTTTTGGCACCTGGGGCATGATTTTCCCAGTCCGTTGCATTGCTCGAGTAGCGCAGTAGGCTGGGAGGACTGTAGCAGGACTCGTGATGGTGTTCAGCCAATCGTGACTTTCCAAGCCTATTTTTTATAGTGTAATTAGCCCCGCACCAGAAAACAGCGTGAGGCTGATTCCAATATTTAAATATTCATTTGAATGTTATTAGCGAGCCCAGGACAGTATCTTCCAGGCTTACTAATGTTTCCCACCCTGCCAATAGGTTGAGGATCACGTACAGTCCCCACATATAATCCCCATCAATAAGGGCCTTGCTGGTGGGGCAGAGGCCATTGAGGCCCCCCCCCACCCCAGGAGGTCAGAGGCAGGAGGTTGCCTCTTGGGCAGCTAGCCTGGTACTGCCAGCCTGGCACACTGGCACTGCCCATTGGGCAGTGCCAAGGGGGTGGGCCCTGAAGGAACAGAGGGGTTGTGGAAGTCATCAGGAGGCTGACGATCGGGAGGCCGGCTATGGGGGGGCCAGTGCGCCTGCACTGATCTCCCTACTGAAAGAACGGCACATGCTCAGTGGCCTGATCTGCACCTTGATGTCAGCCTCTCAGGCAGCATTGGACCCATTCCCTCTTTCCCGGCATGAATCCCCGGTGGCCTCAACGGACTAAATGTGCCCACAAAGTGGGCAGAAAAATCTCCCATTTTCCCACCCATTAGGTAGTTAGCATTTTTTGGGAAAAGCCACCTTCCCACACCCCTCCCCCCACCCCAGAGTCCCTCCTCTGAATTTTCCAAATCCAATGTTCATTTTAAAATATTAAGTAAAATATTGTGTAACTTAACATCCATGTTCCCTTACATAACAAGGGCCTTTGTACTTCAAAGTCACTCGTTGTACAGAAATTAGTTCAAGATATTTCTGAGAGAGATGGCTGAGGATATAATTATCATCTCTCTTAAGATGTAGTAAAATTGTTGGAAATTTTGTACTTTTGTACTTATAGCTGATATTATTCTGGTATTGATGAAAAGAATTCAACTCCTGTCTCAGCCAATTGAGGTCTAATTATTGTTTTTTTTTCATAAGATACAGCTAGAATTGATATATTCAAAGCTCTAGTAGTTTATTTGCCTTGTTCTATGAAACTAGCATTTAATCTCAGAGCAGAAGAGCTCAGGACAAGTGATGTTTCTCCGGGAAGTCACTAATAACATGCAAGGGATTCCTGAAGCACATTTTAATGTGATTCGTGGACACAAATGGGCCCAAATTATTGGCGAACTAAGGACTTTCTTTCATCAATGCTAGGATAATTTTAGCTGGCAGTACAAAAGTCAGAAAGATGCAACTGCAAATTTCCAGCAATTTTACTACATCTTGAGAGGGAAGACTTACATTAATAACATCCACAGTCTTCTCTTGGAAATATCTTGAACTAATTTCTGTACAATGAATTGCTTGGAAGTACAAAGACTCTTGTTATGTACGGGGACATGAGTGTTAAATTACACACTATTTATTTAAAAGGGGGAAATGTACCTCCTGACGTAAGGTTGTATTTTCTGATGCCAAATTTTCTGCAATGCTGCGGAGACAGCTCTGTGGGTGACATTTAGCGTCAAAGCACTGCCTCTAGCTCTCCTAATGACTCCCTGGAGCTGGAGGTCTTGGTGGAAGAGGTCAGGGATGGGAGGGAAGTCTGTTTGCCTGCAACTGCCGGAAAAACCCCAGGGTAAATATACAACAGGTCTGCAAAAGAGAGCTGAGAGCGTCAGTGCTAACAGCATTACTGAGTTCACTGTAGGAGGAGGTTCACCAAGCCCACAATCAGTAAGCTCTTCACATCTCTCAATAAACATATGGAGCGGCAAAGGTGCAAATTAATGCATTGCGTGTTTTTAAATTTAACGTGGATCTGTGTCATGAATGAACTGCGTTCGAGTAGTGCGTAATAAAGGGCTCAAGCACTTGTTTCTGGTAACTCGTACAAATTGTCACTGATAAAAGGTCAGTTTCTCTTCAGCCTGTACTCGCAGAGTGGCTCATTACTGTATCCTGACCACTGTACACAACAGATTAGAGAGAGAGCTGCAGCCTGCTCTTTCGCTCACTTACGTTGTTTTTTGCTTACTTTGCTTTCCTTTTTCTCCTGTGCTTTCTGTGTGGCTGCACAGGGGCTGAATCTTCGACATGTCAACTCGCTACACTTCATAATGAGCAAAGCTTCAGAGGACAATTGAATTGTGGGGAAGGACATTGAAATTAAGTAACACTTACCCAAAAACCACATCCAACAATTAAATGGTTCCGCGTTACATTTCACCCCCGATAATTATCTATACAGCGTGACGCTCAGCAAACTAAACATAAGTTACGTGGACAGGGGCACCGTAGTGCACAAATATTGATGATAGTGAAGGACTGTGCGTGCGTACAAAAAGGTCTGTCCACTGGCGTGAAATGTTTTAATGTTTTGAATGCACCGGTGTAAGCATTTAGTTTATTAGCATTGAAAAATAAACTTTGTAAACTTTCCAGCCAGACCCAATGGCTGGAATTAAACACATTTCAAATCCATCTTTACTGGCAGCTGGGTTATATGGTGCAAGTCTGACCTCTAGTAGGTAATCTTATTTCAGAGCCAGCGTACCAACATTGCTCCTGAGATGTACTTTCAGTTTCATGTCAATAGATACTTGGAACAGTTTCACACTGATGTGAAACTGGCATTTTAACTGTACCTGTGGTCCCCAGTCTCGGTTAAGGCAAATTCTACACTCATTATGTCCTTGCGCAGTTCATGATTAATAGATGAAGTCATTTACATTACAATTAAGGACACGTTCAAACTCTTAATTAAGGCACCCACTCTGAACAAGGGGTTAATAAGATGAACTTGAATTATGAGGACAGACTGCATTAACTTGCATTGAATCTCTCTTGAAGGATTTAAAATGATTAGGTTTACTTGGTAAAAAAAATAAACTATTTCCTCTGGTGGCGGGGGGGAGGGGGGGCGCGGTGTAGAGAGAGACACAAACAGAAGGAGAGAATATACCTTGAAATTAGAACCAGTGTGAAACCAGAAAATAGAAATCCTGAATTATCTCCTCAGTAGGTTGTGTTTGCAAACATATACCTTTCTAATAAAATATCTGAAGGAACATTACAAACATTTCAAAATGATCGTCACAGGAAGTGCAATAATATTCACTGGACACTGTCTGTATGGCGTTTGCATATTCTCACCGTGTCTGCATGGGTTTCCTTAGGGTGTTCTGGCTTCCTCCCACAGTCCAAAGATGTGAGGGTTAGGTGGATTGGCCATGTTAAGTTGCCCCTTAGTGTCAGGAGACTAGCTAGGCTAAATGCATGGGGTTATGGGGATAGGGCCTGGGTGGGATTGAGGTTGGTGCAGACTCAATGGGCCGAATGGCCTCCTTCTGCACTTTAGGGATTCTTTGATTCAGGTTTTCTACATATAGCAAGTTGCACTTTGAAGTGCTTCAGTCAGGGACAATTCTTTTCACAGGAACTTCATTGCAGTGTTAATGGAGGACCAATAGGTTTTGGGCAGATCAAAGAGCATCTTTCACTGAGTTGATGATCCTCCAGCAGCAGTTCATGGAATCATAGAATCCTACTTTGCAGAAGGCGGCCATTCAGCCCATCAAGTCTGCAGTGACCACAATCCCACCCAGACCCTATTCCTGTCACCCACATTTTAACCTGCTAATTCCCTAACACTCGGGTCAATTTAGCATGGCCAACCAACCTAACACTACATCTTTGGACTGTGGGAGAAAATTGGAGCATTCAGAGGAAACCCACGCAGACATGGGGAGAACATGCATACTCCACACAGTGAACCTGGGCCCCTGGCGCTGAGAGGCAGCAGTGTTAACCACTGAGCCACTGCACTGCCAAAGTTGATGTTTGTCTCAGTGTGCATCCCTGGGAACAGCCCATGGAGCACAGAAGCCTGCACCGTGCTCAGGACGAACCTTGACAAAAACCACTTCCTCTCCCTTCAGAGCAAAGAAACATTACACAAAGAGGTGGACAACAATCTTTTCCCCACCATTTGCAAGACTAAGGTTGATTTTTTTTAAGATTAGGGAATCAAGGGATACGGAAGCAAAGCAGGTAAATGGAATGGAGGTACACATCAACAAAAATCTAACTGTGTGGTAGGAGCTGAGTAGTCTACTTTCCTTTTCTTTGTCATAACAAAAACTGAAAATGACAGTAAAACATGTAATCGTACCACAGAATTAAATTCAATAGTAGTCAAAACACGCTGCACAACCCACAGCCAGGCTGTAATTACATTGCTGAACTTCTTATGCTTCCCTTTCATATTTTACAAAACATTTAAAAAAGTTTTTACTCCATCCTTAAAGTTACAAATCCAATCCTCAGAATGGACCAGACAACCCAGGTCCATTCTCGCTTGCTCCAAAAACCAAATTCAAAATCCAATTCATGGTCCCCACAAGACAGACAAATGCAATCCAAGCTGACAAGATCAGGCACTGCACCCCATCTTGGACATGATCTTGGCTAAGAGGCTGAGAAGTGATTTTCATTATCTTTCCATCCTGTTCCAATCAAGTAACAAACTCACAGGCTCTACATTGTGATACTTTTGCTTTGATTTGGTTTATTGTCACATGTATTGGGATACAATGAAAAGTATTGTTTCATGCGCTATACGAACAAAAAACATGTTCACGGAGTGCATGGGGAACAGGGAACGAATCATGGAATCGCCACAGTTCAGAAAGAGGCCATTCAGCCCATCAAACCTGCACCAACAAGAACCCCACCCAGGCCCTATCTGCATAACCCCACGTATTTCCCCTGCTAATTTCCCCTAACACTCACGGGCAATTTAGCATGGCCGATTGGCCTAATCTGCACATCATTGGACTGTAAGAGGAAATCAGAGCAGTGGATGAAACCCATGCAGACATAGGGAGAATGTGCAAACTCCACAGTTGCCCGAGCCCGGAATTGAACCTCGGTCCCTAGTGCTGTGAGGCAACAGTGCTAAAGTTTATTTATCAGTGTCACAAGTAGGCTTACATTAACACTGCAGTGAAGTTATTGTGAAATCCCCTGGTCGCCAGGCTCCGGCACCTGTTTGGTTACACCAGGAAGAACTTAGCATGGCCAATGCACCTAACCCGTGGGAGGAAAGCAGAGCACCCCGAGGAAACCAACATAGACATGGGAGACTCCACACAGTGACCCAAGCCAGGAACGAAACCTGGGTCACTCTGCCATTCATGCAATAATGGACACTTTTTAGCACCTTCTCAGCCTTCTGTATCCTCATTTACATTCCCTTTGTCCAATTCCACCGCCCACACCCCTCCCCCAAGCTTCATAGAATAAATCTCCGTTGATTCTCTTTGCTCTCGGCTCCAATGAAGGATCATCTAGACTCAGAAGGTTGGCTCTATTCTCTCTCCACAGATGTTGTCAGAGCTGCTGAGATTTTCCAGCAGTTTCTGTTTTGGATTCCAGCATCTGCAGTATTTTGGGTTTATCTGGGTCCCTGGTGTTGTGAGGCAGTGGTGCAAACCACTGTGCTGCCCCTAACCTAAATAGGACAGGGTACAGTGGCATAGCAATTAGCACAACTGCCTCACAGCACCGGGGAACTGGGTTCGATTCCTGGCTTGGGTCACTGTCTGTGTGGAGTTTGCACATTCCCCCAGCGTGGGTTTCCTCCAGTTTCCTCCCACAGTCTGAAAGATGTGCAGGTTAGGTGCATTGACCCGAACAGGTGCCGGAGTGTAGCAATGAAGGGAATTTCACAGTAACTTCACTGCAATGTTAATGTAAGCCTTACTTGTGACTAATAAATAAAACTTAACTTAGAATGTCACAGTTCCAGGTAGGGTGAAGAGAAAGATCAGCTTAATGAGGCAAGGTCGCGCACACTGACAGAGATCATGTACATAATTAAGTCAAGAGATCATGTAGACAGTGAAATCAATGTCAGTGCACACTATGTGTGTGTCAGGCTGACAAGCAGGGAAAGTCTTGCTACTCAGTGAGTGAGATAGATGCCTGGTGGCTGCTCATTTGCCTGGGAATCTGTGATTGGAGGGCGGTGGGCAGTGGCCAGCATCGCTTCGCTTGATAAAGGGGAGGGCGGGCGGAGACAGGCACTCAGACTGGAGCAGTGGCCTCATGGGGACTGGAGCCTGAGATCAGAAAAGCAGCAGCTTCGAATCCAGGCGCCGCTCTGAGACACAGGGCAGGGAGAGAGAATAAAACAGCTCTCAACGTCAGATTTTTTTTTCAAAAAAAGGGGGAAGAGAAACCTCAGGCATTCTCTCTCAAGTTTGAATTAAGTTGAAAGTTAGGTTTGACGAGTTTGAGAGAGGAGGAATCATGTCTTTAGCCGTGAAGGAGAAGAGCCAGGTCCGGCTGGTGTTCCTGGGAGCGGCGGGAGTGGGGAAGACCTCGCTGATCCGGAGGTTTTTACTCGACACCTTTGAGTCCAAGTACAAGAGGACGGTGGACGAGCTGCACAGCAAGGAGTACGAGGTGGGCTCCATGAGGATCAGGATTGAGATCATGGACACCAGCGGCAGCTACTCCTTCCCGGCCATGAGGAAACTGTCCATCCAGAGCAGCGACGCCTTCGCCCTGGTTTACGCCGTGGACGACGCGCAATCCTTCGAGGCGGTGCGGAGCCTGCGGGAGGAGATCCTGGACATCAAGGAGGACAAGTACACCCCCATCGTGGTGATCGGCAACAAGGCGGACCAGCGGGGGCAGCGCCAGGTCTCGGGCGAGGACATCATGTCGCTGGTGGAGCTGGAGTGGAACTGCCGCTACCTGGAGAGCTCCGCCAAGGACAACGCCAACGTGCTGGAGGTTTTCCGGGAGCTCCTGCAGCAAGCCAACCTGCCGAGCCGCCTGAGCCCAGCACTCCGGAGGAGACGCGAAACTTTCCCCACCGAGAACAACTGCCGGCCCCCCATGAACAAGACCAACAGCTGCAGCATCTCCTAAAGCGCAGAGAGCTGCTCCTGCTTGTGTCCTCTTCCCCCCCTCTCTCCCCTCCTATCAATCCGATCAAACACTGTCCCCGCTCAAAAACCAGGTTTTGGGGCGGATTAAAGGAGGCTGCAAATTGTTGCAACAACTTTAATAAGGTGCTAAAAAAGAAGTCCTTGAGGACGCACATCCAAACCAATTGAATTATCTCTGCTTAAGACGCTGATGTGTTTCCGCAAAACTGAACAATTGATATTTGCATTGAAGGTAAATCCTACAGCAGGTTACATGTCAACATCAGCCTGGTTTCAAATCGAGTTTATTCTCAACCTGTAAACATGAGTGTGCACCCTGGACTGAGATTTGTTTACAGTGTCCAAATCATCACCCTTATTTGTTAACATTGGGGAAGGGGAAGGGGAGGGGGGGGGAATTAACATTTATTTGCACTTTCATGTAATGTTATCAGATCCAATCCTTACACTGTTACTGAGAAATAGAATGCATATTCTTTTGTATATTTATTTTATAGAAGTTATGAATAAAAAGACTTTATCCCGAACGGTTTTGCTGGCTCTGATTTGTCCCATCCACTTGCCTTGGGCACATCTGCAATTTCCCTTTTACACGCTGGAACTGTGAAGCCAATTCTTTTTAATATTTGTGCGTGAACTGACATGCTCTTATGAAAGCTCAACCTCCATAAAAGTAAAGGAAAAGTGGGTTCTGTGTCCTTCTCCCCTGCCCCCCACCCCCCCGGCAAGAATAAATGGGGAGGCAGTCGAAGGGAGAGGAAAGCATCTCAGGGTTAAATGAACGAGCGTGGGGAGAGATAATCCGGCAAAAAAAACCCAGTTTGTGGCGAAGCTACACTGAGCAGATGCTTGGAGTTTAAATGCTTCAATGCTTTGTGGGAATGTTAAAAGAGCGCCGATTTAACCAGAAGTTCTTAAAACTAGTCCACTTTCTAATAAACTGCGATAGATTAACATGTAATTGAACAGAACCCGCCAAGTGGCAGACAAATACTGCGAACCGCGATTAAAATGGAAGGATTTCTGAGTCGCAGAGTATAGATTACGCCGGGGATGCACTTTATATAACCACTTTCATCTCTTAACAGGGAGTTTAGACATTTAACTGAATCGTTCTTTGATCACAGCTGCAGCAGAATGAGTTGACACTGGTAATGTCACAGGATCCACTGTCCCAAGGCTGGAGTTAACGAAATTGCAGTTCCCTTTAGCCCACGCAATGACCCAGTGAGGCTGGAAGGTGCTAAATCTGCTGGGAACTTGGCATCTAGAGTCGGCTAAAGTAACAGAGCAGACACACACACACACACAGCCGCTTTGACAAAGGGTCGTCCGGACTCGAAACGTCAGCTATTTTCTCTCCTTACAGATGCTGCCAGACCTGCCGAGATTTTTCCAGCATTTTCTCTTTTGGTTACACACTGCCGCTGTTAAGTTTATCTGAATGCTATTAAGGATTTAGTTAGGGTCTAACCTGCGTTTGGTATGGGTACACACACACCAGGACGCAATATCCAGACTTTAACAAACGTTGGATGTATTAACATTAATTTCTGTATGGGGAGTACACCGTCCACTTTCTCCCAGGTTTACCCGGAGTCAGGTCGTGCTCTTGTCTCTTTGACTCAGCCCACTTCCTAATTTCTAATCCACCTAGCGGAATATCAATGATTTGCACTGATGTTCCTGTAATGAATTGGAGTGTTTTCATGGCGCCCCCTTTTGGAATTTTATTTTCTGAGACAAATCAATATGAAATATTTTACTGATGATACTTTCGGCTGGTTTAAGTTAAGGGAGTAGCACTCGATTGCACATTACACCGCACTATTCTGCAGAGAATCCTCCTGACAAGAGGGAGCGATTGAAAATCCTCAAATTAACTCTGTGTAGTGAAGAGCTCCGATATTATTGCCAGAAATTAGGCACGCCTCCCTAATCTTCGAGGCTAGGGGACATCGATTTTCAATTGTAAACTACAACCGGAGCACCAAAAAGAGCAGACACTGCTCACGACCAGGTTTTAAAACATATCTGAAAAAAAAGCAGCGATGTATCTGCTACAACATCAAGGAGTACCCCATAACCAACACTGCTCGCCCCCACCAACAGCACCCCTCAATGGGAGTGTGGCCAGATCTCCAAGCTCAGCAGGTGGGCGGATGCAACACTAGGGGCAAATGCAAATCGAAAGACATGCTGGTTAGGTTGATTGGCGGTGTTAAATTGACCCTAGTGTCAAGGGGCTTAGCAAGACAGATACATGGGGTGGCAGGAAAAGTGCCAGAATGGCAGTGTGGTTGGTGCAGGCTTGGTGGGCTGAACGGCCTCCTTCTGCACCGTAGGAATTCTATTCTATGGTTATCAGATTCCTGATCTAGGGTGGGGTGTAGGTCATGGAGGGTGAGGGGTGGAACAAGGGGAAGCCTTTGGCCCAAGCTATCCTCCCTTTCTTTCAGCTGCCAGGTGTCCTGTGTCAAACTGAGCATTTTGAGGGTTTCTATACACAAGTATTTAACTTATTATCACATGCATATGGATACAGTGAAAAGTATTGTTTTTTGTGTGCCATACAGACAAAACATGCTGTTCATAGAGTACATAGGCAAAGCAGAAAGGAGAGGGTGCAGCTTGTACCATCACATTCATTGCTAGGGCATGGTAAAGTTTTAAAAGCATAGAATGAGAGTAAAAGATACAATTAGAGGGTATGCTAGGGACAGCTCAGAAGAAATTGCCATGCTCCAGTGCCATCTTGTACATTTCAAGTGAATTGCAAATTCCCAAATTAATTCAGAAATCAGCAGAGGAAGGGGAGATTCTCACTGCGCTTGCGTAGACTCAATTCCAGTTGGAAGTCAATGTTCAAACCAGTGTTTCACTAGTTGCTAACCAAGCCTGAAATGACGACTCTAGGTATTTATACCACTAACTGACCTCTAGGTAGAAGGCGTGGGTTCCTTATTGCATTAATGAAGAACTTCAACTTTCTTTTTATACATCAAACCCTTGGAAATAAATTAAGGATTTTGTTGCTGTTGAACAATATTGTGCTTTGAGGCTCAGAGAGATGCAGAAATGACTCTGACCAAGTTCTATTTTTGAACAGGAACTTTACAAGTACTTTTAAAATGTCAAACTGTCACAAGTTTACAGCTAGGTTTCAGTTTCTCTCACTGCATCTGCAGGCTTGACCCTCAGCACAGTGAGCAGTCAACAAACACACACACAGTCAAACGCCAAGCAATTGAAACAAAATTTAAGTCATTTTGTCTTACTATAAATGAAAGCAATTACAACAGAAGGCCATCACTATTCACTGAGGAGATGAACTATATTGTGAGAACATTGTACACTAGTTGAGAGTCAACAAGGTTCACAATATGTTTGCATGCTTCAGTGGTGGATTCACATATCAGTTTGTACTAACTGTCTGTGTAATTCACTCCTGGCATCACTAGGAGTCAACAAGAAAGGAAGGGACAAACTAATTTTTAAAAATCTGTAAAGTGATACTCTTAAATCCTACTGTTCCCAGAAGGCTATCAAGCTTTTTTTTAAACGTGTTGTTTACTTAAAAGAGAGTGGAAAGAAAAATAGATGTCTGCAAGGCATTCTTAGCATTGCACACTGAAAACAGTCATGGTGCATTGGACAAATTGATAATTATATGCTTTTCAGGTCATCTCCTTTGAATTACATGGTGTTTGCCTGCCCAATAATTTATTTTGAATGTCCACTGTGTAATAAGTACTCACTATTTAAATACTGTCAGGTAGCTGATAATATGCTGCTATTTTGGGACTAAGTAGTACAGGAGTCAGTTAGCATTTGTAAATGAGGTTGGTCATGAAGTTATAAGAATTTCCATGTTTTTAAGGTATTATAAAACCACAAACTAAACCACATTTATCAAGGGCTTTTTAAATGCTATAATTTGTTAGTCCCATTGTGGTCAGTTATTCTTCTGTGCAAGATGTTATTGTGATTGCTGTAAAGGTTACAGAATCATAGAATTGTTATGGCATTGAAAGACCCCATTTCGCCTATTGCTTCTGGACCAGCTCTCCAAATGAGCATCATGACTTAGTGCTATTCTCCTGCCTTTTCCCTATACCGTGGCACATTGTTTCTTGTCAAGTAATCGCCTAATGCTCTCCTGAATGCCTCAGTTGAACCTGCTTCCACCACACTTCCAAGCAGTGCATTCTACAGTCAAACCACTTGTTGAGTGAAAAAGTTTTTTCTGACCTCCTATTTGCTTCTTTTGCAAATCACTTTAAATCTGGGCCCTCTCATTCTTGATCCTTTCATGAGTGGCAATAATTTCTCCTTATCTACTTTGTCCAGTCCCCTCATGATTTTAAACATCTCCATTGAATCTCCTATTAGTTGCTTTTTCTGTAAGGAGAAAACTACTCCAATCTATCTTCATAATTGAAGTTTCTCATCTCTGGAACCAATTTTGTGAGCCTCGATTGCATTCACTTCAATGTGTTCCTTTTATCAAGGGAAAAAGCCCTTGATGAACGTGGTTTAGTTTTTGGTTTTATAATACCTTAAAAACATGGAAATTGCTTATAACTTCATGACCAACGTCATTTACAAATGTTAACTGACTTTTGTACACCATAGTCCCAAAATAGCAGCATATTATCAGCTACCTGACAGTAGTGTGGTGCTCACTGGCAATACTCTAGCTGAGATCTAACTAGTGTTGTTTATAAGTTCAGCATAACCTCCTTACTCTTGTACTCTATGTCCCAATTAATAATGCCCAGAACACTATATATTTTATTAAACTGCTCTCTCTCATCATGTGCTACCACATTCAATGATCTGTGCACACATATACCTGGGTTCCTCTGCTCCTGCGTTCTTTAGTTTTACCCCTTATTTTATGCTACCTCTCCACGTTCTTCCTCCCAAAATGCATCACCTCACCTTCTCCGCATTGAACTCCATCAGCCTCCTATCTGTCCACTCCACCAGCTTGTCGATATTCTTTTCAAGTTCTGTGAAGTCTTCACAGTTTACAGTACTTCCAAGTTTTGTGTCATCATCAAGCTTTGAAATTGTCTCCTGCACACCAAGATTTAGATCATTAATATACATCAGGAAAAGCAAGAGGAACAACACTACAAATCTTCCTCCAGTCTGAAAAAAAATTAACTATTTTTCTTTGCTTCCTATTTTTCAGCTAATTTTGTGATCACATTGCTTATTTTTCTTTATTCTATGAGTTATAGCTTTCCTTACAAGGCTGTTGTGTGGCACTGTATGGAATGCCTTCTGAAAGTCCGTATACACTACATCAACAGCATTACCCCCATTGACCTTTACTGTTACCTCCTCAAAAAACTTCAGCGATTTAGTCAAATATGATTTTCTCTTTAGGAATCCATGCTGGGTCTTCCCAAACAACCCACATTTTTCCTCGTGACTACACTAATTCTATCCCAAATAATTGTTTCTAGAAGCTTGCCACCATTGATGTTAAATGGACTGACCTGTAATTCCTGGGGCTGTCCTTACAAACTTCTTTGAACAAGAGTGTAACATTTGCAATTCTCTAGCCCTCAAAGAGCTCCCAAGTCCAGAGAAGACTGGAAAATATTGCCTATCACCTGTGCAATTTTCATTCTCACTTCCTTCAATATCCTTGGATGTATCTCATCTGGTCCTGGTGTTTTGTCAATTTTCAGTACTGACAGTCTATTCAACATTTCCTTCTTATCAATTTTATACCTTTCTAGGGACAGAGTTTCCTCGTCTGTCACCTGGGTAGCATCTTATACCTTCTTGGTCAAGACAGATGCAAAATATTCATTTAATTCCTAAACCTAACCCCAACGTTCCATGTGTAAATTCCCTTTTAGGTCCCTAATCATCCTTTTACCACTCTTTTTCTATTAATATGCCTATTGAAGACTTTGGGATTCCCCTTTATGTTGGCTGCAATTCTTTTCTCAAGTTCACTTCTCTAATGTACATTTTCACCTTCTCTCTGAACCTCTGTCCTCTTAGGTCACAATTGTATATTCTACCTGACATCATAAGCACTTTTTCTTCCTTACATTAATTTCTATCTCCTTTTTCAACCAGGGAGCTCTAAATTTGTTTGCTCTACTGTTCCTTTTAATGGAGTATACCTTGACTGTGTCTGGACCATTTCTGTTTTGAAGGTAATCCATTGTTTACCTATAGATTTTCCCCATCAACCTTTCATTCCAGTCTAATTGACCTAGTTTCTTTCTTGCACCATTGAAATTGGCTGACCCCTAGTTAATTAATTTTTACTTTGGATTGTCTACTTTTCTGTACTATCATACTTACAATACAATGATCACTGTCTCCTAATTGCTCCCCCATTGACACTTGATCTACTTGACCTATTTCCAAGAACCATATCCTTATTGGACTGCACACACTCCTGAAGAAAATCGTCCTGAACACAATCTAGGAACTTATGCTCCTCTCTGCCCTTTACCACCGTCCCAGTTCTGATAATAATTTCATATTTAGTGTCCTGTACATACTTCAGGTCCGAATGTCTAATCTTACAAGTGTCGGTAGCCATAATGTCAAAGAATCTTCATATGTAACATGAAGGGCAAATCAATACAATCCAGAAAGCACCTAAAATATTTACTGTATTGATGACATTGAGCTTGTGTATAAAGTTTAGAGGAAAAGAAATATCTCTTTAGGTAGCTTTCCACTTTCCATATGTTCTAAGTGTTGCCATTGGCATTGAAGCTATGTCCACTGGAAGTACATCTTGGATCTGGCATTTTCACGTAATCACCCAAACATAAATCTTGATTCTTTTATTCTAGATCACAGGAAGACCTTGACTTTATGACACTTGAATTGTGATGAACAATACTTACATTGTCTATTAATTGATGTCCCGTTTCGACTTCACAACATCAGTTTTGACTTGACAACACCACATCAGCATGTCCACATGTGCGCAATGATGTTCTGTACCGCCCACCTGCATGATTGGACAGGTCAAACTGTTTTTATTAGGTTGAAAACAATTTTATTTTGCTTAAAAAATACTTTGGCTCGGTATTGTGATTTTAATGCACTTATCAACTTATGTTGCTTTTAACATAAGCTCAAAGTTACAAGTTAAAAATTAAGCAGGTAACTGACAATGATCGATGGCTTCACTATATCTCCCACATTAACGGAGGAATTTGTGCTAAGACACGCAGGCATTAACAGTAGCCTCAGTGACACAGAAGGACAAGTGAGAGCATTTAACACTGCCAGACACTGTGATTTCCAGCCTTGGTTCAGGAACCAAGCCCCCATTAATAACATTACCCTACAGGAGAAACAATTCTGACTTACGACATTTCAACTTTCAATGCAGTTTTCAGGAAGAAGTTGTGTTGTAAGCCTGTAATTCCTTTCCAGAAACCAAATTGGGGCCCAATTAATTTATCCTTTTTGGTTGCAGGCTGCATATTATGTAGAGAATAGCCTGGGTTATTTGGAGAAATCAGCTACTTTGCATCCACAGACAGCACAAATTGTAGGCCTGTTGAATAAGGAATTATTTGCATAATCTAGTGCCATTAGTCACAGACAAACTGAATATCTTTTCAAATGGAGCCCTTTCCTATTCACCTGAGACATCACAATGTATTCACAGCCCCAGACAACCTTCATTGGCTTTCTACTATTCCCCCAGTGAAAGCCAGAAATTGTTACAGGTGGTGCATTATTAACAGCTACCAGCGGTACCATGCATGTGTTGGTTTGTGACTCTTAGCCTGGTTGAAGCACATGATAAATCTGTGTCATATTTGCTTTTGCAAACATAGTGAACACAAGAGAAGTAAAGAACATTAGAATCAGCAAAGTTCTGACTCAAGCTCAATATGTTTAAGACATGAGTGCCACCTGCATTGAACTGGGAGTCTACAACTGTGGGATGGTTGGAGATTTGAATAGAAAACCTTACTAAAAGTAAGTGGAAGCCCCAAGAAATTGCAACCCTTATATGACAATGTAAAATAGTACTCTGACCAAGTGACTATTCTCCCCCTTTCTGATAAGTATCTGACTTGAACTTTTCATGGGCGTAAGTCAAATTGTGCAAAAGGAAATTTTATGTTAAGAAGTTTAATATAGGGTCTAAGTCACTTATTCATTGTAGTTTCAATATCTTTAATGCAACTGACTTTAAGATGGAGTGTAATTATTGATACTCTTGTTCTTCAATTCTTTTGTTTCAAAACAGTAAACATTGTGGCATCAATCTTTTTGTAAATAGTTGGGTTTTCAGATGGTAGGGGATGGGGAAATGGCTGAGGCCTTGAATAACTTTTTTGTTTCGGTCTTCACGGAGGAGGACGTGAATAATTTGCCAGGTGTTAGTGATGGAAAGATGGTAGGACAGGAGGGTCTCAATGACATTATTGTTACTAGAGAGGCGGTGCTCGACAGACTGGAGGGACTGATTGTGCACAAGTCCCCAGGACCGGATGGAATGCATCCAAGGGTTCTGAAAGAAAAGGCGGAGGTGATAGTGGATGCCTTGGTGGTTATTTTCCAAACGTCGCTGGATTCCGGGGAAGTGCCGGAAGATTGGAAAACGGCTAATGTTACGCCGTTGTTTAAGAAGGGTGCCAGGCAAAAGGCAGGGAATTATAGGCTGGTTAGTTTAATGTCTGTTGTAGGTACAATGTTAGAATCCGTCATCAAGGAGGAAATAGTGAGGCATCTTGAGGGGAATTGCTTGATAGAGCAGACGCAGCACGGTTTCGTTAAGGGGAAGTCGTGTCTGACAAATTTATTGGAGTTCTATGAGGATGTGTCTAGGGCGGTGGATAGAGGAGAGCCGGTGGACGTGGTGTTTCTTGATTTTCAGAAGGCGTTTGACAAGGTACCTCACAAGAGGTTATTGCAGAAGGTAAGGGGGCATGGAGTTGGGGGTAGGGTGTTAGCGTGGATAGAGGATTGCCTGTCAAATAGGAGGCAGAGTGTCGGGGTCAATGGGTGCTATTCAGATTGGCGGTTGGTGACTAGTGGAGTGCCCCAGGGGTCGGTGCTGGGGCCTCAGCTATTTACCATTTATATAGATGATCTGGAGGAGGGAACCGAGTGTAGGGTGTCGAAATTTGCTGATGACACCAAGATTGGAGGAAAGGCAAATTGCGTGGAGGGTGTGGAGAGTCTACAGAAGGATCTAGATAGGCTGGGCGAATGGGCCAGGAACTGGCAAATGGAATTTAATGTTGGCAAGTGCGAGGTGGTCCACTTTGGTAGAAATAATGGTAGGAAGGACTATTACTTACGTGGCGAAAAACTGCAGCAGGCGACAGTGCAGAGGGACCTCGGGGTCCTTGTGCATGAGTCGCAAAAACCCAGCCTGCAGGTGCAGCAGGTGATCAGGAAGGCGAATGGGATGCTGGCCTTCATAGCGAGGGGGATTGAACATAAAAGTAGGGAGGTCTTGCTGCAGCTGTATAGGGCACTGGTGAGGCCGCAGCTGGAGTACTGTGTGCAGTTTTGGTCGCCACACTTACGCAAGGATATTTTGGCCTTGGAGGGAGTGCAGAGGAGGTTTACTAGGCTGATGCCGGAGTTGAGGGGGTTGAGCTATGAGGAGAGGCTGAATAAACTAGGCTTGTAACCGTTAGAGTTTAGAAGAATGAGGGGAGATCTCATTGAGACATATAAAATGATGAATGGGATGGATAGGATAGAGGTGGAGAGACTCTTCCCGCTCAGAAAGGACAGTAGGACTAGGGGGCACAGCCTCAAGATAAAGGGGGGGCGGTTTAGAACGGAGTCGAGGAGGAACTTCTTCACTCAAAGGGTGGTGAATCTCTGGAATTCTCTGCCCGTTGAGGTGGTGGAGGCTGCCTCGCTAAATATTTTTAAGACGCGGGTTGATGAGTTTTTGATAAGCGATGGGATTAAGGGTTATGGGGAGAGGGCGGGAATGTGGAACTGAGCCACGACAGATCAGCCATGATCTTATTGAATGGCGGGGCAGGCTCGAGGGGCTAGATGGCCTACTCCTGCTCCTATTTCTTATGTTCTTATGTTATGTTCTTACATCCAAAACAAAACAAAATGTCATTCGTTTCTACCACAATCACAACACAAACCTCCAGCTGCCTTTGTGACAAAATGAAGTGGGAAAAATAAACTTCACCAAAAATATTGCAGAAATAACCTGAAAATTGTCCTCTGAATCTAATTACTTAAATTAAATTTAAACTTCACACGTGAGTTTCTGGCAGCCTTGGGAAGGCATTGCAATGGTTAAGTCAATCGTTCCGTGAAGAAGATGCTATTATTGGAAAATCACATGCATGTCAGAATGACGATCATAATTTCACTTAAATATGATAATTCAACTGGGTACTTAACTGTTTTTTTTAATTTAGCACCAAAATTGCACACAATATGTAAAATGGCAGGAGATTTGACTGAACTCCACAAATATGCTGTGGGAAATGCTTTTCACCCAGCACCCAGTTTGGAATGCATTGACTGGAGTGTGGTGGAGACAGGTTCAACTGAGGCAGTAAAGAAGGCATTAGATGATTATTTGAATAGAAACAATGTGCAGAGGTACAGGGAATGGCACAAAGTTATAAGTTAAATTTTCAGTTTATTTATTGGTCACAAGTAAGGCTTACATTAACACTGCAATGAAGTTATTCGGAAATTCCCTTAGTTGTCACAGTCCAGCGTCTGTTCGAGTCAATGCACCTAACTAGCATGTCTTTTCAGACTGTGGGAGGAATCCGGAGCACCCTGGAGGAAACCCATGCAGACACAGGGAAAACATATAAGCTCCACACAGACAGGGACCCAAGCCAGGAATCATTTTGCTAATTTGAAGAGCCAGTACAGACATGATGGGCCAAATGGTCTCCTTCTGAACCTTAACAATTTTAAAATACCTTCGACTAGGATTGCTCTTGGAATAATGCCAGAGAATATTTTACATCCACCTAAGAAGACAGACAATGTAACACCGCATCTGAAGAATGAAAATAATTGAGATGAGGAATATAGCTACCATTGATTCAGCTAAGGTAAATTTTTTAAAAAGCTATTTTCAAGTGCACCAAAGTACCTGAATCTTGCATGTTCCAATACCAAACCAAATGTTGTCAGTGTTGCAAATTATATTGTCAGTAAACATGCTTCTGAACAGTAAAATAAGCAAAATACTGTAGATGCTGGAATCTGCAATAAGCACAGAGAATGCCAGAAAAACTCAGCAAATCTGGCAGCATTTATTAGGAGAGAAACTTAACATTGAGTACTTTTACTCTTCATCAAGACTGAAGGGAAGGAGAATCTTTTAGAGTTGTCGAAACTGGAACAAAAAGTAGCAATTTAAAGATGGCCTGGTACAAAGGGGGCAGTGGGGGTGTGATTTGTATTCCAGAAACACCTGTCTGGGATATTTTTTATAAAGTAGGTTCAAGATGGAAGGAAAAGTTCAAAATCTAAAGTTGTTGAATGTCGAGTCCCAAAGGCTACAATGCTCCCAACCAGAAGAGGAGATGCTGCTCCTCCAGTTTGTGCCAGGTATCACTGGGACATTGCAGCAGGCCAAGGACAAATATGTAGACATGAGAGCAAAAGTGCTGAGTTAAAATGGCACGCAGCAAGGCGGTTGGGGGTCATGCTTGTAGTCTGAGCAAAGGTATTCTGTAAAGCGGTCACCCAAGATGCATTTATTCTCCCCATCATATAGGAGACAATATTGGGGGTAGTGGATAAAACAGAGCAAATTGAAGGAAGTGCAAGCAAAACACTGCTTAATCTGAAAGCAGTATCTCGGACCTTGACTGAGGAAAAGGGGGAGATGGGGGAGGTAAAGGGACAGGTGTGCCCAAGACAAATAAATAGCGAGATCCTTTCAGGTCTGCTTAAATAGGACAGAAACAGTTAACTATAACAAATATAAGCTTTGACATGGGAATGGAATAATATATTCCAATTTGTGCAAAACACACTTTAATTTTTTTTTAAAGACACTACACTGGCAGCATGGTGGCACAGTGGTTAGCACTGCTGCCTCTCAGACCCCAAGGACCTGGGTTTAATTCCCGGCTTGGGCCACTGTCTGTATGGAGTTAGCATGTTCTCACCATGTCTGCGTGGGTTTCCTCCGAGTGCTCTGGTTTCCTCCCACAGTCTGAAAGATGTGCTGGTTGGATGCATTGACCATGCTAAATCCTCCCTCAGTGTATCTGAACAGGTACTGGGATGTGGCGACAAGGGGATATTCACAGTCATTTCAATGCAGCATAAATGTGAACCTACTTGTGACACGAATAAATTAACATGTCACCAGGTCCATGAATGTGAGATCAAACATCAGGCAGGTTTTTGTTATGGATCATCTACTTGCTTTTTTGTCTGTTGGACTTCTGTGCTAGACATTGCCATAACAGAGTGAAGTTGATTGGATGAACGCTATCTGGAGAAAAATGAGTTAATGGTCACGTTAATGATGTATCTGCGAAATTCAGAATCAGATGACCAAGAGGTTCCATGAGATCGCGGTGTGAGGACCCTTTACATAAGAACTTGGAGCAGGGGAAGGCCATCTGGCCCCTCGAGCCTTCTCCACCATTCAGTAAGATCATGGCTGCTTTTTTTGTGGACTCAGTTCCACTTACCCACCCGCTCACCATAACCCTTAATTCCTTTATTGTTCAAAAATTTATCCACCCTTGCCTTAAAGACATTCAATGAGGTAGCCTCAATTGCTTCACTGGACAGGGAATTCCACAGATTTACAACCCTTTGTGTGAAGAAGTTCCTTCTCAACTCAGTCCTAAATCTGCTTCCACCTATTTTGAGGCTATGCCCCCTAGTTTTAGTTTCACCTGCCAGTGGAAACAAGTTTCGTGCTTCTATCTTATAAGATTATGAAGGGAATATGTTTATATAAAATCTCCCCTCATTCTTTTGAATTCCAATGAGTATAGCCCCAGTCTACTCAGCCTCTCCTCATAAGGCAACCCTCTCAATTTCGGAATCAACCTAGTGAATCTCCTCTGTACCGCCTCCGGTGCCAGTATATTCTTTCTCAAGTAAGGAGACCAAAAAACTGCACACAGTACTCCAGCACCTTATACAACTATAACATAACGTCGCTGTTTTTAAACTCAATCCCTCCAGCAACGAAGGACAAAATTTCATTGCCTTCTTAATTACCTGCTGCACCTGCAAAACAACTCCTTGAGATTCCTGCACAAGGACTCCCAGGTCCCTCTGCACAGCAGCACGCTGCAATTTTTTACCATTTAAATAATTGTCCATTTTGCTGTTATTCCGACCAAAACGGATGACCTCACGTTTACCAACATTGTACTCCATCTGCCAGACCCTCACCCACTCACTTAGATATCTAAATCACATTGCAGACTTAGTGTCCTCTGCACACTTTGCTCTGCCACTCATCTTTGTATCAACTGCGAATTTTGACACTTAGTCCCCAACTTCAAATCATCTATGTAAATCATAAACAATTGCGGTCCCAACATTGATGCCTAAGGCACACTACTAGTCACTGATAAAACACCTATTTACCCCAACTCTTTGTTTTCTGCTAGTTAACCAATCCTCTATCCATGCTAATACATTACCCGTGATACTGTGCAACTTTATTTTACGGAGCAGTCTTTGGTGCGGCACCTTGTCAAATGCCTTCTGGAAATCCAGATACACCACATCCGCAGGTTCCCCATTGTCCACGGCACACATAATGTTTTCAAAGAATGCCATCAAATTAGTCAGACATGACCTGCCCTTCATGAATCCATGCTGCATCTTACCAATGGGACAATTTACATTCAGATGTCTCGCTATTTCTTCTTTGATAATAGATTCAAGCATTTTCTCTACTACAGAAGTTAAGCTAACTGGCCTATAGTTACCTGCCTTTAGTCTATCTCCTTTTTTAAACAGTGGCATCATATTTGCTGTTTTCGAATCTGTGGGAACCACCCCAGAGTCCAGCAAATTTTGGTAAATTTCCACTAGTGCATTTGCTATTTCTCCCACCACCACTTTTAGTACCCTGGGGTGCATTCCATCAGGACCAGGACACTTGTCTACCTTCAGTGCATTAACTTGCCCAACACTACCTCTTTTGTGATAATGATAGTTTCTAGGTTCTCACCTGCCATAGCCTTCCTGTCATCAATTTTTGCCATGTTATTTGTTCTTCCACTGTGAAGACCAACACAAAATACCTGTTCAATGCCTCAGCCATTTTCTCATTTCCAGTTATTACATCCCCCTTCACGTCTTCTAAAGAATCAATGTTTACTTTCACCACTCTTTCGTTTTATATATTTGTACAAACTTTTGTTATGTTTTTATAGTCTGAGCTAGTTTACTCTTATAATCCAGCTTATCTTTCTTTATGCCCTGAAAACCATGTGCTTACCCTGAAGTCTCTGCAAGTACCTTAATAAATTGTTTCACGTAGAACTGCATATGTTTTAAGTCTGTCATAGGAGAATCAAAGCCTCATCAAGGTGTGGTAAAAAGACATGGTGTCAGTAAAACCTCCCCAAAGCTCACTAAATATGGTGGCAATGCTAGAGAGTCACAATTTGAGAAACCGCAGATCAGTGATTCAAGTGATGACCTGTGAACAGATTGATGTTACAGCGAAGATGAAAACTGAAAAGAGCAGTGGTGGGTAGTGAGTAAGCAAAGCAGGATATCAATAGCTACAGAACAGCCACGACCCCTCCCAATGCCTTTCCAACACACAGGGTCCACAGCAAGGACAACAGAGCGCGCTCTGGAAGAGACAGTGCAAAATTTTAACAAATGGCTTTGAATTTACGAAGCACAACTCAAATACCAGGTACGTACACTTTAATATGCAGTGGCGTGGGTGGGGTGGGGGGGGTCGGTGGTGGTGGTGGTGGTGGTGGAATGTCAAAGCTGATGGCGTCCTGGTGCTTGGCAAGGCCTTGAAGAGACCTTGGCATCAGATGATGAGATTATGGGGCTCTTCCATAGGAAGAATTTGATTACAAAAAGAGCAGATGAGCTAAAGGCTGGGAAAATCTATTAATTCCTTCATTGGTGATATATACCAATTGGATAGTAGCTGCAGTTATGGAACCTTAAAAACATGAATTGATTCAAAACCATATTGCAGTCAATGTGCTCAATGACATGCTTGCCAATTCATTATGATCCATAGAGGATTTGACTTTAGAGAATGCCAAACAGATCACGAGTCAGATGGAACTGCAACACTAGAATAGGGGTGTAATTCTGGGAAATGCCGAGGCTCAGGAGGGGTCAATCCATTACGTAGGCCCAAGCTTTGGAGCTCTGCCCAACAAAATGCCCAGAGAAATATCCACCAAAACCACTGAAGGAGGCAGGGAGAAAACCTCACATAGGTTCAAATGCTCCAGGTACAGCATTAGCAGAAAATGCCTCTAGGAAGACTGCTCATCAGTGGAAGCTGAATGTTTCCTGTGTGGCAGGACCAGTGATTAATTTAGTTAAGCTGAAGACAGTTGGGCTACAAGGTTTAAATAATCTAGGGAGCTTGGTGAAAAAGCAGGCATTGTAAATGGAGGTGACCAAACTAAGCTGGGTACAAGTAAATCCAAATCTGGGTAGAGATTTGCATTCGGAGATATGAGAGGATCTGGACATTTAGCTGTTGGATTTCAAAGAGAAATAATGGGATTTATAACTGGCAAAGATCATAATGGAATAAACCAAAGTTAAGTTTACTTTACCTGAAAGTAATGGTCATTAGGAATACATGAAGTATTTTTATATCCTCAGAAAGGTAACTTCCAAAGAAGGAGAACAATGGAGTTAGGGAACTTTTTTCCCTGGAGCATTGAAGGCTTCGGGGTGATCTTATAAAGGGCCATAAGATAATGAGGGGCATAGATCAAGTAGATAGTCAACACATTTTCCCAAAGGTAGGGGAGTCTAAAACTAGAGGGCATGGGTTTAAGTTAAAAGGGAAGAGATACAAAAGGGTCCAGAGGGGCAATCTTTTCCATACAGAAGGTGGTGAGTGTCTAGACAAGCTGCCAGACGTGGTAGTAGAAGCAGCACAATTTTGTTTTTTAAAAAGCATTTAGACAATTACATGGGTAAGATGAGTCTAGAGGGATATGGGTCAAATGTGGGCAATCGGGACTAGCTTAGTGGTTAAAAAAAGGGGGCATGGACAAATTGGGCCAAAAGCCTGTTACTATGCTGTAAACCTCTATGACTCTAAGATGAAAGAGATAAAAACATATTTAAGGAGAGGTGGAAAGCCCTCCCAGGGATGGGTGGCTATGTGAGATCCTGCAGTGCATTAAGCTGAAAGAGAGAGCTGTGGAAGGAGCAAAGGGAGTCGTCTCCAAATGCTAGAGAAATGTCTGTTCCAGAAAGCAGGGTTTTGTTTAAATACCTTGGATTTTCACTGTGAAGTGAGTGAGAGAGAAGATTTGTGAAATACTACCCCATGACAACAGTGTCAGGATTATTCATAGATATTAGTATTTATAGGGACTGTTGCCTAAAAACAAGGGTGTTTATTTGAGAGTTGTTTTTTGAGAGTTGTTTTTTGAGGGTTGTTTGTAAGCCTAATTTTTAACTGTGTAAATGTAATCTTGTGTTTAGGTTTACTTCTGTTAATAAATATTTTGATTTAATACTTAAAATCTCCAAAATACAAATTGTAAATGGTTGTGATAGGTTCCCCAAGTTTCCCTTTGGGATTTGGTCAGCCTGGCAATCATCACCTGTCATATCATAAGACGTACAGGAGCCTGGAGAGACATATTTCCAAGTGAAGGATCAGTTCACGACAACTATTGGGCATGAAGAAAAATAAATTAAGAAAGCCTATTTTTAATCTTACAGAACCAGTCAAATTCTTTGGTCAGTGTGTTTAAGACTTGGGGCAGAATTTTCCAGCCACGCTTGCTCCAAAACCAGAAAATCCCCACTGAAGTCAACAGTCTTTTGCATAGTCCACCACCGCACCCCGCCCACCACTAATCCCAAAGCGGGTGGGACAGGAAAATTCCCTCCTTGATCTTATACTCAACAAGCTATCGGGATAGAACGGTGAGGTAATACACAGGAATGAATTTCTGAAGTTGGTTAGCGGGCAGAGGGACTTTGATACTTGAAGTTCACTTGCTACACACTGAGGCGTTCTTTATCATTGAAGAACGATTCACTGGTCCACAGGAGGATCTCTCACTTCCTTTAACAAACAGGCTAAAAGGCATGGAAATTGAAGGCACTGAAAAAGACAATGACCATGGTCAGAGGAGCTTCGAGAGCTTGACTGACTCTTTCCTGACAAAGCTCACAGGAACAAAGCTGTTGTCGATGATCTGTCACAAAGTTATCCTAGAGCTTGCTACGCTCAGATTCCATCAGAAATCTGTGTTGCATTTTTTTAAGGAGTGTCAGCTCTTTATTGAAAATGGTACTGAAAAGTTGAATTTGTTGACTTATTCCATTGAACCCACCAGTAATGCACATTAACTGCTAACTGACCACAATAAGCTAGCCAGACAGAAAGCAAAGCTTGATTCCAAATGGGATCAAACCATGAGAGAAAGTTCAGAGCTTATTGGTTTGAACAGTTGTGAGCTGCAGGCCACGTTGGAGTCTTGCCAGCAAGCCATGCTTACGTGCAAATTGTCTTTCTGTGCAGGAACACGGCTAAACATTCTGACACAGAAATTACACCTAGATTGAGGTCTAGAGGTTTATTCCATTTGTCTCTTCCAGAAGACAGGAAAGAAAATATATACCTATATCATTCAGGTTACTTTATAAAATTTTATTTTATGAACAAAGGCTTTACCTTGACATACCTAACTAACCATGACTGAAACGAAATTTCTAACCTTCAGAAAATCAGCAGGGACCTCATGATCTTTAAAGATGCACCAATGCCTCCTATGAATGCAGAGAAGCAAATTCCAACGACATGAACCAACATCCTTTACATTTATCTTACAGCTCTTGCCAACGGAGATGGTACATATGGAAGGACAAAGAGAACTCTGACTCCTTCCTTAAACATCTTAAGAGCTAGAAGGATACATTCTGTGTTCAAAAACCAGAAGTGGGAGGTATGTCACATGACCTCCTGAAAGCTGTTAGTACTTATAATAGTGTTCTATGGAACTGAGCACAAGCACTCTACCTTTTTACCACCTTACAAGTAGCAATAGCAAGAGCTCAGTCCAACTAAATTGAACTGGCCCTCACCTACACTGTGCACGACTGGAACGTTGTAATTCCTCTATCATCTTGTCTTCCAGATTTGTTCAAATCTTAGCTGTGGAATCCAAAAGAGAAAATGCTGAAAAATCTCAGCAGATCTGGCAGCATCTGTAAAGGAGAGAAAGGATCTGCCGTTTTGAGTCCAGATGACCCTCCATCAAAGTTAAAAGATATAGAAGAGTGTGATGATAGCTATCAAATACTTCTTCCATCGTTGATGCAGCAGTGAATGGTAAGGCTGTAACATTCTTCCTTGACATTCCAAATGCTTCAGATTCTCAGGCCTTTCCCTGTGTGCAAAACAGATGAGAAAGTCAGTTTACTCTCTTCCTATTCAAGAATTGCAATTGCACATCCTTAAGTTTTCTCTCTTTAATCAGTCTTTCATAAACGGGTTTCACAACCTTTGCAGTCATCATCATACTGGTAACACCTCAGATGTCAGCAGTTGTCAGGAGCTGCTATCCTATGCCATCAATCTGTTTGCCTTCCAAGGAGAAGGCAATGCACATGTCCACAATGTCCTCAATGAGATTCCAGAACACTGTTGGAAGTCAAAGCCTTCAGAGACATGACTTGTGGAGGGAGGGGAAGGGGAGTAGCTGGATAGAAACTAAGTATTACAGAAGGTTTATGGATATCGGAGGTGTAAATCGTTTAATGAAGAACGTAGCAGTTTGATTTTATACTTGGAGGGGGAGATGTAGAGTAATGCATTCATGGTTATGCTAATGAGTCCACACTGATATTAATGATGTGACTGTGACATCAGGAGTAAGATGTCCAAAAGAAGTAATTGCAGAATAGTCTGCAATAGTCTGCAAATAGTCTGTGTCCTGTAAATCGTGTGCTCAGAGATCTTTGTAAACAATTCTTTATATATTGTTTCAATTAAAATTATCCCAACTAGCTCAAGTCTATCATAGGAGAAGCAAAGCCTCACCAGGGTGTGGTAAGACCAGAAGACTTGGTAACAAAATCTCACCAAAGCGTAGTGATCATTCAAAACATTAATTCCTTAAATTCAAAAAAGTTCCTCAAAAGTTAAGGGTGTGATGACAGTGTGCTATGTTGATATATTGAGCATTTAAAAGTGGGGTTGCTTTAAGAGGCAGTGTTATAGAATCATTGAGGTTTACAGCATGGAAACAGGCCCTTCAGCCCAACTTGTCCACGTGTTCCTTTTTTTAAATCCCGACATTAGTGTCAATTGCGCACATTTGGTCCATAGACAGAGTACAGGAATGAGATAGAGAATCTGGTGAACTGGTGCAGCAACAATAATCTCACCCTCAATGTCAACAAAACAAAGGAGATTATCATCGACTTCAGGAAGTGTAAAGGAGAATGTGCTCCTGTCTTCATCAATGGGGATGAAGTAGAAAGAGTTGAGAGCTTCAAGTTTTCAGGTGATCAGATCACTAACAATCCTGGTCCCCCATGCCAACACTATTTTTAAGAAAGCCCACCAACGCCTCTACTTTTTCAGAAGACTAAAGAAATTTGGCATGTCAGCTGTGACTCTCACCAACTTTTACAGATGTACCATAGAAAGCATTCTTTGTGGTTTTATCATAGCTTGGTATGGCTCCTGTCTGCTCAAGACCACAAGGAACTACAAAAGGTCGTGAATGTAGCCCAATCCATCATGCAAACCAGCCCCTCATCCATTGACTCTGTCTATACTTCCTGCTGCCTTGGCAAAGCAGCCAGCATAATTAAGGACTCCATGTACCCCGGACATTCTCTTTTCCACCTTCATTCTTCGGAGAAAGGATACAAAAGTCTGAGGTCACGTAACAACTGACTCAAGAGCAGCTTCTTCCCTGCTGCTGTCAGACTTTTGACTGGACTTACCTTGCATTCAGTTGATCCTTCTCTACACCGTGGCTATGACTGTAACACTACATGCTGCACTCTCTCGTTTCCTTCTCTATGAATGGTTTGCTTTGTCTGTTTAGTGCACAAGAAACAATACTTCTCACTGTATGTTAAAACATGTGATAATAAATCAAATCTATACCCATCTTACCCATGTAACTGTCTAAATTCTTTTTAAAGTACAAAATTGTATCCACCTCTACTACTACCTCTGGCAGCTTGTTCCAGCCTGTAAGAGAAAAAATTGCTCCTCTGGACCCTTTTGTATCTCTCCCCTCTCATCTTAAACCTATGCCCTCTAGTTTTGGATTCCCCTACCTTTGGGAAAAGATATTGTCTATCTAGCTGATCTGTGCCTCTCATTATTTTTTAGACCTTATAAGACCTCAGCCTTCTATGCTCCAGAGAAAAAAGTCCCAGTCTATCCAGCCTCTCCTTTTAACTCAATCCTTGAAGTCCCAGTAGCATCCTAGTAAATCTTATCTGCACTCTTTCTAGTTTGATAATATCTTTTCTATAATAGGGTGCCCAGAACTGTACACAGTATTCCAAGTGTAGCCTTACCAATGTCTTGTACAACTTCAACAAGACTTCCCAATTCCTGTATTCAACGCTCTGACCAACGAAACCAAGCATGCTGAATGCATTCTTCACCACTCTGTCCATCTGTGCCTCCACTTTCAAGGAACATGCAACCCCAGATCTGTGTTCTGTAACGCTCTCCAATGCCCTACCACTAACTGAATAAATATGTCCTGTCCTGGTTCAATCTACCAAAATACATCACCTCGCATTTATCTAAATTAAACTCCATCTGCCATTCCTCAGCCCACTGGCCCAATTGATCAAGGTCCCATTGCACTCTGAGATTACCTTCTTCACTGTCCACTATTCTACCAATCTCGGTGTCATCTGCAAACTCATTAACCATGGCCTCCTATATTCTCACCCAAATATTAATAGAAGTGACAATTAACAGTGGACCAGCACTGATCCCTGAGGCACACCACTTGTCACAGGCCTCCAGTTTGAAAAACAATCCTTTCCAACCATCCTTGGCTTCTGTCACCAAGCCAATTTTGTAGCCATTTAGTTACCTCACCCTGGATCCCATGAGATATAACCTACCATGCGGAACCTTGTCAAAGGCCTTGCTAAAGTCCATGTTGACAACATCAACTGCGTTGCCCTTATCTACCTTCTTGGTTACCCCTTCAAAAAAAAATCAAATTTAAGAGTTATGATATTCCACTCTCAAAACTATGCTGACTGTTCCTAATCAATCCATGCATCTCTAAATGCCCGTAGATCCGTTCCCTCAAAAGTTTGTTTTGATAAAAGCTTGCCAGTTTGCTGTAGAATCACGTCTGGAGTGAAACATTATAGTCCCACACTAATGCCAAAATAGAAAATTGTTGGGTCTAGTCTGATTTTATAACATACCTTGGGGTTTCTGACCTGGTAAAAGGTATTATAAAAAAATCTGACCAAGAGGCTTAGCATTGAAATATGTGGGATAACAGGTTTTTCTAGGTGCCATTAGATATCTGCTGAACACTCCAAAAAGTTTTCCCATTCCAGTGCAAATAAACCTCAACAGCACGATAAGCCTTAGTTACCAGAAATCTCTCTGGTACCGAAAACTCATCTTTAATCACGCCTGTATTAATTATTGAACGTTTTAAAAAATGCTTTTTTGTCCTCTCTCTCAACCCCATCTTTTTTCTTTGCTTTCTGGAAATGATTCAACATTGAATTTAAATTTAAATTCATTGATATTTAAATTTAAAAGCATGAACTTGCCAGTTCTGTAAGTGTTTAAATATTAAGGTAACATGATCATAAAGTAACCAGTCCAGGTTAGTTTCAAGTCTGGCAGTCAGAATGAGACATGCAAATCATATTCTCCAATGTCACCCTGTTCAGAAACTTATGCCCATGTCAAAAAGGCAAAGACATAATTTAACATGAGGAGAAAAACATTAGGAATTGATCAAATATCATTCCAAAACTGTATTCAGTTCATTGATTTTCACAAAATACAACCCAGTTTGATAGATTTACAATTGGACTCGTCAGACTCAAGTGTTAACTGGCCCACTTTCCAAAAATGTAGGAATGCACATTTTGTTTACTATCGTCACAAGTAGGCTTACATTAACATTGCAATTTCGTTACTGTGAAAATCCCCAGATGCTACACACTGGTGCCTGTTTAGAAACACTGAAGGAGAATTTAGCTTGGCCAATGCAGAAAACCAGCACATCTTTTGCATTGTGGGAGGAAATTGGAGCATGCAGAGGAAACCCACAGACGTGGGGAAAATATGGAAACTCCACACAGTGATCCAAGCCGGGAATCAAACCCAGGTTTCTGGTGCTGTGACGCAATAATGCTAACCACTGTGCTGCCCATTTGGCAGAATATGTAAGAGTTCAATCACAATATACTTAGTAAGAAATCTTTGTGCCCTCATTGTTTAAATAGACATTGGGATGTCTATTAGAAGTACCTACTTATGCCCACTTATATGGATTGGTTTTGTCAAACCTGTTAGAATAAAATAGCATATCTGCAATTTGTAACAGTGCCAATTTATTAAGAGTAATTGAGGGAGAATACATCTGGCTATTACAAAACCTGCACCATTCCTCTGCTTACAGTTGTAGTTAGTTAAAACCAGGAGTGATCATCATGCACGAGTACCATTGTTTTGTGCTGTAGATTTGCATTTGCTCCTGATCTCAGTCCCAGCTGCAAAGGCTTTGTATTTTGTACCTCACAGGAAGGAAGTTCCAATCTTACAAATTTTCCAGCAGAATGCCATAGTTACCTCAGCTGGCCACCTTCTTAACAGCACCAAGGGAATATAGGTGAGAAAGCTGAAAGAGTAAAACAAGTACAATTTTAAAATGTCAGAGGTTCATAAACTATGAGGACTAAGATGTACATATTTTTTGGCCCTGAAATTTTATCAAGTGGAATTTATTAAGGTACATTTAAATCTTAAAAAAATTATTATAATCTGCATTAGAGCAAACACAGGCTTTGAGGGGGGCAATGTATGTCCGTCTGTCCAAAGATGTGCGGGTCAATTGGATTGACCATGTTAAATTGCCCATTAGTGTCCCAAGACGTGTAGGTGAGATGGATTAATTATGGGAAATGGGTTACAGGGATAGGGTGGGAGTGAAGACCTGGTAAGATACTACGTCAGAGTTTGTGCAGATTCGATGGGCCAAATGGCTTCTACTTCACTGTAGAGATTCTATGATTCTATTCTACGAATCAACATTCAGTTGTAATTACTAGCTAATTAATATCATGTTATCAATTTTTAGCTGCCAGCATCTAATTAACTGGTTATTTTAATGACAATAATTCAAATAAGGTTTTAGTACAAATTGTTTTTCTTCTTTTAAAATTGATAAACCAAAGACTTGTGGGATTTTGTGAAGGCCCACTTCTCTTGGCGCAGAAGGTTGCCAATCCCAGCCACTCAAGCACAGGCACAAATCTGTATAGTAAATCCTTCGTACTTTAATACATAAATGTATTGAAGGGAAATTTCAGATGCTCCTTTTGCTCAACTGCCTTCTATAATGGCTTAGCACGCCTAAATTGAAAGGCAATTAGGGATGGGCAACATCCAGTGCCCACATTCCATGGAAGAATTTCACACAATATTGTCTCTCCTGACCAAAGTTTTCTCAGTTTTATTTTAGTGGGCTGCTCTCTGGTCTTCATATTATTTAACCAACAAAGCTTGATGTGACTTACATTACACATAATGGAATAGCTTAGTTGTACATGGTTTGGATATTTTACAAGCAGTAATGGATGGGTTTTTCTAATTAATTTCTATACAAGTGTTCAACGTTGAAATGAAGTTGTTTCAAAAAGGCACAATTTGAGCCCAGTGATAGATTTATAGCCTAAAACAACTTAAGAAATTGATGTTACAAGTGTTGAATAGCTCTAAAATCCAAAATTAGAAATTAATCAATAACTTGTGGATATATTTCAATTTGATGAGCACAAACAATTTCTCTTCAATGCTTAGGTTTCACTTTGAAATCTTTAATGAAGATGTACTTTGCTCATCTATGTGACAGAGAACAAAGATAATGCATTGCTTTTATATGCTCAGGGCAATTAAATTATTTTGAAGTGTAAATGCCACTGTTGTTTAGGAACATATGGGGCTAAACTGCAGACAGCAAACTTTCACAAGCAACAATATGAATCTGTTTCAATGGTGGTAGCCAGAACAGGAGAACTAAGCCACTACTTTTCACGTGGTGCCACCGGATTCAACTGACTGGACTGCGGTCGAAACCTGGAATGGGGCTTAAATGCATGACCTTCTACCTCGAAGGCACGAGTGCAATCATTAAGCCAATTGACAAATTTGCATAAATGAGCAATTTCCTTTGGCTTGCAAGTCCTCCATCATTTCCACCTTTGAAATAAACAATATCTGCGACTAAAAGACTGCAAAATTGCCTGGAACTAAAAGCTTCAGAAAATGAATTTACTCTCATTAACATTGCTGTCCTGCATTAATCTTCGCTTGATCTCTGGTTACGAAGACGAGTTGGAGACTCAGGTCAACTAATACCATTCTATAACCGACAGCTAAGAAGTGCAGAATCAATCATTTTGTTAAGATTGTTGACCCTTCCCTCTATTGGGATGCAAGTAGTAATTTTATACACACTCTGGTGGAACTTTTGTCAAATTCTACAATCTGTATATCAGGGGAGGGTAATTGCACTGAAGAACTAAAGTTGTGAATTATCTGCAACAAGAATACTGCGAAAAAAGATGGTCAACAGCTTTTGCACTTTTACTCCAGCTGCAGAATGCAATAAAAGCCAAGTATTGATACATTTTCACAGTAAAGCTTTGTACTCAAAATATTCAATATTTTCTTAGAATCAAAACTTATATGTTGCACGTAAGGTCAGTTGAATTCTACAGTAGCTACATGCCCACAGGATAAGCTCTGGGGACACAAGAGACAGGGACAAATCTCACAGCAGGATACATTTATCTGTACAGTGAAACTAGACAGTTCAAATTCATTGCTGTTATTGTATTTATTTAATTTAAACTGTGATGGATTAGCAATAAAGAATTCCCCTGGTTACGGACTGGAGAAGAGTTTATATCATTTATCATTGACCTAATGGGTATTATTATTCAATACAACTACCAGCATTCAATTTTTTTTGTATAGTACACCAGCAGCAATCCAGAATGTTTAATAGAATCTACCACAATGTTTCTTTCATTGTTACCCAGAATAAATCTGCTGCTGGGTGAACAGTGCTCATTTTTTACATGGTAATGGTAACTGGTTTAATAACTGTGAACTCAGCCTGAAGCATTGCACATTTGGCAGCTGTCCTGAATCATGAAGTGGCAAACAAAATAATTTAATTACTTGTACTGCAAGAATTGAAATCCCCCAATACAGATACAGAGAAGCTCATCAGGTAACAGATGGCCATGGAGATGATCTCTGGCAAGAACAACGTATACTATTTGTGATCTATGCCAGACAATCTGCCAGAACTGAAAAATTGGCAATATAACATTTTGCAGATGACATATTAACAGCTTCTTTTTGACACAAAGGTGATTAACATTACATAAAGCCCAGACGGAAAATTACATAAAACCTAGTAGTTCATGTTGACTACTGCTCACCAAAGAAAAATAATTCCCTTAATACCAACATCAATTGCTTTGTAATCTAAACTTTCGATTATTGAGTAGTCACTCTTGGTAATGTAACTGAAAAGTTATGAGTACTTGGTCTCAAAAATTAAAGTTCACAAAAAAACTTTAAGAATGTGTCATTTTTAGAATCATATAATGCTTGAACATGTTCTCAGAGCAGGGTCTTAAATTTTTACTTTTTCAGTTTCCAGTTAATTATTTTGTATTTTCTATAGCTGCCTTTTTACATAATTACATTTAAGTTTTAACTTGAAAAATATTTGTCCGAGTTTCTATCACTTTGCATGCATCATGCCTCAGCACCAAACAAATCAGCATGTGGAGCAGTCTTTGTAGAATAGTGCCATGTCAGTCTTTAAAAACTAACCAGAATCACTCTGTTGTGTAATCAAGTTTCCCAATGCGACTGACCGTGTGAGCTTACCTTATGTGTCGGTCAAGCCTTCAACTTGCTGTGTATCTAAGGTCACATGTTTATTCTTCTATAAGACTTGAACTAAATTAAATTTCAATATCAAAGTGATAGTATCAAATACATTGAGGTACTTGGTATTGATGGCACCTACGTTTGAATGCTATTGAATTTGTATCAAATGACTAAATTTTCAGTCATGTATGGGCAGTTCTATATATGTGAATCATAACTTTAAAAAACTAATTTTAACAAGTGACAGTTCTGGCGACATATTCTGTATAAAACGGTCAGCTTAAAGCAAAGTTTGGAGAACATAAAATTATAGAACTTTTCTAAAAGTTGCAAGCACAGAAATTAGCATTTAAATACAGGTGTCCAAACTTCATTCCTCACAAAGGGTTAAAGCTCATTTGCATGAATGCAATGTGCTTCGGCACCGAATAAGTTTTGTAAAACCTTAAGAAAATTTGTTCAGTTGTTTTATAATGAGATGGTTGTTTAATTAAATGGCCAACATTTATTTACGTAATAAAATTCACTTCATTGATGCTGGAGTTATTATTCTAATGAGCACTTCCCATTTGGGAGATTATCTTCATTACTTGCTTGTGTTTCTGGACATTTAAAGTTTATTTCTTTCAGTAAATTACTGTGCAATTTCATTCTCTTTTGACAGTGAAATGCTTTGTTTTAAAAAAAAATTCCCTTGATAGTCACATCACTAAGACTCATTAAATTGCTTTTCAAATGTTCCGCATCTTGAATATTTAACTTTTAAATTACTGTGCACCAAACGTATTGCTGAATAATTCTGCTAATTTTAATCTCCAGGTTCCCTTGACATTGAGCTGAGTGTCCAAAGATGCATTGCAAACTGAACAGCATGTGAATCAAAGATGAAATAGAATTAGCAATAAACAGTGATATCTGACCTAAATGTGTCAGAATTGATCACTGGACCAGTGGCTGCCATGATGTACAATAGCCACTAACACATGAATCCTCAAAACCCATTTAAGTGAACTGGGTATTTGTATTTTCATTTATGGAATGGATTAAAGTTAATGAAAACAAATTGTGCAAAAATAACCCCAATAAGCAGAAGATTTGCAAGTAAGTGTGCTTTTGTTAACAAATAAGGCCAATGGCAGCATTAAGGAAAGATTTGAAGCCAATTCAAGCGCCTCTTATGAACTTAAACGTACTAAGATGCATGATACATATAATGACTAATAATTGAAGCAAAAAAATGCAGTTGTGCCAAATAGAATTTGAAAATAATACAATTTAATTACTAATACTGAATCACTACCCATTGAAAATTATTCATAATACTATCTTATTTTGAAAGTTGAAGTCTGACTCTCATACATATAATGGATTATAGGGGAAATGCTTGCCTCATTTAAAATCATTGTTAACTATGCCTCCTGGTGTCCAGCTCAAATCATTGGGATTAAGTGTGTTACTTCCAAGGCCTATAGGTGTGATTAAAGTGAAATGCACCTCTGCAGTAAATAAAAAATGGGCAAAATTGGAAATTTCACTTTTGTATCATCGGTTATTAATAAAGAAGTTCAGTTTGCTGTAGTCTTATCACTTCCCTAGCCAGAATGAACCAATTCCTGTGCTCTGAATTTATTCATCAACTAACATCTCTGCACAATGGCATTATTATGCAGTAACATGGCAAAAATCACTCTAGCCAAGTTTTACAAATTAAATGTAGGTAGCTTCAGTTTTATTTCTATCATCAACTGTTTTAAGAGATCTTTACTTTCAAAATTCACAGTCTCTTTCTCAAAAAGGATTAGCCTCTAAACTTATAGCTTTGATCAAGAGCTTTGACAAACGCTCATCTGGACTCGAAATAACAGCTCTTTCCTTTCCTTACAGATGCTGCCAGACCTGCTGAGATTTTCCAGCATTATCTCTTTTGGTTTCAGCCTCTAAACTTAATTGAGCTATTTAAATTTGTTGCAGTACCTGACAGATTGATTACAATGTTAATGATCCACTGTGCTTTTTACTTGACTTGGAATGTTCTTCACATGTTCAGACAGATCGAAACTGCTTTTATTTGTGTCTTCATAAGTTACTATTTACATGATTAACTTTGTAAGATAACATTTGTAGTATGACAATTTTTACACTTTCTCAAACACGGTTTCCAGATGTGTAACATTTTAATTTGTTTCATATTCTATTGCAACACTACCTAATTACATTTCATGTAGTTTAGTTTTATAATGGATGTGTAAATATATGCTGTTAATAGAACATACAACATCCCATACACCCAGACCACATTTAAAAAAAAAATTACACATGGAAAGTTAAAGAATAAAGCACCAATTACCATCCTTAGTAACAATTAGACTATTCGGAGAATTAATACAGCTCCTCAGGCATTAATGTTAATGGAGAGAACATACTGCATAATAAAATCCTGCTGTCTGATGAGGTTTTGCTTACTTTCAAAAATAATTTAAGAAAGGACGAGGAAATTATGTCTATATTGATTGGCTACCTGTTGCACGCTCACTATAATTTCACTAACTATTACTTACAATATTAATAAAACACCAATGAGATATTAAATTAGAAGTTCAACTGACAACGATATTGAAAATGGAACTATTAGTATAAACACAGACAGCCCATTTCCACTTGAAGTTTGAGTTATAAGTTACTTTTATTTTGTACACATTGACCATATGCGCTAACACCCTCCTCGAAAAACACAATAGTACCTGGTTAAATTTGTCCCCAGGTATTTCTTAAAATAATGTTGGAAAATACAGAGTAGAACTGCTATAAGCCAAAGAGGTGGCTCAGAAGAAATGACTCATACTGATTCAAATGCTATTTTAAAAAAAGCTTGATATTTTGAAACAAAAAAAAACAATTTTTAGATAAACACACTCCCAAGAAAAAAAAATTAATGGAGTGGAAACACACATTGCAACTCTGTTGGACTGAATATTTAGTCTTTTGCAATCTTCCTTGCTATTTCTTAATTGTCCTACTTCTGCATGATACTCATATTGTACATTAACTCAAAAGCAAAAGTAGACCAGCACTGACAATATCCACTGATTCCAACTGGGCTCCGAGCAACTTTTATTCTATTTGTTTTATAAGGCTCATGAGGCATCTTATCAAACACCATACAAGTGAACTCATCACACTTTCACTCGTTAACGTATTCAAAAATTCTACTAAACTGGTTGACTTGCCATTAATAATATGCTGGCTTTCTTCGCTTTGCTCATCCATCTTTAACCACTCACTAATTTGATCTTGACTTAATGGATGCTAAGAATTTCCTTCCAATTTTCATTAGAGCAACTGGTTTATAATTAACTGCTTCATTTTTTTTATTGTCCTGAACAAATAATAGCACATTAGCTACTCTCCACTAACATTATCTGTATATACAAGGATTGAATAAGTGTCCTTCAACAGGACATGATAGCTTATCCACTTGGAATGCTGTTCATTTTACTGTGAAGCAATTCCCTTTTCTAGTTATCTTTAACAATTGTTAAAACACCCTGATCCTGAATGGTGTCCTTCTGTGCTGTAAAGATTCTATGATTCTAAGTTTGGTCTAACCTTCTCATTTCACCATTTGCAAAAATTGAAAACCTAAAATGACTTCACCAGTCACACTCCACAATTTGATTCTCCCTTCATTCCCAAGCAATCCTACCCTAATCTTAAAAACTTTTCAGAATATATTTTTATTTTGTGCCGTTCACACTCAGGGCATCCCAAAATGCCGTGCAGCCAATTAAATACTTGAATATGGTCAGTACTATAATACAGGAAATACAGCAGCCAATTCGCACACAGGAGGCTCCAACAATCAACAATGTGAAAATGATCAGTTATTTCCATGCTGATTGAAGTATAAATATTGACCAGGACACCAGGGACAACTCCCCTATTTTTCTAAATGCTGTGACAGAATCATCTAACTGAAGCAGAGAGCAAATCTAGCCTCTGATTAACATATCAAAAGGACAGCACCTCCTGCCCAGCAATGCTTTCCCTCAGCACTACACTGGAGCGTTGGCTTAGATTTGAAAACTCAAGTCTCTGGAATAGGGCTTGAACCTGTCACAGTGTGACTCAGAGGTGAGTGTGCTACCGACAGATCCACAGCTGACAATTTCCTTTACTTTCATATTGTCTTTTAGCTTTTGATTATTTACTTCAACATTCTTTAGTTCAAGCTTCCCTTGAACTTTTCTGCCAAGTTATTTTAAATCTGAATGAATATTTTACTTTTCCAGTCCAGGACAGAGTCTGGACATTGAGATGGCAATGATGGCAAGGCCTGTGCACATGAGCAGAATGCAGCGGCTGCTGTCAATGAATCGATGCTTCTCCGGAGGGTGCACGACTAAAGTACACTCAAACTGCAATAAACGATAATGAGAACTTGCATTATTGCAGTTATTCTTGCTGCAAATGCCTTTGTTGCAATATACTTTGTTGAATATTGTGCAACTGGTTTTTAAACAGCATGCCAACTTTATAAATCGCTGCTAAACACATTCACTGCCACCCAAGAAGCCAATTTTGTAATAGTGGAACGTCAAATTTTAAAATTAAAAAGACTAAAAAATTGCCCACATTTTTAAAATATGTTTTAAAGCAATTTATCTTCATTTATTTACCAACTTAATCCAATCATAATCATTTATTTTACTACCTGAAATTTTTGATTCCAAGTAAAGGATATTGAGTATTTTTAATTTCCTGGTTTGTGAGAATACTTCAATGTGACTGCTTTTTTCACTGCTGACAGCATTGCTGCTGCATACCAAGTCATCTTAGCACCAGTTTTAATCTGTTATCAGAAAAAGGAAAAACACCTCGCCACAAAGATCACTAAATTTTTGTGGGCAATTTTCTTTGAGTGTCGTAGATTGGCTGCTGACTGTAAAATCTTACCCGTTTATTTCACATTTTCAGTTAATCTAAGTTGCAGTTGCTATTTTCTCAATTCTCTACCACTGCATCAGCTCTTTGCTCTACTTTATTACCAGAACTAATCAAACAATTATTCTTTATTGTAGATAGGCCACAATTCCAATGAAATGTGTTCATAATAACAAAGTCTCATGCTAGTAACACTTTGCCAGCCATATAGGTATAATATAAATTGTACACTACTGCCCAGCACATTCTATTTAATCACAATAATGATGCTGAACAATATTAATGTGTATAAATTATTATTCTGTGGAACTCTCTAGCATGTGCTTGCAACATTAAAATGCATCTTATTTGTTTTCATCTGATTGCTTGAAGAACATTGAAATATGAGTATTTCAAGTTTAAATAGCACAATCTTATTTGACCATTAGGTTAAGATTTTAATAAAAATGTTTGTAACTTTGAAGTGCAGCTCACAAACTGCATGCTGAGTCTGTATTCTACTTACACTTAGCAATGTTTGGAGTCCATAGATAAGGACAAAGCTTGCAATGTTCGGAGTCTATAGATAAGAATGAAGTTCCAACAAAAAAGGCGTTCATTTCCTAGTTTGTGTCAGAAAAAAATTCTTGCTTTGAAATCCAGTGCTTAAGTTATGGAAGTGTGAAGTGTGTCAAGCAAAAGCATACATCTTGAAGTAGAGAGACAAATGGAGGCATAATCTTTTATTCATTGTTGATTCAATAATACATACTGTACCAGCAAAAATGAAAATGTGTTTTAACATTACAAGGTGAAAACTTGATTTGGATGAATATTTGCTGCACAAAGTATGCGCACACAATGTTTGCTACAATTTTTCAATGCTTGGGCTTATGTCAGTTCAGTCCCTTATTCTGGTACAAAGAAACATGGGAAAGGGAGGAGAGTCCATTAATATAAACAAATGGATCAAACTTGTTTACATGTGGTTGTTAATCCAAATCAAGCTTCAACTTCAAATGCATTTAAACATCCAAATGTTTCACCTGAAAAATCCTTGTTTCTTTAAATGTTTGTTTTTACTTTGCATTTAATGTGGCTAATTGTGCTTTGCTATCTCAACAAAGTAAAGCTTGGACAGTTTTTTAAAAACAAGTTCCACTCTTTAACAAAAACACAAATTCCTCTAAGTGCTGGAGGTGGCATTGACATTTGATATCTCACACCCACATTGAACACTTCCATTGGGCTCTGAAACTGCTTAAAAGTGAGCAACTTTGTTTTTCAGATTACACCAGTGCTTTGACATAACATTTATGCATCTTGAGTTTGAACCCTAGTAGATTATATACAAAAGCCTGTCATTTATACAGTACAGCAATTTAATTCTTCAATACAAGGTTAGAGGTGAGCAAACCTCCAAGATTCATTTGGCAGCCTAGGATAGTCAAATTTCACAATGTGTACTGAAAGATACTGCCACCATATGTGTTCCCCCCTCCTCCAGAGAGGAGGTGCAGACAAAATTCTTCATTAAGACTTCCAATACAACTCAGGATTAGAAGTACAATTACTATTCAAATCTGACTACACCAATTTGGAATGCTGGTGTCACTTTGTCATTACAAATTAAATTATTTCATTTACTCACAGGGTTTTGTATAGGCAGCACCTGACGAGCAAGTGGGTGGATATAAATTGCCAACAAATATACACACACACACATTCACTGGTACCAGACCAGGTTGTCAAACTCGTGGAATGGTTTGCTGATTATTTTAATTAGGGAATCTCACCAAAAGATAGTCAACATATCACTATATATTTTGAAAATTTTTTTTTTTGCAAGCTTTCCTAGAATTGCTTTAAGAGGTTTGTTTCTAATGCAGTTCTTTAAATTTTCAACATTTAAATGTTTCAGAGCCACTCTGACAAAGCAACATCTTTGTAGATCTAACAGGACGACCTCATCAGTCTGCTGAGTATATCCACTTAGTGCAATGCACCATGGTAATCTGCTTATTTCATAGTAAACAATGAATGGAGCAGGAAAGCAGCTTCACCACAATGTACTGAACCTCTTGGATCTGCTCAGTGCAAAAGAATAAAAGTATCCTTCATTTCAAACAAATAATGCATTCATTGAACATGTTCAACCGCTAGGGGCAAACTGTAATTGAGAGTTCTCAAGGAGCCCAATAAGGTCGAGAAAGCAATATTCTGTGCATATGTTTTACAATCACATTCTATGGAGGAGAAAATGTTAAAAGCCACCAACTTTTTTGAAAAAAATCTTGGATTATCAACATTTGTAATTCAAAGGCAAAAATGAAATAAACACAGACTTTCACTCCCCCTTTTCCCCCATCCCCCCCTAAATCTTTTAAAGTCAGGCCTTTTCTACAACTCAAGACTATTTTCGGCTTGGAATATACATAATGGCAATGAGATGTAAATACCTTCTGAGAAGAAACAAGTAAATACACTCTACTAAAACTCAGGAAAAACAAAGTCTTGAACCCATTTGTGCATAGTTCATGATCCTCTTTAAACCAGCTTTTTTCTTACCAACATTAGCTTGATAAAACCAATAAAAACCTATCCAAAGTTAATGCACAAGTTACCTGATCCAAGCAGGCTGGGACAAGGAGAGTTTATACAGAACATACTTTACAGTATGTTAGTCAATTGTCTTTAACACAATCAAAAGCATTGATTTCTTTTTAAAACATAAAGCATTTCATAAAGCACTCTTCAAACATTGTTGTGTCCATTATTTGGTAAATAAGTAACTGCTACAGAATAAACAGGTATTTTCTTCTTTTCTTCAGTGCTAGAAGTTGGGTTAAAATACATGAAATGGCGTGGAGTAGCTCCCCAGAAAATTCAGGCCTTCCTGAGACATCATCCACTGTGTGCAAGAAAGTGAGCAAACATTTACGAAGGAAAAAATACACAACAATGGCCAAAAAAATACAACACTGTTCATTCCCAGAGTTCTGAAGTAGCACATCTTCATTCTGAAAATAGGTTTCGATGGAAGAGTAATTGTCCTTTTTTTCATCTTAGTTTTCCTTTTTTTAAAGTTCCGAAAAGTTTGTAAACAGGAGGATGCCAGACATAGGCACCTCCAAATCAGTCACAAAAATATCCAGTCCAAGTGCTTCCCATTGCCTGCTTGCAGGATGGGCCACTCTATTGTGTAGCTATGGCCACAGTTCAACTAGAGCAATTTTTTTTTTTATTTTTTTTTTAAATTTTATACTCTGAAAGAAAACTGGTGCAATACTCCTGTAATAATTCTCTTGCATTAGTCCACAAAAAAGCCACTAAAGGTAGGTATACACATCATCTCCAGAGCACACACTGTTTAAGAGCGTCCTTGAGTAAACATTTACACATGAATTGCTGCTGGCCCCCTTTGTAAGATTAGCTGGAGGGGCTGCAGACACTCAGTGCAAAGTTAGAAGCTAATAATTTGACTGACAAGCAAATAAAAGCATATACTGTATAAAGAAACAAAACCACACTGATTTCATACACACGCACACACACACAGATGCACACATCTGCACCATCACACATACATACACAACAAACATTTTTTGTTTGAGCCTATTTGTGATGACAACATCTCGGAAGTGTAAATTAGACGGTTTTCACATTTCGTTATTGGCCTGCTTGATTCAAGTATTTGTGTTGATATGTTTTTGGGATCAAACGAAATAATGAAAGCAAGGGTAATGTGCATACTAAACCCAGGCTCACAAAAGTAGACTTTCCATGCCCCTCTCCCTCCCTCCCATTTCCCTGCCCATCCTCCCTATCCAACCAAAAGAGGTGGTGGATCAAGGGTCAAATGTCCCGAAATTGAGTTTAGTGCTGATTGTTAGCTCCACAAGATCATTGTTTTCCCTACATGGATTCTCCACTCAGAAGGTCACCAGGGAGCAAGGTGTTTATAGGCGTAGGGCTGCCGATTACTCTGGTGTCATCACTGCTAGGAGGCCCCCATAGGCTGCTGGAGTATTGAGGGACGCCACTCCATAGGAGGTCATTGGCTCCTTTGCCACTCAAGCTTGTAGTATTCCAGTGACCCAGATCATTGCGGACCAATCCGTGAGAGTTGGTGCTTGACCCAAGTCGGCTCTGATTGGTTCCTGTGTTAGACTGCCAGCTAGAGGTCTGTGTCAGTGTTTGACCTTGTGCAAAGAAACGGTTAACTTCCTCGTCACTGGCAAACTCAGCGAGGATGGTAGTGTTTCCCAGAACGCACCTGGACAAAGGGAAATGTCAAACATTAGAAATTAAGCTTATTAACTGAAAAACAGACTGTGCCAAAAGGTGTACTCAACGGCATTATACACAATTTTTAATTTACTAAAAGCTTTTACAAACATCCAATACACTGTTTGGGAGCCAACCTGGGACCTCTAAAACGCAACACACCACAAACCAACGTAAAGTTTGAAATGGAATTTGGAATGGTAGCTTTGAGTGTGTAAAGATGTGCATGAATGTTTTTTAGCTTTTTAAAAATATACCTGTGTTGCTAATTCATGACTTGCTTTCTTGTGACAATTTAAATTTGTTGTTTTTTTGAGTATTGTGACTTTTAATTTTTTGGTAGTTGCAGAGAATGCTAAACTTTTCTAAATTCTATTGTTGGCAAGAAAAAAAGCTGGTTAAAGAGGTTCATAACTACGCACAAACGGATTCAAGACTTTGTTTTTCCTGATTTAAAGTGTATTTACTTGCTGTGTCTCAGCATGTATTTATATCACATTCCCTTTAAGTATATTCCAAGCCAAAAGTAGTTCCAATTTGTATTTTTAAAAAAGCCTGATTTTGGTGGGACGACGGGGAGGTGAAGGAACTGCTTCATTTGTGTTTACTCCATTTTTGTCATTAAATTTCACCATGTATCTGCAATAACGTCGCAAAGCTTAAAATGCTTTCCAAATATGCTATTTTCTTATTTGGCACATATTCTTTTTAAATTCAATATATTCCCTTAATTTTGGGGATAAAATTCATAACTGAACTCAAAAGTCTTTGTTTCTCATGTGACAATACTGTGGCTTTAAGGAATTTGTCTTTTTTTGTGCAGGATCTGTTGTAGCAGTTTGTTTTTATTATTGGAGCCATTCTGTCTCGATACAGCAGCACTGTGTTGTTGTTGTTGCAGCAGCACAATTTATCTTAATTGCTACAATGTTGGTTTTAATCTGAACTAATGCAGGGTTTTGCTGTTTTGTGTTTTCCCTCTGAGATGTTGAAGAACAGGGATTGGTTAGTTTGACTGACAAGTAAGATCATATGACTGGGTACAGCTAGGCTTCCACAGAGAACTCAAGACAGTCTGCTTTTTGGGATCTTTAGACAGAGGTCACTTTTTCTATATCTTTTGCTGTGTCTGAAGTGGAGACTGGAATTTGCCCAGAAATAAGCCTCTTTTTCTGAGATTCTGTTTGGGGGTGGAGTTTTTTCTGGAGGTTGCTACATGAGAATTAGAAGACAAGTATTTGTCTGGGTCACTCTCCAGAGGTATAAAAAGGCCAGAAATTGAGTAGCCACATAGTATTTTTGTTTTCTGTGCGAACTGACTCTAAAGGATGAATTTATGTCTATGTGGGGATGCTGCTAAATTGGAAAAATAGAGATGGCTAGCAGTTAAGAATTATCTTTTGTAATGTTTAAGTATTTTAATTCGTTTTGTGTAATATTCTCACTGTCGTCTTCAATAAAATTTGTTTTGATAAAATCTTCCGAGTGGGTCACTTGAATCATATATCTGGAGTGAAACACCTTATGCTTGCACTAATGCCAAAATCAAATGGAAAAGTTAGAATCTAGGCTCACCTCATGACATAACTTGGACTTCACACTAAGCAATGTACGCTTGGTCAGTGCTCGGTCTGGCAGCTTCATTGGATCATGAAATTTTAGGTATAGATTTTTTTTAGCTGTTTGGTTTGGAGATAAATTAAATACAAGATTGGATTCTGTTTTCTGTCCTGCCTAGACAGGGCAGATTACAAATTAACAATCCAATGTCCAAGGTTTAGCCATAGCTTTGGAAAGAGATTTAATAAAGGAGCTGTTAGAGGGGTAGATTGTAAGTGGCACATTCTGGGGAATGCTCAATGGAAACAGAGGGCTGAGGGGAAATGAAGAGTTGATCAGAGATGTTGTTCCATGGGCTGAGAGGTTGTGGATGGTAGCCACCAATGGATCCAGTACATCAATAGAGGAGAGGGAAAAGCAAGTGAGAGTGACAAATGTTTTCACAAATCAGTGCTGATGAGCTGTAGGAAGAGTCGGGAAGGTTTATTCTTTCTTTGTCTGAACTTTAGGAAAACGCAAAGAGGTTTAAGTCAGTTCAATGAATTATAACAAGAGCTCTTGATAAATACCCAAGCAAGATTAAATTATGGTAAGATCTTAAACTTAGAGTCATATAAAGAAACTTACATGTGCAGAGACTTCTGGGCCTTAGCTGCTTCTTCCTTGGAGCTGTAGCGAACTACAGCATTTCCTTGGGTTAAGTTCAGATGGAATGTTATCAATGGACCATGTTGCATGCATAAAGTCCGCAAAGTTGAACCATCGATCTGTAGCAAAAGAGCAAACCATCAAAACTTGTAATATTTTCAAACCTTAATGCAGATACTATGCATTAACCTCAATGATTTTACAAGCTTGCCTGGCAGACATTACATGTAAAGATGATCAATTAGATACCTTATATGGTAATCATTCTTAACTATCTAAGATTGCAACATTGTGCCAATTTATTCTAATTCTTAACTAAACTGAAGCTGACTAGATAGTGATTCATATCCTCAAAACCCTATAAACTTGCAGAATCTGAGCGTATGGTTGGGTACAATTTTGGTCACTAAACACACAATACGAATAAAATTTAGTTGACAAGATAAGCAATCTGTATTTCTGATGGGCAGAAACGGAGCATAGCTGAGAATGAAAAAATAACTAATCTGATGGAGCAACTGAAGATCTCGTCCAAAGGTTACAGTGCTCTAAGAAGCAGAATTGTAGGAGAGACGGAAATGGAGAGGGAAGGAAAAGGGTGCAATAGTGCATATCCTGGGGATTTAAGGAGTTGGCTGATTCAATTGGCTGGTTGTCTGGTTTGTGATGCGGAGCAACACCAACACCATGGGTTCAATCTTTGTCATGATGTGGGAATGCCGGCGTTGGACTGGCGTAAACACAGTAAAAAGTCTGACAACACCTGGTGTTGTCAGACTTTTTCAATCTTTGTGCCAGCCGAGGTTATTCAAGAAGACTCCACCTTCTCAATGTTGCCCATCATCTAAGATGTGTTGACTCTCAGGTTAAATCACCACCAGTTAGCGCTCTCTCTCTCAAAAAGGGGGACAGCAGTTTATGGTCCTCTGGCGCATGAGCAACTTTCATTCTAGGGGTTTACAGAAGCTGGGAGACCACATGAAGCACTGTCAATCACTTTGAATCTATTTTTTTAAGCACATATTCCAAACTGAGCAAATCTGAACTCCCATGCCCTATGAAGAATATTAAATGCTGAGTGATGTCACAGGGGATGCTACATATTTTTTGTTTGGTGGAAACAATCAGGTCCAGGGGATCTGTCACCCTATCTTCCATTAATGTCCTTATTATTGAAGTTTCACTTGTGTTAGTTTCATTTAGCCCGTCCCTAATCCGCTACTAATTTCCTCGGGACTTCCGGCAAGCTATCCTTCTTTTCTACTGTAAATCTGTCCCCTCAGGTGAATGTAAAATACCCTTTCAAGTATTTTGAACAAGAGAGTTCTCCATGGTGCCTGGTCTATATTTATCCCTCACCCAACTCCACTAAAACAAAGGAGGAAACACCAAATTAGCTGCTTACTTTCTTTCTAACATACTGTGGTTGCATAGTGTGTTTTGCTCGAGAACTCTCTTGCTCTTCAAAATGCTTGAATAGGGTATTTTACATTCACCTGAGGGGGCAGATTTACATTAAAAAAGGATAACTTGCCAGATGTCCTGAGGAAAATAGCTGATTAGGGATTGAAGCTAAATAAAAGTAACACAAATAAAACTTCAATAATGAGGAAATTAATGGAAGCATAGGGTGACAAATCCCCAGGACCTGACTGTTTCCACTGAAGGGTGTTAAAGGAAGAACATTGTATACACACTAGTGATAATCTTTCAGAATTCACTAGATCTTGGAGTTGTCCCTCTGGATTACAAAATTGCTCACGACTTTGCTGCTTTTTAAGGAGGACGAAAGAGGAAGATCAGGAAAATATGGATCTGCTAGCCTAACATCTGTGGTGGGGGAGTCGATAATCAAGGATAGGGTGGCTGAACACCTCAAAAATATTTTAGTTAATCAAGGAGAGCCATCATGGATTCATGACAGATAGGTCATGCCTGACAAATCTCACTGAACTTGTTGAAAAGTTAAATAAGGTAGTGGACAGGGAAACATCCATGAATGTTGTTCTTGTTGGACTTTCAGGGGGCATTCGATGAAGTCTTATATAAAAGACTATTAACTAAGGTAGAAGCTCATTGAACTGAGGGCAAATTATTGACATGGCTGGGAAACTGGTTGAATGGCATTTGACAGAAAGTTGGGATAATGCGTAGGTACTCAAATTCGCATGATGTGACGAGTGACGTCCCACAAGGATGTGTGTTAGTGCCTCAATTATTCACATTATTTATTAACAACTTGGATAATGGCACAGTAAGTCACATTTCCAAATGTGCTGATAACACCAAGTTAGATGGCATTGTAGAAAACGTAGATTATAGTATAACATTACAAAATGATATTAATAGCAGATAATAAGAACATAAGAAATAGGAGCAGGAGTAGGCCATCTAGCCCTTCGAGCCTGCCCCGCCATTCAATAAGATCATGGCTGATCTGTCGTGGCTCAGTTCCACATTCCCGCCCTCTCCCCATAACCCTTAATCCCCTCTCTTATCAAAAACCCATCAACCCGCGTCTTAAAAATATTTAGCGAGGTAGCCTCCACCACTTCAACGGGCAGAGAATTCCAGAGATTCACCACCCTTTGAGTGAAGAAGTTCCTCCTCAACTCCGTTCTAAACCGCCTCCCCTTTATCTTGAGGCTGTGCCCCCTAGTCCTACTATTCTTTCTGAGCGGGAAGAGTCTCTCCACCTCTATCCTATCCATCCCATTTATCATCTTATACGTCTCAATGAGATCTCCCCTCATTCTTCTAAACTCTGAGTACAAGCCTAGTTTATTCAGCCTCTCCTCATAGCTCAACCCCCTCAACTCCGGTATCAGCCTAGTAAACCTCCTCTGCACTCTCTCCAAGGCCAAAATATCCTTGCGTAAGTACGGCGCCCAAAACTGCACACAGTACTCCAGCTGCGGCCTCACCAATGCCCTATACAGCCGCAGCAAGACCTCCCTATCGCCTTCCTGACCACCTGCTGCACCTGCAAGCTGGGTTTTTGCGACTCATGCACAAGGACCCCAAGGTCCCTCTGCACCGTCGCCTGCTGCAGTTTTTCGCCACGTAAGTAATAATCCTTCCTACCATTATTCCTACCAAAGTGGACCACCTCGCACTTGCCAACATTAAATTCCATTTGCCATTTCCTGGCCCATTCGCCCAGCTTATCTAGATCCTTCTGCAGACTCTCCACACCCTCCGCGCAATTTGCCGTTCCACCAATCTTGGTGTCATCAGCAAATTTCGACACCCTATACTCGGTTCCCTCCTCCAGATCATCTATATAAATGGTAAATAGCTGAGGCCCCAGCACCGACCCCTGGGGCACTCCACTAGTCACCATCCGCCAATCCGAATAGCACCCATTGACCCCCACTCTCTGCCTCCTATTTGACAACCAATCCTCTATCCACGCTAACACCCTACCCCCAACTCCACGTCCCCTGACCTTCTGCAATAACCTCTTGTGAGGTACCTTGTCAAACGCCTTCTGAAAATCAAGAAAGACCACATCCACCGGCTCTCCTCTATCCACCGCCCTAGACACATCCTCATAGAACTCCAGTAAATTTGTCAGACACGACTTCCCTTTAATGAAAGCGTGCTGCGTCTGCTCTATCAAGCAATTCCTCTCAAGATGCCTTGCTATTTCCTCCTTGATGACGGATTCTAACATTTTACCTACAACAGACATTAAACTAACCAGCCTATAATTCCCTGCCTTTTGCCTGGCACCCTTCTTAAACAACGGCGTAACATTAGCCGCTTTCCAATCTTCCGGCACTTCCCCGGAAATAAAGAAAGTGAACGGAATGTTGGCACTCATAGCTAAAGGAATGGAATATAAGGTCAGGAAGTTTTGTTGCACGTAATAATAACAGAGTAATAGTATTTTTAAAACGCTCTACTCGAAGTTGTGTCTCTTTTGAAAAATCAACCTACATGAACACAAAATATTTAAATGCAATAGATGTTACCCAAAATGGATGAGCACCTACTTATTTCTTCCAATGTTGCAAAATTTCTAATTGCGCAAGTCATTAGACATAACTGGAATCTCAGCCTCACTTTTGAGAAACACACATTGAAATGTATTTTCGTAGAAACATGAAGATCAGGTGACAGATTATAATACTATTACAGGTTTAAGCGTTCACTGGATGCCAATTAAATTCTACAAACGTAAAACTACACATTTTCAATTCAGATAGATTGAATTTAGAAATTTTAGGTATTCTGATGTTCTAGCTCATTTGCAAACAATGGCACGGACAAGGCTGAAGTTGCATTCACATTACAATGGAGGAAAGCTACTGCTTTTCTTGGTTCAATTGTTACCTGGGGTGTGAGGTTTCGGAGAACCAGCCAGCTATTGTTCCTTCCAGAGCTGTCAGTACTCCAAGCAGAATCTAAAATAAGCAAAGGATCATGTCATATCCTACTCACTTATGTTCTGTGTTATGTTGTGGCTGTTGTAGTGTAATCAAGATATTTCAGATTTTAAGAACAGAAGGTATTTATTGATAAGAGAAACTTGGATACAGGAAGTTTATGCTGCACGAAGACTGCCCTGGAGCAGAGCCACAATTCTTCATGCTTACAACATGGTTCCAGAAGTAAAATGCCTGAGAGGACTCACTCTCTCTGGTGTGATCACTCACTGTTTCCATTGACTCCTCAAGCCAGGTAACTCATTTCTGTTGTACTGTGTTAAAGTGACAAACACCATGCACAATATCCCTCCTCTAACTTACTTTACAATCTTCAAAATCAATGTAGTCAACCCATATTCTAAGTAAACACTACAGACACCAGTTAGACATTTGTAAATCAGTGTAGTGATTGTTCAGTGGAAGGATCTTGAGGCTTCCGTTTAACATAATACTTCTTCCAGAAAACTTCAACTATACACAGCTTCTAATATAGTTTAACTTCTGCTTCAGCAGCATGGTGACTCTTTCAGTACATAATACAGGATGTTGTATACGAGTACCACGGATCAAATCTTTGATGTGTTTCACTCAGACTCGTAGTTTTCTCACCAATCACAAAACTGACAGCATTCATTACCTGAGACTGCTTTCACTCTTCTCGAGTTCCACTTGTGTCTTTTTTTCTCTCAACTCTTTTTACCTTTTATTCACATATTCATTCTCTCACTCCAGATCCTTCACCACTTGCTGGTGAATGTTCTATTTCTTTTTGACCCCAGATTTCCTAGCTACTTTTTTTTCTGAGCTTTGATGTAGCTGGGCTGCTTCTTAGTTAGATTACAGGTCACAAACTTATGTCATTTGCTATTTGTTATAGTTCTCAGTGAAATTTATCCAATTTTTTTCTCTTCACTCTTTAGTTTTTCTTCTGCTGTGCCTTGTCTTACTTGCACTGATTACAGCCTTATCATTTTCTTGCAACTTATTGCTCCAATTTTCAAGGAATATCTCATTATAATATTAAGGGGACGCGACTTAGTTTTGCTTTCAGCTTTTAGTCATTCACTACAGAGCTTTCATTCACCAGAGCCAGATTGGGAATTCTTAAGAGATCCAATTGAATGATTGAACTACCAGTCATATGGAAAACACAAATGAGCTTGAGAAGTCACTTAATCATTTAAGGTCTTTTGATGCCTTCTTCCTCAGGTCTTTCATTGCCCTCTTTCAGGCATTCTCCCTGTCCGTGGTTTCTCAGTACTCTTGCTCAGGGGACTATTATTGCCTACTCTGAGTCTGGCATTACCTCTTGTTTGAGGGCTTAATTTCCTCCTTTGAGATCCCATGTTGTTTACAGACTCCCTTTCTAGAGCTGCCTCTAACTGGGGTCTTCTGATTTTCCAGTCCCTTTGTCCTTTATTTCTTCTGATGGCTGTTGCATTAAATGTTGCACAACTTTAAATGCATTATCTCTTGAAATGCATGACTGCTTTAGAACTTTTTTTTTTAACTGCCACAGCTGCTGCATCTCTGTTATTCCCATGCTTTTGCAGTTTTGGTGGGAAACTACAGTTCCACCTCCCTCAATCCTTTTTAAAAAGTTTTAAAACAAAGAGATAAACAATAAAGCAGGAAGAACTTTAAGAAAACTGGCAGGAGAGGGGATGCATTACCCTAGATTTTACTGAGTATATACTAGTGGCAGAACAGGGTCATCATTTTCGAGTGTGTACTCAGAAAATTATCCCAAATTACAATGCGGGATTCCAAATCCATCAAATATCTGACAACACATGGAATAGTATTTAGGGAAACTCTGGCTATGGATTTCCATCTCTTGTTTCAAACATGAATGGCAATTACACCTGACAGTCAATTCAAGCTAAGCCAACATATCATTCATTATTATAAAATGTTAGCACCCAAAAGCTTGCCAGTCACAAGCAATCTGAAAATTCAGATGCTGGGCAAATTTCAAATGTCTGAAGCACAAGGCAACGCAATAAATTAAATCTTACTGGAGGAATAAGAGCTTGGCCAGCTTGAGACGAGTCCGAGTGAACTGACACCCCAGGACGGTGATGGCTTGGTGTTAGTCAGGCCTGGTGGTGGCCTAGTGTTTTTGGATCCTAGCGGCACTTTCCACAATTCGTGCGATAGTGATGGTTGAGTTTGAGCAATGGGTCCAGGTGACCAAGTGGATTTATCTGTCAGTTTAGCTGAAATGCAAAGAAAATATATTCTGCTTTAGACGAAAAGCATCAGATTAAAGAAACTTAATTATTTCATTTTCATTCTGTATCATCTCTTCTAAATATTTAGATTTTTGCATCTATAAACACTGCATTTAATTTAAGCATCTTTACATTTAGCCTTTGAGCACTGAAAGTCTTCTTCATTCTCAAAATACAAAGCTCCTCTAGAACTTTTTCAACAGAGGCATGCAGACCATACTTGTACAAGAAGAAATGTATTTAACCACAGAACATATTTTAATACACACTGCAGAATGTTACCATAATCCAAAATTTTAGAAAAACTGCTGCCAGTTTATTGTGGCTTTAGTTGATCAATTCAAAGGCTAAAACTCTCATTATTACTAATAGGATGTGTGCCACCAGAGAAATGATGGAAAACATTTGTCCATCAACAATTTATCAACTTGATAAATGTTGTGATGCAGTAGTGCTTAAATTCATAACCTTGTTGTATATAATCAGGAAAATTTAAGTTACAATAAGCAAGCCATTTTTGAGATTTATTCAACTTTTCATTAAAAAAAGTCCTGAATCAAAATCCTTGTAGAAGATAGATTGGCACATAAGCAAAATATTCCAGAGACAATCAGAAATATTTATGCAGGGCCTGTAACAAAGGTACCAGGGAAAAGGAAACGAATGCACACATCCAAGTTGCTCACATCTGTGTGTTCTATCTTCACAGAACTAACTCAGGTCACTCAAATCCAAATAGTCCAAAATGCAGATTTTCATGCATAATGGACAATTTAAATTTTCCTGCTAATTTGTACAAGAAAAACTGAATTTTTTGCTGCACTGTTTTTTCTGGTAAACCCTGTGGACAAGCCAGTAAACCCCAAGATATTTCACATAGATACGCAAATTTCTGCATTCAAAGACTCCTAAAAAGCTTTATTCACCAATCTCAAAGAACGTTCTGAAAACCATACAAGACAATGTCTGACACTGGGGAGTTGGTAACTATATCCACTGAACAGAGCTACCAAAACCACATCTGAAAACACATTGGAATAGGTTTTACACAATCAGGTACCCAGCAGGGAGCCTCAGTGCTCACGAGTTATCAGGAATTCTCACGTGCATTCTTGTGGATGCAAAATTGTAGTGAACATACAAGCCAAATCACAGATATTTGCTCCTGTGGTTGAAACTACCAGCCGAGATCACAACTTCATAAAATTGGTCCCATCTTCCCTTCATGTGCTAGAATTTGGATGCATTCCAATGCCTTCCTTTCAAAAACCAACAAATTGCTCGTGTTCTCTGCACAACTTAATTCACTGATGGAACATTCTACAAATTTTATCCGTAAGCCTCAAAATCTAATTTAGTGCAACTTTAGAACTCAGCCTCACGAGCTATTCAATCTTTAATTGTTTTTGCCTGGAGGTTGTTTCACATTCCTAGACAGTGAGAACAAACATACATATGAAAGAATGACAATATATGCAAAATAAAAGAGTGCATGTTTAAGAGAATAAAGGCACAAAGGTACAACAGCTCAAGTACAAGAGCATACAAGAATCACAAAATTGGAAGGATTAGAAATTGAGCAGAGAATGAGGGAGTGAGCCAAAGTCCACAACAAGGAGGAAATGCACAAGTTTAAACGTCCACGGGGAATTTGAGGTTGGAAGGAAAGTGGTAAAAGCAGGTGGAGGGAGAAAAGGGAGAGGGGCTGCTGTATGTTCATTTCCCCAAAACAATTTTTTTTTGTCTTGTCCAACAGCAGAATAATTTAAGTTAAACTTCAGACAAAATAAAAATCAGCCGAAATACCACCTGGCACCTTTGCCGTCGTTTTCCATATGGAGCTCAGTTTGCATAAAACAGCACAGGACTTCAAGGAGAGGGGGAAGTTAGGGGCAGCCCTCCAGCAATTGCAACCTTGACTGCAGTGGAGAGTGAGGCACAAGTAATCAGTTATGGTAGAGATGGGTATCTCCTAGACATCAAGTGACAGAACCAAATATCACAGAGGCATATGGCACCCAACAATCATCCATGTTAATATGGGTTGTCACCTATAACTGAAATAGGATCATTTGCACAATGATTCTTTTGAAGCCTTCCCCTTTGTAAGCTCTTAAAGGCATCTCTTTCATTTGCCCTGTTTATTCAAATGTACATAGGAACTGAGCATGAGGAGGCAGAAGAATCCTCAAAATTGGTTGAACACTGAGAAAGCATCATCACACGATTCAAGTGCACCTTCCAGCAGCTCATGTACAAATGCCTCGAGGGGCCTCCAAATGCAAGCAGCTGGTTTGTCCCAAGGTGACCCACACGTCACATGTAATCAAGGGCCAGGGCTGAAGACTAGGACAATAGTAGTAAAGTATCTGATGGAGCTTGCTGAATGTTGTGCTCAACTAGACAAGAGATGCTGAGCCTTAGGGATCATGAGGACTTTTCTGAATAGTAGAGAGAGCCAGCATTTTCAGAGGCAACTGCAGGGACCTTGGACACACAAAGCTCCACTTCTGCAGAGTGCTCACCATTGTTTTCGCCTGTCCTCTCTGCTAAGCCGAGCACAGCATACCGCTATTACTAATTTTTGGATATCCTTGCTGGAGTACAACGGAAGGGCGTCCCAGATAGATCTGGGCACTGAATTATACCTTCAACAGTGCAATGGCTTGCTCACTAACACGTGGCCTCTGTACCTTTGTTGTGCTTCAACGATTGGGCTCCGCAGTCAATCCTCAGAGTATCCCTAGTCTTCAAGGGATCATTCACTGAATCTGTTTGGAGCTTGAAGAACTGTGGGAGAACTGACTAAAGTAAAATGAAGGTTTCCAAATATTTTATATAAATATGAATAATTATCTTCTGTAAATTATATACCAGTAGAAAATTTTGCTCGACAGCTACTCCTGGTTGATCGGAGGACATGTTGATTATCACATGACTCCTCAGAATTACAGGAATCCAGCCTTTGGGGCAAATAGAAGTGGCCAGTCTGAAAGAGAAGGCCCATCAGTTTGCAAAGTGGACATGACAAAGATGGCATCAGTTGCCTGGGAGATGCACTTGTGGCAGTAAATTTGAGAAATCCCACATCTGGCACTGGCAGATCCCTGGAAGGAGCTAGAGGCAAAGAAATTCAGGACTGTGGTGACCTTGACAGCCACTTGCAAAGCATGCCTGTTTGGTCCATTGATTCCAGGAAACTGCAGATGTCAGTAATGATCTGCCGAGAAAGTATGAACCTCCTCAGATACTGCTGTTTAGTCACATCCAAAACGCTGATCCTTCATCTGTATACCTTGTTTAGGAGGTATCACTCATGAGCTGGAGTTGTGTGTTCATCCACGATGCCATGTGGAGCAGCAATTGGCTGAGAAGGCAGGTGCTGCTACTTCCCCTGGTCTGGTGCTATTTCTCCTGCTGGTCATGGTCCTCATCAGAGGTCCAAAGTAGAGATGTGCAAGTTGCTTCCATGCTGCTGTGATGGCTAGCAGTTGGGAAGTACAGATTAAAGTTAGAAGAATTTTAAGATAGCAGAAATTACCACCAAAACAGTGAAAGCACAATCTTAGAACAAGTCCTATGAGTAAATGCCTTTCAATTAGGCAAGAAACATCAATCTTGATTGAGTATTTAAAAAAATTTCAGCCTGCCAATTTTACAGCCCCATCAATTTCCCACTGTGCTCTCACTGTCAACCCTGGCAAGTTTCAGACAGTTTGGGAAATCTGGCAGTTGAAGAATGCAGGCTTAAATCTTCAGGCAAATGTATTTCTCTACATTTAACATGGCTGTCCCACCCGTTCCATGGGGATTTTCAGCTAGTCTTGAAAAGCGCACCGGTCAAATTAGGAAGTAGGCAGGTTCATATCACGTTGCCGACATGCCAGCAATTATTTTCTTCTTTACCCCTATGTGCACTTAAACTCATGTCTCTGTTATTCCCATTGCAGATTTAAATTGTCCTCCATAATCTCTGCATCAATAGCCAAATGCTGTAAACCATGCAATTCTGCAACAGCCTTGCATTGAATCTACAGCACAGACAAAGAATCCAACTGGTAGATATCAATGTTTATACTTCATATGAGCCTCTTCCTAATTCTCCCTTCCCTGCTTGTCCTCAAATCTCTCCATTTCTTTATCCCTCACGTCAGTATCAATGCTAACTGCTTCAACCAGTCCATGTTACAGTTAGGTCCACATTTTCACCAATTTCTCTGTAGAGAAATTGCTCCTAAAATTTTATTTGATTGGTTACTGGCTATCCTGTATTTATGCCTCCTTGCTCTGGTCTGGCCCATCACAGGAAACAGCTTCTCTAAATTGACCAAAATCAAAACTTCATTATTGCAAATCTATCACATTCCTTTTTAATTTTCTCCAGCCTATTCAATCTTTTATCATTAAGTTAAAATCCTGCATCTAAACCCCTTTGGTTAATGATGCATCAACATGTGTTTTTATTTTCATTATTTAACATCTCCAAACCTTTTATAATTCTCAAAGCTTCAATGAGATCCTACCTACCTCCAACCAGGAATAGCTAATAAAAATTATTCAGATCTATGCAGCTTTTCCTCATATTAATAAACTCTCAATAGGAAATGCCTTTTCATTGCTGTCTTCCACCTTTAACAATTTATCTGAATGTCAAAATGTCTGTTTCTCTGCTGTTAGGAGTCCTAACATTTAAGCTATTCTTGCTTTCATTGTTCTCTCTCTCTGGATTAAATTGCATCTGTTGTTGCAATGTGTTTGTATTTACATTTTCTTATTCTCCAGCAAATCAGGTCTTCACTCTGCTCATCTACCCAAGCTGATATTTATTTAGATTTCTCTTGATTAACCTTGGTTGTCTTTCAATTGTCCTTCTTTATTGGTCCAATAATAATTTTTCAAATACTGTCAATGTAGTTAACAACTAGTCTATATCCGTTAGAAACTAGATTGAAGTTACCCAAAATGATTTCAAATAGAATTGAGACTTTCAACGCAGGATGCCTGGCTACATTTGAATCCAGAGGTGAAAATATAAAGGGGCAGCACCTTGGCTTGCTTTACTGCCTCAGAGTGCTAGGCACCCAGGTTCAATTCCTGCCTTAGATGACTGTGTGTGTGGAGTTTGCACGTTCTCCCCATGTCTGCTTGGGTTTCCTCTGAGTGCTCCAGTTTCCCCTCCAAACAGTCCAAAGACTGGCAGGTTAGGTGGACTGGCTATGCTAAATCACCCCTTATATCCAAAAATGCGCAAATTAGGGGGATTAGCCATGGTAAATGCACAGGGTTATGGGGATAGGGTGGAGAGGAAGGTCTGGATGGGATGTTCTTTCAGAGAGTTAGTGCAGACTCACAGGGTTGAAAGGCCTCCTTCTGCACTGCAGAGATTCTATGGTTTTAATTTTCTTGTTCTGTTCCCTGAATGAGAAAGGCACAGAGGTTTGCAACAACACAATCTTGTTTCTGTAAACATTACCCAATGGGCAGTTATTTTTCAACATCCAGACCAAGATAGAAGACAGTTTTGTGCAAAATAAAGAGTTGTGCAAATCAAAATAAAAGTACATCAACTTGTCTTGTCCTTAGCCAGGCTGAAGAATGCTCATGGATTGAAAAAAGACCTGAAGGGTCAAATCTGTGCAGCACTTATGAATCAATGGACAAGTAAAATGGACAAAGTCACCAGTTCAATGATGGGGAAAAATAGTTTCAATAAAGTACCACAAACCAACAGAAAAATGGACATTTTGTGTCTCAACATATGACTTTAATATTTACACTGCTTACAAGTAGGAAACAGATCTTTGAATATTAGAACTTAGTGAGTTTATAGATTTTTGCCTTTGGACGCTAATGTCTCAAGATAGTCAGATCTGAAAAGTAGGTTTCTAACCCTCGAATGAAAATAAGTTTCCTTTCATGAATGTGAGAAATGGTAAAATGATAATTTTATGTGATTAATGAATTGAATAAAAAGGCTGCGTACAAATTTGGTAGCTATGATTGGTCTCTATAAGTATCTATTTACATTTCTGTAAGTGAGCATTTAGAACCAAAAGTTTTGCAAGTACAAACTGGAGGACTTAATTGCACTCACATCAGTTTGTTCTTAGTATTTAGGTTTACATATGTAAAAAGGTCATTTCCATGAAGAAACAATAGTCAGGCATCAATCATTCTGGGGTAGAAAGGGAAAACTGTTCACATGCATCCAATGGGAGGAAAGAAATTCTCAAAATATGTTTGACAAATGCCAAGGCATTAATGTTAAATTAAATGACAGCAGTAATTTAAAAAAATTGGAATTTTGTGATGCTCTACACTGGGCACAATCACAAAGTATGAGGGATATTATTAAATAATTCACAAAAAGGAAAGAAAGAGGGATATTGTCAAAAAATTTACAAAAAGTAAAATGTGTATTTGCTGCTGTACTAAATTCCACCAGGCATTACGAAGGCCCACTGTCTACACAAAGCTGCACACCAATTCTAAAACCACTTTAAGACTGTTACAATCCCACTCGTTTTTATGAAGAAATTCAGCATGGTCAGCAATGGAAGCAAAAGGATCCCTACCTGCAGTATTAGGTGCAGATGTAGAGCTGCTGAAAGAGCTAGTATAGCCAGAGGCACTGAAGGACCAGGCACTAGATGAAGGCAGCGTGGCGTTCTGAGATGATGTTGGGGATGACCCTGTATAAACAGCAAAAAAGCAACTAAGGAAATGGAAAATGATTTAACTTAAATCTTAAAATGATAACATTTGTTGCATTTTGTAATGAAAAGCTTGAGAAAAAAAAACAAAGGATGAAGGATGACTCTCAATGATCAGATATTAAATTCAATTCCAACATTTCCTAGGAATGGAGATTTTTTAGGCTGTTTGAATTTAGCCACGTCTCTGTCACATTTATGAAAATGCAGAACAGCTTCACAAAATAATTCATTCTATTTGTCCAAAATGAAAATCTGCCATGGGCCCTGCCTGCTGACACAGACCTACATAGATTCAAGTTTGCAGAAAATCTCTTCTTCACTCAACTAAGGAATTACTGACAAGTCTTCATTCTTTGAAATGCTGTACAGACCAAGATAAAAACATGCACAAAAACAAATAGTAAAAGACAACTTAAGCCATTATTGTCACATTAATACAAAACTGAGCAACAAAAGGCAGAACATTACTGAACATAGGAAGTAGTAACACTCCATATAAAGAGACAACAATCATACTTCATTAAGGACCAAGCATTTATATATTCCAACAACACAGAATGGTATTATCCATATATCATTCTACAGTGATTCATCTGCTTTTGAAGAGGAAAGAAACATTACATTTTATGTTGGCTGGTGGTCCTTTTAAGTAGTAAGTTCTCTGGGAGATTGAGTGTCAAAGGCAAAGGAAGCATGGGCACCCCACCCAGCCATGCTTCCAACCACTGCATGCTCCATACGTGACTGAGACTGTATATTGCGCACCAGGCTCCTCAGTTACCTGAGAACTTTGTGCGTGTATGCATGCATGGAACACCCAACAGAACTCACTTCAATTTCTGGGTGCAGGCTAAAATTTTTTTTACAAAATTTCTTACAAACTGAAGGACTACACTAATAATAAGTCAGAGTTCTGGGATAGCCAAGCTGACAGAGAGAGTGAGAGAGAACGACACGGAGACAGGGCGGGAGGATGAGGGAGGGAGGGAGGCAGGACGGGAGGGTGAGGGAGGGAGGAAGGCAGGACAGGAGGGTGAGGGAGGGAGGCAGGACGGAGGCAGGACGGGGCGGAGGCAGGACGGGAGGACGGGAGAGTGGGGGAGGGAGGGAGGTAGACAGGACGGGAGGTAGAGGGAGGGAGGTAGACAGGACGGGAGGGAGAGGGAGGGAGGTAGACAGGACGGGAGGGAGGGAGGTAGACAGGATGGGAGGGAGGGAGGTAGACAGGACGCAAGAAAGCAACACAGGATGGGTGGAACGAGAGAGAGGAAGGAGAAAGAGGGACGGTGGAGGGGATGAGACAGCGTGGTGGGGACAGGGAGAGAGAGTGAACTTGAGATGCAAAACTCCAGATTTAATGATCAGAACAGCAAAGTTGGACCAAGGTAGCTATGCTCAAGATGCTAGTGATGCCTGTGCTACAACTGTGGGATGACTGGATGAGATTTGGAGATAAAACTTTGCAGCAAAGCTCAAGAAATCTCAACCTTTACACAAATCTTTAAACCCTATTCAGGCGAAGTGGTTAATCTTCCAATTTCTGCTAAGTTTTTGACTTGAGTTTTGTTTTAGGGGTGCAAGTCAATGGATGCAGAAGAAAAAAATGAGTTAAGAAGCTTTCAAAAATATTAAGCTTCTGTGTTCCTTGTACTTCGAATATCTTCACCGAACTGACTTTTAAAATAGTGTATTTTGTTGTGGTAAAATTTTTTTGTTTTAAACCATGAACCTTGAAGAAACTTTTATTCCTTCAGTAAATTCCTGGGGTAGAATTTTAGCCTTTAAGGGTACGTTTTGAAGGCAGAAGTGGAAGTGGTTGCAAATCCTGTTCCCGCTCACAATCAAATGTAACTCGCATACTGCTCCACCACTGTGAATCGCTGTTGGAGCAGAACTGCTGGGGCAGGTACTGTGACAACAGCAGCCCACACTGCAAACTTCAAAAGTGGCCTCCACAGGCCTGTGAGAGCTATGGCAGAAGCTGGGGACCACAGCAGACAGGACGGAAGTTTGGGCGGCCAACAAATGCCATTTCTCAGGTGGCAGCTTTGGAGCCCTGGTGGAGACAGTCAGCCAAAGGAGGGATGTTCTGATGTGGAGGGATGGGAGGATGAGGCCACTACACCTCAGCAAGAAGGCTTGTGTGTACGTAGCAGTGGAGGTCAGTGGCAATAACCTTGTCTGGAGAATCTAGAACCAGTGCCAGGAAAGGTTCAATGATCTTCTGCACTCAGCACGGATGAGTCCCAAGTGGGCATCGTACTCAATGAGGCAGTGAGGAAGGTGGCCATCTGTGGTCATGTACGGATCTCAAGTAGTCTTGGATCACACATGTGCATGTGTCTCCTTAGACTGGATATATATATATCAAGCAGTAGCCTCTGGTTCAAAGGTTCAGACAGATGGTAATGTTCTTAAACCTTGGAGGCGTTTTGAGTTGGGGTGGGGGGACAGTGTGGTGTTCAAGGTGCAAGTTTCAGCACTCATTGGGGCTCTACATAGATCTGCAGGAGAAACGGAGCAACAATAATGGGGAGCAATTCGCTACTGGTGAGAGGGTGCCAAACCTAGTGATCCTCAATAGCCATGAGTTGGGAGCCCAGGAGCAGGAGGGTCACAAAGTCATGGAATGGCAAGTGTTTCTAAGCTAAGAGCTTGTTAGGCTGAAGCATGTGGCATTTAGGGTGAAGGTGATGATGGAAGCTCTGCTCCATCAGAACAACCTCATTTAAATGCCAGGCATTGAGAAGTCTAGATGCAATGGAGGCCAATTGCGATGTCCAGCATGCACAGAAATGTAAATTTGTGATACAAGTAATGAATCTTACCCTTTGTTCCCATCCCTCAGATGAGCTGTTCAGAGCCAGCTAACCGACGAATTCCCCCGCCACACTGGCTTGACACCTGAGACACTGGGATGTATAAACGGTAGGCCAGTTCTCAGCACCAGTGCAGATACATGCATGAAGGTGGCTGCTACCATGTCAGAAGACTTGCTCGGGCACAGTGGTGAGGGCACTTCACACTTATACGGGAGGTAGGGAATGTTTCAGGTGCCAGCAATTGGATCCGCTAGGGACAAGGACCATGCTGAGTCTGAGAGAGACGATGAGCCTCTGGAGTTTTCCACAAGGTGGCAAATGCTGGATGTCCGGCTGAAAACACAAGGAGATCCGATGGCGAGCCCGGATTATCTACGTGCTGTGGTCTCTGTCATGGGGGAGTCCTTGTGAAGCATGAGCACTGTGTTGACCCTGAGCTCTGAGTGCACAGCCTTATCCATTGAGAGACTGGTGACTCTCAGAGAGACAGCTCCACAAGTTTAGTCATGTGCTATTGGCATTGTACTTGGACCTTTAAGCCCTCACACAGACACTGACCTCCTGAGGTCAGTATCTGTGTGGGAGAACAAGAAGCCAACAAGTGTCACTCATGGTTACCCATTCTTCACTTGTGAGCAGTGAGCTGAGGATTCACCTCGGAATGGTGGATGAGGTAGCCACTGTCTCTGGGATCCCTTTCGTCTCTGAGCCCCGGGCAAGGGCACCAGCTCCTCAATCTCTCTGAAAGTCTCCATTTCATCCCAGGAGTCCACAGCAACTGAGGGTTGCCCGGCCATATCATAGAGCCAAGTCTTCCTGGCACTACTTGCACAGTCTCCACTGAAGAGGGCCACACCAGGGTCATCTCTGCCACCAGGGCAACAAGAATAGCAACCTGTCTCTAATGCTACTGTAAGCAAGGGGGTGATGGTGAAGGCATCTATAAGTAGCACCCAAAAACACAAGCTACAGATACTAGGTACAAGCAGGGTCCAACACACACTTTGAAATGGAGATATTTATGATCTGTGTGTAACCACCTTCTTTTTGCTCATCTCTGAATTTATCACCTTAAATATCACGCTCCATTTAAGTCAGGATGTGTCCTGTGCTGCATTGGTGTCAGATTAATCATTGCTTGATCAGAGATATCCAAGGTATCAAAATTTATTGGCCCCGTAGAATGGATAAATTAAGTACTTGGGACAATGCAACTGCCCACTGACACTGCCGGAAGAAAGAGCATGCCAGCTCATCTGAATCAGCACATTCCTCCTGTCCCTGCTCTTCTGAGTTCTCATTGCATCCTGGTCACTCTCACCTTCTGGCTGCTCAACATCAGCATTGGAGTACTTGTCTGTGTCCATGTCTGAAGCTGGTAGCACTGCATTATCATCCTCCTCCTGCTCAAAAAGCTCTTCCCTTGAGACAGCGAGACTATAAGAGGGCAGCAGGCTATCATAGCTCCATCTTCCACAGGCCAATAGCTCTTTCCACTACCACCCCTGTGGGTACATGGCAGTGGCTATATCGCTCCTTTGTGTCAGTCCTTGGTCATCTGAAAGGCATCATCAACCACCTTTTCAGTGGCCAACCCTTGTTGCCAGTCAACCAAATGAGCTGGAGTAGCAAAATGTCTGGGCACCTGCAAGTGACAGTGAATGTACGAATCATGGGAGCACACCTACAGAACCTGGACCCTGTGGTCACATAATCTGAATGTTCGAGCGAAAGCCGTTTCTGTTCACAAAGGGTCCTCGCTGGCCAGAAGGCGGCTTGATGGCCACATGAGTACAACCAATTGCTCCTTGGATGCAGGGAAACCCAGCTACGGCTATGAAACCTCTCTCCTACTCAGCCAAACAGACCTCACCTGTCCTGAAATGGATGAATCTGCTCATATGCCTGAACAGTGTGTCAGTGACCAGGTTGACATAGCTTCACGGAGCTGATTACAGGACTCGACAGAGATCACTCACAGCGCCCTAGAAGGATCGAGGCAAAAAGATCTGAGTGCCTTCAGAGTCACACAAATAGAAGTTATCTTGGGCCTTAAGATCTTCCAGATACTCATTATTGTTTCCCTTGAAAGCTGAAGTCTCCTGTGGCACTGGATCTCTGTCACGTCAAGGCAGTTGCAACACTGCTTGTCCACTTTGGCAGCTGGGTAGTCACGTCTTCTCCTGAGGCAGTCTTCTGATGGCCTTGATCATCCTGTGTCTGAATGTCTCCCATGGGGGATGCCTGCGACCACCTTGCCTCATCAGCAAGTTGACTAATGGGGCTCACCATGCACAAGAGAGTGTCAGAGGGATCCAAATCTCAGGTGCCAGCTAACAAAAATTTCACTGGACCTCCACAGTGATGTGCCCAACACCAAAACAACACTTGACACACCACAGAACAGCACCTCACCCCTAAAACACCTAAGTCCTCATCTACAGTTGCCAGTCGGAGCCTTTTATCCCGAACTTCAATTAAAAAGGATCAATTGCAGATGGCTCACCTGCCTGCATTGCCAATGCAACAAGCTTAAAATGGCACAGGCAAAGTGAAATTGGGATCAATTGGTGTTTTAATACCCTTCGTCACTTCTCTAATTATGGCAGGGTGCGCATCCAATCTGCACCTGTGAAATACTGGGTGAGTGCATGACATCAGTATGTGCTCAACGTCATCACCCGCTATTTAACAAACTTCGTTTTGGGTGCGCATATGCCTAGCAAAATTCTACTCCTGGATTTTCAGATTCTACAAGAAACATATTATTGCCGAGATCATTACATCTTAAAAACATAACTACATGTAGTCAACCGGCCTTTGCGTGTTTGCCATTAAATGAGAATGTGGATGATATTCTCCCTCAAATTCACTTTATGTCGCACAAGTAAATCTATAAATATAGTTAAGTCATCACATGACTAAGGAACTACAGTGCTCGGATGTTCTGTATAGATTCCAGTTTCTTTAACATATTTGAAAGTTAACAACATCCATATTATACAAATATATATACAGGCACACACGTAAAAACAGACAGAAATGGATGTATTTGCATGCAAATTACTTCAGCATATTGTAGCAAATCTTGAAAGTGCATTTACAAACTAGGACCAAATTAGTTTTAATTTCCAAACCAGGACTTAAATAATTGAATAAAACAGATACATTTCAAAAGAAAGCTTAAATTTAAGAAAATGGGACCATTTGATATCAGGAATGTTGAGCATTTTAAAGACATCTTTCCCTAAAAGCAGAACGTGTTGTAATTTTTCTTTGAGGAAACCAGAAAATAATCACCGTGTGAAAAGTGTAATTTGCAGAGTCTGTTTTGTGTACTATACTTCAGTCTATTCTGTCTTACCTCCACTCCTGTCCCTGAGCAGGTAGCGATCCACATCCCGGATAGTAGTATTAATTGAAGGTCCACTGGGGACACTTCCAGGTGTAACATTAGGATCAGTCTCAGGGTCGATGTTCTGTAGTCCTTTCCATGGCTCTCCAGGACGAAATTCTTTAGTAGTTAGGAAGTAGGCAGTAGAACAGTAAATCACTATTAGCAGTTTAGTAGTCACATGTTAAAACTACAACTTAATTACAGAGTAGTTTTGTCTAAAGTTTAAAAAATAAGATGCTACACTAATAACATTGATGCCACTAGCTAATATTTTGTGTTTTTATGAATTTGCTTTCATTCCCACATTTCCTGAAGGTATTGGCTCCTTGCTGGGCTTTAGTCAGCTTCCTGGTGCCCTTTGACACCTCAACCAAGTGACTATTGTTTAAGTGAGCATCAACAGAACGTTCAAACCTGAAGGGCACTTTAGCCAAGTCTGATTCGGTCCTTCCTAAAGTCCATTAAAATAATTACAACCAGCAGGAGAATAATCAGGAGAAAAATCACCTGCTGATTCGCCACTCCTTGAACACTGAACCCAAATGCCAGCCCAGCGGAGATCAGTAACTCAACAAACACTGGGAATGGAAGCTGCGACCACTGTAGTTTGTTCCAATCAGCTGTTCATAAGATTACTAAGCAAATTTATTAAGCTGAGTGAGTAACCCAATAATCACATTCTAAAATACCACATAACATAGTTCCGACTAGAAATGCATGGAAAATTAGGTTGTGATTTTTTTATTCTAATAAGGCTGTCAAATTGTTCCTTCACAATTTTAAACATGACAAAAACTAAAATGAAAATGGCTATTTTAGGTCTGAACAATTGCTTGATGTAGGATTTGACATCACGGTCCATTTTTCTGATAGTACGGATCTAAAATTTCTGACAACTAACGTTTTATCAGTGTTTTCTTTTGTGTGAGATGCTGGTATATATTTATTGGACAAAACATCTTAAACCTTGAGATTTAGTTACTGGAATGCATTACCAATCTTTATTGCTTTAATATTTGGCAATGAAATGTCTCATCCAGAAATACATTGTTAAGCATTACTGCAAAATAAAAGGCCAGCCACACATCATTTGATAGCACAATGTCTTTTCCAAACAGATGTGCATGCAATTATAATACTGCATGGTCACAGTGGAGCTCTCATTTTGACTCGTAAAAGAAATGCTAACTTGAGAACACCTTTCAAGCTAGTAGGAAGTATGCCACTGCTGGCACCCCATAACAGCCCTTTATACGAAACAACATTGAGAATCAATACTAAACTACTGCAATCAACATCTTTTGCAGATACATTTAACACATTTGAAAATATATCTGCCTTTTAACTATCATTTTGGAAATTAACCTATACAAACGGTTGCATTTCAAAATGATGCTCAACCACAGTGGCCTTTTGAAGCAGTATTATCCTTATGAATGCAACATCTGTTAGGTGGTAAAGGACCACATTACACATTAAATATCAAGTTAATAACCTTACAGTTGTGTTTAATCTTTTTCAAGATAGTTGCTTTTTTCTTTTAAATTTTTGTTAATGCATCAGTGAAATAAACATTGGTAATCAAAATGATAGCAAATTCCACACTGCGAGACTGAAAAGCTGTATATTAATATTCCATTTTGTAAAGTTGATCAGAAAATTAACTAGGCCAAACTGCATTGGAAATAATAAAATGGGGCATTCAGGCAAAGTGTATTTCATAAGATCACTTTACTCAAAAGTCAATCCAAAGTTGGTAGGAAAAAAAACACTGCTTACACATGCTTACCAGGCAATGCTTACTGCACACTTTGGTTCAGTTTCCTCCAACTTATAATGTCACAATACCCGTGCCTCAACAGGTGCAATGGCATGTTAACTTACTGAGAAAAATGAAGCATCAAATAGGTGTGTGGAAAACATAACCTGGTTGTGCACATTATACCTAGCTTGTTCTTTGTGGAAATATGTCCCAACAAATGCCTGGATTCATACCCATATGTAGGTACAGGATTTTTAAAAAAAACATGTGTGATTATGTTATGATGAGATGGCATGCACTGGAATCCAGGAGAGAACATCAGCTGTTAAGACCAGAGCTAAAATGTTAGATTATCACTACATCAACTTCCCTAATATAGTGCAGCTTTGTCTTCAGAATTCTACTCAAAAATTCTTGTTACGCATTTAAGCTCCTCTGGTGCAGATTAATCCCAAAGATATTAAAGGGGTCCAATTGACTGACATCTTTCACTGACATTATTAGGTAATATGTGCACTAAATTAGCAAATCTTGTTTAACACAGTTGGCAGCTGTTTTCAATTTACTAATTTCTTTCAATGTGTAATAAATATACAGGTCTCAGTTAAACACAACATTCTTAACACCTATTTTCTTTTTGCCAGTCTTTGGGGTTTACCTGGTGGCCAGTTAATGTTGGAGCCATTTGAGATCTTATCGGCAGGGGATTTGGCACGTGTCCAGCTATCACTGACTGGTACCGGTGGACTGGCTGGTGACTCACTGCTGGTTATCAGATCATATGGACTGTAGGAGTCCTCAAGGGAGGGCTTGCTTGTTGGACCAATATTGAGACCTCCAGGGATAGCACCTGAATATGCGTCAAGTGGGACAGAAAGGCAAGGTCATGGATATAAAAACATTTTGCTATGGACCTGACTCTGAATCTCAACAGTAGCTAAATTAGACCCAATTAGTTTACTAAATGCTGATGTAAGTCAGAATGAGACTTTGATGATCTATTGCTTCCTTTATTACAATATTAAAACAAATTTCATAGGTAAAACAAAAGTAAAACAATTTATCACAGTTAACTTAGAAAATATCACAACTGAAGAAATGTTCTGTGGTCTATTGTCCCAATTGAAATTTGCAAAGAAAATTCAGTACTCAAAGGGCTAAAAGACATCATCGCATGCTTTCAAGTTTGTCCTCTGTTTTAGCTGAATGTGCAAGACAAGAAAACGAACTGTTGTGTTGAACCTGACATTGAAGTCAGTTTGATGTTTAATTAATTTTAAAATGATGTAGCATGTTCTCAGAATTTGAAACATGTACATGTAGAGCCTTTCAAGAGACAGCCAATCAAAGTGCAACTGAGCCTATTTTCATTGTTACATTCTTGCATTTTCCAGCAAGTCTATTGAGCTCCTGCAAGAATTTAAAACCAACTGACCAATGAAGAATTTTGGCTTGCAAGTACTCTGCCCTTTAGGGCTCTTACCATGCTTGCTCTGGTTCTGGTCCAGCGATAAAGAATTGCCGCTTAAATTTTCCATAGAGTTTGGGTGGGTCCACTGCCTCAATCGAGATTGGGCTTGAGCTGAATCCTTCAAGGATAAACCACCACTTAGTTCCATGTTGTTTACATTCATATTCGGGATCAATCCAGCTGTAAGTGAAAAACATGAGAGATGAGATTGTTTAAATAATTCCCTTCACAAACCACCTACACTTTGTTCATCGTAAACTTCTGATCTAATCAACTGAGAAAGTCAGAGGTTAGCTTCCAAGTAGTCGCAAAACTTTTCTTTGAGCAAAATACAATTCAATGTTGGAACTCATTTCATACCAGAACCAAGATTTTTCACAAGTCAGCAACGCTGGAACACCACAACAGTATAGGTGTCCACAAGGTTTATTTATTTTTTTGCGTCACAAGCAGGCTTACAGTAACACTGCAATGAAGTTACTAGGAAAATCCCTTAGTTGCCATACCCTGGCACCTTTTCAGGTACACTGAAGGAGACTTTATGCGGCCAATGTACTTAACTAGCATATCTTTCAAACTGTGGGAGGAACCTGGAGCACCCAGAGGAAACTCATGCAGCTACGGAGAGAACGTGTAGACTCTGCACAGACAGCGATCCAAACCAGGAATCAAACGCAGGTCCCTGGTGTTGTGAAGTAGCAGTGCTAACCACTGTGCCACCATGCCGCCCGTTCTATCTTCCAGCCACAACGTTCCTCGAGATCTATCTTTTTCAGGCAGTCCATCAGCCAGCCTGAGTGCTCCTGAAGATTCATCTTCATTGTCAGGAGGTCCACCATCTTTTTTCAGTCGTCGGTCAGTGATGTTGGGCGCCTTTTCAATGTGGCACATTGAAAATACAAGGGTGTACTATGCATCATCAGGCCTGCCCTGCCATGGAACATGGCACAAAACAAACTGTTGCATAATTAATGAGGTTGGGGCCAGAAGATTTTGCATGTTTTCCCGCTGGCTTCTGCAGCAAGAAACATGCCATGCCCCAACTCCACCTTCAGAGCTTGGTGCCCAAGTGGAAGAATTATGCCCTATCTTTCTAAAACAATTCCAGTTGCAAATATGAGCAAATGAATACATCTGATATAATACAGCCATAAACATCTCTACTTCACGGAACTGTTTGTAGAATATCTTTAATGTTACCAAATGTCTCAATTTTGGTGTAAGCCGACTGATCTGATTTTGGAAAAGGGTAACTATGATGACTAGGAGCAAAATTTGAGATACAGCTTGAATTGCCAAAACACAAACATTAAAAATAATGGAACTTACAATTGTTGAAAGATGGCATGTTAAAACCAGAGATGAAACAGGATGAATGTGCTTGCATTTGTTGCACATCCTTAAAACACCCCAATCTGCAATACAGCTCAAGTAATTTGCTCCGATTGTAGGCAAAGATGACAGCCAATACATCCACAACCAGATCCCAATAATTAGTTTATGTCCAGGTAATTTCCTTGAAACTATAATGTTGTTTTAAGTATATTTATAAAGAAAATAATTCTACTAATATTAATACACTATTTTTTGTTCTAGCAATGCACTTACCCAAGGAATATGCAGGGAAAGAATTGGGTGATGTTTGCTGTTCTTTGGTCTGCAGGTCTGAAAGGCTGGGAGGCGGATGATGACTCAGATTATCAATGGTTACTTTGCCTGCAGATGGGTGTAATGGTGGATGTGGTGGTTGCTGTTTCATAAGCAAGGCCTGGGTCAGCTGCCGCTGGTGCTGTTGGATCTGCTGCTGCATGTTGTTGATTGTACGTGCAACCTTTCAAGAAAGAAAACCAAGTACTTAGAAGCAGTGTGAATACCAGCTGTGAGCAGAAGTTGCAATTCCCTCCTAACATGTTTCAGTTTTAAGCATAGCTAATTAATAAAATGGGAGAGACCATTTTTCTAAAGCTACATATATTTTATTGAATTGTCACCTACATTAAATTTGCTAAGTAGGTCACACATTCTGAATTTTAGGCTGAATTTTACAGGCTGTGTGTAGGCGGACCTGTAAATAGGGCACCTATGCCCACATCAATTTTACAGGTGGCAGAGGCAGCACTGGGTGGGTGGTCTCTACCTGGCCAAATTGAGATCGTCAAGTGGACAATCAATGCCCAATTAAAGGCCTCATCCCACTACCACTCTGGTTTAACAGGTGATAGGAGATCTGTGTCTAGCATGTACCCCTATGGGTTGCCAGCCCATGAATGGGCCCATTGTCAATCGGAGACTGTTCCCAGCAGTTTTGCCTCCCTGTGACTGCCCTGTCTTTTTGGCCAGCTGTGGCCTATTAACAAAGATGTCTTGCTGAATTTAGATTTAATCTAACAATTTGTACATGTGGAACAATGACCTGGAGGATCTATTAAGCAAACCAATAACTACCAGGCCATGGTGTGATCTTATTTTTAATAAGCAGTTTCATGTAGTTTCTTGGAAGGTTGATAATCATTTGAAAAAAATCTAATATTTTGAAGTTATACAAGGCCAGATTTTCTTCTCCGTTACAAGGCACAGTTTTTGCCATGGCCTGGTAGTTATTGGTTTGCTTAATAGATCCTCCAGGTCATGTACAGTTGTCCAGAGACTTTTCAGAGGATTAAGTGGGGATTTCAGCTAAAAGTGGCTCCACAGCATTGTCTGCTACAACGGATTTGAGAGATCTGAGGGGTCAAGACATGAGATCGTTTCAAACAATCAGATTGAAGAATCCTCATTACAAACACAAGCAAAAAAAGGACAAACATCATTTGTAAATTATTGTGCAAGGATTCTAAATAAATATTGGGACACACAAAGGAGTGATGAAAGGTAAATAGATAAACAAATTTTACGTGGTTTTTTTATTAAAAAATTGCAACGTTAATTTGAATAAAATGTCACATTAGCAAACTTAATTTTTCAGAGCTAAAGGTTGTTTAATGATAATCATCACTCATTACACTGTTAAGAACGCTTACGTCTGAATGCAGAAGCCCTAACTTTTCAACCAAAACTAGTGAGTAATTACCCAAGCTCATGTGCTTACTATGCCTAGTCTATCAGTGAAGAATGCAATTGCACATCTGGAGGAGCAGGGTGCCACTGATAACACTTCCTGATTTCCAAAAGTTGATACCAGATTTGCCCAGTATTAATGGTGAGCGTAGTCAGCCCCATCATTATTATTACAGCTAGTACGTATGCATGAGAAAATATGCTGCTGTTAGTGCATGTAAGAGCTTCAGGTCGGTTGAAAAAGCTGTACAATATGGCAAAACGTTGCAGAATATTTTCCAGAATGAGCAAAGGACTCAATTGCTTCCCATGGATTTCTAAGAACATTTTTATACTTGCATGCATGAAGGGCTGAAATCTTTAATTTGCAATTTAATATATTTAATGGATAGTAGAACTCTGTCTGAAATTTTGACGTTTCATATTATATTTCCTACAGGTTATGTGTGTTGTTTTCTTGATTAAAGCCACATTTCCAGATGAGACTTCTTCAGGGTGCAGTGAAGAAGAAAATCAACTTGGGTAGGATTTATTTTCAATTCTGTCTTCTATTTGATTCCACAGATTTAATGAATGATTTGGAACCAAGGGGTTTAAAACACAAAAATTTGTTTTGCCATCCCTTGTCAAGAATGCATCGATTCAACTGTGCTGTACCATTGGCTAGCTAGTGTGAATCCTTTCTATTTAAATACTAATGAAACAGTGAAGAAAAGCAGGCTGCATATTATATTCTCCTATGCATAAATAGGGGAAAAATTTGAAGTAAAGATAATTTAGCGACTTTAAAAACTGCTCATTACATTAATCCATGCTGTGCAGAGAATACATAGTTGTTTTCTGATGACTAATTCCAGATCTTAGGTTGGCTATACTAAAAAAAGTTTCCTTTTAGTATCATGGTCTGTGAAATGTCTTCAAGTTGAGCAAATGGCTGCCAGTTAACTATACCTACTTGCTGCTCTTGTTGTCTAATGGTTCCAGAAACATTACGTTGGGCCTGTAACATCTGCTGCTGGAAGAGTAAACGCTGGTAGGCCTGCAAGCACAAAATGGAAAATGAAAATGAGTAAAATCTTCAAAGTGAGAGACTAGTGAATTCAGGAAGCACTTCAAAAATCTAACAAAAAATATTTCTGACTTGATATTTGTAACAGGGCATTTCTATGCTTATTGCTTCTTTGACTTTTCTTTCCCAAATTCTTGCTGAAAGTCTGATTAATTGAAGACAAACTCCGTTTTATTTTGGAATCAATGGATTTAATTAATGTCATATGATTTCCTTATGAAGAAAATGCTTAGGTCAATTTCTTAACACTAATATTTCCAAAGATTCCAATACAAGATTCTGCAACAGCATATTTATTTTTACAACAGCATAATTTTTTTAAAAACAGCACACTTGGTAGTGGCATATTCTGTTCCAATAAATAACAATAGAATCCCCATCATGCAGGAGGTCATCATTCGGCCCATCGAGTCTGCACTGACCACCCATCACCCTTCCAGGCCTTCCCCAAGGACCCCCTCACTGCTTCCAACCCTATTCCCATAACCCTGAGCACTTGCCATGGCCAATCCACCTGAGTTGCACATCTTTGGACTGTGGGAGGAAACTGGAGCACGTGGAGGGAATCCATGAAGACATGGGGAGAACGTGCAAATTCCACACAATCACCCAAGACCAAAAGGGAACCTGAGTCCCTGGTGCTGTGAGGCAACAGTGCTAACCACTGTGCCACCCTCTTTAGCTAATACTACTAGAATTTTAGATTCCTTTGCTCAAAATACTCCAACTCCCTTAAATGGGTAAGTGCATCTTTGTAACTAGACAGAAGTGCTGTATCTCAGAAAAAAAGGAAAATTCTGAAGAAGCTCAGAACTTTTGGTGACAGTTAAAATGTCCAGCCTGCCTGCCAATGGCAGTGACGTTGGGAAAGTATGGAGTACAAGTCAATTTTCTTTTTTGACTAAAGGAAATACAATGGGGTGGGAAACTATGGAAGAGAATCCAAACTCGTGCATGGAATCCCTTTATGGCGTGTCATCATGGAAAACATATACATATTTTGAAAACTGAATTGATCCTGCAGAACCCAAAAAACATGTGATTGGCACTTAAATGAATTTCTAATTACCATAAATTATCACTGTGGTTGAGGGTTCCAATCCAGGAAAATGACTGTCACAACATTACTTACCAGCTGCAGCTGATAGAGTTGGTTTAACATAGTCATATGCTGAGGATTAATTGGCGAGGCTAATAGTGCAGGGTTGAGACCCATGTTTTTTGCTGCAAACTGCAAGAGCTGTGCTTGAACCTTCAATGAACACAAAAATATTTAAGTACTTATAAATCTTTGAGCCCAGGAATTTCATAATTTCCTGAAAGCTTAGCATTTAAAAGTTTTAGTTTTATGAGCATTTTTAAAACTATTTGCACAGCTTTTAAAATCTTGTTTCAAATATCAATGGTACAGTGCTACAGAAAATGCTATTTCAAATCCTTGGCACAGCCCAATTATCTTAATTTCATTAACTTGATAATCCAATGAAATGTAACAGTAAAATTTTAATGACTTCTATTTGTGAGGCTATTGATGTGGCTCAAAACCAGATTTATTCATTCTTTACTCCAGCAATAAGTAAAGTAAGCAATTAAAATGAATTATACATCGGTATCGAGGTTCAGAGATCTTATGCAGTATATACTGTTCTTTTCCTATGGCCTCCAAAACTAGCATTAGATGGATGCTAGCGAATTTATGAATTTAGAAAAAGTGGTAGGTATGAATCGAATGCTTCAGTTGGCTATTCATGATGAGTAACTTTACGTACCTGAGGGGATAGAAACTGAGGCACTTGAGCACGAAGACTAGGCTGGGATGAGTTTAGAGGTTGCACTGGCGGCTGCTGTTGCTGCTGCATGGTCCTGGCTTGTGCTGCTCCACTATTGCCAAACATACCTAGATTGCCACTCTGCAAATTCATAAAAATACCTTTTTACCAGACAATCACATAGGAAAACAATCATATATCTTGTTCATCATACATACATCTGAAGGTTGACACTAAAATTTCAGTGGAACATTACCATTCTTTCATTTATTTTATAACTTCAACAGTAGTCATTTTCATGATATATAACCAATCTTATTGAGAGATAGTGGCATTGTGATATTGTCACTGGACTAGTAATCCAGAAACCCAGGGCAGGAACTGGGGACCCACATTCAAATTCCACCATGACAGATGGTGAAATTTGAATTTAATAAAGAAATTCAAAGTGTAATGATGATCATGAAACAGATATCGATTATCATAAACCCATCTGGTTCACTAATGTTTTTCAGGGAAGGAAATCTGTCATCCTTACCCAGTCTGGCCTACATGTGACTCCAGAGCCACAGCAATGTGGTTGACTTTTAAATGCCCTGTGAAATGGAGAACCTAAGAACTAGGAGCAGGAGTAGGCCACCTGGCCCCTCTAGCCTGCTGTGCCATTCAATACATGGCTGATCATTTTGTCAACTCAGTTCCATTTATCCGCTCGCTCACCATTATTCTTAATTCCTTTCCTGTTCAAAAATTTATCTATCCTTGCCTTAAAAACATTCAATAAGGTAGACTCAACTGCTTCACTGAGCAGGGAATTCCACTGTTTCACAACCCTTTAGGTGACGAAGTTCCTCCTCAACTCAGTCCTAAATCTGCCTCCCCTGACCTTGAGGTTATGCCCCCTAGCTCTGGTTTCACCCACCAGTGGAATCAACTTCCCTCCTTCTGCCTTATCTACTCCCTTCATAATCTTATGTTTCTATAAGATCTCTCCTCATTCTTCTGAATTCCAATGAGTGTCCCAGTATACTCAGCCTCTCCACATAAGCCAACCCTCTCAACTCCAGAATCAACCTAGTAAATCTCCTCTACGCCCTCTCCAGTGCCAGAATATCCTTTCTCAAGTAAGGAGACCAAAACTGACATGGCCTCACCAGTATTTTATACAGGTGCAACATAACCTTGCTGTTTTTGAACTCCATCTCTCTAGCAATGAAGGACAAAATTCTATTTGCCTTCTTAATTACCTGCTGAACCTGCAAACCAACTCCTTGAGATTCCTATACAAGGATACCCAGGTCCCTCTGCACAGCAGCATGTTGCAATTTTTTTACCATTTAGATAATTGTCCATTTTGCTGTTATTCCTACCAAAATGGAACTTACCAACATTGTACTCCATCTGCAGACCCTCGCCCACTCACTTAGATTATCTACATCCCTTTGCAGACTTTGTGTCCTTTGCACACTTTGGACTGCCACTCAACTTAGAGTCATCTGCAAATTTTGACACACTACACTTGGTCCCCATCTCCAAATCATCCATGTAAATCACGGTCCCAAAACTGAATCGCCAACCAGAAAAACACCCATTTACCCCACTCTTTGCTTTCTGTCAGTTAAGGGCAGCAAGAGGGCAATAAATGCTGGCCCAGCCATCAATGCTTACATCCCGTAAATGTATAAAGAATCACCTCAATCCTTTAATATATTTAATTCAAATGTTCCAAGCAGCACATATTTATACATGATGTTTAACAAATTTGGATTTTTTAAAAATGGTTTTAAAGGCTGACAGAATTTCAAGGGAAACTTGGTCAACATTGTTGAGTATGCTAAGTTAAGGTTGCAACTAAAGGTTGTCCAGTTCCTGTGGTAAAGCAATCGCGGCATTTTTCACAGCCATGTGAACAAACAGCTGTCGTTCTCATGAGTCAAAGTCAAACTCTGCGCAGGATTTTACAACTGCACTCCGGTGAGATTGTAAAATCCCGCCCGAGATCAAAGAATTCCGTTCTGCACACCCACCCCGAAATTCCAGCCTCTGTTCTTAATTAAATACACACATGCAGATTAATACACTTTTCTTACTTATAACATTTTCAATGATGGAAAAGAGCTAAAGAAGTATTCAGCTCTTGACAGAAATGCAAAGTAGTATGGTAACCAAGAGTGCATTAAAAACAAACCTTGAAAAGTTTATTATGCAGTGGGTGCAGATGCACAGAAAAGGAGAAAAGATGATCCCTTCAAGTGGTTTCCGACAATTTGTACAAGACTATCATTTGTGCTGTCCTGCAAATGGTTACCATGCTATCTAAATCAAGCAACTCCTGCATCAGGGAAAATAAACAACCTTGAATTGCTATTGTTGGACAGGAGGATGGGAATTTCAAACTTGTGAGCATTTTGGGACATTATATAATGAGCGTGTGATAGTACTTTTAACTTATTGTTGATCACAGAATTCATACAGTGCAGAATGAGGCCATTTGAACCGAGTCTGCACCAACTCTCCATCAGAGCATCCCACCCAGGCTCTATCCCTATTATCCTACATATTTACTCCACTAATTCCCCTAACCTACATCTTCATAGAATCATACAGCACAGAAGAGGCCCTTCGGCCCATCAGATCCACACCAACACATTAGAAACACCTGAAGCCCACCTAATCCAATCTGCCAGCACATGGCCCATAGTCCTGAATGTTATGATGTGCCAAGTGCTCATCCAGATACTTTTTATAGGATGTGAGGCAATCTGCCCACACTAGCCTCCCCAGGCAGTGCATTCCAGGTCATCACCACCCTCTGGGTAAAAAAGTTTTTCCTCACATCTCCCCTAAACCTCCTGCCTCTCATCTTGAACCTATGTCCCTTTGTGACTGACCCTTCAACTAAGGGGAATAGCTTATCCACTCTGTTCATGTCTCTCAATCAGGTTTCCCCTGTCTTGTCTGCTCCAACAAAAACAATCCAAGCCTATCCAACCTTTCTTCATAACTTAAATGTTCCATCCCAGGCAGCATTCTGGTGAATCTCTTCTGCACCCCCTCCAGTGCAATCACATCCTGGTAATATGGCAACCAGAATTGCACACGTACTCTAGCTGTGGCCTCAAAGTTCAATGCAACTCCAACATGACTTGCCTGCTTTTGTAATCTATGCCCTTAACACATAAAGGCAAGTGTCCCATACGCCCTTTTCAGCACCCCAACATATCCTTCCACTTTCAGAGATCTGTGGACAAACATGCCAAGGTCTCTTTGTTCCACAGAAATTCCTAGCGTCTTACCTTTCATTGAATTTTTTTTTGTCAAATTACTCCTTCCAAAGAGTATCACTTCACACTTTTCAGAGTTAAATTCCTTTGCCACTTCCCTGCCAATTTGACCATTCTGTCTATATCTTCTTGTGGCCCAAGACACTCTGCCTCACCGTTAACCATCCATCCAATCTTTGTATCACCCGCAAACTTACTAATCTTACTCCCCAAATAGTCAATGTCATTTATAAAAATGATGAATAATAATGGGGTCAACATAGATCCCTGGGGTATGCCACTGGACACTGGCTTCCACTTACAAAAGCAGCCTTCTGTCATCACCCTCCGTCTCCTACAATTGAGTCAATTTTGAATTCACTTTTATCAAAATACTCTATGAATTTACTTTCTTTACAAGTCTCCCACATAGGACCTTGTCAAATGCTTTGCTGAAATCCATATAAAGCACATTGAGAGCACTACCCTCATCTACACATCTGGTCACCTCCTCAAAAAAATTCAATCAAATTTGTTAGGCATGATCTCTCTCTTTCGAAGCCATGCGGACTATCCCTGATCAAGCTTTGCTGCTCCAAGTAGAGATAGATGCTCTCCTTCAGAAGTTTCTCTAATAGTTTTCTACTACTGATGTGAGACTCACTGGTCTGTAGTTCCCTGATTTATCTCTACACCCCGTCTTAATTAGCAGAATCACTGTTGTCCAGTCGTCAGGCACTTCCCTTGGCCAGAAAGAAGTTGAAAATTTGGATCATAGCCCCTGCTATATTCTCCCTTGCCTCCCGCAACAGCCTACTTAGCATGGCCAATCCACCTAACCAGCACATATTTGGACTGTGGGAGGAAACCAGAGCACATGGAGGAAACCCACACAGACATGGGGAGAATCCACACATACAGTCAGTCATGCAAGGCCAATATTGAATCTGGGTCCCTGGCATGGTGAGGCAGCAGCGCTAACCACTGCGCCATTACGCTGCCCTTTAACCAAAGCAGAGTGTTGCTAATCCAATAAACAAAACAATTTTACCAGCGTTGGCCTGAATTATTCAAATATACAACTCTACACAAGTTAAAAGAATCCTAACCATTATAAACTTGAGAAATACCAGCTGCAGTAGGCCATTTGGCCTTTGGAGCCAGTTAGACCATTTATAAAGATTGTGGTTAATGATGTTCCTCACCTCCACCCTCCTACCCTCTGACAATCCATATCCTTCAACTCGTTTACTTTCTAAAGCTCTAACTGAACTTACCCTTAAAAACACTTGAAAAAAATGCTGGTGTTACAGACTATAAAACGGAAACGAATGATTAAAGGAAGCGACTAAATGTGAGCTTCTTACTTAGTGTGCAAAATTTAAAGATGCAGAGCAAATGCTATGATATTTACAAACCTAATTCCTGAAAAGGTTTTGCACAACTCCATGACTTCAGCATCATCTTGGAAATATTGGAAGGGCAACCTTAAGCTACAAGACTAAGCAACCATCTTGAAATGGCAGATCCATCAAAGATCAATATGACATTTTGCAAGATTGTCACTTAAGGTGGAATATTGCAATGCCAATGTAGTATTCTTCTCTACAATGCTGTGTGTATCCTGGTGAGTAGCAAAAAATAATTACATTTACCTAACCTGCAGTTAGTACATATGAACTGATTGCTTCTTCAAATGGAACAAACGTTGAGGCCCTCCACAAAAATCATCAGTCAGATCTTCAAACAAGATGCTATTCTCTGTAGCTTGCGTTGGAAAAATTTTACAAGTAAAAGGATGAAAGTGTAATTTTGTTAATCCAAACACAAAATCACTGTGTGAAACAGGTAAAGAAATGGAAGGAAGTGGCCTGCTCATTTCCCTCTAAGTTGGTCAAGTGGTCGTATCTGGAGAGGAAAATGGGGGTTGCAGGCCTTCTGAAAAAAAAATTACAAATTACAAAATGAAGTTGATGACATTGAGTTGGGAAAAAAATTGCATGGCAGGTGGAATTCTTAGTTTCTGGGCAGAACAAGACCACTTCTCCTCTAAATTCCAAAAGTCTGTTGATTTAACATTGTGGAGGCTCAAGCAATAATTCATTAATGGCCAGCCTTACCTGTCTAGAAGAATTCAAGTTTTGCATGCCCAGCCCCGAGGCAATGGCACCAAGGGCCTGATTAGGGTGTGCACTGTTTGAAAGGGCAAGCTTCAGGCTTGGTGAAGGCAAAAATGGTGAAGTAGGGGACTCTTCCACTGGGCCGCCATCCTGATTGGAGAAAGATAGGGTGAGCTATGCAGTGCCAACCATGGCATGGCACCAATTTTCAGTGAAATACGAAGGGGGTCACAGCAATAACACAACAGGGATTTCATAGTTTGAAATAATTTTAGTTAAAGGGATGATGGAAACATGTTTCAAAGACAAAAGTGATGGAGGAGTGGTTGGGGAAGAGAGAAAGAGAGAAGGAAACAAAAAAAGAGAAAAAAAGAGTTAAGTTGCATGGCTAAAAATCTTTTTCATGCCAAAGATAAATGTGCAAAGATTAAAAATAGCAATTATTGCAATATTAAACAAACACCTTGCAGGCAAGATAGAATAACAATGACAGTGCATTCATGATCTCTTTCATAACATGGACATTATGTCCAAACCAAAAGGTCCGGGTGTCAATTTTAAGGGACACCATGTAATTCATTTAACCTACATTTCAATAAGTTTGGTTATATATATTAATCTGCTATTTAAATAAAACACCAAATATTATATTCCTTTGACAAACTGTTTTGGTATGGGCTTCAAAATTCACCAGCCAAATGTTAAACGTAGGCACAAACACTAAGTAAAAAAACAATTCATGAAATTCCTCCTGCAACATTCAAACTACCCTATGAGAAATCAAAATATGCTTGTCTTTAGATCTTAAATGTTCTTCTTTGGCTAACTTGGCGTAAAGCTTACTTGAATGATATTGACATGGTTCATTAAATAAATATTTCTGTATTTGATCCACGCTAAGAAAATCATCAACAGTTAATGAACACACTGATGATTGCACATAAAATCTAAAGAATCTCTTCCAAAGCATTAGCTAAACAACCACATTTATTAAAGATTAAGTTCTGCAACTGAACTTGCATTTATAGAGAGCTTTCAACATAGAAAACATTCCTATGGCACTTTAAAGAAAAGGTGAAAAAAAAGCAATAGGCAAGGGAACAGATGCTATTGAATACAGGAAGTAAGAGCAACAGCTGCACACCCAAATGTTGCTACATTCAAGCCAAGGTCAATACATCAAATACCCAAAATCAGATGAACTAAAGCTCTTGCAATGAAGCAAAACTTAATTAAAGTCAATAATTGAGACAATAGAACGTGCATACTAGGTACCAAGTAACACCCTAATGTGTAGTGAAAACTGAGGTTTTATTGACAAACGAATGCATGATTTTAGAAACAAACACCAAAACTCAAAGCACTAAAAATATCAGACAGCTTCTACTGGTATCCTTCAGGGCTTTGACTTCTGCATGTTCAGATTCTTGAACAAAATCACTTTGAGAAAGATGCATAATGTGATTAGTGTAAAGAGGATCCATCTTACTTTAATCTGGTCACCATAAAATCATCAGCCTCCCCATTTTATGGCCGACTACAATCATCAGTATACATGAGTCAAACTGCAGTTTGACAAAACTAGAGCTTTCTCTTTCGCCATGAAATCATGAGTAATTAACAATCTTTCATTGCATCACAAGATAGAAATTTACTGGGGTCACACGCAACTAAATATTTTAATCATTGCAAGTGGAGTTATAGGTTAGTAATACAAGTCAGCAACATGCTTTGACTTCTTGAAGTGATATTCTGAGAATTAGCATAAGGGGATATTGATCAATTCACAGACCAATGAAATAAGACTTCCAAATTTTTAAGACAAGAAAAATTGGGGTGATTGATTCTCCCATTGCTTGATTGCACCCCCTCCTACCCCCTCTTTCACTGCAACGGAGTGAGCTACACTAAACCCCACTGCGCTGGAAAGAATCTCTCTAGGCGTGGTGGTGGGAACACGAGCAGGCCTGCAGACTTCAATCCTGGGCCTGCTAATGCTATTGAAATTGTATTCAAATGTCCATTTGCATACATTATGATTTCTATCGTGGAGCTGATGGCTTTGATAATCCGGCATCCATAGAATCGCGGAAGCCGTGGCCCATGAAACAGCCTCCGCCCGAGTTTCCCACCCCATGTGCTACAAAAGCAGCGCAGTGGGATGGAGAATCGCCCGCACTGACTCTGCATTAGCAGAAAATGGCAAGCTTGAACTCATTTTAGAGCCCATGTGCTTTTATTTTTAAATTTCACTTCAAACTTGATGTCAGTACAGGACAACTTAACTAGGGGCGGGGGACAAAAGAACCTTTCGATTCACTTGACTTTGAGTGAATAAATTTCTTTAAAAAATAAGTCCAAATTAAAACTTTACACTTTTACTTTTGGAGCTAAACTTGATTTTTCCTACACGTTACAAGTGAGATCCGAATGTTACTTGAATTACCATGAGGTGCAAGCATTTCCCAGCCAATTCTTTTCTACTCAGTGTAGAACAGCGCATAATATTCCATCAGAACCCCTAAACTTGACCATTACATTTTAAAAATATCGATCAGTTTCGTTCACTAGTCTGGGGAACTTGTCATCAGGCAACACACCTTTTTGTTCTTTTTCTGTTACTTATTCAAAACAAACCTTGTCAAAAAAGGGGGGCCGATCCATGGAAGACTCTTTGGGGATAGAAGGTGGTCGGCAACCAAGTGGTTTAGAAACTATTCCATTGTAATCTGACATTCCCATTCCACGTTTGTCCATCTCCACTTTTTTTTCCAACAGAGCACCTGGAAAAGGGGAAAATCCATCTTAACATAAAACAAAAAGGAAAAGGAAAAAAACAGAAGACAAACATTAACTTTAACTAAAGACATTGCTAGGTGACTAGGTAAAACAACAAAAATACACACAAAAAGAAACTGAAACAAGTGGTCGTGGAGTATGAAACACAGATGGGAAAATGTGTGATTGTTAATAATTCACCATACACTGACATCCCAATTTATGCCAGGTCACCTGGTGAGTTTTAAGTGGAATAAGCAAAGAAATCTCTTGGGAGGGTAGAGAATAGACGAAGGTGAAAAGAAGAACTGTGCAGGTGTCTACATAAGGTATCAAATAACTACTACCAAGGTTTAACATTCAAAAGGAAATCATAGTTAAAGTTTGTGAAACCCCAAAGCATAACAGTCATTAATCCTAGTACAGTATGCATTCCAGAACACTGCCCAAATGTGAAGAGACACAAACAATACTTGTTCTAAAAATGTTTGCAAATGGAATATTTTTCCCCAAGAATGTAAGGGTGGTAAAATCTTATTCAGGAAAGCAAACTGAAAAACTGTAGATGAATTAAGTTCTAGTTAGTTCGCAGATAAAACTCCTAGAAACTGTATTATGGATGGAAATTAACAAATCACCTAAAAAGGCATAGACCAATCAAAAGTGTTAGTAAGTTTTCTGAAGGAAAGGTCATGTTTGATTAAATTAATTAAATGTGTTGTGGAATTATAACATGCATAGATAACATTTGTACTTATAAATTTTCAGAAAGCATTTGAGAAACCATACCGTAGGAGACTTCTTTGAAAAATGAAGTCATGTGCCACATAGCTGCATGAAGGTCAAGTTATCAAGAAAACCTACTACTGCACTTTGAAAGGTACTTTGTTGACTATAATACACTGAGTAATGTCCTGAAGTAAAGGAAGCTGCTATTGTGATGGAATTTGTGGTTTCAAAGCTTGTACTTTTTTGTGTAAGGCCCGAAAAGAAACTGAAAAGGGAAGTCCACCTTCCGGTTTCCAGTTGAGCACCTTCTGGTTCTCAGTCGTACTAAACCGAGATTGGAAATCAATACTTGTGGGAAATTGAAACTGGCTGAAACCATATGAAAATATACGGCATCATCCGAAATCAGATGATCCCAGTGCTGCAGTACAGACAGGCTGAAAAAGATGGAGGCTGGATCCAGGAGCTGATGATGGGAAATATATAGTTTTTGCAGCAGTAGTTTTTTTCTTGAAGATAGCATTAGTCTATTAAGACCATTGTAAGTGCAATTTTTGTGAAGACCATATCCGTGGAACTCTAGTTGTGCTGCCCTAGGTTGGGGATCACATCCTGAGCCTGAGTGAAGGACCTGGAATTCTTAGTGAAAATGATAAGAGGTTTGAAGGACTTTGGGTTTGAGATTGATGACAAATATGCTGAGGGATTGTTCAGTAAATTTCTAAGAACTGTCTTGGTTGCATAACTACCACTTGTGTTCTTTATAATTTGCCTGTTAATTCTTTAGTTTATGTTGATTTTAGATGTGATTGTTACAATAAAATTCAGGAGTGGAATCTTGTCCGTTGATTTACTCCTTGGGGTCATTTGGTAAATTCACTACTTTTGGTTTGTTGGTCTCCATAGGGATCATAACACTATATAAATTTTTTAAAATTACTATATGATCTTTAACAACTTCCTAAGCCAAAAGTTAAACAGGTGCTGTAACATTTCATGTAAAATATGATGCAGCACTTTGCTAGGATTGTACGAGTGTGTCAGCCTAATTTATAAGTTGACATTTGAACCCATAACCTTCTGACCTAGAGTACAGAGCTACCAATTGAGCTAATGGACATTTTGTACTAAATATCTCCCATTTATTCAATTACAGCTCATTCCCCGAATTATGTTCAACATAAATTTTATTCTTGTTTTCTAACAGCCTCTGCAACAATTTATGATCTTAACATCTAGCAGGAAAAACAGATGTACAAGATGTACATCAAATGCAATCTTACTGAGGCCTGAGTTTTGTTCTTCCAGAAGTCTAACCACGCTGCAACTAAATGGTAATACAAAGAAGATGGGCAGCATCAACTCTACATAAAAAATTAAAAAATACCCTATGATGGAAAAGAACTACTACAACTGGAAGGAAAAATCTAGAAGACAGTCGTGATATCCGTCTTCTTAAATATTGCAGAAATTTGGGTATCAAGGAGAGGGGAACCATGACTGGCCACTAATGAGATGTGGACGTTGAGGTGGATCTGTTGAGTGGCAAAACAAGGACAAGATCAGGAAGGAGTGTATGAGGGGGTCAGTGAAGAGTACGGAAGCATCAAAGAAAGCAATTGAGGACAGCTTCAAATGGTATGGTCTATTGTGGCATGAAAGAGGACAAGCAGTAAGATGTGTGATGGAATGAGACTGCCAACAAGGAGAACAGGAAGGCCTAAAACCAGGTGGAAAGATCTGGTGACAAGTGACTCAAGTGTAGAAGAATTGGAAGGGGAATGGATATTGACAGGAGATAAAGAACAAAGAACAAAAAACAAAGAACAAAAAACAAAGAACAAAATCAGCCCGGGAAACAGGCCCTTCGGCCCAACGAGCCCGCGCTGCTATCTCAACACCACCAGTCCACCTCTCTACCCATGACCCCTATCTAATGTTTTATGGCTATCCTAAAGATACAGAATGTTAGTCAACCAGCATTCTGGTGACCCCAAATTAAACAAACAACCTGCAAGAAGGTACATTCCATAAAATGCGTTAGCACGAATGAAGATTTTATTTTGTAATTAAACATGTTACAGGATAGTTTATGGTAAGGGAGAATGTGGTTTTTGGGAGCAAGCTGTTTATGTTATTTAAGAATTTGGGAGGGGTGCGAGAGCAATGAAGTGGGTTGAGGAAATTAATTTGATTTGAAGTTTGAGCCTTCCGAGCAAGCTGAAACCTTTGCAACCCGTTCTATCCCATTGGAAACCTTTCAGCTCTGTTGATTTCAAAGTACAGAGCTTTGAAAGAGGCTTCCATTGACAGCTTATGGATTTCTACTCAGGCTCCAGTCAGTTGTGTTTATTTACATTTCCCTTCATCCTTGAATGCATCTCAAGTACCTCCATTGTTCCTAATGGCAATGTTGGCGTTGACTTAGCCTGACTGAAAGTTTTGGTTTCTTCAAAAGAAATAAGTGGCGTAACTTCCTCTTTTGCAGACCATTTATTCCCTTTGAAGAAACCAAAGCCACATCCAACAACATGCTCTGAAAACTCTTGCTCACATTCCAACATAGCAGCAGAGCTTACACGGTAGTTAACACTGCCGTCTCACAGCGCCAGGGACCTGGGTTCAATTCTGGCCTTGGGTGACTGTGTGGGGTTTGTATGTTCTCACCGTGTCTGCATGGGTTTCCTCCAGGTATCCTCCCACACTCCAAAGATGTGCAGGTTAGGTAGACTGGCATACAATAAATTGCCCCTTAGTGTCCAAGATATATTGTTAGGGAGATTAGTGGGGTGAATATGTGGGGTTACTGGGATAGGGTAGGCCTGAGTAAGACACTCTGTTGGAGAGTTAGTGCAGACCTGGATGGGCCATATGGCCTCTTTCTGCACTGTCAGGATACAATGAAAAAAATTCTTAGTAAAACAACCCACAGCATTCTTAAATAAAAGTGAATTTATTCTATTCCCCAAAGTTATTCTATCCACAGAACCTTTAATAAAAAATTGCAGGCTCTAAACTGCATTTTTGCCTAAAACTAATTATGTATTCCTTGGGCCATACCCTACCCTATTTATGTATCAAATTTCAGTTAAAACTGTCCATTAGATTTTGAGACACATTGTTTACAGACAAATAGACTAATATGGGCAAAAAGTAGTACCTCTGCCTATTTTCATTGGCAAGAGGTAAAAATGGACTGGAATAGTCCACGACTTGTGGATCAGAGGACGAGGAGGCTGGGCACTGTAGTCGCAGAGAAACAAGGAAATGGCAAGGACTTTGAACAAATACATTTGTCTTCATGACAGAAGATACTAAAAGCATCCCAGAAATAGTAGAAAAATAGGGGAGGGAGGAAATTAAAGTAATCACTCACTAGATAAAAAATGCATAGCAAACTAATTGTATTAAAAGCTGATAAATCCCTCGGACCTAATGGTGTGTATCCTATGGTCTTAAAAGATGCGGCTGCAGAGATAAAGATGCGTTGTATGTAATCTTCCAAAATTCCCAAGAAGCTGAAAATGATCCAGCGGATTGGAAAAATCACAATCGTCCCAATTTTAAATAAGGAGGGAGAGAGAAATCAGGAAGGTAGAGGCTAGTTAGCCTAACTTCTGGAATTGGGGAAAATGCTGGAGTCTATTATTAAGGAAGGACATTCACAAAATTTAACACATCAACTAAAGTCAACTTAGCTTTATGAAACGGAAATTATGTTTGACGTTTTTATTAGGAGTCATTTGCAGTGGATAAAGGGGGACTGGAAGGTGGAGCATATTTAGATTTCCAAGAAGAATATACTCTAGTGCTACATAAAAAGGTTACTGCACAAGATGAGAGCTCATGGTATTGGGAGCAATATATTAGCTTGTGTAGAGGACTGACTATTAGAAAACCAAAAATTAGTATATATGAGTCATTTTCAGGTGAAGAGTAGATAACATGGGTTAGTGCTGGGACCTAAACTAATTACAATCAATATTGATTTTCATAAAGGGTACAAATGCATTGTATCCAAATTTGTTGACGGTAGAAAGATAGATGGGAAAGCAAGTTGTGAGGACAGCACAGAGTCTGCAAGGGGATGTAGTTGTTTAAGTGATTGGACAAAAAATTGGCAGATGGAATTCAATTTTGGGAAACTTTGAAATTACCCATTTTGGTAGGAAGAATCAAAAAGCAAAATGCAGCAAGTATTTAGGGAAGTAAATGGAATGTTAATTTTATTGCAAGGGAAATGGAGTATAAAGGTAGGAAAGTTTTGCTACAACTGTATAGGAAATTATACAGGATTTAGGAGCATGAGTACACCATTTGGAACTTTGAGTCTGCTCGGCCATTTGATAAAATCATGACTGATCCGAATGGTCAACTTCACTTTCCTGTCTGTCTCTTATAACCCTGAACCCCTTTATCAACCAAAATACAATCCTTGAATAAAGTCAATGGTCCAACTTTCAATGTTTGCTGGGGAAGAACATACCACAGAAAAAAATTCTCATGTCTATCTTGAAAGGGAGACCTCTTACTTTGAAAATTTACCCATAATTATAGTCACCCCACAAGAGGAAACATCCTTTCGGTATCTACCCTATCAGGTTCCCTCAGAATCTTGTATGTTACAACATGATCAGCTCTTATTCTTCTAAATTGTAGTGAATATAGACCAAACCTGTTCAACCTTTATTAAAAAAGCCCCTGATCCCAAGAATGAGTTAACTGATCCTTCTTTGAACCACTTCTCATACATCTGTATCTTTTTACAAATTATGAGTCCAGAACTGTACACAGCACAAATGATGCGATCGCCCCAGGCCATATTCAGACGCAGTAAAGCTTCCTTATTTTTATATTGCATTCCACTTTCTTATTTCTTACTCCTTCCCAAACTGATTATACATGTTTTTCCGAGCTAAGGTTACAAATGTCATCTATAATTAACCCCACCAGTTTTTCATAGCTTTGTCATTCTGAAATGTACAATACCTCCAAATATTCAGCTCTTAGCCTTAGTCATCTTTCAACTGTGGGCAGGATTCTCTTAGCCATGCATTTCTCAGTGGTGCATGGTGGCACGCTGTTCGCTTGCAGTGGGATTTTCCAGTCCCGCCGCTGTGAGTAGGATTTCCGATTGAAGGCACTCTACACTGCTGGGAAACACATGGGCTGGGCTGTGCTGCTGGCAAGACCAGACAATTCCACTGCACGAACGACCGGAGAATTCTGGCCCAAGTCTCTGCAATGGCTATCCTGTCATACGTTTACATTTATTTGTGCTAATAATTTAATCATTTCACGAATGCTATGCCTATTCAGATAGAGTTTTTAACTGCCTTTTAAAAAAAGGTTTTGCAACATCTGGCCTTATCTCAGCCCCAAGCAGACATCCTGGCAACAGCCTTAAGAACATAAGAAATAGGAGCAGGAGTAGGCCATCTAGCCCCTCGAGCCTGCCCCGCCATTCAATAAGATCATGGCTGATCTGTCGTGTCTCAGTTCCACATTCCTGCCCTCTCCCCATAACCCTTAATCCCCTTGCCTATCAAAGACCTATCAACCCATGTCTTAAAAATATTTAGCGAGGCAGCCTCCACCACTTCAACAGGCAGAGAATTCCAGAGATTCACCACCCTTTGAGTGAAGAAGTTCCTCCTCCGTTCTAAACCCGGGGTGGCACGGTAGCACGGTGGTTAGCACTGTTGCTTCACAGCTCCAGGGACCTGGGTTCGATTCCCAGCTCAGATCACTGTCTGTGTGGATTGTTGGCTAATATCAGTGAGAAGTGCCTAAAAATTCTACAATGGGTCCACAATCATACTCCAAAACAATATTATAAAGTAACTTAATGTAGGAGCCTTCAAGACTCTTGATCTCAGCTACAGAGAACTGTTGTCTATGCCCTTGGTTATACAGTTCTCTATTACCACAACAATCACATTTACGCCCTCACTCGAATGGCTTTTCACTCACCTTGCAGCCCCCACTCTCATCCGTGCAAACTTCAAGAATTTCAAACATGTCAAGCAATTGCAGTGTGTTGAGGCTCCTCCAATTCTACCTTCTCGATTCTCTTGCCTACCTCACTCGTAGTCACATCCTCTTGTCCCTGGCCATTAACTAAGCCAGAAGACCCTAGCCTGAGGGGTATGACTGACTTCTGGAATAAAATGCCCAGTAACTTTCCACCTCCCTGATGCATTACAGCGACTGAGGCTCGGATGCCAGTTCATTTAACTCTTGAATTTCTTCAAGATGCTGACAATTACTGCAGATGTGTTTGCCCGGGATCACACAGGCACCCAAGAAATCTCTCATACGTCAGCTGTAATATGCCCTGCAATCCTTACTTTGTTAATTAATTCAATTTATTTATAAAATAATAATCGCTACTAGTCCTAAGCCCTATTACTGCTAGTAAATTTTACTACTAATAATAAAATCTTGTAACTATTAAGAAATAACCCAAGTTCCAAAAGATTATTGAGAGAAATACTCACCTATCATTCACTTACCCATTCCCCAGTGACATCATATTTCAATTTTTCTCAGACTGGCCCTTCTGTACTCTTTCAAAATGAAGTCTCCGGCACAGTCCCAGACTTTTAAAAATAAAATTTCCAGCATTCTCTGCTTTCGTTCGAAATAAAGCTTCTGGTACTTTCCACACTCTTATTAAACAAAACTTGTCGCTTTCTACATTTTTAAAAGTTGGTGAGAATACACCGAGAGTACTCCATACAGCGTTGGTGTCCTAATTTGAGAAATATACTTGCAGTGGAAGCACTTCAGAAAAAGGTTCATTAGGTTGATTCCTGGGGTGAAGGGATGGTTTGAGAAAAGGTTGAGCAGGTTGGACCTATACTAGTTGGAGTTAAGAATAACTGGTGATCTTATTGAAATAAAAGATTCTGGGGAGGCTTGAGAGGGGGCGATTCTTCTCATGGGGAACTTAGAGCTAGAGGACATAGTTTCAGAATAAGGGGTGTCCATTTAAGACAGGTGGGCTTGATTACAGTTCAGAACAATAAACATCTAAATTCAAAACAAATTAAAATTCAAGTTTGACATGAAGTGAGATGGAAATAATGTGACGTATATGAAGCGAAGCCCAACAGGCCCATGGTTTTAATTTTTTCATCACAGCCCAAGCACCGCTGGTTTGCTGGCTGCGTTTCACATTATTTTGTCAGGGCTACAGCAGACAGCTGAGTCCAGGAGGCCCACTTATTTTATTTTAAAAGACTAACAAAGAGCAGTTCCAAAAACATTTATGGCTGAATTGATAAACTTTAAACCAAGGTTGAACAAGATTGAATGGAACAGCCACAATCAATGGTCAATGATCAGAAAACATAGAAACACAGGGAATGAGGCTTTGCGGCCTGGCCAGTTTGTTTCAACATTTCTCCACACAAACAATCATCTGTTTTTAATTCAGTTTTCTAGTATGTGCACTATTTTGCTTTTATTATTGTGGTCAAATAAGTTGCCCAGGTTCCTTTTTCACCAGGCTTTGGGTAGTCAGGGCAGCAATTATGAGAGCAAAGCCATTAAAAGTCAAGGTGAGGGCAACTGTTGATAACAATCCCTTGTTGTCTTGTCTGTTCCAAGACCCACTGACTGGGCATTATGGAGCAAGATTACCATAGCTGTTGTTTTAATTTTCTTTCATCAAGTTAGGTCAGCTACAAAAGTGCAAAACCACTTTTATGGATTTTTTTTATTTTAACACAGAAAATTTATGAAGGAGTTGAAGATAATTGGGTACTGGGACTAATAATCTAACAAAACTGGAGCCAAAATCCAGTGGGGGAGTAAACAATTTCATTGCATATGTTTCTGTTTAAAAGGTAGCAGGCAATGTCTTTCAGGGATCAGAGTGACACACTTGGTAATGGTGCCCAAATCTAGCATAACAGATGATACTCAAGCAGAAATTAGGATGTCTAGTGAATAAATTTTCCACAAGAACAGAATTCAGTCCATTTTAGCACTCTTCTCTGAGACTTACCCATAGCTTGATCAAGATTCAGGTTATTACTTTTCAGGGCCTCTTCTGCTGGTTCCCTCTGTCAATTAAATGTATGCAATACTTAATTATTTAATAATTAGAATTCAAAATAAAACTTGTTTCTGATTATTTGAGATAATATATGTAAAGAAGCTACATAGAATAACAAGCATGTTGTTGCTAAGCAACTGCAAACCGTTACAGCAGCCAGGAAGTTGATTCATTTACTAAAAAGATTACTTCCAGTGTAAAGTGTTTGCCCTACATGTGCTCCAGCATGTCTAAACACGACTCCTGCAACAGTTGTTGAGATTCAGCCTGTTTGGGTACTGCCTGACCAAGACATTTGGTTTTATTTTCAGCGTACTCCTTATTTTTACTGTGCTCACAGCTTCTAGTCTGCAATTGTATACAATATTCCAAAGAGATTAGAATACTGAGGAACCTGCATGGGTATCCATCTAACTGACATCTGTGTACACCCAGTTCCACAGAGTTGAGGTCTTTTTCTGAACTGTTTCTAATGTAATTATATATTTTCTCAAACAAGCAGACCAGGCCTGTCAACAGTATTCCAGATGTGGTCTGACCAAGGTCCTATATGGCTGCAGTAAAACTTCTCAACCTTTATATTCCATGCCTCTTGCAATACGATTATTAGTCACATGTAGAGTGAAAAGTGTTGCTTCCTGTGTGCTATACAGGCAAAGCACACTGTACATAGGAAAGGAGAATGCAGAATGTAGCGTTACACTCATAGCTAGGGTGTACAGATGGATCAACTTTCTGTGAGGTATGTCCATTCTTCCCTGTTGTCTGGTGGCATCAAGGAAGAAGCTGTTTTTGATTCAGTTGGTACGTGATCTCAGACTTTTGTTTCTTTTTCCCGATGGAAGAAGTGGAAGAGAGTATGTCCGGGTGCGTGGTGTCTTTGGTTGTGCTGGTTGCTTTTCCAACGCAGTGGTAGATAGTGTCAACGGATGGGAGGCTAAATTGAATGATGGACCGGGCTTTATTCATGACTCTTTGTAGTTTCTTGCAGTCGTGGACGGAGCATGAACCATACCAAGCTCTGATACAACTGGAAAGAATGCTTTCTACGGTGCACCTGTAGAAGTGGTGAGAGTTGTAGTGGACATGCCTTAATCTCCTGAGAAAGTAGAGGCGTTGGTGGGCCTTCTTAACTATAGCATCTGCGTGGAGGGACCAAAACAAGTTGTTGGTGATCTGGACACCTAAAAACTTGAAGATCTCGACATTTCTACTTCATCTCCATTGATGTAGACAGGGGCATGCTCTCCGCTATGCTTCCTGACTTTGATGACTATCTCTTTCACAATAAATGTCAACAGTGCATTTGCCTTCCTGATCAATTACTGTAACTGCATACTAATTTTTGAGATTCATGTTAAAGGACATCCAGATCACACTGTACACAGTTTTGCAATCTCTCTCAATTTAAACGCTATACTGCTTTATTTTTTCTGGCAAAGTTTACACATTCTACTCTATCTGCCAAATCTTTACCCACTCACTTCTATATCCCTTTGAATGCTCACTACATCTTCTTGACAACTTAATTCCCTACCTATCTTGGTGTCTGTGGCAAATGTAGCTACCATACATTCCGCCCCTTCATCCAAACCATTAATTTAAGTTGTAAACAGTTGAGGCCCTAGCACCAATTGCTGTGGCACTCCATTTGTTACAGCTTACATTATATCCTCATAAGTCTGAAGTTTCCTTAAAGCCAAATATAGGTACAGTGTCATAATCTTTCCACTAGTTACTCACTCCTTATCTCAGCCATTTTGTAATAGTTGTGAAAATAATTGTTTGTGCTGATGAAAGTTTAGAACAAAGGGACTGACCCCACGTCAATATTTTATTTTCAGTTGCGTTTTCTTCCTGCCACCTGTGCATGCACAGTTTTAGTATTTCTCTGCCATGTTTACTGTTTTACATACTTGTGCAGCTGTGAGCTCATTGCATATGACAGGCAACATAACAGAATTTCATACTGACGCTGTTAATTTGAAATTCATTCATTATCAGAAAAAAAGCTTTTGCATCATTTTAGTGCAGAAGTTGATAATTTGAAGCAGCAAACCATCAGAAAATGCTGGAGACACTCAGGCAGCATCTCGTGTTGAAGCCTTCAGAGTTTCCTGTTTCCAAGTTGCAGCATCAACAGTATTTTTCTCTCTCCTTTCGTTAATAAAAGCTCTTTGACTATTATTCAGTATAATTGGGAAAAGATCCAGTCGTGATGTGAGTGCAGCTATTGAGAACTGTATGCATTTCTTGCCTTCAGACTACATATTTTGGGTGCAGACAGTGCATGTGTACTGATGGCCATATTGCAATAATAGGAGAAAGTGTTTATTTTGACCTCAGATTTAAACAAGAAAGATTCTGCAATCAAACTTCAAACTAAAGGTGCTTGCAAAATGCAAAAACAAGCTAATTTATATGCAAGAGGCAAGATTTTCTTGTACAAACTTTTTAGAAACCTACCAAATTTAACAAAAACATACTTACAGGGAAGCCCATATCAGTCAATTGTTTTATCAGGCGGTTCATAAGCCAAGTCTCCTCTTGCTTACTGGATACTTTAATGCCCTGAGAAAGGTAAGCATCTTGTTTAGATTTTTTCCAATATCATTAACTGCAGTTAAACTCTTGGTTCCCACCATTACCCCAAGCTATGCAGCAAATAAAAAAAATTAAGTACCTTTTGATGCACTTTCTTATTGGCATTGCCCCAGCCTGAGGAATTGCAGGAAGAATTGCTCTCCTGAGAAGCTGCATTATTCCACATTCCCATCTCTCCCTCATCCTCTTCCCAGTTAGGATGATGGCTACTATTCAGGCCAATTTCATCTCCACCACTGACCCAACCTTCTTGCATAGATTTGGAGGCTGAAATAAAAGATGATGATGTGGGTAAAGAAGCCAGTATTTTTTGGCAAAAGTAAGTATACAAACTATTTGTTCTTATGCAACCATATCATGTTAATTTCAAAAAAAAAGTTTAATTCTGCATATTGTTTTGCAATTTTGATGCCCTCTGTCAGCTGTGGCACAGCCACCAAACTAAAATGTATAACAATTAAATACTATTTCACAAATAAAAATATAACAATAATTTTATGAGTGGTGGTGTTTCTCTCCATGCCACCTGAAAAGTCAGCGGGGATGTTCCAAGACTTGATTGGTAGTATTACTGCCCCTCACAGGGAAGCATAGTTTGAAAATAAGAGGTCTCCCATTTAAGGTGGAGATTTTTTGTTAACCAATCCTTGATTCATGCTTATTCTACATCAACCTTTTGTGCAGCACCTCATCAAAAGCCTTTGGGAAATCAGCTACACTACATCTGCTGGTTCCCCTTTATTTACCCGACAAGTCACATCCTCAAAAAGCAAACCATTTGACTTGTTCTATTCATATTATGTTTTTCTAAGTGCACTGTTAAGACAGTACATTTGTTTGATTCATTACAGTGATTTTCTTTCCATTTCAGAGAATCAAGACTCAAAGTGTTCCATCAGCACTTCTAAGGATACACGGGATAAAGAAAATTAAATACAGCTTTACAAGCATCATGCTACACACAAGAAAAAAATCCATCCCTTTGCAACTGTATGCAGTGATAGTCCACAACAATCTTTCAACCTTACATTTACATGAATTCTTAACTAGTTGCATTGGTTAGTACTTGATCACCACTTAACCTTGCATCTTTCCATTCTAGTTCTAAAAGGATTATCTTTATTTGAAGTGTTATTAAAAGAGCTTTACTGGGAGTCCAGTCTATTTATAACCACTAATCTTACAGACGACTGCGCTTTCTAAACTTACTTGCAGTTCGTTAAGGTTGCTCTTGCCCTCAACTCTTGTGTTCAACATCCAAGTTGAATTACCTACTTGGAATCTATATTTTATATTTTAAAAACTTGGCTGATGCATTTTGTTAGACTATTAAATACAAATTCAGTTCTCAGTGCCTCACTCCCTCCTGCATGAAAACAATCCAGGGTATACAGGCATAACACTCAAATGAGTGAAAATGAAATGCATAAAATAATGGGTTTTGAGTGCTGACATTTTCTTTATGCTGTTCACCAGTTGAATGGTTGTTATTGAATGAAACTGTTCTTTTGTTGGAATTTTTCAAATCAAGCACTCAGAAAAATTCAAGTCCCAATGAAATAGCACACTACACATCAAAACCATTCTGTTTCCAATTACATTTATCTTATTGATCTAATTCACTCCTAAGTAGATTTGTTAAGTTTGCTGAATGTTTCAATAACCATGTTATTAATAATAATAATCAGATTTTGCACCTCTCAGATGAGGATATATCGAATTATAGGAATCTTTATAGCAATATTATTTTTCACAATGCTTCAATATTTAACATCTTTCTCACGAAGAATAAAAGATGAATGCCCCAGAACCATTCTGACCAATTAAAAGAATTGTATGTTGCCTCCCTGGTGCAAGGGTCAAGAATGCCTTGGAGCGGCTGAAGGGCATTCTGGAGGGGGAGGGTAAGCAGCCAGCTCTTGTGGTGCACATAGGCACCAACAGTACTGGCAAAAAAAAACGGGATGAGATCCTACAAGCTGAATTTAGGGAGGAGTTAAATTAAAAAGTAGGACCTCGAAAAGTAATAATCTCAGAATTGCGACCAGTGCCACCTGCTAATCAGAGTAGAAATGCCAGGGTAGCTAAGATAAATACTTGGCTTGAGGGATGGTACAAGAGGGAGAGATTCAAATTCCTGGGACATTGGAACCGGTTCTGGTGGAAGTTGTCCAGCACAAATCGGACAGTCTGTAAGGGGATGGGAACTGGTGCAGTAAGTCAGAAGGAAGTAAGTGGGGACAGAAACAAAAAGCACTAAGGGGACAAGGGGAAGGCAGAGAAACCATAGACAAAAGGGATCAGAATAGAGAGTCTGTGGAGAACTCAGTGAATGGGTCCAGTAAGGCTAAGAGAAATAAAACACAGGGAATGTGTACAAAACATGACATGACAGATGGTCTGAGGTGCGTTTGCTTTAATGCAAGGAATATGGCAGGTAAGACGGATGAGCTTAAAGCTTGGATTACTACATGGAACTATGTTGTTGTGGCAATTACAGAGAATTGAATGAAAGGACAGCAGGATGGGCAGCTTAGAATTCCAGGATTTAGATGCTTCAGACAAGATACAGGGGGTGACAATAGAGGTGAGGTGTTGCTTTACTGATTGCGGAGAATGTCAGAGGGAGGACACCTTGGCGGGATCATGCAGTGAGGCCATATGGGTAGAACTCAGGACAGGAGTGGAGCAATCAGTGTTGGAATTGTACTACAGGCCTCCCAAAAGCCAGCGTGAAGTGGAAAAACTGATATGACAGTAAATTATGGGACAGTAAATTATGGGTAAAAACAACAGGGCTGTTGTGACGGGCGATTTTAACTTCCCTAACAGACAGGGATTCCTTTAGTGCCAGGGGCTTGGACAGAGCAGAGTTTGAGAGTATCCAAGAGCGCTTTCTGATGCAATATATAGATAGTCCAACTCGGGAAGGAGCTATCTTAGCTTTGGTCTGGGAAATGAGCCCCGACAGGTGATTAATGTCTCAGTGGGGGGCAGTTTTGGGAACAATGATCACAATTCTACAAGTTTCAAGATCCTTGTAGAAAAGGATAGAAGTAGTCATGGAGATAAAGTATTAAACTGGGGGAAGACTACGACACCATTAGGCAGGAGCTAGAGAATGTAGACCGGGGATGGCTATTTGAGAATGAATCCACATCCAATATGTAGGAGTCTTTTAAAAGTCAGTTGTTAAATAATTCAGGACAAGTATGTCCCCATGAAAATGAAGGATAAAAATGGCAAGATTCAGGAACCCTGGATGGCAAAAAGAGAGACTGTGAGTTTAGTGAAGGAGGAGGAGGAAACTGAAAACAGATCTTACAAAGATAGCAGAAAAGAGCTTAAACAGGGATTTAGGAGGGCAAAAAGTGGCCATGAAATGTCCTTGGCAGGCAGGATTAAGGAAAAATCCCAGGCTTTTTATGATTATATAAGTCCGAAGAAGGTAGCTAAGGAAATGGTAGATCCACTCAAGGACAGTGGAGGGAAGTTTTGTGTGGAGCAAAGGCAAATGAGGTTCTTAACGAGCACTTTGCATCAGTATTCACAAAGTAGAAGGATGTGGTGAATGGTGAGTGTAGAAAAGAGGACATTGACATTCTAAGGCATGTTGAGATAAAAAAGATGTTGGGGGTTTTGAAAAACATTAAGGTGGACAAGTCCCCAAGGACAGATCAGGTCTTTTCCAAAATAGTGAGGGGGGTGAGGGAAGAAATTGCTGAGCCCTTGGCTAAAATCTTTGTATCCTTTTTAGCCACAGGCGAGGTACCAGAGATTGAAGAGTAGCTAACACTGTTCCTCTGCTTAAGGAGGACAGAAGAGACAATCCAGGAAATTACAGGCCTGTGAGCCTCACATCAGTGTTGGGGAAATTATTGGAGAAGGTTCTTAGGGACAGGGTGTATTCACATCTGGAAGAGAATCAGCTTATTAGCAATAGGCAGCATGATTATGCGAAGGGGAGGTTGTGTCTCAAAAATTTAATTGAGTTCTTTGAAGAAGTGACGAGCAAAATTTACCAGGGCAGGGCAGTGGATGTTGTATACATAGACTTTAGTAAAGCCTTTGATAAGGTTCCTCATGGCAGGCTGGTATAGAAGCTGAAGTCATATGGGATCCGAGGTGATCTGGTAAGATGGATACATAACTTAGGTATAGAAAGCAGACAGTAGCAGTGGAAGGGTACTTTTCTAACTGGAGGTCTGAGACAAGCGGTGCTGATTGCCTGGAACGTGCTGCTGGAGGTGTTGATGGAAGCAGACTCTGTAACACTCAAGAGTCATCTGGATAGACACATGAATAGGCAGGGAATAGAGGGATACAGACCACGTGGAGGCAAGAAAATGTTAGATTAGAGAGGCATCTGAGTCGGGACAGATTTGGTGGGCTGAAGGGCCTGCTCCTGTGCTGCACTGTTCTTCGTGCATGCCAACTAGGATTGAAAGTTACTTTAAAATGGCCATTTCATAAACTTAGCTGATTCATAAGAGGTTGAAGGGTATTTTCCAGAAAACAGTGAATTAATCTCATCAAATTCAAGTCAACATCTGGATTTTGGTGTTTTTAGTTAAGTTTGACAATTTAAAACAATTAGTTTACTCATTTAATGAAAACCTTGTAGGATTATAGCATAGAACAACTTATGTCCGCAACATATATAAACACTACATGCACCCATTTGCAACATTCATCCCACAAACCACAATAATGGGCGATTTCAATAGTCTGAACCTATTGTCATCAAAATGCTATCAACAACTTCATTTTGGTGAACTATCAGAAGTTAGTGAATTGCATTTAAGTACCTGACTACAACAACTTATACAAAATAAAAATGTTCTTGTATTTTGTTACCTGGTTTGCACATTGCTGGGACAGCAGCTGGAGCATTCCCTCTTCCAAAATTCCCCGTTGACTCTGCAGCATTATCTCCCCAACCTGAACTGCCGTTGGGAGGTTTGCCCCATGCTGAAGTCCCATTATCGACCGTGGTAGATGGAGGTGGCGGCTCACCCCAAGAGTTCTCAGCCTTTGTAGGAACGCTGAGTGTTTCTCCCCAGCCTGGGAAAATATTAAAGTCCTCAACTTATGAATCCAAATAGACTGCACATAGTCCAAAAGTTCTCCAATTTGATTTCTGATTATGCAATTAAAGCTATATGACTTTGATGAAAATAATGCACCCCTAACAGTATACATATCAATTAATTAAATTTTTTAGTTTAAACATGCTTGACAGTCTGATGGTTCAGTATCTTTAGTTAAGATAACTGAAGGTGACAAAGTTGAAGGTCTGATTTGGAACCACTTAAATCTAAGACGTCAGGGCAGTTTTGCATCCTTTTTAGATAGTTGACCTCAGTTTGCTCCTATTTATATTCTCTCAAATGTTCTCCCTCAGTAGTCAAGAACAAGTGATGAATCAAAAAATGCAGTTCTGGCTGACTTTTATTTTTTCTTGTTGCCTTGGTAAATCTCATCTGGTTGGTAATGTGTATTGACAGGTTACCTTGATTTCTTGAGGGAGAAAATGTAGTTTAGGAAGATAACAAGACGAGTAGATCATTCAGCCCCTCGAGCCACTCTGTCCTTCAATCAGATCATGATTGATTGGTACCTCAACTCTATTTACACTACTTAACTCAGCATCTCTTGATATCATTACCTAATTAAAATCTATCAACTTCATTCCTAAAACTCCTAGGAAAATTATCCTCGGGTCCAGAACTATAGGGTGGCATTTTACAGTCCCACTGAAGTCAACAGAGTTTTGAATAGCTCACTGCAACAAGGCTGTAAAATTTAGTCCATGTTTCCTAATTTCTCTTCCAAGTGATTTAGCTCTAATATTAACATTGTGTCCCTCATATTTGGTTGCCCCAGCAGAGGAAATAGTTTCTCATTTACTTTTAACATTTTAAACACACTGATCAGGTCATTATGCAATCTTCTATACTCAAGGGAATACAAGCATACAAATAAACTTTCTAAACTCTGACACTATTCTAGTGAATTTTGAAGTTTGAAGGTTAATACGAATTGTAGCCTTGTCTCTGATCCAAAATCATGGCTACACTGCATATTTTAAATTTATAGTTTTGTCAATAATCCATAACATCTCAAAGTAGTAACTCACATTCAGGTCCAGATATATCAGTTTTAGGCTGAAAATGCCATAGCAAATAAAAATCTTACTTAATTTGTAGTGATAAGTGTCTGCACCTTAAGTATATCAATAAAGAAAGTTTTTCACCCGTAGAGTGATAAGAATGGGGAACTTGGTACCATTGGAGTGGTTGAAGCTAATATTAGGTGCATTTAAGAGGAAGTTAAACAAGCATTTAGAAAAGAAAATGCGAAGAGATCAAGTGGAGCATAAACACCGACATTGACTGGCTGGACCAACTGGCTTGTTTCTGTGCCCTATATCCTGTGCATATATATATATATATATATATAATATATACATATATATATAAAACGTGCATTGATGTTTAATTTGAAAGAATATTTGACCCTTTTGTCTCATACAAATCATTAACATTGTAATTGGTCCAAATGATTTGCTAGTTGCAGTGCAAGATTTGAGCCAATTTTAAAACTAACATTGTTTCAAAACAGTATTAACTAAATAGATTTTGTTCCGAATGTAATACATTAAATTGTGCCCAAAAGGGACTGAAACGGAATTATAGTTAACACTAGAATATCTAAGGAAAGTGGGTGTCCATTAATTTTAACATTTTAAATGCTAGCAAGCATCAGAATTGCAGTGTATTGAACACAAAAAACGTACTCAGATTTGAAGACAAGGAATCCAATTATTTTTAAATACAATATTTTAAATACATTGAAATTTGAATTCAAGTTATATATTTCTATCTTCATTTCTTAAATTTACATCATAGACATTCATGTTAAATAAAATGAGCACATTTCATGAAAGCACATTTAAACAGTGATTAACCACCAGGGGGCAAATGTTTTATTTAAACATGAATACCCCTATTTTTGAATTTTTTTTGTGCTTCTTGGCACTCAGTCTACCTCATCTTAAATTATATGAGATACTCAACTGATCCAAATTTGTTCAGTATTTATTTTTTCATTTTAATGGGCATCCACTTTCCTCAGATATTCTAGTGTTAACTATAATTCAGTTTCAGTCCCTTTTGAGCACAATTTAATGTTTTACATTTGAAAGGAAAGCTATTTCGTTAATACTGTTCTAAACAATATTAGTTTTAAAATTGGTTCAAATCCTACACTGCAACTAGAAAATTATTTGGACCAATTACAATGTTTTGATGGTTGCTCAAACCAGTTTGTAGTTTTTGAAATTAAACCAAAATTATATTTTACAGTAGCTCAAGTCTTTCAAAAATGTTAACGTGTCTAGTACTTGATCATGTTTTCATGGAATTGACTTTGAAAGGATTATTCCTTCTTGCCAGTGTATTAATGCACTGTCCCACACCCGACATCCAGATTAACACCATGTGCTATATGCATCACTAATATCCCTGGAAAAGAGCCAGACAAGGAGGCTGCCCACACTTAGTCCATATTTTAGTGTCAACCAGAAAAATCTCAGTGAAAAAAGTGTGCAAAATTATTCAATAAGCTCAATATTATTCAATGATTCAGTTATAAATATGCAGTTGTGAATAAAGTTCTAATTTAAATAAGTTGTACTGCTTGAACTCAGCATCTAACTTCTTTATTGTCTATTTTATAACTTGGAGCTGTGCTGAGATGACACATCAACTTATGAGAAAAACAGGTTCCCCCAACTCCCTCCAACAGTGCTTTAAAACGTATGCTTTCAAGCTCTTATAATCAAACAGAGAACAATTGAACATTGCAAAAAGCACCCAATCTTTATTCAAAAATACTGTTTTAAAATCAGTCACACTAAGAACTCATGTTGCCTTAGAGCATTTTCCATAAATTCTACCTTTTTATTTTATTTGAAAAAAGGCACTGCTAGATAAGGGAAATGTGCCCTTGAAACCAAGATGCTCGGGTCATTTACACAAGTTTTTCAGCAAAATCATTCTTTTTGAAAGCTAGTGTCATTATCAAACATCACACTGCAAATGATCAAAATTTCATTCTACTGCAAGGAAATACATGCTTCCATACACAAATACTTGCTGTCAGTACTTGAACCAGTAGTAATTCTTTACAGCAAATGTTCAGTATTAGCATATAGCAAATCCATAAACTTCAATATTTTAAAAGACAAGTTATAAACTAAGGAAACAATTGTAATATCTTTTTCATCTTGGTTGCAGATTTGTACTGTAGGCATCATTCCATTAAACAGAAATCACTGTCATAGCACAGACTTCAGTGGTGTCATATTCAGTGAAAATGTTTTTATTTTTGAGGTACAGTTGAACAAATTAAGGTTTCCTAGACTTTGAGCTGCAGAACCGAGTGACCTTCCAAAAGTATCAGGGAACCCAACCCCAGACAAACTGAATGTTGAAGACTCTATTCATAACCATTAAATAGATGCGAAACCAGAAATCAAGTATATAAAATATTTTCTAACTATATCTATGCATACATTGGGAATTAGGAAGAGGAACAGTCATGAATAGAATTGCCAGCTACAAGGTCCCCTCATATTAACCCCTGGCTAAGCCACTCGCCCATGGTCCCATAACATTATCCCCTGGAAGCAGTCCCCATTTGAGGAGTGACTAACTTGACAATTAAAAAGTTCTCATTAAAAAAAGTCTTAGCTTTTGTCATTTTTAATGGGAGGAATGATCTGGACATTTGACTCTCATATCCGGCACAAACGCTAGCTCCAAGGATGCCTGTCTGCTTCGAGATAGGCCTGCTCACTCAGAGGCCCACCCACCCGCTCCAAGGCGACATTAGCTGTGAATAAAAGGGGAATCAGTGGATGTAATGTACTTGGATTTCCAGAAGACATTTGATAAGGTGCCTCATCAAAGGTTATTGTGGAAAATAAAAGCTCATGAGGTACCTTATCAAATGCCTTCTGGGAATCCAACTATATTACATTCAGTGGTTCTTGTTTGAAGAAGCAAGATGTGTTGTGGATAAAGAACTCCGATTAATTTGTTAAACATGATTGGCCTCTTGTAAAACCACGTTGACTCTGCCTGATTACCTGGAATTTATATAAAGCCCTGCTTTAAGGTCTTTAATAAGAGATTCTAACATTTTCCTGATGACAGATGTTCAGCGAACTGGCTTGTAGTTTCCTGGTTTCTCTCTCCATTTTTAAACAAAGGAGTTACATTCACTATTTTCAAATTTAATGAATTTTGGAAAAGTAATACAAACATCAATTATCTCACTAGCCACTTATATTAAGACCCTAAGATGAAGTCACCAGGACCTGAGGCCTCGTCACCCCACAGCACCAGCAATTTTCTCAGTACCACTTCCCTTGTGATTTTAATTACCTTGAATTTCTTCTTCCCCTCCATTTCCTGATTTACAGCTATTTCTGGGCTGTTACTTGCATCCTCCATAATGAAGACCAATGCAAAATACTGGAACGCTCCAGTCCATTAACTTTAAAAAAAAACTATAGAACATTTTACTCTTTGCCTTTACATTTCTAGATAGCTTTGTCTTGTGCTTTTTTTTCCTTATTAATCTTTTAGTAATACTCTGCTGTTTTAATATTCTGCTCAATTTTCTGACCTGTCATCTATCCTTGTGCAATTATATGCTTTCTCTACAAGTTTGATACTGTTTTTAACTTTTAGTTAACCATGCATGGTGGGTCCTCCCTTTCACATGCATCTATTCTGTGTATTCTGACATCTGCCTTTAAATGGCTGCCACTGCATCTCTATCTCTGAACCTAATTTGTCAGCTAACCCTCATAATTGTCCTTATTTAAGTTTAAAATACTGAACTTTTAGACTTAGTTTTAAAGTTAACTTTAAAATTAACTTACACTTCTCTCCTTCAAACTGAATGAAAAATTCAACCAGTTTGCTTTCCTTATAGGTCATTAATCATGCCTCGTTGTAAAATACTAAGTCTAGGATAGTCTGCTCTCTGGCTGGCTTCAGAATATGCTGTTCTAAGAAACTATCCTGAAAACATTCTATGAACTTCTCATCTATGTTAGTTTTACTCGTTTTGTTATTCCAATCTATATATAGATTAGAAGCCCCCACGATTATTACTATACCTTTCCAACAAGTTCCCATCATCTCTTCCTTTATACTCAATCCTACCATGATGATACTGTTCGGGTGCCTGTGCATTAATCCCAGAAGTTACTTCTTGCTCTTATCATTTCTCATCTCGACCCAAACCGCTTCAACATTGTCTCTCGCTCTTGTGCTAATACCATAAATTAACAGTTACCCTTCCACCTTTTCCTAACTTCCCGTCCTTCTTAAATGTCATGTACCCATTAATATTCAGGTCCTAATCAATGTCACCCTGCAGCTGTATCTCTAACGTCTCAGATTGTACTTATTTCTATTTACGCTCTCAGTTCATGTTTTATTTTGAATGCTTCGTGCATTCAGATACAGAGCCTTTAGTTCCGTCCTTATATTATGTTGTAACCTCTAGCCTTATCTGGTTTACTTTTATTCATACTCTCTATCCTTTTTTGTCACACAGTCTGTTTAACATTTTGCACATTAGTATCTTCCTCTTTTGTCTTTGACTCCACTCTTTGATGTACCACCTCTTTCCAAATTTGTTTTCTTGCCCCACTATTTAACTAGTGGCTTGCTAGAATACAGGGCCTGGCGCAGTTCAGCTGCAGATTGTGGCAATGGTACAGCTCCCAGTTTCCCCATGAATCTGAGCCCACTCCTCCCAAACCAATCTTTGTGCCATGAATTTATTTGTCTGATCTTATTTGCCCTATGCCAAATTGTTACTAGCTCAGGCACCAATTCCAGGGATTATCTGTGAGGTTCTCCTCTTAACTTGGTGCCTTGCTCCCCATACTGACTCTGCAGAACCTCGTCTTGTCTATGCTGTTGGTACTTCCTCCCTCACTCTCCAGCCCTGAGCAAACATCCCCAAACTCTGGCAGCAGGCAGTCAACAGAGTCTTCTGGACTCACGCTCTTTGTTGCGGAGAACAGTGTCAATTCACCACACCATACTGTCTACTAGCTTAAAGAATCTCAGCCCAGTCAGACAATTAAAAAGGCTGAGGCTCTTGCACTCATGCCCTCTGGGTCCCTTTACCTGTCTTATTTGCAGCCACACATTCCTATCTATCCTTGACCACTGACCAAATCAGAAGGCCTTATCCTAAGGGATATACTGTCTCCTGGTACAAAAAGTGTCCAGGTAACTTTCCTCCTTACTGATGCATCAGTGTCCGCAGCTTGGCCTCCTCTTCAACGACTCAAGTTCCTTGAGCCACAACACTTGCTACAGATATGTTTATCCTGGATCAAAATGGCATCCAAGAGCTCTAAAAGATGCCACAATCATGACATCACTTGCCCTGCCATCCTTAATGCATTTGAATTAGCTACTTAATTATTTTGTTGAATTATTTTTCTTTCTTATGTACTTTATTAACCTTACCACCAGTTTGTATGTTATTTTAAAACCTTATGAATCACTTACCAGATACTCACCAAGTAGCTAACTCCTTCTCTTCTAAAGGGCCAATTCCTCCAGGATGAAAAACTAAGAAAGCAAAGGAGCACCTCCTTCACTCACCCAACTCACAGCGCTCTTGTTCAGAGTCACATTTCAGTGTGAAGTCCAACAGGCCTATATTTATGTGCTCTGAAATTAAAGACTTACCTCAGTCCAGATATAGGGAAAAAAAACTATTTAAGCTAATTTCCTTAATTAACTTTTAGCTGTTCTCCAATGGACAGCTTCCCTAGTCAAGCCTAGGTGAAATTTAGAATTTAAATAGCAAATTTAATTTAGATGTTAAATATTGAATACAAACAAAATTAGGTTTCTGAAAAAAAATTAAACTTCCCACCCTCATCTAACTCCTAACACACTTGGTCAAAGGTACACTCCGGCAATATCAGCAACAAAACCACAAACATTTGAAACCGCTTAATGGTGCGTCAAACACTGAAATTGACAGCAAAGGTCAGAAACTGAGCTGTCAATCAAAAAATGTTTCCTCGGGGGCAGGTGTCTCACTCGTATGGTTGCCTAAATGACTGAAATGTTAAGAGCTCTGAGTGAAATTACTTTTTTAACATGCGAGGAAATTATGAATGAATTGCTTCTTCTAAAAAAAAGCTTTTTCTTTACACTACTGTCACTGTAGGGTGAATCGGTCTAAACTATGTGCATTGGATCAATGGGCATGGAAGTACCATACCTTGACATAGAGACATGGGCGGCCATGGATGAGGGTGGGCTGAAGGGCCATATGGGATGGGTGGAAGGGTAGAAGACCCCCTCATGCAGAAATGGGTTCACAACTCCTCAGAGAAATCATGAATCACTGTTCTTTTAAAAAAATGAGAAGGCAATAAAAGTTACAAAGTAGGACATTAGGACACGCCTAACTCCATAATGGATCTGGCCAAGTCAGAAGTGTCAGATGCAGGCTTTTGAAAGGAACCAGCCCACACCCTTTAAAGGCACTCCTGAAAATTAAACAGCCCGGGACTGGTGTCAGGAATCAGGAGATGCCTGCCATTTTTAAAGGGCTTCCAAATCATCCTGACTGGGTGAAAATCCAGACCAGACTGTCACTTTTGCATCAATGGAAGGCAGAAACCCTCGTTTCCACCCAGGTAACTTAATGGTACGGAACAGCCCCTGTGATAATATATTTTGGAATAATTTGTTCAAGAAATTTTGGCCCTGGTTTGAAAGTCACCAATCTTACTAATACATGCCAAGTATGCAGCTTTTTTGTTGGAGCTATTGTTAAACTTCTTTCATTTCCCATTTCTTAACCACAGTTTGTATATTCACTGGTCTATTCGCTAGAAACCCTCTAATATTTGTGCTATTCTGTCCTTAAAACCACATGTGCCATTTAATTACCTTTGTAATGCAGTGTCCCAAAGCAATTGATTTTGAGGTATAAAAGTGATATGACGTGGAAGGGGGCCATGGCCCCTGCAGCTATCCATTTAGTTCCATTTGTCCGCTTACTCCTCTCTTGAAACTTGCACAGAATTATTTATCCAATTCCTTTCAGAAGTTATTATTTAAAATGCACCTTTTCAGGCACGGCATTCCAAATCATAACTTGAAATGGTTCTATTGGCAAATATCTCAATTTTTTTGTCCACTGTTATTTACCCTTTTGTCAAGGAGAACAATTTTAACTTATTTGCTCCAAATTGTTTAATGACTTTGAACACTTCTATCAAATTTCCCCTTAATAACCTTTGCTCAATGGAAAATATGCTGCAGTTTCTCTATGTCCATGTTATTGAACTGCTCCATTTGTGGTACGCTTCAATTATCACCTTTGCATCCACAAGGCCTTGACATACTACAAACAGGTGCAGTGCCCAGATTTTGCCAAAACACACCAGCGATTAATAAATGCTTAGCATAATTTCCTTGCTTTTGTACTTTTAGCCTCTGTACATAAAGGGAAAGGATCTCTTGTATTCACTACTTACCCTGCTAACTTCAAAGACTTATGTACATAAACCACACCCCCCCCACCCCCCTGAATCACTTCACACTTGGCACTAAATTTCATTTGTCATGTGCCTATCCAGTACACCAGTCGACCTGTGTTCTCCTAAGTCTATTACTACCGTCAATAAGCTTTCCTCTTCTCCAGACCAGAGGGACATTAATACTTCAGTATTCCATACGAAGGCATTTCAGCCATAACTCGAACAACACTGGACACTACATGCACATTGCATGCTTTCTTTCAGTGTCAGGCATTAAAGTGGATTCCAATCATGTTTCCAAAACAGCAAAAATATCAAACGATTATTTAGGTCAACTTAAGTATCATCATTCTTTAAAAAAAATTGAAATGTTACTAATTCCTACCTGGACCAAGTAGTGGAGACCGGTTTTGTGTGGCACTTGACTGATGAGGCTGAGATGGTTGCTGTTCAGCCACGGTGTTGTTACTGCTTTGATTCACAGGATTGTTTCTATCCCACATGTTTACAGTCTTCTTGTAATTGGTTGGGTCTCCCCAAGCTGAGGTACCGTCATCAATCTCTATTTTTCGACGAATAGATGGTGGGGAAGGCTCCTCCCAGCCAGTGGGTTCACTGTCCTTCTGTTTTGTAGGCAAAGGTCCACCAACCCAACCCGAATTAGACTGTTTAACAGAGGCAGCTCCTCCCCAGCTGCTAAGACCATTATCCTGAAGTTTATTTCCCCAGTTCTGTGGTGCACTTGATTTTGTAGATTCTCCCCAGCCTGTGTTTGGACTTGGCTTGCTGTTGGTATTATTACCCCATCCACTAGTTTGTGATCTGGTCGTCTCATTCCAATTAGGCCCAGTACGGTTGTTTTCACTATCCCAACTAGATCCATTTTTTTTCCCCTCACCTAACGGTCCTGCAGCAGAATCAGTCCAATCTCCCCCTCCTCCACCACTTACTGTTATTCCCGCTCCTCCTGATGTCCAGCCTTGGTTGCTTTTCTGTCCTTCACCCCAATTTTGAGATTTGGATTTCTGAGAGTCTGCCCAAGTTTGTGGCTTCTCCTCCGGATTAGAAATCCCACCCCAGGCATGGCCACTTTTGGCAGTAGCAGCAGCAGTAGAATTAGCAGAATCCCCCCAACCCCCTTGGCTATTAGACACTTTGTCTCCCCATCCTGTGTTATTAGACATGACTGTTGGTGGAGGATTTCCCCAACCAGATACTAAAGAGGTATTAGTACTGCTCATGCTGGACCCATCACTTCTCCCCCCTGAGTTTGAAGACTGGGCAGCAGCTGAACCCCAGGCCTCAGTTCCATTGTCATTTTTTCGCTCAGACCTAGGGGATTCTTGAATTTCCCAGGAAATGTTCTGCTTTACTGGTGTCTGTCCCCATCCAGAATTACACAAGACTCTAGGATCATGATCTGGCTTTGACATAACATTTTGGACCAGCCCTTGCTGTTCAATTATTCCTTTATCAGTCTTTCGTCGGCTGCTCCCATGCCTTCCTCCATTTCTTCCGGTACTTCCTTCATGATGGCTACCGCCACTTTCATTACTCCCCTCACTACCAGTGGTACCTGATTCAGAAGGTTTGGCCAAAGAGTTAATTTGTTCATTACCTTGCTGCAAAACAGGGGTTTGGCTGTTAACACAAAGACCCTCCCATCCACATGATCCTTTTCCATTGCCATTTGCTTCATTACTGGAATGCTGGTTAGAGAGTTTGCCCCATTCTCCATTTACACCATTACTAGTGTTCCTGTTGGATGGAGTGTTACCCCAAGCTCCGATGCTACTGGGACCAGAGTGCAAGCCCCCAATGGTACCAGCCCTTGTCCATGGCAGTACCCTGGGACTGGTAGGGGGACCGGAGTCCCAAGCATTGCTTCCAATATCCTTTTGTACAGCACTATTGGAATTGTTTGCTAATGTTTGTTTAGCACTTAAACTTAATGCAGAATTCACAGTGTCTCCATTCCCCTGACTAAATGCCGAGTTACTGTTGGTGGCTGTAGAATTAGCATGTGGCACTCCCCACACTGAGTTGCATGAAGGATTATTCATTCCTTCACCATTACGTCCACTGAGCTGAGAAACTGTAGATGACCCACTACCACCAGGAAGGTTTTGAAGATGGGATGGGTTTATTGCACCCATGCCTACTGTCATTGCCCAGCCTCCTGGTACAGAAACGTTAGGCAGTCCATTTGCTTGCATTGCATTGATAGGGTTTGGTGAAGAGTTTATGGGGTTAGTGTTATTTGGTCCATCAGTGTTAAGGTTCTGAGGTTGTATGCTGAAAGACACATTCTGTGAAACGGACGTTTGCGTATCTGTGCTCTCCTGCTGCAGCAAATTTCCCCAGGTGTTCAATGTACCTGTCGGACCATTATTAGGGTTACTATAATTCTGATCAATGGGATTACTTGGATTACAAATATTTGAAGTGTTTCCTCCTCCTACGGTTCCTTGAATTTCCTGCCCAACTACAGGCCAAGCAGCTGGATTGGCATTGGGATTAAGATTCAGGTTAATGCCAGCAGTAGATGTAGAAGTGCCCCAACAGTTTGGATTTACACTTACAATATTGTCCATCTTTCCACTTCCACTGGTAGCAGAGCAGTGACCTACACTAGAGGCAGACCCTGGGGCAACAGCCCACACCCTGGATGAATTTCCATTTCCACCATTTGCTCCACCTCCAATGGCACTCTGGTTTGAACTGCTTTGGACAAGTGCTCCATTACCACCATTATTGCAATTTTTGTTTTGTCCATTGAAGTTGCCTGGTGCACTCCCTGTAGCCATGCTACTATTATCTGAGCCACAGTTTGAGGCAGAGTCAGTGTCTGTGCATTCTGAGGCAGTTTCAGTCTCGTTTCCAGAAATGGAAGGCCAAGCCTCTTTGTCACTTCCGTCTATTATCACTTTATCCCAGATGCTGTTTGGTTCACTTCTAAAGGGGGGCTGTCCCCAGTGGGAATTTTCATAATGAGTTCCCAGACCACCGTGGCTGAGATCTGGAAAAGACCAAAACAAAAGGTAAGACATATTTTGCATTAAATGATTACAATAAAGAATCACATGATGAAGCTTCAGACAAAGTCATGTTAAAAGCTTGTAAACAATTTATAAACTAAGACTGCAATCGTGCATTTAGATTGAGCTTTAGTTTACAAGCTGAAACCTTACAAATCTAGTCAAAAAGTTACAGAGGTCCCTAGTTTGAGATTTGTCCACAAGGGGGAGCATCCTTTTCACATTCACACTTTCAAGTCCTCTCGATCATAAATAAGCAAAATATTGCAAATGCTGGAATCAGAAACAAGAACAGAGGATGCTAGAAAAACTCAGCAGATCTGCCAACGTCTATCAGGAGAGAAATGGGCAGCACAGTGGCTAGCACTGTTCTCTCGCAGCACCAAGGACCCGGGTTCAATTCCAGCCTTGGGTGACTGTCTGTCTGTGGAATTTGCCCATTCTCCCAGAGTCTGCGCAGATTTCCTTCAGTTGTTCCAGTTTCCACCCACAGTCCAAAGATATCAGTACATAGCATGCTGGGGATAAGGCCTGGGTGGGCTTTTTGTTGGCACAGGCTCAGTGGGCCAAATGACCTCTGCTTGATTTGCAGGGATTTTGTTCTATGACTCTATGAAATCTTTCCTCAAGATCTTAATTCGTACAATCAGGTCACCTCTTACTCTTCTAGACGCTAGCTGATACAAGGCTAATCTGTCTACTACTTTTTTATAAGACAACACACAAAAACCAGGTTTTAATCTAGTAAACCTTTGAACTGTATCAGCATTTTACATCTTTCCTTAAATAAGGAGACCAGTATAGTACACAGTAGTGTAGATGCAGTCTCACCAATGTTGTGATCGAAGTATAACCTCTATTGTGTTCAATTTCCCTTGCAATTAATTACAACATTCTATTAGCTTTACCAATTACTTGCTGCACCTGCATACTAATCTTTAGTGATTCATGCACTAAGACACCCAGATCCTTCTGCATCTGAGCTCTGCAATCTCTCACCATTTAGATGGCATTTTTTTTATTCTTCATAACAAAAAGGACCCCATTTTCCCACATAATACTCAATTTGCCAAAGTGAGTGATCTTTACCCACTCACTTAACCTAACCCTATCCTTCTGTAGCCTTTTTATGCCTTCTGCAGAATGTACTTCCTTACCAATGAGAGTCATCAGCAAATTAACCACCCACCCATCAGTCCCTCCATCCACATCATTTATATAAATTGTAAAAATTTAATCTCAGTACTGAACCCAGTGGTACACCATTTATCACACTCTGCTAACCAGCACATGGTCCATTTATGCCTATTGTTTCCTGTTAGCTAGCCAATCTTCAATGCATGTCAATATGTTATCCCTTATACCATGAACTTCTATCTTCCACACAAAAACCTTTGATGAGGTATTGTATCAAATGTCTTCTGAAAATCGATATGCAGTACATCCACCAGTCTCTGTTAGTTCATTAAATTTTCTATTCTGAAGAGATTAATAGATGTACAAGAATTATCTGAATCAACAGTCTCAGTCATAAGAACATAAGAAATAGGAGCAGGAGTAGGCCATCTAGCCCCTCGAGCCTGCCCCGCCATTCAATAAGATCATGGCTGATCTGTCATGGCTCAGTTCCACATTCCCGCCCTCTCCCCATAACCCTTAATCCCCTTGCCTATCAAAAACCTATCAACCCGCGTCTTAAAAATATTGAGCGAGGCAGCCTCCACCACTTCAACGGGCAGAGAATTCCAGAGATTCACCACCCTTTGAGTGAAGAAGTTCCTCCTCAACTCTGTTCTAAACCCCCCCCCCCCCTTTATCTTGAGGCTGTACCCTCTAGTCCTACTGTCCTTTCTGAGCGGGAAGAGCCTCTCCACCTCTATCCTATCCATCCCATTCAACATCTTATACGTCTCAATGAGATCTCCCCTCATTCTTCTAAACTCCAATGAGTACAAGCCCAGTCTATTCAGTCTTTTTGTCCTTATGTGGAAACATGTGATCTTAAGATCAGCAACTTACAATGTGAAGGATTACATGCTTTCGTCTCCCAATAGTGCTGACCAGTCAAGTTTCCTTAGTTCAGTCACCTAAATCTGCTAAAGTTGAACCCTTTTACCTAAGGCATCCAAAAGTCCATCCTTGAATGGTTCCTCTTCACCATAGTGCCTCTCAACATCATTTAAACGCACAAAGTCTTTGACTACTTCTATCACCCAAGAGATGTCAGGCTGCACACATCAAGTCCTCCATGAGCTGCAATCTACTCCACTGAAATATTTCAAAGACAAAAAATATTGGCTAGAATGCTCCCAAAGTGCTGAATTCCTGTGAAAACTGGAGTAATTCACCTTTTTTTTTCCAGCGGGAGTTCAGAGAAGAATCTCCCACACTCTGTGCACTGCAGAGGTCGCCAGTGTGAATATCATTAAAAACTACAGGACGGTGTCAACTCCCACTAGAAATCAGTGCACTGAGCAGGCCTCAAGTCCATCTTTGAACGGTTCCTCAGAGTGTGGGCAATTCTTCATTGAACTCCCACTGAAAAAACCCACTTGAATTACTCCAGTTTTCTCACACTTAGGATCTTTTAGGAAGATTTATTTATTTGGGGGATGTAGACATCACTGGCTGGCCAGCATTTATTACCCATCCTAAAGCTTTCAGCCCTAGGCCCGCTAATAGGATTTAAAATATTAATGAACATTACCATAATTTATGCACCTCCCCGTTGATTTGTGGCACGGAGTTGACACCATCGGAAATCTGGCGCTGGGAGATGTTAGTGGGCTGGGACACCCTGCACATCGGGGCATCGCTGCAATCTCCCCGCCCGCTGGGCTAAAAATTAGCGCAACAGGATGGGAGAATCTCCTCTATTGTCTTTGCATCTGCCACAATCTTTTATCATAGTTACATTTGCCTTCCTAGCTCGGTGGTTCATGACTGGATGTCCTTTCAGACCAAAATTGAGCTTCTGAAACCCATCTGATGCTGATATATCCTTCCCTCTAACCTACACCATACCAAGATAATCTTACCCATGACTATGTGTTCACAAACCAATACTGCCTCCAGTCTCCCAATGCCTTAACCATAAAATTCTCACTCTGAATTTGAAACCTCTAGTGGCCTCATCTGTGTGTGATGTCCTACAACCGTGCTAAAAACTCAGCATGCCCTTTCACTCTGGCTTCTTTGTGTTCTCCATTCCCTCCAGTCTATTATTGGCTGCGTGCTTTCAACATCTCCACCTCAAGTTCTGGAATTCCCTTGCTCAACCTCTTCCTTTCATTCTGCTCTCTTATGGCCCTTCTTAAAATATCTCTTTTTGACTTGACTTTGATTACTGTGTACATAATGTTTCTGCTCGGTATCAATTTTTGCCTGATTATGCTTCTGAGAAGTGCCTTTGGATGTTTTTTAATGTTAATGATGTTATCTAAACGCAAGTTATTGTACTTTCATGGCATGCTTTTCCATCATAAACCTGACCCTAAACTCCACGAGCGTATGATCAATATTGCCAAATATCTCAGACTCTACCATGTTTTAGTCATTACTTAGTATCTGATCCAACAGGGGGCCTGTTTGCATCCAGGCCATCCAATATTATGCTCAGTCAGATTTTCACTTTTATTTCATCCTTTAACTAAATTCCAATTTTGGCCTGCTAAATTGCAGTCAGCAAAATAGCTGCATCTGACTTTGACAGTACTGCTCTTATTTGACTCAAATGCTAGGTACAATCCATGCTCCAGACCTGGAAGTATATGGCAAAAGCTATTGTCATTTCTGTTCATTACGTTCATTTATGCATTATGAATCTTCACATTGATACTTAATCAGAATTCTCCATTTCCAATTAGAAACTTTGTTCAAGTCTATTAAGAGTATGGTAACATTTAAATCTTACGAGCTGTACATTACATAAAGCAGCAACGGAAGGCAGGTAACTAATCTTGTAAGTAATCTATTATGGAAAGCAGCAGCCTAATATCTTTTAAGCTATATATGTCTCAGTCTCATGCACCTCCCACTTGCTGGTTGCAAAGCAGCACCAAAAACATAGAAGAAAGTTACACTCAAAATGTGACAGAAAAACGAAGTAAAGCCGCCCTCCACCTCGATTTAGAAAGGCATGAAAGATTAAGAAAAAAAGGACAGGCTTTCGGTTTAAAGACAATTCATGACACTGCACTGTCAACGAATCTCTACCAAATGATATTGGGAAGCAGTGATTTTTCTCAGAAATTGAAAACCTCAACAGAACGTCTGGCCTCTTCCATCAGATCAGCTTCCCTTTCTGAATCCTACTGCAATAAATAATGAGCAAAACCACAGCAATTTATAGGGGGAAAGAAATAAGACAGACTGTGGGCCCACTGACAAACCATACATCACTGGAAGCACTCAGATGAAAAGTGCCAAGACAAAGCACTGCCCTGTTTTGTAAGCACAGACTGCATCTTAAAATAGTATTGATGATTTAGATATTCAGACACTTAAATTAAATTACATGTTTACACAGATAAAGTGCTAAAACCAATTATTGAGGCATTGTCATAAGGCAGCAGCATCTTAATACCAATACTGCTAATTTACATGACTTTGAAGTTGCTTTAAATCTATTCTTCCATGTGGAAATGTAATACAGGATTTTGATGTTTAGAACATGTAAGCCTTGAATGGATATCAAAAGAAAACAGGATTAAACTAAACAGATGTGACTGTTCAAGTATTTCGAGCCATCAAAAACAATTCTCGCTAAAGCAGCCCTAGCAGGGTCATTTCTTCAGCACTATAAACTATTCCCAGAGGTTAAGTGCAAGCTCTCTCCAAAACAAAGCAGAACATTCCAAGAGTGGAAAAAACACAGCCGTTCCTCAAGAGAAACAGACACAGCACCAATTCACTAAACTGTCATGGCAGCAAAGAGAAGAAATGAAAATTAACCCCTTTTACTGCTTCATCCTGACATCTCAATGGTGTGCACAAATAAAAGAGGCTAGTTTAAACAATTTGCAACAGGGTGGGCCATAGCAAAGTTAGCGGGGGGAGGGGGGTGGTTGCATTTCTTTCTGCCCCACCATCTTATCTGATGCAGGAAAACTGCCTGGTCCAGTTTGGGTGCTGGGATCCTCAAATCAAGATCTAATTATATCATTGGGACATGCATACTATTTCACCTCTTAGGATCAGATGCCCACATGGTTTTGAAGCCATCAGCAAAATTTGATGGCAGTCAACAATCAGCTGGAAGAGACTAGTTAAGTGTGCATTAAAATGTTAAGGCTTCTTGTAGTCCAGGAGGACCAGGAGTAATCCATTGGGTCCAACAAGGAACTCTTGGGCCTTATCCCCATCATTGAGCTTTCTCTTCCTCTGAATATGTTTGATCTAGGCTCTGGCTCATCCTCATCTACCATTTCAAGTTTCAGTGAGGGCTTGAAAGGATTGCTTTCCTTCTCCTTCCTGTCATTTTAATTTTTCTCTACTGTCTCTTTTCCTCACCCAAAGAAAGAATGGTGGAATACTGATCTAAGCTTTTCAGCACTACACACAAGTGTCTAAATCAAGTGCACACGAAGACAGTGGGTGGAACTTTCAGCTGGTTGGATTTTCCAATCCTGAAATCAATGGACTTCTGAATGACTCTCCACATCTTCTAGCCCCACCCCTTCTGTAACAGGGCCATGAAATTCAATCCAGTGAGTATTAAAAGGCTATTCAACTGTTGGGGGGATTACTTACAAGTTTCACTCGTTACCTCCAAAAGTGCAACTATTTTCCAACATGGGTCATTGGAATAATGATCAATGGGGGAAACAATTTATTTTTTGTCCATTGCCCAGGGACACCAACACCAATTGCAGTGCAATAACGATAATCCGTTAACTAAGCACAAACTAAGGACTGTATCTGTGATTTTGTGTTTTATCTAGTTCAGTATCAAAAGAGTTTTTGCTTCAAGCCATGCTTTTCTTTCGTAGGATAGAATCAAAATATTCAGTTTCATAAACATTTACAGCGAAAGTTGGGAAAACAATTTAATACCTCTTCCTAATTGCATGTTGCAAAAAAGGCATCTTTTTCTAATTAACTACATTATTCATCATTTTATGCAGATCATAAAACATCACACAGCTTTATTAGCATGACCACTAATAAGAAATATTTTAAACTCAATGTTATTAAAACGTAATGCTCAAACTTACACGATTTTATAGAGAAACACAAGCGACTTAACACCATTCGTACCAAACTTGCATGACAGCAACACTACGTACAAAGGTTTACATAATTTTTCATCAGTCTACTCACAGCATCACTACAATCTTAATAAAATAATAAAGTATCAAAACTGCCGCTTTAGTTAGTTTAAAGAAATGCATTTTTGTCTGAGTAAAGGGTCAGAAAGGCTGACAGGTCTTTTATCTGCACATTATTGGCAATTGGACCTTTGTGAAACAAGAAGCAATTTTCAAAAATGAAGCACAATTTAAGCAAAAACATTTGTGAATTGACATTTTATTACTGTGTTTATGCAAGATACAGTAGCCCTTTAACAAACAACCAAGTGTTAGGACGCCATTTTCTCAGTTTTAACAGCCAGCTACTTTAGATTGTATGCAGCAGCTTTCTAATGTAATGCAATACATTCGGAGAACAAAGCAGTGATTATTTGGCATTTTTCTGCTCTACAGGGGACTGCTGTGAAAAATACCTGACTGAAGGTGACGCCCAACCATCCTAGGAAACGCTACATTTTGTGCAAAGTTGCCTTCATGTCTGCACCTACGCTCGCCTGTGCTCTCTGTTTCAATATGTCGTCTGTGTACTGTTTAAGCCTCATCCTGTCTACATGCCAGAAAAACTACTCTGTGTAGTGTACGCTGCTGACAACCTGCACTTGCTCAGCCGTCCCCTGCTTGGAAATGCCCTTCTGAGATAGGATTCAATATTAAGATATCAGCGACAAAGAATCTAGCTTGATTATCTAATTACTGATGACATTAAACCTATCTTCCTTTCTTTAAATTCTTTAACTGTCACAAAACATTTTCTTCTGGCAATGCAATTAGCACTAGCTGGTTTTTTGAAAGTCAGCCAAAAAACAACCGCATTCATTGGTTGGCTGCATGCAAATAAGCTTCTGTTGTATGCCATTTAAAAACATCAGGCATCGTTTGGCATACCGCTACAGCTCCTACATTCAATGTAGAACTAGTACATACATGGGCTTAATGCCAGATTCAAGCTTTGCTGTCTAATCTCATCCACATTGGAACTAAACATAAAAAAAATTAATCACAAAGTCTATTGTTTAAAAACGCAGTTTTAAAAAAAGCACTGTAAAACGTGTTATGTCTGTTACATTTAGTGCTTGCTAAAGCACGCCCACATGAATATTCTGAAGTCCCTGGATGGAAAGCCACGCTTTGTGGTTTAGCTACAGCTTGTCAACATATGCCAACGTCCATGCAGGCTAGTATGAAAACAGTTCGGCAAACAAAATGTCTTCTTTGCTTATCTGACTGTAAATTATCACCGAGTCTGTAAGACAGACACAGGCAGAAAAATTCATCTTGCTGTAGACTTGCCAAGGTGAGCTGAAAGTCATGGAAAGCTGCCTATCTTTATCGGCACTGAGCACAGACTTGCAACTTGGTTGCTAGGCCACAGTCCTTGTTATCCAGATTGCAGTGTAAACTAAGCCTGAAGCTTTAGACACCATGAGGTTCTGCAGAATTATGAGCAGCTCACAGCTGCTACATCAATCAACGGTGCAGAAGAAACTGAAAACAATTTATGCACTCAAGACACAAGCAGCACATTGGAACAAATAGAAAACACTGAGGAACCTTTGTTCAACAATTTGTGGGCTAATTTCTATTGTTTTGGAATTTTCACATTCAAATACAATACATTCATATTACTTGTACAATAATGCAGACAAAAATATACCATGCAATGGCAACTTGCATATGTATAATATCTTTAACTGTGAAACATGCAAGGCACTTGAAACGAGCATAATCAGGCAAGAACTGAGTCCAGCAAGGTGTTATTCGGATAGGTAACCAAAAGCTTGGCCAGAGCTGGGTTTTATTTCATTTTTTTTCCCCTGGAAGTTACAAAACCAGTGCTCAGGTTGGACCAGGCAAACCCAAATCCATTTCTTGCTTGCTCCAAAAATCAAATCCAAATTCCAATTAAATCCAATTCAAGGTCTCCACAAGAGAGACAAACAAGATCCAAGCTAACATGGTATGGTATTGCACCCCATTATGGGCTTGATTTTAGCCAAAAGGCTGAGAAATGATTTAAGGGGTGTCCTAAAGGATGAGAGAAGACAGTGAGGTTTAGGGAGGGAATTCCAAGGCATGGAATCGAAACGATTGATGCGTTGAAAGAACTGAGAAATTTAATACGCCAGAGTTAAAGAATCGCAGAGTTATTGCAGGGTTCGGAAAGGTTTCAGATATGCCAACTCATGCAAATTAATTAAGAAAGTAACAATTTCTTGGTCAAATTCAGCCTCAATTACATGAGTGCTGTGAAACCTTGGGAACTGCCATTAACATTGGTTCAGGGGTGCAAGGTGACGGTTGCAGAGAGTGGCGCTACAAGGCCACAAGCTGCTGTTCGTGATTTTGAGAGGGGAAGGCTGGAGATGGTAAGCCAGGAGGCCAGAGTGATTGCATCATCTTTCTGTTTCACACTCTCTTGACTAGGGCACAACAGAAGCCCAAGCGAGTTGCGGCCTATTTTTGAAATTCCTGCATTCAGCCTCCATTTCTCCAACACCAAGTTGTTTTGCTGTTTTTCACTTCATAACTGATGGCCCCACATTTAGCCTGCCCTCTATCTTCTCCACAACATTTGTTTTTAAGGTCTCAAAAACTTTTCTTCTATTGTGCCTATTATTCCCCAATCTGCTCTTATTCTTTCAACTTTCCATCCACTGTTCTGCATCCAACAGTGTAAACAACTATCATTCCCCATTCTCTTCTCTTCAAGTGCTTATCCAATTTCTTTCTGAAAGCCATGACTGACTCTACCTCCATCCTTGCTTTTGGACTATTATAGAATTATAAATTGTCACCATTGGTATTAAAAGAGCAGTGCAAATATACTGTTCAATAAGTATTATTCTACATCACCATGTCCATTAGTAATATTAAATTATTTCAAGACTTTGTAAGTGAAAATAAAAATTAAAACTGATAGTTGAGAGACTGATCATTGAAACCTTTACATTTTGAATAGTGAGCATATATTGTAATTACGTGACAGGCTGGGTGGACCAGAGGGTCTTTGACCTGTCAGTTACGTTTGGACTAACTTAACTGCTACCAACATATCTGAATCACTAAAATTTGAAAATAATTGTTATCCTACTGCACATAATACATTAATATTTCTGTTCTCCAAGGAGAACAGCCCAGGCTCCTATGATTCTGCAAAATTCTCTGGATTCTAGAACAATCCCAGAAGATTGGAAGTTAAAAACTGCTGTTCAAGGGAAGGAGAGAAAACAGGACTATAGGCCAGTTAGCCTGACAGAATTCCTGAAAGTGTTCAAATCTATTAAGGAAAGTCTTAACATACTAAGAAAAGCATAGCATGATTTAGAACAAGTCAAGATGGATTCATGAAAAGGGAATCCTTTTTGACAAATTGGTTACATGATTTTTGAGAATGTACCCCATAGCGTAGATAAACGAGATCAAGTAGACATAGTATATTTGGATTTCCAAAAAGCATTTAACAAGGTGCCAGACAAAAGGTTAATGCGCAAACTAAGAGCTCATGGGAGCTGGGAGTGATGTATATTAGCATGGACAGGGTGCTGCTCAATGGACAGTAAACAGGCAGAAGGGATAAATGGGGCATTTTTAAGTTGACACACTTTGGCTAGTCAATCAGTGTTGGTGCCTCAGCTACTTACAGCCAAAATTTAATAACTCAAAGACACAATCACGTATCTAAGTTTGATGATGACACAAAGATAAGTGGGAATTCAAACTGTGAGGAGGTCACAAAGCAGCTACAAAGAGATATTGACAGAAATGGAGGATAGCATGGGCAAGTCGTGATTATTCACTTTGGTCTTTTTTTTGCAAGGTGTAAAACTCGTAAATGTTGATGTCCAGAGAAACTTTGATGTACTTGTACATGCAACATAAAAAGTTAGCAGCAGGTACAGCGAGAAATTATTAAAACACATGGCGTGTTGACCTTTATTGCAATGGGATTGAAATTTAATAGTGAAGAGCTCTTGTTACAATTGTACAGGGCTTTAATGAGACCACATCTGGAGGGGTGTACAATTTTGGTCTCCATATTTAAGGAAGGATATACTTGCATATACAGTAAAGGTTCACTAGATCGGTACCTGGGATGAGAAGTTTGATTTGTGATAAGAAATCGAGTAAGTTAGGTCTACATTCTCAAGTTTAGCAGAATGAGAGGTGATCTTATTGAAATACTTTTAAGAAAGCAGCCTTCTATACAGGGTAGATACTGAGGCATTGTTTTCTTTGGCTGGAGAATCTAGGAACACAGAGGTACAGTTTCAGGATAAAGGGCCAATCATTACTGACTGAGACGAAGAGAAATTACTTCACTCAAAGTCTTTGGAATTCTCTATCCCAGAGGGTTGTAGATGTGTCATCATGGAATGCGTTTAAAGTTCAGACAAACAGTTTTTGTTCTCTCGGGCAATCAAGGGAAATGGGGAGCAGGCAGAAAAGTGGAACTGAAACCCAAGATTAGCCAACTGGCCAGATGGTATACTGTAGGCTCAACAGGCCAGATAGTATTCTCCCACTCCTATTTCTTATGTTCTCCAGTTGATCCGTATAACTTCACCTTCTCATCCCTGAAATCATTCTCATAAATCATTTCTGCACTCTCCTTAAAGTTTTCATATCTTCCCTGAAGCGTGGTGCCCAGAACGGAGTATAATCCTCCAGCTGAGGCCAAACCAGTGTTAGTCATAACTTCCTTGCTTTTATGCTACATCTATTTATAAAGCCAAGGATCATGAATACCGTTTTAATCGCTTTTTTGCATTCCCTGTCACCTTCAATGATTTGCGCACAAGGACCCCCAGGTTCCACTTTTCCTCCATCCCCTTCAGAATTGTACCTTTTACTTTATATTGTTTTCTTGTTTTTCCAACCAAAATATATCACATTTTTCTATATTAAATGTTCCTTGCCATATATCTGTTTAGTCTGCCAGCCTATGCCCTCTTGAAGAATAACAATATCATCTGTGTCATCAGCAAATTCTGAAATTACACCTTGAACATCCAAATTTTCAGTCACTAGTACACTTCAAGAAAAAAATAGTGGCCCTCGGACTGATTCTTACAGAATCCCTGCTACATATCCGTTACAATAAGCAACCCTTCAGTACTACTGTTTCCTATCACTCAACCAACTTCATATCCAAACTGTCACTGTCCCTTCTGTGCCCTGGTCTATTATATAGTACTTCAGAAAACACTTTTTGCAAGTCTACACACACCAAATCAATTGTATTATCCTCATCAACTTCCTCTGCTACTCCCCAAAGATTGATTCAACACAATTTGTCTTTTAGAAATACTTGCTAGATTTCCTTAATTAATCTACAACTGTCCAAATAATTGTTCATTTTGTCCCAGATTAAAGTTTCTGAAAACTTTTCCAACATCGAGATTAAGTTGACTGGCCTGCAGTTGCTCCATTTATCCTTACACGTATATTTCAGTGTTCTGGCACTGTCTCCAGTCAGAAGACGATTGAAGGGACATGACCAATACTTTAATTTCTCCTGTATCTCCCTCAACATCTTCAGATACATTCCATTTGGACCAGGTAACTTAACATTATTTAATTTTGTTTCTTTAAACACAGACATCAGCTGTAATAACTGAAGAATCAGATTTTTGTCTTTAACAAGTTCACGTTTCACAATCCAATACGAGTGCTCAGCTAAATCACACAACACAATTACATTTAAGATTCTTTATTGCAGAGCTCAAAGGTCACAAGAACTCTAACACCAAACTTCGCAGTTCTGGTGTGTCTACAACGAATTGGCTGTTTGCTGTAAACACTTGTCCCAAGTTTTCTTTCTCTACATTCCATGCACTATAAAATTAAACTGCAATGCACTGAGTGACACAATGCAAACTTCAGATAACATGGATCCAAGTATATACACGTTTGTCAAACTCTTTCAATGATTCTATTACCATGGTTTAATGGTCAACTTTATTACCAAAAAACAGTGCCCTAAACTTTTGATTGACACCCATTTTTGAAGCTTCTTACCTTTTACAAAGCACCCCTGCCCAAAGAACTGAAAACAGTTTTAAGCCATCATGTGCCGATCCCAGAAAAACCAGGGACATTGAAATACACGAGTACTGTCACATTCAAACAAATAACACCCTGGCTGGGCAAACAATTGAGAGAGGTATTAACTACTTCCTCTTTCACTGTGAATCCAGCAGTTTTTTTTCCCGAAGTAATAATGCTAAGTACTCATTCAGCAGCTCAGCCATTCCCTTCACTTCCTTTTGTTGGTCTCCAATCTGCCTCACCCCTCCTTTCTTTCTGCTATTTCCACGTCTGCCAAAACTTTTTGGATTTCCCTTTACGCTAGCTAATCTTTTTAATTACTATCTCCTTGCCTTTCCGCTTTCCTTTCTCACTTCCTCTCTGAAATTGCCCTATTCAATCTGGTGTTCTCTGTACCAATCTGACATCTCTTGCATGCATCCTTTTCCTGCTATACCTTACTCTCGCTTGTCTTTAGAGATCTAGAGAGCTCTGGCTTTCTTTATCCTACATTTCCACATTGAGAACATATCAAGCCATCTTGCTTTAAAAGAGGGTCCATTGCTTTGTTACAGTTTTGTCAATCTTTCATTTAATAAGAACATAATAAGAAATAGGAGCAGGAGTAGGCCATCGAGCCCCTTGAGCCTGCCCCGTCATTCAATAAGATCATGGTTGATCTGTCGCTGCTCAGTTCCACTTTCCCGCTTTCTCCCCATAACCCTTAATCCCCTCTCTTATCAAAAACCCATCAACCCGCGTCTTAAAAATATTTAGTGAGGTAGCCTCCACCACTTCAACGGGCAGAGAATTCCAGAGATTCACCACCCTTTGAGTGAAGAAGTTCCTCCTCAACTCTGTTCTAAACCGCCCCCCTTTTATCTTGAGGCTGTGCCCCCTAGTCCTACTGTCTTTTTTGAGCAGGAAGAGTCTCTCCACCTCTATCCTATCCATCCCATTCATCATCTTATACGTCTCAATGAGATCTCCCCTCATTCTTCTAAACTCTAACGAGTACAAGCCCAGTTTATTCAGCCTCTCCTCATAGCTCAACCCCGGTATCAGCCTAGTAAACCTCCTCTGCACTCCCTCCAAGGCCAAAATATCTTTGCGCAGGTGCGGCACCCAAAACTGCACACAGTACTCCAGCTGCGGCCTCACCAATGCCCTATACAGCTGCAGCAAGACCTCCCTACTTTTATATTCAATCCCCCTCGCTATGAAGGCCAGCATCCCATTCGCCTTCCTGACCACCTGCTGCACCTGCAAGCTGGGTTTTTGCGACTCATGCACAAGGACCCCGAGGTCCCTCTGCACCGTCGCCTGCTGCAGTTTTTCACCCTGTAAGTAATAGTCCTTCCTACCATAGTGGACCACCTCACACTTGCCAACATTAAATTCCATTTGCCATTACCCAGACAGGTCTGTTCTCAACCCACTGAAATTGGCCCTTTTCCAATTAAGTACTTTTACTCTAGATTGCTCCTTTTCCATAGCTAAGCTAAGTCTCATGATGTCACTGCTCCTTAAATGCAGGAAAGATTGGCTTGGAAAGATTCAAACAGCATGTAGCAAGGATGGACTGAATTGGGAAGTGACAAGATATTCAAGATTTTTGGAGTGAAAAGGAAGTTTTGAAAGATGAGACGGTAGTTGCAAAGGCAGAGGAAAATGAGGATGGCTTTCCTGAGGAGGGGTGTCAGCATAGATTTAAAAATGAGAGAACAGTACCTTAACCCATGGGACTATTTATGATAACTAGCATGGAGCAAAGAATCTAGTTTGATAGTGCTTATTGGAAATGGATATGGAAAGGGCACAAAGGAATATAGTTTGGAACGGCAAGAATATGTGGGATCCTACTGCATCAGGAATTCTTGAGGTGATATTGCTATTGTTGTACAGAATGGTTAACAATGCCATTGTGTTGAGCTTTATGAAACAGTTGGAAAGTGCTGCTGCTGCCTTCCCTCAAGTTTCTTTATGGGACAAAAACTTAGTTTTATGTCAGAACTTTTTATTAGACTAAAAGTTACTAAATTAAACAATTGCGTTTGTATAGTGCAGTATGACAGGGTTTGTCAAATCCTTCCAGCCACATATACAGTGGTTCATTGCTGCAGTTCACTACCATCTGCTCAAGAACAATTAAGAGTGGGAAACAAATGCTGGTTTCGCCAGCAGTGCCCAAATCCCATGAAGGAATAAAAAATCCGTTACAAACGTCTTCCTTTGATTTCCAAAGAGTACTGATGGAAACCCTAAAGAATCAGCACTGCTGCCTCACTACACCAGGGACCTAGGCTCGATTTCTGACAGTGGGGAATCTGCGTGTCCTCCCTCTGTCTGTGTGGGTTTCCTCTGGGTGCTCTGGTTTCCTCTCAGTCCAAAACACGTGCTGGTTAAATGCACTGGCCATGCCAAATTCTCCCTGGTGTAACCGAACAGGCGCCAGAGTTTGGCAACTACAGGATTTTCACAGTAATTTCATTGCAGTGTAAGCCTATTTGTGACACTAATGAATAAACTTTACACCTTTAATTATGAAGGGAATAGAAAAGATAGAAGCAGGAGGTTGTGTTCACTTGTGGGTGAAAGCAGAACTAGGGTGCATAGCCTCAAAATAAGAGGGAGCAGATTTAGAACTGAGTTGAGGAGGAACTTCTTCACCCAAACAGTTGTGAATCTGTGGAGCAATGGAGTCTATCACTTTGAATGGTTTTAAGGCAAAGATGGATAGATTTTTGAACAGTAAAGGAATTAAAGGTTATGGTGAGTCATTCCTTCCTTCACTGTCCCTGGATTAACATTCTGGAACTCCTTTCCTCACAGCCCTGCTCATGTAGCTGCACTAGATGGAATACTGTAGTTCACTGCAGCAGCTCACTACCACCTGCACAGGAACAATTAAGGGTGGACAACAAATGCTGGCTTTGCCAGCAATGCCCAGGTCCCATTAAGGAATAGAAAACTGCTATAAATGTCTTCCTTTGTGCTACGTATGACCAGAGGCAAAGAAGAGTTCTATGATCGCCATTTACTTGAATTTTATTAAGAGCCCTTGAAGACACACTTGTTTGCTGCTTTATCTCAAATTCTTGTCAATGATATCTTCTTTTTGCTGTCTAATGGATAGGCGCTTGATATATAGGTAAGTTTTTGAAAGTGTTTTAAAGAAAAAAGAAACTTGCATTGATGCAACATCTTTCACATTCTCAGGACTTCTGAGACAAAGTACTGATGTATCCCAATCTCTTCCAAACAAAATGTGGACCTGAAACTATGAGGTTGCATTGCTATCACAAAACCAAAATGCATCAGATAATAAAAGCAATCCATGCCCACATTTAAAAAAAACACCTTAACCAGTCCAAGCTTGGATGCTGTCAGGTGATAAGTAACATTTTCACCACGCAAGTGACAAGCAAAGACTGAATCCATCAAGAATCTAACTCCATCCCCTGAACATTCAAAAGCATTATCATTTTCAAAGATTAAATCACAACGCCATTTCAGATGCTGCAATCCGTCACGTAAAACACACTTAAAAATAAACTGGTGCACAAATCTTTGATAACTTAGGATCTCGAGCCATTTTGACCAATAAAAAGAACAAAGACAAGTACAGCACAGGAACAGGCTCTTCGGCCATCCAAACCTGCATCAATCCTGATGCCAGAACTAAACTAAAAAACCTTCTGCTCTGCACACCCAGATTCCTCCCTATCTTAATGCTCCTACGGGTTCTGCCATTTACAGCATAATTCACACATAAATTTGATCCTCCAAAATGAGGAGCTTGAACTGATCCTGGGAGTTAATCACTGGAAGGACAGCAGTAGTAGTGAGCTGTTAATATACTGGCATTAAAGAGAAAAGTGATCACTATCCTGTAACTACTGCTGGAAGTGCACTTAGGCAACCTGATGATAGGACTAAGCTTCACTGATGGTCATGTGACCTATTATCATTTATAGTCAAAGCTATAGGATTGAATGTCCAAAGAATCAGTCTAACTGCAACATTGGCCTAGCAACGAACGAATACATTTCTGGAGCCAAAGTGAAGGGTGGAAAAAAGTGCAGAAAATTTAAGTGAAAAAAGGTGCCAACATCAAAAAAAAAATGCTCCTGTGATAAAGGTAAAGTTAAAATCATTAATGTGATTCACAAAAAACAGTTGGGAGGGGAGAAATCACATATTACAGAACTGCAGACTTTTGCTTGGTCATTTTTTGCCCCCTTAAAAGAACAGATGGTTAATTAACCAAGCCAATAATCTGCTTTAGTCTCATGATGCAACTCGTGTCATGCAGTTCAATCATAACTGGACACATGAAGCTAGATTCTTGAGTTACTTATTTCAATTTCCCTTGCATCAGCTTCTGCTCCAAGCACCAGCTGTTCATCAAAGCACCAGTGAAAATTATCCTCAACATCACTGCACAGTGCATTGAAAGGATAAGCACCTCCAAATGGAACATAAAAGAGCCACTGAAACAGTCATGTCACAAGTTTTCAAAGGTTTCAATAAAATACAATGACAAATATGGGAATCAGCATACAAGAAATTAAAATTTATTCACTAGATTTAATAGTTTAAATCCACTTTTGCAGTAGATGGATTTCTTTCTGTGGTTTTGTATAGAGCTATAAGGAGTAGGTTAGTGAGATTAGTTCTGGATTGCTCCAACACAAATTTGGCACAGGCACATGGGCCGAATGGCTTCCTTTAATTCTAACCAGAAGGTGGAATATTTCAAAACACATACCGTTCAAGGAATAGCAGAAAGATGCGAATATAAAAAGAACGTAGCACACTTTCAAAAGGGTCAACAGATTTGATGGTTGCATCCCAAAGTAAGAGCCAGCAATTGAATGATATTTCTCATATTAATTAGAACAGTGGTATTCAAAGATTTCCACAGAATCCCTATCGTGCAAAGGAGGCCATTCAACCCACCGAGTCTACACTGACTCTCCAAAAGAGCATCTTACCCAGGCCCACCTCCCCACCCTATCCCCATGAACCTGCACATTTACTGTCACTTATCCACTGAACCTATATTGAGGTAACACTAAATTTCAAATAATTATATTCTTGGTGAAAGGGAAGATTATTTTTTAGCCAAAAATCAGAAAGTTCCAAAAATGTAAAAATTTCTCAAAAATCATTTGTGTCTTTCATGATCATAGGACCTCCCTTGACTGCAAAATACTTTTGAAGCATAATCACTGAGCTAACCTGGGGAAAGGCAACTAATTTGTGCGGTGCAAGGTCCCACAAACAGCAATAAGATAACTACCAGTTATAACTAGAGAGCTTTTTTGTCCAACTGTTTTAAGAGCAACAGATTTTCGTTTAAATTTGAGTAATATTTGAATCTTTTTTCCTTTTCTGAGCAATGTTGTTTATTTGCTTTTGACTTTGCACTGATTGCCTTCAGCTCTCATTAACTATCTTCCAAGTTTGGTGACTGCAGTTACCACAACGTGGGTTGGAATAAAGGAGGCAAACAGCAACCAAGAACAACAGATCTCATAGCACATTTTGTGGATCTAAATCTATCTTCCACTGAAACCATGCCTTTAAAGCGATGTGTGTGGAATAGAAACTAAATAATTAACATCAACAATACATGCCTTGAATATTCATATTTGTATTTTGCCAAAAAGAGAGACATGTTGCCAAAACTTTTCATCTTGAGCTCATCAAAACAAATGCAGGAATTTCAATTTCAAACTATCACAATTTATACTGCAGGACAAGAGGGTAATGACTGGTTGGCAAGTTGACTCTGATGGTTGAGGCAGTGCCATTGAGAAAGTAACAGAAACCCTAGGCTTTCAGGCTCTCAGCTAAATCAAAAGGAGGCACAAAGCTTAAACATATTCCTGTTATTTGCAGTGAGTGAATATATATGTTGTTTCAAGCACGGGTAAATGAGTCAACTGATTTCTTAAACTGGTTGTTAGTATAGCTATGAGCACACTCAGCATTGCTCAGCAAGTGCTGCCCAACACAGAAGCACATCAAACAGTAAATACTTCATTCTGGATCTTGCAAGTCCGCACTGACTGAAAACAGTGTGTACTTGGCTTAGTGCAAACAACCAAAGCAACATGCTGTTTGTTGGGAGGATGAAGATACATGGAGAAATTTGGTAGATGTTCGCGGATGCAATGTAGGTTGCGCGGACAACAGAAATTGACACCATAGTTGCATGAGAGAGAAATAAGTGATGAAAGACAATTTACAACCACACTCTATAACTGATATTTTTGGAACATTCTTTAAGTTTTATTTTTGAATGGTCAAAAATTAGTTGATTAAAAAAAGACAATAACCTTGAGGGAACAGATGTTGTTATAATAAAAACAAACCCTGTTAGAAGTCACCACAAGGTGTAAAATGGGACAATACTTTTTTCTAAAGCAACCTAACCAACTTGTCCTGTCACCTTTCAAATATTATATAACCTATTAGTCTTTCTGTTCACATACTCTTTAAAGTTGCTATTTCTCAGACCCCAAATTCTGAAACATGCACCTGCTAAAGACATTGGTAACAAAATATGGCTTAACAATAGTAATTAACATAGAACCAAACAATCCCTACAGTGCAAAAGGAGGCCACTTAATATAAGAACATAAGAAATAGGAGCAGGAGTAGGCCATCCAGCCCTTCGAGCCTGCCCCACCATTCAATAAGATCATGGCTGATCTGTCGTGGCTCAGTTCCACATTCCCGCTTTCTCCCCATAACCCTTAATCCCCTCGCTTATCAAAAACCCATCAACCCGCGTCTTAAAAATATTTAGCGAGGCAGCCTCCACCACCTCAAAGGGCAGAGAATTCCAGAGATTCACCACCCTTTGAGTGAAGAAGTTCCTCCTCAACTCCGTTCTAAAACGCCCCCCACTTCATCTTGAGGCTGTGCCCTAGTCCTACTGTCCTTTCTGAGCGGGAAGAGCCTCTCCACCTCTATTCTATCCATCCCATTCATCATCTTATACGTCTCAATGAGATCTCCCTTCATTCTTCTAAACTCTAACGAGTACAAGCCCAGTTTATTCAGCCTCTCCTCATAGCTCAACCCCCTCAACTCCGGTATCAGCCTAGTAAACCTCCTCTGCACTCCCTCCAAAGGCCAAAATATCCTTGTGTAAGTACGGCGACCAAAACTGCACACAGTACTCCAGCTGCTGCCTCACCAATGTCCTACACAGCTGCAGCAAGACCTCCCTACTTTTATATTCAATCCCCCTTGCTATGAAGGCCAGCATCCCATTAGCCTTCCTGACCACCTGCTGCACCTGCAGGCTGGATTTTTGCGACTCGTGCACAAGGGCCCCGAGGACCCTCTGCACCGTCGCCTGCTGCAGTTTTTCACCCCGTAAGTAATAGTCCTTCCTACTTGGCCCATTGAGTCTACACTGACTCTGAAAGAACATCTTACCCAGGCTCTCCCCTACTCTTGTAACCCCATGCATTTTCCATAGCTGCACCACTTAGTTTACACATCTTTAGATTGTGCAAAGAAACCACAGCATCCAGAGGAAACCCATGCAGACACAGGGAGAACATGCAAACTCCACAGTCACCCAAGACTGGAATCAAGCCCAGGTTCCTGGTGCTCTGCAGCAATGCAAACAGTGTGCCGCTACTGACAGTGCAGCAACTCTTCCTTGAATCCAAAAGAACTTGAGGCTTTTCTTGATCCTACTACCGTCACAGCAAATTAAATATACTTTATGAGCTACAGAAAGGTAACCATTTTGATAAGAGAAGCAAGTATAGGCCATTTGGTGCATTAGCCTGCTCCAGCATTCAGAAAGATCATGGCTGATCTGGCTGTGGTCTCAATTCCACTTTCCTGCCTCTCCCTCATAACCCTCAATTCCCTTGTCAATCAAATGTCTGCATAACTCAGCCTTGAATATTCAATAGCCCAGCCTCCGTGAAAGAGCATTCCAAGCACAGATGACCCTCAAGAGAAATTCCTCCTTACCACCAACTTAAATGGGAGACCCCTAATTTTTAAACAGTGCTCCTAGTTACTGTCAGCATCTACCATGTAAATGTTTCAATGAGGTCATCTCTGATTCTCCTGAGCACCAATGAGATTAGGCCCAATCTGTTCAACCTTTCCTCATAAGACAACATTTCAATGGAATCAGTCTCGCAAACCTTCTCTGACAGGTTTATCTCACTGTAAAGAACTGTACACAATATTTCAGACAGGCTCACCAACTTCCTGTCTTGCAGCAACATTTCCTTACTTTTATGCTCCATCCCTCTTGCAATAAAGGCCAACATTCAATTTGCCTCCCTAATTAATCGTGCCTGCATGCTAACTTATGGAGATGTGTGCACAAGGATATCAGGACACCCAGATGCCTCCGTATTACAACATGCTGTAGACTTTGTATTTAAATAATATCCTGTTTTTCTATTCTCTCTGTCAAAGTGGACACGTGCTGCATTACTAGAAACCACGGAAATTAAAAACCTTATACTTGACAACATTTTAGACTGTTTCAATATTGCACCGAGTCATTTGAAGACCCTTTTTCCTGCACCTTTTTCAAATGTCAGAAGAAAATCACTCAGGTCCGATCTTCCTCAACGGTTAAGGTAAGGAAGATACAGGAGAAAGAATGCTCAGTTTACAAATCACTCAAAAGATTCAAGTTTGATTTGAAAGCTGACCTTATTACATTGAAATAGATAACCTCTATAAAAGGTGTGCAGACTGTTGATTCACCGTGAACGTCAAGAATTTCAATTCATTACAGTCAGCAAACTTAACACAAGACCATAAGACACAGGAGCAGAATTAAGCCACTTGACCCATCAAGTCTATTCCACCATTTAATCATGGCTGATCTTTTTCTCATCCCCATCCTCCTGCCTTTTCTCCATCGTCCCATATCCTCTTATTAATCAAGAATCTATCTATTTATCTCTATCTTAAAGATACTTAATGACATGGCTTCCACAATCTTCTGTGGCAAACAGTTTCGCAGATTCACCACTTGCTGGCTGAAGAAATTCCTCCTCATCCCAGTTTTAAGGACAGTTCCTTTCGTCTGAGGTTGTGCCCTCTGGTTCTAGTTTTTCCCCCTAGTGGAAACATCTTCTCCACTCTATCCAGGCTTCGCAGTATCCAGTAACTTTCAATAAGGTCCTCCCTCATCCTTCTAAACTCCAATGAGTACAGACCCAGAGTCCTCAACCGTTCCTCATACAACAAACTCTTCATTCCAGGGATCATTCTTGTGAATCTCCTCAGGACCCTTTCTAAGGCCAGCACATCCTTCCTTCGATACAGGGCCCAAAACTGCTCTCAAAACTCCAAATGGGGTCTGACCAGAGCCTTACACAGTCTCAGAAAAACATTCCTGCTCTTGTTGAGAGGGCTGGAATACATGAATGCTAACATTGCATTTGCCTTCCTAACTGTCGACTGAACCTGCATGTTAACCTTAAGAGAATCTTGAACAAAGTCCCTTTGTGTTTCTGATTTCTTAAGCATTTCCCCATTTAGAAAATAATTTATGCCTCCATTCCTCCATCCAAAGTGCATAAGCTCACACTTCTCCACATCGTATTCCATCTGCCACTACTTTGCCACTCTCCTAGCCTGTCCAAGTCCTTCTGCAGCCCCCTGCTTTCTCAATACTACCTGTACCTCTACATACCTTTGTATCATCTGCAAATTTAGCAACAGTGCCTTCAGGTTTTTTCCTCAAAATCGTTAATGTATATTGTGAAAATTGTGGTCCCAGCACTGACTCGAGGCACAGCACTAGTCACCGGCTGCCATCGTGAAAAAGACCCCTTTATCTCCACTCTGTCTTCTGCCAATCAGCCAATCCTCTATCCATGCCAGGATCTTACCCTTACCATCATGGGCACTTAACTTATTTAACAAATAAGGCCTTGTCAAAGGCCTTTTGGAAATCTAAAAAAAAAATCAATATGCCATCCAACTAATGTAACTGAACAATTTTGTGCAACCTGACAAGACTTTAAAATTTCCAATCTGATTTGATTTTTCCTCTGGAGAGGAGAAGAGATGGAAACATAAGAGATTACTGTTTTTGTAATCTCATGCATTATGCATTTAACCAGTACTCAAGATGTTCTACACACAACATATCCAGAATTCAATAATAAATCTTGAATTGTATGTTTAAACAATGTGAACAAATACTATCCACCAGATCAACACTAAAAGGTTGCCCCTTACTATTAGCTCGATTATTGTTGGAAAAAAAAGGGACAGGCTGGTGAAGCTTTTCATCTTGTACTCATTGGTACAGACAGAAGGATGCCAAATTTTCAATACAACAATTTATATTGCACAAGAAAAGGGGTGCTGATTATTTGGCAAGTTTGATTCTGATTGGTCAAGATTCTCCCAAGACAAATGCACTGAGGAGCTAGCCCCCTGCCCCCCGTTTGTTTATTCCAAAAAATGTACAGAGGACAGGTTTCTCCCTTTGAATATCAGGCAGTATAAATGGTTCTTCCTGGAATATTGAATTATTTAGTCTGTCCTGAGGAGTGCAAGGTGAAAAGCACTGACAGCATGTCACACTTTTCAGCAATACTTAAAAAAAATTAAATTTAACTCATTTTGTTATTTAATTGTTCTCTCATTTGCAGTTTGACAAGCACTCTTACCAGTCTGTCCTTTGTTAGGATGTTGGAGTTGCTGTTGTCCACCTGATGTCTGCTGAATGCTGTGCTGAGAAGAGTTTGCTGCCACTTGCCCTGTACCTTGTGCTAAACTATTGCTGATGGCAGTCCCAGGTGGCAGTGGCTGACCCCTTTTCAATAGCTGCTTCTGTTCTTGATGCCGGAAGCGTGGTGGCACTTCGCGAGGAGGGTAACGGGACAAGGCCTGTTGCTGACAATTGGTAGAAGCTCGCTTGCCATTGCTTCCACTGCTGTTAGTTATAGTGGTGGTGGAAGTGCTGTTGCAGGAATTGGCAGGCTGTGGCTGGCTTTGATTGGTCTTGGTAGGTTCTGGCACTGTCAAAAGATAAAATTAACATCACATATTTAAGAGCAATGTACAAAATAATTTGAAATATTCACATCTTTGGTGTTTTATTTTCTAGAATTTCAAATTAATGACTGCCTCAGCTTGTAAATGTAGCTTGCACATGCTAGAAATATCTTGGGGCATATTACTATATTTAACATACCATGGTTAATATGCCCACAGCAAATCATCAGATTTTAATCAATTAGAAAATACACAAAAAGCAAAGTTCTGGATTTTCTGAAGATTAATGAGACATTAGAGAATTCGGGAACAGATGAATTTGGGTGCCCAGTGTATTAGTATGTAGGTACAGCAAGTGATTAGGAAGGCGAATGAAATGTTGATGTTTATTGCAAGAAGAATGGAATATAAAAGTAGGGAAGTTTTATTGCAGCTGTACAGGGTCTTGAGACCACTTCTGGAGTACTGCTTTCAGTTTTGATCTCCTTTATTTTAATAATTGCATTAGAAGCGATTCAGTGAAGGTTCACTTGGCTCATTTCTAGGATGAAGGGCTTACCTGATGATAAAAGGTTGAACCTATACCCAAATGATGTTAAGATGCATACAAGGCAATTTTATGGGGACATACAAAATCCTCACTTGATGGGACAGATACAGGAAGGATGTTTCCTCCTGTGGGGAAGACTGTAACTTGGGGCAGATAGTTAAAGAACAAGGCGGCTGCCTAAAGTATGAACATTGAGCATTATTGGCACTTGCCAATTTAATGTTACATTGTGTTAACAGAAAGCATGTAACAAGAGGTCATACAGCCAGTCCTTCAGCACTATTCCTTGCAATCAGAAGGCCTCTAATACAGTGACAAATGGGATGATAGTGCAAAGTAACAGATAGGTGGTAATGGGATAAATTTGGTTTATTTGTCCCATTTTGCCTTTTACTATTATTCCTACTGCTTTTTAAATTATTCCCGCCTTCAATATCACAGGCCTTCTCCTTGGTTCATCTCCCCACTCATTCCTCCCTCCCGCCACCCTCTGTATTCATTTATAATCTGTTCCGCTGGTAATGTACTTCAGTTCTATTGAAAGGTCACTATCATGAAATATCTCTCCCCAGATGCTGCCAGATTACCTCAGTATTTCCAGCATTTCCTGCTTTTATTATTAGCAACATGGTTGCTTAGCCCCCTGCTGCTCTTGGGTAGATTTGAATAAAGATATGTGGCAGGCAGACCCCAGTCAGATTTGTTTGGAGACATATGTAGTATCTGTCATGGGAGACTGGTAACAAAAATTCAGCATGATAAAAGGGAAAATACAGCAGCACGGCAGAAAGTTGGTTGATGGGTAGGAAGCAGGAGTTAGGAATTAATGAATATTATTCCGATAGAAGGAGGGACACAGCCAAGGTACTTCAGGTGCAGGTGATGGATTAATTTTTGTGCTCAATATAGAGGGATGACATGAGCCAGAGTCTAGGAAACAAAATAAAGATCCGCTTTTGCGCCCCCACAAAAGTTTGCAGTGAGACTTATTTGGAAGACTTCAGGAAAATATAACAATGGCTTGTGACAAAGAATTCCACGTTCCAACCACCTCCATAGTAACAGGTATTTTGAGAAATGTCCCTTAAATTTTTTTTGTGATGTGAAATCCAGCCCTCAATAAACACAAACAATTGACTATTACTCTGAAACCTTCATAATCTTCAAGTCAGCCAAAATGAGCAAATGAAACAAGCTGTAATATTTCAAGTCTCTTCAAAACTAACCCTGCATCCTTGAAAAATCCATTGTTGCACCTGTTCCATGCTTTTGTAGTACAAAGGTATCTGACATAGAAAGCATTAATGTGGGAACAGAAACAGTACCACCAGCAGTGTGCTGTAAAGAAACACATGATCAGAGACTAGAATGAGTGCAGTCTGGGCAGAGAAGCAAGCATGAAATTGGCTCGTAGTTTGAGCTATATCCTGCCTGTATAGAGAGTCAGAAGTTTACAGCATGGAATCAAGCCCTTCAGCCCAACCTGTCCATGCTGCCCTTTTTTTAAGCACCCTAAGCTAGTCCCAGTTGCCTGCATTTGGCCCATATCCCTCTATACCCATCTTACCCATGCAACCGTCTGAACATTTTTTTAAAAGACAAAATTGTACCCGCCTCTACTACTAACTCTGGCAGCTTGTTCCAGACACTCACTACCCTCAGACAGAAAATTGGCCGTCTGGGCACTTTTGTATCTCTCCCCTCTCATCTTAAACTTATGCCCTCTAGTTTAGACTCCGCTACCTTTGGGAAAAGATATTGATTATCTAGCTGATCTGTGCCACTCATTACTTTATAGACCTCTATAAGATCACCCCTCAGCTTCTAACGCTCCAGGAGAAAAATGTCCCAGTCTATCCAGCCTCTTCTTATAACTCAAACCATCTTGTTTCGGTAGCATCCAAGTAAATCTTTTCTGCACTCTTTCTAGTTTAATAACATCCTTTCTATAAAAGGATGGCCAGAACTGTACACAGTATTCCAAGTGTGGCCTTGCAAATTTCAACAAGACATCCTAACTCCTGCATTCAATATTCTGACCAATGAAACCAAGCATATGCGTGTACATAATTATATCAATAAACATTTAATGTACAATCATACAAGGACTCAGAACCTCAGAGGCCAACTGAATAGACAAAATGTACAATAATGCGGCAGTCCTGGGAAAAACTAAGAACCTCAGGAGCAGCTGGAGCAGAAATTCAAAAACTGGAAAATTAAAGGAGCAACATTCTGAGCTGACTGAAAGCACCTCTGTGAAGACAGAGGAAAATCACCTGAAAGAAGCTCTATTGCAGAACTGGAAATAGAAAGGCAGAAGAAAAAAACTCCATTGTGCAGCTGAGGACTCCACAAGATCTCTTGGAGGTTTGTTGTGAAGGCTGACAAGAGTGAAGAGTCAAAAGGACCTCAACAAGGGTGAGAAAAATACTCAGCTCTAAGCCAGGGCTAGTTTAAAAAGCTTCAGGGCTATAAAAGAATCAGAGCAGTCAGTTTCTGAAAGCACCACAGCCAGCCCAGGTTCAGAATTGGTGCCACACTACATGGTACCAGAGCTTGTTTTAAGTGAGGGGGGTAAAAAAAAAGAAACCTTAAGTCAAATCCAGGAATCAATTGTAAAACATCCAACAATCTTCCAATATTGCAGGCAAGGTCCCGAATAGTTGATTGAATAAATTGCTGCACAAAAGACAACAAGTTTGGGACTGCCATCGCAGCCAACCAAAATGTGACAAGCGTGGGAAAAAAACTGTTGCTGCACAGCCACCTTGAAAACCTGCACAGCTCTTACAGCTATCTACCCTTGAACTTTAAAGCAACCATGGACAACAAATCAACATCATCAGCCGAAACACAAGTGGGAACTTCAACGGAAACTATTCTCAAGATAGATGATTGCTCCAGGGTTAAATAAAAAGATCACTTGCATAGACTACTTTATTCAGTAGGTTTGATAGCTGATATCAGGAGGTGAGGAATAAACAAATCCTCCGATTATAAAATTGTTTGATACATATTTTAGTCTAAGGAGGAACAAAATTTTAAAGGGCAAAATTCAACTCATGCGTTCAATGGCATGGGGAACCAGTTGACTCTTATAAACAAATTTACAGGTTGACAGAAGGCTATATAATGTCAGTGTCCCTTTAATGAAAGTTTTTTTAAAAAACATGTTTTCTGCAGCTCACAGCTTTGGTGATGTCATTATTGTTGCTGACTTGACTGGAATTGCCCTTTTATTGCTTCTTAAGTGGTAAGTGGGGTTGTGTGTGTTTACTCTGGGATGAGATTTACAATCCTGCATTGTTAGGAGAAAAGGTTGTGTTTTTGCACAGTTTTTTCCCCCCAGTGAGTTTAAGGTTTCAGTTTTTAGAGTTCTAGGGCTCCAGTTTACTTTTTAGTTTTAACAGGGGTATCAAGCAAGAAAGAAGCTGACGTCTTCCTCTCTGTCTCCCTGTTCTATATGGAAATTCTGCTGGTTATCGCAAGGCAGTGTTTTGCCTTCCGGAAGGAAAGTGCAGCCTTTAAAAAGGCTCAATTCCAGTCAAGTGAGATTTTAATCTATGCTGTATTAAGCCTATGAATAGGGTCCGTCTACGAAAGATTTTGGTTTGTCGGAACAGCTCTAATGTTTAATTATGGGTTAATACATTATTGTAATTAGTTTTTTTGTAATTGATGAGGTATTGCTAATTTTATTTCTATAGATGTTAACTATATTCTTAAATTAGCTTCGATAAAAGCTTCCAAGTGGGTTGTTATATCATACCTGAAGTGAAACACATCATGCTTACCCTAGACAAATTCGACGTAAAAAATCTTATGGTTTAGGCGGTTTCCATTAAGCACTTTGGAGCTTCTGCTCTGACTCATAATAGCTATGAATAAATTTACCTTGAGTCAGAACTCATAAGGGACAGAACTGATATCAAAGTAGTTAATGACACCCTTTCAAACATGCTACAGGCCAAGGTGGATTTGATGCTAGAAAAGGCCATCCAGTCAGGCAGTCTGAAATCCACCAACAGCACTGATCTATTTTATAGGACAAAATCAAGCCATGCACAGAACAATCCCAACTGTCCAGCTAATAGAGCAGCAAAAAGGCAGAGACACTCCAGGCCAGGGAAGGAAACACCCACACCAACCACAAGAGGGTGGGTGACCATGTTAGCACTATGGAACCAAACAACATCACATGCAAGAACAATGCGCAGCAATATAGCGCAACGTTTCAACTGCAAACACTTGAAACAAGTCAGAAGGCTATGCAAAGCTAAGACACCCAGCCAGACAGAGGATCCCAAGGCAACTATGAGATTGGGATACCATACCAGGAAGAGATCCAACTGAACTTCTTGGATGAGGTCAAAGATCCTGGATTCTCTTTTTGGAATTTGATTTGATTTATTGTCACATGTATTAGTATACAGTGGAAAGTATTGTTTCTTGCGCGCTATTCAGAGCATATCGTTCATAGAGTAGAAGGTGAGAAGGAGAGGGTACAGAGTGTAGTGTTACAGTCATAGCCAGGGTGTAGAGAAAGATCAGTTCAATATAAGGTAGGTCCATTCAAAAGTCTGATAGCACCAGAGAAGAAGCTGTTCTTGAGTTGGTTGGTTTTTTTATCTTTTTCCCAAAGGAAGAAAGTGGAAAAGAATATGTCTGGGCTGCATGGACATCAGTAAATGGTCACCTCACCAACTTCAGAATGAGAAAGGGGAGCCACGTAATGGTCCTCAGATGAAAGATCGCTGGCCACAAACAAGACACAACACTCTACTGGTCTGGGGGAATCCAAATTGCAGCCATTGGTTTGACTCTAGAACCACTATGGTATGGCAAAGGATATGCAAAATCATGTACGTCATTCAAAATCAATCTTTTTCTCTTGAGCAAAGGTGTGAGTGTTGCCCTTACCCATCTTAAAACCGCAACATCTGTTACCAAAAACATGGAACTGCAAGTTCCCGAGGAGTCCAGAAAAAATTCTCAACTGGACTTCAACTTGAAACTGTCTTCAGTCTTCACAGAGTCAGTTTGTCCAATTTCTTTGCAGGCAGCAGAAGCTCTTCCTTGGTCAGACTGGCAAACCTTCAGATATTTACCATGGTATCTCAAGTGAAGACATAGGAAAATGACCAGGAACAGAAGAATGAGCCCCAAACCCAGGCTCCACTGATTGCTGTCACACTACCTGTACAGCAGAGACACTCCAAACTCCAGCCAACGTGCAAAGCTGCAAGACAATGTGGAGCAAGGAATTAGTGACTATCAACTTGTCAAAGCACGCCTCAATGAGGAACGGAAACACATGGAAGAACAGAGTCAAGACAAAAGCCAAACTGTAAAGTGAACCTACTGATGAAGTATGTCCTGACAATAGGGAAACATATCTTCAGCTCACATAAAAAGCAGGGCAGACCACACAGACTACAACTCAAACTCAGAATCAACTAGGTTACTCAAATCAATGGAGCCTATCGTTCTTCCAAACGTGACCAAAACAAGATCTGGAGAAATTGTGAAACCTGTGGACCATCTATTTTATAAATTCAGACTGGAGGGGAAGAGAAGGGTAAGCATAACTGTAACATAAATACGTGGATAAGACTTGGTGGGGGGAGGCGGGGGTAATGTAGCATTGAAACACAGAAAATAGAAGCAGGAGGAAGCCATTCGGCCCTTCAAGCCTGCTCCACCATTCATTATCATCAGGACTGATCATCCAACTCCATAGCCTGATTTCCCCACCCCCACACCGCCCACTCTTTATATTGTTTGACCCCCTTCTTCCCAAGAGCCACATTTAATTCCTCGAAAACAAAATGTTTTGGCCTAAACGGCTTTCTGTTGTAGCCAAGTACACAACCTCACCACTCTGAGTGAAAGGTAACTGGCTTAATAGAGGTTAATGCAAATCCAGGAAACAGAGCATCCCAGCGTAATGTAAGGAGACAGATAACCCGAATCTAGAATTGCTTGCGAACTGGACGGAGACCTGTGTAAAAAGCAAGCATGCAGTTAGCTCATAGCTTGGGCCAAACCCAGTGTATACGTACATAGTTGTGTTACCAATAAACATGTACACTGGAATTTTCCTGCCTGCCTGCCAAGGGAATCACAGAGCCTGAGACAGAAAATTTGATGGACCATGCAAATGTCCATTGACCTCGGACAGGAATTTCTGGCCTTGGGGCAAGCACGGCCGGAAACTCCCGCCCTTAATGTTTAACCAATCAAGATTCAGAACCTCAGACCAACTGAATAGGCACCTAACATACAACAGCTGGTATGCCCAAAATAGAATGCAAAATTCCAACTGTGGCATAGATTCCTGTACAATAAGACAGTACTGAAAAGAAGTTCCTTACTATGACTGAAGAGGAATACCCAGAGAACACGAAAAACAAAACAGGCAAAAAGGAGTTCATCTTGAACTGCTATTTAAGTTCAGTATGAATTGGAAATCATAAAAACACAAGATCAAGAATATCACTAATTTAACTTTAAACAGGCTAAATTTAGTAAAGTGTGGAATAGAAATTTGCAGTGCTTGTTCAACCACAATTCAATCTGGAAAAAGTGGAATCCGTTTAAAGGACTGATACTTAAAATGCAAGATAAATGCAGGCTTAGAAACAACCTCAAGTGACTAAATTATGACCAATAACGGATTTGTAATCAAATATAAAAGGATATGAAAAGTGAGAAAAATGGGGGGCAAAGGGGGAGGGTGTGGGGGAGCAAAGGGGGACAGGGCGAGGGGGAAGTGGGAGGAAGAAGGATTAAGAGGGAATGGGTAGAAGGAGAAGAGAGAGTGGAGGGTGGAGGCAAAGAGCGAGTGAGGGGGAGAAGGGGCCAGAGAGCAAGCCACAGGGGTGGGGGGAAGAGCAGAGAGCGAGTGAGCGGGGAGAGGTGGGGGCCAGATTGCGAGCAATGGTGGCGGTGGGGGCAGTAAGCACGCAAGTGAGGGAGTGGTTGCGGGCCAGGGAGAGAGCGTGCGAGTTGGGGGGGGGAGGGAGAGGAAAAAGAGAGCGCCCACAGAGCGAGCCAGGTGTGGGGGTCCAGGGGAAGCCAGAGAGCGAGTGAGAGAGAGGGGTCTGGGGGAGGTCAGAGAACGAGCAAGTGAGAGGGGGTCCAGCGGAGGCCAGAGAGCAAGCGAGAGAGAGGGGAGGTCCAGGGAGGCCAGAGAGCGAGTGAGAATGGAGTCCAGGGGAGGCCAGAGAGCGAAAGGGGTGGATGGAGAGAGCTGGGGAGAGACAGCGAAAGAGGGAGAGGGCACAGGGTCTAGTGATAATCACTACCCTAACTGGCAGTATGTAACTAATCATGTCCTGCAAAGTTATGTTGAGGCTTCAACTACTTAGCGTATTAACAAATAATATAAGATAGAATAGAAAAACTTGACAGAATTTGTCAATGACACAAATAAGCAGCATTGTGAATAATGTAGATGGAAATATAACATGCCACTGTGGCATGGGTACTGGAGCAGAAGTCATCTTTCAGCTACACCATGACCTGCATAAACCACATCTCGAATATAGGCACGACATCTTAGAAAGGAGTGCGGCGTAGATTTACCAGAATGGTACCATGCCTCCAGTGGTCAATTACGTGAAAGGTTAGGCACATTAAAGTTTTATTCCCTAAAAGTTGAGGTTATGGGTCAATTTAAACAAAATTTACAATAATAAAGGGAACAGTTAAGATGGACGTAGAGCAAGGCTTTTCTGCTGGTTGAGAAGTCTCGGACTAGGAGACGTTGCACGGTAAAACTCAGGAATGAAATTAGGAAACAATTAGGACACAAAGGATGGCACAAGTTGGGAATATTCACAAATGGCAATTGATGACTGATCATTCATTAAATTTTAAATCTGAGACTTATCCAAAAGTATTAAGTCATATGAGGCAAAGAGGAGTATTTGGAGTTCTGTTGCAGATCAGTTACACTCTCAATAAGTCATGATGGAACAGACTCAAGAAGCAAAAATGGCCTAGTCACGTTCCTGCAAGAAAATTACAGACATGGTATTCATCTGCAACATTTCTCCAAAAAATCTGAAAACAAAATCAAATGTTAATTGAGAATAAGTTGAAAAAGTGACTTTTTTTTCAAAAAACATTGAAACAGTTCAGATATTTCAACTTCAAGATGTATAATTGGAAAGATAAATTTGTAATAAATGTAACATGTACTTTTAATTAAAGTAACCAGCTCAGTCCTATCTACAGACTCATGTCCAGTACTTTGAGTTATGCCTAACAGCATCTTACAATGATATGCTTTTCCACAGGAAATGACTTATTTTAAAGTGCAGAATGAGGCAAAATGTCTGGAATAAAAAAAATTCTCAGCTTCAATTACAAAAGCATTCACATATTTCATGTAGCACGATTATTCAAAGTTTCCTCCTCACTTTCAATGAACCCAGATGGTTTAAGGTTTCCACTTCCCTTCGAGGTTTAGTACACTGGCCAGCATTCAGCCATCTTGTTGAGTGATCACTTGCCACAATATCAGCAGCTCTCACTCAGCCAGGCCAGGTTTATTACTGTTTTCATAAAGGATTTAATGTGTAGAGATAGAGAAACAATGCAATACAACATATATTGCAAAACTTAAGCAGAGAAAACATAAGCCTTCATATGGAAACAAAGCAATTTGAATTGTTATTTTAATACTGTATTGGCTCAAGCAGCTTTGTGACCATTCAAGACTAATCACGCAAAACAAAAAAAAGGACTCGATCCAAATCTGTCTCAAGTTGTTATCATAACCCCTTGTACATGCGGAATAAAAAAGGAATTTCCTACAAAGTGCTCAAATGCTCCCCATGGGACTGACCATTCTGTGATGACCAGAATTAATCTAACCAAACGGCTCTTAACTCAGTAAGCGAATATATATATTTTTAAACTTGAACGGATGGACAAGGTGTTTGCACAATTGTTCACTGCACCTTTTCAACTCAGACACTGATCTAATTATTCTAACCATTCATCATCCTCCATTCAAGTTGCAGCATAATTGTAGCCTACAGTACCATAATCTGTATGTGTGTTGTAGTGAATTTGCTCAAAGCTAAATGGAAACTATATTTTCAGCAGTACTTTAAAAATGGGTTGGGGGAAGAGGAACAAATACACTAAAAATGTGGTTCGAAATATCTTACAATACTCCAGCGTTTTTTAAGAATGATTTTAGAAAGGAAAAGTAATGACTTAGATCCGAAACCCTCTCCAACTAGACTGATCTAAATAATCACTCAGATCCTTAGTTTTTTTTGTTCAACAGCTACGATTTTAAAAGGATATTTTAAAGCTCTTAACATCACAGCGTCCTTAACATTCATAGAATCATAGGACCCTACAGTGCAGAAAGAGGCCCTTCGGCCCATCGAGTCTGCACCAAACACAATCTCACCCAGGCCCTACTCCCATATCCCCACAAATCCTTCTAACCTACACATCCCTGGACGCTAAGGGGCAATTTCTTAGCATGGTCAATCAACCTAACCCGCACATTTTTGGACCGTAGGAGGAAACCAGAGTACCTGGAGGAAACCCACGCAGACATGAGGAGAATATGCAAACTCCACACAGACAGTGACCCGAGCCAGGGATTGAACCCAGGACCCTAGAGCTGTGAAGCAGCAGTGCTAACCACTATGCTACCGTGCCACCCGCAGTTCAACATCCCTCTTACATAAACTAAAAACCATACAGAATGTTTTGCTCCACAATCTATGCAAAGCCCCAGTTATTAACCATTAATGGTTTTCCCTCCTCCAAAAAAATCCCAGATCCCCTTTGCAGATTGCTCCAACCTACTTCTGCAATTGTCTCCAGTGAACACGCCTTCCTATACCTTTACATTCTCAGAATTCAAGTCTGCTGCATATTCTCTCCTCATTCTGTTCCATAATTAGTGATAGCACGAGGCCTGTATTGTTTCTCTTCAGACTTTCTTATTTAACCCTGTTTTATTAATATTTCACATAAGTCTCCTCCCAAACTTCTTCACATAATTCTACTAATACGATTTTTATTTCTGCTTGCCTTGCATGTTTTACCAGCCTCTCTATTCAGTTATTTTCTTTCCTGACCAAATAGAACACTACTTGCCAACTGATTTTTTGCAAGGTGAACTGTCATTGTAAATATGCAGTTACTGCTGCTATTTTTATACTTCATTTACAGGGTTTGGACGTCACTGGCTAGGCCAGCATTTATTGCCCATCATTACTCTTCCCTCGAGAAGATGCTGGTGAGCTACACACTTTGTAATGACATAGGACAGTAGCGAGTGCCCCGATGGCAGGACCAGAAGCGAGCAGGACTTTAGCTCAGAGACTATTATCTCATGGTAGTCAAAAGTTTTGGGTGCCGTATTTAAATACCACTCAGACAGGCACCTATTACCTGCAAGTCAGCAGCATTATTTTTGCTGAGAGGAAGATTTTAAAAGCTGAATTGCTGCTGCCTCCTCCCCACCTGCCACACATGGATCCCTAGAGCTGCAAGTCATCACCTTGCACCCTACCTCGTCACTTCTGACCTACTCGCATTAACGCTCACTCTCCCCTCTTCATCATCCTCAGGCCACTCAGCATCAATCGTGACCAAATGTCAAGGTCGACCTGTCCTCCCAAAAAACCACCCCCTCGATCAGCCAACTGTCATCCCTGTTTCTCTATCATCCCTGACCTACTCCTGGTTATCCTTGACCCTCCTAGCCTTACCTTTGCCCACGCTCAATCATCTTTGATCTACCTCTATCATGCTTGTGCTGTCTTCGTTTGAGGTTGCCTGTTTATCACCCATTTCACTTCCACAGACGACCATATCAGGGGCTCCCTGGACAGCCACCACCTGAGCTCGATGCACAACTCAACTCCTCTCACCAGTCCAAAAAGGTTTGCTATACTAAAGCAGCTCTCATTCACTCCAAATACACTTGAAAGATTACTTCACCTGTTGCACGCCACCTTTAATCAGCTGTGAAACTGAAGGCACTTGTTTCTGATTTGCAGCCGTTAATCGTTAAGGTACAATTTAACCATGCAACCAAGTTTCAATGACTGTGCCTGACATGCTAATGCTATAATGGGTTTCTGCCACTTGCCTTCGGGAATGACAATCCACCTGTAAGCTCACCAACTTGCTTCCCATCGTCAGAAAGCTGACATTGCCTCCTGCACAATTAAGTTTCCCCCTTGTTTTCCACCCCCAGAAGCCTCACTAGATTTCACTCATAGCGCAAAATCTGACTGGTCCAAGCCAAGGGTTCATGCTCCATACAAGTCTTCTGCTACTCCAATTATCTCATCTCACCTTCCCGCCAACTCCGCCCCCCCCCCCCAACCCCTTGTCTCACATTTATTTCCTATTCCCTGATGGATCCATCAAATTTTGTCTTAAATGCGTTAATCCTATGTATTACAACCACTCCACATAGCTGCAAGATGCACATTCTCATGAGTATGATAAAACAAATTTCACCTGAGTTTTTAATTCGATCAGTTAGTTGTAACATTATGTTTATGCCACCTTGTTCAACATCACCCCACGTGGCAGTTTTGTCACATTCACCTAACTGAACTCCATCATAACTTTGAATGTGTGTTAATCAGGTCTCCTTTTAGTCTTCTTTTGCTTGAGGAGTGCCCCAGTCTATTCAATCGTCCCTGATAGAGGCATCTTCAATTCTGGTAATATCCTTTCAATTGTCATGTTCTCCAATGTTTGCAGTATGAACACCATGACAAATAACAATTTTTGGTCTTGAAAATCATCAAATCTTTATTTGCAAAATACACATAGTAAAACTTTTCTCCTTGACCTCTTAAAAAAACTGTTTCAGATATTGTGACAGTTTAATTACTGTAATCACTTTTCTCTGATAACTTAGAGGAGGTTTGAATTACAATTGAAAGTAGGCTTAGAATTTACTATTTTCAGCTAACCTGGAAGCAAACCACAAAGTTCATTATTAAATCAAAAAAGTGTAAAATAATTTGATTAAAAAAAATGAATCCAATAGGGAATCTCCTATGGCATTGTTAATGGTAAATCTAGAATATGGTTTTTCCCTTCTCTTTCCTGTTGTTTACCATCCTTTCTGCTCTGCTCATTTCATTTTCTCTTATGTTTCAAGTTGTCATCTTTTGTTGGTTTCTTTTAAATGTTTTTGCATTGCAAGTGGTGGTGGCAGCAGGGAACGTTTGGGGGTTTGGAAGTATGGCAGTCTGAACAAGGCAGAAAGTCTTATACAATATTTAAAGCTAAATGGAATCCTGGAAACTAATGACTTTAACACTGGAGGCAGGTAGTACCTTAAAATCAGGAGGACCTGATGCAGAACATGAGACTTAAGGTCAGAGGAAAGTATCACTGGAAGCCAGAGAGGGAAAAATTATTGTTGTACGGTTAGAGAGATGGAAGAACATTGGAAGCTAAAGTCAAAGGGGAATCTGGGGTGGGAAGCAAACTAAAATAAGTGAGGCCTTAGATGCGTACAGCCAGAACAAGTAGGATTCAGGGCCAGGAATGGAGAAGCAGTGACTGCAAAAAGCAACAACAATTAGGAAACAGTTCAGCAAAGACTTACTTGACTTGGCTGTAATAAGGGTTGCTAAATGAGCAGCAGGACTGCCATTTAAACAGTATTAAAAGGCTTCCAGCCACAAAAAAAACAGCTATAACCAACCAGGAACCAGAGGCTGAAGCAAGCTTTCAGAAGCTTATTTTTAATTTTTGAAATGAGGTTTCCAGTATGACGACATTTAAAGGTCAAATGGACAATGTTCAGATTTCCAGCCAGTATTCAGAAACAAAACAAAGCTGCAAAGGGCCATCCAGTGGCCACAGGCTTGCAACTACATCAAATTATTGACAGGCATGTTACACTGTCTTTCAATTGTTGATAATGTTCCCATTACAAATGTCAACATAAAAAGTGTGCCAAAAAATCTTGACGATGCCAAGGTTTGTGGACATGAAGTGTGCACAATTGCAAGATTTGAATACTGTTACAGCTAATGGAAATATATTAACTTGGCAACACTGGTCTTTTCTAACCTGCAGACATAAACTTACAAGCACCATACCAAGTCAACATCCAAGTACATGAGGAAGAAATAAAGGAGGATATTTTGATTGGGTTAGACAAGATAGAATAGAAGAGATTCCTTTGGAGCATGAATACCAGCATAGACCTGTTGGACATCAACACCATAAAATTCAAGGTAATTATACTACTGTATCAAACACAGCAAGGCTTAATTTTTTTTAAAGTTGGATTTTGCAATAGTGTGGTTTTAAAATCAAATTGCCGGATTAATTCTATGTTTCTAATTTGTGGTTTTCACCACAACAAAATGGCAATGACTGCTCATGCAAAATCCAACGTCCTTCAGGAAAAGACATGTCCAATATTTGCCAGTAAAGAACTTGGGCTTTTTGAAGACAGATTAGCAACATTTTACTACTTAAAGTTGGGAGACAAAGTAAAGATGGTAAATGGCTGAGGAACAAAGGTGAAGTCATTCAGACAAGACTCGGTAGTTTGACTTGAGGAACACAAAGGAACTGCATCTTTGAACAACTGGGCTAAGTGTCAATGCTGCATTCAAAAGTATAGTGATCAAAATGTAGTGTTTCAGGTATTATTGCAATGCAGGATCTGAAATTATGAGCACTGAGGAATGTATTTCTATTCGTAGAAATAGAATTCATGTAAAGAGAATAGGATTGGATAATGAGCAGTCAAGGGTGATTCATATGATCATGACATGATGTAGCTGAGCAAGGGCCCATAAAAGACAGATGTCAGATGGATTATAGAACCAAGCAGAACATAAAAGTTCAGAGAGGAATTTAGTCAGCAAAGACAGAATATGAAGAGAGACTAGTGTAAGGAACCAGTCCAAAAACTCCAACGTACATGAAGAAGTTAGCATAGATCCCAACTATTTTTTGATTCTGGCATTAGAGAGCACATTTCATTCTGGGTGCGATTCTATTGATGCATGGCAAGCTTTTATTAAAATAAAGCTTTTTTTCTATATTGGCATAAATGTGAGGATAGGGTGCTTCACTTCAGGAATAATTCCATCAACAAATTAGGCATTTTTTTAAATAGTAAAGCAAACTTTATTTAATAACAAAGTATAACTAACACAATGAAGCAGCTTAACTCTTAATAGTTGAACAATAGTTAAAAAAATGAAAAGGACACAAATTTAATTTCTAACTTACTGTTTCAGTTCCAAATAAGCAATATTCTTAGATTTAAAATTCTATTTTAAAAAGTTAGCAACCATAAATATACTTGCTATAAGGAATGTAAACAGCCTCGAAGCTTTCAGAGAATTTTTTGCGCATAAACAGCAACTTGTAGAAAATCTCATTTTCAGAAGAAACTCAGCCAGACTTGAAAGCTGTTTTTTGTCTGCTACATACCTAGTTCCTCCCATTAACTGTAATTATCACATGAACCTACCAACCTATCAATCTAAAGCCAAAGAGAAAATCCTCATCTATAAATGAAATTCCATTAGCTCACTCCAAAATAAACATTACATAGCTAAAATGAGTAATTATCCTGCTCTCGCAGCATCAGCATTCCTCCAAACGTACCGACCGCCTGTAGAAAAAAAGCTGAATTTCAAAACATTCCCCTTAAACATGAAATATATAAATAGCAAACCATCATCAAACTCGGTAATTTGATGATTTGGAGAGCCAGCACAAACATGACGAGCCAAATGACCTTCTTCTGTGCTGTCACCACTGTCAAGAGCCCAAGTAAATGCTCATTAGAGGAATCAAGAACACTGATGCGGGTAACTTATTCAGAAGTGCATCTGTCATCTCGTAGCCCAGCATATCCACCATTTTACTATTGCCATCAACCCTGGTTCAAAAAGGAGCCTAGGAGAGAATACTAGGAACAGCATCGAACATACCCAAAGATTAGGTGCCGACGTTTTGAAATTCTAATGTAGAATTACATGGATGTTAAACAGTGGAGGCAGCATGCCATGAACAGAGATAAGTGACCCATAACTGACAGATCAGATCAAAGCAGTACAAGGCAACCACATCCAGTTATGAATAATGTTGGAAAATTAAACAACTAACCAAAGGAGGCTACAAGGAACAGCAGAAAGCACCAGATACAGCAAAGACAAAAGGCTTTGACAACACAGCAGTAGTAGGAATGTAGACAATTACTTCAAAACTAGCTGCGCCTTAGCCACGCTGTTCCCGTACAACAATGGTATTGACAATGTGGAAAATTGCCCAATTAGATCTTATCCATAAAAAGCATGACAAGATCAAGGTCACCAATGACCACTCAATCGTCAAAGCAGTGGAAGGTGTCACTGACTGCTGTTAAGATGTACTTAGCAATAACTTGCTCAATGACACTCAGTTTGGATTCCTCCAGGGCTTCTCAGCACCAGACTTCATTAATGTTGATCCAAACATGGACAAAGAGGTGAATTCCAGGATAGAATATGACTGCCCTCGACATCATGGCAGCTCTCAAATGATCGTGTCATCAAGGAGCCAGAGTAAAACTGGTCAATGGGAGTGAAGGGAGAGCTCTCCACTGGTTTGAGTCATCAATAGCAGTTGGAGGCCAATCATCTCAGTCCAAGGACAACAGTGTGGCTATTCCACTAGTGTCCTCAGCCCGACCATCTCGATCAGCTTCATCAATGACCTTCTACAGAAGAACGTAAGAAATAGGAGCAGGAGTAGGCCATCTAGCCCTTCCAGCCTGCCCTGCCATTCAACAAGTTCATGGTTGATCTGAAGTGGCTCAGTTCCACTTTCCCGCTTTCTCCCCATAACCCTTAATTCCCTTGTCTATCAGAAACCAATCTACCCGTGACTTAAATATATTCAGCAAGGTAGCCTCCACCACTTCAATGGGCAGAGAATTCCAGACCCACCACCCTTTGAGTGAAGAAGTTCCTCCTCAACGCCGACCTAAACTGTCCAGCCCTTATTTTGAGGCTGTACCCTCTAGTTCTGCTATCCTTTCTAAGCCGGAAGAATCTCTACCTCTACCCTATCTATCCCCTTCATTATCTTATATGTCTCGCTAAGATCCCCCCTCAGCCTTCTAAACTCCAAGTACAGACTTAGTCTATTCAATCTCTCCTCATAGGCTAACCCCTTCATCTCCGGTATCATCCTAGTGAACCTTCTCTGCACTCCCTCCAAGGCCAATGTATCCTTTCACAAATGCGGTGACCAAAACTGCACACAGTACTCCAGTTGCAGCAAGACCTCCCTGCTTTTATATTCTATCCCCCTCGCTATAAACGCCAACAGTCCATTCGCCTTCTTGATCACCTGCTGCACCTGCAGACTGGGCTTTTGCGATTCGTGCACAAGGACCCCCAGGTCCCTCTGCACCATAGCATGCTGCAGCTTTCCGCCCTTTAAATAATAATCCCTCCTATTATTTTTACCAAAGTGGATAACCTCACATTTGCCTACATTATACTCCATCTGCCAGGTCCTCGCCCACTCACACAGCCTATCCAGATCTCTCTGCAGACTTTCCGCGCCTTCCACGCAATTTGCTTTTCCCTTCATCTTCGTGTCATCAGCAAATTTTGTTACCCTACACTCAGCCCCCTCCTCCAGATCATTGATGTAAATGGTAAACAGTTGAGGCCCCAGCACTGATCCCTGCGGCACTCCACTAAGTCAGCAACTGCCAACCAGAATAGCACCCATTGATTCCAACTCTGTTTCCGTTCAGACAACCAATCCTCTATCCACGCTAACACCTTACCCCCAACTCCGTGCACCCCAACCTTTTGCAAGGCACCTTATCAAACGTCTTCTGGAAATCTAAAAACACCACTTCTACCGGTTCCCCTCTGTCTACCACACTAGTCACATCCTCCTAGAAATCCAATAAATTCGTTAAACACGACTTCCCCTTCACGAATCCGTGCTGCATCTGCTTGATCAAACCGTTCTTTTCGAGGTGTTTCGCTATTTCTTCTTTGATAACGGATTCTAGCATTTTTCCAACTACGGACGTTAAACTAACTGGCCAATAATTCCCTGCCTTTTGTCTGCTACCTTTTTTAAACAGCAGCGTAACATTAGCTGTTTTCCAATCTACCGGCACTTCCCTAGAGTCCAGCGAATTTTGATAAATAATTATTAAGGCATCCGCTATCACCTCTGCCATTTCTTTCGGAACCCTGGGATGCGTTCCAACCGGTCCTGGGGACTTGTCAACCTTCAGTCCCGTTAGTCTATCAAGCACTACCGCTCTAGTGACAGTAATTGCATTAAGGATCTCATCTCCTACCATCCTTCTATCTTTAATATTCGGCAAGCTATTCCTCCTCCAGGAAGACCGACACACAAAAAAAAAACTTATTTAAAGCCTCAGCCATTTCCTCGTTATGCACCGCTAAATCCCCCCTCTCGAACTCCAAGGGTCCAACATTCACTCCAGCCAGTCTCCTCCTCTTTACATATTTGTAAAAACTTTTACTATCATTTTTTATATTTAGAGCTAGTTTAGCTTCATACTCTATTTTTCCTTTCTTTATCGCTTTCTTAGTCATTCTTTGTTGTTTTTTAAATCTTTCCTTATCTTCTAATTGCCCACTATTTTCAGCTGCTCTGAACGCATCAGCTTTTAATTTAATACTCTTTGTTTCCTTCGATAACCACAGCTGGTTATCTCTCTCCTTACAGTCTTTCTTTACCATCGGAATATATTTCTGCTGAGTACCGAAAAAGATCTCCTTAAAAATCCTCACTGTTCCTCAGCCATCCTACCAACCAATCTGCGCCCCCAATCTACATTCGCCAATTCCACCCTCATCTTATCATACTCCTCTCTGTTCAAACAGAGGACACAGGTTCAGGACCCTATTTTCCTCATCCTCCATCTGCATCAGAAATTCAACCATACTATGATCACTCATCCCAAGGGGATCCCTCACAAGAAGATCCCTAATTCTACCTGCCTCGTTACACAGTACCAAATCTAAGATAGCTCGCTCCCTCCTAGGTTCCGTTACATACTGTTCAAGGGAACTATCCCGACAGCATTCCAAGAACTCTTCCTCAAGCCCACCGTGTCCGACTTGGGTCATCCAATCAATATGCAGATTAAAATCCCCCATAATTATCGCCATTCCATTTCTGCACGCATCAATTATTTGTTTGTTTATAGCTTGCCCCACCGCAAAGTTATTATTTGGGGGCCTATAGACCACACCCACCAGCGTCCTTCTCCCCTTACTATTCCTTATCTCCACCCACAACGATTCCACGTTTTGCTCTTTGGAGCCGATATCTTCTCTTACTACTGCCCTGATATTATCCTTTATTAACAGAGCTACCCCCACCTCCTTTTTCCCTCCTGTCCATCCTTCCTAAACGCCTGATACCCCTGGATATTCAGTTCCCAGTCCCGGTCACCCTGCAACCACGTTTCCGTAATGACCACTAGATCATACCCATTTGTGCTGATTTGCGCCATCAGCTCATTCACTTTGTTCCGAATGCTTCATGCATTCGGGTAAAGCGTCTTTATACCAGCCTTTATCTGGACCTTATTTGTAGAAACACGACTAACCTCTTTCGTGCCCCCTACTCCTTTAATTAGTGGAACATCCTCAACAACAACCTGCACACGTACCCTCTCCTTTACTTTAGATTTTGTAATTTCCCCCACCCCTGCACCCTCCCCCCCCCACTAATTAGTTTAAAGCCCTATCTACAGCCCTCGTTATACGATTCGCCAGGACTGTGGTCCCAGCACGATTCAGACAAAGACCATCTCATCTGAACAGGTCCCATCTGCTCCAATACTGGTGCCAGTGCCCCATAAATTCGAACCCATTCCTCCCACACCAATCCTTGAGCCACGCATTCATCTCCTTAATCCTATTTACCCTGCGCCAATTTGTGCTTGGTTCAGGTAGTAATCCAGAGATAATCACCTTGTTGGTTCTGCTTTTTAATTTGGTTCCCAGTTTATCATACTCCCTCTGCAGATCTTTAGTTCCTGTTTTGCCTATGTCGTTGGCACCCACATGAACCACGATGACCGGATTCTCATCCTCCCACTCCAGGTTCCTCTGCAGCCCAGATGAGACAGCCTGGACCCGAGCACCAGGCAGGCAACACACCCTTCGGTATTCTTTATCCTTGTCACAAAGGATACTGTCTATGCCCCTAACTACACTATCCTCAATTACCACTACATTTCTCTTCACTCCTTCCGCTTTGACCTCTCCCTGCACCACTGTACCGTGGGCAGATTACTCGTCCACCACGCAGTCCTCGTTCTTGTCCACACTGGGAGCAAGAATCTCAAACCTGTTGTGCAGATTCAGGGGCTGAGGCTTTTGGGTCTCCCCCCACCCCCCTCCTTCCCCTCAAATGCTCCCTCTTGTTCCTGACCCTCATGAGTTTGTCAGTTTAGGGGGTTTGACTTTCTCTTGTAACACATTATCCAGGTTACACTCCCCTTCCCTGATTTGTCTCAGTGTCTGAAGCTCAGAGTTCAGCTCGTCTACTTTGACCTGGAGCTCTTCAAGCAACCAGCACTTACTGCAGACATGCTCACTGGGAATGACCTTGGGGTCCACCAGCTCCCACATCATGCAGAAACAGCACATCACATGTCCCTCCATCTCAGTCACCAAGTGTTGTCTAGACCCAGTAAAGAATTTAAACTTACCTTGCCCTTTCCACCCAAGCCCTGTGAGCCAAAGCCTTACAGCTCACTCTGCTCCCTTCTCACTCCGTTGCCTACTGCAACCCTCCTTTTATACTTTGTGAGGTAAAAATCCCTTCCCAGAAGACCTCACGGCCCACTTCCTGTTTAACTTTTAAAGCTGGATATCCGTTAAAAAGCCTGCGAAAAACTTTACAAAGTCAATCACTTACCTTTACTCTCTTTAACCTTCTCTCTGCTCACTCCAACAAACAATGATCTCTGCAACGTGGTCAGATTTGGGGATGTATGCGAATGAGCATAGTGCTCTTCAGCATTTGTGACTCCTCAGAGACCGAAACAATCCAGGCCCATATGTAAGTATGTAATAAGGCTTGGACAACATTCATCCTTGGGCTAATAAGTGACATACAACATCAGGGTCACTCTGATGGCAGGCAATAATCAGCTCCAACCAGTGAGAATCAAACTATCTCCCCATGACATTCAATATCATTACCATTGCTGAATGCCCAGTCATCAATACAGAGATCATCACTGACCAAAAGCTGAAGAGAACCAGCCATATAAATACTGAGACTATAAATGCAGGTCAGAGGCTGGGAATTCTGCATTGAGCGATTCACCTCTTGACTCCCCAAAGCCTGTCCCATCATCAACAAGGTGCAAATCAAGAACGTGATGGAATACTTTCATGGATGAATGGAGCTCCGACAACACAAGCGGCTAGGCACCATCCAGAACAAAGCAGCCTGTTTGATAGGCATCAGTCCACCTTAAACATCCAATCTTCCCAACACCGGAACAGATTGGCAGCAACGTGGGTCATCTACAAAATGCGCTTCAACATCTTGCCAGGACTCATTCAATAGCATTTTGCAAACCTTGATCTCTTGTACCTGGAAGGACAGGGTACAGATGTAACACCAAGTTCTGCTCCAAGTCCAAGTCCACCCATTCTGACCTTGGAACTGCAATGCCATTCCTTCACTAATCGCTGGACTAAATCTGCCAGCTCCCTCCAATGTACCCACACCACATATACTGCAGCAGTTCAAGTAGCTCACCACCACCATCCCGTGGGAAATTAGGGATAAGGGGAAAAAATGCCTTGCTAGCAATATACACATCTTCAGATGTGAAATAAACATGCCACTCCAAAGCCCTTGGGGATATCCATGGCATTAGTCAGTTATAAATCAGTTTTCAAGAGTACAATTGAAATTCCATAACAGTTAAAACATTATAGTAAAAATGAGACAGCCGTGTTGAAAATTAAGCCAGTAATTATGATTTGGGCTAAACCATCACAATGGTGTTATTTAATACAGATTTTTTTTTAAAATCAGAAAGCATCAACAAGGCAGGAACAGGCAAATAGTTTAAACACAGAAACATGCCAACAAGTAGCAGACCAAAAAAAGTACATATAGTGGATGAAAAGATAAATGCATTAACCTTATAGATTGATACAAGTTTTATTAAATCAAGTAAGATTTAAATATCTGTCTCCCAGCAATTGTTAGTGTTTAAACTCAAATACAATCCACTGACCAAAAGTAAACAATCATATCTGCATATGAATCATCCTGGCAGACGTTGTACAGGGATAGAAACCGTTAATAAATGACCTTTGAATTTTCAGCATACCTCAAATAATACAAAATGCTTCACAACACATCCCAAAACAACAGCAAAGTAAATGTGAATTACTTGTTTTATAATGAGTCCCCGGCAGGTGTTACAGTATGCTTCAGGCAATAACTGTACCAATATCAATTAACATTTCACGCTATAAATTATTAATGTGTTTTTTTTAAATACGATTGCGCACATAAATACTTCACAGACATAAAATCTAGGAAACTATTTCTGCCAAGAATATAAACAGATGATGAGCCAAGACTATTATTTTTTTCTACCTGCTAATTTCCACAAATTTACAAAATCAAAACACTAAGTTTTCCAGCAAGCAAACAAAAGTAAAATTACTAGAAAAAGTAGCTGACAAATTTAGACTTAGTTCCTCCCTGCGCCTAGGTGGTGCATGAAGCCAACAAAGCACAAACTTTGTACTGTTCCATGGTGAGTTTTTCCCTGGAACAGGTCAATAGCTTGAAGGCTGCCTCTCTGCATCAAGCATGAGTGACCAAGAGACTTGCCCACTTTTACCACCAAACATATGCCTATGACAAGGATTTACAAGTTGATAATCAATCTGTTTGGCCATATTGTGAATGCACCTTCCATCACAATCAAGTCCTGGAGTGGAACTGGAACCTGGAGCTTCTGGCTGGGATAAAGGGATGTTACCCACTGACAAGACCGATTATGTTAAAACCTCTATTCTATTTCTGCTAACAGACAAGAACATTAGAAATAGGAGCAGTAGTTGACTATACAGCCACTTAAGCCTGCTCCATCATTTAATATGCCATGGCTGAACTTGGGCTTCAACTCCACTTTCTCATCTGCTTCCCACACCTCTCAAATCCCAAAGAAACCAAACATGTGTCTATTTCAGTCATAAATACATTCAATGAATGAGCACCTACAATTCACATGAGTAACAAATACCACATAAGAACAATTTTTCCTCATCTCACGCTAAATAATCAGTCCTCCATCCTGAGACAAGTGACCACATAATAGATTCCCAGCCTGGCAAATTACCTCAGTTTCTACCCTGTCAGGCCCCTTCAAAACCTTCTACATTTACATCAGAGCATCACTCATTCATATAAACTCCAATCTCACAGTACAATAATTCTCTCATCCCAGGAACCAATCTAGGTGAACCTTCTCTGGACAACTTCTAAGGCAAATATCTCCTTCCTTAAATTTTTTTTATTATTCCAATTGATTCCTGTCCGATCTCCCACATGCTAACCTCCGTAAAACTGGAGGTTATTCTAAATGCTGTTGCCCATGCCTTAATATGCACAGAGTCCCATTTAACCGTCACCCATGTTTACTGACTTGCAGTAGCTCCCAGTCAAATAACACTTATTTACAATTTACAATTCTCATCCTTGTTTTCAAATACCTCCATGGCCTTCCCCATCTTTCTCTGTAATCTCCTCCAATCCCATAAGATTGGAGACAACTGCACACATTCTAGCTTTCTTGGCCTTCCAAATTATAAACTGCTCCATCATTGTCTTCAGTTGTCCTGACCCCAACCATTGGAATTTCATCCCCTCCACTTCATTTTTTAGACAGCAAATCATACCTGGTGACCAAGCTTTTGGTCATTTGACCAAACATCTCCTTATATGGCTTGGTGATTGATTGTGTTTTAAAATACTCCTTTATATAGGTCCTACAATGTTTCATAAACCTGTATTAAGATCAAATCTGCTCACTGTACTCCAGGTGTGGTCTCACCAAAGCCCTACACAAGTATAGCATGACTTCTTTATTCTTAGAATCTTATCCCCTTGCAATAAATCTAATACGCCATTTTCCTTCCTGTTAGCACGTCGACACAACAAGATTGCAGGAGCACACCAACTTGAACATTTACAAGTTTCATACCTTTTAAAGATATCCTGCTTTTCTACTCTTATAATCAAACTGCAGAACCTCACACGTTCAATTACATACGGATAGTCAGATCAAGAGAATTGGATGCCCCCTGATGTTTTCTACTATTTCACGGCTAGTTAATTAGTCTCAGGGTGCAGCAACCTGCAGTGCACCTTTTAATGTGGATTTAAATGCCTATATAACTAAGTTCTTAAGCATTGTTCTAATCAAATAGTCATCAACTTCTCAACAACAGTACGAGCTGAAATGAAAATAAGTCCAAAACTTGCATGCAGTCCATTCACTTTAAAACATCAAAAAGTAAATATAAATGGTGAATTTAAGGATTAATAGTTGCAAAAAAATGAATCAGTTTCTAGATTTTCAAAAGAAAAAACACAGCATTTTGTCCACGTTACAGACAAAAATCATAAAACTGGGTATCCTTAGGCTTTTAGAAATGAAGGAACTCACTACACAATTTAGTACAATTAACTTGGATTCATTGCAGGGAACAAAGAAGCAAAAGTGAGCTTTGCAATACGTTTGATTGAATTGTAGTAATAGGGGCAGGTTGACACCAATCTGTTTTACTCGTCACTTTCATTTGACTTTAGTACCTTATCTCTTCATCTCAGCAGTTTGGATACACAATACTAAAATGTGCTTAGTTATGATTTTTTTTGTAAGAAAATATTGCAAACGGGAATAAATTGGATGCGTAGAACAATTGCTATTTACTCTAATCGTACAAGGGAAAATGGTCTTCAATTGCATACAAATACTTAACAACTGAAGATTTTTTCCTCAAAGAATTTAAGCACTCAAGCAAACCACCACCACCCCGCAACACTAATTATTTTATATATTCACGTAAATGTATGTAGATCAGGCTAGTTTCCTGATCACTTCTATAGTTCCATTTACATTAACTCAGCCAAACTTCTAATATCAACTTGTTATTTATGAAACAACTGTAGCTGTGTTTAATCTGCTACTTTGACAGCTTTCTATGGGGTATCAGTTCAGCAGGGTTGAAGGCTCCAAAGTAAATCTTAGAAGCAATACAGCACTCACACAGGAAACAACATTCTTATTCTCTCCCTCTTCAGAAAATGGTGTACAGGTATGTGGAGGTTGGTGTCATTTTACAGTCTGCCTTGAAGCATTATAGGTCCAAAACAAAAGCTGACTGTTGCTCAATTCTTAAGGAAAAAAAACGCTGCTTTGTCAGTCTTGGCGGGAAGAGGCAATGGAACAGCACGATCTCATACTTTACAACTTCAGCAGTTTAAAAATTACAAGGAGCCATGCTTGTCAGGTATGAATTCCAGCAAAGTCTGGAATATTACTAGGCACTGTTCCTTCAACTGTCAGCCAAGCTATTAAAAACTTGTGAATCATAAGGTATACTTTTCCTAACAAAATATTTTACAGCCTCAAAAGGTCATCTGAAACTTCTCAATACAAATTGCTTTCTACATCAGTGCTACACAACAATCCTGATACTTGCACTGGTGTTAGAAATCCATACAAAACAGTCACCTTTCATCACAACAAGATGTGAAAAGTCCAGGTGGCACCAATCATTGCTTTTTTATTCCAATTCAATCAAATCAAGTCCAATTCAGAGTCTCAACAAGTTGAGACATTTCCGATCCAAGCTGACAAGGCAGGGCTCTCACCTCCTGTCTTAGACTTGATCTACATGATCCAAGTTGATTGCAGTAGGCATAGCTCCTCCTCCAAGGCTTGATCTCATTTGCATCTTTGCCAAAAGGCCGAGATGCTGCTTTTAAAAATTGCAGCAAAAGAAGCTTAAAAGTAACCTAATGACTTCAACCAACATGTAGATGCTACACTTGATATTAGCCAGTTCAGCAAGATACATAAATTTACAAATCAAACTGTTCAGAATACTTGACAGGGTGTGATGAGGGGGGAGTGGAAACTAGTCATAGAAGGGCGTATGGTTACCATCTTGTACACTAGTTTAACTTGTGACATAAATGAACCATTATTTGTTCTACTGCCATTTTCCTATTGTGTGTTCATTTTGATTGAATCAGCTGTATAGGGCATTGGTGAGGCTGCAGCTGGAGTACTGTGTGCAGTTTTGGTTGCTGTACTTACGCAAGGATATTTTGGCCTTGGAGGGAGTGCAGAGGAGGTTTACTAGGCTGATACCGGAGTTGAGGGGATTGAGCTATGAGGAGAGGCTGAAGAAACTAGGCTTGTACTCGTTAGAGTTTAGAAGAATGAGGGGAGATCTCATTGAGACGTATAAGATGATGAATGGGATGGATAGGATAGAGGTGGAGAGACTCTTCCCGCTCAGAAAGGACAGTAGGACTAGGGGGCACAGCCTCAAGATAAAGGGGGGGTGGTTTAGAACGGAGTTGAGGAGGAACTTCTTCACTCAAAGGGTGGTGAATCTCTGGAATTCTCTGCCCGTTGAGGTGGTAGAGGCTGCCTCGCTAAATATTTTTAAGACGCGGGTTGATGGGTTTTTGATAAGCGAGGGGATTAAGGATTATGGGGAGAGGGCGGGAATGTGGAACTGAACCACGACAGATCACCCATGATCTTATTGAATGGCTGGGCAGGCTCGAAGGGCTAGATGGCCTACTCCTGCTCCTATTTCTTATCTTATGTTCTTATATGTAGGACACAAATATTTTAGGATTTTTGTTTAAATACATGCATTTAAATGAAATTTCCATCATTTACAAGGCTCAAGAGGAGGATTGCCAACATACCTACAACTTGCCTAGATGGATGCAGCAACATCAAGAAACTCGAACATCCAGAACAGAGCAATTAATTTGATTGGTACTCCTGATGAAGTATCCATCCCCTTTGCCACCAATGCAGTGTAACTTCAATATGCACAATCCACTTTAGATTAACTATCCTTGGGAAGTTCTTCATTAATTGAAAAGTGTTTAGGACATCTCAAAGTAATTGAAGAAACTACATAAATGCAAGTTATTTCATTCTTTGTTGGATGCCCTACCGCAATTCAACAAGGCTTCTGGGGGTGGCACAGTGACAGTGGTTAACACTGCTGCCTCACACACAGGGACACAGGTTCCATTCCCGGCTGTGCAGAGTCTGCATGTTCTCTCAGTGCCTGCATGGGTTTCCTCCCACAGACCAAAAGATGTGCTTGTTAGGTGCACTGCACATGCTAAATTCTCCCTCAGTGTATCTGAACTGGTGCTGGAGTGTGGCGACTAGGGGATTTTCGCAGTAACTTCATTGCAGTGTTAATGTAAGCCTACATGTGACTAATAAACTTTAACTTTAAGAATGTGCTCCCTCCCCGCAAACTCTACAATGAGCAAAAAAAAAATCTTCTGGGGAAAACCATCATTTCCAAATTTCCTTCCAAGTCATATTCGATTCTGAGCTGGACATATCTGTCCTATCTTCATCCTCAGTAAGTCCTGGAATTCTCTACTTAATATCATGGTACGGTCACTGCCACTTCAAAAATGGCAGATGGAGTTTAATCCAGACCAATACAAAGTAATGCCTTTTCAGAGGTCAAATTCAGGTGCAAATTATACAATCGATGGCAGAACCCTTTGGAGCATTGACATACAGAAGGATCTGGGCAAACAGGTCCACGGATCTCTGAAAGTGGCAACACAGGGGTAAATAAAGTGGTCAAAAAAAGCATACAGCATGCTTGCCTTTGTCAGGTGGGGCATCAAGTATAAAAGTTGGCAAGTAATGTTGTAACTATATAAAATTTTAGTTATATTGCATTTGGAATTTTGCGTGCAGTTCTGGACGCCACAATACCAGAACAATGTGGATGTTTTGGAGAGAGTGCAAAGAAGGTTTAAAATTAAAAGGATGTTGTCTGGTCTGGGGATTTTAGGCATGAAGACAGGCTGGATAAACTTGGATTGTTTCCACTAGAAAAGCAGGGGCTGAGGGATGACCTGATAGAAGACTACAAAATTACGGGGGGCATAGACAGGGTGGATAGTCAGACGCTTTTCCCAGGGCCCTTTGACCTGGTTTTCTTTCATGCATCTATCACAATGCACCTTGAACACTGTTTACGTGCCTACTTTCATCACCTCCATTGGCAGTGCATTCTAGGCATCGACCGCTCTCTGTATGAAAAAGTTTCCCCACATCTCTGTCCTAAATTTACCACCTCTCACCATAAATCTGTGCCCTCTTCATCACAGGAATGAGTTGAAAGAATCACCCCCCCCCCCTCCCCCCCCGAGCTGTTTCCAATGGATTTAGATCATTTTTCAAATGAGGGGACCAAAAAGCTGTACTCCAATGCCCTTAGTTGCATACAACTTCCCTATTTTTATATTCTATTATCCTTGCAATAAATGCCAATATTCAATTTGCTTTTCTAATCACTTATTGTGCTTGCATATTAATAATCTGTGATTCATGTAGCAGGAGAGACAGATCTCTCACTACCTGAAGTCTGTAATTGCTTTCTATTTAAATAGTATATTGCTTTTCTCTTCTTCCTGCCATTGCGGGTAAGTTCACATTTTCCTACGTTATACTCTACTAGCTCTCCACTAGTTACAGCTTGCCAACGCAAAAGACCCATTTATCCTGACTTTTTGCTTCCTGTTAGCTAACTACCCCCCCGTCCATGCTAATACATTGCCCAACATACCATGGGCTCTTACCTTGCATAGAGAACCCAATAATTGATTTTTCAAAAAATTGATTAGAAGAACACAATAAATATTTATTGGGGTAATAAGAACCCAAATTGAGATTTAATCAAGATGAGTTTCATTTGAGAATTTATTTGAAAAATTAAGATTCCAAAGGTATCTACATCAGCAAAATACTTTATACATTTTTTTTAAACAGAAAAGGGCTGCAACTTATCCGTTCAGTATATATTTTGAAGTTGTATGAAACTCTCAAAGGTAGAAAAGGAAGTTCATAAAAAGGAAAAAAAAGTTAATAGTGAACAAAATATAAAATAATTTGGCAGGTACATTGGACAACAGTAAGATACCATCAACTGAGAGCAAATAAGCCAAACAGCAGAAGTAAAACTTATACCAACAGTTAAATGGTATGTTATAAATTTAGTCCAGATATCAGTTATAGATACAAACAGCTGCTAAGGGCTAAATGGCTCAAACCAGTGGAGCATTGGAACTGGATTAATAGATTGCACTGTGCAGAAGGGTTGACATATTAATTCAGATTACTGTATGAATCTAGGTGTAAAGAGAAGGTTGAACTTGAATGAGAATTCATGGCACAAAAACAACAAATAACAAAAAGATCAGCAAACATTCCCAACAATTCAGAGAAAAGGAAACCATTCATAATATTGGTAGCTTGACGGACTTCACATGCACTCTTTCAATGCTTCAATACACTGGGGGCTAAAAATTGCTGCTGCCTAAATGTTCAATCAAGGCAATGAACAAAATTAAAAACTAACTGGATGTGTTTTTAAATTTCTCAAGCTAATCTCTTAAGTCTACTCTATTATACATGACATGCAACATTCATTCAAGAAACACCAACGACATCATGGTAATAAAAACAGATTTCTCTGCTCTCAACACAGCTCAGATTTTCCACAAGATTGAAATTAACAGTGCAAGTTAATTTATCTTTTTATAGCTATTTGTCAGATAATTGGCATACCATTGTAAAAATCTGACAACAGAAACTGAGTAAATATTTTATCAAGCTACAGGGGAGACTGGTAATGTCACTGGCCCAGGCTAATGCTTTGGAGAGACGGGTTCAAATCCCACTATGGCAGCTGGTGGAATTGAAATTTAATTAATAAATCTGAAATGTTTTGTGGTCACCATTGAGAGTCTCATTGCTTATTCCAAATCTATCTGGTTTACTAATAGGCCTTTAGGAAAAGAAATCTGCCTTCCTTTCTAGGTGAGAGCCCATGCCAAATGGCTGACTCCTCACTGCCCTCTGAAGTGGCCCAATAGCCACTTAAGGATCAATTAAAGATTGGCTACAAATGCTGGCCTTGCTAGTGACACCCACATCCGTGAAAGAATTAAAGATCCACAATCTATCGTTTCACAATGTCAGAAAAATCATGATTTGCCAATCAAACTTGGATTTGTGTTGAGAATTAGAGTAGTGCAAGGTCACATATGTCAATCGATTTATCCTACTTGGAGCTGTTTAGTTCTTTTTCCAAAGTCAGTTTCTTCCACTGAAAAGGACACCATTATTGCATAATGTCACTTGATTTACTTAGACTTTATAGTTTAAATTTATTTTGTCCCTCCAAAATCATTGTAGATATCTCATTACTCTACCCAAGTAATGTCAGCCAACAGCTATTTCACTGATTCATAGGGTACTCCCCTTAAATTATCTTTGCACTCATTGGGAATCTTATCTGCAACAGTAGTAACTCGAGCACATTAATGTTTATCTTATTTAGAACCTCTGGACACTTCAAGTTTCACCTCCTGGACTGACAATAATAAATCAAATCAAAAATCAAATCCTCATGCCGAATCAACTAAGTATCTAAGAACATAAGAACATAAGAAATAGGAGCAGGAGTAGGCCTTCTAGCCCTTCGAGCCTGCCCCGCCATTCAATAAGATCATGGCTGATCTGTCATGGTTCAGTTCCACATTCCCGCCCTCTCCCCATAACCCTTAATCCCCTCGCTTATCAAAAACCCATCAACCCACATCTTAAAAATATTTAGCGAGGCAGCCTCTACCACCTCAACGGGCAGAGAATTCCAGAGATTCACCACCCTTTGAGTGAAGAAGTTCCTCCTCAACTCCGTTCTAAACCACCCCCCCTTTATCTTGAGGCTGTGCCCCCTAGTCCTACTGTCCTTTCTGAGCGGGAAGAGTCTCTCCACCTCTATCCTATCCATCCCATTCATCATCTTATACGTCTCAATGAGATCTCCCCTCATTCTTCTAAACTCTAACGAGTACAAGCCTAGCTTCTTCAGCCTCTCCTCATAGCTCAACCCCCTCAACTCCGGTATCAGCCTAGTAAACCTCCTCTGCACTCCCTCCAAGGCCAAAATATCCTTGCGTAAGTAGGGGACCAAAACTGCACACAGTACTCCAGCTGCGGCCTCACCAATGCCCTATACAGCCGCAGCAAGACCTCCCTACTTTTATATTCAATCCCCCTCGCTATGAAGGCCAGCATCCCATTTGCCTTCCTGACCACCTGCTGCACCTGCAGGCTGGGTTTTTGCGACTCATGCACAAGGACCCCGAGGTCCCTCTGCACCGTCGCCTGCTGCAGTTTTTTGCCACGTAAGTAATAGTCCTTCCTACCATTATTCCTACCAAAGTGGACCACCTCGCACTTGCCAACATTAAATTCCATTTGCCAGTTCCTGGCCCATTCGCCCAGCCTATCTAGATCCTTCTGCAGACTCTCCACACCCTCTGCGCAATTTGCCGTTCCACTAATCTTGGTGTCATCAGCAAATTTCGACACCCTACACTCGGTTCCCTCCTCTAGATCATCTATATAAATGGTAAATAGCTGAGGCCCCAGCACCGACCCCTGGGGCACTCCACTAGTCACCAACCGCCAATCCGAATAGCACCCATTGACCCCCACTCTCTGCCTCCTATTTGACAACCAATCCTTTATCCACGCTAACACCCTACCCCCAACTCCATGTCCCCTGACCTTCTGCAATAACCTCTTGTGAGGTATCTTGTCAAACGCCTTCTGAAAATCAAGAAAGACCACATTCACCGGCTCTCCTCTATCCACTGCCCGAGACACATCCTCATAGAACTCCAATAAATTTGTCAGACACGACTTCCCCTTAATGAAACCGTGCTGCGTCTGCTCTATCAAGCAATTCCCCTCAAGATGTCTCATGCTAATGACCACAAAAACTAATTAATCTTTCATTTGCAAAATCCCTTTTATTGTATTTCACAGTTTTTTTTTGTATTTTCCATTAATGGTCACTATCACTCTTCAAAAAAAAACAAAATACTCCCCAGACAAAAATTTATAGAATCTGCTATATATGATTAAAAATAGAATGATACAAGGACAAGCTGCATTCAGAAATATTTTAAAATATGCCTATGTTGAAGGAAAATAAGAAAATACAGTTAACTTCTGGTCAAATAATTCAAAATCAAAACCAGAATGATGAATTTATGGGATACGTGGAACATTTAGTTCCAGGTCCAACTGAGGTCCTCTTTCTCATTTCTCTTTAAAGCATATTGATGACAATCAGGGTCACTTCTTGCTCTTGTCCTGAACTAGAAAATTTCATTAATTTTGCTTCAAATTTCCACCGCTCCCTTACCGTCACCTGGTCCATCTCAGGCTCTAGGCAGGATATTATGGTCCCAAAGACTGGCATTATGGCAGGTGGGGTGGTAAAACGGAGATTGGGAAAATGGAGAATGGGCAATGGTCAATTTCCCACTGCAGGAAAAAAACTCAATTTTCCACTGTGGCCTTTCATGGTGGTTGGATAGCGCATTGTGCCATAAGTCACATTCAAATATCATGAATACTCATAAAAAGGGCGGTTCACCAGAATCACACCTCCCCACTCCAGATGCTTGATTCACGACCAGAAACAAGTGATATGAACCTGGTGGGCATTGTTTCACGTGACTCGAGATATGTTTGCCCACCTTTCTGGCACTGTGCCAAGGCTGTACAAGCAAGACCAGCAATGAGGCATGCAAGGGCTTCAGGGTCACAGCTTACTATGAATGACCAGTGGGAAGGCAGGGGAGAGCCATTTGAGGTTGAAGGTACTGGATGGCAAAGGCAAGGGTAGGAGTTGGAGGGCAAAGGCTTGACTGATAGGAGGTGATAAGTGAAGAGAAACAGGAACACATGACTAGGGGGTGCGACAGTGGAAATTAGTCAAAGCCAAAACAGAGACAGTTCTGGGCGGTTTTGCAACAGTAGCATGGACCATAACGCATAGTTGGTCCTGCAGGTGCAGAAACTCACCACATCAGTTTTCCTTCCCACCACCACACTCAGAACAGAAAATTCAACCCTCTGCCTTTCCCTTCCTCAACCCTTCCATCTCCATTTCTGGGGTTTAGGTCATCTTACCGTGGACTCCCACACCACTTTCCTTCCAATTCGCTTCCAGTCGGGACTCAATTTCATTTTCTGTCTCATTTGTTCTGACATGCCACCTTCGACATCTATGTTTCTGATATGTTTTCCTTTTCTTCAACCAAGGATTTCCCTCCACTGTGGTTGAAAAGGGCCCTCAAGTATGTCCGTCCTAGTTCACACACACTTGCTCTAGCATCTTCTCTCCTTCCTAGGGGCATAATAGGTCACTCATTATCCTCTTCTTCTACTCTACATTGAGTAGTCTCCACCATCACTAGTAGAATGCCAACAAACATTTTCCCCTGCCCCTTTTAGCACCCCTAGGCTCCCCTTCCCATGGAAGAGTAACAGATACACATGGAAATCCATTTCTTTCCAATCATTCAGGGCCCTAAACACTCCTCCAAATGAAATATCAATTTACTTGTACTTGGTTTCAATTTAGCATACTGCATTTAATGTTCACGACAGTCTCCTCTACAAGGGGACTGGGCAATCACTTTGTCATCGTCCACAGTACCCTGAATCTTCCAGAGGGTGTTTTATTTCCACAACTTTTATTGTTTTACCATCCATTCGTTATAACAGGGAACACTAAATAATATGCGTTAGCAGTGGCAGCTACCCTCAAAAATAACAAGACAGACAACATCTGGTGTCTGATGGAGAAACTAAACCATTTAATCCAAACAACGTGCAATTTCTTTTTGCTTTAAAAAAAACAAGACTTTTTGTCAAAGTTTTTGTCTTGCATTCACCAGGACAATTCACAATATGAAATGTAAAAGGGACAACAATTTATCCTCTGTAACAAGAAAGTAATTAATAGAGGAAAATGCATCAGTTCATGGGACTGAGTTAGTTAACGGTCAAGCATCGTTTATAGTTTAAACCAGGAACTTTGAACCCCGGTGGGTCAAGACATTGCCCTGGGAATGAAACAACTAGCTGTCACTTATTTTGTTTAGCTAAAACAAACACAATGTGTGTACATGCTCTGTGAAGAACAGGATTCTGTGTATTGATATATGGCGGTTCCAGTACACACAAATGCAACTGACTGAATTTTAACTTGGCTGTCAGTATAATTCTTAGCATACTGAAGATTATGTAGCAAATGTTGTGCAATCTGGAATCAAATGTAATATTGGAGGACACACTTGAGTTTTTCAAACACCGCTGGTTGGATACAGTCTATATCTTGCTAAGCTTGACAGAAAATGCACCAAAATATGCAATTTGTTCAATGTATTTGATTGGTGGTTCATTTTGTAACCAAGTGGAAATTATGAGCAAATTTTTGTTTCCTCATTCAATGATTCTGTCCAAAACCTTTGAAAGAGCAATAATAATCAGACTAGATAACTTCCAGAGACAATTAGTACAGGAGGAGAGAAATTGCTATATTTAAACGTGATGGATGACAGTTTGGCATGATATTTGCAAAACTCCCGTTTTCTAATTGTTGAAATATGGTGCATTATTTTAACTAACTGCTTAGTCTTTTACTGTTTGATTTAAACTTGAATAGATAAAAAAATGGCAATGTTATGATGCCACATTCTACAGGACAAAAGGTTGATTGTCTCATCTATCACTTCTACTCTCCAAGATCAATGTTTTCCTTTTGAAAATCAGTACCTATATGTAACAACATTGGCAACAAATTGCAAAATATTATAGAAAAAAGTTGAATCCTTGTTCAAAAACCTATCCCAGAAAACAAATGCACCTGTGAAGAGACTGCCGATGGCTATGGGATACAAAGAATGGTAACATGTCTAAAATACCAGAAGATTCAAACTAACCTTTGAACAATATCTTAGACTTAGCATTTTTATTACCTCGGCAGAGGTTCATGAGACTGATCCCAAGCAATTGTAAAGCCAAAATTACAAGTGGGCTCCCACACCATTAGAATCATAGGATGCAAATCATGAACTTCTGCACAAAATTCTTTATTTTAGTTAATAATGCAAGTATTCAAAGCAGCTTTTCAGGCTGAGCCTGAAGAAACCATAAAAAGGATCAGTAACGTCAACATTTATCAAACAAATTACACAATCAGGATGCAATATAATCAGCCAACACTGCCTGAATGTACTGTTTTGTACTCACATTTCAGCAAGAGTAAGCAATAAGATACATTTTTGAGGTGGCAGCTAAAGCATCATAATGGATCAACTTTAAAATGACATAATCCCTATAATGCAGAAGGCAGCCATTTAGCCCACTGAGTCTGCACCAACTTTCTAACAGCATTGTACCCAGGTTCTCTTCCCTGCCCTGTCCCATAACCCTTCACATGTACTGCATTTAAACCCCACCCCTGCAAACTAACCCACGCATCTTTAGACTGTGGGAAGACACCGGAACATGGAGGCAACGTGGTGCACATATGAGGAGAACATGCCAACTCCACAAAAATTCACCAAGGCCAAAATTGAATGCAGGTTCCTGGCATTGTGAGGCAGCAATGCTAACCATTCTCCCACAATGTACTGTCTCTGATTTTACTGGAGTTTGGCTATCGACTGCAATAGTATTGCATTGCCAACATCATCATATATATCCATTGCCTTAAGCTCACAAAAGCCTAACTTTACCTTAAAACTATCCTCAATTTCATTTTTTATACTAATAGCCATATATCCTCAAAATGGCTTACTGGCCAACTCATGTACCAATGGAAGTTAATTTAGCCCTGGAAATGTTGAAACTTCAGGCGGTTTCAAAGACATTTTATATTTTATGAGTAAGCAGTGGCAAAAAGTTGCAATGGCAATCAACTTTGGGTCATTGTGCAGCGAATGTAGAATATAAAGAAGAAACAACGTGAAGAATCCATTTTCAAATACCGGTGCTATTCCTGATGAAGGGGAGAAATTCAATTTGGAAGAAATCGAAATAAGATACAAATGTCACAATTCAAAAGGTGAGTGCAGGAGCAGAGGAACCTAGGTGTATATGTGCCCACGTCACTGAAGATGGCAGAACAGGTTGAGAGATCAGTTAATAAAGAATATGGTATTCTGGGCTTTATTAATAGCAACACAAGAGTACCATAAGGTCACAAGATATAGGAGCGAAATTAGGCCATTCGGTCCATCGAGTCAGTTCTGCCATTGATCATGACTTATATGTTTCTCAACCTCATTCTCCTGCCTTTTCCCCGTAAACTTTGATCCTACTACCAATCAAGGACGTATCTTGGTCTTAAATACGTTAAATGACCTGGCCTCCACAGCCTTTTGTGGCAATGAATTCCACATATCCATCACCCTCTGCCTGAAGAAATTCCTCCTCATCTCAGTTCTAAAGGGTTAGAGTCATAGAAAGAGGCCCTTAGGCCCAACTTGTCCATCCACCCTTTTTTTTTAAATCCTTAAGCTAGTCCCAATTGCCTGCATTTGGCCCATCTCCCTCTATACCCATTGTAGCCAAATGGCCTTCTAAAGTGGCAATTTGTAAAGCACTTTGGGATAATTGAGCAAGAACTACAACAACAGGCTGCAGTTTAAAGACAGAGACAAACAGGCTGCAACCCTGAGTGAACAAACAGGATATCGGTCATCTCCAGGATGAAAGAGCCTTTCTGGTCACACTGGGTTGTTTACCAGACATAAGGGCACCGTGACCCCTTATTTCGGAGGGAGGTATGTGACCTATGTGCCTCCAGCACCTACAAACATGGCCTTGGGGACACACCCAAAGATCAGTGTGGCAGCACCTGATTGGACTCTTATCGTTCAGGGGGATCAAGTCCTGATTGATGATTGGCAATGGCCAAAAAGGGCGTGAAACCCAACGGGGCATAAAGGGTGCTGCGCAACCAGGAACCTCTCTCTTACTTTGACCCCACGAACAAGCTACAACAGCTGTGAACCTCGTCAGCGACGACGAGCATGACCTGAGAAGGAAGGAAGGAAGGAAGGACAGAACCAGAGTGCCAGACCAGACCAAAGGACCAAACTACGCAGATGACTACGGGATCAGCGCACAGATAAAAGGCCAATATCTACTTGGATACCTGCCAGTCACGCAAAGTCAAGTCAAGATCTCCTATTGGGCTTGAACTTTAGTATTTTCCTGTAAGGTAACTTATTGTTGGTTGGGTGGGTGATTATTGATTGTGAGGGTTTAAATAAATATTGGTTGGACTAATAAGATGTCTACTCGTAGTTATTTGTCCACCATTTAAGGATAAAAACAGACTGTGCGGCTGGCAACACTATCTTACCCATATAACTGTCTGAACGCTTTTTAAAAGAGAAATTGTACCTGCCTCTGGCAGCTTGTTCCAGACACTTGCCACCCTCTGAAAAAATTGCCCCTCTGGACCCTTTTATATCTGTCCCTTCTCACCTTAAACCTATGCCCTCTAGTTTTAGACTCCCCACCTTTGGGAAAAGGTATTGACTATCTAGCTGATCTATGTCCCTCAACATTTTATAGACCTCTATCAGACCACCCCTCAGTCTTCCACACCGCAGAGAAAAAAGTCCCAGTCTATCCAGCCTCTCCTTATAACTCAAACCATCAAGTCCCAGTAGCATCTGAGTGAATTTTTTTCTGCATTCTTCCTACTTTAATAATATCCTTTGTATAATAGGGTAACCAGAACTGTATACAGTATTCCAAGTATGGCGTTACCAATGTCTTGTACAACTTCAACAAGACATCCCAACTCCTGTATTCAATGTTCTGACCAATGAAACCAAGCATGCTGAATGCCTTCTTCACTACTCTATCCACCTGTGACCTCATTTTCAAGGAGCTACGAACCTAAACCCCTGGATCTCTTTGTTCTGTAACTCCCTAACGCCCTACCATTAACTGAGCAAGTTCAATCTACCAAAATACATCATCTCGCATTTATCTAAATTAAACTCCATCTGCCATTTGTCAGCCCACTAACCCAATTGATCAAGATTCTGTTGCAATCCGAGATAACTTTCTTTGCTGTCCACTATGCCACCAATCTTGGTGTCATCTGCAAATTTACAAATCACGCGTCCTATATTCTCATCCAAATCATTAATATAAATGATAAATAACAATGGACCCAGCACCGATCCCTAAGGCACACTGCTGGTCACAGGTCTCCAGTTTGAAAATAACCCTCTGGCTTCTGTCATCAAAGCCAATTTTGCATCCATTTAGCGACCTCACCCTGGACGCCATGAGATCTAACCTTATGCACCGACCGACCATGCCAAACCTTGTCAAAGACTTGCTAAAGGCCATGTCGACAATATCAACTGCACTGCCCTCATCTACCTTCTTAGTTGCCCCCTCAAAACAAAATCAAAAAAGGTTGTTCCTTTACTCAGAGGTTGTGCCCTTGGATCCTAGTCTCGCCTACTGATGGAAACACCTTTTCCATGTCCAATCTAAGTCTTTCAGTATTTTCTAAGTTTCAATGAGATTCCCCTCTCATCCTTCTAAACTCTGTTAAGTACAGACCCAGAGTCCTCATATACTTTTCATATGAGGAGCCTTTCATTCCTGGGATCATTCTCATGAACCTCCTCTGGACCCTCTCCAAGGCTAGCACATCCTTCCTTAGATATGGGGCTCAATATTACTCACAATATTCCAAATGTGGTCTGACCAAAGCCTTATAAAGCCTTAGTATTACATCTTGCTTTTGTATACTAGTGCTCTTGAAATTAATGATAACATTGCATTTGCCTTCCTAACTACCAACTCAACCTGCAAGTTAACATGCAACAAATCCAAACTAGGACTCGAGTCCCTTTGCACTTCCGATTTCTGAATTCTCTCCCCATTTGGAAAATAGTCTACCCCTCTCTTCCTACCAAAACACATAACCTCTCACTTTACCACATTATATTCCATCTGTCACTTATTTTCCCACTCTCCTAGCCTGTCCAGGTCCTTCTGAAGCTTCCCTGCCACCTCAATACTACCTGTCCCTTCACCTATCTTTGTATCATCTGCAAACTTAGCCACGATGCCCTCAGTTCCTTCATCTATATCACTGATGTATAAAGTTAAAAGTTGTGGTCCCAGCACTGACTCCTGCAGAACTAGGCTGCCATGCTGAAAATAACCCCTTTATCCCCACTCTGTCTTCCGGCAGTTAGCCAAACCTCTATCCATGCCAGTATCTTGCCTCTAACATCACTGGCTCTTATCTTATTCAGCGGCCTCCTGTGCGGCAACTTGTCAAAGGCCTACTGGAAATCCAAGTAGATAGCATCTACTAACTGTCTAACCTGCTCTTTACTTCCCCAAAGAATTCTAACAGATTTGTGAGGCATGACTTCTTTTGTCAAGAATAAGATGCAAAAGTCTGTTGTCATGTACCAACTGACTCAAGAACAGCTTCTTCCCTGTCAGACATTTGAATAGTCCTACCTTATGTTAAGTTGATCTTTCTCTACACCCTAGCTATGGCTACAACACTACATTCTGTACCCTCTCCTTTTCCCCTACGTACTCTGAATAGTAAGCTTTGTTTGTATAACAATATGTGACAAAAATAAATCAAATCAAAACATGAAGAAACATGAAATACAACAAATGAGGAAATTTTCAAAAATCACTTCATTGCATTTATCCTTTTTAAAGGGAGCAGAAAATAGTCCATTTAATTGACCAAATACTTTTGATCAAAATACAAGTATTATAGACATCTACTATTTTCAAAAAATCATTGAGATAATATTTTACTTGTAACTCTGATGAGAAAGAAGTTCGCACAAGTTTACCTCTATGGAGAATTAGGAGCAAATAATAGCTAACCTTTGGTTTTATGTTCAGCAGCCTGCAAAAACAGAGAAAAGAAGTTATAGAACTAGGTTCATTTTATCAACTTGGTAGAAAAGTTGTTTTTCTGCTAAGTAGGTGCGAAGGTGACCAATGACAAATGCAACACCTTTTTTTGAGCAGCTTCCTTCTTTTTCTTCTCTTCTTGCTTTTTCTTTTTCTTTTCTTCCATCAAACGGTCCTCTCCTTTAGTTTCTTGTTCTTTCTCACTATTTCATTAAACATACAAAAACATGGAAAAATTAAATATTTAAAAATCTCAAAGTAAATAAAATCCCAAATCAAGTCAGAGTTACAACAATGAAGCTCACACCACTAATTGCCATATGGAGATAAAAATCAGTGTTTCAAAGATTTACTGCTGGTCTCCTCCACAAGAATCTTAAATTATTGCTACATATCTAGCTTTGTATAACATTGAACAAACAGTACTTTACTTTTATGGCACAGCGTTAGCACTGCTACCTTGCAGCGCCAGGGACCCAGGTCCAATTCTGGCCTTAGGCAACTGACCATGTGGAGTTTGCAGGTCCTCTCTACGTCTACATGGGTTTCCTCCGGGTGTTTCCTCAGTCCAAAGATGTGCAGGTTAGGTTGATTGGCCATGTCCAATTGCTCCTTAGTGTCAGGGAGATTAGCAAGGTAAATACTTGTGTTACAAGGGTATGGCCTGGCTGGCATTCTCATCAGTGCAGGCATGATGGGCCTAATGGCTTCTTCCTGCACTATAGGGATTCAATGAAAATTTTAATCACTGGGCACTGCCAGAAAATTTCAGTACTACAAATGTATGAATTGTTCAATATTGCAGCAATTAATTTTCCTTCTGATTGATGCTCAAAATTATTCAATGCAGTGATCCAAATTGAAAGTTTGTATTTTTTTCAATGACAGAAGATGGTTTCAGTTTCACTAACATTCTCATAAGTGTCATAAATAAAAATAGTGAGAAGTAATTCAGGAAAAACCTCTAGTCAGAATGTGGATGAAGTAATAGCATGGCTATAAAGTCAAGTTCAAGTATATGGGATAGAAATAGAAGGTCAGGTTGATAATGAGGGATGAAGTAAATAAAGTGAGTGGAAGCTCCTGGGACTATAAATATCCCTGCTTGTATGCTGTAAATTCTATGCAACTAAAATGGTATGAGATTTAATGACGCTTACTTTGTCACTATTTTCATTTTCCACACCAGTTATCAGATTCCTTTGAGCTACTTGTTCTATATTATAAAACTAAAGTATAATCCACCTTTAAGTATCAGCCATTTCATTTCTAATGCTTTATTTATTATTAATTCTAAGCATGTGTGACTTCAGTGAAATAGCTCTAATAATCAGCTATGGAAGTAAAGAAATTCTTCAATGTGTAAGTATTTGCATTACAGTAGGCAAACAAACTTCTACTTTAAAGTTATTTTAAAGATTTGTAATTGAAAAAGATCATTTCTTAATCCCATACAAAGACATGCATTCCCCGTTTGGTCACCACTTGAGCTGCCTACAATCTATACTTGGAGATTCATACAAAAACTGCTACTCTTCTTCCTTCTGCACGTTCTCTTGCACAGCAAATTGGTCAGGAGAAGCATCAATCACAACTGACAGGACCATCAGGACCACTTGCACCCCAATGCTAAGTACCAAAGATGAACTAAACTGCCTCGGGCTTACAAGTCACAATGTTCCCAGTGCAAATCAAAAAAAATCCAGATGTATTTCACTACATTCCCTTGGAAGCACTATGCAATCAGACATGTTGACACTTCATAAAATATGTACAGGAATGCACACTTCCATGAAATGCACTTGGAAAAATATAATGACTTAAAAATGGGAATATACTGCCTTACATAATTGTTCCAAAAATATACAACTATCTGTTTAAGTCTGATAAATCTATAGAGTATCCAAATGTATTTTCTTAAGAAAATAAGCTCACAAAACCATTATCCCAATACATTAAACTATTATTGTCAGTAGCTTGCTACATGTGTCAAGAGACATGGTTCAAGGAATTCATCTTTATGCTTGCAGGCAGAAAAAATATAGTATCATTCAAGAAGATTGAGGGTTACTGTTTTTGGAAAGTTATTGTAGATTATGAAAATATCTTAACTATTAATTGTCTAACACATAAGCTGTTAGACCTTTGGGGGTCAGCTTTTGCACCCTTTTCCCCCAAAATCCCAAACACTCTGAAATGCACAGTTCAACATACCTAAATGTATTTTTTTTAAAGAAGGGTAGGCATTTTTTTTCTTAAACATACACAACACTCTCTGCTCAGGCGCGCAGAATGCCAATCCTTTGTGAATTACAGGAAGTAACAGATCACATAACCCAATGAGCATTCCACTTGAGGCAAGTGCTGTATGTTTTCTGCAGCTTTCAGCATCTGTTAACTTATTGCAGTCTACACCACTTCATTCAAAATTATTAAAATTGTTTCTAGCGAATTCCCACTATTTTTCGTTCTCTCATTTAATGTAAATTATTGGCTTTCAATTTGCAAAGTAGAGCCTTGAATTATTAAATAAACTGTGCCATTTGTTTTCTTTACAATGCACTTTTTGACATAAAAAACCCAGAAAGTTGAAGCCTGTGCCATGGGATTAGCATTTCTATAAAGTACATTCACATGCCAGAATTTGCCCACAAAATAAATCAGGTTTAATGTGTATGATGTTATTAGCATGCAAGCCATCCAGCAATTTGAAGGAGAAACACCGAGAGTTGTGAATCACTCAAATTACAGCACAAATGTCACTCTTTGCCATTAGCTTTGGAAGACAGTAGCTCCCCAAACCAGAGTTTCAAAAAAATTGCTGAAATTTTGCACCTTAATTAACAGCAAAATTTGCCATTGAAAGTTTGAGTTAGGACTTAGCAGCATTAAGAACTTCAATGATGGAACTAATAGACATCATGCCACTTAACCTCTCCCATGCAAAAAGCAAACAACTGAAACTGTGCCAACTCATTCCTGTACAAGCAAACCGTTTTTACAGATGCTTTTGTCTTTTTTGTTCTCTTTTGCAATCCAATCTTACCCTCTCTATTTTCTTTTCTGTATGTGATTTGATACCAATTCACCTTATCATCTCTGCCACTGAAGATGAGTTGCATGAAGAACTTTTTGCCCATTTGTTAGTTTATTAGTAAACAACTACTTCTCAAAAACTAATGAACAGAGTTCAATGAAACTGGACACACAGATAGGGTGTGGCTGAAGGAAGAACAGATTCATTTTTGCCAAAGATGCAGATCCAGATCCTGAAATTGTTTAAAGGATTTGTTAACATTGGGGTACATGAGGAGCTGACTTTTTTCAAAATGTGGATCAATTTACTTACAATGTTGTTGACTGTCTCAGCTGTCACAATGTGAGCAAAGTTTTCAGAGCAGGGTGTTGGATGAAAATTGGTTTGAAGCCTCCTCAGTGAGGTTTGAGCGCTTAATAAAACTTTACTTTGAGTTTGGTAGCTACAGAGCATCAACCAGGCAGGGAAAAACCTCAAGGAAGATCTCTGTAGTTATAACATTGAGTTAATGCAGTGTAGCAGAGTACATACGCTCTATCCTTCTGTGCTGATCCTTCTTCTTTCCGAATCTTAAATAGATAGGCAATCTGAGCTACCATTCATCAAGATTCCAGAAGCCCCTTTGACCTTACCACGCCATTATCAACTTGTATTTGCAGCAATCTGTGGTACAAACTACTTCCAAGCTGAAGCATGAAGGGTCCAACTAACCGGACATTTCAAGCTGGGCTTTTGCTTACGTAATTTCTATTGTTTAAAATATAGATACATTTCTTTCTAATAAGAGATGTGATAGCCATGTATCTTGTATAAAGACCCTCTACAGTAAATAGCTAACAAGGGAATCATGCAGAAAGTGCTGAACTTCAGATACAAAATTTAAAAACCCCTGAGGGGAGGGATAATGCCAATTTGAAGATTTCAAGCAGAGGTACAGAGAAAAATACAAGAGCATGAACAGGATGTGGTTTTCTCAGAACTGAATTGCTCAGTAAGCCTGGAAATGTACAACTTGAATGCCACAAAATGGCTAATTTGACAAACTACAAAAATGCTCTAAACTTTTTAGTATTCTTGTCATTTTCCCATGAAACAAACTTGCTATAAGTGCAAAGAACACAGGAACATGGGACTTAGGATATGAAGTAGGCCATTCAGCCCTTCAAGCCTGCTCTGCCACACAATAAGATCATGCCCAATTTGAATTTGTCTCGAGTCCACTTTCCTACCTGACTCCCATAATGTTTTATCACACTGTGCGGGAATGATGCTGATAGGAGCAAGCAAGCCACATTTGTATAAAAAATTAACATACAAGTATAAGAATTAGTAACAGGAGTAAGCCACTTGGCTCCTCAAACTGCTTCATCACTCAAAGGATCAAGGCTGATCTGATTGCAGCTTTAACTCCTTTCTTGCCTGTCAGTTAACCCTGTCTAAATGGGAGCATATGGATACTGATCTTAAATGCCCCTAATATAAAATTGTCTTCAATTGGTTAATTTTCCACAGCATTTTATATGGTAACTCAAGTGCAGCCTTGATAGGAAACATTGGATCAAGGTGTGCAGATTTACTTAGGTCCCCATCATAGTCATACTTCTGTCCTTACCTTTTGGCATTTATATAATGCAAATCTATATTCAATCTATAATAAAAACCGCCAATTATAAAACTGCCACACGACAATTGCATCCCACTGTCAATGACATGGGGATGTTATGGAACACAGTAAAAAGTCTGACAACACCAGGTTTTAGTCCAACCTATTTATTTGATAATATACTCACTAGCTTTCGGGGTTACCCCCTTCGTCAGGTGAATGGAGAGTTCTGGCCTCAGACAGAGCATATAAAGCACAGACAGTTTAGAGATTACTGATTAAAATGCGAATCCTTACACCTAACCATGCAGACGCTACGACAACGGATGAATGAACATCGCTCGACAGTCACCAGGCAAGACTGTTCCCTTCCTGTTGGCGAACACTTCAGTGGTCACGGGCATTCAGCCTCTGACCTTCGGGTAAGCATTCTCCAAGGCGGCCTTCACGACACACGACAGCGCAGAGTCGCTGAGCAGAGACTGATAGCCAAGTTCCGCACACATGAGGACGGTCTCAACAGGGATCTTGGGTTCATGTCGCACTATCTGTAACCCCCATGACTTGCCTGGGTTTGCAAAACCTCACTTACTGTACTGTCTGGAGACAATACACATCTCTTTAAACTGTGATCAGTGCTCCTTCCACTCACATTATCAGCCACTTCAGGTCTTGAACAGCAGGTTAGGTGTAAGGATTCGCATTTTAATCAGTAATCTCTAAACTGTCTGTGCTTTATATGCTCTGTCTGAGGCCAGAACTCTCCATTCACCTGACGAAGGGGGTAACCCCGAAAGCTAGTGAGTATATTATCAAATAAATAGGTTGGACTAAAACCTGGTGTTGTCAGACTTTTTACTGTGTTTACGCCAGTCCAACGCCGGCATACCCACATCATGAATGTTATGGAACAACAGGATGGTTACAGCACCGAAGGCTTTTTAGTCAGTCACTGACATGTTGGCTCACTGCAAGAACAATCCAGCTAGTTCCACTATTCTGCCCTTCCGTTTCCCAATACGCCTGGAATTTCATTCTTGTCTATTTTCCATTTGAAAGCCTCGACTGAACATGCCTCCATCACCGCATCATTCCTGATCCTGGCCAGTCGCTGCATAAAAAAGATTTAGTCACATCAGCATTGGTTCTTTTGCCAATCACCTTAAATCCATATCCTTCGTCTTTACACCAATGTGAACAATTTCTATCCTAGAATTTAGGTTAGCACTGCTGCCTCACAGCACCAGAAATCCAGATTCGAGTCCAGCCTTGGATAACTGTGTGGAGTCTGCACATTCTCCCCGTGTCTTTGTGGGTTTGCTCCAGTTTCCTCCCACAATCCGAAAGATTTGCTGGTTACGTGTGTTGGCCATGCTAAATTCCCCCTCAGTCTATCTGAACAGGTGCCGGAGTATGGTAACTGGGGGATTTTTATAGTAACTTCATTGCAGTGTTGTCAGCCAACTTGTAACACTAATAAACTTCTATCAAGAACCCTCATGAAATTTGAGAGGATGCAAGTGCTCACTTTGTCTTATCCAAGGAGCACAACATGATTTGCTTCAGTCTGTCTGTGGAACTGAGGTTCCCACCCCTGGAATCAATCAAGTAATCTCTTCTGAAACTTCTCAAATCTTCAGATCCTGCCTAAAGTGTATCGCTTAGAATTGGATACAATATTCTAGTTGCGGCTGAACTAGTTTTTTTTTATATTCTATTCCTCCATGTATTTTGTCATGATTCATCCAGATACTGGTCAAGTGAAGATACACATTGCACTACAGAAAATAAAATTTTGCTGACTGAAGTTACTAGTGACACTGAACACAAAAGAACTGCAAATAATCCCAAAATGGGACAAGGTCGATTGACCTTCTGTAGCAATAGAGATGCCTGAACGACTTATCCTGCAGCAATCCAAGGCAATGTGGGCAATTGGACAGTCAGCAGACTCACTAGATGTGAAGCAGTAATCAAAAGCTGGAAAACCTCTCCTCCAGGTCACAGAACAAAGCCATAACCTGAATTCTAAAGTTGCTTACAATTGGACAACAATGCTAGTCAACCATGCTACAATACTAAAAACTATTCCACCTTTTTTGACCATTTGTCCTTTTTAAATGATAGTAAAGGTTTTATAGGCAGTTTCCAGTACAATCACAGATCCAAGAATGCATCACAAAAATGTTGACCGGAGATGTGCTCAGACATAACATCACCATCTGCCTCTTACAATTGTACATTAGAGAACACGGACTCTATTGTCAGTCTTTGACGTCTTCAAGTTGCCATTTCTGCCTCTTCACATCTTCAACTCTCCCCTCACGTTTTGCTTTCCCCCCCCCCTCTCCCCACCGTCCTTTTATGCTCCACTTTCACTGAGATTTGGAATTTCAAATACAAGTGCCCCGAATTTAAAATGTTTCCCTCAATTAAAGATGTATTCAAATGCTTACAAACACAAAATACTGAGAAATGTTTAAAAATGAAATATTTAATTTTAGACAATATTTAACTCAGTCTCAGGCATTTATCTTCTGCTATGAAAAGTCACACCTTCAGCAATCAGACAGCTGCACAATCTACATGTCATTTTCTGCACTTAAAATCTGACTGAAGATGTGCACCTGTATTATGCAATGCCTTTAACCTCTTAAGGCAAACCACTTTAAATGGCTTTTCGCTCATCTGATATAGATTAAAAGTGCATTTAGTATCTACTTTTTGAGCTTCTGGTAGACAAAGTAATTGTTTACACTGAAAAAACATTGGTTGAACAGCTGAACGATACTAAAAACAAAAACAAAGTCAGGTCCCACTGCATCTGTGGAGGGTTACCGTTTTGACAGACTCAATTTTAACAATACAGATGCTGTCAGACCTGCAGAGTTTTTAGAATCAGAGTCATATAACAGAATCGTACAGGACAGAAGTAGGCCATTCAGCCCATCATGTCTGCACCGGTTACCAAAAGAACTAGTCCCATTCTCCAGCCCTCTAAATTAAAACACTTTCAAATACGTAGCCAGCTCTCTTTTGAGACTTCCAATGGAATCTGCCTCCATCAGTCTCCCAGGCAGCATATTCCAAGTGTGTAAAGAATTTTCTTCTCATCTCACTCCTAGCTCTCTTGCTGACCATCTTTAAGTAGTGACCCCTAGTCATTGGCGTACCAACTAGTGGAAACAGAATATCCTTCTTTACCCAGTCAAATTTGTTCAAAGTTTTGAACACTTCAATTAGGTCACCACTTAAATCTTTTCTCATCCAAAAATAAGCCCAGTTCCTTGTATCTCAAATTCCTCATTCCTGGTATAATTCTAGTAAATCTTCTTTGCACTCTCGCTTGGGTTTTAACATTCTTCCTTAAATAAGATGCCCAGAACTGAACACAATACTGCAAATGTGGTCTGACCAATGATGCACCTGTATCGTCTCTCCACGTTTCTTCTACCAAAATACATTACTTCACATTTTGCTGCACTAAAATTCATCTGCCAGCTGTCTATCCATTTGGCCAACTTGTTAACGTCTCGCTGAAGTCACTCTATGTCATCCTCACAGTTCACTGTTCTCCCTAACTTTGAATCAGATGCAAATTTAGAGATTTTGCCCTCAACACCCAGGTCTAAATCTTCTGTGTAAATCGGAAAAAGCAAGGATCCCAACACTAACCCTGAAGAATATAATTTCCAGCTCATCGCCAGTCTGAGAAATGTCCACATATACCTACCCTCTTTTCCCATTTCTTAGTCAACTTCTAATCCACATTACCAAGGATCAATCTCAAACATTTCTAATTTGGTAACCAACCTGCCATGCGGCACTATAACAAATGCTTTTTGAAAGTCCAAATATACAACATCCACTGCCTGTATCACCTCGTCAAAGAGCGCAATTAAATGGGTCACACATGACGTGCCCTTATTAACCATCTAGTATTAATTCATTTTTGACCAAGTGTATCTTTTTGTTATCCCTCCATCAGGTTTTCTCACTATTGATGTCAAGCTGATAGGTTATCCTTTGCCCCTTTCTTAAACAGTGTCACGTTTGCAATCCTCCACTCCCCTAGGACTGACGTTTGGTTTGGAGACACCTGGAAAATTTGGGTCAACGACTCTTCAACTTGCTCCCTCACCTTTCCCAGCAAGCTAGGATGCATCCCATCCAAGCCTTGCGACTTTTCTACCTGGACTGCTGCCAACCTTTTTAGTGGGTTGGATCTCAAGCAATGATGAATCAAAGCACAGAAAAGAGAAAGAATCTGGTGAACTAGTGCGTTGACAATAATCTCTCCCTCAAAATGTCAACAAAATGAAGGAGATAGTCATCGACTTCAGGAAGCATAGTGGAGGACGTGCCCCTTTCTCCATCAAATGAAGACGAAATGGAGATGGTCGAGAGCTTCAAGTTTCCAGACGTCCAGATCACCAACAACTTGTCTGGTCCCTCCATGTCAACGATATAGTTAAAAAGACCCATCAACTCCTCTACTTTGAGGAGGCTAAGGAAATTTGACATGTCCATTACGACTCTCAAACTTCTACAGATGCACCACAGAAAGCATTATTTCTGGTTGTATCACACTTGGTATGGCTCCTGCTCTGTCCAAGAATGCAAGGAGCTACAAAGGGTGGTGATCGAAGCCAGGCCATTATGCAAACCAGACTCCCATCTGTTGACTCCATCTACACTTCAACTGCTTCAGAAAAGCAGGCAGCATAATCAAGGACCCCACACACCCTGGGCATACTCTCTTCCACCTTCTTCTGTCAGCTAAAAAATATAAAAGTCTGAGTTCATGCATCAACCAACTCAAGAACAGCTTCTTCCCTGCTGCCATCAGTCTTTTGAATGGACCTACCTTGCATTAAGTTGGTCTCTCTACACCTTTGCTATGACTGTAACACTACATTCTGCACCCTCTCCACGACGGTGTGCTTTGTTTGTATAGCATGCAAGAAACAATACTTTTCACTATATAATAATACATGCAACAATAATAAATCAAATCTAGCACTGACATAGTCCCAGGATGAAATTGGTCAAAACTGTTCGAAAGGTATCATAGAAATGATCAATCATTCTCAGTATGTTGTGAAACAACTCACATCAAGAGTGCAAAAATCAAAAGCATAGTGCCAGCCTACGGCAAATTACCTCAGTTCCCAATCCTGATGTATTTCATTGATCAAAACCATACATTCAGGCAATGTGTGTACTTGTGTACTTAAACAAGAGGACCAAACTGCGCAACAGCAATCTTTTTAAGGATTCATTGAAACACAGGTCAATACAGTAAAGTGAGCTTTTATGGACACTGCTGAATAAATCAGTTTCATTTATCCACAATACATCAAAAGTAGTAGCATTATTGTGAACATTTCAGATTTTATTCCTGCAAACAAATATTTTGATCACGTTTAATGCATTTAACGAGAACATGAAAAAGATATTCTGCTTCGAAGTGAGTTAAAAATATCGTGCCTCACTAGAATGTTATCAGATCCAAAGACAAGAAAATCCCCGTATACTTCAATTTGTGAACATAACATTATTTACCCAAATTATTGAGCATTTTCTATTACCCATTCTTGTTCAATTTAAGATCAAACTACATAATCCTTCACTTTGAAATTGTAACAATTTAAGCTGGCTTGGCAAACAGTGAGAGTAGTAAAGGACTTTAGACATACATAGTATAATGGAAAGACAGGTGGTAATTGAATTTTGTGTAACAAAGTGTGACAGTAGATTTTAGTAGGGAAACCAAGGAATGGGAGAAAGCACGCAATAGAAAGGCTCATCTCCAAATAAACAAGATAGGCCTCGGTGAATAAGGATTTAATTCCCTGAAAATGCAAGTAAACTAAATACCCAACGTGTAGTGTTTGGTAGATTAGACAAAGAGCACAGAAGTAAAGAGGATATAATAAATGCATGCAAGGTAAAGCTTAGACATCAGAGTACTGTGCTGTCTGGGCATTCCACCACACAAAGGCCATTAAATCAATAGAAAAGTGTAAATCCATGAGAATACTAGGAATGGTGAACTATAGTTGTAAGGAAGTTGCACATCCGACCACTGCATCTTTTAAGGGAATGTTATTTGAAGTAGGGAAAAGTGATACGGAGAGAGTTGCACTGAGGGATAATTTTGCCAAAAGGATTAGTGTAAACATGGTGGTGGCATACAGCAAGACTACAGGGGCCCCATTGCTGACATCAGCATTGCTTGATGAAAGCAAATTGAGGGTGCGATTTAGCCTAGGTACCATTGCTTTGTAAGGAGAGAAAGAGAAAGAGATCACTGATTCACCAGTGTCCTCAATCTTGTCTACTAATTTTTCCTTAAAAAGAAAGTGCCAGTCATATGGCTAACACATAGAAACCATGTTTAAAAGTCTCCAAATCACATTGGAGACTGAGAAATTGACATTTACTCTAGGCATTTCAATGTGCACTGCATATTGAGCACATATCCTTCCGTCACAGTAAGATGATCCGCTTACCCACATCCAGGAAGTTTACGTGCAGAACCAATGTTTTGCGACCTCAAGCATGTTCATGATTACTACTGGGGTTTAAAAGCTAAGATTACACTGTCCACCTGAGGTTTCATTTATTCCCCACAAAGAACCCAAAACAGAGTGAAGCACTGTCTTGCAACCTCCAAAGAAGAATCCTGCTCGTATCTCCTTTCTCTACATAGATTTGCTCCTCCACAAATGCCAACTGATCAGTCTTGTCATGGAGCACTGTTCACCTGCTTGGTTCAATTGTTGAATTACAAGTTAGCCCTTATATGGATTGATAATATGGTTCACAGCTTGGATGTGGAGATGCCGGCATTGGACTGGGGTAAACACAGAAGTCTCACAATACCAGGTTAAAGTCCAACCAGTTTATTTGATAGTAAACCCACAAGCTTTCAAGGTTTGCCCCTTTGTCAGGTGAGTGGAGTGTTCTGGTCTCAGAGCGTATAGCAGCACACACAGTTTACAGAATACCAATTAGAATGCGAATCTTTACAGCTAACCTGCTATTTAAGTCTTAAAAATGCAACCAATGCAAGCAGAGAGAGCATTAGGCATAGGTTAAAGAGATGTGTGTCGTCTCCAGACAGTACAGTAAGTGAGGTTTTGCAAACCCAAGCAAGTCAAGGGGGTTACAGATAGTGCGACACGAACTCAAGATCCCAGTTGAAGCCGTCCTCATGTATGCAGAACTTGGCTATCAGTCTCTGCTCAGCGACTCTGTGCTGTTGTGTGTCGTGAAGGCCGCCTTGGAGAATGCTTACCCGAAGATCAGAGGCTGAATGCCCGTGATGCTGAAGTGTTCGCCAACAGGAAGGGAAGTCTTGCCTGGTGATTGTTGAGCGATGTTCATCCATCTGTTGTCATAGCGTCTGCATGGTCTCCCCAGTGTACCATGCTTTGGGACATCCTTTCCTGCAGTGTATTAGGTAGACAACCTTGGACGAGTTGCAAGAGTATGTGCCGTGTACCTGGTAGATGGTGCTCTCACGTGAGATGATGTCATCCATGTCAATGATCCAGCATGTCTTGCAGAGGGGTTGTGTGGTGTTGTGGTCACTGTTCTCCTGAAGGCTGGGTAGTTTGCTGCGAACAATGATCTGTTATGAGGTTGTGCGGTTGTTTGAAGGCAAGAAATGGGGGTGTGGGGATGGCCCTGGAGAGATGTTTGTCTTCATCAATGATATATTGAAGACTCCGGAGAAGATGTCTTAGCTTCCCCACTCCAGGGAAGTACTGGATGACGAAGGGTACTCTGGCCACCATGTCCCATGTTTGTCTTCTGAGGAGGTCGGTGTGGTTTATCGCTGTGGTGCATTGGAACTGTCGATCGATGAGTTGAGTGCCATATCCTATTCTTATGAGGGCATCTTTCAGTGACTGGAGATGTATGTCACAATCCTCCTCATCTGAGCAGATCCTGTGTATATGGGGGGCTTCTTTAACACGTTTAGGGTGGAAGCTGGAGAAGTGGAGCATCATGAGGTTCCGTGGGCTTGCGGTTGTATTCTTGGACACATGCACCTCCATCAAGGACAGCCACCTCAGCACCTCACTGTACCGCAAGTCCACAGATAAACTCAATGCTTCACTTCTCCAGCTTCCACCCTAAACATGTTAAAGAAGCCATCCCCTATGGGCAAGACCTCCATATACACAGATCTGCTCAGACGAGGACGATTGTGACAGACATCTCCAGACGCTGAAAGATGTCCTCATAAGAGCAGGATATGGCGCTCAACTCATCGATCGATAGTTCTGACGCGCCACAGCGATAAACCACACCGACCTCCTCAGAAGACAAACACGGGACATGGTGGACAGAGTACCCTTCGTCATCCAGTACTTCCCCAGAGCGGAGGAGCTACAACATCTTCAACATAATCACTGATGAAGACAAACATCTCACCACGGCCGTCCCCACACCCCCACTTCTTGCCTTCAAACAACCGCACAACCTCAAACAGACCATTGTTTGCAGCAAACTACCCAGCCTTCAGGTGACCACAACACCACACGACCCTGCCACAGCAACCTCTGCAAGACATGCCGGATCATCGACACGGATGACATCATCTCACGCGAGAACACATCCACCAGGTACACGGCACATACTCTTGAAACTCGGCCAACATTATCTACCTAATACGTTGCAGGAAAGGATGTCCTGAAGCATGGTACATTGGGGAGACCATGCAGACGCTATGACAACAGATGAATGAACATCACTTACAACCACCAGGCAAGACTGTTCCCTTTCTGTTGGCAAACACTTCACCAACACGGGCATTCAGCCTCTGATCTTCGGGTAAGCGTTCTCCAAGTTGGCCTTCACGACACACGACGGCACAGAGTTGCTGAGCAGAGACTGATAGCCAAGTTCCGCATACATGAGGAGGCCTCAACCAGGATCTTGGGTTCATGTCGCACTATCTGTAATCCCCATGACTTGCCTGGGTTTGCAAAGCCTCATTTACTGTACTATCTGGAGACAATACACATCTCTTTAACCTATGCCTAATGCTCTCTCCACTCACACTGTCTGCATCTTTAAGACTTGAATAGCAGGTTAGCTGTAAAGACTCGCATTCTAATCAGTATTCTGTTAAGAACATAAGAACAAAAGAAATAGGAGCAGGGGTAGGCCATCTAGCCCTTCGAGCCTGCCCCGCCATTCAATAAGATCATGGCTGATCTGTCGTGGCTCAGTTCCACATTCCCGCCCTCTCCCCATAACCCTTAATCCCCTCTCTTATCAAAAACCCATCAACCCGCGTCTTAAAAATATTTAGCGAGGCAGCCTCCACCACTTCAACGGGCAGAGAATTCCAGAGATTCACCACCCTTTCGGTGAAGAAGTTCCTCCTCAACTCCGTTCTAAACTGCCCCCCCTTTATCTCGAGGCTGTGCCCCCTAGTCCTACTGTCTTTTTTGAGCGGGAAGAGTCTCTCCACCTCTATCCTATCCATCCCATTCATCATCTTATACATCTCAATGAGATCTCCCCTCATTCTTCTAAACTCTAACGAGTACAAGCCTAGTTTATTCAGCCTCTCCTCATAGCTCAACCCCCTCAACTCTGGTATCAGCCTAGTAAACCTCCTCTGCACTCCCTCCAAGGCCAAAATATCTTTGCGCAGGTGCGGCGCCCAAAACTGCAAACAGTACTCCAGCTGCGGCCTCACCAATGCCCTATACAGCTGCAGCAAGACCTCCCTACTTTTATATTCAATCCCCCTCGCTATGAAGGCCAGCATCCCATTCGACTTCCTGACGACATGCTGCACCTGCAAGCTGGGTTTTTGCGACTCATGCACAAGGACCCCGAGGTCCCTCTGCACCGTCGCTTGCTGCAGTTTTTCGCCACGTAAGTAATAGTCCTTCCTACCATTATTCCTACCAAAGTGGACCACCTCACACTTGCCAACATTAAATTCCATTTGCCATTTCCTGGCCCATTCGCCCAGCCTATCTAGATCCTTCTGCAGACTCTCCACACCCTCCGCACAATTTGCCTTTCCCCCAATCTTGGTGTCATCAGCAAATTTCGACACTCTACACTCGGTTCCCTCCTCCAGATCATCTATATAAATGGTAAAAAGCTGAGGCCCCAGCACCGACCCCTGGGGCACTCCACTAGTCACCATCCGCCAATCCGAATAGCACCCATTGACCCCCACTCTCTGCCTCCTATTTGACAACCAATCCTCTATCCACGCTAACACCCTACCCCCAACTCCATGTCCCTCGACCTTCTGCAATAACCTCTTGTGAGGTACTTTGTCAAACGCCTTCTGAAAATCCAGAAAGACCACATCCACCGGCTCTCCTCTATCCACCGCCCTAGACACATCCTCATAGAACTCCAGTAAATTAACCATGAGTGCTGTGAAATGCTCTGTCTAAGACCAGAACTCTCCAGTCACCTGACGAAGGGGCAAACCCCGAAAGCTTGTGGGTTTACTATCAAATAAACTGGTCAGACTTTAACCTGGTGTTGTGAGACTTCTTGCAGCTTGGGATCACCAGACATGTTATCTTGAGGCTGTCACAACCCTAGAAACACTCAACTAAACAACGAACCAGGATGACAGTTGTCAAGTGCTACAACTTGACTACATGATGTACAAGTGCATTAACACCAACCTCTTAGCCATAACAGGCACATCATACCCAACTATTTTTTGGCTCCATCACTTGAGAGATACTGTGCCCCAGTGGCATTGTGTGTTTTTGGAGGCCAAACATCAGTATGGATTTCAAATTTCATTGAAGGTACATAATGGGCACTTGCTTTCTACATTCTAGAGGGCCTACCAGAGTAACTTGCATACTGTTAGAGATGGTGTTAGAGATGGAAAGGTGGTAGGACTGGAGGATCTTAATGACATTACTGTTACTAGAGAGGCGGTGCTCGACAGACTGGAGGGACTGATTGTGGACAAGTCCCCAGGACCGGATGGAATGCATCCAAGGGTTCTGAAAGAAATGGCGGAGGTGATAGTGGATGCCTTGGTGGTTATTTTCCAGACGTCGCTGGATTCCGGGGAGGTGCCAGAAGATTGGAAAGCGGCTAATGTTACGCCGTTGTTTAAGAAGGGTGGCAGGCAAAAGGCAGGGAATTATAGGCCGGTTAGTTTAACGTCTGTTGTAGGTAAAATGTTAGAATCCGTCATCAAGGAGGAAACAGCGAGGCATCTTGAGAGGAATTGCTTGATAGAGCAGACGCAGCACGGTTTCGTTAAGGGGAAGTCGTGTCTGACAAATTTACTGGAGTTCTATGAGGATGTGTCTAGGGCGGTGGATAGAGGAGAGCCGGTGGATGTGGTCTTTCTGGATTTTCAGAAGGCGTTTGACAAGGTACCTCAAGACGTTATTGCAGAAGGTCAGGGGACATGGAGTTGGGGGTAGGGTGTTAGTGTGGATAGAGGATTGCCTGTCAAATAGGAGGCAGAGAGTGGGGGTCAATGGGTGCTATTCGGATTGGCGGATGGTGACTACTGGAGTGCCCCAGGGGTCGGTGCTGGGGCCTCAGCTATTTACCATTTATATAGATGATCTGGAGGAGGGAACCGAGTGTAGGGTGTCAAAATTTGCTGATGACACCAAGATTGGTGGAACGGCAAATTGTGCGGAGGGTGTGGAGAGTCTGCAGAAGGATCTAGATAGGCTGGGCGAATGGGCCAGGAAATGGCAAATGGAATTTAATGTCGGCAAGTGCGAGGTGGTCCACTTTGGTAGGAATAATGGTAGGAAGGATTATTACTTATGTGGAGAAAAACTGCAGCAGGCGACGGTGCAGAGGGACCTTGGGGTCCTTGTGCATGAGTCGCAGAAACCCAGCTTGCAGGTGGTCAGAAAGGCAAATGGGATGCTGACCTTCATAGCGAGGGGGATTGAATATAAAAGTAGGGAGGTCTTGCTGCGGCTGTATAGGGCATTGGTGAGGCCGCAGCTGGAGTACTGTGTGCGGTTTTGGTCGCCGTACTTACGCAAGGATATTTTGGCCTTGGAGGGAGTGCAGAGGAGGTTTACTAGGCTGATGCCAGAGTTGAGGGGGTTGAGCTATGAGGAGAGGCTGAAGAAACTAGGCTTGTACTCGTTAGAGTTTAGAAGAATGAGGGGAGATCTCACTGAGACATATAAGATGATGAATGGGATGGATAGGATAGAGGTGGAGAGACTCTTCCCACTCAGAAAGGATAGTAGGACTAGGGGGCACAGCCTGAAGATAAAGGGGGGGCGGTTTAGAACGAAGTTGAGGAGGAACTTCTTCACTCAAAGGGTGGTGAATCTCTGGAATTCTCTGCCCGTTGAGGTGATGGAGGCTGCCTCGCTAAATATTTTTAAGACGCGGGTTGATGGGTTTCGACAAGCGAGGGGATTAAGGGTTATGGGGAGTGGGCGGGAATGTGGAACTGAGCCACGACAGATCAGCCATGATCTTACTGAATGGCGGGGCAGGCTCGAAGGGCTAGATGGCCTACTCCTGCTCCTATTTCTTATGTTCTTAACTGCTTTCATATTCTTAATACCCAAATCCAAAATCAATATTGCATATTAGGTTTACTCCTCATCCATTTAAACCAGGCACTCACTTAAGACTGACTCTCCTTGCAGCTTGATGCATGTCAAAGAGCTCTCCCATAAAACAGAAACAAGGATTGGCCACTAGGGCCTTCAAGCCTGCCCTGCCATTCTGCACATTCATGGCTGATCTAATCGGGTCTCAATTTTTTTTCTGTGCTATTTCCCCATAGTCCTTGATCTCTCAAATATTTATGCACCTCCACTTTAAATACTTCTAATGATCCAGCCTCTGCAACCCTTTGGGGTAGAGAATTCTAGAGATTCACCACCCTCCACGAGAAGAAATTTCTACACGTTATAAATGACCATCTTTTATCTTCTCGCTATGTGCTCTCGTTTGACTCTCCCACCAGCGAAAGCATCTCACCACCTACTGTGTCAAGTCCCCACAGGATCTTGTGTATTTCAATAAGATCACCCTCACTCTTCTACTCCAAGGAATGCAGACCTCAGACTATTTCATCTCTCTTGATAGGACAACCCTCTCATCCCAGGAATTAGCCTGGCAAATCTCCTTGGATTGCCTCAAGTGTTACTGTATCCGTTTTTAGGAAAGGGGACCAAAACTGTACGCAGTATTTCAGGTGAGGCCTCAGCAACAAACTGCACAACTGCAACAAAACCTCCAATCTCTTTACAATAAAATTCAAAACACTGTTTGCCTTCTTAAGTACTTGTGGACCTGCCCGCTAGCTTTTTAGAACATTTAGATCCCTCTATACTTCACTCATCTCAGTCTCTCTCCACTTAGATAATCTGCTTTTTGATTCCTTCTACCAAAGTGCATGATCTCACACCACATTAAACTCTATTTGCCAGGTTTTCACCCAGTCACCCAATCTATCCCAATGCATAAGCAGAACGTGCTCAACTCAACATGCCCTTTCACCTATCTTTGCACCATCAACAAATTTGAAAACTTTACATTCTGTTCCTACCTCCAGGTTATTAATTATTAAAGAATGAACAATTGCAGGCCAAGAACTGATCTCTACAGTACAGGGGGCCATTCAGACCATCAAGTCTGCACCAACAACAATCCCACCCCAAGCCCTATCCCCATACATTTACCCTGCTAATCCCTCTAACCTACACATCCTGGGACACTAAAGGGCAATTTAGCATGACCAATCTAATCTGCATATCTTTGGACTGTGAGAGGAAACCCACAGACACAGGGAGAACATGCAAACTCCACACAGACAGTGACCCAAGCCTGGAATCGAACCCAGGTCCTTGGTGCTGTGACGTAGCAGTGCTAACCACTGTGTCACCAACTCAATTACATCTTTCCACTCTGAAAAGGACCTATTCATTCCAACTCCGTTTTCTATCTGACAGCCAGTTTTCAATCCATGCTAAAACACTTCTTCCAATTCTACAGGCTTTTACTTCATTCACCAGTCTCTTATACAGAATCTTGTCAAGTAATTTTTGTAAATCTAAATGCACTACATCTACAGGTTCTCCTCCATCTACTCCCTGTTACATTCTCAAAGCATGCAAGCAAATTTGTGAAACGTGATTTACTTTTCATAGAACCATATTGACTAGGTTTGATTATATTCAGCTTTCCTAAGTGAGTGGTTATTTCCTCTTTATTGACTCCAGCATATTGCCATTAATAGATGTTAAACTAACTGGCCAATGGTCCCCTGCTTTATGCCTTCCTCCTTTTTTGAACAAGGGAGTCACATTGGCTGTTTTCCAATCTTCTGGTACCCTCCTAGAATTTAGGAAGTTACAAAAACATTCCAACCAATGCATCCACTATCTTTGCAGCCATTTCTATTAAAACCCTAGCATGCGCTTCATCAGACCCTGACAACTTGTCCGCTTTAGCCCCCTTGAGTTTCTCTAAAATAAGCTTTGCCATATTATTTGAAATTAGCCCATCTGACATTTTAGGGATATTTGCAATATCTTCCATTGTGAAGACTGATGCAAAAAAAAATGTAGCATAACTGCCATTTCTTTGTCTGCCCTTATCAATTCATCAGCCTCAATCAGAACTGGTCCCACATTTACCTTAGCCACCTGCTTCCTATTTATATATCCATAGAAACTCTTACTGCTTATTTTAGTGCTGCATACAAGTTCTTTCTCAAAAATCATTTTCTCCCTTCTTGAGCTCTTTAAGTCTTCTGCTGCTGGATCCTACAAACTTGCCAGTCCTCTGGTCTACCACTATCCTTGCTACCTTGCATACCCTACTTTTCAATTTAACATTACCCTTGACTCCTTTGTCAACCATGGATTTTGCCTCTGAGTATTCTCCCTTTTTAACTGGGAGCAGCCTCACTCACTTGCAGAGCCTGCCCTCAGGATTGTTCAAAAAGGAAGAAAGGCAGAATGCAGTGACATACAATAGGAACAAACTGAGGTGCAGTTTGAGGCTGAACACTAATTCCATAACCAGTCTATTCAAATTAAGTAAAGGCAGATATATAATGGTATGAGGGAGGAGTTGTTTAAGGTGAACTGGGTAAACAAGCTAAGATACAGGTTGGTAGATGAGCAGTCGCAGATAGTTAAACAGCTGGTCCAAAATGCTCTGCATTTCTGACTCATGGGTGATCACAATCAGATGTCTTAAATTACTGTTTTTTTTTACTACTTGTCACATTTTTATAATTGTTTCTTTCTCGCTTGTGTTCCACATTTCCCTCGTGCATTTTTATAAATGTTTAGTTTTCTTTATTTCTTTTTACCAATCATTTTACTGACAAATACAATCAGACTGGGAATATTACAAGATACTAGAGAAACAGGAACAGAGATTTCACCTACAACTGTACGAAAAACAACTTATTTACCCAGGCTAAAGAACAAGGGACGAAATGTAAGTTACGTGGAAATAAAGAACCAAGGAGAAAAATAGACAGACAGAGGAATAGATGAAGGAGAAAGGCAGAGAAACTTCAAACTCTGGGATAAATAAAACCACAATATAAAAACTGCTCAAATGAGGGACCTTGTGTTATGCTATTATTCCACTACTGTCTGATCTCTCACTCTTTCCCAAATTCAATAACATGTTGGGGGTGGGGGCAGGGAACAGCAAAAAAAAAGTGAAAAATTGAGTAACAAAGAAGGTTGACTCCAGGAGGACACATTTGGTATAGAAGTAAGAGAATTGGCTGCATCAGATTAGTTTAATTTGCTGGACACCTCCATGAAATAGAGTTGGTAGAGGATTTGTCCCACGACTGAATTTCCATCATGAATTTCCAGCCAATGGCCAAGCTAAACTGAACAATTAGAGACATGTACCGGAGCAGGATCACAAGTTTAAAAAAGTGGCAGATTGAATAGTACGGGTTTTAAGTTGCATGTTTGGACAACAGGGCACAGTTTTTAAGAGAAATACAACATGGCACATGATAGAGTGCCTGCTTTCTAAATACCATGAGCAGGTGGCTACTGCCAGAAATAATTATTTGATCAGAAGCAAAATATTGCAAATGTTAGAGATTTGCAATATAAACAGTGCTGGAAATACTTAGCACGTGAACAGGTGAGGGCAGCAAAGCGGCAAAGGTGATTGGCAGTTGCAGATACATTTGCATAAGTGCAGTCACTGCGACCACAAGGTGGTTTGTGAAGGAGCTGCTGTGAAAGGACAGGTGAGTTGAGATTCTTTTATCCTTTTACCTGTGTAAGGGCAATATGGCAGCTAGGGCAGTGGCATGCTCTTCCTGCCAGATGTGGGCAATTAGGGAGCAATCTAGTTTCCCTGACAACTTCGTCTGCAGGAAGTGTGTCGGTTGCAGCTCCTCACAGGCCGCATTCTTTGGTTGGAGCAGCAGGTGGATGCACTGCAGAGCATACAGGAGGGAGTGTGATAGACATTTGTTACAAGGAGGTTGGCACACCACAGATTCAGACAGGTAGATGGGTGACCTCCAGGACACAAAGCAGGTAGTGCAGGAATCTCCTGCGCTTATTCGTTAGACGCTTACTCATCCCGTACTTGTTAGAGTTTAGAAGAATGAGGGGAGATCTCATTGAGACGTATAAGATGATGAATGGGATGGATAGGATAGAGGTGGAGAGGCTCTTCCCGCTCAGAAAGGACAGTAGGACTAGGGGACACAGCCTCAAGATAAAGGGGGGGGCGGTTTAGAACGGAGTTAAGGAGGAACTTCTTCACTCAAAGGGTGGTGAATCTCTGGAATTCTCTGCCCGTTGAGGTGGTGGAGGCTGCCTCGCTAAATATTTTTAAGACACGGGTTGATGGGTTTTTGATAAGAGAGGGGATTAAGGGTTATGGGGAGAGGGCGGGAATGTGGAACTGAGCCACGACAGATCAGCCATGATCTTATTGAATGGCGGGGCAGGCTCGAAGGGCCAGATGGCCTACTCCTGCTCCTATTTCTTATGTTCTTATTCCCCTTTCAAACAGGTATATCGGTTTGGATACTGTTGAGGGGGATAGCCTGTCAGGGGAAGATACCAGCAGCAGGCAGACCTGTGACACCACAGCTGGTTTGGCTGTGGGACAGGGTCAGGCAAACAGCAAGCAAGCAGTAGTGTTAGGGGACTCATTAGCCAGAGGCACAGACAGACGTTTCCGTGGCCGCAATCGAGACTCCAAGGTGGTGTGTTGCCTCCCTGGTGCCAGGGTCAAAGACGTCTTTGAACAATTACAGACCATTCTTAAGGGGAAGGATGAGCAGCCAAAGGTCATTGTACATATTGGTACCAATGATATAGGTAGGAAAAGGGATGAGGTCCTGAAATGTGAATACTGAGAGTTAGCAGAAGACTAAAGTGCAGGACCTCAAAGGTAGTAATTTCAGGACTACTACTACCACCACATGCTAGCAAGTGCATGAATAGGAGGATTAGGCGGATGAATGCCTGGCTTGGTGCAGGGGGCAGGGATTTAGATTTTTGGATCATTGGGATCTTTTCTGGGGACAGGCTGACCTGTTCAAGAGAGATGGATTACACCTGAACTGGAGAGGGAACTAACATCCTGGCAGGGAGATTTGCTAGAGCCACTTGGGACGGTTTAAACTAGTTTGGCAGGAGAGTGGGATCCAAAGCAGCAGGGAGATAGAAGTGTGAGGAAAGCACAGAAGTTAAAGAGAGCACATTTAGTAGTAAAGGCAGTTTCAATAATCCTAGTACCAGACAGATCAGGCAAAAGCAAGACAGAGAGCTAGAGAAATCCAGATTAAACTATTTATTTCAATGCAAGAGGCCTGATGGACAAGGCAGGGTTGTACTATAGGCCCTCAAATGGTCGGCAGAAAATTGAGGAGCAAATATGTAGGGGGATTACAGATAGCTCCAAGAATAATAGAATGGTAATAGTTGGAAATTTTAACCTTCCCAACATTGACTGGGGCAGCCATAGTATTAAAGGGTTGGATGCAGAGAAATTTGTTGTGTATTCAGGAGGGATTTTTCATTCAGTATGTGGATGGCCTGACTCGAGAGGGGACAAAACTTGACATCCTCTTGGGGAATAGGGAAGGGCAGGTGACAAAAGTGTTAGTGAGGGATCACTTTGGGACCAGTGACCATAATTCTATTGGTTTTAAGATAGCTATGGAGAATGATAGGTCTGGCCCAAAAGTTAAAATTCTAAATTGAGGCAATGCCAATTTTGATGCTATCAGGCGGGAACTTTCAAAAGTTAATTGGGGAGTCTGTGGGAAGGCAAAGGGACATCTGCTAAGTGGCACGCTTTCAAAAGTTTGTTAACCAGGGTTCAGGGTAAACACATTCCTCTTAGAGTGAAGGGCAAGGCTGGCAGAAGCAGGGAATCCTGGATGACTCGGGATATTAAGGCCCTGGTCAAGAAGAAGAAAGAGGCACATGACATACATAGGCAGCTGGGATCAAGTGAATCCCTTAGAGTATAGAGGGTGTAGGAGCAGCGTTGAGAGAGAAATCAGGAGGGCAAAAAGGGGACATGAGGTTGTTTTGGCAGATAAGGCAAAGGAGAATCCAAAGAGCTTCTACAAATACATAAAGGGCAAAAGGAGTAACAAGGGAGAGAATAGGGCCTCTTAAGGACCAACAAGATCATCTATGTGTGGATCCAAAAGAAATGGGTGGAATCCTGAATTAATATTTCTCATCAGTATTTACTGTTGAGAAGAGCATGGATGTTAGAGAACTTAGCGATGTCTTGAGGGCTGCAAATATTACAAAGGAGGAGTTGCTGGAAGTCTTAAAGCACATCAAGGTAGATAAATCCCCAGGACCTGATGAAGTGTATCCCAGGACATTGTGAGAGGCTAGAGAGGAAATTGCGGGTCCCCTAACCGAGTTACTTCAGGCACCTCACTCGCGACGATCGATGACTCAAGATTGGAGAGTGGCAAATGTTGTGCCTTTGTTTAAAGAGGAGTGCAGGGAAAAGCCTGGGAACTATATGCCTGTGAGCCTCACACATGTGGTGGATAAATTGTTGGAAGTTATTTTGAGAGACAGGATCTACAGGCACTTAGAGACACAAGGACTGATTAGGGCCACTGAGCATGGCTTTGTGAGTGAAAAATCATGTCTCACGAATTTGATTGAATTTTTTGAAGGGGTAACCAAGAAAGTAGATGAGGACAGTGCAGTTGACATCGTCTACATGGACTTTAGCAATGCCTTTGACAAGGTACCACATGGTTGGTTGTTGCATAAGGTTAAATCTCTTGGGATCCAGGGTGAAGTATCTAAATGGATACAAAATTGGCTTCTGTTGTGTTTGTAGAGGGTTGTTTTTCAAACTGGAGGCCTGTGACCAGCGGTGTGCCTCAGGGGTGAGTGCTGGGTCCACTGTTATTTGTCATTTACATTAATGATTTGGATAAGAATACAGGAAGTACGGTTAGTAAATTTGCAGATGACACCAAGATTGGTGGCATAGCGGACAGCGAACTAAGTTATCTCCAATTGCAACAGGATCTTGATCAATTGGGCCAGTGGGCTGATGAATGGCAAATGGAGTTTAATTTAAACAAATGCAAGATGATGCATTTTGGTAGAGTGAACCAGGGCAGGACTTACTCGGTTAATGGTAGAGCGTTTGGGAGAGTTACAGGACAAAGATCTAGGGGTACATGTTTATAGCTCCTTGAAAGTGGATTCACAGGTAGACAGAGTGGTGAAGAAGGCATTCAGTATGCTTGGTTTCATTGGTCAGAATATTGAATACTGGAGTTGGGATGTCTTGTTGAAGTTGTACATGACATTGGTAAGGCCATACTTGAAATACTGTGCGCAATTCTGATCACCCTATTATAGAAATGATATTACTAAATTAGAAAGAGTGCAGAAAAAATTTACTAGGATGCTATTGGAACTTGATGGATTGAGTTATAAGGAGAGGCTGGATAGACTGAGGCTTTTTTCTCTGGCACATAGGCGACTGAGGGGTGATCTTATATAGGTCTATAAAATAATGAGGGGCACAGATGAGCTAGGTAGTTAATATCTTTTCCCAAAGGCAGGGGAATCTAAAACTAAGGGGCATAGGTTTAAGGTGAAGGGGGAGAGATACAAAAGTGTCCAGAGGGGCAATGTTTTCATGCAGAGAGTAGTGTGTGTCTGAAGCAAGCTGCCTGTGGTAGTAGAAGCGAGTACAATTTTGTCTTTTAAAAAGCCATTAGACAATTACATGGGTACAATGGATTTGGACCAAATGCGGGCAATTGGGATTAGCTTAGGAGTTTTAGAAAAGAAATGGCGGCATGGACAGGCTGGGCTGAAGGGCCTGTTTCCATGCTGTAAACCTGTGATGTCAGACATGAAAAGAAAATTAAGGATATTTTAAGAAAGGTACCATAGGATTGTTTTCTGACCCAGTTTGAACACACAAAATCAAAAACTATTCTGGGCCTAATCTTGGAAAATGAGCCACTAAATAAGGCGAGCAGGAAGCATCTAGGATCCACTGCAATTTGAAAAACAGCATCTCCAACAGTGGAGCCCTCTCTTAGTATTGTCCTGGAGTGTTAACCTTGATTTTATGCTCAAATCATTACGTTCTTGAATCTAGGATCTTCTGACGCAGAGGCAAAAGCACAACCAATTAAGCCAAGTTTCAACTAATTTAATTTCATCCAAGTTAAAAACTATTCAAGTCTAAATAGAAAAACAGGCTTACAAATTTAAAAATCAGCTACAGAAGTTGAAATTACATTTCATTCCAATAAAGTCTTAAGAGCAGAAAGGCACCAGAATTCAATGCGATTAACTAAGGATGTGAAGAGAAATAATAAAGTGAGAAGAATTAAGAAACAAGATTAAGTAATTAAGAGGGAGGTTAGGGGGTTTCAGTAATGCAATACTATCAATGATATTTTCTGAGAAACATTTATGGCAAATGCTTTTCTTTTCTAAAGCTTTTGGAAATAGCCATTCAATGGAATATTAGAAGTACAAGCCTCTGTATTAACTCAGTACACCTTTACCATGTCAGTCCAATGGTATTACAATGCCCTCATAAATATTTAATCAGCAGGCAAAATGACACTGACTCACTGGATAGGTTAATTAGTAACTCGAGGCAGTGCATGTTAGTTCAAACAATGCACTTCAAGTTAATAAAATTCAGCCCTTTTAAAAAGTAAAGGAGGAACCAAGGAGACGTGGTAGATCAGACTGTGGCCCTTCACATCCTGCATCCGTGTTCAATCCAACCCCCACTGATGGGCTGAAAGCCTGCTCGGCTGGCAAGAAAGTTCCTATGCAGAATGCGTTGAGTGCAATACAAAATTGTTCTATTTGACACTAATGGACAATCTCAGATACAGCTTGGTGTCCCCGAGGTTGGGCTAATGCATGTTGATAGGTCAGAATATTTACCCAATTGATATCTGGCCTATATTTGATGGTAACACTCTTCATTTTATCTTGGGCATGTGGCACCAGGGTGAGTGGCAAACAACTTGAATGACAGATTGTTGCTCTAATCCTATACAAATCACTAGTGACAGACAGGTGAAAACAAGACCACAAACAGTGCAAAGTCACAACCGGGGACAGCTTGTCCTTGAACTTCCGGTCACCTGGGGAATAGACAGGCTGTCCCAAAAACTTGCGGCTTTTGCTACAAATAAACCTGTTTGGACTTCAAATTTGTGTTGTGGGATTTCTTTCTATTTTACCCCAGTCCAATGCGAGCATCTCCATAGCATAACTTTTGGATAGTCATGGAAAAGAATGAGTGTTGTCCTATGGGTTAGGTGCTGAATGGGTAAGGAGGAAGGCTAACGACAGCCAGATTAGGCAGGATTTGGTGGCTGTTGATTTGGAAAGGCAGTTCAAGTGTAAATCCACATCTGGCATGTGGGAGTCTTTTAAGGAGCAGTTGATAAGAGTTCAAAACAGGCATGTGCCTGTAAAAAGGAAGGATAGGAAAGGTAGGATTCGAAAGCCGTGGATAACCAGAGAAATTGTGGTCTGATCAAAAAGAAAAAAAAGAGACATACATAAGGTCCAGGCAACTAAAAACAGAGGAAGCACTGAAGGAATACAGAGAAAGTAGGAAAGAACGCAAAGAGGAAGTCAGAAGGGCAAAAAAAAATGGTTATGAAACGTCCTTGGCAGACAGGATTAAGGAGAACCCCAAGGCATTTTATACAAACGTCAGGAGCAAGAGAATGGTCAAAGAGTCGGACCTCTCAGAACATAGGAGGGGAATTATGCTTAGAACGCAAGAAAGTAGATGAGATCCTAAATGAGTACTTTGCATCAGTATCCACAAAGGAGAGGGGCACGTTGATTGGTAGTGTCTCAGAGGGATGTGTAGACCCGTTAGAACAAAGAAGAACAAGAACAAAGAAGAACAAGAACAAAGAAGAACAAGAACAAAGAAGAACAAGAACAAAGAAGAACAAGAACAAAGAAGAACAAGAACAAAGAACAAAGAAAATTATAGCACAGGAACAGCCCCTTTGGCCCTCCAAGCCTGCACCAACCATGCTGCCAGATCTAACAAAAACCCCCTAGCCTTTTGGGACCATATCCTCTATTCCTGAGCAAATCACAATTACAAGGGAGGAAATGTTAGGTGTTTTAGGAAGCATTGCGGTAGATAAATCCCCAGGGCCAGATGGCATCTGCCCTAGATTACTGAGAGACAAGAGATGAAATTGCTGGGCCACTAACAGAAATCTTTGTTTCTTCATTGGACAGAAGTGAAGTCCCAGAGGATTGGAGGATAGGAAATGTGTCCCATTATTTAAGAAGGGTAACAAGGATAATCAAGGTAATTATAGGCCTGTGGGCTTGACATTCGTGGTAGGGAAATTGTTGGAGAAGATTCTTAGAGATAGGATCTATACACATTTAGAACTGAATAGTCTCAGTAGCAATGGACAACATGGTTTTGTACGAGGTTATGCCTCATAAACTTGGTTGAGTTTTTTTGAGTAAGTAACAAAAACGATTGACAAGGGAAGGGCCATGGATGTCGTCTACATGGTTTTTAGTAAAGCATTTGATAAGGCCCCTCATGGCAGGCTAGTGTAAAAGACTAAATCATACAGGATCAAGACTGAACTCGCTACATGGTTTCAGAACTGGCTTGGCCGTGGAAGACAGACGGTAGCAGTGGAGGGGTCTTTTTCTGATTGGAGATCTGTGTCCAGTGGTGTTCCGCAGGGCTCTGTACTGGGACCTCTGCTGTTTGTGATATATATATATATATATAAATAAATGATTTGGGAAAAAGATGTAGCTGGTCTGATTAGCAAGTTTGCAGATGATACAAAGATTGCTGGAGTTGCAGATAGTGATGAACATTGTCAGAGAATACAGCAGGATATAGATGGGCTGGAAAATTGGGTGGAGAAATGGCAGATGAAATTTAATCCAGATAAATGCAAAGTAATGCATGTTGGTAGATCTAATGTGGGGGGAGCTATACAATAAATGGCAGAACCATCAGGAGTATAAACACACAGAGGGGTCTGGGTGTGCAAGTCCACAGATCCTTAAAGATGGCAGCACAGGTGGAAAAGGTGATGAAGAAGGCATTTGGCATGCTTGCCTTTATTGGACAGGGCATAGAGGATAAAAGTTGGCATATGATGTTGCAGTTATATAGAACGTTGGTTAGGCCACATTTGGAATACTGCGTCCAGTTCTGGTCACCACACTACCAGAAGGACATGGAGGCTTTGCAGAGAGTGCAGAAAAGGTTTACCAGGATGTTGCCTGGTATGGAGGGTCTTAGCTATGAGGTGAGATTGAGTAATAGGGTTGTTCTCCCTGGAAAGAGAGAGGTTGAGGGCGACCTGAAAGAAGTTTATAAAATTATGAAGGGCACTGAACAGTTGGAAGCTTTTTCCAGGTTGAAAATGACAAACACAAGGGATCACAAGTTCAAGGTAGGGGGGCAAGATTCAATACAGATACATGGGCGATGTATTTTACACAGAGGGTGGAGGAGGCCAGGAATGCACTACCAAGCAAGGTGGTTGAGGCAGACACACTAGGATCATTTAAGACTTATCTAGATAGCCACATGAACAGACTGGAAATAGAGGGGTACAAACGGATTGTCTACTTAGAGACACACGATCGGTGCAGGCTTGGAGGGCCGAAGAACCTGTTCCTGCGCTGTATTGTTCTTTGTTCAAAGCCTTGACTTTAGCATATTCATTCGGCCTTCATCCACTTGTGATGAATGTCTCATACACTTTTAAATACCCAAAAGTTAAAATGGCAGAAGGCTGCAACATGTCATGAACATGTTGCTAAGTACTCTATTGCAATTGTATACCACTATAAGGAGAAAAATATTTTCTAATCTGTGTGCCTTGGCAACAGGTGCCAACACTAAAAACCCACAATGACACCTGATCACCATATATGCAATGCTTGTGGCAGAATCTGCCCTTCATAACTAGTCCCTTCAATCATCTGCAAAATGTACTGTACAAAGATACCCGATCCCCAACAGATAACATCTTGAACGTGGAGTAAATCGTAAGTGGATCAAAGAACAAGGAGGATGTCCAAAATACTCAGTCTACATTTTCACTTCTATCTTCTTTTTAACATTGAAATTTTCAGAATTTTCTTGAAAGTTTGAAGAAATAACAGGTTCTTCTTGCTCTGTGAATGAAGTTCAACCTGCACAAACTGACAGCACTCACTTTTGAGCTCTGCACTTTTCTGGCACTCATTTCACTCTGGTATCAGTCAAAGGGAATCTGTGACATCCAGCAACAGTAATGTCATCAGCAAGCCGGTGTAGACCAATGACCCCATGGACCAAATGACCCCGTTCTGCACTGTAAGGATTCTATGATACTATGAAGTCAAATAGTCAATCACATTAGCTGTGTCAACTGTAACTCAGTTGATAGCACCACCGATGGAATTAGAAAGTTGTGGGTTAAAGTTCCACTCCAGGACTTGAGTAGAGAAATTAAATCTGACACTCCAGTGCTACACTGTCACAAGTGCTGTTTTTTGATGTAATGTTAAACAAAGGTTGCACCTGCCCTCTCAGGTGGGTGTAAAAGATCCCAAAGCATTATTTTGAAGACTGAGGTAAGTGTGCTGGCCAATATTTATCCCTTAATCCACATTAAAAACAACAGTTTATCTGGTCATTATCACACAACTTTTCAAAGGAATTTGCTGTCAATGTGCTGTGGATCAATGCTGGACCCTCAACCTTTTACAATTTATATAAATGACTTGGAACGCTTTGTTGCTACATTTGCCGATGGTAGAAAGATAGGTTGGAAAGTAAGTTGTGAAGCAGACATAAGGAGACTACGAAGGAAGGTTAAGTGAATAGGCAAAGCTCAATTTAATGGAGTATTGAGAAAAAATGTGAAATTGCCCATTTGGCAGGAAGAATAAAAAATATATTTAAATTGTGAGAGATTGCATAGCTCAGAGATGGAGCACTGTACAGCATTAGATCTCCTTACTTAAGGATGTATTTCAGAAAAAAAATTATAAGATTAAAAACTTGAATGAGCAACTTAGAACCCCTACAGTGCAGAATGAGGGCATTGAGCCCATCAAGTCCGCATCAACCCTCCAATAAAGCATCTTACCCAAAGGAGACCCCACCCTACCCTTGTAACCCCATGCACTTACCCCACTACTCCCCTTAACCTATACAACTTGGGACACCAAGAGGCAAGATAGCATGGCCAATCCACCTAACCTACACATTTTTGGGTAGTTTTATAAGGAAAGGTTGTACAAGCTAGACTTGTAACCATTGCATTTTGGAAGAATAAGTAGTGATTTGATTGAAACACCTAAGATCCTGAGGGGACTTGACAGGTTGGACATGGAAAGGATGTTTCCTTTCATGGGTGCATCTCAAACTAGAGATTATTTAAAAATAATGGGTAAAAAGACTGAGGTGAGGAGAATTTTTTTTCCTAAGGGCAGTGAACTTTTGGAACTCGACCTCAAAAGATCGTGGAAGCAGAGTTGTTGAACATTTTCAAGGTGGAAGTAGATAGATTCTTGATAAGCAAGGGGATGAAAAGTTGGTCAGGGTAGGCAAGAATGTGCAATTAAGGTTACAATCAGATCAGGTATGATCTTATCAAAAGGCAGAACAGGCTGAAAGGGCTCAGTGGCCTACTTCTGCTCCTAATTTGTATGATTGTATAGCCTAGGTTATAAAAGTGATTGTATTCACAAGTATGTAGTTGCTGTGGCACGCTTTAAGATGTCCTCAGGTCATGAAAGGTACCATATAAATGCAGCCGCTTTTTGTTTATATTGAAAAATTTTCAGACAATAAAGCAGGAAGTAAAAGCTTATTATCCTTCACTTTTTTAGGCTATCTTGTGCGGGACGTACTAGCCTAAAGACATGTTAAGTGTTCTTGGTGGCTCCTGTTCCTCTCCAAAATGATTAAAGATTGGGCAGGACAGCATGATGGCACAGTGATTAGCACTGCTGCCTTACAGCACTAGGGACCCAGATCCGATTCCCAGCTTGGGTCACTATTTATGCGGAATCTGCATGTTCTCCCCATGTTTGCGTGGGTTTTCTCCGGGTGCTCTAGTTTCCTCCTACAGTCCGAAAGATGTGCTGGTTAGGTGCATTGGCCATGCTAAATTCTCCGTTCTCGCACCCATACAGGCACTGGAGGGTGGCGCCTGGAGAATTTTCACAGTAATTTCACTGCAGTGTTAATATAAGCCCACCTGTGACACTAATAAATAAAACTAAAATAAAATACATGGGATTAAAGTAGAAGTTTAAATATCATAAACATCAAAAATGTGCAATTATTTTAAAAATCCACAGAATTAAATCATAATGGAAGAATCTGACATTACACAAATATAGAAATTTGTTTCACAGCCAGAAAGTCATAATTACTGTGACACAATCTTAGTGCAGTTACACTTCATTCAACAAGGCATAACTTTTTCCAGGATTTTTACAGTGTGATTAATAACATAAGTAGAAATTCATGTTAAATCTTAGAAATTCAACAGATCACTGACAGCAGATTTCCGCAAGTTACTGCACATGTACGAACAAAGGTTTCTGCCTTTGCATAGTTATAGTGGTAGTGAGGACCAATAGTTTCACCATCATTATAAATCACAAAAAGCAGGTAATGCCTCAAACTATCTTCTGTGTGATGTATCACCCTTTAAATAAGATGTGTTAACTGTTCCTGGTGATTCCTGATAAGAAAGCAACATAAGTAGATGCATTTTATGATCCATCCTCTTTCCCAAGGTCTTCTATGAAAACAGAACCAAACATTTTTCAATCTGTACCTGCAGCAGGCAAATGCCCACAAGTATCAACCATATTATAATTGTGGGAACAATGAAAGTCTGAGATGAATAAAACCTTACTCCTGTTGCTTCACAATGGAAGCCAAAAACTACTTTTGTATGAGTTAGATGGCAAGGCCTGCAAGAACAATTATAGGAATCTAAAAGAAATTAAGTCACTAATTTTCCATACAGGTACAAGCTGAAGCTAGGATTTTTAAAAATGGTTCAAATGACTCAAGAGTTTATGCAGCTATACACCGAAGCAACCCAATGAGTTAGGACATTTATGCAACCCAAAGAGTTAGGACATTTATGGCCCCCCCCCCCCACACAAACACCTTTGATATTCTTTCATGATACACCCACAAACCGATAATGGTTGCATTGAATAGCTATAGCTAATTCAATGGCCCTCAGTCAATAGCATCTGACAGCATTGCATTATGTGTCTGAAGATTGTAGTAGTGTTCTTGGCATTTCCATTCAACATTATCGGAACAAAGTACACTTTGCAGGGACCACTGCTTATCAGGACACATTTCGGAAACTCAGACATATACTATTCAATGCTGGGAAGACAGGACTTGGAGGATGTACGAGAGGCTAGAGATGGAGAAATACAGAATTCCAGAAGGGTTGCGGGACTAGAGTATGTTGTAGAGATAGCAAGTGGCGTGGTTACAAATGAGAATTTAAAATTTTAGGTGTTTATTGACTGGTATTCAAGCACCAGGACGAGCTAAACTCGGTCTGGGAGAGAGAACCAGGTCATTAAATCATTGCTGTTTTATTAGGGAGCAACGCTGTCCAGAAAGCATCCATTGGGTCACGCACCAAATTTGATTTTCAACTGGATCAATAAGCTTTCCTATATGGTATTCAGAAAGATCTTCCTTAAGTCAGGAAGAGTAGATCAATTTACCAAGTAACCTTAATGAATTTGTCTAATGGCACCAGTAACCAACGCCAGCACATCCACATGATGACCAGTAACCAATCCCAGGTATTACCGGCCCACAATACACAACGATGTTAAGTCTGGATAGAGCTGAGTGCTCATAACTTCCAGCGAAAATGTAATTGTACTAAAGGAATAGGAGACGGCAAATGCAAACGTGCAAAAAATGTCAGGATATTACAGTTCGGTTGCGGGCAAACTCCTAGTGAATATAATATAGCATAAGGTTAGTGAACACTTGGAAAGATACCAGGATCATCAAGCTTTGTTCAGATTTGACTGGATCGTTTCAGAGCAAAATGTACTGTATAGAAGAAGTACATTAGATGCTGTACATATAGATTTCTGGAAGGATCTGACAAGATGCTTTTCAAATAGCAATATTCTTGATCATTTTTCCACTAACAAGAGTTTGGCAAATTAGGTTTCTAAAACAAAGCAAAATCACACAAGTTTGAAAAAAAGCATAAGAAAGTTGGATTAGGTAAGTTGACAAATATATGCTGAGGAAACAGACAGATCTTTAATTCCCTCTAATTTAGGGAGCAACTGGAGTTTAACATTCAAACTTTGGTTTGGGGATTAATAATTCCACCGTCAGTTTATCTAACCGACTTCAAGTAACCAGTTTGGATCAAAATGAATTTTCTCTCTCTTGATTAGGTTACTCTTCTACTACTGAGTGAATTATCTCTTTCTTACCAAAAGTTAAGAAATGAGCCAGACCACAGGATATGCATAATTATAATCAGTTACCAGCTGAGTAGAAAAATATTAATTGACAGTTATTTAGAAAGGCAGCATTACAAGGAAATTTAGTGCATGACCACCAATGTGTACTAATGGACAAATATCATCTATAATAGTGACCAGAGTCAGAGATTAGAAGTTAAGATTACTCACAGCTTTAAATAGACAGTCTATCAAATAGCTCTGCATGTGATTAGTAGTGTTCGGAGCAAGCAGAATCTCATACTCATAGCTGGCATGGCTGGATCACTCACTTTCTTTCCATGGGTCCCAACCATTAGCAACAACATGAAGAAACTAATCAACTCAGCACTCCAAAAGCTGTATTTAACATTGATCTTTGGATCTGACTAAACTTGCCTTTCACACAAGGCTTTTCACATTTAGTGAAACTCTCAGCTTTTGGAGTGGAGTTGTTGAGTTTCTTCATGCTGTCGTTAGGAGTGCTGACTTTCTTCATGTTGTTATTAACTGTTGAGACCCAAGGAAAGAAAGTGAGTAATGCAGCAGTGCAAACAATAGTTAAGTGTAGCCATAATTTAGCTTCTAAATTCTGACAATGTCATACCTTGTACTGATTACATAGAGCACTTACACCTACTAGGTGAATGTATTTCAACAAGTCATCTTCTGATTACGACAGAAATCGAGGAAGACTGCTACTTTTACCAAACAGTTACCCATGTCTCAAACATCTCCAACAAGTCAGTGCAGAAGCAGTGTTCTCCCTTGTAAAGGAACCCACAAAAGCCTGTATTAACTATTTATTTCCTAGCATTCCTTTTGAGAGCTGAACTTTACATCATTTGGGCATCACCAAAAAATGATATATTTTCATTATGAATCACAAAGGAAACCATTTGAGACAATTTAACATGGTACTGTTCCTACAACAGAGAAAGAAAAGCTGGCTAAAATGTTAATGAACTAGGAATTGAAACAGTTTACTCAAAGTCCAGAAACAATAAGAAATTTATTAACTTGTCTGGATAAATCAATAAATGTCTTATTTCCATTGTGTTGGAAAGTGCTCAGATCCAGGTCCTCAAGCAGGTGATTCTATCCCTTATTATGAACACAAGGAGATTAGTACATAGGAGGAAGTTGAGCAAGATAATCAGCATGTAGCTAACACATGGAAGCTCGCCTTCTCGACCTTGCCCGTCACCTGAGGTGTGGTGATTCTCAAGTTAAAGGAGAGAGCAGCCTATGTCAATCTGGCACTATGGCGACCTTACTTTTTAGAGGTTAACGTGTTCACTATTTTGTATCACTCTATAAAGACAAGTGTGCCTGATCATATCTATTGTTTTGTACATTCACACGTATATGGAACTTCATGTTACTTCACCAAATATTTTCACAGTTTACCTTCAAAAAAATTACACAAGCATGCACGTTGGCACTTGCAAAAGACATGATTAACCATTTCCAATCCAGTATATTCTGCAATTATGCTACTGCAGTTAAACACTCAGTCCTAAATACAAGATACTTAAATGGTTTACAGAAGCGACCAACATTGCTGCATGCATGTTAAAGATTCACTACAAGAGTTAAAGCACACATCTTAAAAAAGGAAAGGAAATGAGTCAGTGTTTGTTTGGCAGTCTGGGGAGGAGAGAGAAATAGAGAGAAAGAGAGGGGGAGGAGGTGCAAGTGGAAAGAGTCAAGTGCAAGGATAATAGAGGAGGGACAAATTAAAGTTTTGAATATTGGCAGGATATGGATATTAATATGCCTCAAAAATCTTTCCTGGAACTTTCTTGGTTATATCATTCTTTATGTCAAATTAAGACCAGGCGAACTGTAAGGAGGAAAGTACAGAACATATGTTGACGGATTGGGCGCATAGGTGACAGATACTATTCAGAGAAATGTGAATCTGTGCAATTTGAGAAACAGAATAGTGAAAAGGAGTATACAATTAAATATGACAAAGCAGTGCAGCATCAGAGATCTGGAGGTGCAGATACTGATCTTCAAAGTGGTGGGAACACAACTACTTTGGACGAAATTTTAGGTTTCACACAGAGGCAGCTTTTTTTTTTAAATGGGAATTATTTTGGATTTGTACGAGACGGAGTTTTGCATGTGAAGAGAGACACAACCTGCTCATCCTTTCTTGAAATAGGTAGGATACATCAGAAAAGAACACTTAGAAGACTGCGGGATGATCGAATAGAGGTCTTTAAAAGGCTGTGGTATGGCAGACAAAAAATGTTTCTACTTGCAGGGAGGAGCAAAATAAGAGGTCATCAATATCAGCTAGTCACCGAGGAAGCAAATGGTGAATTGGGAAAAAAGAGGCATAAAGACAGGGGAACATAAAATTAACAGGTTAACAGTTATTTTTTCACAGGAGTTCTGAAGCATGGAATGCTTCATCACAGCCAGTTATTGGAGTAGAATGTTGTTATCATTTAAAAGGTAGTGTGATCCATCAACTTTTACCTTTCATGGGAAGCGAGGTCAAAGTTGAAGAGAATTAGAAAGGAACAATGAACAAATTAGCCTTCTTCTGAGCTTTTCTGTAACTTTGCTAATCTTGGGAAGAATTACCATTACATCCTCCATCCAAGCTTGTAAATAAGGCCTGCTATAAAAGGAAAGGCTGACAAAAATCTCTCTTTCCAGGAGCTATTCAAGAGGTCTGAATTTTTTTCTCCAGTGAATACAGTTATTGGATGCCATAGCCAAGAAGCTTGGGACTAGTTGTCTGCCAGATTCAGGAATATTTTGGTCCTAGGCCGTATAAGACACAAAGTATGAAAAATTAAGAACAAAAGGGTTTTATACCCATATTTGCATCTGATCTACATTTAATCAAAAAGGTTGAGGGCAAAAACAAAGGAGGAAAGAAACAAGACACTTCCCACATACACTATTCCCTACATGAGTCACAAACAATAAGAAGTTTGTGTTGAGGAAAAGTTATGCAGTTTAGTCTATACTCATTTAGAGTTTAGAAGAGAGGGAATCTTATTGAAACGTAAAAGATTTGAGGGGGCTTAAGGTAGATGCTGACAGGATGCTTCTTCTTGTGGGGAGATCTAGAACTGAGGGGCACATTTTAAAATAAAGGGTATCCCATTTAAGATGAGGACAGCAAAGAATTTCTTCCCAGAATTTCTTTTCTTGACCTAGTGTGTACAATTCCTTTCCTCAGCGAGCAGTGGAGGCTAGGTCATTGAATATATTAAAAGCTGAGTTGGACAGATTTTTGATAACAGCAGAGTCAACGACTTATGGGGGACATGCAAAAAATTGAAGTTTATGGCCACAATTAGATCACCCGTGATCTTACGGGAGGTGGTCAGGCTCAAATGGCCTACTCCTATTTATGCTCTTAAACATTCATCGTGCAGCAAGTGTTCCAATTTTAAACTATTCTATATTGGCTCTCAAATAATAGTTGCTGTATCCATAATTATTGGATTTATATTTTAAACCCTCTTTCACCCTGAAGTGATCTATGACAGAGGTGGTTTTCATTTATTACTTGATAACTTCCAGAAGAAAAACTGAGTCATAGCATGAAATGTTAAAACCTGTCATTAGCACATAAATTATGCTAATTCCAATTAAACTCAGTAAACTATTTTTGTGTTCTGATAGGTATTAGCACCCATTCAATAAGCAGATAAAGGATTTAATTTTCAGCGCACTTTTATATTTCAAAATAATATATTAACGATTTAACACAAATACCTCAACATAATGAATTACCTTGAGGATGAAATATTTGTCGCATAGGCACAAGTCAGCAACAAATGACAATGAAATAAACAAACATCTTAGTGTTAGTTGAAAGCCACGTTTGTGTAGCAGGTGAAACAATGGGCGGGATTTTACAATCTCGCTCAGACGAGACAGGAAGTTCCTGCCTGAGGTCAACGGAGATTTCTGTTGTCAGGCCCTCGCCCACGTCAATTCCGTGCCATGGTAGTGTTCCAGCCACTGACGTTGAACTCCACACCTGTACAAAAATGTTCTGACACACAACTAAGAGTGCTACTATCTACACCAAACCAACATACAAATACTGAACCAATTATAGCCGCATGATCTCATGCCAACTGTGACAGAAACGGAACAAGTGATAGATAACTTAAGGGCAGAAAGGTTGACATCTCAACAGAGGCCATGTGCCACATTTACCATTCCGCCTCAGCAAGAATTTACCCTGTCTCTGAAGGCAGCAATTGCAGAGAAGTGGCCAAATTGGAGACCATATATGTTCAAATAATACATTAGCACAAAAAAAACTGGTGCCAAGTCAAATTACTGAAATTTTCTACCAAGTATTCGTGGACTAGCATCATCACAGGGAAAAAAAAAGCAGCCTTGCACTGTATTCTTGGGGTGAATAAAAATGGGCAACAAACATAACCTCACTAGCCCTACCCACATCTTCAAATCAACAAAAACAGCTGTGAATTGAAAACTAGGTCAACAGCTTTCATTTTTGTTCATAATTAAAGCAAGGTTTTTGCAATCTTAAACTAAACTTCATATTGCATATGTTCAAGTGGACTCGTCCCTGCTCTTAAAACCCTGCTCTTAAAACCCTGATCGACTCAGAATTCCCTTAATCCAGGTGACTCCAAATCTCTTCCTAAATCAGCAACTGGAAAATCCTCCATAAAACCTGCCTGGTGAACGACACTTTTTTGTCACCTCTCTTCTGACCTGGTTGTGGTCTAGTGCCAAATTGAATCTCAGACATTTTGAGACACTAGACCGCACTACATCAAATCAAATCAATTCTCTTCCCCAGATAGCAACCAAGGTTGCACATATTCAACGCTGAGTAATTAGGCAGGTTTTTGGCTGACAAGGAACGCAAAATGTAATGGGGAACAGGAAAGAAAATGATCTGGTGAATGGCAGAGCAGGCTCGACGGGCTGAGTGGCATTCTTCTGTACCTAATTCTTATGATCTTGTACGCCTTTGAGATATCCCAAAACACTTCCAATTACTTTTGTCTTCAAAAACATTAATGTCTGCAGTTGAAATCCCAAGAACGCTTTATGCATAACAATTTGTTTGCTTCATTTGCTGCCACTGGTTTAGGGATGAAAGTTAGCCAAGAGACCAAGTCATCTGAAGATCTCTGACATCCCCTTGAACGGGCAGAGTGGGCCCAAATTACAACAGACAGCAAATAAATACATAATGAAAAATACTCTCTCTAGCTTAGCTATTCATATTCAGAACAAGCAAAAAAATAACAATGAGCACATTACCTACTTCCCCACAACGTGTTAACTCAATGTTACAATTGCACAGCTCTCACCTGAAGATTTCCCCCACCAGGTTGATGCTACTTAATACAAAGCTGAAAAAATAAATTGCTTTATCGAGAACTTTTATTTCCCTACAAATCAACCTACATCCAACTAATCTGAAAATTCTGCTCATATTTTGACCTCTGACAAATATCACAGCAGCAGCTGAGAATCCACAAAATTCTAAAAGTCAGGATCCAGTTCCGATCTTAGCCAAAAGCTTATCAGTTCTTTCTTAGGCCATAGCCTCTGTACTTAGTTGCACTGAAATAGGCCATTATATTTTAAGGTGCATTGTCCAGACAGAGACTGATGTGTGAAAACATTAACTCTGCCCACTTTCAGTGGCAGAGGTGATTATTTTCCCTGATTCTTTCAGTCTGCTACATGATAACCTTTTGGTAAATAGCTTGGTCAAAAGACTTATGTTCCAATTTTACCGATTTTGGTTAGCTGCAGTATACCTACTGAAAAAGTTAACAAGTGTTACAAGCTACAAAAAAAAAGAACCTCTGGAGAATCTAATTTTAGACTGGGCTGTAAAGAATTTTGTTATACCAATGCCCTAAAATGTGTGCAATCGTCTATAGTGACAACTAATTATAGCCTTAAACCTTGCTCTATATGGATAGATTTCACCCCTTGACATTCAATGGCATTACCATCAAGCACAAGTCAGGAGTGTGATGGAATACTCTCCACTTGCCTGGATGAATACATCTTTAACAACATTCAAGGAGCTCAACACCATCACGGACACAGCAGCCTGCTTGATTTACATGCCATCCACAAACATTCATTTCCTCTACCCACAGAGGCACACTGTAACATCTACAAGACGCACTGCAGGAACTCACCAAGCCTCCTTGGGCAACACCTTCCAAACCCATGATAACTACTATCTATTAGCACAAGGGCAGAAGACACATGGGAGTATCACCTCCTGGACACGCTCCAGCAAGCCACAAACCATCTTGACTTGGAATTATATTAAGAAATCTCACAACACCAGGTTAAAGTCCAACAAATTTATTTGGAATCACGAGCTTTGAGCATTACTCCTTCACTTTTTACTTGCCCACTCCAGTCCAACACTGGCACCTCCACATCATGGAATTATAGTTATTCCTTCACCACTGTCAAAACTCCTCCTTAATAGCACTGTGGATGTACCTACTCCATAGGCTGCAGCGCTTCAAGAAGGCAGTTCACCACCATCTCTAAGGGCAATTAAGGATGGGAAGTAAATGCTCACTTAGCCAGTGATATCCACATTCCATGAATAAATTGATTAATAAAAGAAATAAAAATCAACTTAATTACATGCAAGTGAGATAAACACTAACTGAGGAAGTCTTACATGGAGTAACCTAACAGTAAAAGTTGGCATCCCACTGTGCATTCTCTATATATATCAAACTAGATCTAGAAAGTGAACAGGTAATCTTGCAGTGGAGTAACCTTTGTTGATAGTGTAATTCTTAGTATAATCAATGTTCATAACTGTTGTTCAATTGCAGAATCACATTTAATATTGGGCACTACGTACAGGCAGATTGAATACAATCAGTACTCTGTTACAAACAGCTGAAATTCATACACTACTTTATTCAATTGTGCAGCAGACATAATGCCTTGTTGATGTGACTTTGCTTTGGCTCAACCTATTTAAGATCATCAGTCTGGCTTACAATGTGGTTTACTTATCAGTGCTAGAAGCAGGGAGTTCTGTTCCATCCAAAACAGAAAGCCCATGTCCAGTTATTGCACCTTTTCCAATAAAAAAACATGTTTGGGGGACAAAGTTCCCTGGTGCATTCCCCATGGAAACTCCTCAATCAGAATCCACTTGTCAACTAATCAGCATTTTTTTTCCCTAATACATGATAAATGGTTGCTCCCTCTGAAATTATATTTTCTCACGTCTGTCCTTGAGTGCAAGACGAAAAGCTTCATTTTTCAGTAATACTCTACTAGCAAACTGATACAAACAGTTTTGTCTAGTATTATTCTCAACAGAAAAATTAGCATTCTGAACACATGGAACTTCCTTACTAATAGATTCCAGTATTTCTCCAATAATTGATGTTAGACTAGCTGTTCCTCTTTTTTGAAAGTGGTGTAACATTTGACAACTTCCAATCTAATGGGATCATTTTCGAATCCAAGCAATTCGGAAAATCAGAATTAGCGCATCCATCATAAGAAATAGGAACAGACGTAGGCAATTCAGCCCTTTGAGCCTTCTCCACCATTTAATAAGATCATTGCTTGATCTAACACTCACTTAAGTCCATTTTCCTGTCTCATCTCCGTAACTCTTAATTCCCCTACTGATTAAAAACTTATCGATCTCAGTCTTAAGAATTTTCAAGGACTCAGCCTCCACTGCTCATCGGGGCAAAGAATTCCAAAGTTTCACCACTCAGAATAAATTCTTCCTCAAATCTGTCTTAAATGAGCACCCCTTATTCTGCGACTACGTCCTCTGGTCCTTCACTCTCCTACAAGTGGAAACATCCCCCCAACATTTACCCTGCCTCATCCCTGAGAATCTTATAAGCTTAGAATCCCTACAGGGTCTGCACTGATTCTCCAAAAGAGTTTCATACCCAGGTCCATCCTCCCCCCGCCCTATCTCTGTAACCCTGCACATTTATTATGGCTAATCCACCTAACCTACACATTTTTGGACTGTGGGAAGAAAGTAGAACACCCAAAGGAAACCCACGCAGACACAGTGAGCACGGGTAAACGTCTCACAGGCCAAGGCCGGAATTAAACCTTGGGCCCTGGCACTGAGAGACAGCAGTGCTAACCACTGTACCAACCTTATACATTTCAATTATATCACCTCTGATTCTTCTGAACTTCAAGGAGTACAAACACAACTTGTTTACTTTTTCCTCATGTAGCAGTCTCTCTGTGCCAGGATCATCCTAGTAAATCTGAGTTGTACTGTCTCCAATGATAATACACCTTTTATCTTAAATGAGGGAGCTAAAACCGTACACAATATTCTAAAGTGGTTTCACTAGTAGTACCATGTGCAATTGCAGCAATACCTCTGTTTTAATACTTCAGCCCCTTGAAATAAAACCAGCATTCAATTTGCTTTTTCTATCACCTTTTGCACCTGTATGCTAGCTTTCTGGGTTTCATGAACAAGGACTCCAAACTTCCTTTATGTTGCAGCTCTTGGCAGTCACTTTCCATTTAAATAGTAATCCACTTGTTTCTTCCAAAATGAACAATCTCATTCTCCCCAACATTGAATTCCATTTGCCAGTTTTCTGCCCACGCATAACTTGTAAATATCTCTAAACAATAGATCATCCTTACACTTTGCCTTCCCTCCTACCTTTGTATCATCCACAAATTTGACCACAGTACACTGTTCCTTCCTCCAAATCGTCTATATATGTTGTGAAAAGTTGCAGTCCGAACACTGATCTCTGTGGTACTCCAATGGTTACTGTCCTGCAACTGCTTTCATTACCTGCCTATCCCAATAAAAACCTTATTTCCAAGTAGTGAAGCCTTGGCCTCATGAATCAAAACCCCTTTTTCCCCCCACACCATGCTCTTGAGTTCTGCATTTGATTCTCTAATCTCTTGACCCTATGCCAATAGGTGTGTAGCTACAGTAACAATGTAGAGGTGATTAGCTTTGGTGGTCTGCTTTCTAATTTGGACCCAACTCACCAAATTCGCTTAGCAGAATATCACTATGTCATTGATTTCTACGTGGACCATGACAACTGGATCTTCCCTTTCCTACACAAAGTTCTCCTCAAAGTTGTGAGATGTCCTTAAACCTGGCGATGAGCAGAGAACACAACCTTCAAAACTCACCGCCATGGCTGCAAAGACCAGCATCTCTCTCCCTGACTACACCATCTTCTATCACAACCACATTTCTCTTCACTTCTCCTATTTGAAGCACGTTCTTCACCATGGTCCCATGACAAGTCCAGTCATCCACTTGCAGTCCTGCTCCTTCTCCACACAGACAGCAAGCACCTATTACCTGTTGGACAAAGTCAGGGGATGGGCTGAGGTTTTCCTACACTAAAGAAGGGTGGCAGGCAAAAGGCAGGGAATTATAGGCCGGTTAGTTTAATGTCTGTTGTAGGTAAAATGTTAGAATCCGTCATCAAGAAGGAAATAGCGAGGCATCTTGAGGGGAATTACTTGATAGAGCAGACGCAGCACGGTTTCGTTAAGGGGAAGTCGTGTCTGACAAATTTATTGGAGTTCTATGAGGATGTGTCTCGGGCGGTGGATAGAGGAGAGCCGGTGGATGTGGTCTTTCTTGATTTTCAGAAGGCATTTGACAAGGTACCTCACAAGAGGTTATTTCAGAAGGTAAGGGGGCATGGAGTTGGGGGTAGGGTGTTAGCGTGGATAGAGGATTGGTTGTCAAATAGGAGGCAGAGAGTGGGGGTTAATGGGTGCTATTCGGATTAGCGGTTGGTGACTGGTGGAGTGCCCCAGGGGTCAGTGCTGGGGCCTCAGCTATTTACCATTTATACAGATGATCTGGAGGAGGGAACCAAGTGTATGGTGTCGAAATTTGCTGATGACACTAAGATTGGTGGAACAGCAAATTGTGCGGAGGGTGTGGAGACTCTGCAGAAGGATCTAGATAGGCTGGGCGAATGGGCCAGGAAATGGCAAATGGAATTTAATGTTGGCAAGTGCGAGGTGGTCCACTTTGGTAGGAATAATGGTAGGAAGGACTATTACTTACGTGGCAAAAAAACTGCAGCAGGCGACGGTGCAGAGGGACCTCGGGGTCCTTGTGCATGAGTCGCAAAAACCCAGCCTGCAGGTGGTCAGGAAGGCAAATGGGATGCTGGCCTTCATAGCGAGAGGGATTGAATATAAAAGTAGGGAGGTCTTGCTGCAGCTGTATAGGGCATTGGTGAGGCCGCAGCTGGGGTACTGTGTGCAGTTTTGGTTGTCGCAATTACGCAAGGATATTTTGGCCTTGGAGGGAGTGCAGAGGAGGTTTACTAGGCTGATACCAGAGTTGAGGGGGTTGAGCTATGAGGAGAGGCTGAATAAACTAGGCTTGTACTCGTTAGAGTTTAGAAGAATGAGGGGAGATCTCATTGAGACGTATAAGATGATGAATGGGATGGATAGGATAGAGGTGGAGAGACTCTTCCCGCTCAGAAAGGACAGTAGGACTAGAGGGCACAGCCTCAAGATAAGGGGGGGGGGGGGGGGGGGTTTAGAACGGAGTTGAGGAGGAACTTCTTCACTCAAAGGGTGGTGAATCTCTGGAATTCTCTGCCCGTTGAAGTGGTGGAGGCTGCCTCGCTAAATATTTTTAAGACGCGGGTTGATGGGTTTTTGATAAGCGAGGGGATTAAGGGTTATGGGGAGAGGGCGGGAATGTGGAACTGAGCCACGACAGATCAGCCATGATCTTATTGAATGGCGGGGCAGGCTTGAAGGGCTAGATGGCCTACTCCTGCTCCTATTTCTTATGTTCTTAAAGGCTGGTTGCCCAAACCTGCCTCACTTGCAGTCAGACCCTTCTGTCTCTGATGATAGACCAACTCTAAAGTTCTGCTTAACTTACAGGGTGTGACTGTCCCCTGGAACAAATGTCCAGGTAACCCTCCTGATACCCCACAATTTCCACTGCTCAGACTCTAGCTCATCAACACCAAGCCAAAGTTGTCTAAGTCACAGACATTACTGCACATTTAGTGCCTGGGATTGAGAGACTTCTTACTGTGCTTACCCCAATCCAACACCAGAATTTCCACATCATTGTGGTGCATGCCACAGACACCCAGATGCTGTAGCCACAGCACATCACTAGGCTTGCCATTTCTGTCCAAACTTGGTTAATAGTTTACACGTTTAAAGTAATACTGGTCGCCTCAGCTAGCTTGGAGACAAAAGCAGGACTTACTAACCACTGGAGGCTGAAAAAGTAAAAAAAAAGCACCTCTTTGCCCCATACACCAAATTCCCACTTGAACTGAATTTCCAATTACATACTCTGTTTGCATTTCGCTCCAGCATAGTCCCTCCCTGAATTCAAAGTAATTTATCTTCATCTTTTCTGCATATCTATGGAATAAAGAACATCATAACACTCTTCCCAAACAATGTTGAGAATTTCCTAGTGGGAAGATCTCAAAAACTTTGAATAGAAAATATCACCCCTGCAATGGTTAATTGGTGATATTCATAAGTTTGAATTATTACCAACTCAAGTACCTAGTTCACCTTCCATTTATGTTCTGTATCAGACCAATTAAGGCACAAACACATTGATGGAGCCACACTGTTTTTATTAAAATTGATTGTTTATATTGCTCTGAATTCCTATAGATACAATGACATTTTACCCATTTTCAATTTTTATTCAAACTGTACATTTTATATTAGTGATTCACAAACAAATGCAGAGGGTTTACGTTTGACAGATTTTTAATTCAAAAAAAGTAAAATATTTTTCTTCTGGAACTCGTATTCAACCATTCTAGTATTTTAAACTATTATCTTTATTGAACTATATTTAATTTTCAAGTTAATCCATATATTCCTGCTCAGAATTGATATCTATAATGGACAATGTTCTACCATTAACTTTTCAATTAACTTCTATTCAAATCAGATTTGGACAATATCATCGGAGCAGACATCAATACAATTTTGATCACAGGAGAGATGTACTTGCACTGGAGGCAGTTCAGCAAAGGTTCACCATGTTGATTTCAGGAATGAAGGAGATATGAGAAAAAGTTGAGAAAGTTGGGTCTATTCTCAGTGAGGTCTGGGAGAATAAATGTTGATCTTAGTAAAACAGAAAAGATTCCGAGAGGGCTTTATAAAGTAGACGCTGAGACAATGTTTCCCCTTGTAGGGGACTTAAAACTAGGGGACAGAGTTTCAGAATGAGGAGTCTCCTAGTTAAGGCAGATGAGGAAAATTTCTTCCGAGGGTCATTAATCTTTGGAATTCTATACTCCATAGAGCTGTGGAAACCAAGTAATTTAATACATTAAAGATTCAGGTGACATTTTTTTGAACTGCAGTGTTACGAGGAACAGGCAGTAAAGTGGGGCTGAGGCTAAAATCAGATTAGCCATCATCTTCATGAGCATGTTTGAAGGGCCAAATGGCCTTCTGCTATTATTTCTTATATTCTAGGTTTAAAAGTTAATCCAGTCAATGGAATACAGAAGGGGGAATGCCAAACACAAATTTTCAATGTACTTACTACCACGTACAGAATATCAAAATGGGACAGATTCTTAAAGTACTGGTATATTTTAAACTCCCAACTTATCAACAAAATGCAGGGATCATTGCGCTATAGAAACTGTTAAAAACAGTATGTGCTGCATGAAGGTCCTCAACTGCAAAATCTCTATCTTCAAAGAAAAGGATTCAGCTAAGACCGAAGGTGTCACTATAAAAAGAAAATGATTCTTGGTAGGTAATTTACTTTTAAAAATAAATTCAAACACATTAAAATCATCATACTTTTAGCTACCTTCATGGCACAGAGCTTGGTTTTTAATACAAGTATGGCCTAATTAAACACAATTTTAAATTAAAACAAAATACAGCAGATGCTGGAATCTGAAACAAAAACAGAAAATGATGGAAAAGCTCAGCAGGTCTGACAGCATCTGTGGGGAGAGAATAGAGCCAATGTTTTGAATCTGAGACTCAAAACAGCACGGTAGCACAGTGGTTAGCACTGCTGCTTCACAGCTTCAGGGTCCTGGGTTTAATTCCCAGCTTGGGTCACTGTCTGTGTGGAGTTTGCACATTCTCCTCGTGTCTGCGTGGGTTTCCTCCAGGTATTCCAGTTTCCTCCCACAGTCCAAAGATGTGCGGGTTAGGTTGATTGACCATGCTAGGAGATTGCCCCTTAGTGTCCAGGGATGCGTAGGTTAGAGGGATTAGTGGGTATAATACATAGGGATATTGGGGTAGGGCCTGGGTGGGATTGTGATCGGTGCAGACACAATGGGCTGAAGGGGCCTCTTTCTGCACTGTAGGGTTCTATGATCTAAAACGCTGCTCTATAATTTTAATTTGTATTTTACATCTGTGGAGAGAAGCAATTAATATTTCAAGTCAATTCCCTTTCTTCAGAACTTTCTAACAAAAGGACTTTCACCCAAAATGTTAACTCTGGTTTTCTCTCTCTCCCCACCACCACCACCACACACACATTATTTCCAACACGTTTATATTTCAGATATCCTGCGTCTGTCACATTCTGCATCTCTTTAGGAAGGGACTCCTTGTTGGATTACAGTTGCATAGCCACCATTTACTGTTTGCATCTCATTCAATTGCTTTTGCCCCATTGGCGAATACTGGAAAACAATTTTTTATCGAAGTTCAATCCCCAAACCTACACCTGAAGATGGCGATAATAATAATAATTATTATTATTCAGAGTCCTGGTCCAACTTCCTTTCTATAATTCATGAGTTTTTGAAGCATATTGCAATAAAACAACCTGAGAGATCACTTCAGAACATTCCGAATTCCAACTAAACTGCTCGTTGATCCACCAAAATATTGCACATATAATTTCTATTCACACAAACTCCCTGAACAGAAGAAGTGTTTTACACTGCATTCAAGTCAGTGGGGATCAATTTCTAGAAAGTAACTTCAGATTTCATTAAAAAAGTGACACGTTTGCTCTGCTTTTTCTGAAGATTGTGCCCATGTACTGTTTTTGTGCCAAACACTGACTGAATTTCTGTACAGCAATCAATAACTTCCTTAAACCTCTGTTTACTAAATTATTGCAAGAAAGTGACTTGTTTTCAGGAAATCCTAATAGCTTATTTGGATTTTTGGCAGGTGATTACACAAAACATTTAATTATAAACATACAATTATTACGTCTAAATGTTACTTATAAAATGTAGCAAAAGTTTATTTTTTAAAATAAGGATTATACAAACTCAATGAAAAATTAGGGGTCACAGGAATTTCCTGAACAGTTCTCACACATAGGGCAATCTCAATGACGTTTCTAAAATTGATTGGTGCCAATTGCACGTTGTTGCAGAATGCAAGTTGCGGCAAACATCACAAAAATATAGTTTTAATAATCTATTCTACGTAAGATATTAAAAAAAATCAAAAGATGAGTATTCAAACATATACAACTTGTTTCTGTACCAATATTAAACAGCTCTGGTGCATAACAGACAAGTCCTATCCATGTATATTTTAACCTTACTACTTTTTTTGTATTTGTAATTGTATGCGCCAAAGATTACAAGCAAATAAGTAAACGTTTCAAAAACGTAAAAATCTTTTGATCCTCAAAAGATTGAAATCCTCCGCATATATTTTAAATCATATTTTGCTTATAATAAAAAAATTCATAGCTGGAACAAGCCACTACACGGCAGCTGTTGTCAAAGGCAAATTCCACATCCGAAGTCATCAGGATGATAAAGTACAGTAGAACTGCATGGAGAGGGAGAGGGGAGAAAACGTGGGCAGCGCTCCAAAAATGCCAGCGCTTTGGCACAACACAAGCCAGTCAACACTGAAGCTCAAGACTACGCATAAAAAACAGAAATACAATTACTCGTGAGCCACTAGGAATGTACAGGCATTTCAGTGAATTGCATTCTGTACGGGAGAGAAATAAAATGCATTTCAATGTGAAACAAGTACAGCAATATGTTGTAGACTTTAATTCCATCTTGTAGTGGCTTGTCAATTTACAAGTTACCGCATCTCATTGCGGTGCTGCTGTCATTGGATCTAAATTGCACGGAGACCGAAAAGCTCCGTTTTCCATCAGTCGATTTCAAATCCTACTCTCGCGGACTGAACGATCCTCAGGTCCCGCTTCGTGAAGAGAGGCTAAACTCCAACCGGAGGTTGCCTTCCACCGACCGCTCGGCTAAAAACCAGGGCACAGAGTATTTGGCCATTTCATGCCGCTGACAGCTCCAACATAGAAAAAAAAATTCTACAATTCAATCCGTCTCTACATATTCAAACCCGCCTTGTCCTACAAGATAAAAACCTGCGCCACTATTTACAAAAATAAAGGAAAATAAGGCATAAAATCACAAATCATCTGGCTTACCTTTTAATTTCTTCCTGAGGCTCTTTGGCAGCTTTAAACTCGGGTTCTCTGGAAAGGTCAGGGGTGAAGGGGGGGTGGTGGTGGTGGGGAAGAAGAGAAAAGCCTTTTTTTTAAAAGACCCATAAATTTGGCAAGACTCTGAAAACACGCAAGAGAGCGGCTGACAGCTGCGGTCAGGATGGGCGACGGGAAGCAGCGGCGGGTTGTACACAAACACACGGGTAAAGGGTTCACCAGCAGCAGCGTCGCTCACCTCCCTCCCTCCAAACCAACAGCAGCCCCTAAACAGACAGCACAGCGCGCACACACACACACTACACACAGACACAGACACCCTTAGCAACCACACCGCCAACAATTACAAACCTCATCAATTTAAAGTGCAAATAGAAGGGGCAAAAAATATCCAAGAGCGAGGGAAGGAGGGGGGAAACAAAACAAAAACAACGTTAAGAGTGGTGGTGCTGTTGGGAAGAGGGAGGGAGGGGAGGGGAAGGGAAGGGAAAAGTTGAGCTACTTTCTCTCCGCTCTCGCCGTCAGTGAATTGTCGGTAACGGTGCTGCTGCAGCAGCCATTTTGTTCTAACTGAGAAGGCTAATCGCGCTGAGGAAAACGCGACCCCTGACCCTTGTCTGGCTGACATGTGATCACAGCCAAACATCCACCCAGCCTCCCTCCTCCCCTCTCCAGCCCCTTTCTGCGCGCCCAACCGTCCCGCCTCCTCCCCCCGTTGGCCCGGCAACTGCTCCCACCTATAACTCGAGCGCCAACGTATCATGTGATCGCCACTCTGGCTCTCTTCTCTTCCCCCCCCCCCCCCCCCCCCCAAATAAATTCAAAAAAACAAAACGGTTCTCGGCTCCAGGTTCAGACGCCCGGCAGCGCGGGTGAGCGACAGACCGGGAGAGATGTTTCATTCAGACTTCTTTCCCCCCCCCCCAAAATTATCGTTAACCGCATAAACGCAGAGAGCGAGAGAATAAAGTCACCGGTAAACAGTCGAGGAAGAAAAATTGATGTTTATAATTAATAAATAGCTCGTGAAACACAACACACATCGCTTTTTGGGAGGCCCGCCTCAAAAAAACGCAGCCACCAGGTGAACAGTCGAGGAAGAAAAAATGTTTTAAAAAATAAAAATGATACAGCTGGGAGTAGGGGAGTGAAACACATCGCTATCTGGGAGCCACCAGGTAAACAGTCGAGGAAGAAAAAATGTTTTTAAAATACATAATGATGAAACTTGAGAAAATAAAACACCGCTGTCGCTGCGATGCCCGTCTCAAATTCACTCCAGATCCAACCAGGCCGCTGCGAGGCACGTGACCAGCTTCCTCTCATGCCTGGTTGCCCTGGTAACTGGTCCACCCAATCAGCTAGAAAAGCCCAACCACAAATAAGCCTGTCCCCAACATATACAAATGACCCAGTAATTGTCAATTGTACATGATCTGATACAGCTCGACTTCATCTGCTTAATAGGTACAGAGCTCATCTAATTCGACCTGGTGAAATAACCCAATCAAACTCAAATGTATTACAGCTGAATTGGCACCCCTCCTTGTGCTGCAGCAGCACACGTCATTGGGAAATACTGCTTCCAGCCCCATGCTCGCCTCATCAGAGCTCTTAGCCTCACACTTGAATTTGTAAAATTGACGAGGGGCAGATTTGTCCTTTGACAAAATTGGCAAATATCTTGGATTTCAAATGAAAACCGGCCTGTTTCTCCCCAGCTACACAGGCAGATTTTCGCTCCAGATCTTCAGACACTTGGTCAAAAGAAAAACCACGGGGAGGGGACACGTTTCGCACCATCATTCTGGCAAGCCCAGCTCCACAATCGGTGCCCCAAATCTCGAAGCGAAGGCTCCACTCTTCCCCGGCACCATCGATACCCCTAGAAGACATGGGGAACATCCCCAACCCTCGAACATAAAGGGGCAATCTCCCACCCCCCCCCCTTCCCATACTCGATGTTTGGGTCACCTTCACACCATGCAGGCATCAGGTGACCCAATGCCTCCCCACCCCCCAATCATCACCAGCATTGAGGCAGCAGTACCTGTCCCATTCCCCATCGCAATGCAAGTGCAATCCCCACCCAACCACCACCATAACCACCACTCTGTGGGGTTCACTAGAGTGCCTGCCAGGGTGCCTCTCCACATCTCAGTATGGTCATCAAGATTGGTTTTCTTTTTGGATGTTACATCGTGAGGGGGAGGGGGGGACATCAAGTGACTCCAAAGGCAAGGGCATTATACCATTTAAGAATATTTAAATGTATTCAAATTGATGGTAATCAGATTGCCACCATTGCTGGGCATGAATCTGATTACATTGGGAGATCTCAAAGTGATATTTTGCCACCACAAATTCCAAAATGGTCCTTGTGTGAGACTTAGCAGCCATAATGGACCCAGAAAATCGCAGCCAATGTCTTTCTGTTGAAACAATGAAATGACATAACATTTTTCTTTAGGTTATTTTAAAAACCTCTCACTTTCACAATTGAAACCTTGTGATCAAAGTGCCAGACTATATGAGTGAGATTTCTATAATTAAATGTTCCATGAGTTTAGGCAAAAAATATGCAACAAAGTTGTGGTTCTTTGAATATGAAAAGAATAAGAATGATTCCATTGAATTTTTCTTTTTTTTTATTTCTCTGCAGAGTTTCAGCTCTCCTTTCACCTCCTCTCTGGAAAACATCGACTCCTTCCTGTGCTATGTAGGTCCCAATCACACTCGAATACTTCACACAGGTGATCATTATGCCTGTGAAACTTGGCAGTCAATGTGAGTCAATCGCAGGGGCAGCATAGTTAAGCTCAACACTATAATCATACTAGTGCACCTTTCAGCTGAGATTGCTGTATACCGATCAGGAGTCAAAATCCAAGACCTTCCTAACCCATAAGTACTGAGACTAATTGCAGCACTCCGATTACAAAGCATGGCTGAGATCAAGTAACAGCACCTAGCAATGATTTGGGGCCTCTCTACTTTGTATAGCTCAACTGTGACAAAATAAGATTTCACAATGACAAGCTGTTTAAATTTTTGAAAATCATTTTTGTTCTACACTTATGACTTATTTCCAGATCGTGCCCAAGACCTCCAAGGCTGCTGCCAACAACAATCTTGAAATGCCCATTAAAAGATGCACAAAACAATCCAGGATTACTTTCTGTGCAATTTTTTTCTTGTCCTGCATCCTTCTTGCACCAAACAGAAATACAACATATTACAGTCATAGATGCAAACATTTGATTTGCACTATGCTATCAGGCTAGCAATGGGTGACACAGTAGCACAGTGGTTAGCACTGCTGCTTCACAGTGTCAGTGACCCGGGTCACTGCCTATGTGGAATTTGCATGTTCTCTCCATGTCTGCGTGGGTTTCCTCTGGGTGCTCCAGTTTCTTCCCACATTCTAAAAGACGTGCTTTGTTAGGTGCATTGACCCAACCAGGTGCCGGACTGTGGTGACTAGGGGAATTTCACTGTAATTTCATTGCAGTGTTAATGTAAGCCTTAATTATGACTAATAAATAAACTTTAAAAAAAACTTTAAACCTTCTCATTGACTTTGGAATGAAGTTAGCAATACAAGTAGGGACCATCACGGAATTTGTCTGCTAGTCACCATTGATTTTCACAAGTTTATTTGTAAAGTACTTAAGATTTTTTTTCAATTTTATTCCTGCTGAGATTTATTATATTTGTTGTAAGCTCTCAGTGGGTAACTTTTTCAAAAGTTTTTCAAGCAGTCTCTATGTGGACAAGGTACACTGGTGCTGGTGAGTGGACACTTTCCTAGAGAATTCAGTTGACTGACATCTGTGAAAAGCATCAGCTTTACCACATCTTGACTGAAATATCACTCGAGTGTGGAGAAGAATCCCACTGCTAATCATAAAGAAATCTGTCAATTTCAATACAAATATGTGGTATAGTTGCAGATGTAACTGATTTTCATTTTCTTTACACCTGAAGATAATTTATTAACTATACAGCAATGAACTTTAATTGCTAAAAATGTTTTCCTGACTTTTTTATACTTTAAATTATGAAAATTTTGTACCTCTGTATTTTTAGCTTAAATCAACAGCCCAAAGATGAACATGTAATACACACACAAACATATTACACGATTGTTTTATGAAATAGTAACATTGTTGAATTTTACTGATAGTGAAAAATACTTCAGTTATCTACTTGAAATAGCAAAGACATTTAATTACAAATAAAATTGCATTCTCAAGGAGCCACTATCAGCACTGTGAATGACTATCACAGCGTGGCAAACCCATGTACGTTCTTCGAGAATTACATTTTAGAATCTAGATTAAGTTCTCTGAGAAACTGTCTGTAGATTTGACATACACCACTGTGCTGCCCATCTGCTGAGATTTTCCAGCATTTTCAGATTTCTGCATAAGTTTGGCTCCAATTGCAAATTTTGCTCAAAGATTCAAATTTTTAATTAATGTTTCAAACACAATGTTATATATACTTATTAGCATCATAACATGTGTTTTATTGTTTAAAAAATATGGAAGTGAACACTATTTTGTTTGCCAGCTAAGTTATAGGTTTTACAATAGGAAACTAAATGAAAGATATTTTGTATATATTTATATACAAAAAGGGAACAAGTTGAAAAAGCAGCAATTTAACAATGTCTTCTAAATTGTTGTTTTGAATGTGGCAAAGAAAGGCAGGCCAGATACCAAGCTCATGGGACAACTTTAAAATAAGCTGCAGCATTGGCATGGTAATATAATGTATTTGTGCTCAACCTAGTTGTTCCTTGGAGTGACAGTTCAAGTTTTCAATTCCCACACAGAAAATTTCTGAATTTTGGTCGCACAATCATTGGAAAGAATCAAATGCAAGTTAATGACTTTTTCAGACTGAAGAAAGGAAAGATGGAGGATGTCTGCTAAGTGTTTGGAGTAGCACTGATAGATACTTAATGGCAAGCTGCCTGTCCCATTAGGATTGTGCAAAACACACTAAGCCCTAAAAAAAAGAGAATAGGATAAAATAATTTAAAAATAATGGGAATATTAATAAGTAAAAAATTATTTATTAATTTTCCTATTACTTATTTTGCATTGTATTAGTGCAAAAGGTAAACTTATCATAAGAACCAATCACAAAAAAAATTCAAAAAAGTATATACTCAATCTAAATGGTTTTAAACGTGACTGAAGAATTTGTGATTGAAAGAATGCAAATATACAATAAGAATGCACACTTAAAATAAATTACAAATTACTGTGGATCAGATTTTCTCTGATTTGTTGGGATTTAAAAATGTCTTATCAAGTATCTATATGGCACAATATTTCTTACCTGAATAGATAAAGCTGGAGAAAAATTGTCTGATTTGAAATTAATTTATCATTTTTACTCTGACGTACCACCAATTGACACTAGCGACCGTTCTGCAGTTTCAACAAATTAAAGCAAAGAAACCTTGAAGAGTTCTCCAGTCGATTAAGGTTAGATGATATCTGGCTCCATATAATATTTCTAAATTAAGCAAACATGTAGCTTGCAGGAGCTAGGTATTGTTTATTGTGTTCAATTGTGCTGGGTGAATGCATTAGCTGAACTGATTTCTAATTCTTCTAAGGGCACTGCGGGGATTCCACAGAGACCAACACATTCATAAATAGAAAACAACTGTCTAGCAGAAAGAAGAGGTGGCACACAGTGATGCCAATGCAATGTAGACAAGCTGGTTACTGCCTATTTGATAAGATAAAGCCCTCTAATGTTTAAACGATAGCCTGTACTTCTCACATGACTATCCCTATCTATTATAGATTACCAATGCAGCTTTAGTTCCCTCTGCAACTAATGAACAAGCACTAAAATCAATAACTGCAAAATGTGGATTTGTGTGCTGCTTTGCAACAAACAGTAAATGGTATGCAGGCAGCAGAATGCTCAGGTGGGGGTGGGCTGCATGAACCCCCAGAGGCCAGTGTATTTGTCATTTGGCAAACCAAGATAGATGTAGAGCACAAATTCATCAAAGCTTTCTCCAAAAGGAACACAATTCTTGTTCCAGTGTTACACTCCATCTATCTAGAGCCTGAAAAATGAATAAATAATGAACTGTTCATGTCAGATTTCAGGAACAAGCGGCACACAATGATTCAAAATAAGAGCTCACTAATAAAATAATCTTTTATAATGAAAGTAATTCCTTAGTTCAACATTTTAGTGAGATTAAGACCTATTATAATTTAATGTTTTAACAAGACCCCAGTTTTAAATGTATTCAAATTCAATCATCAATGAAGAATTCAATAATATTTTTCAGTTTATGTTTTCACTACTGCCTTAAGCGTGCAACCCAAACAATAGCATTTCAGTACTCTGCTGGCACAAATTGTATCTGACATTGCAGATGAAATCATTTTAAGTGTATTATGGCTGTGAGGAAAGGGAGCAAAAATAAGGCACTTTATTTAAAACAGTAGTAACATATAATTAACTGTTATCAACTTTAAAGTTCACTGCTAAACTCAAGGCATGATTTTCTTTATATCAGACTTCGACATTTTGCAGTGAGTGGCTTTGTCTACAAACAGCACAGCAGCTCTACTTATCATGGCAACGTCAACACTGCAGTGCTGGTTCCTTTGTTTCTCCTCTAGTGATAGAGCCAGAACCTAACATCTCATAAATTATATCAGTGTGATCGACAATGATGGCATTGTTTGTAAACATAAACAGGGATGCCAAATATTTTGGTCTATTAAAAAGAAATATCATCACAACAAATTGACCTAGAAGTACAGTATTTTGGAATGCAGTCGTTTCAATGGTGAACTTTAAAGAGACAGATAGTTCATATGGACATGAGCTACTACAGATCTAGTGAGGGTAAAAGTCATTGTTTTAAGACATTAGTCTAATTATTATTCAGCTATAACAACACTCCTTTTTCTTCTTGTCTAACTTAATAAAGAGATCCATGTGATCCTTACGATCTGTGATACAACTTGTTATCAGGTCAGCTAAATAAACATGATAACTTTATCGCAGCAAAGCTTTTATGTAAAAACTGTGATTATTGCTTAAGGTAAAATAATGCATAGAATCTGTAAATAGTTTTTTAAAACATAAAATTAGTTTCATTTAAAGTAAAATTATATTTGATATTTCTGGTTAAACATTTCTATCCTTTATGGTTTAGGCAAAAGCAGCTATAAATACCTTAACCTTAATTCATAAAAAAGAATTGATATCAAATCTGTGCTGCCACCATGTCAGTGTGTTCCTGCAATACAAACAGTCGTTGTACACCCCCCTTTATCCTTTGTGAAAAACAACTTTGAGAGGTATAAAATGCTTCTCCTCGTATTAAATCACATACGTCACTGAAGAGCAGACTTAGTTGACTTTACTTAACACATTTTTTTGTTGAAACAATTTAGCTTTATAATAACTGCATGATGGCAAATGAACTGCATTTACCTACAATGCATTCTTTTCACCTTTATATTATTTCCCTGGATCAGCTATCCCATTACCCTGTGAAATTCTTGTCATATTGTACAATGATACCACAGAATTATAATATGTCATTAATTTCTTAAAAAGGCAACTACTTTTTTGGTAACCCTACCATGGGGCTAAATTAAAGATAACACACTTGACCTCTTGAAAACAAGTAAATCGCAATGAAACATAGGCTGGGATTTTCCAGCCCCGTCATGGCTGGCCCATGGCAGGGGATGTTTCGGACAAGCAGTTGACTTTCAGCAGGACTGGATGGGGCTGGGAAATCCCACCTATAATCACAAATAGATTATGAACAAGTCTAATAACCTTTCATTGAGATTGTGCTCAGAAACAGCTTCATTGTACAAAAACTTGTTTTTGAATGAAATATCTAGTTTATCTATAATGAAAATGACAGCGAAGTGCTGTGCCCTTTTAACTCTTTAATTACTAAAGTAATAAGCAATTTTAAGAATGGTATTTGCCTTCCTTTGCTCTTTCCCCATCACATCAGACATCATTTGCGAGTCATAGGAGTGTTAACAAGCTTGCTCCTTGGCTGCTGCCAACGTTGTTCTCTTCAGCTGTTAAGGCACGCACAAGATTAGCCTCGGGTGACTTGGCTTTGACTTTTTTGCTTTCCCTTCTTTTGCATCTCAAGCAATTTCCCTTAAAGGCTCAAACTAAATTTAGAAATTGATTTTCATTTGCTTGCTTTAGAATGTGAGCCTTGCAACTGGTTGAGCCATGCTCATTTCTCAGCTGGAAGTGCATTGACTGCTATATTGATGTAAGTCACATCTGCACCATTGAGTAGCCATGGACACAGCCAGTGGTGGGCTGACTGTGTTCAAGAAATAACATCTACATGGAGTCTACAATTTGCTCTTAAAGAAGTCACTGCAGGCTACCACTAACAAAACATTCAAAACTTGCTTAGCTCAATGTAGAAATATAGGAGTAGAAATGCTATCAGCTACTGCACTCCACCACCTCCTCTACATTGAATTTATATGCCCCCAAATGAACAACGCTGCCCTTTCCAATGCTGACTGCCATCTACCACAGTCGTTGCTGTCCTCTACCCACACTTGCTGATCCCAGACACCATCACTCGACCCAAATCATCACTGCCCTCCCTCTTGATCACTGCTCTACTCCCTCTCATTGTCACCCTTTTCTGTAGCCCCTTCTTCTGATTTATGCCCTTGCCCTTTTTAAATACTTTCCTGTGCTGGCATTACAATGTCTGATCTCCAGTTGCTCTTTGACAAGCTACCTGGTTTCATTTGCAGTGGTGTTGAAATCCAATACTGAAGATTCCATGTACCTCAGGCCTGACCATTCAGGTGCTGTTACTAAGTTATAATGTTTATAATCTTTGTACTTGTAATACTGAATATTCCATTATTGTAGACATTATTAAGAAACTCTACATGAGAAAAACCAGGTCTAGACTTCAAATGATTTTCAAGAACAAAGAACGGTATAGTGCAGTAACAAGCCCTTCGGCCCGCCAAGCCGGCGCCGACCACACTTACCTATCTAGACCAACCGTTTATATCCCTCTATTCCCCTTTTGTTCATATGTCTATCAAGATAAGTCTTAAATGGTGCTAACGTCACTGCTTCAACCATCTCACTTGGCAGTGCATTCCAGGCCCCCATCACCATCCGTGTTAAAAACTTCCCCCACACATCTCTACCGAACCTTTCTCCACTTAATAAAAGCAAATTACTGCGGATGCTGGAATCTGAAACCAAAGATGAAAATGTTGGAAAATGATTTCTTCACCCCCTTCTTCACCCACCCCCCCCCCCTTTATCTTGAACTTGTGCCCCTTTGTAATTGTCATTTATGCCCTGGAAAAAGGTTTCCAACTGTTCACCCCATCCATAACTCTCATAATTTTATGAACTTCTATCAGGTCGCCCCTCAGTCTCTGTCTTTCCAGGAAGAACAATCCCACTTTATTCAATTTAGCTTTGTAGCTAAACACTCTATACCAGGCAACATTCTGGTAGACTTTTTCTGTAGTCTCCAAAGCCTCCACGTCCTTCTGGTAGGGTGTTACCAGTATTCCAAATGTGACCTAATGAACATTTATACAACTGTACATAATTTGCCAACTTTCATACTCAAAGTCCCGTCCGATGAAGGCAAGTTGCCATATGCTATCTTCACCTTTACCACGTGTGCTGCCACTTTTAAGGATCTGTGGACATGTACTCCCAGATCTGTGTGTCTATGCTCCTGATGCTTCTGCCATTTAGTTTATAGCTCCTACTTGAATTGGATCTACCAAAATGCATCACTACCCATTTGTCTGGATTAAATTCCATCTGCCATTTCTCCACCCAATTTTCCAGCCCTATCTGCCCCATTTCTCCAACTCAGTGAGGAAAGCCAGTAAAACTTTGGAAATGACTGGTAATGGTCTTGTATATCTTAAAATGAAACTTCAGTTTGAACCAGTACCAGTTAAATTTCCAAGTTTTACTGGTCTTCCCTCCTGTCCTATCAATATCTCCTCAAAGCTTGCTTTAATCCTCAAAATAATTTAGTATGCATTTTAGCATCATGTGCACACTTGGGCTTCAATTTCTCCAGCCTTACATGTAACTTATTGATGTACACGGTGAACAGAAGTGGACTCAAAACAGAACTTTGTGGCTTAACATTACCCACTTCTAATCAATCTGAGAACCTGCATTTGACTCCTTTTCTATACTTCTTCTTATCTAACTGTTTATTCCAGATTATTCCAATTATCTCTAATAGTTTCCTACTAATGGTACCTTGAGAAAGGATCTCTGAAAGTACCCGCACATCCAATCTGCTGCATTTCTCCATTCCACCAAGTTCATCACCACGACAAAGAACATTATTAGTTTTGTCAAGCCAAACTTTCCTTTCTAAAATCTACGTTGCCCACGCTAATTATTTTGTCTCCACACTAGTTATTTTATCTTCGTTTATGTATTTAGTAATGTTATCGTTTATATTCATTAAAAAAACTCTATAATTTTTACCCAGTTTGTTCCATCATTCCCCTCATGGGCCTGCTGGATCCTAGCAGGAACCCAGAAATGTGTCCTTATACTTTAACCAACTTTTTAAATAATTCCCTTTTAATTATTCTGTCTCTCACTTTGCTTTTAACAATTTCAAACTCACCCTTCCCAGTCTCCTCTTCTTACATGAAGACCGGTGGAAAATAAATTGTAAATAATCCCTATCAAATTTATTAAAGTTCTATGCAGATATTTACAGTTATAATTTCTACAAAAATTACTCCTAAACTCATGGAATAAAGTAATATTTCGAACATTAGTGATAGGTGGAATTCTAAACCAGGAGAGAGTTTGAATCATTAATTTGTTGTTGCAACTAATTTGTTACAATAAATCACTAAACATTCTTTAAACTTCTGGCGTTTATCAGTTGCACTGGATACAACAGAATTCAACTAGCATTGTATAGCATGATTTATAACACATTTCTCACCTAAGCTACAAGTTTATGAATTACATTTGTAACTGCAGGCGACAAATAAGTTTAAGTACAAGCCATAAGAATTGCTATGAGCAGGAGAAACTTACACAAAAATATTTTACTAAATCGGAAACATGTTATTTAAAATGGAAAACTATGGAACAGATATGATGCAAAGTACATTAAGATTAATTTTTCTTTGTACTGTGCGTAAACAATATGCGTCTAAAAATAAAATAGATTTCTATTTTTCTCTGAAATTGCTCCACATCACATTCAGTAAGACTATTGTGCTTCAACTCAAGGGTGTCATATTGAAAGACTTTGCAGAATATGAAGCAAATTCCTCATTTTCCCTCCTGCCAAACTCTTTGACGCACTATTTCATTAAGCTGCCCCTTTGGTTGCACGTGTCATGGCAAAACTTCAACTGCCTGCTATTCCGAGCTGTATTGGCTGTATGGCTATTCTTAAACTTTTTCTTTAGCTACTGCCACAGTGTCATCTGCTATCACGCCCTTAATTATTGAGCAAATGCTGAACAAAATGACAGTTCTACCTTTGTTCCAAACATTATGAAGTATTTACAGCACAGAAACTGGACAGTTGGCTGAACAGGTCTACAACATTGTTCACATTCCACACAAGCCTTATTTCAACCTTCTTTATCTAATCCTATACATCCTTCTATTCCTTTCCATTTGTGTTGTATCTTGCTTTCCCTTAAATGCGTCTATGCTATTTGCCTCAACTACTCGTTGTGGTCACATTTCCACTTTCTAACAATTCTCTGCGTAAAGAAGTTTCTCCTGAACTCTCAATTGCATTTTAGAATCATAGGATCCCTACTGTGCAGAAGGAGGCCATTTGGCCCATTGAGTCTGCACCAGGCCTCCGAAAGAGCACTCTACGAGACTCATCCCCACCCTATGCCCAGAACCATGTCCATTGATCATGGCTAATCCATGTAACTTGCACATCTTTGAACTTGGAGGAAACCAGACCACCTGGAGGGAACACGCGCAGTCATGGGGAGAACATGCAAATTCCATACAGACAGTCAACCAAGGTTGGAATAGAACCTGGGTCCCTGATGCTGTGAGGCAGAAGTGCTAACAATTATGCCACTGTGACTATTTATGATTCATAGTTCTAGTGCCATCCTCAAGTGGAAATGTCTCAATGACTATCCTATCAAATCCTTTAATAATCTTAAAAACCACTATCAATTCACCATTCAACCTTCTCTTTTTCAGAGAAAAGAACTCCAGCCTGTTCAATGTATCCTGACAGATACAGGTGGTGATTCTCCCAAGTAGCACAGCGAGCTGGGAGACATCAGTTTAGCAAACTTCCTGCTGGGTATCGTGGTATCCATGTGTCTCTGGGACCAAGTTTTTCAGCACCATCAGCTCCACACTGGAAATCAGCACGGAGTTGATTACAATAGGGAAATCACGATTTTCATTTGATTAGCAGGCTTGGGACTGAATTCTCCAGGCCCATTAGCGTCTGTCCACTCCACCTCCCCCCAACCCCCATCCCACCCACCACCTCTTGCCAGAAGTGCCCATTAGTGTCACCCACCGCCTTCCAACCCACCCCACCACATCTTGCCAGAAGTGGTTCACTCTAGCGGGGTTTACTCCTGCTCCCCATTAATGGGGAACAGACAGCCTGACCCCGCAGGAGGGAAGAAAGGGCATTGAGGCCCCCCCCCCCCCCCCCCCCCCAAGAAGTCAATGGTAAGGGGAAGGTGGCCCTTGGGCAGTGCCAGACTGGCACTACCCACTGGGAATCAGGCAGTCAAGTGGGTGGGGCCTATTGGGAGTGATTGTGAGGTAGGGGGCACCCACTGCTACTCTGCATTGGGATCACCGGTAGAGGGAGGGTGATTGGGGCTGGCCATCTGGGGGTTCAGGGTGAGGGGAGGTCGGGGTAGTAAGACTGCTGGGTCGTAGGCTGTGGTTAGGACTGTTGGTTGGGGGAGGGGGTAGATCAGGGAATCAGGCTGGTGGGTGGGAAGAGGAGGGGGGAACATTGGGGCTGGCCCAGGAGGCCAGTGAATCAGGGGTGGGGGGATCGGATGGCCAGTGAATAGGGGTTGGAATTTTGCAGGGCTGGCCAGCACCCTGATTGGCCGGGGGTGGGGGGTTGCATTGCACATGCGCCAATCTCCATGCTGACAGATTGGCACATGCTCAGTGGCCCTCTCAATGCTATGCTGCTGGCCTTTGGGTCACAGATTTCCAGCATGAATCCAATGAGAGATTCTGTGATGCACAGAGTGTCAGAGATTCATTCTAGAAATCACATTGAAAAAACCAGCAGAATTTGCTCCCATTTTCCCACATGTTGCAAACTTAGAATTTTCTTGGGAGAATCCGAGCCATATTTTTTCACAGGTCTGTTATTGTTCTAGCAAACCTGTTTGCACCTTTTCCACCCCGTTTATATTTTTATAATATGGAGATCAAAAATGTTCCTAATGGTTCAAGTGTGATCAAACCAAGGTTATGTATAAGTTTAACATAGCTGCTCTGCTTTTCAACTCTTCTTTAAAAAAGCAACATTTGGATACATTTTCAATGATCTTATTAAACTATGTTGTTACTTGTAGTAATTTGTGCAGTTGTAACTCCAGATCCTCTGGCCTCCTGTCCATTTTGGGGGGGGGGGAGGTGGGTAATATCAGCTAGCGAAATTGGGCAGGTTGAGTTGAGTAAACTAAAGGCATAACGGAGTTGGGATAATGAATCTCCTCACAAAAATGGAAACATTTTTAAGCATTTTAATGAGTCTGTGTGTCTCAAATTTTATTTTTCTTTAAGCTTTAAGGTTGGTCAACTGGTTTTAGTTTGTTCATAGTTAATCCTTTTACTTTTATTACTTAAGTTATATTCGTTCTTCATCCTTGATCTACCCATTGCTCTAATTTTCTATTTCATTTGTTTCAAACTTGCATTATTTTCACCAGCTCCTCCCTTATCTTTTGAAATTAATCAAATTGAGACATTCAGATAACTGCATTATTTACACTGCAGAAATTCCCAGTTGCATTGTGTGAATTATATTTAATCTGTAGATTTGTACTATACACCTTTCCATAGCCCACCTAGACATACAACAAAAGACACAAGTTGCAGTTTTTGCATTAGTTCAAACTAAAAAAAGGTTTTAGGTTGTTTTGAATCAAGAGCAGTGCTGTTTTTATTTGTGTTTTTGCCATGATTTACTTCATTATTTTTCTGTTTTTAGCTCCCTTATATATCTTTCCGAAACGAAAAGGATAAGCAGATAATCTGCTCCCAAGCCTGAACCAGTTGAGTATTTATACTTTTGACATTGGGCCACTTGCAATTTCACAAGAGTGCTTCATGATGATGTATGTTTCACTCCTTTCCCAAAAGCAACCATCTGCCACTTGACAGCACTCTTGAAATCAGAAATTTGCCATGTGGGACTTTGTAGGACAAAGTTAGAGTCCTTCACCTTGTAGTGATGGTTGAGACTTAAATATTTTTATTCATTGCTCTCAGTTATATCATATTTTGTAGAAGCTGTATGGAACACATTGCCCTTTTAAATAATTAGATTAATATCTGTATTAAAATATCAAACAGAAGACTGTCAGACCAACACATTACATGATTGCTGATATCACCAAGAGTAACTTATAGAACTAAGCGCATTGGTCACAATTCATTGATTCCTATCTTTGGGTAAGCATCATGGTCAGGCTGTTCTCCCCATTACAGAATAGGTGTTCTTTCCTCCAAAAAAAAACTCGCCCAAACTTACTCAATGAATCATTTAGTATCTTATTATTCAGTTTTAGTTCCATCCTTAATTTGTACCTTTCCCAAGCTGAAAGGATAAGCAAGTAATCTGCTCCCGAGCCTCAGTCAGTTGAGTAATAGGTTCATTTGACATTAGACCTCTTGCAATTCTCAGCAAATATTTCAAGACTTCAATCTTTTAGTGTGTAAAAAATCAGTGCACCAAGCAGAATAAGCATGATGCTCAATTCCCTCAAGTTAACATTGGGTAAGCGGTGTCTTGCTGGTAGAATGTTTGCAAAATAGAATCAAACAGGTTGGCTCAAACAGTAGCAGCACTGAACTCTAGGTTCACTGGGCCTTAAAATTTTGGATTTTTTCAGGCCACTATAGTAATATTGAGGTAATCCTAATGAAATTTACCAATATTTGCAGATCAAACTAGCAACATTAAGAGGAATTCGAGTGCCATAATTAAAGACGCCAGTGTGGTGAAATCAACAGGGCCGTAGCTGAGCCATTTAGAGGAAAGACAAGATGAAAGTAAATATCATTCTTGCTAGGAGAATCAAAAGTCTAGAGAGGTCTAAAGGGGACACACTTGATCCTTCTGGCTGACAAGGAGTTCGAAAAAGCGCATATTTTTAACTGCTGCCATGGCCAGTTGGCACCTCCTATCTTGGATCTGCTGCGAAGACTCCCATATCATGGGACTTCTCACTCACTTTTGAATATTAGGCCCCCATTTTTTTTCAACAGGAGCTTTATCAATAGCTTGACTTCTGTTAAATTTTAAATGAATATACTTCAATCCCAAGTGATGTAACTACTGGACAAGTCAGATCCAAGAGTGGAACTTGGCTTGATGGATCCTAACTTTTATTATTTTTAAACCGTGGAGTGTAGTTGCTAAACAGATTCACAGTCTGCTGATGAACTTTCAAGAAAATAATAAGACATTTATTAAACAGGAAAATTGAACATGCTACTCACAAACTGGAAAGATTTAAAAACAAACACCAGTAAATAAGTCAAATTACATTATTCATTCACCCCAATTATACACTTACAGATACAAATTCATAAAATATAACATAATTTACAAAATCTGTTTTATTCCCTATTATTAAGGGTAACTATGCAATACGAATGAATTAATAGGGAAATGTGATTGGACCCAATGCACTCCAAAACCGAGTGACAGGTGCCACTGAAGCAGATTCTATAGATTCCTCATCAACACCTATGCCCACATCCCCAGAGGCTTATTACACCGTGAGCTAACTGGTCTCACTGAAACTCTGCCTTTCTCACAAAGGCTCCCAAACTCCTCACTCAAAGAACCTGCCCAGAATTGTCTCCCAAATGTGCTTTTAGTCAGATACCTTTAACAAGGATCCATCTTCAGGGTCGCAATCTTTCCTTCCAATATTTCTTTCCCGTGGATCTCCGCATACTCAAGTTTCACCTTCCACAGTATCAGACATTCGGCCATGCTTGGCAGAACACCACTGCTCCAAAGGCTTAGGGTAAGGAGTCACCAACCTTTGCCTGTCTCCCTGGATCTTCTGGCTGATCTGCATTTCTGCTCTCTGCATGTTTCTCTCGAGAAATTTTGCCCATTTTTATGCTTGTAAGCTCATTAATTGTGCACAGGCAAGTAGCTCTCGGAATTACATGGCAGTTCAGTAACTGATTCTTCCACCCACCCAATACTGTCAAAGCTCTGGGTATGGTATTTAAAGATCATGCACATAGATTTCATTCCCCCGAACCCAGCTGACTTTCAAAAGACCTGTCAAGATCTGGACAGCAGAAGAAGACCACCACCCCAAGGTTTAGCCATGATTCCCACAAGGTATTTATAAGAGGAAAATGGCAACATTGGGTTGTGCTTTACCCATAGGAAAGCTCCAGGAAGCACACCACCCTCATCTCTGCAGCCTGGGAAGCAATAAGCCAAGTTAGCATGACTGGCAACTGTCCCAAAATATCATCTAATATAGGAAGATGATGAACGATCTCATCTGCACTGCCAAGATAAGTAAACTTTCAATTATCTCCAACCTCATACTCTCATCATGCATTATGCACAAAAGGGTGACACTCTTAAGGGATCATGCATGATATTAATGGGAAATACACATCAGAACTAAAGGTCACGGGTACTTTCACATCCCTATTTCAGCTATCATGCTGCACAATCTCCATCCTCAGTCCTTTCTGGGGAGGACTCACCACACACACAGGGTTTGCATACTTCCATATTTCTGCTCCATCTTTTCTCCTCACGTTCCTTTCATCTTCATGCAAAAAAGCTTGGCCCAGATAGGAGGAGTGATAGCCAACATCACAAAACTTCAAATTTGAGGAGGATGACCTGCCATATGATTCACAGAATCCCTACAGTGCAGGAGGCCATTCAGCCCATTAAGTCTGCATTGACAACAATCCCATCTAGGCCTTATACCCTTGACCCCACATATTACTCTGTTAATCCCCCGACACTAAGGGACAATTTAGCATGACCAATCAACTTGACCCACACATCAAAGAGCTATTTGCCTGTGCATAATTAGTGAACTTACAAGGAGAAACTGGGCACAATTTCCCATTACTCTGAACAATGGGAAATGTGCCACGGAACCTGCATACCACAGCATTTCCTTTCAAAAACGGAAAATGAATCTAATTCTTTTCCCCCTTTGTATGTGCGCGTGTGAATGTGTGTGATCTTGTGGGGAAGGTGAAATCAGCTGTTCCGAGCAATCTGGATAAGACCTCCATGTCCATCTGCCCAGAGAGCCCGGTCTCTCTGCCCAGAGAGTCGTATCTTTTTGAAAGACAAAAGATGACATTGTAGTCGCAATATCAGCAGACAGTTTTGTTTGTATGACTGTGAAAAAGAAACATGCAATTAAGGAGAGTGGCTATCTGACTCTTAATCTGGGGGGTAACAGTAAAAATGTTGATGATGGTGATTTATTGCAGACTGTTAAAAAAAAATACAAAGGATGCATGGGTTGGCTAAGAGGTGGTTTCCTCTGCAGGAAATTGTCCACTGGATTTTTCCAGAAGAGCTGTGGGGCATGTCAAGAGAGTTTGTGCTCCAACTGATGCACATGGCTGCATATGAATAGTGAAGACAGAGAAGATGACACAGGTTGTGATTATTGTGAGAGCTATGGTTGGGCTGTAACCAGGAATACTCCTGACCTGTCAAGGCATTAGAATCAGTACTTGAGGATGCTTTTGTGTACAATAATGAGTCAGTTGGAGGAGACATGCATCTCCTCATTACTGTGCTCCACAAATGCTAGAGAAGGATCATGATCCAATACTCTATTGAGTGTCTCTCATTTCCCAGAATCCAACCTTTGACATTTTCATTATTGGCAAATAATGGGGTATTGTTGCTATCAAGCTTGTGTATTCGCTGGTATTATCATACACGAATGGCCATGCATGAGCTGAGCACTAATTAACTGCTTGCAGGTCATGTATGAGCCACTCCTATTTTGCAGTAGCAAAGAAATCTTGCCACTTGGAAAAATTGTACAGCTCTCTCCTGTGGTTCTATATTACCCATGGGAAAAAAATATGACTGTTTACTCTTACGAACAATGCATCAGCTTGATGCACCTGCTATTGCAGACTGACAGTTGCTAATGTTCTTGCTGCCAGCCTGGAAAATCCCAAGGCAAAAATGATCAAGGCCTTTGTGACCTTCAGTGACAATGCAGTGTTTCCTTTCAGGTCTGACTGGAGGTATCCTCAATGTGTGAGCCACGAATAGGCCATAACTGCCAAATAAATCTGGGTCATTGCACATATTGCTTCTCTGTGAGTTTAAGATAATTGTGTTTTGGTTGATATATTCAGTTTGCAGTGTAATGGTGGAGCTTGTTCTAAAGTGTAGAGCTGGATTTTATGGTTTCATGTCAGATCTTTTTATGCTTTGTGGGGGCGAGGGTTTCTGAAATATGATGGCTAACCCACCACATTCACAGCAACTCCCCAACCTGGTCTCAGAACACAGTAGCAGGTGGGTTAACAGCCTTCTCACCACTTAAAAATAAATAATTAACCTGGCAACCTGAGCTTGTTATTGAGCCAATATTACACTGCCATGTTCGCCCAGAAACTGGAAAATCCCGCCCGAGATCAATGGACCTTTCCATGGTCCACCCCATGCTGCTACAATTCCTGTGGCGGGTGGAACAGGAAAGTTTGTCCCTTGGTGTCAGCAAGCAGGCAGGAGTGGGCTGTTGCTTTAAGCAAACTGTTTAAAAGGTAGAAAGGAATTCTGTAGGGAGGGGGACGTACCTAAAGGTATGAAAAAAATATAATTCAGCTCGTAGTATTGTTACCCTGACATCCTAAAATCCCTCCTTGTCTTCTTCAAAATGTCAAGTATAGAATTGTATCCTGAAGTGAGCACCGATTGTGTGAAATAGGAAATGCAATCAGTGCTTGAAAATTCCCATCATTAAGTAGGTGTACACAAGGAAGCTTGAAACTTTCTGCAAAAGCATGCCAATGTTTAAATTAAATATGGAAGTTGCTGCATCCCTTTCCAAACAAAAAAATCAGCTGTGTACTGTAGAACATTTGCCTTTTAGGGTGTTTTTACAAGTTGTTGTACACCAGTTAGAGGAGAAAAGTGATGAGGGAGACGTTATGAAATGTTATAAAAACACATATTGTTGTTGTATTATTCCACATAATCTACAGAACATTGGCTTAATTTTACCAGCCTTCTGGGTTCAGTCTGGGAGGTGGCAAGAAGGCACAGGAAGGCAGGAGAGGTGGGGGGGGGGGGGGGGGGGGAAGCGGGAATGGTGCTTAACATCTTCCCACTTCCATGCCACTTCACTAGTAATGGGATGTTTGGCAGATGAGCTGCCTGCTAGGAGCCCTATCGAGCCTCTAACTGGGTCTGGGAGAGGAGAGAGGTGGTGAGTGGGATGGCGATGGGAGTATCTCCTCATTTTTGTGCATTCCACTGAGAGGTCATCACTGCCATCCCCAATGCCCTTACCTTGGCTTGCCTGAGTAGCCCTGGTAATCCAATCCTACTTACTTGGTATTCTGTGGTGATGTTATGTATATGGCCTTCTAAAAAAATGTTTGATGAACTTGTTAGCACATTTAAAGCCTGTGGGATTAAACAGTGGCAGTATGGAAATGAAATTGGCTAAGGGCACAAAGCAGAGAATAGTAGTGTGTTCAGTTTGAAGGGAAGTATACAGTAGTATTCCCCAGGCATGCCATTAGGGCCACTGCTATTTTTCATATGTATTAATTACCCAAACTCGGGTATGCACAGCATAATTTCAAAGTTTGGAGATAACATAGAACTCAGAAATGTAGTAAGCAATGAAGAGAATAGTGACAAATTTCAGGTATATTGGTGCAATGGGCAGACATGTGTCCCATAAATTATAACACAGCAAAGTGTGAAGTGATAAATTTTGGTCAGAATATTGAGAGGAGGCAATGTAAACAAAATGATACAATTTTTAAAGAAGATGTATGACAAGAGAGATAAGAGAGACTTAGGAATGTCCATGTACAAATATTTGAAGGTAGCAACATGAATTGAGAAGACGTAAAATGCATATAGGATCCTTAGCTTTATCAATAGAGAAGCAAGATAAAAAAAGAGTTATGCTAAACCCTCATAAAAAGTTGGATAGGCCTCAGTTGGTGTAGTGTTCAGTTTTGAGAATCACGCTTCAAAAAAATGTGCTAAGGCATTGGAGAAGGTGCAGAGAATTAAAACAAAGAACAAAGAAAATAACGGTGCAGGAACAGGCCCTTTGGCCCTCCAAGCCTGCACCAACCATGCTACCCAAATGACACTAGGGTTAAAGGTCTTCAGTGATATGTAGAAACTAGAGAATTTATGATTGTTCTTCTTGGAGCAGAGAGGGTTACGAAGTTTGAAAGGAGTGTTCAAAATCAAGCATTTTGGTAGAGTAAATAAGTGAAAACCTTTTCCAGTGGCAGAACAATCAGTAACTCAAGGGCTTGTAATTAAGGTGATTGGCAAAAGAATCAGGGTTATGTGAGGAAAACATTCTTTATGTGGCAAATTGTGATCTGGAATGCATCATCTGAAAGGGTGATCAAAGCACATTCATTAATAACCTTCAAAAAGCAATTGGATAAATACTTGAAGGTGTAAACAATACAAAGCTATAGAAAAAGAGCAGGAGTGTGGACCTAATTGCGTATCTGTACCAAAGTGCCCGCACAAGTCTAATGGGCCAAATGACCACCTTTGGTATTGTATCACAATATGATCCTGTGAACTTAAAAATATCTTTTGCTGATTCAGGTTTGTGTTCAGCCTTCCAGTTCCCATTTAAGTAACTATGCTAAATCTTAGTCCTCAGACCTCTGTGGTTTATAATAAGAGATAATCATCATTGCATTATCAATCTCCGTGTAACTCCCATAATTCAGAATTGGTGTTCCTTTAAATCAGTCCCTGACATTTTTTTAAAACAAGGAATCTTTCCCCAGGCGATTATCTCGTTTTCTCTCGTATTTGGCAATGTACAATATTGAATGTTGTCTAATGTGTAAAGTGCAGAGGAAAGTTCTATGAATAGTTAGACATAAAACGAATTTAAAGTTTATTTTTATTAGTATAAATACTAATATTATTAGTAGATAATAATCTACTGATTAGGGTAGATTTTACTCTACACTAATTAGAGATTAGTAGATCTCTAAGTATATTTACATTAGATGTAAATCTAAGTAGATTTACATTAACACTGCAATGAAGTTACTGTGAAAATCCCCTAGTCGTTGTACTCCAGCGCCTGTTCAGATACACTGAGGGAGAATTTAGCATGGTCGGTGCACTGAACCAGCACGTCTTTCAGAATGTGGGAGGAAACCACAGCACCAGAAGGAAACCCACGCAGACACAAGGAAAACATGCAGACTTCACACAGACCCAAACCAGAAATCGAACCCAGGTCCCTGACATGGTAGGCAGCAGTGCTAACCATTGTGCCACCACGCTGCCCCAAATTGTCATGATACACAAAAACACCCTCGGCAGTTTGGAATTGTTACTTTAATACCTACCTCTTTTGTAAAAATAGTAAATTTTTTGGAATATTTCTGAGCAAAGAATGCATAATTCATTGATTTTAGATGTGATCTGGAGATGGGACAAAATTTGTTATCGAAAATAACACACGTTTGGTTAATCTGAGAAAATACTTAGCCTACATTGATTGTCACAAACTTCAGTTTATACAGAATTTCTTTGTAGCTGGCAATTCTGGAATAATTTCCATACTCCTTGTAACCTTACTCTGGGGGTCAGTGTAATTCACCTGAGTGATTAGATATTGACCAGATATTTACTAATTGAACAGCTGTCCATTTATGCTGTCACAGAATGCTGCAAACGGTCGCATTAGGGTGTAAGTTTGATAAACGTGAGATGGTTACTATTGTTCCAAGGTGGTAAAATTATTTTGAATTGTTATTTACAAGTATTTTGCAGCAATTTACTTATAATAAGTGCCAAGGCATTCTAAAAGGGGGAGGAAAACTCTACTATCTATATCCTCGTGTGGAGTCTCCACAAAATATATTAACGATGTTCTTATTGCATAATATTCCACAGAAATTTGGACTATTGATAAATATCTGAGGAAGTTTCTTTTATGCTTTCTTTGCAACTGCTGTTTTACATAAACTCACTTTATTTTAATAAATGATATGGATAAAGCGGCCCTTCTTTCTAAAATGGCATCAGAATGAGCTCATTCATAATTATTTGGAATTGTATTTACTGCTGTCAAATTGAAGAAATACTATAAATATAGTATTTACCTCAAATTAATACACACACTATCTTGTAATTAGTTGAACATTTGATTGCTAAAATTCGAACAGGAACTCTAATAAACACATACCAAATTGAAGTAATTTGCAAGTGAACCATGGAACTGAAATGAAATATTAATTCCAAGAAACACAGTCTCGACAGTAAATGTCAATACTCTTTAACTGTCACACTCTGAAGCTATGGTAACCATTCATAAAGATATGCAATTACTTATGCTTTACATATTCACCTGCCATTCTTAACACTTTCTTTGTAATCATACAAGTTATTTATTATGAAGTGGCTGTTAAAGCCCACATCATAATCACAAATACACAGGTGCAAAAGAAGCTTTCATTCCCAATTTTCATTTCATATACTTAAGTGTGAGCTTTCAATTAATTTAATTGTGGTGTAGATATGGGATAAATCTGCATGAATTTGCTCAAGCATCCCATTATAATGCTTTTCAAATGAATAATCTAATTATACTGAAATTTTGGCTACTAAAAATAATAGTCAACGTCTCTGGAAAAATATTTGCGTACAAATATGACTTCTGAATATGTTTTACAGAAAGGATTTCAGCTTAATTTGTTACACTACTTTCAATCTGTAATGGAATACTAGCTATATGGTAATATATTCCACTTGTACAGGACCAGCCTGATTTTTCAGACTATCAGGCAACAACACAAAAACTGTTTCAGCATGCTAAATGGGTGAGAGCTAATACATGTTTTGCTACTTCTAGTGGACAGAAGTATTGGTTTCTCTGCTCATCTCTCATATTGACTACAATAGAAAGGAATTTTAGGGAAAATATGCTAGATATAACTGTATCAGGAATCACTTCACATTCTATACATACTTATGAAATTGAGCACATTAGTGAAGAGCTAAAACTCCGAAAGAAAGAATATTTGTAGCCAGTAAGTTGCAATTTGCCCAATGTACTAATCAGACATAATTCAGCATAATGGTAAAAAAAAAAGCACATTTTACATGAATGCATTTTAAAGACTTTTTAAAGATTCAGTATTGCTGGCATTAGGTGGTAAATGAGCCTATTATAACGCACATCAATTAGATCGGACAAATCAAGACAGTACAATTCAGTCTATTGTAAGGCTCACAATGTACAAGAATGATCATTTGGTAGCTAAATATCGTTAGATAATTATTCTGGATGAGGTGCAAGACTATTATTCACTTATGATTTGATGATGTAGATCAAAAAAAATAGCAGTTTTCGATTACTATCTTCAACTCTGTCCAGATATTTGTTCTTTATGTATAAACTACATTTAAAATAAAGTGTTCAAAGACTCGGAGGATAACATTTATGACAGACAGTTTAAAAGGACTTTCATGAAAGGATATTATACATAATTGTGGTACTAACATACCAAAATAATATTGTGATTCACAGATGGTTTAATCAGTTCAGATTGTTGACAGAATAATTATGTAGTTGACATGTACTATACCTTGATTTATCTCCATTAAAACCTGGAGCTGTGTTTCTGCTACATCAAAACCACTTTGAGATTATTTAACAATACGGTAATTTGCTTGAATATGCCACAGTCCTTTCAAATCAGTGAGACATGATCTATCAGAAGATCATCTGACAGAGGCTTTATAGACCAGATTCACTATTTGCTAACCCAGATCCAATCCTTTCCATCTCCAGCTTCAGTCTTTTTCATCTGACCATGTGGCAATTGCTCTCAGGTGCCTTCTTTCTGCCTCCCTCTGCTCTCTCTGGTACCCACAGGGCAGCATGATGGCACAGTGGTTAGCAATGCTGCCTCACAGCGTCAGGGATCCAGGTTTGATCCCTGGCTTGGGTCACTGTCTGTGTGGAGTTTGCATGTTCTCCCGATGTCTATATGGGTTTCTCTGGGTGCTCTGGTTTCCTCCCAAAGTACAAAAGACGTGCTGGTTAGGTGCATTGGCCATGCTAAATGCTCCCTCAGAGTGCCGAACAGGCGCTGGAGAATGGTGACGAGGAGATATTCACAGTAACTTCATTGCAGTGTTAATGTAAGCCTACTTGTGACACTAATAAAAAAACCTAAAACATCCAACTCTATTAAAGTACTTGATGATTAGCATCTAGTTGCTTGCCCTGTTCTCCTGAAAAGGTGACAAGATATAAAGAGAGCGTGGAGGACATTGAACGAGGAATGCACACAGTAAAGCTTTTCCACAAGTGAGAAAAGAAGTATTAATAGATTTGTGACTGATTGAGATACAGATAGAGCCTAAAACAAAAAGATGCTGATTGGAACTTTATGAAGGATTTCAAAGATATTAAAACTAACAGTAGGTTTCTAATCATCGTATAAAGACCTTCTTCAGTTAAAAGCAGTAATTTTGTGGCTTGTATGTGCAGGACTTGAAAATGAAGCAAGACAAATAATGTGTCACAGCTGGCCTGAATTTGTGATCAAAAATCTAAATTGAAGATTTAATGTAGCTATCTGGAGTATATTTACAGTATGGTGGTGGATCAGAATATTCCCTTGATCTTGCTTTGTACATTTCCTCTCCCAGTGTAGGCTATTATCAACATCAACTTTATGTTACTGCAACACTTGAATTCAGTGACCCAAAATTAATCCTGCAAGTACAAACCAGAAAATAATAAGGGAAACAGTATAATTCGAAGCCAAAATGAGGAAATTTTAAATCTCTCTGATGGATAAATTTAGAATATTTCATGTGTCCAACTCAGGTTGAATTTATATCTCTAATCTCCTCACCACTCAGCTGTCAAAGGCAGTTGTACCTAAGACAATTATGGTTTCCTCCATTTATCAATGTTAGTGAAATGTCAGGTTGATTATAAACCCAGATTATTCCACTTCATATATTTATCAAAAAGTAACATTAACTAATGGAAGAAAATATAGTGAATGCCCCCACTTACCCAAATATGTCAAAATTCCTATTTTACTACATCCAGTTAAATTATGTCACTTGTGGCAAGATATAACTATCCTGCTTACATGCATCATTCCCATATGTTGCATTTTCAGTTGAATTATCTTCTGTCAAATTAAATTGATTTAATTTGACATGTTGGATAATCACCCCAGTAATAGGGAATCATGTGCATATATGCATTTTGTTATATTGTTGCATCACTCCAACCAGATAATTAGACATGGGAATCATGCAGTGACAGCATTTTAATTTGACTTTTCTGAAATCTATTTATGTAATTTTGTATGCTGTCACATTATGCCAAATAATGTCACATAATTTACAGACTTAGTTGCTTAATTTATAAATAATAGTCATTGCAAGTACAATAAAATCCATAAATTAACTGACTAAAAATAAATTACAGAACTAATTCAATAACGGCAAGTGCTGATTTCCAATGCATTTAATGTAAATAAAGTGGATGAAGTAAATCTAATTTCAGAGATCAGTAATATTCTATTGCTCTATCCAACAGCTGAGGAAAAGACAACGACAAAGACTATAGTTATCATGTTATACGTCTGTCAAAATGTCAAGCAAAATTAGTCATGCTGATATTACAACAAGGGAAGTAGACAAACAACATGCAAAGACACTGATTAAACTTACCTATCTTAAGTGATACAGTGGTACCTGGCTCTGAATTCACAGAATCACACTTGCTTGGGATAGTTATACTGGCCATGACATTTTTGAGAAACTTCTTAAATGTATGTACTGGGTTTCCTAAAATGCATTCAGCAACAATGTAGCAACATCAAATTTAATTAAATCTTCCATGGAAATGACCAGATTTTTTTTCTCTCAGAAGGCCTTTAGAACTCTCTTCCCCTGAGAGCAGTGGGAGCAGGGTCATTGAATATTTTTAGGACAGAGATAGATACATTCTTAACGAACAAAGGTGTCAAAGGTTACTGGGGGTAGATGGAATGTGGGGTTGTGGCCACAATCAAATCAGCCATGATCTTATTGAATGGTGGAGCAGGCTCAAGGAGTCTGGTCGAATGGCTTACTCTTGCTCCTATTTTATTTGTTCTCATTTCAGGAATATCATTATGTGAAGCATTATGAGGCATATTTGTGGGAAACGAACTTGATTGTGGTTATGCGCCAAGCAGGTGCAGGCATCACGGAAATAAAACAATCAATCTTTTGGCTGGATTATACATCGAAGGTGGACGCTGCACCTCAACATAAATTACAGGAGTGAGTCTGCCTCTGCTTGACTGGCTCTCCCTAATTTAATTTTTGGGATGATGGCCCTTTAATTAGTATGAGGCAGGACTTCTGTCCATCTCCAGAAATAAATACCAACTCATTGAACTGATAGCCCATTGGAGACCAGCGGCTCTAGGGCATGTCAGGATTGGTGGCCATTTTCGGGTATGCAACAGGCCCAGAAGCAAGACGAACTATGCATACCCCAGGCCCAGGAGATTCTGGACATCTGGGCTGCTAGGTCCCAATGAGGGGAGTGGCAGGCACGTTGGGCTTGCAGAAGGGTGGACAAGGGCAGGGAGACAAAACTGTGTGGGAGACCTCCAGTAAGCATACAGGCTTCAGGAAAAAGGCACCCACTCCTGTTTTTCATTGACCAGTGAAACTTAGTGCTGCCAGAATCATGCCTATGACCAAAAATCAAATTCCTCAGAACCTAGAGAGTGGTGTATCTGTTATTTAAAGCCAGAGGTCCCTCAGCCATAGTTCTTTATTCATAAGACCATAACACTGGCTCCACATCAAGTTTAAAGTTGGTGAGATGGCTGTTAACCAAAACATATGTATTCCAAAATGAAAACCCAGGATTTTGACTTCAATGAAGAAGCACAGCTTCTTGGTGCGCAGTCTCGACCTCATCAATCATCTTTGATTCTTCAATCTGTTTACATATTTTGGCTTTGCACATTTTGCCAAAGTGTCCAATTTTGTTAAATTGAAAGCGTTGGGCTGAAGTTACAGGACACTGATCTCGCCTGTTTTGATCCACATCGCTGAAATAGTTGCTCGGCTGGTTTGTTAGGGTATTGCTTCTCTTGACCTGAAGTGTTCTATTTCTGTTCTGTTTAACTAACTGGACTGTGCTGTTTCCTTTGTACCACAGTTTGTTTACTCTCTAAAAACTGGACCTCTTCTGCATGTGGAGTGCAGACTAACAATCTTGATACTTTTCTGGATGGTTAGATTTTCCTCTTTTTGCAGCATATCTGAAAGTGCATTGACTGCTACTCCTACAACTATTCTACCCCTGATAAGTTCAGATTTTAGGTCTCCATATTTGAGTCTTCAGCCATCCTGTACAGATGAAAAAGAGCTGACATAGTCCCCTGACAGCTAGACACTTGTATTAAATTTAACCTTTCAAAGATTTTGTTGCTTCCTTGGTTAAAGTAAACAGTGAATGATTTTAGTACTTCAAGTTTAGCACATGATTAGTTGATTTCTTGGTTGGCAGTAATGTCGGGCGATTGGGCCTACCAAGGAAAGTCATTTATTAACTTGTTCACCTACTGCTGCTTTGTCCAGACAGATGCAAACTTGTATCTAAGGAATTGATCTGGGCTTTGGATAAGTCCAAATTTATCTGGAAGGGTAGATTTTTGATCCATGCTTAAAACATTTTGAAGTGTAGGTCCAGCTTTAAGAATCTGATGAAATTCAAGATGGCACCACTATTCATTTGAAGACAAAGGGTGCACGCAGGCCCAGTGGCCCTAGCAGGCTCCCACTGCAATGGCACTTGCACTCAGCCCTGAAACATTTTAAACAATTGACTGGTTGAAGATTTCTCTATTTTACCACTATGCCTTAGAGTCACACAAGCATTGAATCTAGCATTTGCTGGTCGTTAAAGTTGCTTATTTAGTTGCGATTCTTCTGAATTTTCTTTTACCCTTGGAGCGTGCTGACATCACATGCTTAGGAAACAGCTTGGGAATCTGATTTTTCCTATGGAGTTTTTAAATGGCAATTTCTGATCACTGAACTATTTAAAGTTTCTCAGGATTTGCTTTATCGTGAAATTTAAAAGTTTTGGCTCATCTTTGTTTTGTCTGCTGACTCTGCACTCTGGAAATTGAAGCTGGACTTCCACAAAATCCATGGAGTCTTCTGCTGCAGTGAGGAATTTAAAACATCTGCCTTTTCCCTGGTGATTTTTTCTCTATATGTCTGCTTCTTGAGCTTTTCTTCAGGTTAGAATGCTGTTTCGAATTCTTCTTTATTCCTACAGGCTTTTAGTTTTTCTTTCCATCTTTTGTGAGATTTGTTTTTATTTTCCAAGAGCTGCCACCAGATTGTTGTAGAGTGTTGTATATGGTTCAGTAGATTTTAATGAAGTCTTCATAGTGTGAAGTAGGTTAACTGTATGTATTTACTAATGGCAAGAACTCTGTACATAGGTACAGTAAGGTGTTCAGGCTAAGAGATGTCTCCAATGCTTGCTTGTGCACACGGCTCTATCAAACGCTAAACTGACCCCTAGATGCGGGTTGTGTGTTCTCTTACATCACTGTGTGGGCAGTTCTGTATGCTCCCATGTTAACCCTAGGTGTGCCAGATCTTTATATTACATTGAGAGTGAAAGTGAGTGAATCTACATTCAAAAGAATCTACATTCAAAAGGTTCCAAGTGGTGATGGACAGCCAAGCCCATCCACACTGTGCTATTGATTGCCAACATTTGCTGGTTAAGTGCATTTACAATTATTTTCTGATCTTGCAGTTTTCTCTACCATTCTCAAACTGTCCATTGGAGGACAGTCAAGATATTCATAAGAACATAAGAAATAGGAGCAGGAGTAGGCCACCTAGCCCCTCGAGCCTGCCCTGCCATTCAATAAGATCATGGCTGATCTGTCGTGGCTCAGTTCCACATTCCCGCCCTCTCCCCATAACCCTTAATCCCCTTGCCTATCAAAAACCCATCAACCCGCGTCTTAAAAATATTGAGCGAGGCAGCCTCCACCAATGGGCAAAGAATTCCAAAGATTCACCACCCTTTGAGTGAAGAAGTTCCTCCTCAACTCCGTTCTAAACCGCCCCCCCCCCACTTTATCTTGAGGCTGTGCCCCCTAGTCCTACTATCCTTTCTGAGCGGGAAGAGTCTCTCCACCTCTATCCTATCCATCCCATTCAACATCTTATACATCTCAATGAGATCTCCCCTCATTCTTCTAAACTCTAACGAGTACAAGCCTAGTTTATTCAGCCTCTCCTCATAGTTCAACCCCCTCAACTCCGGAATCAGCCTAGTAAACCTCCTCTGCACCCCAAGGCCAAAATATCCTTGCGTAAGTACGGCGCCCAAAACTGTACACAGTACTCCAGCTGCGGCCTCACCAGTGCCCTATACAGCTGCAGCAAGACCTCCCTACTTTTATATTCAATCCCCCTCACTATGAAGGCCAGCATCCCATTCGCCTTCCTGACCACCTGCTGCACCTGCAAGCTGGGTTTTTGCGACTCATGCACAAGGACCCCGAGGTCCCTCTGCACCGTTGCATGCTGCAGTTTTTCACCACGTAAGCAATAGTCCTTCCTACCATTATTCCTACCAAAGTGGACAACCTCACATTTGCCGACATTAAATTCCATTTGCCAGTTCCTGGCCCATTCGCCCAGCCTATCTAGATCCTTCTGCAGAGTCTCCACACCCTCCGCACAATTTGCCGTTCCACCAATCTTGGTGTCATCAGCAAATTTTGACATCATACACTCAGTTCCCTCCTCCAGATCATCTATATAAATGGTAAATAGCTGAGGCCCCAGCACCGACCCCTGGGGCACTCCACTAGTCACCAACCGCCAATCCGAATAGCACCCATTGACCCCCACTCCCTGCCTCCTATTTGACAGCCAATCCTCTATCCACGCTAACACCCTACTCCCAACTCCATGCCCCCGACCTTCTGTAATAACCTCTTGTGAGGCACCTTGTCAAAAGCCTTCTGAAAATCAAGAAACACCACATCCACCTCCTCTATCCACCGCCCTGGACACATCCTCATAGAACTCCAATAAATTCATCAGACACGACTTCCCCTTAACGAAACCGTGCTGCGTCTGCTCCACCAAACAATTCTCCTCAAGATGCCTCGCTATTTTCTCCTTGATGACGGATTCTAACATTTTTCCTACAACAGACATTAAACTAACCGGCCTATAATTCCCTGCCTTTTGCCTGCCACCCTTCTTAAACAACGGCGTAACATTAGCCGTTTTCCAATCTTCCGGCACTTCCCCGGAATCCAGCGACGTTTGGAAAATAATCACCAAAGCATCCACTATCACCTCCGCCATTTCTTTCAGAACCCTTGGATGCATTCCATCCGGTCCTGGGGACTTGTCCACAATCAGTCCCTCCAGTCTGTCGAGCACCGCCTCTCTAGTAACAATAATGTCATTCAGGCCCTCCACTCCTACCATCTTTCCATTGCTAACACCCGGCAAATTATTCACGTCCTCCTCCGTGAAGACCGAAACAAAAAAGTTATTCAGGGCCTCAGCCATTTCCCCATCCCCTACCGCTAAGTCCCCCCTCTCATCCTCTAAGGGTCCAACGTTCACCCTAGCCAGCCTCTTCCTTTTTATGTATTTATAAAAACTCTTGCTATCCTTTTTTATATTAAGCGCTAGCCCAGCTTCATAGTTTATCCTACCCTTCTTTATCAACTTCTTTGTCATTCTTTGTTGACATTTAAACCTCTCCCAATCTTCTTCTCGCCCACTACTCTTAGTTACTCTAAACGCATCCGCTTTTAATTTAACACTTTCCTTTACCTCCTTCGTTATCCACGGCTGATTATCTCTCCTCCTACGATCCTTTTTAACCATCGGAAGAAATTTCTGCTGAGCACCAAGAAAGATCTCCTTAAAGATCCTCCACTGTTCCTCAGCAGACCTACCTTCCAACGCGCTTCCCCAATCAACATTCGCCAATTCCTGTCTCATCCTACCATACTCCCCTCTGTTCAAACAAAGGACACATGTCTGGAAACCCACTTTCTCCTCCTCCATCTGCATCAGGAACTCCACCATACAATGATCACTCTTCCCAAGAGGATCCTTCACCACAAGGTCCCTAATTCTACCCGCCTCATTACATAACACCAGATCCAAGATAGCTCACTCCCTCGTCGGCTCCAACACACACTGTTCGAGGAAACTATCCCGGCAGCATTCCAAGAACTCCTCCTCAAGCCCACCGCGTCCAACATGGGTCAATATGTAGATTGAAATCCCCCATAATTATCACCGTCCCATTCCTGCACGCCGCATTTATTTGCACGTTAACAGCCTGCCCCACCTCCAGATCATTATTCGGGGGCCTATAAACGACACCCACCAGCGTCTTCCTCCCTTTGCTGTTCCTAATCTCCACCCACAACGATTCCACGTTCTGCTCTTTGGTTCCTATATCATCCCTTACTACCACCCTGATGCTATCTTTAATCAGCAGAGCTACGCGCCCCCCCCCCTTTTTCCTCCTGCCTATCCTTCCTAAACGCTTGATACCCCTGGACATTCAGCTCCCAGTCCCTGTCACCTTGCAGCCACGTCTCTGTAATGGCCACCAGATCATATCCATTTGTGCTGATCTGCGCCACCAGCTCATCCACTTTATTCCGAATGCTTCGTGCATTCAGATAAAGTGCCTTCATCCCAGCCTTCACCTGTACCCTATTTGCCAGATCGCCACCAACCATACTCACGCCCCCTACTCCTTTTATTATTGGGACATCCTTGGCCTCCTCCCTTACCTGCACCCTCTCCTTTACTTTAGACCCCGTAATGTCACCTACCCTCACACCCTCCCCTCCCTAATTAGTTTAAAGCCCTAACTACAGTCCTATTTACACGATTAGCCAGGACTCTGGTCCCAGCACAGTTCAGACCAACCCCATCCCACCTACCCCAATACTGATGCCAATGCCCCATAAATTCAAACCCATTCCTCCCACACCAATCCCTGAGTCACCCATTCACTTCCTTAATCTTATCAACCCTACGCCCGTCTGCACTCGGTTCAGGCAGTAGTCCGGAGATAACCACCTTGTCGGTTCTACTTTTTAATTCCATTCCCAGCTTTTCAAACTCCCTCCCCAGATCCTCAGTTCGCATTTTGCCTACGTTGTTGGCACCCACATGTACTACAACGACCGGATTCTCACCCTCCCACTCCAGGTTCCTCTGCAGCCCAGATGCGACATCCTGGATCCGAGCACCAGGCAGACAACACACCCTTCTGTGCACTTTGTTATTGTGACAAAGGACAGTGTCAATACCCTTAACCACACTATCCCCAATTACTACTACGTTCCTTTTCACCTTCTCTTTGCCTATGACCTGTGTCTGCATCACTGTACCGTGTGCAGTTTGCTCACCAACCTCACCGCCCTCGTTCTTGTCCACACTGGACAAGGTATTCGACAGGTCAGATGACAAAAACAATGAAAACTCACAATTTAGTCACATGATAGATCAAAATTAATTAATAACATGTTGAAGTGTCTGAGATGAGAGCATTGCTTTTGATCTGGAATGTCTGAGTTTCACTGTGGTAATACAAGTGCAGATACTTTCCTATATTCCAAAGTTACTATGCTCATCATCAAGAAGACCCACATCCAGCTCTAACATCACCCCTATGTCAGGGTCACGTGAAAGGCATTTCCTTAAAGTGGTCCTAAGCTAAGAATTTGTGTGTATATGTGCGTATGTGGGTGTCTGTGTGTTAAATGAATCTTGCAGTCAAGCTTTAGTCTTAAACTAGATCGTGGTTAATTTATTACAACACTACTTCAAAATGTTGTTCAAGTAAAAGTAATACATTCATTTGCTAACATACAGATGCAAAGATTAAAATTCAGATAAAGTAAAACCTTTAAGATAAGATTTCAAATCTGTCTCTGAGATACGTTTGCAAGCCTATTGCTTGGAGTTCAATGTGGATAAGTCCATTTTGGTCAGAAAAATAGAAAGGCAGCTTATTTTCTAAATGGAGAGAAACTCAGAGTGCTTCAGTGCAGAGGGATCTGGGTGTCAATCTTTTTGGTAAAAAAATTAAACAATCAAATTAACTGGACAAATCAAAAGGGACAGTCCCCAAAAAAAGAGAAACGACCAAAACAAAAGACAAAGTAGAAAGGAAACTTAAAACACCAACTAAAATGTGATTTAAGGGGTCAATAATGCACCCCAGTCCCTGCAATGCCCAGCGGGCACAAAACTCCCAACAATGCCCTCGGACACCGTATGCTCCATCTCCAGGATCTGGGTGTCCATGTGCATGAATCACAGAATAGTAGTATGCGGGTACAGCAGGTAATTACCTCGCTGAATATATTTAAGTCACGGGTAGATAGGTTTCTGATAGACAGGGGAATTAAGGGTTATGGGGAGAAAGCGGGAAAGTGGAGCTGATCCATTTCAGATCAGCCATGATCTTATTGAATGGCGGGGCAGGCTCGAAGGGCTAGATGGCCTACTCCTGCTCCTATTTCTTATGTTCTTATGTAATAAGGAAGGCAAATTGAATTTTTACATTTATTGTTAATGGAATAGAGTATAAAAGTAGGTAAGCGTTGCTGCAGGTGTTCAAGGCACTAGTGAGACCACAAATGGAATTGTGTGTACAATTTTAGTCTCCTTACTTAAATGATGTGGTTGCATTGGAGGCCGTTCACAGGAGGTTCACTTAGATTGATTCCAAAGATGAGGCATTTGTATTTGAAAGAGGTTGAGCAGTTTAGGTCTACACTATCTAGAGTTAGAAGAGCGAGGGAAGATCTAATTGAGGTATTTAAGATGATAAAGGAGGTTGACCAAGTAGACGTAGAGAGAATATCATAGTTTTAGGATAAATGGTAGCAGAATTAAAACAAGGATTAAAAGAAATGATCTTTCTCAAAGTGTTGTGAATCTGTGGAATTTACTCCTCCAGAGTGTGGAGAATGCCAGGACATTGAGTGAATTTGAGGAGATAGACAGAACTTTAGTTAGTAATGGATTGAAGGGTCATGGAGAATGGAAAGTGGAGTTGAGGCCAAGATAAGATCAGCCATGATTGTATTGAATAAGAACAGGCTTGAGAGGCTGAATTGCCTACTCCTGCTTCTAGTTCTTATGTTCCCTCTTTCTGAAGTGAATGGGGTGAAACTTGAGTTTCAGTTTAGTAGTTGGAATAGCTTCCACTGTTAACTAGTCACATAGAACCACAGAACATTACAGCACAGAAACAGGCCTTTTGCCCCTTCTTGTCTGTGCCGAACCATTTTTCTGCCTTGTCTCACTGACCTGCACCTGGACCATATCCCTCCACACCCCTCTCAGTCATGTACCTGTCCAAATTTTTCTTAAATGTTAAAAGTGAGCCTGTTTTCACCACTTCACCTGTCGGTTCATTCCACACTCCCATCACGCTCACACTCCCACCCCTCCAATATTCCCTTTAAACTTCTCCCCCTTCACCCTTAACCCATGTTCTCTAGTTTTTTTCTCCCCTAGCCTCAGTGGAAAAAGCCTGCTTGCACGTTTACTTGTTTGAAGTGGACTCAGCAAGTTAAGAGAGAGAGAGAAGGTACCTTGTTCCTCACTAATTCTCAGATATAATACTTTAAAATTGCCGAGGGTCTTCTAATCAGAACAACACAGTTGATTTCTGGGTAACCTTCCTCTTTGGCTCCCAGTGGCAGAGAGAAAGCTTCTCTGATAATGCCTCTCAAGGTCCTTCTTGGGGGTTCTGCAACAAATGGCCATTCTGAGCCTGACTTAATATGATTCACCTCTTAAAATGGCTGCCATGTTAATTTTCAATGAGTCATCGTTTTACCAAGCAAAGAAGTTAATTACGTTGTGGTCCTTTGAAGTCCCTTGTTATCTCCTTGGAAGTAAAAGGTTTTTTCACACATTTTGGAAGATTCAGTGGACATCCCTGGAGGAGCCTTTGCATTTTAATGACTCTTCATAACCAGCCCTAGAGATATGAGCCTGACAAGGTTTGAACACACACCAGAAGGTGCCACGTTACCTGCCCATACTTCCATTTTGACAAAGGCTTTTAAATGCAATGTTAAGGTTTGAAAACAGAAATATACCTTGAAGACAGTAATCCTGAAAATCTGTAATATCATAATTACACGTTTGTGACATACTTTCTTCCTTACAGGGGAAAAAAAACAGAATTTTTTTTTTTTTACAGAATGACAGTATGGAAATGAGATAAAGAAATGTTCAAATTTTTCACACAGCTGATGCAATATAGCTTCCCGCTTACATTTTCCAGTAAGGTTCTACCAAGGATTCAGTTCCTTCTCTTTTTCCTGGTTTTTACAATAGTTTGTACTGATTTTAACTTTGGAGCGTCTCTGGACTTGCTATCATCATTGATATCTTCAAAGGATATACCAGACAAATGTAAAGCCAAATCAATTGCTGCTTACTTCCCAGACTTAAATCATTTAAATTCTCCCTTTGAGTGATCAAGTTGACAATGGCCTCTTTCTATACCAGTAACTCACCCCTTCTTTGATCAAAGCTTTTTGCTAATACAAGAATGCTATCTATTTTCTTCTTATTTTCAGCAAGAACAGTAATGATTAAGCAATGGACAGTGAAGGAATTAAAGGTTATGGCAAGTGGGTGGGTAAGTGGAGCTGAGTATACAAAAAGGTCAGCCATTATCTTACTGAATGGCGGAGCAGGCTCTAAAAGCCAAATGGTGTACTTCTGCTTCTCGTCCTTATGTTCTTAATGCCTGATACTCTTGTCCAGTTTGATCTTTGTGCATTTTAAAATCACTCTGCTTTTCCTGATGCCAGCTAGATGGACTTGATTTAATCATTTTTAAACAATATCACAGAATTGTTACTGTGCAGAAGGTGGTCATTCGGCCCACTGCATCTATACAGGTTTCTGAATGAGGATTTCACCTCACGTCATTCTCCTGCCTTCTTCCCAGCAGCCCTGCACATTGTTTATTTAAAATCATCTAATTCCCTCTGATTGTCTCAATGGAACCTGCCTCCACCACACTCACAGGCAGTGCATTCCAGACCCTAACTACTCACTTAAGAAAGCGTTTTGTCATATCACTTTTGCTTCTTTCATCATATTCCTTAAATCTGTGCCCTCTGGTTCTCGATCCTTCCGCTAGTGGGCATAGTTTCCCCCAGTTTACTTTGTCCAGGTCCCCTCATGACTTTGAATACTTTTATTTCCTCTCAGCTTTCTTTTCTCCAAGGAAGCTTCCTAACCTCTCCAGCTTAACTTCATAACTGAGGTTTCTCAATCCTGGAATCATGCTCATGAACCTCTTCTGCACTCTGTCCTGTGCCTTCACATCCTTCCAACTATGCAGTGCCTAGACTGTATGTAATATTCCAGCTGAAGTCTAACTAGTGTCTTATACACCAAGGTGTAGATCACTAATGTACATCGGAAAAACACGGATTCCAATTCTGGGCTCTGGAGAACTCCATGACAAACTTAGCTTCAGCACGAAAAGCACCCATTAACCATTAATTCCTGTTTCTTGTCACTCAGCCAATTCTTTATCCATGTTGCTCCTGTCCCTTTTATTCCATGAGCGATGAATTTTCTCATAAGTTTGTTGTGCAACACTGTATCAAACACCTTTTGAAAGTCCATGTACACTAGATGGATACCATTGTCTTATCAACATTGTTACCACTTCGAAAACCCCAGCAAGTTATTAAACACAATTTTCCCTAAGAAATCCATGCTGGCTCTCCTGAATTAACCTGCTTTTGTCCATGTGATCAATAATTATGTCCCGAATTATTGTTTTTTTCCACCACTGAAGTTAAACTAACTGGTCTGTAGTCGCTGAGCTTATCCTTATCTCCTCTTTTGAGCAAGGGAATGATGTTTGCAATTTTCCAGTCCTGTGGCACAACTTCCAAGTCCAAGGGAAACTGAAAAGTTATAGCCAGTGCTTCTGCAATTTCCACACTCACTCCCTTCAGTATCTTTGGATGCATTTTATTCTACCCCAAGAATAGACAGCATAGACCGCCATCAATTTTAAATGCTTCCCTCCTCTTACACCCTCGTCAGGGTAGCATCTTCTTCCTTGGTAAAGCCAGATGCAATGTATTCATTTAATAACTTAGCCATGCCCTGTGCCTCTATGTATAAATCACCTTTTTTGAGACCTTTTCTTTTTATCACCTTTGTAGTATTTAAAAGCATATTTAGTATTCTCAAGCTGCCAGTTAACCTGCCAGTCTCTTTTCATTACCCCCTCTTTGCTTTACTTATTTGCTTTTTCACCTCGTCTCTGGACCTTCTGTACTCGGCTTGGTTCTCAACTGTATTTTCTACCTGGCACCTGTTTTTAAGTACACTTACCTTAATCTCTACTTCCTTTGGCATCCAGGGAGCTCTGGATTTGTTTTCTGTGCCTTTCCCTTTTGAAGGAATATACCTTGTCTGCCCAAACCATCTCTTTTTCAAAGGTAGCCTATTGTTCAGCCACCATTTATTTAGGCAACACTCAGCTCCAATTTCCATTCTTACCCCACTGAATTTGGCTTTCCCCTTGTTAATTATTTTTACTCTGAATTGTTCATTGTCCATTTCCACAATCAACCTAAACCTTATGGTACAATGATTACTGTTCTCTAAATGTGATACTTGATCCACTTGGCCCACCTCATTGCCAAGCACCAAGTCGAGCAATACTCCTTTCTCATTGGAGTATTCACATATTATTATAGAAAATTCTCCTGAATACACTCTAGGAACATCTCCCCCTCCCTACCTTTTACACTACAAATATCCTGTCATTAAGCCTCCCATTGGAACTACTCCATAATTGTTACACCCGTCTTTAATTTCATTACAGATTTGTTCCTCTACATCCTTCCCATCAGTTGGCAGCGTATACAACACCTCTTTTGTTCTTTGGTGCTAGCCAAATTAATTCTGTCCATGAGTCTTCTGGGACATCCTCTTTCTCCAGCACTGCAATACTCTCTGTAATAAATACTGCCACCTACCCCTTTTTGTCCTTTCCTATCTTTCCTGAGCACCTTGTACCCTGGAATATTTAACATCCAGTCCTGCCCTTCTTTGAGCCAAGTCTCTGTTATACTCACAACATTGTAATTCTACATAGCAATCTGTGCCTGGAACTCACCAATCTTATTTACCACACTCCGTGCAATCACATGCGTGCACTACAACCCTGATTTAGACTCTATTGCTTTCACCATTATTCTGACCCTGCCTATTAACGTACTACTCTCTATTTCGTGTTATCTGTCTCTCCCAGTATTTTGTGCACTTTGGTATTCTTCTCTGATATTTTCTCCTGATTCCCACATCACTGCAGAGTTAGTTTAAATGCTTTTCCTGCTAATACTTTGGGTGGAATTTTCTGCTTTTGAAAATAAGTGCAGCGTCAGACAGGTTTTGCAGTATGTACTCCACTTTTCAGAATGGCAGGAAATCATGCACAACTCTGTGCTTGGAAACTCATTAATTATTCACAGGATGATTATCGGTCTGAATCACTTGGTGGGATGGGAGCTAATTTGTCTGCCCTGCCATTATCTGAAGAGATCTCAGGTGAACCATATTTAAACTCCACCTGAACACACATTTTCTACTGTCTCCAGCCCACCTGTATCCAGAAGACCGTTAGAGATGTGTGAAAAGCCAGAAGGTGGTGGCACACCTTGCTTCAGCCGCGATGCTCTCCAGGTCTTGATAAGAGGCATAAAGGTACCCCAGAGACAGTTCCAGAAAACACAGCAGCCTCATTTTTCCACCTAGGCAGGCCATCACAGAGGAGGTTAGCTTGGCTGCCCACCATACCCAGAACACCATCTCATCCGCTCTGCCAGGATAAGTCATCTTTCAACTCTCTCCAACTTCAATCTCTCGACATGACATAACGTATTCAAAGGCTTACTCTCTTCAGGGGTTTCACACTTGTTAGCAGGGCATACATATTGCCACTGACTGTCTCACAGAAATGTTTACATCACCACCATCTCATGCTGCTCACACTCCATCTTTGGCTCCTTCTGGGAAGGACATCACATTGGGGGGGGGGGGGGGGGGGGGGGGGGGGGGGGGGGGGGGCATGCATGTTTCTCAACATCTCACCACATTCCTTTCTTTTGTTTTCACCCAGAGCAAATTCCTGCCTGTTGTGGGCCAAAGATTGCAAACCAGAGGAAGGACAACTGACTTAGTTGCCCTCACAGAATTTGAAAAGCACATTGGGGAAATGGCTGGGGAGAACAGGGATTAACAGCACAGTACGGTGGTTCTCCACTATTACTTCAAGACCAGATTTGATGCTCTCTCTTTCACTGCCTTTACCTAGAAAGTCACGATGTGAAGGTTATTCCTTCTGTTATTATCCAGCCTCCTACAGTAATACTTTGTTGTCGTGGCCAACATTTCCCCTCCCCCCACAACCCTTCCCTGTTGACTTCCCTATGCTCATGTGGACCTCTACCCTCACCATCTAGAAGTTGTGTGGATGGTCACCTACAGAGGAAAAAACCCATTTCCTTCCATCCCTGCCCCCTGTAAAACTTCACATATGTTCACATACATATGTTTTCCCCATGTACGTGTTGTAGATGCTTCCCATAAACATTACCATCAGGACAAGCCAATGGACCCAGATTGTGAGAATACCCTGCACACCAAGCTGTACATTCTCCCATATGAGAACACTGTCCTTGCTGGTCCTTGGAGGAGAACTACAACATGTGTGTTATGTATATCCTTGAATTGTGGTGTGCTGCACCCCAGGACTGCCTCTTCCTGATCACTCTTGGCAATGAGGTCCACAGAGTCCAAGAACAGTCTGTATTCACTCACGTTTGACTGGGAGCCCAAGGAGTGTCTCAACTGCGAACCTGTTGGCCCCAGACTGAGGACTTTGAACTTCGATGAGCTAATCATTGCCCTCATGTCTGAACACTAACACTGGTTCCCTTCCCATCCCTCCCCACCACTTTCATGAGTCTCAGTGCTACCATTCCTCATGTGTCACACCACCTTCCCCCCTTCCCTACTCCAGAGTCTGCATCCATCCTTTCCATTTGTACTTAGTTAGGTGCACCTATGGACCCAAAACAGGTGCCAGAGTGTGGCAACTAGTGGAATTTCACAGTAACTTCATTGCAGTGTTAATGTAAGCCTTACTTGTGACTAATAAATCATCTTTAACTACTTGTGGATTCAAATTCACCCCCTTGTTGGTCAACATCTCAGTCTCTCTTGTCAGGTTCCTGCCCCCCAACCCTTGTCTCCCCTCTGCCTGCCATCAAACAAAAAGTGACTTTTAAGGGTGTCTTGACAAATACGTGAGTAGGATGGGAATAGAGGGATATGGTCCCAGGAAGGTTTTAATTCAGTTGGGCAGCATGGTTGGTGCAGACTTGGAAGGCCAAAGGGCCTGTTCCTGTGCTGTAATTTTCTTTGTTCATTGCCATCCCAGCCCTTTCAAAACCTTCCTCCCTCTGTCTTCCATCATTCCCCTTCTTCCTCCCCCCACATTCCTTTGAATGCCTTCCTGCTCCCCGTGTGATTTCCCCTCTCCCACAAACCCTTTCAATGCCTTCCTATCCCTTTGCCCCATGTGTTCATTATCCTTTCCTAACAGAACCCCCCAGGTGAAGTGCTGGTCCCTCTCTGAAAGTTCAGTCCTGCTTAAGTACTGCTGCACAATACAGTTCTTCCCGATTATGGAGGCAGTCACCGGGAATAGACCAGCCCTACACCCCCAGCAGTGTGGCATTACACTGGCATCACAAGGAGTCTGGCGCAACCCTGTGGCAGGTCAGCTATTAGTGTAGCACTCATCTCAAGGTTGCGAGCAAAGGAAGGCTGACTGATGCATGCCACCCTTTTTCAAAGGTGAATTAGACTAGTGTGATTTTCCACCAGCATGATGCAAAATTGGAAGGCAGCACGTGATTCCTGTCAGCAGCAGATTTAATGAGCATTCATGAGATTGTAATGAATACAAAGTCAGCGGATTAGCCGGCCTGTCATTAACCTGTCACCAGGAAAATTGCAAATTGTTTTTATGCCACCAGGATTCCAATTTATTTGGCTCCCGCTAGATTTGCCACTCCAGCACAAAACCTGCTGCAGACAGGATGGGAAAATTCCATCCTTTATGTCGAACCCCCTCCAATTCACGTAACAGCTCATCCTAATCACGTTTTGAATTGAACCAGGAGGTGTCTATGCCTGTATTTCAATTCTGTGATTCAACATTGACCTTTTCATTCAATGTTAACTGCCATTAATCTGTTAAGATTAATTTTTCTGTGGTGAATTTGTATTTTGGAATTTGGTAGATCCCTTTACTGCTCTTTCAATTCATTTGGCTTGGCTTCACTCCTTTTAATACTCAAGTGACTTCCTTCAAAACCTTTATCAATGTGGGGCTTCTCGCTCAGTCTCCTGACCTGTTTGAAGACTTCTTTCGTCCCTGTTTAATCCTGTGGGTTCTGGATGAGTCACTTCAACTTTCATGGATTGCATCACCCTCTGTAGGCTTATGAAATCTTCTCAGCTGTCTGCAACTTTCCAGATTCATCCTGCTGAAATTGTTCCATTTGCTTAGTCTTTCTGGACTGGATGACACCTTCCAGCCTGCAAGGTCATTTTCTCACAGTAGGTCGATCCTTCCACGAATGGGAGATTACACCATCCATAATCAACCCGATAATGAGTTTAGTCTTTACGTGGATTTTCAGTAACAGTGAGCCCTTTAACGATCACTCTGAATTTTGTCCTGCTTCTACATGGGAAATCCTCAGTACTCCCCATCAGCAGTGGCTGCAAACAACCAGCATCCTGGAGAATGCTAATCTCCTTTCCTGATTCTTTGGAACCACTGGGAGCTATTTCCCCATTGCACACAAAATCCTGATGTGTTTTTGGCCCTTTGTATTTATTACAATTTTAGTGACTAACGATCTGGTCTGTGTTGGAATATTGACTGTGGCTTTCGTCACATGCTGGCCATGTTTTATATGGCCCAATTTAAAACAATTAAAACAGATTCAGTAGTGTCCTGTGACTCTGCCTTCTACATTGCTCCTTTTCAAGATTGGGGAGAGGATAGATGTTTCACTTTAATGTCACGTCCCAAATATATAAGTCACAACTTTTCTCAGGGCTTGGAGTGCACTCCTGGTGTAGGTCGTGGTACAGATTAGGGGATTGAAATCGAGTAGAAATTGGAAATTGCAGGTCTCTGCCTGAAAAAGGATCAGAGGAAGTTGAAATCTCAATCCAACATATACTGGGATTTTGGCATCATGAAAAGGCCGTGCTAGTTGGATGGATTCCCCATTGGATCTCTGATGGCTCAAACCTCATTTTCACCTGGTTATCTGGATAAACCATGCCATCATCATTGTTGGGCTCTTATTGAATATTCATGCTCGGGTCATGGCCTGCAAGATTCCATGTTTGCAATTATTTTGCTTAGCCCATTTATACCTCTCACCCACTCATCACCATCCACCCATCATTCCCCTTTACATACTCACACCCAAGTTTTGTCAGAGGTGGAGGAGAGTAGTGGACTAGGCCAAAGAATTTTAAGATACACAAACCTCAGTGTGAAAATTGTATGTCAACGTGTGTTTACTATTTTCTGGAATGGACAACTATACATATTGGGCAGTCCATACAACTTACAGTACAAAATATCAAGTTACATAGATATTTGTTAATCCTGTAACATTCTAATCAATTCACAGAATCCCTACAGTGCAGGAGAAGGCCACTTGGCCCATTGAGTCTGCACCAACTCTTTGACAGAGTTAGTTACCCAGGTCCTATTCCTATAACCCCACATCTTTACCCCGCTAACCCACACATCTTGGGACACTAAAGAGCAATTTAGCACGGCCAATTCACTTAACCTTCACATCTTTGGACTGTGGGAGGAAACCAGCGCACCTGGAGGAAACCCATGCAAGTACAGAGAGAATGTGCAAACTTGACAGTCACCTAAGACCAGAATCGAACCAGGTCTCTGGATCTGTGAAGCAGCAGTGCTTACTACTGTACCACTCAATTCATGACAAAAAGAGAGGATAACTTTCAGAGTATAGAAAAAGAATCTCCAGAGGGAAGCAGCATTTTGTGTTGAATACAAGAACCATCTGGAGAAGACCCAAATTAGTGTTAGCTGAAGTGGGATAACTGTCACCTGCAGTTCAAAAATGTTGTGTACTTTTTAAATTGAAGAACTGCACCAGAAGCAAGCAGCAGTGAATGTGTGTACTGGAGTTCAGGAAAACATAGACAGAAAATTAAAATTGGCATCAGTGGAAATAGACAAATCAGGACGATCATTAAATTGAAATACATAGACTGACAACGAAGAATGAAAAACAATGCCATGGATTTGAAAGGAAAAGAAATGTGTGATTGTACAAAGCAAGAGATGGAAGCAGATGCATGACAGTGCCAACACAAGGTAGTTCACTGCGATGCAATGTCAACTATGCAATGTCAGCTACAAGTGTGAAATCAAGTGATGGTGTTTCTTTCATCATCACTGTCTTGTTTTTCCTCCCCTGCTTGGCCAGCTTTTAATTCTTGAGAATCTGAAAGGAGACAAGCACAAGGTAACATTATGAGTGGAGGGAGAAAAGTAACAGGTGCGTGCTTATATCACGTGCAGTTTATGAATTGGGTGAGTGTGTAGGATGAGGGTGATGTGGAATGTGTTAAGGAAGACTAAGTATCAGGATACTGCCATCTTCAGTGGTTTCTGCCCCTCCCTTGACCATGGCCTCAACAATGGAAGTCCCAGTAATAGCCACCTTTGGTTTTTCTCATAGGGATCATGACATTAAGACTCCATTCCCCTACAGTTAGTTTTTCCCATTTTATCCTCTTGTCCTGCAAAAAAGATGGAAGTATGTGTCAGTGAGTGTTGTAGAATATGCTTTGGTAATGTGTTTGTAATGTTTGAATAACTGGCAGTATCTGCAAGCTGTGGGATGTGCATGTGCTGTGTATGTTGTGGGGCACATGGATGGGTATGAGTCCTGATTGGTAGAGATTGGTGGCAGGTGAGTGATGGGGGTGTGGTGAATTGAAGAATGTCTGAGACTAATGGTGCAGTTGCTAGGATATGGCATTTAAACATACATTCATTAACCGTGACCACTCATATGAGGTCATGAATTTCGTGTGGCACCATATTCAGGTTCACGAGGCTTGAGCTTCAAGGCAAACTACTCCAGTTAGCTTCTAAGTACATGCTGGAGGGCCTCCTAGACTGGTGATAGAGGACACATCTACTTTCCATCTTCTCCCCGAGGACTTCCACCCATTACAATGTCCAAAACCTATCTCCCATGTTATGCCATTTTAACGTTTTGCAGATCAGATTCACTTCTTGTACAGCTGCCAACACCTGCTCTAGTCACAATGTGCATCCTTTTTGAAAAACGTTGGCTAGCTTTAAGCGGTGCTGACTAGTTTGAATTGGTGCTAGCCACTCATGTTATTGGCTGGATGCCTGACAAAAGGACCAATAGACAGTGAGAATCATGCTCGCTGGAAGCATGAGGTTGGTGTGCTGCTGTCCTTGCAGTCAATCTGCACAGGTTAATTACGTATTGCCTACTTTTGTGGGATATCAAAAGTTTCCCATTGTCTTGAACAGTCAATGTTTGGGAACTGATAAGAGTACTGATAAGAATATGGGGAGACAATAGCCTGGTGGTATTATCATTAGACTATTAATCCAGAAACTCAGCTAATGTTCTGGGGACAGGAGTTCAAATCTCGCTGCAGTAGTTCATGGAATTAGAATTCAATAAAAAATATTTGGAATTAAGAATCTACTGATGATCATGAAACCATTGTCAATTGTCGGAAAAAACCATCTGGTTCACTAATGTCCTTTAGGGAAGAAAATCTGCCATCCGTACCTGGTCTGACCAAGATGTGACTTCAGAGGCAGAGCAATGTGGTTGACTTCCAGCTGCACTCTGAACAAGGCAACTAGGGCTGGCCAATAAATGCTGGTTAGCCAGCAATACCCATGTCCACGAATGAATGAAAGGAAAGCACAGTGGTGGAGTGGTTAGCACTGCTGTTTCACAGTACCAGAGATGCACGTTTGATTCCTGGCTCGGGTCACTATCTGTGTGAAATCTGCACATTCTCTCCATGTCTGCGTGGGTTTTTCCAGGCGCTCTGATGTCCTCCCACAGTCCGAAAGGTGTGTTAGTTAGGTACATTGGCCATGCTAAATTTTCCCTCTGTGTACACAAACAGGTGCTGGAATGTGGCAACTAGGGAATTTTCACAGTAACTTCATCGCAGTGTTAATGCAAGCCTAAGTGTGACAGTGGTAAATAAACTTTAAAAAAAGTCTATTGCTTATTTAAAAAAACGTATTGCTCAATTAATACTTCTTTAAATTAACAAGGAAAATGTAATTCTGTATGTGATCGATGTTGAAAATCTTAAGCAATGCTCCAAAGTTAAGCTTTATGAGTTTCACATAGATGTGTGATATTCTCAGAAACATATTTTAATATTCCAGTATATGTACTTTCAGCATTGTTGTACCCAAGCAGCAGATTTGACCCTGTAAGAGTATACAGAATTCAAATTCTCCCTCAGAAAGCTTTTGAGACCCGACCCCATTCTATTAACGGAAAACCTCTTCGATTTTCTATGTAATTCACCGCAGGCCTAACATTTCCATAGACTGTGAATATTTTTAATCAATTGCATTGTTTTTCTGGTTAGTTATTCACAGCTCTGAAAATATTGCAGTACAGTTTCATTGCACGTCAAGATAAAGCAAAGTTAGAGAATAAACTATCAAAATAAATCCTTATTATTTAAAATAAAGACTAGGAAATGTGATAATGTTGGAAAAAAATATTTAACGCAATGTTAGCATCTATTGATGCAAGTAAAATTAGATTATAAATGATCCAGAAATGCAGCATAATATAACTATCCTACACTTAGTATCTTTTTTCTTCATTATTAATTTACATGTCTAACAACGGAATGACATCTAATATATTATCTTTGTTTTTATTTCGATTCCCTTGCTAGAATGGAAGTTAAAATGGAAATCCCAGTGTAGAACATCTCCTAGCAACCTAGATACACTGCAGTCCTCAAGTGGTTGAAGAGTATTTTTAGTATTATTTGATTGCATAAACAAACATACCCAAAATTATATGTTTAATGCTCGATCCTTTCCTTCAGGGATTCAATTTTGGTTTAATATTTCTGGATCATGATATTCTGTCATGTTTGCCGCTATTACAATTTATAAGGTTATTTCTCAGGAACTAATTCCAAGTTAATTTATCGATAAGATTAAACCAATTCTTCATATAATTAAATCTGTACTGTTATAGTATTTTACTGGATTGCGAACAGTCTAATGTTTTACTGTTTTGTTCCAATTAGTTTTTAAGATTATATTGAGGCAAATTTCCGAATTCAGAGATCTATTAATCGCTTTTTGATGGATGGGAAAGACTTCTTCGATTCAGTAAGGTGCAAAGCATCTTTTTTCAGACAAAATAGATGTTATTTCGAGGAACGGTAAAGGAATTTATTATTGAAGATAATCTCTCATCTCTCGCTCCACCTTGTTTTGTTTAGTGAAACTGGATAATAAATTTAGCTGACAGCAGAACTATAAAAAGTTGTTCATACAATTTGATTTCTTAAGATTTGCATAGTCAATCAAATAGTCAGGAAAAAAAAAATTGTGGCCCGGACTTGGCAGTAAAAATAATGGCGAAGCTATCATTGGTCAGATTTTTAAAGTGTAGATTGGAAAGCAAATTCCAGAATGAAATATGGAAATCAGGACATTGCTGACAATGCTGCTCTTCTCTGCATCAGTATCACACAGAAAAAAATCAGCATTGAAACATATGGAAGCACATGAAGCTGCTGGACCTAACCCTTAGCTATCCACTAGAGTCATAGAGGTTTACAGCATGGAAACAGGCCCTTTGGCCCAACTTGTCCATGCAGCCCTTTTTTTGAAAACCCCTAAGCTAATCCCAATTGCCCACATTTGGCCCATATCCCTCTATACCCATTGTACCCATGTAACTATCTAAATGCTTTTTAAAAGATAAAATTGTACCCGCCTCTACTACTACCTCTGGTAGCTTGTTCCAGACACTCACCACCCTCTGTGTGAAAAAATTACCCCTCTGGACACTTTTGTATCTCTCCCCTCTCACCTTAAACCTATGCCCTCTAGTTTTAGACTCCCCTACCTTTGGGAAAAGACATTGACTATCTACCTTGTCTGTGCCCCTCATTATCTTATAGACATCTATAAGGTCACTCCTCAACCTCCTACGGTCCTGAGAAAAAAGTCCCAATCTATTCAGCCTCTCCTTATAATTCAATCCATCAAGTCCCGGTAGCATCCTAGTAAATCTTTTCTGCACTCTTTCTAGTTTAATAGTATCCTTTCTATAAAGGGTGACCAGAAATAGGGTTAAACCTCGGGAGACACCGGAAGGGCAGGCTGTATGATTAATATTTTTTGTCTTTATTCCACAGGTGGAGGTCCACCTCATGTCAAGCGAGGGGCATGCACACGGCGGGTCGTGCGTGGGCTGCTCTTGGAAGTCCAGGAGTGGCCTAGTACTTCATGTCGGTGTGTGTGCTTGATCCTGGACCGATAGATGGGCGCCGCAACAGCTCAGTGACTAGCACTGCTAGCTGTGCAGATACATGGATTTGGGCCTGTGTCTGTGGGAGTTTGCGCATTCTCCCTGTGGTTGCGTGGGTTTCCTCCGGGCGCTCCGGTTTCCTCCCACACCCCAAAGATGTGCTCTTAGGCTAATCGGTTTCTACCAAATTGACACTATTTCTTCCCTGAATCTGACTGAGTAGGGTCCCATTCGTAGACATGCAGGGTAGAATAGGTGTAGGGTGATGCGGCGGCGCGGGCTCGTTGGGCTGAAGGGCCTGTTTCCCGTGCTGGGTTGTTCTTTGTTCTTTGTTCTTTAATTACACACAGTATTCCAAGTGTGGCCTTACCTATGTCTTGTTCAACTTCAACAAAATGTCCCAACTCCTGTATTCAATGTTCTGACTGATGAAACCAAGCATGCCGAATGCCTTCTTCATCACTCTGTCCAGCTGTGACTCCACTTTCAAGGAGCTATGAACGTGTACCCCTAGATCTCTTTGTTCTGTAACTCCCCAACGCCCTACCATTAACGGAGTAAGTCCTGTCCTGGTTCAATCTACCAAAATGCATCACCTCGCATTTGTCTAAATTAAACTCCATCTACCATTCATCAACCCACTGGTCCAATTGATCAAGATCCCATTGCAATTGGAGATAATTTTCTTCACTGTCCACTATGCCACCAATCTTGGTGTCAGCTGCAAACTTACTAACCATGCCCCCTATACTCTCATCCAAATCATTAATGTAAATGACAGATAACAGTGGGCCCAGCACTGAACCCTGAAGCATACTGCTGGTCACAGGCCTCCAGTTTGAAAAACAACTCTCTACAACCATCCTCTGGCTTCTGTTGAGAAGCCAATTTTGTATCCACTAAATGCAACCAGAAAAAGTTACAGCTAGTCCATTGCAGTGTAAGTGGGGGTCTTTATAGGTGTGATTACTCTTTAGTAATGTTAAACAATGACTTATACACTTCTCAGATTTTAATTGCTATTGGCGATTTTATTTTACTTTTGTTTCTGTACACAATTTCACTTTGAATTGGCCAGTGAGCTACTGAGATGTCCAGTCATGTCGGCAGGGCCGAAAGATCCCGCCATCGAGAAAGGCTAGGGAAATCTGGCCTAATTTATGCTTTCTGGTTTAGATTCTGCACTTTACTCTTTAAGAATAATTCAGCTTGTTTGGTTCTGCTGGTTAAATATATTGCTTATCCAGTTGACAGAATACTGAAAGGCCTGGATAGAATGGACATAGAGAAGATATTTCCATTAGTAGCCATTATGTGGTAATGCTGGCATTTCCATTAGTAGGAGAGACTAGGATCTGAGGGCACAGTCTCATAGTAAAGGGATGACACTTTAGAACCGAGATGAGGAGGAATTTCTTCAGCCAGAGGGTGGTGAATCTGTGGAATTCACTACCCTCACAGAAAGCTGTGGAAGCCAGTTCACCTAGTGTATTTAAGATGGGGATAGATAGGTTCTTGATGGGTAAGTGGATCAAAGGTTACTGGGAGAATGAGGTTGAGAAACATATCCGCCATGATCGAATGGTGGAGCAGTCTCAGTGGGTCGAATGGTCTAATTCTGCTCCTGTATCGTTTGGTCTTACCTTATCACCAGTAGAGGGTATTGCCCCAAAATGGATCTCTGATCACAATATCTTCAAGTGCAAAAGCCATGGAAAGTCAATGGGCAAGTACAACGGTGTCCATTTGTCTTTGATCACAAAATTCGGCTATTATGTTTGTATTTTATGCTTTGCCATCCTAAGCTGTTATGTGCTTGAAATCGGAACAAAGTAATTCTTTTGAGCTTGATTGATTGATTAATCTCAATCAAGTGGTCATAAACATCACTATGTCAAGAAAATCATAACTTACATGAGAATTCTATTAGCAGTGTAAGATCACAGAACCATGTTTCTGGCTCATTCTTGACAAATCCAGGAGCAGTACACTGGAAGACTTTGGAATAAAAACAAAAAATGCTGGATAACCTCAGGCGACATCTGTGCAGAGAGAAACAGAGTAAACGTTTCAAGTTCATAAGACCCTCCTACAGACTCTGAAGAGGGGTAGAAATGTAATGAATTATATAGTTGGAGAGGTGGGTGAAGCAGAAATATTCTCGTTTTCTGATTTTTGTCACCACTGATGAGGTTCCAGCTCATCGGCTGGGAACCTCATTTCAATAAATTATCATATCATTAAAGGGCTTTCCCACTACATTATCCCCCACATTAGGAATTCCCTCCTTGCCGTCATGAAGTAACGTCATCAAGGTTTACAACTGCTTTTTAAAAAATGGGAACCAGGAGAGGGGAAACCTGCCAGAAGCACAAAGGTAAGTATAGCCCCCTGAAGGAGGGGTCATGACTACCCTGGCACTTCCCTATGTCACACTGGCACTGTCTCTTAGCCCCTAGCAATATCCCTGAAGTGCTAAGGCAATGCCAAGAGCGGCCCTTCTGGTGAGCTCCATTAAGGGTGATCTATGGTTGGGGGCTGGGGGTGGATGGTTCCACTTGTGCATGTGTTTGGGGGGGGGGGGGGGGGTCCTTTTGCATATGTGGGGGAGTGGGGTCTCTGAGTACTTGGGGGGAGGGGAGGAAATTCTTTGTTTCTAGTCAGGATTCCTAGTATTGCCAACCTTTTCTGGCCCCGCCCCGCTAGTATGATTGCATGGACCATGTCTGCAGCTTTCTTTTGCACAAAGTGTTGCATAATCTGCTGAGAAAAGCCAGGGGCTCCTGACCAGTTTTCTAAGCTCAGCCAGCACTCTGTACAGAAGTGGGAAACTTCTACCCATGGTCACTGAAAGCTCTTTGCACTGGAAACCTGGCAAGTTTTGAACAAGGGAAGAGCATCTTTCATCGAGTTGATGTTCCTCCAGCTGCAGCTGATGTTTATTTCAGTGTGCATCCCGAGAAATAGCCCATTGACTTGCAGAGATGTTTGGGATGAACTGCAAAAGGATTGCACCTTTTCTCACACCTGTTTTTGAAAGATATATTCCAGATGAGATGGTCAGGACACTTTTCCCCACTGCAGCCGCCTGGAGTGAAGCGTGCAGTGACACTCCAGGTGCGCAGGAAAGATTTGACTGGAGACGGCTCTTCTCAGTTGAACTACGTCTTCATGTGGTTTGAAAGTTCTCATCAAGAGGCATTCTGTAAAATGACTTTAACAGTCTGCTCTGGGAACCATCCAACAGGATCCACCACCTCCTCTTCTTGCAGAGTTTTAAGGACATTATGTGTGGACTGGTGGGCAGCCAGAATGCTGGACAGCCAGAATGCTGGACAGAATGCAGCTTACTGTTGCTCTGCCATTTACATACTCTGATCTCTTAATGGGCCACTATCAGCACCCTTTTTAGCTATGAGCACCACCCTTTGTCTTTATGTCCATAACATCTTTGTCAGTCCACACCCCCCACCCCCAACCTGACAGTATGAATCTCATCTTATTTTCTGTTGTCTTCACCTCTGACGAAGGGTCGTCCTGACGCGAAATGTTGACTCTACTCTCCCTCCACAGATGCAATCAGATCGGCTGAGAATTTCCAGCATTTTCTGTTTTTGTTTCAGGTTCCAACATCTGCAGTATTTTGCTTTTAGATTTATGTAAATTATGTATATCTATAATGAATGGTTGTTGATTTTTTCTGTAGTTCCAGACTTGATTTGCTTGCATTATATTAACTGACATAAACAAACGGTAGAGAAATAATCATGTTAAGTATCAATGACAACCTTAAAATTGCTTGGTATACATTTCTACAATTAGTATTCTTTCTTCATTAAACAATCAAAATTCGCTGATATGAGTTTACAGTTACAATGTAATGGTTTAATATGTGTATATTAAAATAAATACAAATATGTACAAAAATAACTATTTTAAAGAACAGTTCAGTTTAAGGGAGACACTGAATATCACAGTTTTTAAAAATCAACCTCTGAGAGACACTTCAGGGAAATAACCCCTGACATCTAATTCAGGAGATAGCAATCGCAGATCTCAGTATACATTGTAGATGCCTAAACCATAACAACTGCCTCTGTAATAGCTATCTCCTCTCCACCCAATGGCACAAATCGCTGGCATTCTTGTCAGATTTCCAAAATTGTGCATAGCACTCTGGACAGTCTCGTCAATGCTGCCTTTCAGGTCAATATACAGCACAGGACTACAGGACAAAAATATGCTGGAACTGAAGATATGTAGATCCTCTGCAACACAAGGAAGGAGCGGGTACAGAATGTAGTGTTACTTTGCATTATACTGAGAAGTAAATAAATAGCTTTAACGTGCTACAGAAACAAACTATTTAATATACATTTCTTCAAAGACACTGCTTATTTGGCACATATTGCCAAAGCATGAAAACGTCTGTAAAATCTGAGAGAATGTTTTCCATATTTCAATGGGCAGCACAGTGCCACAGTGGTTAGTATTGCTGCCTCACAGTGCCAGGGACCTGGGTTCAATTCCACCCTTGGGTGACTGTGTGGAGTTTCCACATTCTTCTCATGTTTGGGTGGGTTTTCTCCAGGTGCTCCAGTTTCCTTCCACACTCCAAAGATGTGCATGTCCGGTTAGGTTGATTGGCCTTGGTAAATTGCCCCTTAATGTCAGGGGAATTAGCGGGTAAATATGTGGGGTTACAGGGATAGGGCGTGGATGAGATTCATGTTGGTGCAGGTTCAATGGGTCAAATGGCCTACTTCTGCACTGTAGGGATTCTATGATTTCAAACTCTGTAATGAATCTAATAGGGTAAGGAATACCAAAGAAAGTATTTAAAGGGTGAAATGGTTTTTTCAATGATTTTGGTGAAAAAAATGGATTGAATGTAAATGAGATTTTGTGTGTTTCAAAGAAGCCAACTTTTCCAGTAAAGTTACTGTTAGCAGGACCTCCACTCTTAGGTTTTTATCCCAAAGAACAAATCATCATTTTTTTTAAATGCAAACTGATTCCATACTAATTGTTTCATTTCTTTGAAGGCTATTACAAAGCTGAATACTTTATTTGCAACGTGAATTCCTTCTCTTGAGAAATTGATTTAGAAATTAATATAGATTACAATGTCACATGATCTGTATTGTGCTCAAGCTTTCTCTTTATTATACCTTATACTCAGGACCAGGATAGAAATCGCTGCGATTCATAAAACACTCAGATCCACTGTACTACCACCTAGATACTCAGCACTGGCCACTGTTCCCATGGTCTGCTGGAGACCACACCTTTGTTCTATCACCTACTATCACTGGTCTCATAATCTTTGAAATTTCTCTGCTCTTTACGATCACTAGACAAGACTAGTAATTCAAATTAACAATTAACATGGTCCAATATATCAGCTCGGTCCTTTAAAATTAACATTTTGTTTATCTCCCTGAAGCCATTTTAGATGGAAGTGATCCTCAAGAAAATCAGCAATTAACTGTTGGATTTGCTTTTATTTTTACTCAAGTCTTTTTACTTGCAAAGTCATAGAACAAGTGCAAATAAGTGAAATTTTGGATAGTGCGGTGATATGTCAAATTAAGATGCCTTAAATTGTACAGAAGGCAGGCTTGCCTTTAGTTTCAATTGTATCAACAGGAAAATATACCAAGAAGTCCACTCGTTCTTCAAAGTAAAAATAATTTCTCCATTTTGTATTTTTATTTGCTCCTCTCCGCCTTTTCAATCAGGAAAGAACATAAGAAAAATGAAGCAAAACAACTTTACACGATTCTGGAAACATTTTTTTAAAACAATAATTACTTCCAATCTGCAAAGACTATAAAAAGATGACCAGCCTCTCTGGATGAAATTCGTTCCAGCTGGAACTCATTCTAGTGGTAAACCTTTTTCCAATGGTTTCTAATTAGACACCAATAGTTCAACACTACTGTGGGAGCTTATGCCGTTTGGGAATGGATGTGTAGATGCTAAAGCTTTTTCCTGTGTTCAGCACAATCAAAAGTGGATTTTTCATTGTTCCGTCCAGGTTATTTCTTGAAAGGACACTGCTGTGGTCAAGACAGTAGGATGAGATGCCAACTGTATAGATTCAAAATATTTTATTTTAGTTTTAAATTTGACCAGCTGGGCTGGATGTTCATACCTCATTGTCGTCAGTGCAGGCTTGATGGACCAAGTGGCCTCCTTCTGCACTGTAGGGATTCTGTGATTTAAATAACAATTTTGCAGATTGGGCCCTCAGAAATTACATTGTAAAATTACAATTTTAGAATGAGGTTGCCACTGCTGGAACAGGAAACCAGCTATAACGGTGAGCAAAGTGAATTATTCTGAGGTCATAAGCCCAACACCATGCCCACAGGAAAATTCTACCACAAACTCAAGACATTGACACATTCAAAGCAATTCCTTGTAACTTGTCATTCAAAGGTCTGGATAGTCAATGAGAGAAGTTAACCTCTCAATAAATACTATGTCGGATTGGGAGGCTCCGCAATGAAGGATAGGATAACAAAAATAAAGTTGAAGGAAGTAAGATGACAGCAGACAACTTGGATTTTGAAGCGTGTTGGTGAATTAATGGTGACTTCAACAAAACAAATACCAGCACATATTTTTTATAAATAGCCTAATGCAATGTTGCAAGGAAGTCGAGGAAATGAAGAAAACTTATCATTTTGCAAACCGCATTTATTGCTTCTCCAGGATTTCTGCTGAATTGAGTTGCAAATAAAAAAAAGGTACAGTTCAAGAACAGCAGGCGCAAAACCACTCCATATACATGAATTGTCTTGGGTGAGCCAAGAGATGAGGTGCAGAGCATATTGTTTGAGCCTGAGGTGAATTTGACAAAGACTGCTCACTATAGGTTGCAGGGCTATTAAACTTGATGTGAAATAAAGTGGTTGGAGAGACTGCAGCCCTCAGAGAATTGCAATTCCATCTTACAGCAAACCTAATCATTATAGGACATTGTCACAAATAACCTGAAACTAATTAAAAAATGTAATGCAGGCCCATGATGCTATAAATGTATTTAATGCTTTTACTTTATTATATTTATGAAGATTGAATATTTATTTACGAGTGAATGTTCAGAGTACTCCAGCCTGAAGATTAAATTACTGTAAAATCATTTAATTTTGTGGAAGTGTTAGTTAATTTGATCTTTTCTGGTTAATTGTAGAAAGGGGACATTCTAATCCAACAGATTAAGAAACTAAACTGAATATATCAAAGACGGTAGTTTACAAGACTGGCTAGATGGGAAGCCACATTACAAAAAAACCTTCATATATTGCTGCATCTTGAGGACATTTTACAATGAAACAACTTTCTCTGTTCATTGTTTTTTGTTACACTTGTGCTTTTGCACTAGAAATATGACCTAGCTTAATGCAGTATTGGCTACATATTTACAAAGCTATGTTTTTAAGATAGAACATATTGTATCCTGTTGTTGGAGGATAAAAGCTTCAATTTTTATAACAGAATATTTCTTGTGCTAAGGCTAAATTATTTTAACCATGTTAACATAGCATTGTTCATTCTGTTGATTCTAGACTATTGAAAATATTATGAGAACTACGTCCATTCACTGAATAATTGTTAAAATTAGCTGCCAGCACAGGAATCTGAAATAAACACGACACAAGGCAAACTGTGCTTCAGTGTTGGATTACATTACACATACAAGGACAGTTTAGGTTTCTTGCCTAGGTGTCACTTTGATTAATGCTGCTTTCCTTCAGGTGACCTTGAGGTCACATAAATACTGAAAAGCCTATCTTACTCATTGTGACGCTAACATGAAAATCATTCTCTAATTTACTTTGTAAAAAACTGGGGAAAATTCTGTTTGGGTCCATTGGTTAGACATTTAATCAAAATGGCATATGTTCTGCTGTAAGTAGAGAAAGGACAAAAGTGTGAACTTGGAGCCATTTTTGTGGTATATTGTGGATTTCCTGAGCATTGTTAAGGCAAAATGACATTTTGCTGAATCAGATTAAAACTCTGTAGAATACAAGCTGTAATATAGGATTCAACAAAATAAATCACAAAAGTAATCTTTATTGATACTGCCATTTTTTTTGAACTGGTGCAAAATGTTATATCAGTCTATAAAATATGAAAGATGAATATTCAGTTGCTTTGCAATGTACAAAATATTTTATGACTTCTTTGTACTCTGGCAGAGATAAATATCACATCAAGCAATTTTATGTAACTGAATATTTTCCAATATTGTCAGTCAGTACTGTTATCTCCAGTAGTCTATTAACAGTTATTAAGATCTATATTTCACAATTTTAAACAAAAAAAAATCACTGAGCGTTTGGTAGGAAGTTGTACTATTACAAATCTTGAATTCACAGTAAATGTGAACACGAGATTAAGTGTTAGGTACTGTATATTTATTTTTTCCAGGCAGGCACAGGCCCTATCATATTTATTCATTCATTCATGTATGGTCTGCCTGAAGGCAGGTTCTTGGTTCATTGTCTGCTGATACTTCATTCTGAGCCATTTTTTTGGCAGTTTTTTTTGTCAGTGATAGTTTGCTGTTGCCTTCCACTCTCAGGCAGGGTAAGGGGGCAGGATGCAACTGTACCTCAGCCAGAATGGGAATCAAATCCAGACGGTCAATATGAGTTTCATTCCTATTGAACCAACTGAGCTAAAACCCCTCCCCTTCCCCCCACCGTCCCCAAATCCATGGCATAAAGTGCCATTAATTTGCTGTCATTTATATAAATACTTTCACATTCCCATCAAGTTAATTGATTTGATTTATTGTTGTCACATGTATTGGGATACAGTGAAAAGTATTGTTTCTTGTGCACTCTGCAGACAAAACATTCATAAAGAAGGAGAGGGTATAGAATATAGTGTTGCAGTTATAGAAAAAGTGTAGAGAGAGATCAATTTAATATACAATAGGTCCATTCAAAAGTCTGACGGCAGCAGGAAACAAGCTGTTTTTTAGCTGGTTGGAATGTGTTTTCAGACTTTTGTATGTTTTGTGTAATCATTATGTCAAAAGTATATTTAATATATCTGTCAAATACAGCATACAGACAGAATGATGCTAGATTAACAGTCACTTGAAAAACAGCGATTGGGAGGGATCTTCCAATTTCATTTTGGCAGGAATTAGCATGGGGATGTAGCCACCCAGTCAGCAGTCCACAGATGTTCGGTGATACCGGATGATCACAGCAGTAGGCGGGGCTGAAAAATCCTCCCCATTCTATTGAGATACTGTCTGTGCACTGCAATCCCCAAATTTCATATTTCATTTGAGTTATTGTCAGTCATAATGCAGACGTGGAATTTTACCCTTGGATTTTTCATCTCTGGCAAGAAATTGCTCATCCATTGGCAAGTTTGTGAACACAGCTCTTGACTAATGGAATAGAACCATAAAATGCCTACATTGCAGGAGGAGGCCATCTGACCTATCGAGTCTGCACCAACTCTCCTAAAGAGGCCCTCTCCTTCCTCCCTCCCTGTCCCCATATCCTTGCACATTTAGCATGGTTAATCAACTTAACCTGCACCTTTTTGCACTATGGGAAGAAACTCGGCAACCAGAGGAAACCCATGCAGACACGGGGAGAATGTGCAAACTCCACACAGACAAAGGTCGGGATCGAACCCAGGTCCCTGGTGCTGTGAGGCGCAATGCTAACCACTGTGCTGCCCTATTATCTATCCTTGACTGGCAGGCCGATCAGGAATTTTTATTACATGCCCACCTGAGCTTAGCCACTGACGGGAGAATTCAATGTGACGTTACTATGTTTTGTCAGTGCTGGAACCTTGGGGGTGATTCCCCTGCCCTACGTGCCTCATCTCGAAAGAGTCCAAATGCGAGACAGCCCAAATGTGCTGGGGAGAATCCCCCCGCCGTGCTGACAATCTGGTTCATACCCAGCAAGGGCATGAACATATTTAAATGCTGACTTAAATACGCAGGGTTAGTTTAAAACCAGATTCACCTGGCTCTCAGGATTAATTGACCTTCCAGTGCAACAGGAACCTGGCACAAATCACTACTGGTCTCCACAAACGGAAAGCAGACGTGATGGCCAGGTTGGGGGCGATGACTCCGAGGCCATTGAAGTTCCTAGGTGGTCAGGGATAGCTGGATAGTGACCTGGCATTGCATCTTCCACTATCATGGTGCTTGGTTGGTGCTGAAAAAAGGTGGGACTTGAAGGGGGTCCCTGAAGAGGGGGTGGGGTGAGAATCTGAAAAGGGCTAGGCCTTAAGCGATCCCAAAGCAAGATATTGCTCAGTTGTGAGGGAGGCCTGATGCCAGCAATTGGGGGGGGGGGCTGCTGGTGGACCCGATGGCCCAATGTTGGTGAGCATAGATAGTGGGGGGGGGGGGGGTGAGGAGGAGGAGGTGGTTACGGTTCACTTTCATGCCTATGTGTTTGGCGGTGGGGAAACCATGACATTTAGTGATGGGGGAGCAGTTGGATCTTCTGGGGTCAAGGCCTGGGGTTGTTCCTCATGTCTGCAGGGAGTTCACAATGGTCGTGGGAGAAGGGGACCTTCAACTTTGAGATCTTGTGCCTTTTAAAAAGGATACCCCGATCTCTGGGGAGCCAGACTTGCTGGCCTCCTTTGGTCCTGCACATCTCTTTGATAGCGGGAATCTCCCCAAGCTCCAAACAAATGACTACAGTCGCGATTCTCTGAAAAAAGTGCTGCTGTCGGCAGGAAAGTTCCCGGTGGCTGTGGCAGCGTTTCCCAGACGCTAATCAACTCATGTAAATGTGTTTTCTCTCCCCCCTATATGAGTCACACTTCCTAACTCAACAGGGGAGTGATTCTCTGGAATTGGGAATCAGCTGTGATTCCTTGACAAGCAGTCACATCATTTAAACGCTCCCTAAAGCACTGCTCGTCACTGCAGGCAATAAGATGGCAAGAAGGAAGTTTCTGGCTGTGGACCTGGACTGTATGTTCAATGCCACGGAGGAGAGGAGGGTCACACGCTTCCCTTGCAGGGGCCGAAGGATTCCAGCCTGTGCTCTCAATCCAGCCTGGGTCACGGTTGTTAGTGCCAGCAGCATAACAAGGAGGACAGACTTACAGAGCCGCAAGATGATGAATGACCTCCTTAGAGTTGCAAGGGTGAGTATCCACTGTCTGCCTCTGGCATCCTTTAACTCCTTTCTGTGCCATTATACAGCCACCAAACACCCCATCAACCAACATCAACTTCAGAATCCCACCCAGCCCCCTCCCAGCAATCCCCCTATCTGGTTTGGCACTGTGCCAATACAAATGCAATCTGATGTTAATCCCCCAACCATACTGCCAAGCAAGTGCCTCTCAACATCCTGTTAATGTCCGCACACAAGAAGATCAGCTCAACACGGCGGGGAATGGGAGAAGATGGGCCACGGTATATCAGAAATCAGAGTGCTGGCCCCCTTCAAAGACAGATCAATGGATGTTGTGAGGGAGCTCCTGCAGTGAGCCATGGCAGACAGCGAGGTCAGCATGCAGCAGAGGAGTGAGTCCACTGCACCTTTATCCAGATGACCTGTCTCAAGTGAGTTTCCTCTCCCTTGTCTTAGTCAGACACTGACCCCATATCAACTTCTTCCCCTGAGCCTTATTTGGATATTGAGGCTGGTGAGATTGCTAAATTATCAATGATGATGGACAGTTGATAAGAGGCTCAAGGTTACTGAAATATCAGAAGGCACAGGTGCTCTCCGAGGTGAAGATATGCCCAGTGGATGATCAAGGAAGAACATCACATCACCTTTTTCCTGGCAAGTCGCCACACTCCATACAGCTGGACAGCTTTCAAATGATCTGATACTTCAACAACGAATGGCTGAGCATTAAGTCCCTCTGGGCAAGAGCCTGACCGGGGCCGACGGAGGGGGTCTGAAGATTTGCAATAGGTTTGACGCCTGGTAAAAATCCCATTTCAGCCCCGATGCTTAATTCAACGGGCCATCAGGAATCCTGTCTGCAGCCAGTGGCTCCAGTGAATCATCCGCTAAGTGGCGGTGAATTGGGAGCTGGATCGCGCTGACCCACCTAACAGAATTCTCACTGCTTTTCCTGCCGGAGATGATGCTTTGGGAGAATTTGGCCCATTGTATGGCATTTTTTCATAGGTGCATTACAAAATAAAACAACAGTGAGAAATAGGTATTCAGTTGATCAAGTCCATTCTTTCCACAAAGCATTCATTTAATTATCTACCCTATCCATGGATTCTAGTCAATCTTTAATTTCCTAAGGGCAATCTTTATATAAATATTCCTTAAGCTACAAAGGTAATAAAGTCAACTCCACCAGATTTATCTGTGGCTACATTTCCATTATTCACTTTGGCTTCTGTCGTTGGAAGATAACATTTTCCTACATGCCAAACTACAGGAGCAGAATTATGTGAATTTTCATCTCAATCCAACATGGTCAGTTATCTCTAGTCATATTTCCAATTAGGTATTTATCCAACTCCTTGTGACTCTTCATTCAGAGTGAATTTGACATATTCATTACTCTGTGTATTTAAAAAGTCTCTCGCTTCATCTTGGATTTTATGGGCCAAGTCTTGCAGTAGTAATGGTGGAGAAACTTCCAGAGTTGAATGGCATAACTCCACTGAAACTGACAGTATCTTTGGTCTTGATTTGATTTATTATTATCACATATATTAGTATACAGTGAGTATGCATGCTATACAGACAAGGCATTCCATTCTTAGAGAAGGAGAGGAGAGAGTGCAGAATGTAGTGTTACAGTCATAGCTAGGGTGTAGAGAAAGATCAACTTAGTGCAAGGTAGGTCCTTTTGGGACAACTTAAGATTCTCATAATAACATGAAAATGTCTTAAGTTACTTAGAATGATTGTACACTTATCCAAACACTTATCCTCTTGTTGAAGCATCTCCAGAGGGAAAGCCCTGAGGAATCAAAGAAGTAACAAAAACTTGCAGTTTGACACTGTTAATCTTGCTGTAAAAGTGCTGAAAAAGTTACATCTTTTTGAATGAGTTGTAAGTGCATTTTTAAAAATGTACCAAGACTGCTAAACACATACGTATGGAATGTCTGGTTTCTCAAGTGTTAAAATAATTCCATATTTTCAAAAACACTTTTTAAAAAAATTGTTATTGATAATTTAGCTTATATCTTAATCCATCAGAATCAGTTATTTCACTATCTTAAATTGAATTTAAAAATTAAGGAAAATCAGTACTTCCAATGTTCTGGTCTGGTTTGCTGGTGCCAGACTGCCTTGCTGGGCTGCCCTTCTGACTAAATAAGATATCCCTCTCCAGCCACTTACACTTATGCTGACAGTATCAATATGTTCCATTGTCCACACAATGGGTAGAAGCTGATGTAATGGATGCACAATTGGGGAATATATGATATCCTATCAAAATTCCAGCTATAATCATCCTCACTGAATGGCTTTATTTGAAATGGCATCTTTTTGCAGGTCTAGCAAACATTGTTATTTTAAATCCCTTCCATTGAAATGGTGAGTCTATTAGCACCTGGGAGGGTCATTTGGATATTAAGTAACTTCCCAGAGATGTGTGATCCTGTCTGTCTCTTCCATCCAGAAACCACACCAGACCTTACCTGACTCTCCTTGAGTTAATTTTGTGAAGGTAAAGTGTCAACATCCTATGTTGCTTTTTCAAAAGGTAAAGCGCCTTCTTCCCATCAAGATTCTCCATCATATGACATGACCGCAACAAAAGTAAAGTATATAACATTTCACAGATGTTCGCAAATATGTCCTCACCAGTGACCCAGACAAGATTACCCTAATTATTTCTCATTGGAATGTATCCTAGTATTTGGTTGGTTTTGTTGATATAAACTTTGCAGATGATACAAAATTGAATGGGAGGGTGAGCTGTGAGCGGGATGTCGAGATGCTTCAGCGCTTTTTAAAAATTCATTCATGGGACGCGAATGTCACTGGCTGGCCAGCATTTATTGCCCATCTCTCGTTGCCCTTGTTCAGTGGGCAATTGAGAGTCAACCACATTGTTATGGCTGTGGAGTCACATGTAGGCCAGACCAGGTAAAGATGGCAGATTTCCTCCCCTAAAGGACATTAATGAACCAGATCAGTTTTTCTGACAATTAACAATGGTTTCTGATATTTATTATTGAATTCAAATTGCACCATCTGCCATAGCGGGATTCCAACCTGGGTCCCCCGAAACATTAGCTGAGTTTTTGGATTAATAGTCTAGTGGTAATACCACTAGGCCATTGCTCACGCCTCACGCCCCCCACCTCCCCCCCCCCGCACCCAGATAGGCTGAGTGTGTGGACATTTGCATGACAGATGCAGTTAATTGTGAATAAATTTGAGGCTATCCACTTCGTAGCAAAAATAAAAAGGCAGATTTGAATGGGTGTAAATTGAGAGAGGTGGTTACTTACTGAGACCTTGGTACCCTTGTGCATCACTCGCTGGAACTAAGTGTGCAGGTACAACAGGCAATAAAAAGGCAAATGATTTGTTGGCCTTCATAGCAAGAAGATTAGGAATAGAAATAGGAATGTTTTACTGCAATTGTATAGGGCATTGTGAGACCACACCTGGAGTATTGTGTGCAGTTTTGATGTCCTTATCTGAGGAAGGATGTCCTTGCTATAAAAGGAGTGCAGCGAAAGTTCACGAGGCTAATTCCTGGGATGATAAATATAAGGCATCAGAGGTGCAGGCAAAAATTATTCTTACTAAATGACAGTGGGGCGGCATGATGGCATAGTGGCTAGCACTACTGTCTTACAGTGCCAGGGACCCGGGTTCGATTCCTGGCTTAGATCACTGTCGGTGTGGAGTTTGCACATTCTCCCATGTCTGTGTGGGTTTCCTCTCACAGTCCAAAGATGTGCAGGTTAGGTGGATTGGCCATGCTAAATTGCCCCTTTGTGTTAGGGGGACTAGCTAGGGTAAATGCATGGGGTTATGGGACAGGGCCTGATCGCGGTCGATGCAGACTTGATGGGCCAAATGGCCTCCTTCTGCAGTGCATTGATTCTATGGTTCTGTGACAGGATTTTACAGTCTATGTCACTTTATATGTATATGGCAAATCTGAAAATGAAGTGACTTATCTGAATATTTAGTGGTATTCTTAAAAGGTACATGGGGTGATAGGTGATGATTCTTGAATTAAGTGTTACTCCCATAAAATAAAAATAACATTAATATAAGCCTTAATAAAAATGCCACAGGGAGGAAATTTTCTCCGCATTTCATTGTCTTTCGTCACTATGCATTAATGATAAATTGTGGGCTCTTGACTGTGTGTGACTTTCCACAGGCAATTTTAAGATGATTATGTTATTAGACTAAATTAACTCCATATAAAAATACAATATGGTGTATTGTGAATTAAAGACATAAAAGATTAACCAGCCATATGTATTTGTTCAGGAGGTTAATTATATCTAATATACAGTAATGTATGCAGTTGTATGAAAATAATTGCATGCACTTTACTCAGATTTGATTCATACATTTCCAAGCCTATTGAGTTTTGCTCTGTTTCTGGTTTACGGAAATTAATTGAAGCCAATTGGAAAGTATGACCTGCACTGTGTCATAATTTCACCAAAATAGAGCGACAGAGAAAAACTACATTGTTGTAGCCACAAACTAACATGTTGAATCACAGCTTATTCAGATGTATTCACTACCTACTGTCAATTTACAAACCTAAGTGTAAAATAATGCTTTAGCAGCACAGTGATTACAATGATGCCTCAGTGCCAGGGACCCAGGTTCGACTCCCGGCTTCGGTCACTGTCTGTGCAGTGTTTGCACGTTGTCCCTGTGTCTGTGTGCGTTTCCTCTGGATGCTCCGGTTTCCTCCCACGGTCCATGCTAAATTGCCCATTAATGTCCCGGGATGTGTAGGTTAGAGGGAGTAGCGGGGTAAATATGTGGGGTTACGGGGATAGGGCCTGAGTGGGATGGTTGTCGGTGCAGACTTGGTGGGCTGAATGGCCTCCTTCTGCCCTATAGGGTTTCTATGATTTCTAGTGTGTTCTTGTAAGAGGGGAAATGGCTACCTATACATGCAAAAATGTGTGTGATTTTGAATGAATGATTTGTAAATGATTTCAAAAGAGCCAGTGTTTATTTTTAACCAACATGTGATAAGATTGGTACAAAAGCTGATATCACTTTTCCTGTGCTAAAATGTCTCAGTCCTTCATGTTGCACTTTGATCGTCTCAAATTTCATATTCATAAACAGCAAAAAGAGGGTGGGGTAATGTGAATTGCAATTGATCAAAGCTACACTGCCCCAAATAAGCAAGTGTCAACCACACATGTTGCATTCAGCTGTCTTCCCAAATAGATGTACAAAATCTGATGCCACTATTTCAAGAAAACAGGTGCTCTGTCCAATACTTATCCCTCAGTAAATATCACTATAAATAGATTGTCTGGTCATTATCACACTGCTGTGTGTGGAAACATGTGTGCAAATTGTCTGCTGTACTTCCACTGACTATACACTAAAAGTACATTGACTGGGAAAAGCCCTGGGATGCCCTGTGGTCATGAAACATATTATACAATTGTAAATCTATATTTCTTTAAATAAAAACAGCATATCAAGAATTGACAGAGGGGAAAAGCTATGAATAAAACAACACAGAAGTGAAGTAAAATGCTGAAAAGTGTTATGAAATTAATTTGAGACCCAGGGGACAATTTTCCAGCCCCTCATGACCCAGCACAAATCGTGTTAGAATCAGTAGGATCACACAGCACAGAAACAGGCCCTTTGACCCACCATGTCTACGCTGACCATCTATACCAACCTACACTAATCCCTTTTACCTGCACTTGGACTGTAGCCTGCTATGCCTCGTCCAAATGCTTCTCAAATGTTGCAAGAATACCTGTTTCCATCACGCTCACAGGTAGCATGTTCCTTATTCCCACCACCCTCTGGGTGAAAAAATCGTTCTTCAGATCTCCTCCATGTCATTTACTCCTCATCTTAAATCTATGCACTCTGGTCTTCAACACCTCTGCCATGGGAAAAGGATTCTTCCGACCTGCCCTATCTACGCTTCTCTTAATTTTGTACACCTCTAACAGATCTCCCCTCAGCCTCCTCTGCTCCAGGGAAACTAAACCCAGTTTATCCAGTCGCTCCTCATTGCTGAAACTTTTCACCCAGACAACATGATCGGACAACCTTATGAGGGGGTCCAAATGCGATTTGCCCTGGGAGGATCCCTTTTGGAATTATCCCCTCCCCCGTCCTGACGTAAGTTTATCATATTTAAATCTGCATTTAAAAATGCAGTGTCATGTTTTAGCCAATTCACCCGGCTCCCGGAATTCAGCAACCCACCAGCGCAACAGGAAGATGGCAAGAATCACTGCTGGTCTCCACAAATGGAAATCAGGCATGATAGCCATAGTTGTTTGGAGGGTGGGGGGGGGGGGCGGGGAGGTAGTTTGGAAGCCATTGTAGTCCCCGCACAGCCATGCACATGGTTGAGCAGTGTCCTGGCATTGCTCACTGGCACCCTGGCAATGCCACCTGGAAGTGCAAACTGGCATTGCCAGGATGCCAGGTTGGCATTGGCAAGGGGGCAGGGCCTGATGTGGGTCCCTGAAGGGCATGGGGGCCTTAGAAGACCCCACAGTGGGATATTGCTCACTTGGGGGAGGGGGTGGGCGCTGATGCCAGCGACTGGGGTTGGCCCAATGCGATGGATGAGAGTGGTTTATTTGTTTACTTATCTGTTAGTTACAAGTAGGCTTAAATTAACACTGCAATGAAGTTACTGTGAAAGTTCTCTCATCGCCACTCTCCAGCACCTGTTCTGGGTACACTGAGGGAGAATTTAGCATGGCCAGTGCACCTAACCAGCACGTCTTTTGGACTGTGGAGACCAGAACGGCTGGAGGAAACCCACGCAGACATGGGGAGAAGGTGCGAACTCCACTCAAGCCAGGAATCGAATCTGGGTGCCCGGCGCTGAGTCAGCAGTGCTAACCATTGTATCACTGTATGCACATGATGGGAGGGGGATGCCACCATCATGCCTGCATGGTTGTGTGTGGGGGCGGGGGAGCTGGGTTGACTCGCCTAAAGTGATGGGGAGGGGGAGGTTGCTGTTCGGCATCAAGGGTTGGCAGTGTTCCCTCTGTCTGTTGTTGGGGGGAGGGGGGTGGTGGGGTGAGGGTGATAGATGAGATATGGTGGGGGGATTTGCAACTTAACTTTGCACATCCCTTTTCAGGTGAGTGAGAATCTCTCCAATCTCCAAAACAAAGATTTAAGTGTGGGTGAATTGTGATCTGTATTGCACTGACCCACCCAGTGGAATCTGCTTTTCCCACTGCGGAGGACACTTGGTCACTTTTTGGGAGAATTCAACCCCTGATCTTTCATTTTAATTTTTAAAAACTTTTGAGCATTTTAATGTTAAAAAGCAACATTTACAGCATAATAAAACTGAAGTGTTTAAACTACTTGTACCATATTCATTTTGTTAAATGCAAGCCTCGAAATTACGTCAACATTTTACAGGGAAGCTCATTTTCAGGCTTGGAGATTTGAAACAATGTCTGGAGCCTCACGTACTGGTTAGGACATCATTTTTCTGCAACTGTTTTGGATTCTCCTGATAGTCTGCTGCCCATGTCCTCATTTGGACTCCAGAGCGGAAGCAGAGGATTCTTCCCTGCTGAATTCACTAACATTCACTAAGAATATAGAAACATCATGCTGTATGACCCCCTGTCCAATGCAGTAGAAAAACACAGAAATGTTTCAAGTGTTTTTTTTACTAAACGAAAGCCTTGAAATTACATCAATTGGTTTACTTTATTATTTTACCAGGTACAATGTGAAAGAACACATTGAAATGTATTTTAGTTAAAGCAACCACAATTTTATTTCCTGCTTCAGAAAAAGCAGGGGGAGGGGGTTGGGGTGGGGGGGGGGGGGGTGTGCGGTGGTTAAAGAAGACATCTCTCATGGAAATGTGAGAGAGAGGCTCAGAAGCTTTCTGACCTGATGCAAATGTCACTGTTAAGTTCATCAGCCATTTCTGGATGACGATCTGGTTGCTTGATCGCTGATGTCAGCAGTAGGTGGGTAAGATTACAAGAATCATATGGTTGAGAAGAGGCAAGACCAGTGCTTCTCCAGCTCCGTTAAGAATGGATTATCTTTTCCCTTACCATAGCTGGTCTTGTTGGCATCTCTCCCTCCAGTATTTCATTAGATAATTAAAAACGGATGTTCCTTCCTCTCTTGGCTCAAACTAATTTTCCCATTGGCTGGTTCCTCCAGATGCTGGCTGCAAAGGCTGAAGTGTACATTTCTGTGGATTCTCTTAAAGAAATCAGATGAACACATGACTCCACATCTGGGTGTACATCCATGGTATTTGGACAGTGAATAGACTCTATTCTTGAAGCTGCAATATGTGTTCCCGTATAAGAAATTTTCTGATATGAATTATGCTAACTATAGGGTTCCCAGCATTTTGGTTCTGAACTATTCACCTTTACCATCATACCATGTGGTAACTTGCCTTTGGCTGATGTGAACAATAATTCATACAATATTTAAAATACATTTAAAATATCAGCATACTTGTTTTAAATCATAATTACTTGTTTAATTATCTTACTGCATTCACGTGTGAGTAACCAATTCTCTTATCATAGAATCCTACAGTGCAGGAGGAGGCCATTTAGCCCATTGAGTCTGCACCAACCATAATCCCACCCAGGCCCTATCTCCACAACCCTATGCATTTACCCTAGCTAGTTCCCCTGACACTAAAAGGGGCAATTTAGCACCTAAGTTGCACATCTCTGGGCTTGTTCACATCTTGTTAGCTTATAATCTTGTTTTAAGAATAATTTTAACTCATTGCTAGTAATTCTGTCAGTACCTTAATGTCTAATTTCTAAAACCCTTCCTGATTTGTTAGAAGTTTTCCACACCAGCTTCCCAGCAGGTTTACTGGGTGAGCAGTCCTAACAGACAACCTACCCAAGACTATTTTGAAAGTTAATTGGAGCAATCCTGACTTACACTTGCGATGATATTCTTGCCAAATGATGCTCATCTACCAACAAAACCAATGGTATTAAAATGGCAAATGAGTGACAATGAAGTGGGAAATGGAGCAGTTTCATTTTAACTGACACATGACTCCTTTTCCATTGAACAAGAAAAATTAAAATCAGCTGAGAGTTCTCCCATTCCCCAGTCAATCTCCTCAGCTTCTCTCAAAATGCTGCTCTTTTGCTCCTAATGTGTAGAAATGCCTGCAATATTTAAATATTTATTAAATAGATAACTAGACATTGGGATTCATAAATGTCAAATTTTCAAGTGGAATCTTTATATTTTGTTCATGTTCAAAAATGGTTATAGTCGCTGTAACATTTCTGCATTACACTTGCACTGCAAACTCAAAATGACAATTTTTCAGATGATTTCTTATTTATGCTACTGGTGTTTATTAACCACCATTAATTCATTCCAGGAATCAATCAAAACGCCTAACAAAAATCCTGATTTCTTTGTATACCTGGCTCTCCCTTTCACACCCCTCCTTGCAACAGTAACCTCAACGTGAGCAATGCCAGAAAGATCTTCTAATACTAAATAAACAACAACACAAGCCTCAATGGGTTCATTGCATATTAGTGTAAAGATGTTTCAATATGCCTTTCCTTGCTGTCAATTCTTACATTAAACGCAAACGTTACTTGCAATGATACCAATAAAAATCATTTTTTTCTTTTTCTGATGCAACCTGTTTTTGAAGTACCTCATTAAAATTCAAGGAGACACTTAACAACCTGAACTAATTGGAGACACAAGGGGGTTGAGCTTTGAATTCAGTGTATTCCCTTATGGTACAATGATTTTTGATTGATTAATTAAAATACAATATCCATTAATTAGCAAATATCCAGAAATATCCATTCTTTAAACATTATAATGACTAATTAGTAGATATTGTATAGGCATTAGGCATAACCCTAAGCAGTTTGCACTTCCACTATACAGCATCTTTTCGGGGAAGCTGTAATATATGCATGACTTGTTCAGTATAATATTCCAGAATGGAAGCTTCTGGTGCAACTGTGGATTTACAAGAAACACACCACAATGATAATAAAGGACTTCGAGTGAGAGGAAAAGTTGAACAAAAGATGGAAATGAATATTTAAATATAAAAAGATGCTTAAAACAGCCATGACTAATAATCGTACATTTTAATGGTTAGTTTGCCTGAGGTGCCAACATATGTTTTGAGTAGTTAGCAAAATGTGCCATATGATAGCCATTGACAGCATATAAGGTAGTATTCATAAAGGTATTGGACCAAGCATATGAGTGAGTGTGTTAAACTACAGTATCAGAGGTTCATCATGTTTTATTTGCCTTGGGCCATTCTTCACTAGCTGGTCTTTAGAATGACATGAAATTTATTAAACTTTACCAGAAACTGACAGGCACATTCTGGCCTTTCTCTCTGAAAATGGATTCTGCCAATCTTGCGTGATTTTTATCAGTAGGCATAGGTAACTGCCTGTGAGTATCAAAATGTTTAAATGACTTCCATTAATGTACCTTTTTTTAAAAGCAGTATGGCCCAATTATTGTCTGGATCAGCTCATTTGCACTATATATGATAAATGACAAGTATAGTTTTTTTAAAAAATATAGCAATTCCATTTCTTCAACGTAGCTTCAAAATGTTCACACCAACATTCACTGTCAATATAAAAAAAAACGTGGTTATGAACTGAGTAACACATCATGTTGTAGTTCTTCATTTCCTTGCGCCTTGTTAATTCAAAGGTTGATTAAAGATAGTTTTGTAAGACAGCTGACCAGCTGTAACAGTGCTGACTAACTGACCAGCTATCCCTCCCCCTTCCTCCCGCATTTTTAAAAGCTGTTATCCGTCCCCTATTTGAACAAATAGCAGAATAAGCCTTGGTTATTACACAGTGATTACACATGCTAACAATTTGGCCTCATGAATTTTTCAAAGGAAACCAGACGATCATTCATGCATGCACCACAGGGCTATTGCTGGCTGCTACCATCAGCAATGGGCTGATAAAAAAAATGAAAAAAAAGCAGCAGGTCTTACAGTGACTGTTAAATCCAAGGCTGCAAGAGGTTATTAATTAGGGCACATTCATCTAATGTCAGTTAGTAAAAACAGTGTTGCCAACCACATGTCTCCTCCCATAACCATATCAAAAATAACTCTCAGTAAACTATATATATCAAGAGAATGTTGCTAGCTTCTACTGTTGTTCTACTGTTCAGATTTAACAAAATATCACGATTAAACCAAAATCCTGCAGTGATACTATTTCAACATTTTAAATTACATTGAAGAAACTAGTAGTTGCCTTTGAAAAAAATTCTTCTGTGACACAAGTGTAAACGTATCTGAAATTTTGGAATAAGCAATTTGAAGCTTTTGCTGTGATTTCTATATTTGCACATTTACAGAATGCCACTAATTATTTCTTGATAGCAATATGTAGTTTAATGTGATATGAGTGGATCTGTGGTCTTTCTCCTTCCAGACTATATAAACATATCAGAGTTTCACTCAGCTTCCATTTATCTCGTGCCTTGGAGTGTGTGCAGTGAAACACAATTAGCATCTGTTACTGGCTGTCTTGTATACTAAGTGACACAGGCTGAGTTATCTTTTATTGCCGCTTCACTCGACACTCAAGAAAAAGAAAGCAGCACATAAATGTGATTTCATTTCAAGATCACTTGAGCAATACAATGTTTCCAGGTCAAGATCTATATCTTTGCAAAAAGCTATATTTAAAACATACAGCACAAAACCAAGTCAGCTCTTTGTAGTATTCAAGCTCATATGCAGCAGTGCCTATTTCACTGCATTTTTTTTATTGTATGGTGTGCCCCTGGGGGAAAGAAGCAGGGCTGAGATGCCATTATTTCAACCTACACATGGCAGGTGCTGTTCTGTGGTTCCCCTACCATCTATTAATAGTGATTTCTTGTCTCTTTGTGTGAAAGTACAGGAAATAATAAATGAAAGCACCAAGTTAAGAAGCTAAGACCATAGTGTGCATTGTTAAAAAATGGAACAAGTAGGCCAATTTAGAAAAGAGCAAGGCAAATGACTAAAATAAAACTGAAGATTTAAAGCGTGGGCATTCGAGATTTAAAATACTGTAGTTATACTGTCTTATAATTGACCCTGAAAGCACCAGTAATGGGATGTTTTATCCTAAACATTCAGAGTTCCTGTTTTTCAGCAGCGTGAAGTTTAAAACATAATCTGTGCTTGTGTCCACAATAAAAAAAAACATGCCCGATATAGGGAGAATTATTTGTCCCAAGACATTTTCCAGTTCCTCCTATCAACTATAAAAGGAGAATTGTTAGGGTCAAATAAGGACTTATTTTGCATCACTCAGAAGTAGCACTGTTTGGACGGATGTTAGGGTAACCTCCCTATTGATATATGTATTACAAAATAGTAAAGAAGACCCTTTCAAAGCTTTTTTATTTGTGCCACAAGTGGACTTACATTAACACTTTAATGAAGTTACTGTGAAAATCCCTGAGTAATCACACTCCTGCACCTAGTTGGGTACACAGAGGGAGAATTTAGCACAGCTAATGCACCTAACCAGCACATCTTTCAGACTGTGGGAGGAAACCGGAGCACCCGGAGGAAACCCTTGCAAACAGAGGAAGAATCTGCAGACTCCGCACAGACAGTGACCCAAGCTGGGAACTGAAGCTGGGTCCTCACTCTGTGAGGCAGCAGTGCTAACCACTGTGCCGCCTTTTTTAAGCAAAGTACTGGAATTGCCCTTCTCGTTTATTAAATATTGCAAGGAATGTGTCCTTATAAATAATTTGGAACAGCTCTTAATAGAATTTTAGTCATTGACTTGCTTTGTACCACTTCCAACTCTTGTGTGAATTAATGTTTCCCAGGTAAGGTAGGAAGCTTGGGAAACTTCACATTGTGCTTATGCATGAAGTATTTAACAATGAATGTTTTGGTTGCAAATAAATTATTAAGATGATTCGACAAAATATGCCCAATTGATTCAAGATTTGCTTGCACCTCTGAAGACAGTCGGTAATTAGCAATTTGCCTGGATGAGGGTTCCCTCTATTGGAGTGAAGGACCCGAGTTTACTGCTGAAGAAATGAATTTCTCTCTTTGCACTTTCACCATTTTTGCAGTTAGATTATCAGTTATCAATGGACAATGGACTACTCTTCTTGGAAAAGCAGATATTCAACCACTTTTTTGTTCCCTTCTGAAGACAGTTTAAGAAAATGTTCTACACAGAAAACAGCATCATGTTTAGTTTAGTTGTTAACAACTTGATTATAAAATTTAGCTCAGGCTCTATCAGTGTTGCTCAATAGGCAATGCCCTCCTGCGTGAAAAAACATACCACACTCACAACATAAGGAACATGACATAAAGAATGTTATATATTTTAGAATTACATGAGTGTTATATTTATAGAATTAATTACAGATGTAACACACTCAGAGCTGTGCCCTTGCATATATGCCTATTTAGAAAACCAGAACAAAAACGAAGTAGTTGACACAGCCAGCCTTCCGTCCATAGACTCTGTCTATACTTCTCCCTGCCTCGGAAAAGCAGCTAGTATAGTCAGGGATCCCGCGCACCTGAATATACATGGACGGCATGGTAGCACAGTGGTTAGCACTGCTGTTTCACAGCTCCAGGGACCTGGGTTCAATCCCGGCTCGAGTCATTGTCTGTGTGGAGTTTGCACATTCTCCTCGTGTCTGCATGGGTTTTCTCCAGGTACTCCAGTTTCCTCCCACAGTCCAATGATGTGCAGGTTAGGTTGACTGGCCATGCTAAAATTGCCCCTTGGTGTCCTGGGATGTGTAGGTTAGAGGGATTAGTGGGTAAAATATGTAAGGATGTGGGGGTAGGGCCTGGGTGGGATTGTGGTTGGTGCAGACTCAATGGGCCAAATGGCCTGTTTCTGCACCATAGGGATTCTATGATTCTACTCTCTTCCACCTTCTTCTGTTGAGAAAATGATACCAACAGACTCAAGAACAGCTTCTACCCTGTTGCCATCTGACTTTTGAATGGACCTACCTTATATTAAGTTGATCCTTCTCTACACCCTAGCTATGACTGTAACACCAAGTTCTGCACCTTCTCCTTTCCTTCTCCCCTATGTATCCTACGTATGGTATGTTTTGTCTGTATAGTGCGCAAGAAACAATAGTTTTCACTATATCCCAATATGTGTTACAATAATAAAATCAAACCAAAATCAAATCAGCCTCTAAAAATCTGACATCTCAAAAACGTTAGGAAAACAAACAGCTTTATAACTTAAACTATAGTATGCACAACATCCTTTTATTTCTAATGGGCAGGAAAAGGAGTCATAAAGATTCAAAAACTCGAGGGTGAAACCCAAAGCTTGAAGTTACCAAATCGGTGTAATCAGGAAAGGCACAGCTATATCTTTATTTTAACAATTTGCTCGATGGCGTTGCCATCCCCTGGTGGTTGTTGCTCTTAATTCTTATTTCATTGTTGGAATCTGTAATCTGTTGGAATGTTACTATCTTTGAAACTTGGGCATGGTTCTCTTCCGTAGATACATTATACAACTACCAGTAGCATCACAAAGGATAACCCGCAAATTTCAAAGTCTACCAAAATCAGAGAGATAAAACAAGATGCAAGAGCCAACTGACAATGTGGGTCCGTACGTGGACTAGTTGTGCATTTTGGTCTGCTGTGAATGGGACAAACAAATCACAATTAGCCAGGGAATAGCATGATCAGCGAGGGACCAGCAGAGATTAATAAGGAACAGCAAAAAGCAATCAGCCAGAAAGCATTGAGAATTAGCCAGGAGAACAGCAACAAGAAGCTGTCAGGGGAAAACAACAAGCATTAACTAGTGAGAGTGCTACAACGGGTGGTCAGCTGGAGAGTTGCAATGTTTGTAGGACAGTAATAGGAAGTGGTCAGCAACAGTGACCAGATGGAAAGCTGCAAGGTGTGTCTAGCCTTAGAGGAAGAAGGAGTCATGCAATGAATGGAGAGGAAAACTAATGGGGCAACAGTGAGGATCACAAATATAAAATAGGAGAGAAACAGTACAGTTGAGTTAACTGATGACCATTAAATTCACCACCCCCAGAACTAGGTGCATGTCTAGTTGTAGCCTCTGTATAATGTAAGCAGCCCAATTGCTGGGGTTAATTAGGCAGTAAGTCTACCAAACCCATTAGGCACTGCCACTGTTAGCTAATGCTGATTTTAGCAGGTTAAAATTAATCCCAACATGTTCAAAATCATTTAAGATATGTTAAGTAATATCGTCTCTGAATTCAGTTCTGGAATAGTAGAAATATGAAAAGGAATATTCCACTTTTAAACATCAGTGTCCTGAGCTGTATTATCTTAATCCAAGGAGCATCTTTTAAACAACTAATGATGGCATATAGAAATTTGCTCCTTGAAGTTGCAACCTAAATGTGAATTGCTCTTTGATTATTTGGGTTTCCAGTTTTAACAGATTAGATTATTTTTCATTTTTGCATGAAATGTATCACATGGTCATTTAATAAAATCCTGTGCATACAGAAACAGAAATCCTTAGGCATGATGCAGAACATGGCATATGGTGTAATTTTTTTTGTTCTATATTTTCTTTCACTGCGTTAGGATTGAATTATTGCACATTCGATTAAGTGGCCATGACACATAGTTTACAAGTGGCTATTTTTATTTATTGAAACCCTAATTCAACTCTTTTGTTCCAGGTCTTTTGTTTGAAAACTTGATCCAAGTAGGATCTTTGTTAGAATAATTATGCATTTATTAGAGCAACAAGTGCACAATAGTGTAGAGGGAGTGTTGAATTGAAAAAGGATGAGTGAAGCCAATTTCTTACTGGGGATGGAATTCAGGGCGGAATTCTCTCATGCCGCCCACAGCAAATTTGGTGGCGGGCGGAAGTGGAAAGTGTAATAGGGTCCAAAAAGTTGGAAACCTGCCAGCATAAAATTGGATTGCAAATCTCCCAGTAGCAGGTCAGTCTTCCTGCTGGTTGGTGGCATAAATGCCAATTGCATCTCATGAATGCTTATTAAAATAGGTGCTGCTGGTGCCCTATTAGACCTTCTGATCTCGTGTTATGCCAGCATGAAATCATATTGGTCTAAAATCCAACTGCTAAAGAGCACCGTTTTCAGGTGATTCTCAGTTCGCAAAAGACTTTTGAGGAGAATGCCACAAAACATTTCTGCCATTGTGCTGCACTGCTACTGATGCACTGACAAGGTGGGGGGGGGGGGCAATGTGAAAGAAGAGCTGTGCAAGGAGAGGGAGAAAAGAGCGAGGGCTCACAGTTGCAGGCAAGGAGGTGAATGAAGAAGCTGAACAATGGAAGGCAAAAGGAAGACCGAGGGGAGGGAAGCTGGAGCCTAAGGTGGCTGCATGGAAAGCTCAAACACAAGGTAGTCAAAGGCTTGCAACATTATTTACAGATGTGGACAGTAAAGGTCCAAGTGGGACATGGATGCCTTGCAGGTGATGGGCTTGTGGTGTTGACTTTGCGGGGGTGGGGTGTGGCAGGGGTGGGGTGGGGCGGGGTGGGAACTGTGCTAGGGTGGTTGAATTGGGAAACAGAGACCTCCTTGAGGCTGCTAGCCTTTTCCCTCTGGGCTGCTGACATCCTGCAGGAGTGTAATATGAGTGTGAACTGTGGTGCTGGGACCTTGGAACCCGCCAGCTGACATCGGGCAGACAAATTAGCTGCTGACCCACCTGGAGATTCAGATGGGTGCTTGCCTGTGCATAATTAATGAGGGTCCAAGTGCAGAATCTAGATCCTGCTATTCTGGCCAATGGGACAAGCATTGCCAGACCTGCCTGCTACAGCACTTAGTATCAAAAATGGAGCATTTTGCACCTCACGTTTTTTTGACATTTTGAGAGCTGCAATGCTTGCACCCATCTGGTGTGCTTGCTTCATCGAGGATCCATATGTGGAGCAACTGGAGCTAAATGAATATACATTTCTGTGATAACAGTGCTGTGTTAGCTCATTTTGCTTTGTGTTGCCATTTGGATTGGGAAAAGATGTCCTAAGGGGAAGAAGTTAGAACCCACCGCAGCTATTGTTAAAGTAAATAATTATGTTACGATTCCTCACACCCAGTCTCCCTGGAAGAGTGCTCGTTGACAAATTAGAAGCTGACAACTTCCAGATGTCCTGGGTGAGCACCTGGAATAAGCATTAAACAGAAAGAATATACAAATTGGAGTCCAAAAAATAGTTTTGCCACTATTTTTCAACCGGAGGGTAAAGGAGCTCTTACATTGTTTTTGTATGTTTTAAATGTTGTTTATCATTAACAAAATGCTCATGTCAGTTTGAAATTTCTCCTAATACTTATTTTTCTGAAACATTTCTGAAGCCAGTTTATATGGTGTTTGTTTTTGAAGGATCGCATGCTTGAAGTGGTAATGGAAGTGGTTGGAAGAAAGCGGGTCAGGTAGCTCATTTATCTCCACATCATTCTTAGACACTTGGAGCAGCAACTGTCAAGGACCAATGTTATAACCTCAGCTTGATCCTAGTCAGTAAAGCAGGCTTTATCTGTGGCAGCCTATCTCCATCACAGGTATATTCTCAGTGGATGACAAAGTTACTGTTATGTTGTTATATCATTCCAAAACAATTTAGGAGCTATATTGTTCATCCATAGGGGCAAATTTTCCAGTTCTGCTTGCCACAGAATTGTAATGGGTGAGGGACAGATCACAGAAAAGTTCGTTGACCTCGGTTGGGATTTTCCGGTTTCAGGGTGAGTGCAGCCGGAAAATCCTGCCCATAATCAGAATGCCACATCACTCACTGCTGTAATACAGTCACTGTACAAAGCAGAAAAGATTTGAAGATTTAAAACTACTTCTAGCATCTGGGTAACTACTGTACAGACTCAAACCAAATCAGTTTGTGAATACAGGAATTTAGAAACATCTAGTATTTCAAATAACAGATATGTGATCTCAGTAGAGACCTGTAATGATTTCATTAATTTTAAGAAACTGCTGGTTATTTACTAAAAGCATGAAACCACAAGGTTCACTGTTAAAATCAAAATAACTTTCCTACAAAAAAAGTCAATAAAGAGCATGGATGAGGCTATTCTTCATTTTTGAAAATATGGTTTTTCAACTTTCAACTGACTGGAAATTCTGCAATTTGAACTGAGGCAGAGCAAACTGCTTAAAAGCGCAAGGCCACATTGCAAGGTGAAAGTAAGAAACAATAAATCGCCCATAGCAGAGAAGAGAGGCATGTTTCCTATAATCCAGTTACCCATCGAAATTCATAACTGTCTAAGGAAGAGATGCTAAAAATGCAAAGTACTAGATATTTGAAACAACGACTGCCACAACCCAACCAAAACCTCTTGGAACTATACAATGGGTGAAGTATTTCAGGCCAGGTTGCAGGCACTATAGATGGAGATTGCAAGAAAGATTTCAGCAGACAAAAAAAACAGGCTGAAAGCTGGGGTGTCGCCCTCTCTCTCATTTGGAACAAACATATTACCTAGTTTGGAAGTCAACATTACAATAAATCTACCAGCATATTGAGATCTCATAATAACTGCAAAAGTTTCCATATCTGACTGTATCCAAGAAGCCAGCTAACCCAAATAGCTGCAATCTATCAAATCTACATCTCAAGGACACTTAACCATGCATTCATTTATCGTTTTTATTCAACTCTAACTCCCTTTATTTCTGGTGACTGTGTATGTGTGGGCCTGAATGGCTGCAGGAGGGCCAAATTTTGACATCCAATTCATATTATTTTAGTGGTTAATAAATTTGTTCTTTCTTGACTCAAAAAAACCTTGTTCCATTGGCTCCTTATTCCTGAAATAGTTAAATATATTCCTATTTGAAAAAAGTATTTCCTTGTGTAAAAAAAAACTTAAAGCTTTGTTGTGACCAACCAAGGAGGTTCACTCCTTCTCACCTGGTCATAAATTAATAATTACAATCTATCTTAAATAGTCAGTTATGTTAAAGCTAATAAAAGTACAACAAACTCAAGTTATTTACAAGCTAAATCGAGCTCTTTAAATCACATCTCCTTCTACACCCATGAGTTGTAAGTTCCCAATAAATTCAAGTCAGATACCAATCAAAAAATGGAAGATTATCCTTCTTTAGTCTGAGCACTGCTTCAAAGATTCATACAAGAGTTGATGGGTGGAATTTTCTAGCCGCGCTCACCCCAAAACTGGAAAATCACGCCCGGGGTCAGCAAACCTTTGCATGGTCTGCCCCTCCACCTGCTACAATTCCCTTGGCAGGCGGGTGGGAAAATTTCACCCCATTATGTTCTGGGCCTTCCGTTTATTTCTGGCAAGGTTTTCCCTTCAAATCTCCTCTGCAGAGTCTCAACGAGCATCTTCAACATAGCTCCTTCAGCTCAGAACTCTCCACATTCTAATGTCTTTTAACCCTGGAGTTTTGCATCTAAAGTGCTCTCTCTCTCTTCCTGCTTGGCTATACCAAAAGTCCTACTCACAGTTAGGAGTCCTTTCATTAACATGAGGTTTACATTCTTTTAGCCAGCACGTAGAATTTCAACTGAACTCAGAGAGCTGTAGCCAGCTTGTTTTCACATCTAAAACCTGAACTGCTTGAACACAGAATCATACCCCTATAATGGAGTGACAATCTGCAATGAATGCCACTCCTCAGAAAATCTGGGCCAATATAAAACCAGATTCATGGTTACCATAACTTATGCTGGTTTTATTTTCCTTTGTTTATCTCCCAGGTGACCTGGTCACATTATCATCTACTGGAAGCTGAGCGCATTGTCAGAAACCATATCCAAGCAAAACCTAGTTATTAAAGGGGTAATCGCCACAATGCAAAAAATTGACTCCCTCCCAACCTCCCAAAAGCATATTTGCCATGGCAGAGAGTATAACGTTTCAATGTTATTTTACTGAGAGAAAAGTCTACAGAACCCAACTACAGTATTTACATTTGTTCTAATGGAAATATCTGCTTTGCTTAAAGTTGTTTCACTCAACTTTCACACCTTTCAGAAATGCAACTAAAATGTTAAACAAAGAATTAACTGCATGTGAAATGGGAATCCAATTTGACCTCAGACAGCTGAAGAAATTTTCTGGACCACCTAACTACTCCCAACTAGCTACTACCTCACCCAACTGTCACCCAACACAATTGGCACCCTACCCTCAGCTATGTCATCCACCTACCATCCTCATTCATCTGGCATCACATTCATTCTACCCATTTACCTCCCCCACCTTCCCACTCTACCCATTCACTCAGTCTCCACTCACCCCATTCACCCACTTATTCATTAACTTTCCTTCACTAACATTCATTCACTAACACCTATTCAAACTCCACATTTGATCTTACCATTTGGCTGCTAGTGGTATAGAAAGAGACTGTGTCCTTTCTTTCCCTTACCCCGTCCCATTTCCCATCCCCAACTCCACTGTGATGGGACTCTCCAGGGAATGCTGTGCTCTGCATTTCTGGGAAAGCCGGATTTGGAAGAGCGGGCAAGAAATGTAGAGCAGTGTTGAGATGGGGGAAAGTTCAAGTGGACTGAAAATCTGCAATGAATGCTACTCCTCAGAAAATCTGGGCCAATATAAAACCAAATTAATGTTTGGAATAGTGGTATTGCTAATATAGAGGCATTATATTATTTTTAAAGAAAGAGGGGTATTACGTTGTTTTTTAAAGATGATTTAGGAACTATATTGTTTACGCATTTGTGTACATACATCTTCACAATGTCACATCATTCACTAATCCATAGCTGTTTACTAAAGCAACATTATATTGTTCTACAGCACATGGTGAGCTCAAGAAAAATACATTGTGAAAACTCTGGCATGTGTGTAAAATACTGTGATTATTTCCAAATTCTGGGAACCATAAGTTGGTGATGCGTTCCCCAATCCAAATCAAATAGATGACTGATCTGTCAGCCGCCATGGTCAGATGTTTCACCAGGTTTTCCACGATTGGCATGACAAAGCAGACCAATATCATCACACCAGTGCAGTTCTTAAACTGCAAGGTGGTCCAAAGTGGCATTGGAATCTGAGGCATGATGTATCCAAGCTGAAGCTCATCTTGGCTAGACGTGGCAAATCTTTGGAAGACGATACCATGATAAAGCTTTCAACTATACATCACATCTTCCTTGTGTAACTTGCTCAGATATGGAATGCCATGGACAAGTGTTACAGTGTTCATCCAGCAGTAAGGATACTCCAATTGCAAGCAATAAAAGAATTAACTTCACAAAATAAATGAAAGAAAAGGTTTAGTGAAGAAACGTCATTACACCATCACTTGGGCTCCATCATGGGCCAAAAATGCTCTGCATAATTCCCACCTGCTTTCTATTTATACCTGGTCAGCTGACCACCAAACCACGTTGCCACTGGTAACATTATCTATCAGATCAGCTGACCCTCACAGCATGTTACCATTGGTTACATTATAACTTAGAGAACACACACCTACTGCCCAGGTTCATGGTGAAAGAAAGTTCATTTTGACAAGTTTTGAATATTCATTTTGATAAGACTCAAATCACTTGTGCCACATTAACATATTTTCAGAGGTGGGAAAGAAAATCAGAGGAATGACAAAAAATAAGTTTGTAGCATGGTACAATTAAGATATGGACATTGGGGGATATTGGAACAAAAACTGTGGGGGGGGGGGGGGGGAAGAAACAATCAAATTGTCCCCTTGATAATTTGATACCTGGATCTTAACCTGACTTCATTGCGAATGAAAATTGGGACAACTGTGTAATGGGTAGCCAATCAGATATCTCCTATCATATTCTAGTACCCAAAGACAAACTTGTTCCTCATGAATGAAATGAAGGCCATTTACACTTCGAGGTGGTTAAACATCACCTAGCCACGAGTCATGCAAAATTAATCCTTGTAGAGTTCATGACCTCTGGGGAAAGCTTATTGAAGAGTTGAAAGCATTCTGAAAGAAACATTTAAAATTATTTGAACTTCAAATGTCACTATTAGATGTTGCATTGTAATGTAGATGTGTTTTAATGCAATAATTCATCATAGGAATATGTACTGCCAAGGTAGGTTGATCCTTATATTGGCTGCATCGTGCAATTGTTGTTTTGCATTACAGTCCTTTTCGAATTGTCAAAAGTGCCGTAACGCATTGACAAATGTAAATATTTCCCTTTCAAATGTCTGGAAAGACAAAAATCCCTCACAAAATCATACATGGGTCAAGTATTCATTTTAGAAGTCACAAAAGTGAGCAGATTGAGTTTTCCACACAAAGATCTGGACTCTTGGGTGGAACTTAATTCTCCCTGAAGTGATGAGTTTGGAGGTGGTGAATTTGATCGGATGGGAGGATATGGTACCGACACCCTGCCACCAACCGATCTCCACCAATTATGCCTGTGGCAAGAAGGCTTATTCATGGCCTTCCTGCTGCCATGATCCCACACCAGATCCCCAAATGTTGTTATGATTTGGTTAGGGGCCAATTATCTTTCTTTTTGTTAAAGTAGACAAATTTTGAAATTGCAGTTACTTGTGAAGGAAATAAAGCCACAAGGTTCCACAGTTTTATACAAACAGAAGAAATTCCATTATAGTATATGAAGGTCACCAAACCAAACACTCATCTTTTACTCTAACACATGGCATTAACATGTGATAAACATGCATTTGTGGGCACTCTGTGGTCAAATATACCACAAACTGCACATCAAATGAGAGACATGGCTAAAACAGATCCTGAATTATCTCAGCAACCCACCCAAGCATTAGTAATCAATGTAAGTCACAAACTCTGTCTTCCTCAAGAGAGATTTTAGTTCATTTTCTTGGACAATCTAGCCCCTGATTTCCCTCAACAACTTCTCTATTGCAGATTCAACAACTGGTTGGCTCCCAGTTGCTCAATCACTTCTCCTAAGACTGCATTCGACTGGATTCACAGCCTGCACTAAAATTCCTAGCACAATTCTAGCTCTCTCGTTGACAGTCCCAATTGTTGTCTCCTTAGCAGACAACTGCCATTTATAGGCTTTTTTCATGCCCTAACAGCCAGCTTCATGGAACTATCAACAAATCACAGACATGATCCCAACACTCTAGCTTCTCTGAGCAGAATATCACTATTCCTGAGCCTTCATGAGCCACAACTCTTAGCAACATGCAGCTGCAAATGGCTCCCAGAGCTTCTCTAAGCTCTAGCCCTCTGAGTGGCCAGGAGATCTTGATAGGCAGGATTGCTACCCTTGGGAACCTGAATCTTGGGAAAGGCTTGATACTGGCCAGTTCCTGACGTGGACTTAATTTTGTTAGGCCTTCCCCAACGGAGATAAGATGGGATTCCCATTGGTTCTCCAACCAGCAGACGAGACCCTCAATGCCAAGATTAAACTTTGATTTCATTTGATTTATTATTGTCACATGTATTAACATAACAGTGAAAAGTATTGTTTTTTTGCACACTATACAGATAAAATATACAGTTCATAGAGAAGGAAACGAGTGAGTGCAGAATGTAGTGTTACAGTCATAGCTAGGGCATAGAGAAAGATCAACTTAATGCAAGGTAGGTCCATTCAAAAGTCTGATGGCAGCAAGGAAAAAGCTGTTCTCGAGTTGGTTGGTACATGACCTCAGACTTTTGTATCTTTTTCCCGACAGAAGAAGGTAGAAGGGAGAATGTCCGTGATGCGTGGAGTGCTTAATTATGCTGGCTCCTTTGCCGAGGCAGCGGGAAGTGTAGACAGAGTCAATGGATGGGAGGCTGGTTTGCGTGATGGATTGGGCTACATTCACGACCTTTTGTAATTCCTTGCAGTCTTGGGCAGAGCAGGAGCCACACCAAGCTGTGATACAACTAGAAAGGATGCTTCTATCGTGCATCTGTAAAAGCTGATGAGAGTCGTAGTTGACATCCCAAATTTCCTTCATCTTCTGAGAAAGTAGAAGCATTAGTGGACTTTCTTAACTATAGTGTTGGCATCGGTGGACCAGGACAGGTTGTTGGTGACCTGGACATCTAAAAACTATTTGTTCAGGAAACCAGTCACCACTTACAAACACAAATGTGCCATTTTATATCTGATGAAGCAATAAACCTAGGGATTGCATGGAAACTCTTGATGCTGAATTTAGTTTATCTAATATGTTAGAAACCCTCTCATATTTTCTTGGACTTGAAGAATCTGAACAAATGCTCTCAATCAGACCATAGCCTAGGCTTTAAAGTTCTGAACAGGTTTATTAATAAGAATTTATCAGCACTGGTAAAGACAATACAATAATTTACAATATGTTACTGAACATTTAACTCATACTTCCTTTTAAGAAAGTAGCACATTTATTTATATCATAATTCTACTGATGTTAAACATGACTGGCATCCATGAGGTACTTTTTTCACGAGGCACCTTGTGGCTCAAGAAGTCCTAATGTTCTTGATCCACTTTAGCAATAGTACAGTAATGGGAAGAACTGACCTGAAAAAATGATCAGCTCGAACATGACCCTATGGTTGTTTTAGACAATGACATCTCAACTATTGCGAGTAGAGGACTTTTAGGAACAGCTTCATAGCATAACCAATCCTACAAGGTAGACAATCCTATTAGATAAAACTGCAAGGCTGTGCTCCTGCTCTCGGTTTACAGGCAAAGACTGAAATGGGAGAATCCGTCAAAGAAAGACATGCAATGTTGGTCTGAGGGATCGGATGATCTCCTATGGGGCTGCTTGGAGTCAGTAGACTGGTCAGTATTTAAAAACTCTGCGACCAGCCTGAATGAGTATGCCACTCTAGTAACTGACTTCATTCGTAAGTGTTCACACAGAAGGCTAAATGCCAAAGAAGCAAACCCAGCTGGAAGCCATGGATGAACAGGATATCCACTGCTTGCTGAAGTCCAGGTCTGAAGCATTCAAGTCAGGTGACTCTCACCTACACAAGAAAGCCAGATATGATCTAAGGAGATCCATCAAAGACGCCAAAAGGCAGCACCGGATCAAGCTTGAATCCCAGACTCACCACACTGACCCCTGCAACCATGACAAGGTTGGCAAGACATAACAGGCTACAAGATGAAGACATATAAAATCACCAGCATCAATGCATTCTTCCTTGATGAGCTCAAAGCCCATTTCGAGCAAGAGGTCAGCGAGAGCACGCCCTCCACCCAGGAAGCCTTGGACAAATCTGTACCTGAGATCATCATTACAGACGTCAGAGCAGCCTTCTCGAAGGTCAACCCACGGAATGTGACTGGCCTGGATGAGCGCTCAGATCCTGCGTGCATCAGCTGACCAGGGGTATTTGCAGACATCTTCAACCTCTCGTTACAACAATCTGAGGTTCCTATCTGATTCAAGGAGGTGACCATCATCCCAGAACCAAAGAAAAGCAAGGCAGCATGCCTTAATGACTATCATCTGGTGGCTCTGACACCCATCATTATGAAGTGCTTCGAATGGTTAGTCACGGCATGAATCAATTTCAGCCTCCCAGACTGCCTGGGTTGACGACAGTTCGCCTACCGCTGCAAAAGGTGCACAGCAGACACCATTTCCCTGACACTACACTTAACTCTGGAACACCTAAATAACAAAGACACCTATATTAGACCCCTACTTATCGACTGCAGCTCAGCCTTCAACACCATTATTCCGATGAAGTTCACCTCCAAGCTCTGTGGTCTGGAGCTTGGCTTCCACCTGTGATTGGATCTTGAACTTCCAAATCTACAGTAATGATAGGCAACAACACTTCCTCCATGATCATCCTCAAAACCAATGCCCCACAAGGCTGTGTCCTCAGCCCCTTATACTGCTGGTGTACACCTAAAACTGTGTGGCCAAATTCCCCTCCAATTCGATTTTCAAGTTTGCTAATGGCAGCACCGTAGTGGGTTGGATCTCAGACAATGATAAGATGGAGTACAGGAAAGAGATAGAGAATCTGGTGAACTGGTGCGACGACAATGATCTCTTCCTCAATGTCAGCAAAATGAAGGAGATAGTCATCAACTTCAGGAAGCGTAGTGGAGGACATACCCCAATCAATGAAGGTGAAGTAGGAATGGTCGTGAGCTTCAAGTTGTTAAGATATCCAGACCACCAAATTGTCCTAGTCCTCCCATGCTGACACTATAGCTAAGAAAGCCCACCAACACCTCTACTTTCTCAGAAGACTAAGGAAATTTGGCACTTTCGTTTTGACTCTCACCAACTTTTACAGAAGCATCATAGAAAGCATTCTTTCCAGTTGTACCACAGCTTGGTATGGCTCCTGCTCCAGCCAAGACAGCAAGAAACTACAATGGGTCATGAGCGAAGCCCAGTCCATCACTCAACCAGCTTTCCACTCATTGACGTTGTCTACACTTCCCGCTGCCTCGGAAAAGCAGCCAGCATAATTAAGGGCTCCATGCACCCCGGATATATTCTCTTCCACCTTCTTTTGTCGAGGAAAGGATACAAAAGTCTGAGGACACGTACCAACTGACTCAAGAACTGCCTCTTTCCTGCTGCCATCAGACTTTTGAATGGACCTACCTTGCATTAAGTTGATCTTTCTCTACACCCTAGCTATGATTGTAATATTACATTTTGCACTCCCCTTTCCTTCTCTATATACGATATGCTTTGCCCGTATAGCACCAGAAGAAACGATACATTTCATTGTATACTAATACATGGTGACAATAATCAAATCAAATCAAAACTACATAGCATGCTGGAAAACCTCAGATTCCAGGTTCCCTGTGCACTATTACACTCCTCAAGTCACTGCCACAACCTGCTCTCAGCCCCACTACTCCCAGAGAGTGGAAACATTAAAATTTGCCCTTTATTTCAAAACACATGCAAACTATTGCTTACTTCAGTAATAAATTAGAGTTCTCCCCTGCACCACAACTGATTGTTCTGTTCAAGGTTCATGAGATATTTCTGTGTGTTGATGATAACAATAGTCAGTAATAATTTAGTGTTGTTTTAAAGGGACTTCTGCAGCTGAAAGGAATGGAAAGCAAACAGCTTTATTCTGGAAGACAAAATAATTCCAAGTTAGCATCTGCTTTTTTAAGTTTTACGTTCATTTATTGTCAGAAGTAAGCTTACATTAACACTACAATGAAGTTACTGTGAAAATTTCCTAGCTGCCACATTCTGGCACCTGTTCAGGTAAACTGAGGGGAATTTAGCATGGTAAATGTACCTAACCAGCACATCTTTCTACCATGGGAGGAAACCAGAGCACCTGGAGGAAACCCACGCAGACATGGGGAGAGCATGCAGACTCCACACAGACAGTGACCCAAGCTGGGAATCGAACCTGGGTCCCTGACACTATGGGGCAGCAGTGCTAACCACTGTGCCACTTTTCTTTGGTAGTGGTAACATGTAGTACCTTGTCACAAATTAGTGATGCACTGGGGAATCTTGGATTCATGTGCCACTACTAATATTTATTTAAGCATTTGTCATTTCAAAAGGAACTGCACATTAAATGAAATGAGACCAAAAGTGTTAGAGCACTGCCATGGCAATTCTATAGCCTGCTTTAACAAAAATCACAAAGAATGGCAAAAGAAGTGGGTTGTAATATCAAGGAGACAGTATTAGAACAGCTCTGCTCTTATTACTGCCATCTGTGTGATTGATTCGATTGCAGATTGATTATGGGGTGGATTGTTTTGTTTTGTCTTACACTTCACTGCAAAAGAATAACCTGTGAGCTCCAGTACATCCCCTTGGGTTATGTTACATCAGTGCATCTGCTTCACATCTCTAATAGAATTATACACTCCTGTAATTGATACCATTAGAAATAAATGTATCTTGGATTCATCTTAGCTAATTATTCACTGTAGCATTAAAGGTATCTTGTATGGGTAAATATATAATCATATAATTACATAGTTACTTAATCTGAGGATAGATAGGTCACACTGAACTGTTGACATGAGGGCACAGGATCAGCATTAATACTTGCCATTTATACAGACATGCACTGTGAGATTCATATTTTATATCTAATAAGATTCATTAATGTCAGTCTTCATTGAGATCTGTCACTACAGGCAATCCCATTTATTTAAGCAAGCACTCACAATTCCTTTGTACTTCTATTCCACTTGCACACTTCCTTGAAGAATAATTTCAATCTTGTCCCTTTCTTGTGTTCTACTGTTCTGCCAGGCTCCAAAATCAATTCACTTATTTTATTGACAATTAAATCACCAGCAGAGGCACACATTTATTAATACAATCTAACACCGGCACTGTGATGCGTTCAAGGCTGTTGATCGTTCCATTATTACTGCAGCTACTGAAAGACGACTTCTTTAGGAGTATTTTCAGTAGAGTTTTTTCCATTTTTTACACAACACATCCTCAAAACAAATACAAGACAGCTTGATCATTTCTCCCCATATAAATGTACAAAAAGATAAGAGGAAACCAATGCGGGTGATTCGGTATGTCCAGTATATCTGATACTTACACATGTACAGAAAGAAGAAACAAGCAATTGAATGGGGGGTGGGGGGGGGGGGTGGGGGGGGGGGGGGGAAGAGGAAAAGCCATGAAACATGGTAAAGTGATGCACACACTTGCATATACTCTATTAGAGGAAGTGCCACATACTCCTACACGGTTTTCCATCAGCTACGCCAGATGTTACAATCTGTGTGTTCTGTAATTCAGAAAGCATCCAATTTGGATTGGAGAATGCAGATTAGGAATTCCAATAATTTTCTGCCAATGCTGAACAGAAGGAGACTTATCACTAATCTCGGAGCACAGGATATTCTTCTGCACTGCAAATGTTAGGATATTGTACAGCCTTTTCTCATTGGCATCAATTATCATTTTGCCTGAATCAAGTCCACAGGATCAAACTCTAAGGCTGTATCAAATATCTTCTCAAGTTCTTTATGTTCAACCAGTAGGGTTTCAGGACCATACACAATGGGGGTGATTCTCCTAGCCCACTGCGCAGCGCCGCAGGCCAGGAGACTCAAACAGAGGCTATGTAGCAGGCTTCCCGCTGGGTGCCAAGGCCTCCACAAGTCTTCAAGTGCTAGATTTTCGGTACCAGAAATCGGCGCGGAACTGTACGGCTAATTTAAATACCCATTTTAATATCAATTCCGTGTAATTACTGGGTGTAGGACTGGCCCGCTAGCCTCACATCCTGCCAGGAGTGTTTTACTCCAGTGGGGTTTACAATAGCTCCTCACTCGTGGGGAGTTGGGGACATAATCTTGCTGGAGTGAAGGGAGGGGCCGAGGTCCCCAGGAGGTAAAGGTGGCGTCCCCTGGCATTGCCAGCTTGGCTCCCTGGGACTGTCCAAGGAGAAAAGTGACAATGCCTGGGGGCACACTGGCATTGCCCATCAGCATTGGGCAGTGACAAGGGGATAGAGGGCATGTGATCATTGGGGATGCAGAGCTTCTCTTGGGGGGGTGGGGGGGGGGGGCGGGGGGCGGTGCTGCAATCAGTGGGGTTGGAGGTCCTGCTGCCACTCTGCAGTCAGGCTGGGTGACAAAAGGGAGGAAGGCCAGCAATCTGGATTGGTGTTCGGGATTGCGGTGCTGGGAGTCAGGGCTGCTGTTGGGTGAAAGATCGAGATGGACCGGGGTGGGGGGTGGACTGAGCTGGCCAGTGATCAGGGGCCAGCAGTGCAGTCTACTGCGCATATGCTGATCTCCACGATGACAGATCGATGTATGCGCAGTGGCCCACTCCGTGCTATGTTGCCACCCTCTCCAGCGGGAATAAGCCCCACTCCCTGATTCTTGCATGAATCACACTAATGGATTCTGTAGTACAGAGTGTGGGAGATTCATTTTCAAAGTCCTGCTGAAAAAACAGTGGGATTTACTCCAGTTTTTACACGAATTCGACACTTAGAATTTTTTTGGTAGAATCACCCCCAGTGTATGATCATTTTTCACCAATTTACATTTACCTCCCCAGAAAGATACTCCCCGATACCTATGGAACCAAAGTAATCGATTAGCAAATTTTATGTTTTAGATCCTGTGTGAATATGTCAGAAACTCTGTGATCGTGCAGTGAATATTGATGAGGAGACCTGGGGCAGTATGTGGGAAAATTCCAAAAGAATTCCAGCCTGTAAGAGAATGAAGAAGATCCAAGGTGGGGAAGGGGGCATGTGGGGGAGAGGGAAGTCTCTCTTTGAACCTTCCCAGAGGCATAGCCTCAGATTTTGCCAAATTAATTTTGTCGCCTGAAAAGGAGCCACCCATAATGTCAACAATAGCAGGAACAGAGACATCAGGCTTAGACACGAAAAGCAACATATCATCCACGTGTAATGTGATCTTACGTTGCCTTCCACCTCAAGACAACCCAAATACCAAAGGATTATGTCTAATTGCCTCTGCAAGGGATGCAATAGTTATTGCAAACAGTAACGGTGATAATGGACAACCCTGCCTCATCCCTCACTTAGACTAAACTGCCAAGATCCATAATAATTCATAAGAATTGCCGCCAGTGTATTGTTATAAAGCACATGTATCCATTTAACAAACTGCACCCCCCAGTTCAAATTCCTGCAGCTTGTAGAATAAATAATTCTACTCCACCTGGTCAAGGTTGCCAAGCTTTCTATTGCCTGCTTTTGGAAGCCTTGAATAATACTTAATAACCTTCAAACACATTAAATGAATTCTGACCTTTTATGAACCCAGTCTGATCACCCTTGATAATCAAAAGGGTGGTGTTGTGGGGGGGGGGGGGGGGGGGGTGCTGTTGTGGGGGGCGGGGGTGGTGGATGGGGGGTGATTTTTTTCTAGATGCAATGCCAGTGTTTTAGACAACAATTTCAAATCTTTAAATTCCTTATGAAATTCACTCCCTAAACCATCAGGTCCCGCAGTCATACCAGACTGAAGAATCCCCCACCCCCCAAGGCAAAAACTACTTCCTCCTTAGAAACGGGAGCTTTTAGGGTCAAACTTTGGATTTCAGAAACTGTTGGGAGTTAAAGGGAGAAAGAAAACATTCCATAAGTACTGGGACATCTCCAGACAGCTCTGTTTTATATAAACTGTCATAGAAGATTTTAAATGCCTTATTAATATCCTCCATTTTAATCATCCCTTGGAATCTAACACAGAGGAAATAACCCGAAAGTATACTTTCTTCTCAGTAAGGACAGCCAAATATCTTCTTGGTTTATTTCCAAACTCATATACCTTTCATTTGGCAAACCTTATATACTCCCGCAGGCACATTGCGTCAACAAGGAATCCAGTGCCATTCGGATTGCATTAATTTCTCTCAGCATTGACAGGCTAGGATTCTTACCATACTCACACACTGTTTCAGCCAATTTTACTTCAAGCTGACACTATCGCTCCACATTTTATATTTTTTGTTGGCCGTATCCAAAATGACCAAATCCTTTGCAAGAGCCTTGCAGGTTTCCCACAGGATTGAGGGGCTTACTTCAGAGAGAGAGAATTGACTGAGCAGAAGAGATCAACTTCAGCCTTAAGGTATGAGATAAAATTATGATCCTTAAGCAGAGATGCATTAAATCTCCAAAATCAGGCAAATATTTGGGCAGGGGGTGGGGGTGCGTGGAGCATAGATATTATCAAAATACTTTCCACATGCAGCAGCTCCTTAACAATCACATACCTTCCCCCTTGATCCTTCAGGCAGTTCTCCTGTTTAAGAGGCACATTCGTATTAACTAAAGCTGCAACCCTTCAGTTTCTGGGCAACAAATGAGGCAAAATCATCTACTCCATCCTGTCCCACTTCAATTTCAGGTGTGCCTTCTCATTTAGATGAGCTTCCTGCTACAAAACTATATCAGCTTTTTTTATGGAAAGACAAATCTTTTTTCTTTCAATAGGATGAATACATTCTAGGAACAAAGTATCAAAGTAGCTACTCTCATTGCTTACCCAGCCAAAGAAAGTTTAAGGTGTGGACATTGACAAAATTACCCACCAAACATTATCCCGCCCCCACTCGGGCACGCACCAAATCATACTTCCCCCATTTCCAGCTATACCAGAAGAGGCTTTGACACATTATAAAAGATTTTTTCTCGAATGTGAGAATTGTCTGCACCCTTTCAGGAACCAATTAGTGATTCTTTAATCCCAGAATAATAAAAAAATGAAACCTTTAATTTTCATGGAGGTTTCCTTACCAAATCTAAGGCCCTGCAGGGCGATACAACCCTTCCATAATTACACCTTTCTCATCAAAAAGATGACAAGCTATGCCACAAAAAGGGTGAGTACAGAACACCCTTCCTGCATTCTGACCACTCCTATTAAGATGTTTGTCCACCTTCCAGCTGTGGCGCTCCTCATATTAATCATGATCAAAGCAAAGAAGGCCATAAAACACATATCACCATAATAAATGTATGAATGGAAAGGAGAAGGATATTTTTACACAGCCCCAGTGCTGTACAATCTGCACCGTGTATTCCTTAACTAGAAGTAGCACATGGAGGACTGTTTTCCATTGAGGCCGTAAGGAAGTTCCTGTCAATCCTAAGGATAAAAACTCACTGTAGTGATGAATTACTAGATCACCCCTGTCAGGATGATAAATACCAACACAGAGTCAGGAAGGAGTTATCATGATAAGGGATAGAGTCCGGATTTTACAGTGAACTGCAGTCTGCTACTCCAAATTATTGCTTTCCACGGAGTTCACAAATGCTTGGCTTTAGCCAGATTGTCAAAAGTCTTTGTAGACTTGTTGAATGCCATCCTTAATGTAGCAGGATACACCAGGGCATATTGCACTCCAATAGCTTTCATTTATCTGCTAACTTCATCACAGCCCTTGTGCCTCTGTTGTATTGTTACTGAGGAATCTTGAAAAATGGAGATCTCAGCTCCATCACAGAGCAAGGCCCCATTATGTCTAGCTGCCTCCAATACTCTTTGGCAATCCTTGAAGTTATGAAAAAACACAATTACGGGCTGGGGTTGCTGATTGTTCCTCAGCCTCTGAGACAAGGTAGATGTGCCTTTTCTAACTTTATGAGCCTGCTTTTCATTTCTAAACTAAAGGAAATGTGGAAGCCAGCTCTCAAAGAATTTAGCTAGGAGCTTACCCTCAGTTCCTTCTGGCAAACAGACAGTCCGGACATTTTTCCTCCGGCCTCGGTTCTCCAGATTGTCAAGGAACTCTGACAGACCACGCAGCTGCTTTTCCAAAGATTGGAAGCGGGCCTCAACCAAGGAAGCTGCATTTTCAACAGTAACAATTCTCTGCTCTGCTTCAGCAAGCCTTTTGCCAGTATTCTGCAGGTCTGCAGCATGAGCACTGATATTCTGCGTTAATAGACCGAGTTTTTTATCAGTGACTTTAATAGTATTAGCAGTGATCAGCTGTAATGCTTTCGAGAGTGCAGGAATGAGAGCTTCTGCAGCAAGTCATCATGCTGAAGAATTGGCTCCACTTCAGCTACTCCTGACTTGCCCTCTTTGGTCCCCTTAACGTTTCTCAGCATTTTGTCACCAGTGTTTAACCAGAAGTCTTTCAGGGACTTAATAAGGAGCTCTCACTCTCGGATGAGTTAACCATGAGCTGTGTAAGTGCGATAAATGAAAGGATTACAGGCCAGAGTTCACAAAAACACAACTATTTCTGTGCTTGCATCACGTGACCCCTGATACTGACAGATTTTTAAAGGTTTGGATGAGCAGAATTATTATGGGTGAAATTAGGAAACTATGATTATGTTAAATGATTTTCTTACATTCACATCGAGATGTGATTCTTTGCGTTTATCTTCATAAACAAAGACAGAGGATCAGCTTTAAATCCAATGTTTGGACTGAGGAATGTAGATGTTATTGAAGCACATGTTATGATGGCATTCATCAAATAATGACCTACATTTCTTGTGTGGAACATAAACACAAACACCTGATGAGCTGATTGGCCTTTCCTATGCTGTAAATATCGCATAATATTTATTTACAAGTTAGAATGATTATCTTATGCTGGGATTTTCTGTCCCCATTTGCTATGGGTGCAAATGGTGACTGGGATGTAAAATCCTACTGGAGTCCAAAGTCAAGATCAAAATCTAGAGGCCGGTGAAATCTCACGATGTGACTGTCCTCTCTCTCTGGCCAGTGATGCAATGGGGTTCCTGCCATGCAATTATGGAAACCCCATTTAAGTACATTTCACTATCATTAGTAGGTTTGCCAGCTGTATCCCCCCACCCCCAACATTCGGATCTGCCTCCTTGCAAATGTCACATCAGCGAAGGTTGCAACAGGTCTGGACTAGGCAAAGAGAACATGCTAGGGACACACAAGTAAATACAGCCTAGGAGGGAGGGCCCCTTGGCTAGGGAAACAGTGCTGGGGGCAGTGTCAATAGGTAGTGCCAAGGATCAGCACTAAGGGTCAGTGCCAAGGGGTCTTCCTTTGTGAAGATCTAAAGGGAGAGCGTGGTGTGACCCCATGTGCGTGAGAGGGGGATGGGGTTACCCCATGTCCGTGGAAGGGGAATGGGGGTTCTACATGTGCTTAGGGAACGGGCAGGGGTTCTCTGTGTCTCTGGGGTGGAGGTGATTTCTGTTTCTCTTTTTATTTTGGTTAGGTAAGGGCACCACTTAACAAGCAATGAGCTGCATACCACTTTTTGCACTTAACACAACACTTTGAAAACAAAACGGAAAATTCTCCCAAAATTTATTATTGAGGTGACATTGAAAATTACCCACGTGATGTAAGATACTCACGGACAGAAGAAAATGATGCATCTGGGAGGAATCAGGGAAAACACGAATGACTCTGAAATTAGGGCTCTAAATTATGTATAAAGATGCGTAGAATAAAATCTGCTTTTAGTGGCGAAATTAAGATCTTGAGGGAACATAATCCAAGTTTTTAAAACACTGAGAGACATAAGTAAATGACAGCAAGCTGCTTGGGCTGTGAGCCCAGAGTTAGAGCAGAACACAAAATTAACAAGCCTAAAGAGAAACTGGGGATTAGAAGAACTCCTCCTTTTGCCTATAACAAATATCCACTGCTTCCAAGCAGGTTCTAATATTAAGTTTTCATTTTAGCACAGTTTGTAAATTGAAGAATTACTCAAATAGTGCGGCCACCATTTTCATTTTAGTGTGATTTCTGTGTATCTGCCTAGAAGCCAATTCCAGCTACTCCCTTCTTGCCTCTCCTGACTTTCTCACTCCCTGCCACTCTCTGCCTTTCCTGACTCCCTAATTCATCCAACTGCTATGTGTCTTGTGTCATCATATAGCCTCAGTCTTACTTTCTGAGGACTACATGTTCAGATCGCTATGCTGAGCCACTTCACACAAATTTCTGAAGGCATTATGTGTTGCCTGACACACCAGTGTCTATCTAACATGTTCACTAAATACCCTCCCTCTGTGGTAATAGTTGTGGCTGTCCCAAACCATTTGTCTCCCATAAACTTCACTGAATCAACTAGTTGTATCATGTATAGTTCTTCATCACAGTCTTATGCTGAATACTCTCCAGTGGTTGTCTCCATATTGATTTGTCTATACTGTTTTGCTTTTTTCTTGCTTGTAAGTAAAATGATTTTGCTACTTGCAGTTAAGACACTGCTTTCCCCATGCTGGGAAATTCTTCCTTTCCTGCGCATGCTGTCCTCCGCAGTATTTGCATCCTGCCCTTTGTCTGTGATTGCTCTGCTCTTTCAGCTATACCTCTCAGCATAATGTATCTCCTGTTCTGCTCTGCAATATATTTGCTCTAGCTGTTGTTGTACAACTTCGGCATTTTGACATGTCCATGGCTTTCCTTAATGTCATTTTATCATCTCTAAGTGGACTTGCTCTCACTGAGGGGTGTCTCATGCCCAGGACCAATCTATCTTTAATCAGATCATCTTTTAGTTCTCCAAATTCAGATGATTCTGCTCGCTGCATTAGTACCATGACGTACCTGCAATAGTCTCATTTTCATTCTGAACCCAAGTGTTGAATACATATTGTTCATACACAACATTCATTTGGGGTCCATTTGATGGTATACATCTTTGCAGCATTTCACCCCCACCCCACCACCTCCCACAGCAGTGTTAACAGTATGACTACTGTTATTGATTTTGGTTAATTCATAAGTCTGTTGCGATTTCACAGTTCTGTTATTGTGAATGGCAAAGCTGCTAGGTTTGCCATATGTCATCGCCCAGTGCTACTGGAGATGGGATTGAAAAATTTACTGGAGGTATTTTTACACAATCAGTAACTTACTTGTGGCAGAAACAGAAAAATGCTGGAAAATCCCTGCGGGTTGAACAGCGTCTGTGGAGGGAGAATAGAGCCAATGTTTTGAGTCAGGGTGACTCTTTCTCAGAGCTCAGCCAACGTTTCGAGTCAGGATGACCCTTTGTCAGAATAGGTTCACATGCGGCTTTTGTCTGTGTCTCCTTTTTCTCTGCAGCCAATAATTTTGCTTGCAGCCTGTGTCGTTTTCTTTTGTCTTTTGCAGCCTTTCCACCTTTGGCTGTTTCCCCTTTTTTCAGCACTTCCTTTTGCAGATTTTGAACCTTTTTTGAGAGCTTGGGTTCTCAAGTGGCTTTCCTGCTCCTTTCGCAGGTTTAAAGACGTCTGTTTCTGTGAGAGGATTTTATTGAACTGAGGTTAAGTTGAATGCCTCGGGGTGGGGGGGGTGCATGCTCATAGCATGGTCACATGATCATGGAAAGCCTGAGGTGCCAATCAGATTGGTTATATTTCAAAACCCAAACATGGCCTTTTAGAAAGCAGGCAAAGGGAATTTGCGAGAATGATACCAGAATTGAAAAAGTTTAATTACATTCCAAGCAGGATAAGGCTATTTGGCCTTTTAAGCCTGCTCCACCATTCATTATGACCATGGCTAATCATCAAATTCAACATTCCCCCCTTACCCCCACATCCCTTGAACACTTTAGCCACAAGAGTTGTCTCTGATTTTTTTTCTTGAAATCACATAACATTTTGGCCTCAGCTACTTTCTGTGGTAGTGAATTCCATACATTCGCTATTCTCTGGGTGAAGAAATTTCTCCTTACTTTAGTCCTAAAAGGTTTACCCCTTATTCTCAAACTATGACCCCTAGTTCTAGTTTGCAAGATGAGAGAAACTGGGATTGTTTTCCATAGAGCAGGGAAGGTTACAGGTAGATTCCTGCTAAGCTGTGCAGGCATACAGCCACGTAACAGCCTGTAAATTATTGCACAGGCCCTGTTCTGGAATAAATAATCCATGTTTGTGTCAAAAGATCAAGTAACATTTTTTCTTTTCTTTTCTGTCACTACACAAGGTCCTGGAAGCTGGCCTACATGTCTGGATGAGACATTCAAATGCAAACAACATTTCATTTAAGGCGGCACTAAATGGAACAGAGGATTAGTGGCTGCCCTTATTCAAACACTTGCAAAAACTAGCTCACAATGCGTTTGCAGATGTCTCGATTGCAATATGTACTTCCAAAGAATGGTGCGAGAAGAATCCCCTTCTATCATGTGGGACATGTCAATGGTGAAACTCGAACACCATTCCATGTTAATGGCCTAGTCATCAGAGACCATTTATGGGGACAATGAAAACAGATACTTAGGTCACAAGCCAGAAACCAAGTTTCTAACAAAGAACATTTAAAAATACACATTTTTGGTGCAACTGGCAGGAAGCAAAAATAAGAATTCAAGACCAGCAAAGGACTATTCTTCAAGTTCATCAGGAAGCAAAGAATTTGGACTGACTATTGCCAACCTGAGTAATCACATCAGGTTTTTGCTTCAGGGGTTTGACCACACCTCAACTGGACTGAAGCCAGAGAAACCAACTACTGCAAACAGTAAGCCACATCATAAACCTCCCACCTTTGTTTCCTCCAGTGGTCCAAAAAGGAAATCACAGGCATGCAAAATTTCAAGCCTTTATCTCGAAAGAAGCAAGTATAACAGTGATATTTTGGATTCTTAATATCTAAGTGGATGCTACCTCTTTTGTAATCACCTTTTCTTGTGTGTTCATGGGTATAGCTGTGCAGGTAATGGCCCACAGAGCTGCTTCCCCAGGGAATCAACATATGTGTCCCAGTGCTTTTTGTTTCATTAGAACTGCCAAAATAAATACCAAATGTAGAGATAATCTTGAAAGCCAATTACTTTAATGCGATACTCAAAATTATTTGACATAATTTACTGTGACAAACAGACAGGCAGGAACAACATGATATTGACCTTTTCCTGAATTTTAATATGTACAACAGCCTGTTACAGTGATTTATACAGTTCCCGCCACTTAAACCACCAACACTAAAGGTAAATTGTTTAAATATGAGAAAAATACAAACCAGTTCTATTGTATTCGATTACAAAGTTGCCGCTTACAGCAGGTACTGGCGCATTTTGGCGGAAATGGGTAGCAGATCAAAATTGTTTAAAACTCAGTTATGCAGCACTGCTGCCACAATGTAATCAACAGCACCTTGTTAAGGTCCAAAATGCAAAATAGTTGAGAGATATTCATCTCCTGAGTCGGACAGCTGTCATGGTCTCTCCTTCCAACTGGACTTCCCTTGTTGTTCATTGTTCAGCTGTGTGATTGCACCTACCTGCATTAGATCTATTTCATTGATGTTGCGGTCCTTCTTTCTGAACATTATCGGTGTTGCAGATGGAAGGCTAATAAACCATTCCACATGAACTGTGAACTAATCATATCAACACCAAGATGTCCACTACAAACAGTAAGTACTGCAATCAAAGGCGGAGAGTGGGAATAAAGGGGTCTTTTTTAGGATGGCAACCAGTCACTCGTGGTGTGCCTCAGGTGTCAGGCGAGGACCACAATTTTTCACAACATACATGAACAATTTGGAGGAAGGAACGGAAGACACTGTTGCTACATTTACAAATGATACAAAGATACGTAGAGGAACAGGTAGTATTGAGGAAGCGGGGGGCTGCAGAAGGACTTGGACAAATTAGGAGAGTAGGCAAAGAAGTGGCAGACAGAATACATTGTGGAAAAGTCTGAGGTTATGCACTTTGGAAGGAGAAACGGAGGCATAGACTATTTTCTAAATGGGAAAATGCTTCGGAAATCAGAAAGGGACTTGGGAGTCACTGTTCAAGATTCCCTTCAGGTTAACGTGCAGATTCATTCAGCAGTTAGGAAGGCAAATGCAATGTTAGCATTCATATTGAGAGGGCTAGAATAAGCAGTAGGGATGTACTTCTGAGGCTGTATAAGGTTCTGGTCAGACCCCATTTGGAGTATTGTGAACAGTTTTGGACCCCATATCTGTGGCAGGATGTTCTGGCCTTGGAAAGGCCCAGAAGAGTTTCACAAGAATGATCCCTGAATGAAGAGCTTGTCGTATGAGGAACAGTTGAGGACTTTAGAAGGATGAGGGGGGATTTTATTGAAACTTACAGGATATTGCGAGGCCTGGATAGAGTGGACGTGGAGAAGATGTTTCCACTAGTAGGGAAAACTAGAATCAGAGGGCACAACCTCAGGCTAAAGGGATGATCCTTTAAAACAGAAATGAGGAGGAATTTCTTCAGCCAGAGTATGGTGAGTCTGTGGAACTCTGCCACAGAAGGCTGTGGAGGCCAGGTCATTGACAGAAATAGATGGGTTCTTGATTAATGGTCAGGGCTTATGGGGAAAAGGCAGGAGAATGAGGATGAGAAAAATATCAGCCATGATTGAATGGTGGAGCAGACTCGATGGGCTGAGTGGTTTAATTCTGCTCCTATGTCTTATGGTCTTAATACAACATTATTTTCAATTCTGAGCTAGTAATTCCAGGAAATATGTGACAATCAGTTTATTTTGTTTCTTGAAGATTATCAGCTGATTTTGTACATCTACGATATGAAAGACTGCCACTTTTTGACATAGAATCATAGAATCCTTAAAATGTAAAAAGGGAGTCATTCGGCCCATTGAGCTTGTACAGACAACAATCCCAGCCAGGCCCTATCCCTGTAATCCCACAGGGATGGCATGGTGGCACAGTGATTAGCAGGGCTGCCTCTCAGCGCCAGGGTTCAATTCCAGCCTTGGGTCACTGTTCTGTGTCTACGTGGGTTTCCTCCAGGTGCTCTGGTTTCCTCCCACTGTCCAAAGATGTGCAGGTTAGGTTGATTGGCCATGCTAAATTGACCCCTGGTGTCGGGGATTAGCAGGGTAAATACATGGGGTTACAGGGATAGGACCTGGGTGGGATTGTCGTCGATGCAGGCTTGATGGGCTGAATGGCTTCTGTCTACACTGTAGGGATTCTATGATTCTATGTCAATAAGTGGCAGTCTTTCACATCACGGATGTACAAAATTGGCTGATATTCTTCACCCAGAAACAAAATAATCTAATTGCCACATATTTACTGAAATTACTAGCTCAGAATGAAAATAATATTGTATAGCAGTCCTTATTGTTTATAGTGGACATCTTGCTGTTGATATGGCTTGTCCACAGTACATGGCTTATTAGTCTTCCAGACAATCTTCCTAACACTTCAGGGCAACTTAGCATGGCCAATTCACCTAAGCTGTACATTTGTCACATAGCCTTTGAATGGCTCCAATCTCAAAAAGAGTGGATCATTGTGCTTTGCAGATTGAATGGGCTTGCAAATGCCACATGGAGATTTTGGATGAGGCTGCTGTGCTTTTTGAATATTGTTGACCATTTTCCAGCTTATGAAATATGAACAGCATCACCAAACAACTCACTGTGTTATCAACAGCGTTACTGATGTTTTTCTTTCGCATGATTGGAATTTTACTTCTACTTTTACTGAAAAATATGATGAAAGAACTAATGAGCCTGTGAGCCTGTCCAGGACAGCAGCCACACATGAAATCCAGAATGTGGTTATTGTTGTGCCCAATGTCATGCAAGGTAAGAGATAGGAGGTTTGTAAGTGCAATAGTCACTGGAATTATGTGCCACTAAAACTATTAATGGTACAACAAAAATAAGCATGGAATCCATAGCTGTATCTGACTAATTCCTTACTGGTACACATATGTGGCAATTTCTGAGCATGCACAGCAGAGGAACTGTATCACCAATATTATCAGTAATGCAAAAAGAAGAATTTCATTATATTTGGGTTGAGCCTCTATAGAATCTATGAAATAAAAAATTTCCCTATCCTGATTCTAACAGCTTTGTGAAGTAAACTCATATTTTCAAGTTATGGGGAAAGCTCTTGGAATCCATCACAGAATCATCGAACACTATAGCACAGGAGCAGGCCATTCGGCCCACTGAACATGCACTGGCTATTTTGAAAAGCAATCCAGTTAGTACTGCTGCCTCACAATGCTAGGGATCTGGATTCAATTCTGACCTCGGGTGACTGTTTGTGTTGAGTTTGCATGTTCTCCCTGTGTCTGCATGGGTTACCTCCGGGTGCTCCAGTTTCCTCCCACGGTCCAAATATTTTCAGGTTAGGTGGATTAGCCATGGTAACTGCATGGGGTTATGGGGTTTGGGTTGCGGGGAATGGGGTGGGGGCCTGAATAAGGTGCTCTTTTAAAGAGTCGGTGCAGACTTGATGGGCCGAATGGCCTCCTTCTGCACTATAGTGATTCTATGCAATCTAAACACTCTCCTGTTATTCCTCAATATCCATATTCAAATTTCCTCCTTCACGTATTTATTTTTTTTTGAAGGCCACTATTGAATCTATACCCACCATTCTATCAGGCAAGGCAGTCCGTGAATATTGCCATTTGGACCATAGAGGGGAATTAATTCTAAACCGTGGTCATCTCTGATGTCTTACTCATATTTTTGTTGTGGAATATTTTAAATTGTTGTGTCAAGAAGGCAGGAGAAAGAGAAAATCTCTTTTCGCCACTGATCTGCAAACACAAAGAATCCTTCACACCAATGTCAATGTCAAGTTGCTATGATGCACTGATATTCACTAACTCTGCTCTCCTGCAAGGAGGAAAACCAATGACCATTTGGCTTTTGGGTGACATCCTTTCCGTTATGGGTAACGATGTTTCTAAAAGACACAACAGCAGCAGCTGAAGATTAAACAACAAAGCAGCAGATTGGTCAATGAGAGGGCCATGAAGGTTTTTAAAAGATTGCTTTGGTTGCTTTCAGAGATTAGAAGGGTTTCGCAATGTGTTTCGGAAACTGAGAAACCTACATGCCATGTGCACAACTTTGAAAAAATCTTCATTGGGATTCTTGGCGAACTGGCCCCGACTACATCACAGACTGGAGAGAAAGGGGTGAGGTGGACTGTCACTCTGACACATAGCGCTGGATTTTACATTCAGCTTGTGGTTCCACAGGCCTATACTGAAGCGGGCATAACATCCATTCTTGCTCAGTCCTGTCAACTGTCCCACAGAAGAGACAACCTCTCAGAAACGAGCCTGTCAAGCCCCCTAAGCATCCTATGTGTCTTAGTAAGGTCACCTCTCATTCTTCCGAACAGTCCCAATCTATTTAAGCTCTCCACCATCTCCTCTTTCATTAACTGGCCAGTTAAGGGCCTCAGTTGGCACAATGGTGGGTCAGTAACTCAACGTCCCTGCTGCTTGCAAAATTGTGGCAACGTGGGGCAGGTGTGTGGGCACCGGGAAAGGTGCCCCCACCATCCACCCCCCACAAACCTGCCTGCCTGAGAATGTAAGATTCTGCCAATAAGAACTGAATTTATCAATGAAGCAATCTCATCGTTAACACAGTTCACTTACGTCATCAGTGCCAGAATTCCAACATACCATCTTCAAGTGAATGACAAAACTATGATAAATTCTTCAGTCCAGTGCTCATCCTTAAACACCTCATCACATCAGGCTTCCTTGGTTCTAAGTGAGGATGTGAATCATTGGCCAGAATTTTACAGCCCCTTCCACCCAGCAGGTGTTATGACCCCATTAAAGTCAATGACAATTTAAATGTTCCGCTGGGGGAGACAGGCTATGGCCAGACCTGGTCATAATCACTTGAATGCAAAAGGCAGCACAAAATATGTACCCTCTTTCCTATATGACTCTAAAATTCATGAATAGCAGGGCTTGGCATAAATGCACATTCTGCTTCATTACAAGGAACTCAAAATCATTACAGACTAACCTACCCTCATAGCAAAATTCCTTATGGTGTCTAAATGTGTCATGCTTTGTCCTATTACAACACTGCTCCTAGATGCAACCTGATGGAAAAGATCATGAGATGGTTGACTATTCTTATGGTAAAATTCATTGGACTATGTTGGTCCTTCTCTCACAATATCGAGTCCCTGGGAGGAAGCCATTACTGCCAGCGTTTCATCCTGAGGAGTCTGGTATTGCCTCTTATGTGCCAGTTGCACGGTGCTCTGAGGTGGAAGGCCAGATGCACAGCTTCAGGCAGATTACCATCAGTGAATTGCATCCCCATTTATTAGGTTCATGGCATCGATTCACATCTGAAAAGATCCTAAGAGACTGCAGCTCACACCCTGGTTGCCAAGGTTTGAAAGCTAATACATAGGAGGCCGTCATTTTTTCCCCTGCTGTCACCAGAGCTGCAGTCTGTGCTTCCATGGAACAGAAAGCAACATTGATTGGCCCTGGCTGCCTCTGACATAGGAGGCTGGTACAGATTCCAACGAAGCCGTCATGGACACATTACTTTGCAAAAGATCACAAACTTCCACATGCCAAGCAAATTCTGACTGAAAACATCTTCATGCACTTTTCAAAACTAGTTTGTCAGAATTGTCCCTATTCCTTCATCACCCGCCATGTCTGCAACACCATTCCAGAGTCTGACAACTCCTACACCTAGGCCTACATTTGAGGGCCAAGGCTGTATCCTGAATTGTTTCAACTTCCACACTGCTAATCTCAGTCACACCTCTCAGTTCTTCCAGCTCCAGCTCACTCTTCAGTAGCTCCTGCTCTCATTCTCCTCCAGTATTCTAAGATGTTGGCTCATCTATCTATTCCATCATTTCTGCAACAGTGCACCAAACACACTTTAATTTCTTACCTCAACAATCCCACTGTCCCTTGCCCCCAAACCCTCAATGCTCTTTGAATCAAAGAATCCTTGAATCCCTAAAGTACGAAAGAGACCATTTGGTCCATTGAGTCTGCACTGACTCTCTGACAGAGTATCTTACTTCGGCCCTCTGCCCTGCCCTATCTCCCCACACACGTACCATGGCTAATCCATCTAAACTGCACATCTTGGGACACTAAGGGATAACGCAGAAAAATGCTGGAAAATCCCAGTAGGTCTGACAGCATCTGCGGAGTGAGACTAGAGCCAACATTTTGAGCTTAGAAAGGGGGTCATCTAGATTTGAAACATTCGCTCTACTCTCTCTCCACAGATACTGTCAGACCTGCTGAGATTTTCCAATATTTTTCAGTTTTTGTTTCAGATTTCAGCATCTGCAGAATTTAGTGTTTTTCTAAGGGGCAATTTATCATAGCCAATCCACCAAACCCGCACATCTTTGCTTCTAGTGTGTGAAATCCTTCCCTGACTATGCACAACCTCTTGGGTCTTCCAACTTTCAAAGGAAGCAATTTGGCCCATTGAGCTTGCACCGACAACAATCCCACCCAGGCCCTTTCCCTGTAACACCATGTACTTACCTCGCAATCCCCCTGACACTAATGGGCAATTTACCATGGCCAATCTGCACATCTTTGGAGTGTGGGAGGAAACTGGACTACCTGGAGAAACCCACGCAGGAAACGAGAGCAAGCTCCATGCAGACAGTCACCCAAGGCTGGAATTCAACCCGGGTCACTGGCACCTTGAGGCAGCAGAGCGAAAATTCGTTCATGGGACATGGGCATTGCTGGTTGGTCAGCATTTATTGCCCATCCTAGTTTCAACTGAGTGGCTTGCTGGGCCATTTCAGGGGCCAATTGAGAGTTAACCACATTGCTGTGGCTGTGAAGTCACATGTAGGCTAGACCAGTTAAGGTGGTAGATTTCCTCCCTTAAAGGACATTAGTGAACCAGTTGTGTTTTTCCGACAATCGAGAATGGCTTCACGGTCAACAGTAGATTTTTAATTCCAAATATATTTTATTGAATTCAAATTCCACCGTGATGGGATCCGAACCCAAGTCCTCAGAACATTAGCGAGTTCCTGGATTAATAGTCGAACAATAAAACCACTGGGTCATTGCCTCCCATACCACCATTCCGATTCTTTCCCCTCGAGTTGTATTTAAAGTGTGCAATCAACAGATGTTTCACATCAAGTCTAATGATATACTGAAAAAGCAAAACTAACCTGTCAATTTTTTCATTAAAAAACAATATTGGAGGGTTGATTTTCAAAGGTGCTCCTGCAACATCCCAAATTCAATTACAAGCTTTCATTTCTGATGAGGATGACATTTTCAATAGCATTGTATATACGGATATTTCCATTGAGGAAGATTTCTCAGTTGTTAAACTTTGTAAGAAAAATAGGTGGAAACTTTATTTTGTCACCTCTCCACGGGAGATTTTTTTGGAAATCGTGTACCTCCTCCCCACAAGCTATTTTCAAAGCTATTACCCTTACAAATCACTAAAATATGACAAAATGACTGATATCAAGTTTCTTAAACTAGTCACGAGGGGGATAAATGGGTAGAGCACTGACAGAAACATACTGTTCTACAGAAATGGCTAATGCATTTGCCAAATTATGCTGCTGGTTGAAGGGGATGTGCTATGCAAAATTATCCGGCTCGAGAGGGGCTTGCACCCCAGGGTGACATTCATGGATTATTCATACCTAAAGGTCACATGGCTGTACAGGCTTGATAAACAGGCAAGTACTGACTGAGCTGTCCAAGCGGTACTCTACCAGCTACTTTTAAAATCAGGAAAGCAGCCAGCATAATCAAGGCCCCCACGTACCCTGGACATTCTCTCTTCCACTTTCTTCCGTCGGGGAAAAGATACAAAAGTCTGAGGATGGGCAGCATCCGACTCAAAAACAGCTTCTTCCTGGCTGCCATCAGACTTTTCAATGGACCTACCTTATATTAAGTTAATCTTCCTCTACGTTTTAGTTGCGACTTTAACACAATTTCCTGCATTTATCCCGTCACATGAGCATTTGAGGACTCTGGGTCCATACTCGATGGAGTATAGAAGGACGAGTTGGGGTCTCGTTGAAGTTTACAGAATAGTGAAAGACCTGGATAGAGTGGATGTGGGGAAGATGTTTCCATTAGTAGGAGAGAGTAGGATCTGACCGCACAGCTTCAGAGTAAAGGGACAACCCTTTGGAATCAAGGTGACGAGAAATTCCTTCAGCCAGAGGTTGGTGAATCTATGGAATCCATTGCCACAGAAGGCTATGGAGGTCTAGTCATTGTCTGTATTTAAATACAGATAGATAGGTTCTTGATTGGTAAGGGGATCAAAGGTTACAGGGAAAAGGCAGGAGAATGGGGTTGAGAAACCTATCAGCCATAATTGAATGGTGGAGCAGACTCAATGGGCTGAATGGCCTAATTTTGCTCTTATATCTATCTTATGGTCTTTCCTTCTCCCCTATGTGCTCTATGAATAGTTTGTTTCTGTCTGAAGAGTGTGCAAAAAACAATACTTTTCATTGTGTTGTGAGGCATGTGACAGTAATAAATCCAATCAAATCACATTTCATTTGGTGGTGTTGCTCAACAATCCAGTTTTCCACCTCAAAATATATCATCTGAGTCCTTACTGCTTTAGCAAATACAGCAGGCAGCCAGCTACTCTCTTTCTCCATGAACAATCCCAACAACAGAAATCAAAATTGAGGGCTGGATTTAACGTAGGCAGCAGTGGTCACACAACTTAGGTGTGGGGGTTCAACCGAACTTCTAGAAGTTCAGAAGCAGAACCTAGGGCCAGATTTTGTCGTTGGCAGCCAATTACTGCTTGCATCTGAGCTGCCATCTTTATTAAGGACAGCTCAAGAGCTGTTGGCCCAATCAGTGTCTCGATAGATCAACAGTGCCACCGCTGGGGTTTCATCTGCAGAAAGAGGGTGCAATGGCGGCCAAGTACCTTCAATGTAAGGTACATTTGTTTGGGAGTGCCAGGAGCAGTCAGGCAGGCTACTGCAAGGAGGACGGGGATGGTTGAGGGCAGTCAATGCTGCTGGTACTAGGCTGGCCATTGATACCAGGACATCGCTTTTGGGCCAAAGGAAGTTTAAAAATGAGCAGCCCCTTCCACACCCTCCAAAGCCCACTGGGAGACTACTGGGGTTTACCATGGATGTTCCCCCAAGGCAGGGGAACACAGTGGTCAGCACTGATGCCTCACAATGTCAGGGACCCGAGTTTAACACTAGCCTTGGATAACTGTGTGGACATTGCACATTCTTCTCATGTCTGTGTGGGTTTCCTTCGTATGCTCCGGTTTCCTCCCACACTCCAAAGATGTGCGGGTTAGTTGGTTGGCCATGCTAAATTGCCCCTTAGTGTCAGGGGCACTAGCAGGTTAAATATGTGGGGTGTGAGGGTAGGGTTTGGGTGAGATTATTGTTGGTGCAGGTTTGGTGGGCACATTGGCCTCCTCCTGTACTATCAAGATTCTATGCGGTGGTGAAGGACGTGTTGGGGGGTAGGGTTGGGTGGGTGGTGGTGGGGAAGCTGCAGAGATATGGTTGGCAACACTGACCACTGGTAGTAGAGGTGGGAAGGGGCCCTTAATTGGCCACTTAAGTGGCCCGAAAGGGCTCTGTGTGGGCGGAGGAAGGTGCTGACCTAGCAAGGTAGCGCGAAGATGACAGGCACACCAGCCTTCCCACGCCATTTTGCCAGCTATTCCACCTCTCAGCCCATTGTCAAAAGCTGGTAAAATTCAGCCCCGAGGTTTCTTACTTGAGTGGGATTTTTTAATGTTGTGAGCGCATCAAATTGGACAGATCCTTGACATCCTTCCTGAAGCTGTGAACAATTTCTTGACCAATATGTAGTTTAAAGCACAATCATCACTACTGAAAAACTCCCTAGTTATTGCAATCTTGCAAAACATGTCGGGTGAATAAGCATTGCTGTGAAAATGGATGCTTGGAATTCATGTATAATTTTACTCTGTCCAGGGGATAGATTTTTCTTTCGTTCTTCAGGTGTGTGGTGTTGCTGTCAAGGTCAGAATTTCTTGCTCACTCTGAGGAGGTAGTGCCGGAGTACAGTTAAGAGTCAATCATGCAGGCTTGGGACTGATGTCAAGTACATATTAAGAGTGTGAAAGGACGGCAACATTCCTCCCCTAAAGATATTTGATTTTTACACTAAGCCAATATAGTCTTTTATTATGGGAACATGTTTTAATTTCCAGATTTATTTCAGCAAATTCAAATTCTCAAACTGATACGGTGACCATCTTGATTATTAGTCACGACCTCTGAATTACTGGTCCTATAATGTAAACACTACACTGATGTACAGTTACTGTGGTCATAGTTTGAAGATGAGGCTGATGGTGTCCTTCACAACATCATGCCACTTGAGACTGAGCAGATTTTCATTTGGTTACATCACGTGATAGCATAACCTCAGGATGACATTGGGCATTCCTATCCTGCTGTGTGATGAACAATGTTGCTATCAAGCACTGAAAAATTCAAACAGCAAATGGCCAAATTGAAGGGGGAGGGGGGGGTAATGGTACTGGATAATAATATTCAGATGCTGGACTGGATGAAGATTAACTATGGAGCGATTTTGTGCCTGCATTTGCCATGAATGTAAACAATGAGATAAGCGCAAAATCTCACAACAATCAGAAAATGAGATCCTCGCTGGCAAGATTTCATCCTGCGGTTTAGTCCGCCCTCACCGGTGACATAACAAGCGGGAACCTTATTTAAATGCATTGTAATATAATTAGCTGGTTGCACTGCCATGTTTCTCCTGCAGATTCCCCCTTGCAGATGTGACATCATGTCGGCTGGATTTCCAACTGCTTTTTAAAAACATGAAGCAATCAAGATGAACCTGCTGGGGACGCACAGGTAAGTATAGTCTGTGGGGAGAGAGGGACATGTCCAGGCAGTGTCCTGGCAATCTGGTAGTGCCAGGGTGACACCCTCAAGGAGCAAAGAACAAAGGACAAAGAACAAAGAAAATTACAGCACAGGAACAGGCCCTTCAGCTCTCCAAGCCTGTACCGACCATACTGCCCGACTTAACTAAAACCTCCTACCTTTCCACGGACCATATCCCTCTATTCCCATCCTTTTCAGGTATTTGTCAAGATGCCCCTTAAAAGTCACTACCATATCTGCTTCCACTACCTCCCCTGGCAACGAATTCCAGGCACACGCTACTTTCTGTGTAAAAAATCTGCCTCATACATCTCCTTTAAACATTGCCCCTCGCACCTTAAACCTATGTTCCCTAGTAATTGACCCTTCTACCTTGGCAAAAAGCTTCTGACTATCCACTCTGTCCATGCCTCTCATAATCTTATAGACTTCTTTCAGGTTTCCCCTCAATCTCTGTCATCCCAGAGAGAACAAACCAAGTTTCTTCAAACTCGCCTCATAGCTAATGCCCTCCATACCAGGCAACATCCTGGTAGATCTTTTCTGTACCCTCTCCAAAACTTCCACATCCTTCTGGTAGCGTGGTGACCAGAATTGAACACAGTATTCCTAGTGCAAGTGCAGTGCCTGGGTGGGCCTTTTGGAGAGCTCCATTGAGGGGTGTTTCCCTTTATGTGGGGCAGGGTGGGGGGAGGGGGTGGGTGGAAATTGCCCTGATGCTTGGTGGGGGGATCCTTTTTCCGTAACTTGCTCAAATGCATGTGGGTGGGAGCAGTTCCCCATATCTATTGGGGAGGAGCCCTGCCAACATGAAAGTGAAGACAACGCTTCCAGATCTTTTGTGCACAGAGAGCCATAAAGTCTGGAGAGAAAACTTGGCTGTGCAGCTGGAGAGCTGCATGCCTCGGCCAGTATTCGGTACGCAGAGTGGAAAATTCTGCCCATTCAGTAGAAAGAAAACTTGCATTCCTTTTACAGTTCACCACTTCTGTCAGCAGTTTCTGGAGGCACTCAATCCACAATAATTTGATATGTATATACCACCATTACGCAAAGTAAATTCAGCAGCTTGCTGAATTTATACCCACAGCAAGATCCCATTAACACCAAAATGATGAGTGACCAATTGACTTAATTTTGGTATTTGAAGAAAGAATGTTGGACAAAGAACAATGGCAACCCCAACAATGCGCCACTGCTTTCTGCACCATTGCGAAGTAAATTAGCTGCTGATATTCCGACACATACTCACAAGCTTCTGACACATATATAAGAATACTACCATCTGAGTTAAGCTAACATACAGGCAGTTGATTAAGAACATTTTTAGTTGGATGATTTCCCAGACCTCGGTGAGCTATTTGCTGTAGAAAAAAAATACAGCAAACCAATTTAATGACTGACGTTGATCTAATACATTTAACATTGTTTGGGTCAATTAACAAAGCAAAGAAAATGCTCAACTATATTGTCACATCAGATGATCGTAAGTGAGAGACCGTCACAATGCTCCATAACAAGCCACAGCTTGAATACCTCATGTATGTTATTCAGGTATCTGGGACTGTAAGGGCTAATATGGGACTAGGAAACCAGGTATCACCCACATTATGTTGCAAAGAGTCACATGGGAATAATAGAGTATAGTGGGTGAATCTGGTAGAAGTTGCCATGAAGATAGCACCTTGTCAGGACTGTGCCCTCTATATAGAGCTACGTGTTATTAATTAGCAAGTTATTGTTCAACCACATAAATCACAAAACCTCTTCATGGGACAGCATACAATTTTATACCATCATCCAATCTGAGATGCAAGGGAAACAGCTAAATTCTGAAATAAGGCTGCAAAGGACCACAAGGCTAATCCCTTGTCTCACGGAATGGAGCGTGAAGGAAAATCTTGGATTCTTTGCCCTTGGAAACAAGTGAGTGGGAGAGAAGGTCTACCTTTACAGAGATATATAAAGATACCAAATTAAGTTAAAGTTTAATATGGAAAACTAGCAAAGTCAAACTGCATGATCATGAATACAAACTGGATAAAGGCATATCCCAGGACAGAGTCAGGCAGCATTTTTACACAGAAATAATGGTTAATATCTTAAGTTATGATATGTTTTGTTTGGAAATGGGAGTTAAATATTGTGCAGGAGGGATATATGATTTAATGTAACAAGTTGGAAAGAATGGAATTCTATTGGAATGTATCTTCGTCAACTTGTATTTAATTAATGAATTATTGGAAATTAAATTTAATTTTCCTGAATTATCATACTTGATGTTGTTAGTATTTTACGAAACAATATGTCCCACCTGTCTTTCTAACAAAAGGTTGTTTCCTCACCATTTCTATAAAGAAAGTCATCCCGAAAGCCTTAATTCCAGTTATTATGCTAAAATGTTCATGTCGGTATTTCGAAAATGTTTAGTAAAAGAACCAGGCGTTCTTTTATTGCACACAGCCAGCATTAGTCACACACAATGGAATGAACTTGATCCCTAATTATACTTCCAGGAAACCTGAACAAGCTGGAAAGACCTAAACTACAAACCATTTACTGCACTACTGGGGATTCCGAATGGAATTATTTTAGTAGGCAGCTTTAGCACTCAATATTAACTTCCAGTGCAACAGAAGTATTTTATTTTATTTTACGTGAACACAGCAATGTATAGAATTTCAGAACTGCGCTCTCAAGAGAAATATTTGAGAAAAGAGGGGATAAATCAAACAGAAAGCTGGAACGCCACTGCAGAAAGTAATCTGAATTGTTTGTGAAACAATCAATACTACAAATGACGTTATGAAAGAATAAACAGAACTGATTTAAAATAAAACTTCACAGGGTTTGGACAAGTGAGCGTCTAGAAGCCTGTGTATGAATGGCAATTTCTCTTTAATGTGATGTGTGAAACAAATTAACCATTCACACATTTACTCTGTGCAACTAAAAATGTCTAAGTTTTTCTCCCTGTCCAGTCCTGCATGTTGCACTGGTTCTCGAGTCTTTGCTAATTCAAGCCAGGAACTGAACTGAGCCCCCGGAGTTGTGAGGCAGCGACGTTAACCGCTGTGCCACTATGCTGCCCCAACACCAAATCCTAACCACCTGGGAAGATGCAGAAGCCGCTAATAGTTACGACTCCTGACAGCACAAACCCCATTGGTGAATGTTGGTTGAGGTAGTGCAGCAAACGTGTCTGGATGTCTGCAGACCCATATCCAGATCAGTACAGCCACTGCCAGATCGGCATGTCTCTGTCAGTTGGAGGAAACTGGCAAACACACGCATTTTGCCTCACACTACACCTTATCTGCTCCTTCCACGATTCCATCTATCAAACCTTTACAAAATACACAAGTAAACGGATGCAAAAGCAAACCTTTGTGGATGCTGGAAATCTGAAATAAAACTGGAAAGGAATGCTGGAAATGCTTAACAGATCAGGCAGCATCTTGAAGTGAGGAACCGAACATTTCAGGCCAAAGACCTCCCATCAGAACTTTGATTTTCAATGTTAACCCTGTTTCTCTCTCCACAAATGCTATCTGACTGACAGAGCAGATTTTCATTAAGTGAATAGATTCCTTTTTTATTATTCATTTGTGGGACATGGCATCGCTGGCTGGCCATCATTTATTGTCCATCCCTAGTTGCTCTTGGAGGGCAGTTGAGAGTCAACCACATTGCTGTGGCTCTGGAGTCACATGTAGGCAAGATAAGGACGATTTCCTCCCCTAAAGGTGAACTAGATGGGTTTTTCTTACAATCGACAATGGTTCCATGGTCATCAGAAGATTCTTCGTTCCAGATATTTTTAATTGAATTCAAATTCCACAAGCCAGATTTGAACCTGAACATTAGCTGAATGTCTGGATTAATAGTCAAATGATAATAGATCATCACCTCCCCTGAGGATTCCCTGTCCAAATATCATGCCAGGAAATGACAGTACCAGAACACGTGATATTAAGTTCCAGACTACACAAGTGGAAAAAGGAGAAAATTTTAAAAAAAAGGACGAAGATGTAGAAGTAACCTTAAATTTCTGCTTTGATTCATATTATAGTGCAGTTCCACCAAAGTCCACCCAAGCACCCCTGCTAAATGATGAAGCTTTATACATACATCTTTCTGGAAAATTATGTGGATGTCAATATTACTTAATCATGAGCTGGACACCCTACTTATTAATAGATACAAAACAAGGGCAAGAGAGTTACTTAAGGTTAGGTGTATTAATCTTGGAGTCAAAACCAACTGTACAATTTGCAAAGTGATCTGGCCAAACAGCAACAATTAAACACTGGTTGACCCAGACTGTATCTATCTATAGAAATGAGACTTTGCTCTTCAGGGACAGGTTTATTGTGCCAACGGAATGATGTGTTGTGCATCATGTGGGATAATCTTCTTGTCCAAAGCAGTGCATTTACTGATCAGTGCTCCAGAAAATCTCGTAGCAATGTGATAAAAATAGGTTGTCCATGTGATGTTTGTCACAGCTCAGACACCAAACCTCTTGATTGGCCCGTATGATGATCTGATAAAGCTACTAGAGTGTGAGGAACACCCAACTCAAACTTGGGAAAAGTAGCTGAAAAAACTGACAGTATGAAAATACTTAGAAGGTAAAGGAACTACAAATCGAGGAAGAACAGAACGTAAAATGTGGCTACAGAGAAAAGCAAACAAAATATTCAGAATCTTTTGGAAAATCCTTTTAGCAGCAACCTTTCGCTTTGTCAGTGTTAGAACGTAACCGGTGACAGCTTTGTATCGGATGTAATGTGGCCAATGGTAACAAACTGCGCAAATCAGCTGACCCAGTAAACCATGGAACTAATTGCAGAACGATATGATGGTCAGCTGACTAGCTGACTCACTAGAAATAAGAACCTTTTGGGAATTGTGGGGAGCTTGGATTGGCCCAGGGCAAGGCCCCAAGTTGGAGTTATGAAGTTTCTTTATTAAACCCTTTCTTTGATTTATAAGTTGGAGTAAGTTTTATTGTCTGCATTTGAAGAGATCCTTCTGAAGAGACACTCAGCAACGAGATATCTAATACTTCCAACATTACGGACATAAAAGTGATGTATTGTGCAATAACATCTTTATAAAGCAACATTTATCTGATTTTTTGAATATGCTATCAGATCAGCTAATATATATTAAAATGTTCCATTCAGCGCATTATTCTGTCAAACTTTAGCATCAAATTTGTATCTCATTTGGAGATAATTGACTCAAACTTCATAAAAAGTAACAAGTCACAATTAAATAGTTTTATCATGTGCCAAACAGCAAGGAGCAAATAGGAATGAAAAGCATCTGTGTTGAAAAAGAAACTACAAGTTAAAAAATGACCTGTGAGAAAGAGGCTGAACAACCAGTTAATTTTACACAGCTTTTCAAATTCTTCTTTGTTGCTCATCTGCTTCTCCATCAAGCTGTAATTTTAATTCTGAAAGAAAGGCTTGGAATATAATAGTTAGGGAAAAGAACTTTCATTCATATATTCACAACTTCAAGACACCCAAAAGAGCTGATTCCCAGCGATGAGGTGAGAGTGACAGCCCCTGACATCAAGACTGCATTCGACCGAGTGTGGCATCAAGGAGCCCTCGCGGAGTCCCTCAGGATGGTGTCCTAGGTCTAACCATCATTGTTTCATCAATGACTTTCCCGCCATTATAAGGTCAGAAATGTGGATGTTAGCCAATGATTGCACGATGTTCAGGACCATTCAAAATTCCTCAGATACTGAAGCAATCCATATTCAAATGCAACAAGTCTGGACAATATCCAGGTTTGGACTGACAAGTGGTAAGTAACATTTATGCCATACAAATGCCAGGCAATAACCATCACCAATAAGAGGCATTCTAACCACCACCCCTTGACATACAATGGTGTTATAATTACTGAATCCCCCGTCAAGATCCTTGGGGTTATCATTGACCAGAAACTCAACTGGACTCACCATATAAACACAGTGGTTACAAGAGCAGGTCAGAGGCCAGGAATACTGCAGCGAGTAACTCACCTCCTGACCCCTCAAAGCATGTCCACAAGTCAGGAGTGTGTTGCAATACTCCCCACTTGCCTGAATGGGTGCAGCTCCAACAACACTCAAAAAGCTTGACACCATCCAAGACAAAACAGACCCGCTTGACTGGCACCACATCCACAAACATCCATTCCCTCCACCATCAACACTCAGTAGCAGCAGTGTGTACCATCTACAAGATGCACTGCAGCAATTCACCAAAGATCCTTAGACAGCACCCTCTAAACCTACAAACACTTCCATCTAGAAGGACTAAAGCAACAGATACTTGGGAACACCACCACCTGCAGGTTCCCCTCCAAGCCACTCGCCATCCTGACTTGAAAATATATTATCGTTCCTTTGTAGTCACTGGGTCAAAATCCTGGAATTCCCTCCCTAATGGTATTGTGGGTCAGCCCTCAGAACATGAATGGCAACGATTCAAGGCAGCAGCTCACTAGCACTTTCTCAAGGGCAATGAGGGATGGGCAATAAATGGTGGGCAGCCAGTGACGCCCATGTCCCACGAATAAATTAAAAAAGAAGCACCTCATGGCCTATGACTTTTTAATGACTGTTTTTTTTTAGTATAATCACTGTTACCCCAACCTAAACAGGTAGACGGGACTTTAATTTAACATCTTATCTGAAAGATGACACCTCCAAGAGAATAGCACTCCCTAGGCACTGCCTACTGGGTACCCTGCACTGAGGTGTCAGGCAAGATACAGTGTGTAAACCTTGCAGTGTGGCTGGAGCCTGGTGATAGCATGGAGTTGGGAACTGGAAAGAAAATGACTTCTGAGCAGTGGAATGGAAGGGCCATTGCCATTTCCAGCTCTGGGTCTTCTCAGTGGGATGTAGATGCAGATCAGCTGTTGTTTAGAAGTTGCAGGCACCATTCTGGGAATGAGGATTTCAGAGCTTCTGCAATTTGAAGCAAAGTGACCAAAGGTGAGTGAAAATCTCCTTTGCCATTATGATGAAATGCTGTGGCCCGTGTGAAATCAGTGTATACGGAAGTGATGAATGACAACGCTGCGATCAAGGCCCAGGAGAGGGACACACACAGTGCCTTTGCGGAGCCTGCTCGGACAGCACAGTCCCCTCTCTGAAATGGCCGCCTGTTCGCCTCAGCACATTTGCAGACAAGTGTGTCGTAGGCACTCCGCTCTGTGCGGAGTTCTACGGGAGAAATGGTTATTGGAGGACAAGCCTGAGTTTGTGCTACCATTGTTTTACAACAGGGTGCATTCTGGATGATGTGATCCACCCCCCCCCCCCCCCCCCCACCCCCAGTGGTGCCTCACCCTCCCACTCCTCTTCAGTGACAAAATCTCCAAACGTCCTGAGCCACTCCCTCCCAAAGAAACAGTCCACACACCAAGCAAGAAGAGGAGGAAAACCCTGACTGAAAGGCAACCCGCTTCCAACTCCCACTTTTGTATGAATTCTGCTGAGGCCAGCTTGGATTGTGCACCATCTGAATGAATGCAATGTCTTTATAAGTTTAAACTACCTCCTTAGCTTGGCTCCAGTCCCAGCCCCTTCCCTGGTGACAAGCACTGTGGCCTCCACTGTCACTCCTTAGCTTTGCTTCCTGAACAAAAAGGTAAAAGAGGTTTTTGTTGGCTTTGCTGCTTGACACTTTTTAAGGTCATTTATTGCTAGTGTTGTGCCAAACAAGGTCTCAGGCAGCCATTGCCGAGTTTCTTCCTGGAGAATAGTGACAGACTCAGAAAAATTCTGATGGCAGGGCTAAAAAATAGTGTTATCATTTCTCCAATGGAAACAGAAAGAGTTGGCAATGCTTAGCACGCATGGTGGCTTCTGCGCAGAGAGAAACATGTATCTATACTACTGTGTCAGAACTAGCAGAGATAGTGGACTGAAGTATTGCCTCGGTTCCTCTCTCCACAGATGCTGCATTTCTTGTTGAGTATTTCCAGAATTTTAGATTTTAGATTTCCAGCATCTGCATTACTTTTCTCTGCTGTTATATGCTTCAGGCTGGACATTTAAGTGTATTAAGTTTCAATTTGAAATGAAGAAGTATTTATCACTCAATGCAAAGTATATTTTTTCTGTTAACAAAACCCACTTGTGTGGATAAAAATAACACATTATTGCAGATGAATAGTTGGCGTTAACTTACTGAAAGGTTTTGCGATTTTTTAAAACTTTAAAGTGAAATCAGGAGCCGTGTGCCAAAAGAAAATGATGTGGAGTTGGACCAGGGTAAACACAGTAAGAAGTGTCTCAATACCAGGTTAAAGTCCAACAGGTTTATTTGGTAGCAAAAGCCGCTAGCTTTTGGAGCGCTGCTCCTTTGTCAGGTAAGTGGGAGTTTTGTGGAAATAGTTCAAGATATTCTCATTTGTACGTATGATTGTTGTTTGTGGTGCTTATGAGGTTCAGGTTCTTTGGATATTGTTGTCCAGACATTGCAGAGGGCCAGGTTGAAAGGAGTGGAGCTACTTGTATGATATGAATAATCAAGTTGTGTGCAACTGTCTGACAAAAGTGCATTGTAAAGTGAATACTGAAACCAGCACTTTCAATGGGCTTTATAAATAGAGGTGTAGAGAATAAACACCAATCTATTTTACTAAACTTATTTAAAATAGGTCAACACCACTGTGACCCAGTCCCCAAACCTGGGCATCCAGCATGTGTGAGTGGTTGGGCGGGGGGTGGGGAGGGGTGTGAAACTGGTCTGGGAACAGAAAACGTGATTGTAAGGTTGTTACCTCTGACAATCACTAAGCTGTGAAGTGAAAGAACATTACATTCAAAAGTGGAAAGGACTTTATATGCATTGGAAGAGAACATCCACTGGATAATGTGCTATACGTGGCATTTTACAATAGCGAAATGAAAGCAGAGTATGAAATCCAGAACTTTTTTTTCAGCCTCTCCCCATGCTTTCATTCATTCTTTGCAAAAGAGCACAGGCATCTGTTTGGCTTCTTGAAAGCATTAACTGATGTTGGAGCTTTCATTCAATCTTTTCAGAAGAGCTCAGCCATCTGTTTGTCTGTTTAAGGGCTCTAAAGTTTATTTATTTAAAGTTTATTTATTAGTCACAAGTAAAGCTTATATTAACACTGCAATGAAGTTGTTGTGAAATTCCCCTAGTCGCCTGCTTGAATCAATGCACCTAACTAGCATGTCTTTCAGTCTGTGAGAGGAAATCCAAACACCCAGACGAAACCCATACAGGCATGGGGAGAACATGCAAATTCCACACAGACAATGACCCAAGCCAGGAATGAAACCTGGATCCCTGGCACTGTGAAGCAGCAGTGTTAACCACTGTGCCGCCCTTACAGATGGTCGGAGCACTTGGCTACCTACAAATGGAATAATGAATTCCGTCCTCCAAGGTTTCTTTAGTTGTCTTGAGTTTGATAGATTGGCTGCCTTTCAATGAACTAATGTATTCTGCAAAGTAGCATTTATTTATAAAGCTATTCAGCAGAATACAAGCTTGATGCTCGACAGCTTTATGGACTTCTCAAAGAGGATAATAGTTTTTTAATGGCATATTCAATGATGTTTGTTTATTTTGACTAGTTCTTGAGCTTGTCAAAGAGTTCTAAATGTTATTAGAAAATGACTGAATTCTGTTATAAAGTGAACATTGGATAACTGGGTGGGCGGGGGGGAGTGAGGTGGATTGGGGGTGAGGTGGTAGGGGTAGCTGATTGAAGTGATGGGGTAGGGGTGGTGAAGTGATGAGGAGTTTATTGGGGAGGGTGATGCGGGTAAGGTGGTTGATAGGGCCCAGGAGAGTGGTGGGCAGATGGTGCTAAACAACAGGGCCAGGAGGTAAGAGTTTCTCATCATTCACACTGAATAGTCAGAACCACAGACTGGGTTCAAAAAATTCAGAACCAGAGAGTTCTGATCTTTTTAAAGCCAGTCTGTCAGAGTCAATTTCACTGAGATGCTGCACTGCTGCTTCTGATTTTTGGGCAGCTTCATGGGTCCAATTTTCCCTTCTGAAAAGCCAACCAGAAAACCGAAACTGCCTGAAGATCAATAGCAGCGCAGTAATTGTCAGGTGAGTGTTTGTACTTTATAAATGCTCAGTGAATTCCCTGCAAGTCTACAACAATTGGATGTTGTTTATTTGTGTGTGTGTGCGCGCATGTGTGTATTTGTGTGGGCATCTGTGTATGTGCATAATTGTGTGTGCGCATGCGCGTGCATGCATGTATGTATGCTTGGGGTTTGAAGGCTGTTTGGGAGTTGATGGGTGGTTGGGGTGATTGATAGTGTGGGTTGAAGGATGTTGGAGGGGAGGATGGAGTGGGTTGGGGAGAGGTCAGAGGGGCAGCTGGGGGAAGGTTGCAATGGGGGCTAAGGGGCATTGAGGAAGATTACAGGGAGTTTGACGAGAGTTTTGAATGAAGGTTGGGAAAGTTGGTGGTTAGGAGATGACGGAAGGGAAGTTGGGAGGGAGGTTTGAATATGGGTTGGGGAGGTTAGAAGGAACTTTGGGGGGATATATGGGGATTCAAAAAAGTATTGGAGGAGGTTGGGGAGGTTTAAGTGCAGGTTGGAGAAGTTATTGATGGGGTTGGGGAAGGTTGGGAGAGTTTGGAGGCGGGGTTGGGTGAGGTATCGAAACATCGTGAGAAAGTTGCATAATCAATATTGAAAATATGTTGTAGTACGGTGCAGCAATCAGTAGAGTCTTCAGACTTGCTAATCAAGAAAACATAGATATAACAGTGCACCATTTAGTCTTTGGTCACTGTCCTCTTAAAGGAGGTGTTGTGATTCACCCTACAGTATAAGTATCTCCCACTTTCTATGCCTTTTAGCTTTAACAAAGGGTCATTTGATCTCAAAACGTCGGCTCTTTTCTCTCCTTAAAGATGCAGCCAGACCTGCTGAGATTTTCCAGCATTTTCTCTTTTGGTATTAGGAAAATGTAACCTCTCAGATATCAATGGATTGAAGAGAGAAGGATTTTTTTTAACACTGACATTTGCTATGCTATCCATTAACAATCCTATTGAAACTGGAGTCTATTTTATGATTATAAGGATGAATAAGTTTTCTTTTAAGAAGTGTTAGTTGCTACATGGCCTTTATACTCAAAATTCATAATCTTAATAAATCTTTTTTCCAAATTCATGTGCAACAATTTGCATGAGTTACTTTTACAAGGAGGTAGTTACATATTGAAGAAGGATTCTACCTTCAAAATTACCATCATATGAAATGGCCTGATCACCTCATCACAGACAATTTGCTGAATGAATATTAAATTCTTACAACTAGCATCTGTAGGCAAAATGCAGTGTCAAAAATGATTATTAATCGTGCTTCATGTGTTAGATTATACTGCGATATGCATGCATTATCTCTTTAATTCAGGTATTGTTCCTAAAAGATAAATCACCTTTAACCCATCAAGCTTTAAAGAAGCAATTTAGGATTGAGCAGCTTAATGTGATAAGGTGGATGTGGTGAGCATTTCAGCTGAGATTCTATTAGTTCAAGATTTTTTTTCCACTTTTTTTGCCTTTCATTTTCATGAATATATTTTTGACAATGAATGGTACTGTGATAATGATGCAACAGGCATATTACACAATGTTACCGTCCAACTCAAAAGGTTAATGTCTGAACACAGAGATGATGAGCTGGGAATGTGTAAATAACAGTAATGCACAATCCTATTACAATATAATTTGACTATTAAGTCTATGAACTCACTAAAGTTTATTGAACCCAGCAGTGCACCAAACTGTGCACACATCTGGCATTTCATCTGGCACACATACTGAAGCAGAAATGTCACATGTATAGGGCAGCAAAGAATCTTATTAATTCCCTCAATTTACATATAAAATGTATCAAAAAAAAGTATTTCTATGCAAGGTTTGGTCAACACAGACATTTCTGTTTCTTTCCAGCGAGGTTGGATAATGCAAAAGATGCTTTAAATCAAAGCAAAACCATGGCAAAGCTCATTATTGCATTAACAGTATTTAATTATAAAATTACTTAACAATAAATCTCTGCTCATTGATGTCTTCATTCTTTAAATTGACTTCTCTTCCACAAAACTTTGGGTCGCAGCCAACTAATTTACAACTCAAGGAATGTACAGTTAGCATCTTCAAATCACTCCTGAGTTCAAACCTCATCTGTTGCACCATATGACTCTACATGATGTGCCCCCTGTAAGACCCACTCTGCCCACTTCTTATTTAAATTTGTTTTACATCTGTGTGATGTAAAACAAAATCCTAAGGCCTGGGTTCAAAGACTGAAAGCCAAATAGCTTGTAAATATGCACTTTCACAGACTTCATTAATGAGCACAAAATGTACTTATTTAGTAATGGGAATTGTACAGCTTGCCTCATAGCTGTAGCCAACTCCCAAATTGTCTCTTCGTCTAAGAGAGCTCCACCTCCTGGGGTGATTCCCTTCTTTAAATCCCAGTTGGTCACAGGCCATGTGACCCTTTACTGTATTTCCCTTAATGGGACAATCACCACATCCCTCCCCCTTCAAGTCTTTTATACAATCTTCAACAACTAATTCACTCAGTCCTAACTATTAACTAAATGTTATATGCATGAGTTATAAATTGAGTCTTTGGGGGGTGTGGGAGAGGTTGGGGGGAGGATTGGTAGTGGTACAGTTCTATTCCTTGTACAGCAGCATAATTCTGTTGTCTCAGATGTTTCAAAGGATCAATTTTAACAGGAACTGCAATAATGGGTGCCTTTTCTGACATAAGCAGTTCATCACTATTGGCTTGCATGGAGACATCAGTTATGTTTGTGACAGGTTGATCAGATGCTTTGGTAGTTACAGGTTCGAAATATTTTTTGATGGCAACACTGACTGCTGGAGTATCCCTCTATTCCTCAAGTGGTCCACATGTTTATGAATGATCTGCCTCTCCACATCTGTTAATACGGAAGGAGTCAGTTTTTGACTCAATAAATTTCAGGGATCCAAATTGATCCACTACCAAACTTTCCCATGTATACGGTTTCATTTACCGTAAATGATCGGGTTATATGATGTGAATCATGGCTTGTTTTCTAATTACTTTGGCTGGCTTCTAATCTTCCTGCCAAATTTGGAAACATGAAGCTCAGTCTCTTTCTGAGATGACACTTCATTCGCAGTTCTGCAGGTGGAACTCCTGTTGTTGCACATGGAGTAGTACAATAGCTAAGGGGGAATCATGAGATTTTGGTCTCCAACATGTCCCTTGACAGTTCCTTTAGGCCAGACTTAAAAGTTTGGCACGTTCTCTCAGTTAGTCTATTTGATGTTGGGTGGTAAAGTGTAGCTCTAATGTGTTTAACATGGTTGCGAATGCCCTGGGCCTGATGGTTTGCATCTTAGGGTCTGAAAAGAAGTGGCACAGAGATACTTGATGCATTAGTTGTGACCTTCCAAAATTATCTAGACTCTAGAAAAGTCCAAGGGGCAAATGCAAAGGAAGGAGACAGAAAGCAGGAAACTATAGACCAGTTAGCTTAACATCTGTCACAGGGAAAACGCTAGAATACTATATTTATGATGTAGTAGCAGGACATTTAGAAAATCATAATACAATCAGACAGTCAACATGGTTTCGCGAAAGGGAAATAATGTTTGACTCATTAGAGTTCTTTGAGACACATAAGGGAGAAATGGTAAATGTGGTGTACATGGATATCCAAATGGCCTTCATTAAGGCATCACATCAAAGGTTACCACATAAAATAAGAGCTCATGGTGTGGAAGCTTGATAAGATATTTGCATGGAGTATGGGAGGCAGATAACATATTCATCTGGAGAGAGGATTGGTTAGCTACCAGGAAGCAGAGAGTAAGGATAAATGGGCAATTTTTGGGTTGGCAAGTTGGAATTAGTGTCAGCATCTTAACTCTTTATAATCTATATCAATGACCTGAATGAAGCAATCAAATGCATGGTTATTAACTTTGTTAATAACAAAAAGATAGGTAGGAAAGCAAGTTGTCCAGAGGACATAAAGATTCTGCAAAGGGATTTAAATGGGTTAAGCGAGTGAGAGAAAAATTGGCAGCTAGAGTATAATGTGAGAAAATATGAATCTGCCCACTTTGGCAGGAAGAATAGGAAAATAGTATATTATTTGAATGGAGAGAGATTACAGAACTCAGTGGTACAGAAGGATCTGGGTGTCCTGGTCCATGAAGCACAAAAAGTTAATATGCAGATACAGCAGGTAATTAGGAAGGCAAATAGAATGTTGGTGTTTGCTGCAAGGAGGGTAAAATATAAAAGTGGGGAAGTTTGCTATTGCTTCCAGAGTATTTTGTGAACAATTTTGGTCTGCAGCAGTTAAGAGAAGGTTCACTTGACAAACTGCTAGGATGAAATGGTTACCCTAAGAGGAAAGGTTGAGTAAGTTGGTCCAATACGGTTAGAAAATGAGAAGTGAGATATGTAAGATTTTGAGGGGAGCTAACAGGGTGGGTGCTGAGAGGATGTTTGCCCTTGTGAAGCATCTAGAATTAGGGGACACAGTTGAAAAATTAGGGATCTTCCATTTAAAACTGAGATGAGGAGAAATCTTTTTTTTTCCCCAGACTTAGTCTGAGGAATTCTCATTCCCAGAGAGCAATTGAGATAGGGTCATTGATCCGAGGCAAAGTTGGATAGATCTTTGATCCACAAGGAAATTATGGGGGGGGTGGGGGGGCAGACAGGAAAGTGGAGTTGAGACCACAATCAGATTAGGCATAACCTTAATGAATGGCGATGTAGGCTCAGGGGACTAAGTGGTCTACTCCTGCTCCTAATTCTTGTGTTCCTCCATAAACAGCAATGACATGAATGGCTACTTAAAATGAATTTGTTTTAGTGATGGTGGTGGAGGAACGAATGCTGGCCAGGCCACTGGGAATAATAACCACTCTTCTTTGAACCCACTTGAGAGAATACATCAGGCCTCAGTTTAACATCCCAGCTGGGAAATGACACATCCAACAGTGCAGCAGTCCTTCTGTGTAACTGAGAATATGTATCTGAAGTAGATCTTGAATAGACAAAGTATTGACTCAGGGGCGAGAGTGCTACACTGAGCGAGAGCTGATGCTACAGCAAGAAATCTGTTTTTTTTCCTCGGTCCCACAATGCCTTGAAGTAAGTAAAAAAAACTGATTGAAACGGATTCAACAATGCAGGCGCTATTCCAAGCTTTGACTCAAAAAAAAGCACCTCAGAATTAGCACTTAATTTGTCTTCAATAATTGAACTTGAATCGTTTTCTAATTTTCTTAGTGATTGCAGTGTCATTTCACACAGCACTTGTCGAAAGTCATTGTTCTAAGCGGCCTGAACGGTAGAAAACAAGGAGTGCTTTTTTATACAGTCAGCTTTTTTGGCACGTATTAAAGGACAAAGATTATATGCAGGAAGGCGGTGCAAAAGGCTACTAGAACTCCCTGACTGAGGCCCCGTGCTCATCTCCTAGGCAACAACAGGCAGGAACACAGACCTGTTAAATGGAAGATGTCAATTACAAAGCTATGCAGATACTGCAGGGGTAGATTCAGCGACAAAATGGGCCTTATGTTCAAAACTGACAAACAACATTGGTATTTAACACAGAGTACCAGGTCAGCAGATGTCAGGTTAAATGAAATATCATTTCCTAGCCAATCACCCATTTATCAAAGTTGCCTTGCAAGCCTTCTGCAATCTATTTGAAAAATCAAAGATACGGTTGACGCACAAGAATGCAGCAAAGCATTTCCTTAAAGTCGGAATATTGGTCACATCCAGAGGTCGAATAATACTTGTCTAAAAGAAGCAAGAGTGTAGAAAATGGCTGAAAGGTCTTCTCGCAGCTTGTGTGGCCGCAGATCCTTGCATGTTTGTTTGCCAATCTCAGACTGAACTATCCAGCATCATTTATTCAGTACTTCATTTTCACCATTAGTGTGGAAAAATTGACGGAAGATAGTTGCCGTTTTAATTCATTTGGGCCCTGAGAAATAGCTCTGTGAAAGCACGTCAAATCTCATGAATAAAATAATATACGTAATCATGTGGATTTGAGAGTGAGCCACTTTGCTCGGCTGCTGTTTGCTTTATTGAAAGTCGCCAGCCAGTGGGTTTAAAATCATTGAATTCTGACAGAGCTAAATAACAGGGAATTCATCCAATTAAAATCTACATTGTCCTCCGTGTCAGGTGTCACTAAATTCAAATTATATCAACATCTCCTTCCCACTTGACAATTAGCCTCACACATGAAGTAAAAAGGTGATGGCAATAATATCTCACTTAATAAAGCTAAAGGAGACCCTCATTATTTCTTCAAGTTCATCGTCACTCAATTATATACAGTCACTCCCTCACACATGCAGTATTGTTGCTGACGAATTAACAGTGTTACTCTGTGGCCGGATTCTCTGACCTCCTCTGCGGCTGGGATTGTCCAGTCCCGCTGCTGAGTGCCAAATTCTCCGTTCTCACTGAGAGCAGTAGCAGGGCCAGAGCAGAGACCAGAGAATTCTGGCTCATGTATTGAAATCCTAGGTATAACAATGTTATCATATGGGTTTCATCAGCTAAACATTCAAAGAATGGAAGGTAGATTTGCACAGAAAATTATTAACAGATGTTGAATCAAAATGACTGCAGTTACATTTCTGCCAAATTTTCAAACACCACTTAGCCAGCTTTCTATATAGCTTAAGATCTCCTTGAAGGAAGTTGAGGGATGACTTATATGAACTTGGACCAAGAAAATTCCTTCTAAATTTAAACTAATGCATTAAGTTGAACATTTAAAACAACAACAGAGGCGCAGAGAATTTAGTGTTAATACACAAAAGATGAATTTATTAAAGTCCTACCTTTATTCAGGATTAGATGGTAGAACGGTCAACAACATTGCTCTGAAAAAGAACTGGACTCAAAACCATCCCAAGTCCAAGAAACAAAATTCTGATGGCTATAAGAAATTCTACATACAACATGAAATACAAAATCTCAAAGCTATTAGAAAGTAGTTGCTAAATTCCCCTCTTTAGGATAAGTAGCAATGGCACAAAACTTCTAAACGACTCTCTGACCCAACCTGCCACATTTTCCTTGATCAGTTTTAATTTGGTCACAGTGTACTATATACCTATAATAATATGGAATGATGAACAATTTGAGGTCCAATTCCTTTCAATGGAATCTAATTCCAGTTCCACCTCATGTTAGTTTGTGAATTGGAATCCTTTGTAATGCATACCTCCAATTGTTCTCATGGCTGTGTATTCCACAATAACAAAACAAACTCACTATAACATCTCATTGTTGGGATAATGTCACCTAAACAATATCTTTTAAATATGTTATTACTAAGGGTCGCAACATAGCACCAATTGTTCTTTACCTGATGACACCAAGATTGGTGGAAAGGCAAATTGCGCAGAGGGTGTGGAGAGTCTGCAGAAGGATCTAGATAGGCTGGGCGAATGGGCCAGAAACTGGCAAATGGAATTTAATGTTGGCAAGTGTGAGGTGGTACACTTTGGTAGGAATAATGGTAGGAAGGATTATTACTTACGTGGAGAAAAACTGCAGCAGGCGACGGTGCAGAGGGACCTCGGGGTCCTTGTGCATGAGTCGCAAAAACCCAGCTTGCAGGTGCAGCAGGTGGTCAGGAAGGCGAATGGGATGCTGGCCTTCATAGCGAGGGGGATTGAATATAAAAGTAGGGAGGTCTTGCTGCAGCTGTATAGGGCATTGGTGAGGCCGCAGCTGGAGTACTGTGTGCAGTTTTGGGCGCCGTACTTACGCAAGGATATTTTGGCCTTGGAGGGAGTGCAGAGGAGGTTTACTAGGCTGATACCGGAGTTGAGGGGGTTGAGCTATGAGGAGAGGCTGAATAAACTAGGCTTGTACTCGTTAGAGTTTAGAAGAATGAGGGGAGATCGCATTGAGACGTATATGATGATGAATGGGATGGATAGGATAGAGGTGGAGAGACTCTTCCCGCTCAGAAAGGACAGTAGGACTAGGGGGCACAGCCTCAAGATAAAGGGGGGGCGGTTTAGAACGGAGTTGAGGAGGAACTTCTTCACTCAAAGGGTGGTGAATCTCTGGAATTCTCTGCCCGTTGAAGTGGTGGAGGCTACCTCGCTAAATATTTTTAAGACGCGGGTTGATGGGTTTTTGATAAGAGAGGGGATTAAGGGTTATGGGGAGAGGGCGGGAATGTGGAACTGAGCCACGACAGATCAGCCATGATCTTATTGAATGGCGGGGCAGGCTCGAAGGGCCAGATGGCCTACTCCTGCTCCTATTTCTTATGTTCTTATGTTCTTATGATCAAGAGAGAATTTTCCCATTTTAAGATGAAGTGCAGTAGCAGGTGGCTTCAATTGTGCCTTTCCTGCTGCCCAGAATGGTTTATATTTGATTTGATTTATTATTGTCCTATGTATTTGTATATAATGAAAAGTATTGTTTCTTGTGCACTATACAGATAAACCATACTGTACATAGAGAAGGAAAGGAGAGGGTGGAAAATGTGGTGTTACAGTCAGAGCTAGATTGTAGAGAAAAATCAATTTAGCGTAAGATAGGTCCATTCAAAAGTCTGATGGCAGCAGGGAAGAAGCTGTTTTTGAGTCGGTTGGACGTGATCTCAGATTTTTGTATCTTTTTCCCCAACAGAAGAAGGTGGAAGAGAGGATGCCAGGAGTGCATAGGGTCTTTGATTATGCTGGCTGCTTTTCTGAGGCAGCTGGAAGTGTAGACAGAGTCAATGGATGGGAGGCTGGTTTGAGTGATGGTCTGGGCTTCATTCACAACTCTATAGTTTCTTGTGGATTGGACAGAGCAGGGGCATACTAAGCTGTGATACAACCAGAGAGAATGCTTTCTATGATGCATCTGTAAAAGTTGATGAGCGGTGCCAGATTCTGCGCTTGGAACCTCATTACTTTAGGCGAGTTCCCCTCCACCTCTTCTGGTGGGCCTGCAACTCTTTTGTCTGCTGCCCTCAACTCATAGGTGCAAAGGTCCAAGCACCATATTTATGGTAAGGAGTCTCACAATACCAGCTTAAAGTCTGGTTTATTTTGTAGCAAGTGTCGCTCCTTCTTCAGGTGAGTAAGGAGTTGTGTTCACAAGCAGGGCATATATACTCACAAACTCAATTTATAAAATAATGATTGGAACGCAAGTCTTTACAGGTAATTAAATCTTAACAGGTACAGATAATGAGTGGAGAGAGGGTTAAGCTCAGTTTAAAAAGGTGTGTATTGTCTCCAGCCAGAACAGTTAGAGAGATTTTGCAAGCTCAGGCAAGTCGTGGGCTTACAGACAGTGTGACATGAACCCAAGATCCTGGCTGACGCTGTAATCATGTGTACAGAACTTGTCTCAGTTTCTGCTCAGCAATTCTGTGTTGTGTTGTGAAGGTCGCTTGGAGAACGCCTACCTGAAGATCACTCACTCACTTATCCAAATCTCCTCACTCACCTGAAGAAGGAGCGACACTCCAAAAGCTCGTGCTACCAAATAAACCTGTTAGACTTTAACCTGGTGCGGGTGAGACTTCTCACTGTGTTTACCCCAGTCCAACGCCGGCATTTCCACACCACATTTACAGAGCAGGTCCAGCACACTCTGAACACTCTCTCCACTGACTGTGCATGGTATCAGTTAGCCAGAGGAAATAGGCCAGCAGCCTCAAGAACAAGTCTGCTCTGTGATTCAAGCCCCCTGCTCCCCATGAGCCCATGACCTGCCCATGTCATACTTGCACCTTCACTCACAATAGCTGGAGTCTTCACCCATCCCTTTCCAATAAACTATGTGGTATCTCTTTGATTCCCTTGTATTTGAGCTTTACATGCAGCCTCGTCAGGGTTCAGTTTCCCTCCCCTCAGTCTTCCTTCTGCCTTCCATTATTCTTCTTTCTCTTCCACCTCCTTCCCCCTCTGCCTGCCATCATGAGCCCTCGCCCTTCCCCACCTCCTTCCTTGCACAGTCCTCCTTCTGCATTGCCATTCATCAGGCCAACCCCCACCTCACATTGCACTCCACCCCCAGTTGAACTTCAGACCTTTGTTGTGTGACTGCACGAGTCCCACAGTGCATTGCTGTCCAGACAGACTCTAGTGTGTGGCACTGGGGGGGTGGGGGGGGAAAAGAGAAGGAGACCCATATACACCTGAGCGTCAGACTCAATGATACAGATTGGTCAATGAGGCCAGCAGTGAGGCACCATCCATGAAGACCAGCTTGGCATGGAGATGGAGGGACTAATCTGGCCCAACAGAGTAGTGAACAACGCATGGGGAGCAGTGCAGCACTATGAACCTGTTGCACTCATCTCAAAGTCTCTTGCCAACTGAGGACTGTCTTGTGCACGCCACTTTATAGCAGTCAGGTTTGATGCTGGTGTGATTTCCTGCTGGTGTGGTGCAAGATCTGAAAGGCCTGATGGGATACTGGTGAGCAGCTGCTTCAATGAGCATCCATGAGATGCAAATGAATGCAAATGATATTCATGCCACTAGCCAGCGGGAAGACTGACCACTGTCTGGAGAATTGCGACGTGACTTTACGTTAGCGGGTTTCTGACTTTTTGGCTCCTGCTAGATTCTCTGCTGCTGCCTTCCACTACTGTGCACATTTCAAACATTTTCTGTTTCTTAAACCTTCAAACATGAGGCAAGAAATTGTAAATGGCAACAAAAACAGATGAATGCTCTTAGGACATTCTTTTGATCCCTATTTTAATAAAAGTGTTAGAGCCAGAGTAACATTTAGCCTGTGTTAACAGACTTATTCTCCCGTATTGTAAACGAGAACCATCATCGACACAATCCCAAAAAAAGGTTCAAATGCACAAACATGATTGCAAATTCTGATCCGAGTTCTGTGCTCTCACATTCAGACTCTATTTGGCAATTCATTGTGCCCCTTTTAAATATTCATATCACTCCTCATATTTCCCACGGCTGTTGACTGCTCTAATATGGATACTGTGGCATCTTCCTTGCTCAGTCCATGGTAACCATGGTTAGTAAATTGAAAAAAAATTATAACCGAATATTACGCCCAAAATAAAATACTGCAAATTTGAAACTAAAGTCAAAACGCTGGAAATACTCAGTCAGTCAGGCAGCATCTATGCAGAAAGAACCTGAGTTAATGCTTCAGGTCATTGATTGTTCAGAAGCAGCAAAAATTACTGATATAACAGGGTTTGAGTACGTACAGATGCAGGGAAAGGAATGGATAGAGGAAAGAATAAAAGGAAATGCTTGGGATGGTGTAAAAACCAGGAGCTTTTAATCACTGCATATATCTTTGGAATAAACACCAATAACAAATCCCAAGTGCGTACACATCCAAAATGATCTGATCTGTTGCTTCTAATAGGGTAAGAAGCCTCACAACACCAGGTTAAGGTCCAACAGGTTTATTTGGTAGCAAACACCACTCGCTTTCGGAGCACTGCTCCTTCGCCAGGTGAGCTTCTAATAGGGTCCAGTTCCGTGCTTCACTGACCTGAATAGATTTGACACAATATAGTCCATTTTGTAGAATCATAGAAAAACTATGGCACAAACAGGCCCTTCTGCCCACAAGTTGCACCGATCATACCTCTACCTACTAGGCTTACCGATAACCCTCAATCCTCTTAAGTCCCATGTACTCATCCAGAAGTCTCTTAAAAAGACCCTATCGAATTTGCCTCCACCACATTTCTAAATGATCAGATTTTTTGACACTGACAAACGTTTAACTGAGCGGGGGAAGTATCAGTCCTTTCTTCTGAAACAAAGAGGCTGATCTGTGGGTTCAAGTTCTGACTATTAACTTAAAAGACTGATCATCAGCATGTCTTAGTCATGAGAAATGTAACTCTTTAATTACTGCGATGTGCAGTTCATGGATCCGTCCTGCAGTAATGAGTATTAAAAGTGGAATGATGTATACTGCGCCAACAACTTCATTCAAAAGTGTCTGACTGAGTGTTAAACTAGGAACAAAGACTTGACAGATGTTGGCCGGAATTTGCCAGTCGTTCACACTAACGGGATTCTCTGGTCCTGCTGCAGCGAATGGAGATTTGGCTGAGCGCCAAATTCCACCCCCGCACCCCCCCCCTCCCTTGCTTGCAGCAATGGCGGGGTGTGAACGGACGGAATTTTCTCCACAACGGAGTATCTTACCCAGGACCTATCCTTATACTCCCACATATTTACCCCAGTAATTCCTCTAATCTATACACCTTTGGAATGTGAGAGGAAACTGGAGCACCTGGAAGAAACCTACGCGGACGCAGGGAGAATGTACAAACTCCACACTGTCAACCAAGGATGGAATCAAACCCGGGTCACTGGTGCTGAGAGGCAGCTGTGCTAACCACTATTCCATCGTGCTACCCAAAGGTAAAGAAGTGTTACTTCATTCGGGGGGAGCTTTGGTCATAGCCCATTAGGACCAGAGCATTCAGTTTGGACAATAAAACCTCAGGAAAATTATGATGGCATTGTAAGAGTTCATTACAGATTTACCAGACTAATACCCAACTTAAAAGGTTATATCAATGGTACAGGCTCCATAAATATTGGCTTGTATTACCTTAAAAGGTTGAGGGTAATCTAACCAGGCTGTTCAAAATGATAAAGGATTAAATATGGTGAAGTGTAGAGAAACTATTCCCCTCAGTGAATGAATGCAGAGCCAAAGGAAGTCATCTTAATATCTGAGCTAGACTGTTTACCAGCAAAATCAATTTGCACCTTTTTACGCTAAGAGTAGTGGAAATTTGGAACACATTTATGCAAAAGCTGTGAATACAGGGGGTGAGTTCAAATTTTTAAGGTAGATTTGGTTCAGTAAATGTTAAGGTTAATTTATTAGTCACAATTAAGGCTTACATTAACACTGCAGTTAACTTATTGTGAAATTCCCCCAGTCACCACAGTCCGGCACCTGTTTGGGTCAAAGCACCTAATCAGCACGTCTTTCAGACTGAGGGGGGAAACCGGGGCACCCGGAGGAAACCCATGCAGACACAGGGAGAACGTGCAAAGTCTACACAGACATTGACCCAAACTGGGAATTGAACCCGGGTCCCTGGTGCTGTGAGGAGCAGTGCTAGCCACTGTGCCAGCGTGCCTCCCCATTGAGAGTTGTGGAACAAAGGTGAGAAAATACAGGAGAAGATCAGCCATCACCTGATTAGTGGAACGGTTTGTGGGTCTGAATGGCCCACTCATGTCCGTACATTCCTAGAATAAAACTGGTTAAGACCAGCCACTCAGAACATCTCTTGCAGGTATAGAAAGACATTTTGAGATCTATCTTCGGCTCTCTCTTCCTCATCTCCATGTTACCCTTTGGTAGCATCATCCACAGGTTTTGGAGTCAGCTTCCACATGTATAAGAATGACACAAAGCCTTTCCTCTCCATTGTCTCTCTCAGAGTTTCTACTACCCTTCTTTCGGCAGACTCTTTACCTAACATCCTATTCACATCTTCTTCCAGTTAAACATTGTTTTAAGACAAATTTTAGGGCCGGAATGTTACAGCCATTCACCTTGGTGGAATTTTCCCATCCTGCTGCAGTGAGCAGAGATTTGGCTGGGTACCAAATTCTCCCACTTTGTTGCAGAGGAAACATGGTGTGAATGGCCAGTAAGATCACACCCATGGTGTTTCCTTTTATTTGTCCTTGATGAATATATGTATGTGTGGATGTGTGCATTTTCTTAACCTCCGAATGATTGACTTAAATTTAATAACCCAGCAGCAAACTTTGGTGAATTTAATATCAAAGAAGGTTATTTCTCACACACTTGCCCTGGAGATTAACGGCTGGAATTTTACCAACACTTGGAGCGGGTGAGGCTTACAGAACGGATTCTCCGTTCATCTCGGGCAGGATTTTTCAAGCCTCACCCAAGCGAGTTCAGAAAATATCGGCTGATGTCTCATTAACATGATTCATCTGCACTTAAGGGAGGTAATGGAAGCATTGTGGTAATGTCACTGGTCTAATAATCATGATGCCTTGGCTGATGTTCTGGGACATGGGTTCAAACGCCACCATGACAGCTGGTGGAGTTTAAACTTAATGAAAGAGAAAATCTGCATTTAAAAGCTGAAACAACTATAAATTGTGGTAAAAACCATTGCTGCACAAATGTCCTTCAGGGAATGAAGTCTGCCATCCTTACTTAGTGTTATGAAGTAGTGCTGGATTCCCCACTCCAAGAATAACACCTAACCACTCGAAGAGAAGTAACTCCCCTCAATTTGTCAAAGTGAATGTGAAGTGGTATGATCTGCTCTTTAGCAACTTGTAGTGGTTAAATCAAAATAACTCCCTGACACTCTTAAAATCAACAAGTAACAATTTATTTATCTAACTAACAGTGAACAAGTTAAGTAAACTATTAACAAATGGAACAAAACACCATTCTAATGGAACGCTGTTCAGATAAATAAAATTCCCACTTATTAAAAAAAAAACCAGAATTTTATCACTCTCTAAATTACAACCAGGTTTTGTGTCTTCCAGAATAGTCCTTTCTTCCTTCTTTCTTATTGGTTCTTTAGCACTTTCACTCTTGAAATGATGCTTTCTCTTCAGACATAAATAAAGCTAAGAGCTGATCTAAGGGCTGTTACCCTGGCAGTTGCTCTCTGTTTTTGCCCCACTACCCTCTTCTTTTTATATCTGTGATGACATATCAGAATCCTCCACAATATGATTGGTCCTAGTTTGCCAAAACCATCAAATTTAATTGTAATAGGTTCTTGGTATCCAATTCAAACAGATTGGCTGAATTAAAAAAAAATCAAAAGCCTGAAAACGAACTGCCTTGGGAACCCTGCTGCTTGGCCTTCCAATACAAATGTTTCATTTTGGATACTCAAATATAGTTACTTTTTTTTACTTTAAGCACTGAGAAAAGCATCATCTTTTTAAAGGGATCATGCAATTTTTTTTCAGTTTCTTGTTAATGGTAAACTGCAGGATTTCAATGATGGGGGATTCAGTGATTGTAATACCATTGAATGTCAAGGTGAAACAGCCACCTTCTCTCTTACTGGAGGTGGTCATTGTCTCGCACTTTAGTAGCATGGATGTTACTTGCCATTTATCAGCCCTAGTCTGAAAGTTGTCCAGATCTTGCTGCTAAGGGCATGGACTGCTTCAGTATCTGAGGAGTCACAAAAAAAGATGCTGAATATTGTGCAATCATCCCCACTTCTGACCTTATGATGGAAGGAATGTAATTGACGAAGCAGCTGAAGATTGTTGGACACAAGGCACTATCCTGAGGAACTCCTACAGTCATATCCTGATAGGGAGATGATTAGCCCCTAACAACCACAACCAGCTGGTTTTGTGCTAAGTATGACTCCAACTAGTGAAGAGTTTTCTCCCTGATTCCCATTGACTCCAGTTTAGCTAGGCCTCTTTGATGCCATACTTGGTCAAATGCTGCCTTGATGTCAAGGGCAGTCACTCTCACCTCACCTCTGGAGTTCAGCTCTTTTTCCATCTTTAAACTAAAGCTGTATGGCCCTGATGGAACCCAAACTAAACATCAGTGAGCAGATTACTGCTGAGTGAATGCCGCTGGACAGCAGTGTCGACATACCCTTCCCTTACTTTGGAGAGTTGACTGATGGGGTGGTAACTGGCTGGGTTGGATTTGTATACAGGATGTAACTGGGAAGTTTCTTTAAATTTTGCTGGATAGATGCCAATGTTGTAGCTATACTGGAACATCTTGGCTGAGAACACAGCTAGTTTTAGATCACAAATCTTCAGTAATATTGTTGGAATGTTGTCAGGGCCTATAGCCTTTGCAGTATCCAGTGCTTTCAGCCGTTTGTTGGTATCACATGGAATAAATCAAATTAGCTGAAGATTGGCATCCGCGATGCTGTGGACCTCTGGAGGAGGCCAAGATGAATGCTTTGCATGCAAATATACTCTTGAATGTTATGCCTTCTTCAGAAATAGTTTGTTACCACTTATTGATAATAAGTGTTACTATACTAATTAGAAAGGAAAACAATGTGATAAAGATGTATCACTGCCGAATGACTCATTTTGTTTTTAGGTGAATGTTACGTACAGGCACACTTATCATCAGGCATCCAACTAACTACACACAGAAGAACAAACTGTGAATTTCAGAAATTGAAACATGTTTTCCTGACATAAATTAGTGATTTAGATGTTGGTGTGCAGAGGACAATTTAGTTTGTATACAGTTCTGGGTTCCATATCAGGAAGAATATGACTACATTGGGGAGAATGGTTTACAAGAATGGTTCCAGGATGAGAAACTTCAGTTACAAAGATAGATTGGAGAAGTTGGGATTGTTTTCCTTGGAGAGGAGAAGGCTAAGAGAAGATTTGATAGAGATGTTCAAAATCATGAGGGGCGTGACAGAGCAGATAGTGAGAAATGGTTCCTGCTCGTGAAATGATCAAGAGTGAGGGGATTCAGAATTAGTGATTTGCAAAAGAAATAATATGTTGAAAAAAAAAACATTTTCACACAACTAGTGGCAGGTCTGGTATGAGCTGTTGGAAGCGTGGTGGAGGCAGGTTCAATTAAGGCATTCAAGACGGTATTAGATGATTATTGACTAGAAATAACGCGCAGGGGTTATGCAGAAAAAGCAGGAGAATGGCACTAAGCCGTAATGCCAATGCAAACACAACGGGCTAAATGTCCTTCTTCTGCATTATAACAACTCTGTGATTCAATTCTATGTTCCTTGGTCATCTTCATTACCCACAGCTCACATGAAATTAATGAAGTGCTTCAATTTAATTATCATTAATTTAATATTTCTATTTGTTTACAGAATATATCACACTGAACCAGCTCTGACCTGTGCTAATTTTGCAACTTAACGGTGATATGTAGCATAAATAACCCAAAAGTAGGGCTACTTATTTTGCTCATCTACAGTACCATTGGTCTTAAATTATATCATCTGTAGATAGGTTTACAGGTCTCTGTGCTGTAATAATATAAATGGTCTCTTAATATAAATAGCAGTCAGTTCTAGCAGAGGCTCTGAGTATTGTGGTTCTTCAGATGTGGAATAGATGAGAGGAATCAAAGGTGGATGAAGGGGACCTGCAGTAAATAAACGTTGGCAAGTAAATGGACAGCATGAATGACTTCCTGCTGATATGTTTATACCAGAATCACAAACTACAATTTGTCTTTTCTGCTTTGATTCCATCAGTTAGTACTGTACTCAGTGAAATTCTTAATTGTTGTACAGTGTTATAGTGGGTACACAAAGCAACTTCCTATTTGAATACTATATTCTGATGTCTTTAATAAGTGTGAGCATGTGCGAGTGACGGCATCCGTATCATAGGCTTGCGAGGGTTATTATTGCAATTGTGTGGGACTTGTGCTTGGCTGCCACCAGATTCTGTGTTCATGCTGTCCGTGTTTATTTTGCATTTTTGTAAGCAAAGAAGATTAAGACAAAGTTACCATATTAATGTGGCCGGATGGCAACAGCAACAATAACAACGGCAACATCAACTGCGAAGGTAATAGTAACAACAAGAGTCAAGTGTGCTGGGAATTTTGGTCAAGTCTTAATTAAGCACAGGTGCAGGTCAGAAAGGCTTCAGTGAGTCGTGACCTGTCCTGGGAGATGTGACCTGATACTTCCTGCATTTACCAAATAAGGGTAGTTGTTTAGACTATCGTATAATTCCTGACACCAGTTTCCCATCATATTCCATATATGGTGAAGTGACATGGCCAACATGCAGTTTGGTATAAAAATTTGGGAGTTGTTTACAAGTAACTCTATTGGATATGATCAAATATTGTGATCAGTTTCAGGTGATGTCATTGGCTGGGCACCAGAGAACTTTCAGGAAGAATGCCAGTAATTTAAGGGTAAAAAGAGATGTTTGAGTCTTTGTCTTCAGCAGAAACTCGAGATTCAACTTCACAAAGTGTACCCTGAAGAACATCATCTGAGAAGATAAAGAAACCATGAGGGAAGATCTACATTGGAGAGCATCCTGGACAGTTCACTCAAACCGTTTTGTTTTCGCTAAAATCTTAGAATTAAAAAGTTAGAGTGTTAAAGTTAAATGCATTAAAGTATTGAAACTGTTGTGAGTTTGTATGAGTATTGGTACTTAAAGTATTGAAGAAAGAGAAATATATAGTTTCAGTTAATTTGAGTCGATTCCTGTCCTTTGGTTTGTCATGCTAAGTACCCAGGAAGAGGTTTACGTTTACAACTGGATAACATTAATGAATATGGAAATGTAACCATAAGGTTAATTCACTAGTAACTGATAAATCTTATCAAACAAAAGTCAAAGCTGAATAGCACTATGACTAAATATTGAGATGTGCCACTTGTTCCGGAAGTGTTAAAGTAATATCATAGAATCATGGAATGATATGACACAGATGGGGGCCTTTCAGTATAGGTCTGGGTAGATGCTTTGAAAGAGCTATCCAATTACTCCCTTATTTCATTTTTTTCCCCCAAAACACTAATTTTCTTCAGATCAAGTATTTATCCAATTCTCTTTTGAATGTTATTACAGAAGCCATTCCCACCATCCATTCAGTTATTGATCCAGAGCACAAAAAACATTTCCTTGTGTGAACCTCTGTTTCATTGTCCAATTACCTTAAGTCTGTGTCCTCCACTTCCTGACCCTTTTGCCACTGGAAACAATTTCTCTTTATTTATTTGATCAACACTGTTTGTGATATCAAACACTTCTATCAAATCCCCTCTTCTCTGTTCTATGGGGAACAACCCCAGCTTTGTGTCCCTGATCCTGATTCCCACCTAATAAATCTGTTCCGCACTATATATTCTTTATGCATTGACGCTGCTCCTGAAATGTGGTCCCAGAACTCAATAAGTAGCCTCACAACACCAGGTAAAAGTCCAACAGGTTTATTTGGTAGCACGAGCTTTCAGAGCACTGTCCCTTCACCACCTGATAACCTGGTGTTGTCAGATTACTTACTGTGCCTACCCCAGTCCAACGTTGACAACTCCACGTCACGCCCACAACTCAAGACAGTGCTCAAACAAACGCCTGATCATTCCTTTAGAAAGGCTTAACATAACTTTTTGGCTTTTATACTCTATCTCACTACTAGTAAAGGTGAAGATTTTAAAGTTTATTTAGTAGTCACAAGTAAGGCTTACATGAATACCACAATGAAGTTACTGTGAAATTCCCCTACTCGCCACATTCCAGTGCCTGTTTGAGTCAATACACCTAACTAGCACTCTTGTGACATTGCATCATGATGAACCATGTGCCAGAATGCTATCCATATGGCATATTACCATATTTTCAGAGTCTGAGACATTGTTCTTTGGAATATATCAGGTGGAGAAGCAATTCTGAATGGCAGCCTGTTAAACAATAATGACCAAACAGGGGGATAAAAGCAGTTAGCAATCTGGATTCTATGTCTAGAGGAACCTAACAAAAGCTGCTGTTAATGTTCAATTTTGTAAAGAGGGTGCTTCTTGCGAATTTGGTGAGACTTTTATCCACTGATGCCATCCGGTGGACTTCAAAACTTCACTCCTGACTACCTCTTTCGACTCTCATCAGCAATTTCATTGATCTTTAAAATGAGCCTCAGCTGCAAACATAGTTCTCTGATCCATGATGATGCTTCCTGGTTCTGTAGAACACACAAAAGTTCTATTCTTTCTCCGTCTTGTATCTTAATCCCAAATTGGGCATTATTTCTGCTTGAGCATCTGAGAATGTCTCAAGATGGCAGCTGGTGTGTTTTGTCCTGATTTTGTGGGCTCCTATTTCACTGTACTCTCTCTCTATTTTGTCCAACGTATTTGGTTGGCATCACTAGTCCTTTTTCCAAGAGACATCACTTTCCCCATGAACAGCTGCTCTGTTTAGCTTCCTAAGCTCAGTCTTTTGCACTATTTGTACTGCTTTTGTGAGAGGTAAATCTTCTCCTGTTTGCAAATGGTCTGACAGGGTAACATCAAAGACCCCAACCACCATACGATTGTGTATTAATTCATCTCTGAAGAGTCTACAGATGCAATTCTCCACGACTCTCTACAGGTCATTTATAAATGAGTCTATGAATTTGCCCGACTTTACCTGCCCTCATTAAATTTTGCTTGCTCAGTGATCACATATTTTTGAACACTAAAGTATGAATTGAATACCTGGAGGACTTCCTCAGAGGTGCTCAAGCCTCATCAACACCTTGTCTTGCAATAACATCTTATTTGGCCCCTACTACATCCAGTAAAACTGACCTGATCCCTCTCACCTTTCTTATGCAAACCTGAAGCTGTTCTGTATCTGGAGAATCTCTTCCTCCAATTATTGAACGCTGTTGTGAGATTTAAACACTTTGGATTGTTTCTGGGAGTGGCATTGTAGACTCCACGCTTACCTGATGCTCTGGATCCGTTGCAACCTCAGTAGTTTGGCTGCTTTTTTTTCATTCATTTTACAGGATGTGAATTCACTGGCTGGCATTTGTTGCTTATCCCTCGTTGCCTTTTGGAAGATGGTGGAGAGCTGCCTTCTCGATCTGCTGCAGTCCCTGAGATGTAGCTACACCCAAAGGGCTGTTAGGGAGGTCCCTGCTGCCCTTTTCATAGAATCCGTACAGTGCAGAAGGAGACCATTTGGCTCATCAGCCTGCACCAACAACAATCCCACCCAGACCCTATCCCCATAACCCCACAAATTTATCCTGCTAATCCCCTTGGCACTAAGGGGCAACTTAGCATGGCCAATCCATCTCACCCACATATCTTTGGGCTGTGGGAGGAAACCAGAGAAACCAAAGGAAACCTACGCAGACACAGGGAGTGAATGTGCAAACTCCGCACAGTCACCCAAGCTGGGAATCGAACACAGGCTCCTGGTGCTATGGGGTAGCTGTGCTAACCACTGTGTCACTGGACCGAATCACTGCAGTCTGGAGTTTGCACCCTCAAAATTTCACTTCCAGGTGAATCTTTTCCAAGGATTTTTAGCTTTCAGGTCTGTAGTATTCTCTTGGAGATTTTCTGAGCGTTTACATTCTACCTGCTGCCATCGTGTTTTAGAAGATACTCATGAGCAATTGAGAGAAACTACCAGCTGCCACCATGTTATGTCTTGGGTTTGGAGTCTAGATAGGATTTAGTTAGGGGTTTGCCTGTTGAATCTAAGAATGATTCCATTGACCCTTATTCATAAATAACATTGTTGTTTATTTATGGATCAAGATTGTATTTCTGCGTTCCAACAGATCTGTCTCTTAGTCACGTGACATTGTGTCATAGCTATATCAGTAATTCCATCAGTATCAGGTACTCCTGGTGTCAGCCCTTCATAGTAAACATGACTGAAAGCCAACACAACAGAATTAATAGAAAAACTTAAGAAGATGTAGAGAGGGAAAAAAAGACTAACAATTATCATTCATTTCCATAACTGGCAATCTTCAACATTTCTGCATACGTGGAATTTAAGTAAATTATGTCTACGGTCATTTGGTCCTTTAAACACACAGCAGTAAAAGACTTTCTCCTTCAACGCATATTCACCCCCTTATGAAAGGGTTTATTTACAACAGAAGGCATCAAACAGGTACATAGAATTCAGACGGCTAAAGTGAACTGGTCAAATATCCTATCACAGAAGATACTATCAAAAGGGGAATTGGCTGGAAATACAGACTGCAAATCTGAGGAGAGGACTACACTCCAAATTTGAATAATCCTAATCACAAATTCTCCATGCAATCTGTTTCAGCAGGTATAAAGAAACGACGGTGTAACACAGTGAATTGTGCAATGTACTGTCTGCACAGCAATAACAGCATCCTTAATTATGTGGACTGACTTATCCTTTCCTTCTTGTTTTAGAGGTGCCACAACCACAGTATCAGCAAATTGGACCCTCTCACTAATGAACCTCACTACAGCACTCAACAAATCATGATTTCAAGCGTGCAGCAGCCCAAAGAAACACACTCCAGGGAATTGCGGCAATTTCTAAAAAGGAACCAGAATGAATCACGCCTCGTGGGTATAGATCATACAGCGGTGGTGACAGAAGATGGCCTGATTACTCCTGAGCGAAGATATAACATTGCCAAGGGATGTGCCGAGTCGCATTGTGATCTGACTACTGACCAGTTATGAAATTTCAAAAGCGTCAACAGCTGCAGCAGTCACAAGCTTCTGGCTGAGCACAATGCAAGCAGTTGGTGAACAATTGAGTGATATTGTGCAGTGGCTTCTGGGCTCGACAAACACCAATTCAGCAACACGCAGCGTTAGTAGCACTTGCAGCGAAGGGAAACCTCAGGCCTGCAAAAGCAAGCCATGTGTAACATCTCTTATGAATGCTTCCACTGATGCTGCCGAGGAATCGAGATTTATATTCAATGAATAATAAGTCAGCTTCAATATGCTAAGAGGCAGTGCCTGCAGAACACACAAGTGAAGGATTCATAGCCTCATGGCACTTTCATTTCTTTTCCAAGAAAAAAGATGACTGCAGTGACTTGTCCAGCAGAGATGTCGGATAGAAGCCCAGGAACAGTCTGGTAGCTGCCAAATCACCATTAGGTCCCCACTTGCAGCCAGTTCAGTGTAATAGGTGACAGGTGAAAGCAGATAAGCCCCATGGGTAAAGGCATCCAAAGAAGTCTCACCAATGTTGTTTTGACTAAATAAACAAGATATTCATGCTAAACGTGTAACTTAATGTGGAATAATTGGAATCCCTGCTGCCTTAAGAGAGAAACTTCATGGGCATTCCCTGGAAACCATGCATTCATGTGCTTAAATGTTTCCATGCTGGTTACAAAATGTTTTGAGATTTATCAAGTGATGCACCCTGCAGAATTTTTCCCTTCAAGAATTTATCCGATTCACCACTTAGATTGTTGCATGTAAGTTGACCTGGCGTATGAGACGACTCAATTTTTTTCGGCAGGACAACCACCTCACACCTGTGAAAGTGCAGCTGGAATTTACCCCCGGTGCAGCCAGGAACCCTGACAACAGCCAGCAGATTGACTAATTGGAATGCAATCCTGACAGAGCTCACAGAAATGGCTGCAGTGTCACTGCATCTCCAGCCTATAGGTGAGCCCACTGCCGGGACCATTAAATTTCACTCTGTGTTTGTTTGTAAAGCCAAGGATTACATTTGCTTTTTAAATAACCTTCCAAACCCGTCCTATCACTTGCAAAACTTCCTGTACTCACACTGCAAGATTACTCTGTTCCTTTAAAATTGCACCATCTGGCTCATGATTGTCATTTTACCCTTCTCCCTGTTAAATTTCTTTCGTCACGTGCTTGCCCATTTCACCAACCTTTTATGCCCCCGAGTTCTCTTTCCATTCTCCTCACTGCTTATTACATTTCCCAACTATCTGCAAGCTTTGAAATTAGGCCTTGTAAATCAAAATCCAGATCTTCCCTTCAGCCCCAAATAACCTTGAAATCCATGGCCCAAGAACATCAGTCTGGCTGGAAGTTTACTAGTTCTCCAGGCTGTGACAGATTAGCAAGTTGAATTCGAGTATCCCTGATTAGAATTGACAGACCTAAAACTCTGACTCTCCTCAATTGCTCTGCGGCTGACTGGACATAGGTCAATTCTAACTCCATAGGGAGGAAATGTGAGCACATGAGGAGAAAATGGATTAAAGAGCTCAGTAATGTCTCAAGTTGGCCAAAATAAGGATGTTGGAACAGAGCATTTGTGATCTTGGACTCTGCCAGCTCCAGATCTCATTGCAGCAATAATCCAAACACGGAGAAAGGAACAGAGCTGAGGTCAGAGTGACTGCCCTTGAAACAAGGCAGCGATTGACAGAGTATATAATATCAAGACTTAGGGATACTGAATTACATGGAAGTAGGGAGAACCTCACCACTGGTTGGAACACAAAGGGTTCCAACCAGTGCAGTTATTGGAGGCTTATCAAATCAGTCCCAGGACATTACTGCACAAGGTGACACAGTGGCACAATGGCTAGCACCACTGCCTCGTGGCACCAGGGGCTTGGATTCAATTCCTGTCTGTGTGGGGTTTGCATGTTCTCCCATGTCTGCATGGATTTCCTCCAGGTGCTCCGGTTTCCTCCCACAGTCCAAAGATGTGCAGGTTAGGTTGATTGACCATGCTAAATCTAGCGTCGGGGATTAGCAGGGTAAATGTTTGGGGTTGTGAATAGGGCCTGGATGGGATTGTGGTCAGTGCAAACTCAATGGGCTGAATATCCTCCTTCTGCACTGTAGGGATTCTATGATTCTATGAGTTCCTCAAGACAATGTCCTCAATCCAACTATCTTCAACTGCTTCATCCATAGCATTGCCTCCAATGTAAGGTCAGAAGTGGGGATGTTTGCGGATGATTACACAGTGCTCTGTTCTGTTCACTTTGTAACAGATAATTAAGCAGTCCTTGCCTGGATGTAACAAGGTCCGGACAACATTCAGGCTTAGGCTGATAAGCTGTAAGTAACTTTTGTGCCACACAACTGACAGCAATGACCATCTCCAACAAGATACAGTCCAACCACCATTTGACATTTAGAAGTATTACAAATGTTGAATCCCTCACCATCAACATCATGGGGCTACCATTGACCAGAAACTTAACTGGCCCAGCCGCATAAATCCTGTGACTACGAGAGCACAAACAAGGCTGGACGTTTGCAGTAATTGGCACTTTCTGCAGCCTAGAAGCACTATGTCCCACTTGGCTGAATGAGTGCACTGCCAACAACACTTAAGAAACTCAACATATCCAAGGCAAAGCAACTTCCTTGACTGGCACTCAATATACCACACTAAATATTCACTCTTTCCATGATCAGAACACTGTGACTGCAATGTATACCTTCTTCAATAGCAACTTCCAAATCCTCAACCTCTACCAGTTAGCAGAATAAAAGCAACATGTGCATCATCACCTGCAAATCCCCCTCCATGTCACACACTATCCTAACTTGGAAATATATTACTATTCCTTCATCGTCCCTGGGACACAATCCTAGAACTCCCCTACCTAACAGCACTGTGGGAGCAACTTAACTGCACAAATTATAGCAGTTCAAGAAGGTAGTTCAACACTACATTCTTAGGGGTAATTAGGGGTAGGGAAGAAATGTTGGCCTTTGCAGGAATACCCACATCCCACAAATTTTCATGTTGGATATTTTAGTGGCCATCTTATCATTATAAAGCCTATAGTTAAGCTCTTCCCCACAAGAGGAAACATTCTCTCTGCATCCACTCTCTCAAAACCTTGCATAATTTTAAACTCCTCTATTGCGTCACCCTTCAACCTTCACTTATCAAAACAAAAGGGAGTCAGCCTGTCAATCCTTTCCTGATATATGTACCCACATATTTCTGGTATCATCCTTGTAAATCTTTTCTGCACTTTCCCTCTGTATTTTTTTATGATTTGTTGATCGGAGCGACACACGGTATTCTAAGTGTAGTCTAGCCATGGTTCAGTGCAGCAAATAAAGCTGAGTACTTGGTTTGCCCTATTTATGGTCTTGCTAACCTGTTGTGCACCTTTTAGTGATTTGTGCATTGGTACTCCTTTCTTCCTCTACTTGGATTTGCACATCCAAAAATTACGTGATCTCCCTTTTGGTCCTACCAAAATGTACTACCTCATATTTATCAATGTTGAATTTCATTGATCAATTAGTTAAGAACATAAGAAATAGGAGCAGGAGTAGGCCATCTAGCCCTCGAGCCTGCCCCGCCAATCAATAAAGTCATGGTTGATCTGTTGCCCAATCTACAAGTTTATTAATGTCCTGCTGTAACTTGTTGCAGTCCTCCACGGTATTATCAATTATTTCCCTAATTTGCTGTCATCTGTGTAGTAGTAGGGTCTAGTATACGAGGGTTAATGTGAGACTAAGTACAGTACTGCCCATGCAATGACATAAAAAGGCACATGAGCCAGAGGCAGGGCCAGTCTAGAAATGGACAGCATTGAGCGAAGACCTAAACTGGAGTCTGCTCCATACCTCTAAGTACGTACATTGTTCCTGCTACTGGGGAATCAGCCCGGCCAGATGGTCAATGTTTCAGTAGGAGAGCGGTTTGGGAACAGTGACCACAAGCTTTAAGGTACTGATGGATAAAGATAAGTGTAGTCGTAAAGTTAAGGTGCTAAATTGGGGGAAGGCTAATTACAACAATATTAGACAGGAACTGAAGAATGTAGATTGGGGACAGATGTTTGAGAGCAAATCAACATCTGGCATGTGGGAGGTTTTCAAGTGTAAGTTGATAGGGTTTCAGGACCAGCACATTCCTGTAAAGATGAAGGATAGGTATGGCAAGATTTGGGAATCTTGGATAATGAGAGATATTGTGAGCCTAGTCAAAGAGAAGAGGAAGCATTTGTCAAAACTAGGAGGCTGGGAACACACGAAGCAAGTATGGAATGCAAGTAGAGTAGAAAGAAATTAAGCAAGGAGTAAGAAGGGTTAAAAGGATCATGAAAAAGCATTGGCCAGCAGGATTATGGAAAATCTCAAGGCATTTTCTACATACATAAAGAAAAAGGTAGCCAGGGAGGGGGTTGGACCACTCGAGGACAAGAGAGGGAATCTATGCGTGGAGCCAGAGGAAATGAGCGAGGTATTAAATGAGTACTTTGTGTCAGTATTCACCAAAGAGAAGGACTTGGTGAATGATGATTCTGGGAAAGGATGTGTAGATAGTTTGACTCAGGTTGAGATCAAAGAGGTGGTATTGGGATTCTTGAGAAACATTAAGGTAGACAAGTCCCCAGGGCCTGATGGGATATACCCCAGAATACTGGGAGAGGCAAGGGGGGAAATTACTGGGGCTTTGGGAGAAATCTTTGTATTCTCACTGGCTACAGGGGAGGTAAGAAGTCTCACAACACCAGGTTAAAGTCCAACAGGTTTATTTGGTAACAAACACCACTAGCTTTCAGAGTGCTGGTCCTTCGGTAGGGTAGTCCCCACTCACCTGATGAAGGACCAGCGGTCCGAAAGCTAGTGGTGTTTGTTACCAAATAAACCTATTGGACTTTAACCTGGTGTTGTGAGACTTCTTACTGTGTTTACCCCAGTCCAACGTTGGCATCTCCACATCATACAGGGGAGGTCACAATAAGAAGTTTCACAATATCAGGTTAAAGTCCAACAGGTTTATTTGGTAGCGAGAGCCACTAGCTTTCGGAGCACTTGCTGCTCCTTTGTCAGGTGTATGGGAGCTCTGTTCACAAAGAAAGCACATAAAGACACAAACTCAATTTACAAAATAATGGTTGGAATGTGAGTCCTTACAGGTAATCAAGTCTCAAACGTACAGACAATGTGAGTGGAGAGAGTATTTAGCGCAGGTTAAAGAAATGTGTATTGTCTCCAGACAGGATAGCTTGTGAGATTTTGCAAGCCCAGGTAAATCATGGGAGTTACAGATAGCGTGACATGAACCCAAGATCCCGGTTGAAGGCCGTCTTCATGTGTGCGGAACTTGGCTATCAGTCTCTGTTCAGCGACTCTGCATAGTCATATGCCCTGAACAGAACTCCCATGCACCTGACGAAGGAGCAGCAGACACTCCGAAAGCTTCTGCTTATGCTGCCAAATAAACCGGTTTGACTTTAACCTGCTGTCATGAGACTTCGTACTGTATCCCAGTCCAATGCAGGCATCTCCACATCATGACTATAGGGGAGGTCCCAGAGGATTGGAGAATAACCAATGTTGTTTCTATATTTTAAGAAGGGTAGCAAGAAGAATCCAGATAATCACAGGCCAGTGAGCCTTACATCAGTGGTAGGGAAGTTATTGGAGAGGATTTTTCGAGACAGGATTTATTCCCACTTGGAAATAAGTGGACGTATTAGTGAGAGGCAACATGGTTTTGTGAAGGGGAGATCGTGTTTCACGAACTTGATCGAGTTTTTCAAGGAAGTGATGAAGGTGATTGACGAGGGTAGGGCAGTGGATGGTGTCTACACGGACTTCAGTAAGACCTTTGATAAGGTCCCTCATGGCAGACTGATGCAGAAGGTGAAGTCGCATGGGATCAGAGGAGAGCTGGCAAGTTGGATACAGAACTGGCTCGGTCAGGGGGTAGCAGTGGAAGGGTGCGTTTCTGAATGGAGGGCTGTGACAAGTGGTGTTCCTCAGGAATCAGTGCTGGGACCTTTGCTGTTTGTAATATATATGAATGATTTGGAAGAAAATGTAACTGAATTGATTAGTAAGTTTGCGCATGACACAAAGGATTTGCGGATAGCGATAAGGACCAGAGGATACAGCAGGCTATAGACCAGTTGGAGACTTGGGCGGAGAGATGGCAGATGGAGTTTAATCCGGACAAATGTGAGATAAGGCATTTTGGAAGGTCTAATGCAGATAGGAAACGGCAGAACCCTTAAGAGTATTGATAGGCAAAGAGATCTGGATGTACAGGTACACAGATCACTGAAAGTAGTAATGCAGGTGGACAAGGTAGTCAAGAAGACATAGAGCATGCTTGGGATACTGAATTTAAAAATTGGCAAGTCACGTTGCAGCTTTATAGAACGTTAGTTAGGCTGCACTTGGAATACAGTATTCCATTCTGGTCGCCACACTACCAGAAGGATGTGAAGGCTTTGGAGAGAGTACAGAAAAGATTTACCAGGATGTTGCCTGGTATGGACGGCATTAGCTATGAGGAGAGGTTGGAGAAACTTGGTTTGTTCTCACTAGAGCGACGGAGATTGAGGGGAGACCTGATAGAAGTCTACAGGGTTATGAGAGGCATGGACAGAGTGGATAGTCAGAAGCTTTTTCCCAGGGTGGAAGAGTCAATTACTAGGGTCGGGGGGGGCATAGGTTTAAGGTGCAAGGGGCAAGGTTTAAAGGAGATGTACGAGGCAGATTTTTTTTTTACACAGAGTAGTGGGTGCCTGGAACTTGTTTCCGGGGGAGGTAGTGGAAGTGGATATGGTAGTGACTTTTAAGGGGCATTGTGACAAGTATACGAATAGGATGGAATAGAGGGATATGGTCCCCAGAAGGGTAGCAGGTTTTAGTTAAGTTGGGTAGCATGATCGGTGCAGGCTTGGAGAGCCGAAGGGCTTGTTCCTGTGCTGTAATTTTCTTTTTTCTTTGTTATGAGTTGTTTGTAAAGACTTGCGGTTAATATACTGAAGATGACAAACCCTACTTCATGGTGTGTGAAGCAGGATTATTCAATCTGCAAGTTTAGAAATTGTGTTTCTGATTCCAAAGTTGAAGCTGTTACTCTAAATTGTGATCAGCAGTGCTTCCAGAGCTGATCCTCATGGACCTCTCACCTTCTGCCATTCTTTCCTTCCTCTGTTTTCTGTCTTGAAGTCAGAATCCAATCTTCTACTTTTCCCCTGACTCCACATTCTCTGACCTTATAGGAAATTCATAGAAAGTCTTCTAAAAATCCAAATAGATTATTCCTACTGAATTACCATTGTCTGCTCTCTCTCCCATACCCCCTCAAAAATTCAATGAAATAAATCAAGTTATTCCCTTCTGAGATAAAAGCAAATTACTGCAAATGCTGCAATCTGAAGCCAAAACAGAAAATGCTGGAAAATCTCAGCGGGTCTGGCAGCATTAGTAAGGAGAGAAAAGAGCTGATATTTCAAGTCCGGATGACCCTTTTCAACTCCCTTTTGAGATGAATGCTGACTAGTCATTGCTTTTTTTTTGTTCCTTGATCATCTTCTAGTCTCTCCTCCAGCTGGGATTCCATAATTATTCCTAACACTCACAGTAAAGCTGATTGTTTTAAAATATGTGGAGCTAATCCATCATTGGGACCAGGGACTTTATCCTCGTTGAGTTTATTTAGTTCCTTGGACACACCCTTTTTGTTATTTCAAATATACTTATCTCATTTCCCACCTCATCAAACACTGTCTTGTCTACCTGCTCCATCTATGGAATTCATTGCCACAGAAGGCTGTGGAGGCCAGGTGTTCTTAAGGCAGAGACAGATAGATTCTTGATTGCTAAGGAGACCAAAGGTTGCACGGAATAAGTGAGGGAATGGGGTTGAGAAATCTATCAGCTATGGTTGAATGGCAGAGCAGTGTCGATGGGCCGAATGGCCTAATTCTTCTCCTATATCCTATACCTCCATGAGAAATAGTGAACCAAAATAGTTCAGTGTTAATGTTCTTTTTACTGAAGTGCTGGTTTCTCAGAAATGACAGACTTTTGCTCTGTCCAGGTTGTTGCCCACTGAGGTCAGGGTAGCATGTTGGTAATAAGTCTGCTACTTGAAGGTAGTGGTAGATGCTGGTGGTCCTCTTAAAATGACTTTCCTAGACTGTTGGTCTATCTCATCCTAGCACACGTGAGACTTTGCTGATGTGTCGATGTCACACAAGCAAGCTCATTCTCCACAATATCTCTGGCGCTACTCCCAAGATTGAGCTTTGTAAAAATGAAAAGAACTTACATTTATAAAGTGCCTTTGATGAGTTTTTAATGGATGAAAGCCAATGAAGTAATTTTGAAATGTAGTCACTACAGTAATTGAAGGACACTTGGCAGCCAATGTGTGCACAGCAAGATCCCACTAATAACAATGAGATAACTGACCAGGTAATACGTTGGTGAGAGCACAAGGAAAACTTTCCTGTTCTCCCTCACATAGCAGGGGACAAAGCTCAGTTTAATATCTTGTCTAAGGGATGGTGATTTATCTATGCAGCACTCCCCCAGTATTTCCATATATGCTCAAGCCTTCGGAATGGGACTTCGACTCTCAACATTCCGATTCAAAGGCAAGAACGGTACCACTGAGCCATGGTGAGCATCTAACTAACCAAACTTAAAGAATTTGCGTGTTACAAACTTTGAAACAGCGATTCCTACAAGAAATGAGAATGTCGTAGTGAATTATTGCGAGAAAAACATATTCCAGCATTCTGGCAAATAATTGTTCAGCTCTTTCACAAGATAAGCAATTGTACTGAGTCACTGCAAGGAGCGGTGAGTTTTGGCAGAAACCTACAGTGAGAAATGTTGGCCAAAGCACTGAATCCCACTGGGATAGAAGGGAATCATGGTAAACTGGTGTGAGAAACTCAGACATTTTGAGTGACTTGAAAAACAAAACAAGGCAGTGAATTCCTATGAGACGTAGGAGTGCCACAACAAATCAAGACAAACAAGGACCTTAAAGTGAAATGTTGAGAGAAATAAATCAGAGGAAAGAAAAATATTGCTTAAAATGTACATGTGGTGAAAAGTCAATGTGAGAAATAATATTACAATTATTGCATTTGGGGAATTCTTTATCATTATTCTATTGTAAAAATAGTAATAGAAAATCTGTAACAAACTATGACAATGGATCACTGGGATAACGCTACAAAGTAACAAGTCTCACTACACCAGGTTAAAGTCCGACCCATTTATTTGATAGTAAACCCACAAGCTTTGCCCCTTCGTCACCTGACAAAGGGGCAAACCCCGAAAGCTTGTGGGCTTATTATCAAATAAACTGGTTGGACTTTAACCTGGTGTTGTGAGACTTCTTACTGTGTTTACCCCAGTCCAACGCCAGCATCTCCACATCATAACCCTACAAATGCATGTGGGGCAGCTTGCCATTCCAACATTGTTGTAAAAATGTAGACAACAACTGCATCTTCCCTTACATTTGGAAAATTATATGTCTACTTCTCCCCAGAGCATAGTTGGAATTCTTCAACCTCACGTGCGGCTGGGATTCTCCAGTCCTGCTGCAGTGAATGAAGATTTGGCTGAGTGCCAATTTCTCCATTCTCATGACAGCATTACTCGGGCGTGCGAGACAGGAGAATTCCGGCCTATATACCTGGTGATTCACATCTCCTCTATAAGGCATTTATTGGAATGCTGAAAATCTGCTGGGTTCACTCACTGTCCATCATTATGAATCATCACTTTGTTAACGTAGTCAACCTGCCCTCTTATGAACATTACTCTTTTATTTCTTGAAAATCAAAGGGGAGGAGACAGCGGCTTAGTTCTATCATACAAAATAACCAGGTCCCAGGAAAAGTACAGATGTACATGGAATCCCGATTGAGTTTTAGTTAGATATGCTCACGAACTCAAAATTAATTTGAAATTGCACACATGGGGGTGAATTTTGCTGTTCCACCTGCCACGGGGATTGGAGCTGGTGAGGGGCGGACCACGGAAAGGCCAGTTTACCTTGGGTGAAATGTTCCGGTTTTGGGGCAAGCAGGGCCAGAAAATCCCATCCATGATTTTAATTCGACATGTTGCTTCCAATATATCTCGTGGCAAATTTGTACAGTTGAATCAAAATGTAATCAAGACACTGAATGGTATAAAATAACAGCAGTCATGCACACAAATGTACAAACATGCAAAATGTCATAACAAAACAATTTTAAATAATTTTCTTTTCTCTTAGGTTTCATTACTGAAGAAATTATTATTTGCAGCTGACATAGCCTCTTTTTGTATTTAGTATCAACAGATGTTGTATCATTGGTACTCAGGGGCTCACTGCATAATTTTATAGACCAAAAATGTTAAAACATCCTACAAAATCATCAATCTTACAATATTTCCGAACCTAACACAAAAAGCTACAACAAACCTCAAAGGATTTAACAGCTTGGCTCATTCTAAATAAACTTGTGGTGACCTTTTCAATATCTGGGATCGAACATTGAGCCATTAGCTTGATTACTCTGGACACTTCACCATCTATACCTCTTTCCTAATCCATTTTCTGTAGAAAGAAGAGCTAACAAATAACTGTCAGTCTTCTCCTCCCCGCCACTTCACAGTAAAAGTATTCAGATTTACATTGTAAAAGCTTCCCTTCGTTCTTTATTACACAAAAATAAGGTTCTTGATTGAAAAGAGGTCCAGATAAAAAAAACAGCAAAACCTATTGCTGGGTTGTGATGATAACACATTAGTAAACATAATAAAGACAGTGACCTTTCCAATGCAGTGAAGAGATGAACCAATGTCTCATTCTTTCAGATACAAAGCCAAGCTCCCACTTGAAGGAGCAATGCAGCCAAAATAATCTCCAGGGATTTTCACGGTTGAAGGCAGAGGGTCAACTTTGATTCTGGCAAAATAAATTACCTATTATAGAAATCTAATCACATAGAGGGGTTCATTTTTACTTCTCCATAAACATCAATTTCTATTTCAAGCAGCAGCTGGATAGACTTGTGAACAATATGCATGATACAAATGTGTAAATCAGCAGAGGTTTGAACAGGCTATGTCTTTCTGGTTTTAATTTAGGGTGTTTTAATCTCTTTCACACTTAATGAATTGTTTGAAGAACTGAAGCATATTAAGGCTTCAATGGCAGCCTGTTTGTGTTATATTTTCAGAATAATCCAATTAGTGAGGTTTACTTTTAAATAGCACCTGGATAGCCACAAACAGGGTCGATAGCAAAGGCAGCCAGTAACACTCCGGTGAAAATTATTTTGTTATAGTATCAGACTAACGATCCACAGGTTGCACATTCAAAATTTCAATGTTACAAGCTGAGGCGGGCATGATGGCACAGTGGTTAGTACTGCTGCCTCACAGCGCCAGTGACCCGGGTCCGATTCCTGGCTTGGGTGACAGTCTGTGTGGAAGTTGTATGTTCTCCCCATGTCTGCATGGATTTCCTTTGGGTGCTCCGGTTTCCTCCCACAGTCCAAAGATGTATGGATTAGGTTTGAATGTTGTTTCAATAAGATTATTGGCATTGCAGGATTCGAGTGCATTTCAGCGAAGGTAAGGAGGGCCCAGGTGAGAGAGTTTACTGCTGTTATAGGTTTTCCAGTCATCTGCAATAATACAGATTCTAATTCTTTAAAAAAAGTTTGCGCTGGAGTTTCTAATATTGTACTAAAAATCTCAAATCTGTCCACGTCAATATCCATTCTAAATGTTAAAAGCCATGATTGATTTAATTCCTTTAGACCCATTTACATTGTTTCCTTCAAACTTCTACATTGGCCATGCTAAATTACCCCTTAGTGTCCCAGGATGTGTAGGTTAGAGGTATTAACGAGGTAAATATGTGGAGTTGTGGGGAGAGGGCCTGGGTGGGATTATGGTCAGTGCAGATCTGATGGGCTGAATGGCCTCCTTCTGCACTGCTGAGATTGAATGATTGTGTTGTGAAATTGAGAGCTGCCATTTATTGCAGAAGCTCAACGGATTCACATATATATGAGAAAGGAAGGGGACATGTCAACTTTGCCCAGGTTGGCCAACATCTGACTCTTATCCCTACAATTTGTGGTTGATTCTTCATGTCCTCTGAAGTGGTCTAGATTCAACACAACACCACCTTTACAACACTCAGTTGCAAAATAACCACTCACAAACAAGACATTACGAGGCCTACTGACCATGAGCAAGACATTGGATCAAGATAAGGTCAGGTCAAAATCCTGGAACTTCCTTCCACGTGTACCACATAGACTGTTGTGGTTCAAGAAAGCAGCTCACCACCACCTTCTCAAGGGTAATAAGGGATGGAGAATAAATGCTGGCCTAGCCAGCAATGCCCACATCCTAAGGATGAACTTGAAGAAAAGATTCAGTGAATTGAAGTTCAGTGGACCCCAAAACGATCTCCTCACCAACACCTAGGGAATGGTGCGTAAGCTCAGAGAAGTGTCCCACACAACTCTTCCATCAAAAGTGCCAAACAGATAAACATATAGGCTTCCTTCTAATGGTCCAATGTCTAGCTAATTTAATCTACATATTTAAACTGTGGCTGCGTACACTGATCTCAACATAGATTAATTGTTCTGATAGCACTGTACACGTTACATTGTACACGTTACTCTTCAAAATGTTTAACCTCGAAAGCTCGTGAGTTTACTATCAAATAAACCTGTTGTTGTCGAACTTCGTACTGCCTTAATTAAACCAGACATACCAACAACATGGCTACAAGAAAAGGATTCTGGCTGCATATTTTGCAATAAGTGGTTCACTTTAGCCTTGATACCTTCAATATGTACATTGTTCAAAGAAACGTGTGATGAAATATTAACTACTTTTCCGGATAAATGCAATGCAAAAAATGTTCCAATGTAATATAGGACAACGTAATCCACTTGGTCGATACAGAACTGAATACGCAACCCTGATCACACCTTATTCACCACGATGTTGCTGTGTTTCGAGGGTGTTGGCTAAGAGGAGAGGTTAAATAAGCTAGGATTGTTTTCATTGGAAAGATGGAGGCTGAGGGGAGACCAATAGAGGTCTGCAAAATTACGAGAGGCAAAGGCTTTTTCCAAGAGTGGAGCTGTCAATTACAAAGGGGCACAGGTTCAAGGTGAGAGGGAGAAAGTTTAAGGGAGATGTGCGGGGGAAGTTTTTCATGCAAAGAATGGTGGGTACTGGAATGTGCTGGCACAGGAAGTGATGGAATCATGCACATTAGGAACATTTAAAAGGCATCTGGATGGGTACATGAATAGGAAGGGATATGGACCAAGAAAGGGCAAAAGGCTTTTTTTTCCCCAAGTTTAGCTCGTGCTTTATGATCAGCATTGCCTTGGAGGGCTGAAGGGCTTTTCCTGTGCAGTACTTTCCTTTGCTCTTTGTGTCTGCACAATGTACATCCAAGGAATGTTTACCCACAGGATGCATTCCAGAAACTCTTCATACCTACGGTGGAATTCTCCCGTGCCCCACAGGTGGGTTTAATGGCGGACACGGGGTGAGAATAAGATGAGAGGCCCAGAAATCGGTTTCACGCCAGAATGAATTTATATCAGGATATTGTGCTGGTGCCCGCCATGACAGGTCAGAAAACCTGCCAGAGGCCAGCATGCACCTCAGTTGCATCCTGTTAATGGGAAGTGGGTGAACACACGAACATACATGCACCCATTCACACACAATTCTCCATGATGCTGGTGAGAAAACACACCAGTGTGAAACAAGTTTGGAACAAAATGGTGTGCAGATACTTGGATTCACCTGAACAATATCTGGGGCTGCCTCTAGAGTTCATTTTAGGGGCAGCCTGCAATCTTGGACCCTGAAACACCTCAGCAAATGGGTCAGGGGAGCATCTGCAGGTGGACCTTCCAGTTTCGTTGACATGGTGGGGGGGTGGGGGGGGGGGGGTCCATCTTCCAGCCTCAGAACATTCCTGGATGTCCATCTTCATTCTCAGGAGGTGAACTTTCTGGCTGCAGAGTGCTCCAGGAAATTTATCTTCATTTACAGGCAGTCCACCTTCTTCAATGATAGGTCAGTGATATTGGACATCTTTTCAATGTGGCACCAAACACAAGGCTTCACTGTGTGTTATCCAGACCTGCCCCGCCACTGAATACATAAAACACCCAGGTGCATAATTAGTGAGGTCAGGACTGAAAGATTTGGTGCATTTTCCCACAATCCTCTGCAGCGGGAAACACTCCATGTTCCAGCCCCACCATGGCACCTCATCTCAATATAGGAGAATTCCACCCCTACTTTTTCTGATGACTCCCACCTGTGACTTTTCTCAACAAAACCAATAGCAATGGCTAAATCATGGGATCATGATTTTTTTTTTGTTTTTATTCCAATTCAATCAAATCAAGTCCAATTCAGAGGGTCAATGCACCTAACCAGCACGCCTTTCAATCTGTGGGAGGAAACCGGAGCACTCTGAGGAAACCCATGCAGACACTGGGAGAATGTGCAAACTCCACACAGACAATGACCCAAGCGGCGAATCAAACCCAGGTCCCTGGCGCTGTGAGGCAGCAGTGCTAACCACTGTGTCACCATGCCGCCACTTAACCTCATACACGAGACCTCCCTGTACTTCATGTCAGATGTTTAAGTTTCTGGATCAAATGGTCTGAGGCGTGTAGACTGAAAAATTAACCCTTTGGATCATTTTCTTTTGTTCACAAGCAAGTAAGTCGCAATGAACGGACTTTTGCATGACAAAAAAGCTGTCCTGTTTTTGTGCTTTGCTGTCTCCCCAAAAACATGTACTTTGCTGAAGGTTTTCAGGACGTTCCTACGCATTAATGCTGTTGAAAAATAGGAGAGAATTCATATCTGACAACTGGCAAACATATCAAACTACAGCTCCAACTTACACTGAGATGCAACCAGGTGGCCTTTGTGAAAGGCTTCAGAAATTAATAATTTTGCAGCTGCCAGGAATTCAGCTAGCTTTACAATTTCTTACACAACCATGGTTTTATTGTGAACAAAAGATCATGAATGAACCCAGTCCGTCACTCAAACCAGCCTCCAATCCACTGACACTGTCTACACTTCCCACTGCCTCAGAAAAGCAGCCAGCATACCTCAGAACTCCACACACTTCAGACATACTTTTTTCCACCTTCTTCCGCTAGGAAAAAGATACAAAAGTCTGAGGACATATACCAAATGACTGAAGAATAGCTTCTTCCCTGCTGCCATCAGACTTTCGAACGGATCTACCTCACATAAAATTGATCTTTCTCTGCACCCTAGCTGTGACAGTAACATTACATTCTGCACTGTCTCCTTTCCTTCCCAATGTATAGTATGCTTTGTCTGTATAGTGTGCAAGGAACAATACTTTTCACTGTGTACCAATACATGTGACAATAATAATCAAATTATCAATGCCAAGATCTTCAGCAAGTGATAAGCCTGTGCAAATTTCCCATCTCTTACTTGATAACATCTGGCAATAGAAACAAATCCATCTGATTCTTTGGAACAGTTGTTAGATGTGCACGATTGCTACATTTCAAAGGCTGCAAAAGACATCACCAGTTAAAAGGACCAAGTGTACTCAAAGCAATGCTATTATGTATGAGTCTGTGATAAACATGATTACTTACCATATTACACTTTATCCTATGAATGACAGGACCCTCACTGCACATCAATGGATCGATCTCACTACATACCTGACTACAAGGGAACTCCATGCTATCTCCCTTAAATTTTACTCCAGGCTGGATATTGTCATCTTATTATCAGTGTGAAGAGGAGATTTGTTACAGCAAGTGGTTCTGTTATTGTTCAGAGAGGCACGTTCACGTCCACGGGGATATTTTACAAAAACAAAGCTGCAGCACCCAAGCAGCCAATTTCTCCATGTCCCATAAGTGTAAAAAATATCTGTAATCTGTGATGGAATGGCTCGTTACCGCAAAGCACTTGCTCCAATTGTAAACACTTGGCTGCATCAGTCTGTACCATTTATGAACCCTACATACCTGAACTCAGCAAGAAGTCAACAAACATTCTAAAAGTATATTTAAGACATTCCTCAGGGAGTAGTTCGGACAATGCGCAGAATCTTCCAGTCCCGCCAGCAGTGAGAAGCAGGGCGGGCGGAGAACTTAATTTGGTGCAGAGCCAAGAATCAGCATTCCAAATCTGGGATGGAACTGTGGGAATTCTGTCATCAGGATTTTAATGGTGGGTGTAAGGCCAATGGACAATGTCAGGAAGCCCTTTATCATGTTTCAGCATGTCATCCATGCTCATTAAAAGGCCACCTCACAAGAAGTGAGTTTCCCGCCTCCAAATTTAGTTCCCTGTTAGTGAGAAATTAGGATGTTCACTTTTACGATTGCACATAAATGACATGCACTTGGCAAGGCAGACTTTCCTGTGATTAACGGTGAATTGTCCTCTTTGGGGAACATCAGTAAATGCCACCCTAGAGTCAAGTTGCTTGGAGGTTGACTAAGGAAGGAAGGAAGAGTCACTGGGAAAGGATGGAACAGTGGCCAGGCCAAGGTGAAAGGAATAGTGCAGCTTGTATGGGTGCCTTGACCTTAAACCCCATGAAGTTATAGTGGGGATGGTGACTTTCTGTCCACCTTCACGATGTTATTCTCTGCACTCCACAGGGATGAATCTGCAATCAGCTAATCAGTGCAAAATCACACGCGGTCAAGTGTACCGCTCCCCCACAAGTGAAAATCACCCCAATCTCTGCTGCCAAAGTTAGACTTCAGAATGGAAATTCTGTCTAATAAGCAGCAACTCCGACATTCCATACATGGATCATTTGTGATAGAAAAGGTTTATTTACCTTACCAGATTAATTAAGATAAGTGCACCAGACAAAACACCAAGTTCTTGTTTGCCACCTATAAACCTCGCACAGTGCATGCATTATTTTATATTCATTAATGGATGTGGGCATTGTTAACTGAACCAGCATTTATTGCCAGGCCAGCCTTTATCGCCCAATCCTGAGGGCGTTTAAGAGTTAACCATCTTGCTGTGGATTTAGACTCACGTGTAGTCCAGACCAAATAAGGACAGATTTCATTCCCTAAAGGACATTAATGAACCAGATGGATATTTATGATAATAGACAATGATTTTGTGGTCTTCAGTAGAATTTTAATTCCAGATTTTTATTGACTTCAAATTTCATCATCTGCTGTGGTCAGATTTGAGCCTGGAACCCCAGCATATTATCCTGGGTCTCTGGATTACTAGTCCAATGATAATACCACTTTGCTATTGCCTCCCACTAAGCATAGTTCATGACCAATGACCATGAGGTAAATGATTTCCTTGACCCTTCACCTGAGTGATCACAGAACAGTAGAATCCCTATAGTGCAGAAGGAGGCCATTCAAGTCTGCACGGACTCTCTGAATGGACCTCTTACCCAGGCCCCAGACAGTGCCAGAGGTTCTACCAATAGGCACTGCCCAAGCTTCTTGACCTTTTCCCTCCTGGGGGCTGTACTTACCTGTGTGGCATCACCACGCATCTGTTTGTCAGGACTTGTTGTCAACACTGCAGACGTGTGTCACAATGGCAGAGGAGGGGGCAGCGGCTGGGGGAATCCTAATGTGGGAGATAATAGAGCAGGAAAGCCCACTACTGATATTTAAACGTATGGTAATGGGGTTCCCAAACTTTCATGGCAGGAACCCTATTAAGTTATTGGTGTGTGCTGGGGATGGGGGAAGCAATTTGATCTGGAAATCCCCCTTGGCACAAAAGCTATTTGGGGACTCCTGTCAAATTCTTTGCCCTCACTGGTTTCCCCACTTGCAGGGTGGACAATCCTGGCCGTTGTGTGTTTGGATTTTCAAAAGATACCTGTTAAGGTGCCACATAAAAGGTTACTACACAAGCTAAGAATTCACATTGTTGGGGCAGTTGATGCAGTAGCATGGATTAAATAGCAAATTAATAGGAAACAGTGATTCAGGACAAATGAATCATTTTCAGGTCGCCAAACTGTAACTGGTTAAATGTCACAGGGATCAGTGCTGGGGCCTCAACCAAACACAATCTTTATTAATGACTTGGATTAGTGGACCAACTTATTGTAGCCAAAGGTGCCGATGATACAAAGGGAGCCGAGTTGGAAACTAAGATATTCCCCTGATTAAGGCAGAGATGTGGTTGAATTTATTTTCTCAGGCGGCCATGAGTTTATTGGAATTCTCATACACAGATAGCAGTGGAGGTCATTCAATATAAATGTTTAATTTACAAGAGAATCAAAGTTGCAGGAAGCCACGGGGTGGGGGCGGGGGAGAGAAGCAGGTAGGAAAGTGGAATCAAGGCCACAATTAGCCATGAACTGAGTCTGCTGCGCCAGTAGAGGTGCTGAATGGTCTACTCCTGCCCTTATTTTGTGTAATCTCAATAGCTTGGGAAACAATGGGAGACCACCAGGCAGTGCATCAAGGGAGCATTCAGGACATCAGATATCTTATTGCAAATGTCCAATAAGGTCATAAGAGGGTTGAAGCCAACACAGCAACAACGATAATGGCAAAGTCACATCATCAGTGCTCATGTGTCTCTAGAAACAAAGAGAAAGATTCCTCTTGATTAACCGTCCCTACACATTGTTAATAAATGTTTGGAAACACATCCTTTTTTTTCCCAAATGATTGCTTCAGTATTTATTGCCCATCCCTAACTGCCCTCGCCATTTCAGAGTCGACCACATTGCTGTGGGTCTGGAGTCACGTGTAAGGTGCCAGAGAAACTATTTTCTTCTCCAAAGAAGCATCAGTGAACCAGATGAGTTTTTGTTACAACCATGGTCATCACTAGCCTCGTAGTTCAAGATTTTTACTGAATTCAAATTCCACCATCTGCCATGGTGGGATTTGAATCCAAGTCCCCACAGCATTACCCTGAATTATTAGTCCAATGAAGACACTACTACACCATTACCTTCCCAACTCATCTTGGCATCATTCCATAGTTTAGTATTGACAAACGATGGATGGAGGGGTGAAAATGTTGACCAAAAGAATTTGAAAGGAAGTTTCCAAAGATCCAAACAAAGATGCTTAAAAATTTTTTAAGTGGTTCAGTTAAAGTACTGTCTTCATCAATACAAAGGATTGCATGAGGAAGCATACAAACAGTAAATCCTGGTATGAGTCATGGAATGATATAGCAGCAATGGAGGCCATTTGATCCATCAGTCCCACTCACTTACAACTTCCCCCAAATCCTGTAAAGGTTTGGCTCATAAACTGGTCATACAAAAAGCAAAGTGTGTTACATCAGTGTGGAAACACATCTAACATAGAACAGAGATGGAAGCCGTCACTGTGATCAGCTCAGCATTTTCATCATTCCAAGCCAACAGTAGAAATCAAATCCAATCAAGTTTGTTTGATGAGCGGCCAGTCTTGTTGGCTGTATTTCAAAATGTTCAAAATATTTCAAAAACAATCTGCAATTGAAGACACAAATGCAAGCTCGGATCTGGAACCTAAAACATGATGAGACTTTTTTTCCAAGAGTAATGGCTTTGACAATCCAAACAAATGCCAAACATACTCCTCTGATGGAATCCATTATTGCATGCACTTCAGAAACAAAAAGTGCCAACACATTACAACATGTAACAATTTCTTGTAAATTTTGAAATGGAATAGGTTCCAAAAATTGCTTGGAACCCAAGTTTTCCTAACCCAAATTTTCTGCTCTTAAGGCTCTTTGGAAATCCATTGGTGGTTTGTACTGAATTCTACAGGGGTACAGTTGCGTCCATGCCTGGATCTGTTGGAGACATTATATGGGTTGATAGCAGGTCTGGGTAAAGGAAGGCTTCAGAAAGTTGACAATTGAATTCAACAGGCATGGAAAAGGTTAGGGGGCACCAAAGATCTACCCCAGCTAACACTGGCAATCCAGGCCCTGTGCAAAGGAATTCTGTAAATTCCAATGGAGGTTACTGCTAGAAGATATTGACATGCACACTCCTGGTACAACCATCAAGATTGTTGCCAAACCACACCTCTGTTCTGTTTCAAACCTATTCTCCAGTGGTAGTTCCTCACTCTGGACCAGAGATCACCTACCTTGCCATGATGGCGGAAACAAGCACTCTTTCCTTATCCCATTCAGAGTGTTTTATAACCCATCCAGTCAGTACTCCTGCAAACAGTATTCTCCAGAAAGCACACTGTTTGCCAAACCTTGTATCCCCAGATTGACCACCTTTGAAAAGGCATGCTGGTAATGTCACTAGACCAATAATCCAGAGGCCCAGACTGATTTTCTGGGGCTACAACATTCAAATCTCACCATTACAATTAGTAATTCAATTCATAAAATCCAGAATTAAAGAGTTAGCCTCAGTAATGATGACTATGAAACTATCATCGATTATCATTGAAACCCAACTGGTTCACTTTAGGAAAGGAAATCTGCTGTCCTGGTCTGACCCACAAGTAACTCCAGTTCCACAGCAATATGGTTGATTCTTAACTTCCTTGTGAAATGGCCTAGCAAGCCATTCAGTGCATGGGCACTTAAGAATGGGAGGCAGCAAATGCTGGCCTTGCTTCACATCCTGTGAAAGAATAAACAAAACTCCGGAAATGTTCCTGTGCCCAAACCTACTCATTCTGTATTGAATAGTACAGACAGTATGCTTCTTGACTGAGACTGCTTACCATTGTTCAGGTAGATTCTGGGCTTCAAGCTCCCTTCTCCTAAATGTTTCTCAAGAATCGTATCCACCAATGCCAGTCCTGATGATGCTAGAACTTCTCCCCAGTATATCTCAGGCACTGCAATAAACCCTCGTTTCCACCTAAAAATGCTCCTGGGGCAGCCAGGGTGAAGGTTAATGCTCAGTTAACATTCTCCAAGCAATTGTGAAAGGCCTCCTTTCTTGTCCTTTCTGCAATTTGTTTCATCCTTTGACATCCCTCTTCCCTTTCCATTGCTCAAACTTACACGTTCCCTGCCCCCACCTTTTCCTTTCTTCTGAATCTTCCAATCCCTTCTTTGCCTCTCTCCCCACATCCCTTGTTTAAACCCTCTCTTTTTTTTTTCCACTCTCCCATACCTTATTCAGCATTAATACTGAAGCAATGATGCATCTCAGAAATTTAACAGTTACACTAAAGAGTTGATGGGTAAGGATCCTAAAGAGTCATGCTGCTTTGAGCTTGTAAAGAGAGATTTACCAGTGAGAAAGGAGGCTTCTGATTTTAACTTTAGCAATTCATGTAGAATACATCAAAAAAAATCTAAGCTATAGTTTGACACATTAACAATTGTCAGGGTCTCAAACCAGAAACCTAGAGTATATTATGGAGCCAGACTATATACCAACAACATTTCCATTTTGGCATAAATGTGAGGAAAGGATGTAAGGATAGGAATAATTCCATTGACAAATTCAAGATCTTTTATAGTATTTAATAATACAGTTTAAATATAACTCTAACAAATGAAGCAGCTTGACCATTAATAGTTGAACAATATTTAAAAATGAAACAGAAACAACTTTACTTTCTAGCTTATGACAGTTCCATTTCCAAATAAGGCCCATTCTTTCAAAATTTGAATCCCCTTGTAAATAAATAGTTAGCAAATCCAGGCATACTTGCTTCAATATTTGTCTTGAAGCTTTCAGAGAAAGATAAAGTTCCAGAAGTGTGCAAAATCCTTCTAATTTCAGTCAGGCTTCAGCAGCAAACTGAACCACTTTCTACAAAAGCCTTTGTTCTCTGCTACAGGCTCAAGACTGCACACAAACCACTGTCACATGACACTCTCAATCACTGTAATCAGAAGTCCCAGGGGAAAGTGAGAATCAAAAGTCCATTAACTGCACTTAACATAATGATTTGCAAGGCTAATGTAACTAATTATCTTGCTCTCCTGGAATCTGAGCTGCATTTCCTCCAGACATACAGACTGTCTGTAGCATAAAGCTGATTTTTAAAATATTCTCCTCAAATACAACGAAAACAATTGCACTCCTATGATCATACAACGCATCTAAAATTGATATTCTGCAAATTGCATCTGCAAATTTTCTATTTTACATGCGTTTATCAATAACACCTCTCTGACATGTTAAACTTCCACCTCTATTTCAATTCATATCATTGCATACTGGAACCTCATCTTCACAATGAACTGAGTTAAACTTTCTGAACCCATTTCTCCTCAAAGTTTTAAGATCCACCAGAAAAGTGAGATTTTAATCTGATCTGTCGAGGTTAGAATTGAATTCAGGTCCAGGGACAGAACAGAAACATCCTATAGAATGATAAAAGTCAAGTTTCTTTTTTCCACTGGCTGCCAATGGGAGTAACAATATTGGTGAGAATACAACATTGCTTCTTCCACTGGCAAGTGCAGGCAATCGTCCCCTCAGCCTTTTAAATGAAACTGGAAGGCATCTAATCCATTCTGCAATATATTAGTTTTAATCAGTCCAAAAGATGCCTCCAAAGACTTCCATTTGGTGGAAGTTTAAACAATGAATGGCATTATTTCATCATAGCCAAAATATTAAAGAATGAGTGGAAAGTAACATTGTTGGTTTGGGAAACTCCAAGTAATCTAAAGACAATTCCTATCTTTCTGTTTGAAAAGCATACTTCAATAGGTACTTCAGGAGATGGTGGTGTAGTGGTATTGTCACTGGCCTAGTAATCCAGAAACCCAGGGTCATGCTCTGGGGACCCAGGTTCAAGTCCCACCAAAGCAGGTGGTGAAATTTAAATTTAATAAAAATCTGAAATTAGAAATATAATGATGACTATGAAACAATTGCTGATTGTCAGGGAAAAAAAAACTCATCTGGTTTACTAATATCCTTTAGGGAAGAAAATCTGCCATGGTTACCTGGTCTGGCCTACACGTGATTCTAGATCCACAGCAATGTGGCTGACTCTTAAAATACCTTCAGGGTTGGGCAATAAATGCTGGACAAAAAAGAACAAAGAACAACCCAGCATGGGAAACAGGCCCTTCGGCCCAACGAGCCCACGCTGCCATCTTAACAAAGCATTTTTCCTACACCTCCCTTGACCCATGTCTATGCTTATGGTACCCCCATTGGAAACCAGATTCAACGTGGATACACAATTCTCTTCATATCTTGCAAAAGACAGTACAGAGCCTGAGTATATATATCTATGGTATAAAGGAGGAGTTAAAAATTCTGATCAGGGTAGATAACCCAACAGTGGCTTTCATTGTTACCTGCCATGAAGGAATAAAATAAAAGGAATGGAATAAGTTCAAGTCAAACAAGTTACAAATATAAATCAGGTCACTTACAAAATAAAATTACTCTGGAAGGAAAATAGAAATCACCATTGTTAGAAACAGAAGAATAATATAGGCGGTTCTAAACACATTGGCCTAAGAAAGCTATGTGGGGAGTTGCAATAAATCTTTGCTTTGATTCTTATATTCAACAGAGTTGGATCCTCCAAAGTTTTGGAGGTCAGCTCATCTCCATACCCACTGTATGATCCATTGGGTTTATGGCATGAACAATGGAATGGAGTTGAGGCACTTGAGACTGAAATTTGTCCAGAAAACAGCACGTGGGTCATCTGGCACTCCCCACGGAACATCATGCAAGTGACATGTAAGAGACAACACTGTTGCGTATTGCGCTTTACACCTTGGGAGACCAGTTGGATTTTACGCCATTCTGCCCTGAAGCTGACATGGATGATTTTTCTGACCAGGCTGCATTGGAGGGATGGGGGTGGTGCTGATTCGGGCATTGGAGCGTGATAATAATATGCTAATATATTTAAATGATGTTCCCGACTTAAATGTTTGTAAAGTTTAGCTTAGAGAGTAGTCAACTATACTGCAATAATTTATTACACGGCGTACTTGTTCTGTTATTATAAAATAGCTCGCGCTCCAATTCAATAAGAGCAATGGCACAGGGAATCTGTGAATTAAACGATGCCCGTCACTGATGGGGGAGGGGACAATCATGCCGTGTGTTCAGGTCAATATGAAACCTGATTTGGCCGTTCTCTGAAGAGTTTCCAGTCCTGTCACCGAACCCTGCACGACAAGATCAGGAGAGGAAATCTCAGCCTCTTCCCCATTTACCAAACTAGAACATCGGCTAGAAATAACAACATGAAATTGTCAACACACTTATTTATAAAAGAATGATTCTTAAAATAAACACAGTTAGAAAATTAAGCTGCATACAAGCTTATTCCACCCTGAATTTATCGATGTTTTGGAATTTGAACTACTGTGACCTACTTCACTTGAATACTCTCATTGTTTTAGCTAATAACTCATTCAAACTGAAAATACTTGGGTAAATGATCTATCCATAATTATCCATTGAAAACAATTCTAAGTCAAGGGGAACAGAAATATGCAAGTTAATGAATGCATGAGTTGGAGGAATTAAATGTGGGTGATGTCAACTGCGATGACATTGCTAGCTAACCTGCGTGCAGTAAAATAATTTTACCATTAGCACAAAGGAGTTGGAAATAATTATAAGGTGTAAAACGTTTTGAAGTAAACCACTGATCACGCTGATTGTGTCTGAAGGAATCCTCTTTGTGATGATAATGACTGTGATTAATTTCACTTTGCATTATCGGAGGTTAGTGTCATCTGTTTGCAAGGTTCAGTAGCCGACCTGTCTCTTTTGCACCGTGGGAATGTTTTGATCCAATCATGAAACCAATGGCAATTTTATTAGATATTGCAGTTAGTAGCCTTGTGTTTCTCACTCCGAGTCTCGGTGTAGTCGTAGAGGATACCAGGCAACACAACAGGTTTTATTAGTGTGGTGTAAAAACTATAAAAGTTAATGACTGTTTAGGTGCGCTAACAATAATGTGCTCATTAAACTGTCTCGGCGGTCTTCTACACACACTTGTTTAATTCACAGATTCCCTGTGCCATTGCTCTTATTGAATTGGAGGGCGAGCTATTTTATAATAACAGAACAAGTACGCCGTGTAATAAATTATTGCAGTATAGTTGACTACTGTCTAAGCTAAACTTTACAAATGCCCAAATGAGTCATTGAACCTACTTGTTGCGAGCCCCATAACTGTCAGCACACTTCTTCGATGATATCTCACTTTCACTTTCCACTCAGTGAAGTTCTGAAGCAGGATTGTGTATTAATAAAATTTACCTTGCTAAATCATGGGACTTGCTATCTAAGCTTTTCATTTTTCACTCATCCAGATAGCTGGCAGGAAATGACCAAACTCCAACCTAGGGCTGGGGTAAAGAACATACTGTATGAAAAGAGATCGATTGGCAAGTGATCTCTGATTGATGAAGTTGTTGTCATGGAGAATGCAGTATGGAACAGTTAATTGCACAGCTTTGTTCAAATTCAAACTCTCATTGGTCAAAACACTGCCCTGAGGAATGAACCAGGGAATGGCCGCTCCCAAAGTTTTTGGTTAGATGAAAAAGGTACAAATTGCACATGTGCTCTCTGTCTGCAAAGGACAGTATGTAAACATATGTGGCTTCTAGCAGGTGCAAGTTATTTCATCTTAAAATCTCTACTTTTTCAATGCTCTAATTTCTTTTATGTCTCTTTCAACATTCTGGGGTTTACCATTGACCAGAAGCATAATTCAACTAGCCATATAAATATTGTGGCTACAAAAGCAGGTCAGAGACTAGGAATCCTGCAGAGAATAACTCATCTTCTGACTCCCCAAAGCCTGTCCACCATCTACAAGGCACAAGTCAGGAGTGTGCTGGAATACCCTCCACTTGCTGGATAGGTGCAGCCTCAACAACACTCAAGAAGCTTGGCACCAGTCAGGACAAAGCAGCCTGCTTGGTTGGCACCCTATCCATAAACATTCACTCCCTCCACTATTGACACATGGTGGTAGCATGTGTACCATATACAAGATGCACTGCAGGTACTCACCAAGGCTCCTTTGAAAGCACTTTTCAAACACACAACTGCTACCATCTAAAAACACAAAGGCAGCAGATACCTGAGCACACCACCTTCTGTAAGTTTCCCTCCAAAGCCCCTCACCAACCTGACTTAGAAATATATCAGTATTCCTTCATTGCCATTGAGTGCAAATCCTGGAATTCCCTCCCTAGCAGCACTGTTTCAAGAGGGCAGCTTACTACCACCCTCTCAAATGCAATTAGGGAGGGATAGGCAATAAATGTTGATCTAGCCAATGAAGCCTACATTCCTTGAATGAATAAAATAAACCTTTGATCTTTATCTTCAATGTTTTCTATCTGTACAGCTGTCATATATTCTTCCTGCTGTGCTGATTGTCACTCCTTCTGTAATTTCCTCCTTTCCTCCATCTGTCTTCCCTCTGGGGCATTCCCAAGGTTTCACTGTGGCTCTCTCACCTATTGCCTTATTGATGTGCTTATTATCTAAATTTCTTATTTAAGGTACATAGCAGAAAGTGAAGTAAAAGAGATTGGATTGGAGATAGATGCAGAGAAGACAATTGGAGAGATGGTAAATGGCTGAGAGAGAAGGTTACAGTGATAGGGAGGTCACGAGGGAAAGAGCGGGAAAGTGGCTATTGGAAAGTTGGAGAAGGAGTTTGTGTAAATATGAGGAGGTGGAAGGTTGCGGGATAGCTGAGCAGAAAGCTGGTGTTTGGAGAATCCAATTCTCCGTAACACAGGACAAATAATTTGACTTCACGAAGTCCATTGACACGGTCAACCATGAGGGACTATGGAATCTTCTCCTCTGTTTTAGCTGCTCCCAAAAGTCTGTCATCATCCTAGTCTACCTCCTCCACAAAGACATTCAAGCTGTGATCCTGACCACTGACCCAGTTTACATTCAAACTGGGATCAAGCAAGGCTGTGTCATCACCGTGATATTGTTTGCAATCTTCTTTGCTGCAATGCTCTGTCTCACCCTTAGCAAGCTCTCCCACTGGAATGGAGCTAAACTACAGAACAAACAGGAATGTGTTTAATCCCTGCTGCCTGCAGGCCAGTTCGAAGATCATTCCATCCTCTGTCATTGAACTGCAGTATGCAGATGATGCTTGCATCTGCACACACTGAGGCTGAGCTCCAAGCCATCATCAACACCTTCACTAAGGTGTAGGAGAGCATGGGCCTTACACTAAACATCCATATGACAAAGATCTTCTATCAGCCTGTCCCCGCTACACAGCACTGTCCCCAGCTTATCAAAATCCATGACAAGACCTTGGACATTTTCCCTACCTTGAGAACATACTGTCAACAAGGTCAGACATCAACGACAAGGTTCAACACTGCCCTCAGTGTGCCAACATAGCCTTCGGTCATCTGAGGAGAGTGTATTTGAAGTCCAGGATCTTAGACTCAGCACCAAGCTCATGGGCCACAGAGCCATAGTGATACCTGCCCTCATATGTGACTCGGAGATATGGACGATGTATAGAGGGTATCTCAAAACCCTGGAGATGTCCCACCAGCGCTGCCTCCACAAGGTTGTAAAAAGCCATTGGCAGGATAGGTGCAGCAACATCAGTGTTCCTGTTCAGGCCGACATCCCCAGCACTGAAGCATCGACAACACTCGATCAGCTCTGCTGGTCAGGGCCACATTGTCTGCACGCCTGACAAAAGATTGCTGAAACAAGCCACTCTATTTCAATGAGGCAATCGAGCCCAGAAGGACAGAGGAAACATTTCAAGGATGACCTCAAAGCCCCCTTGATAAAGTGCAACATCCCACCAACGCTTGGGAATTCCGGGCCAAGACTACCTGAAGTGAAGGAAAGGCAGCCAGGAAGGAGCTGAACACCTTGGGTTCCTTGCCAAGGGCAAGCTGAAACCCAATATTGCCAGCAAAAGGAGTGCTTAGCAACCTGAGCACCCCAGCCACCTGCTCCTCCAACCACCAGCAGCCCCATCTGTGACCGAGACTGTAGGTCATACACTGAACCCCTCATTCACCTGAGAACTCATTCTTAGTGTGGAAGCAAGTCATCCTCCACTTTGAGGGATTACCTAAGAAGGAGAACTATGCATACAATTTAATTCCTTATCCTTTACATTGGCCATCGTTTCTTCGGTCATGCCTGAAGTAAGGTCAGTCATGGTCAATAAGAAGCAAATCATCCCATTGGAGGTCTATCCTTTTACTACCCTAATTCTCCCAGCTCAACATTCTACTGCATTCAAATTGGTGCTGTTGCTGCTACTTTCTGATGTGGAGATGCCGGCGTTGGACTGGGGTAAACACAGTAAGAAGTCTGACAACACCAGGTTTAAGTCCAACTGACTTATTTGATAGTAAACTCACAAGCTTTCATATAAAGCACAGACAGTTTACATATCTGTAAACTGTCTGTGCTTTATATGCTCTGTCTGAGGCCAGAACTCTTCATTCACCTGCTGAAGAGGGGAACCTCGAAAGCTTGTGAGTTTACTATCAAATAAATCGGTTGGACTTAAACCTGGTGTTGTCAGACTTCTTACTGCTGCTACTTTCCTGCCAGGTTACTTGAAACACATATGAACTGTTGGATCTTCTTCACAATCTAGGGTGTAATTTTACCTTAAATAATCTTGAAAACATTTCCTCCAACCCAGCAAATCTAATTTAAATTGAATGTTTCAGATCGACCTAATTTTACTCGAATGTAATGTTTCATATACCACAAGAAATGTTCCTCCTTGCACCTTTCTGTTAATGTCATTCACATTATCCATCATTTCTTTTGACTTCCCCTCTCATCATGTCTTACTTACAGGCTCTGCCGTTAACCTTTACTGACTGTCTCGTGTATCCTGTACGACATTTGTATTAGCATGCATCGACAGAAAACTGTTTAGATGCAAAGCGATTTTGTTAGCATTACAACTGTGATAGGGAGTAAAAGACCAACTAGTCCATCAAGCCTGTCACAACTTCTTATGCTATTAGTTACCTCATTGCAAATGTACTTCTATGGTAAATATTTGGAGACTTTAGCCATTACAGTGAGATGTTGTGCATGGAATTATGAAAACAACTGCTGAAAAATTGAAAAAATGGAAACAGCAGTAGTTAAAAACAGACCCCCAATAACTTTACAAACTGCTATGAATATAGGATTATCATATTTGCTTCTATTTAGCACATGAAGTTATTTTGATCCTGACACATTGCATTCAGCTATTAGATCATTCTGTGAACAATTATTCCAACACAGTTGTTAAGGTTTGCACACAGTGAGATATATCAGAACAGCATAATTGTAACAATGTGTTATTAATTCAATATTTTACAGGAAATACGTACTTGTAGTATATTCAGCACATCTACAGGGAGGCAAGGGTTATAATTCAATCTTAGGGTTCTGTTTAAACTCATAAAACCTTCAGTTATATTTTCATGAATTAGGTGAGCACCAGAAAATCCTGATTGAATTACAACTTTGTAAATTCTTTTCTGCTGTACGTTACTTCATATAACGTTACACTTTTGAGCAAATCTTGGCATTGATCCTGAGTCCAGGGAATGACTGCCTCTCTGGATTTTTAACTTGCGTGCTATGACACAAACAAATATCAAGGAGCAATGTGTAAAACATATACAGGAATTTATGTCTTATTAAAAATATTTAACCAACGTTCTCTCCATTAGATTGCATCTTTGCAAGGCTCTGACTGTACCAGGATATAAGCAAAATATAACTCAAATGCTGACACCTTATGATATAAGTACATAACTTACAAATAATAAATAGGAGCAAAAAAGCCTAGATCATTGATATGTACCCATTTTCTGCAAAATCAAAATTAAGATCAAATATTTTTTCTCCTCCAGCTGCCACCTCACAATTCTAGATTTTTTTTTCCAAATTTAGTCCAGAGGGAAGATGAAGAAAAGTGAAAACTTTGAATGAAATTGGAAATTGTTACTGATCAAAATTAAAATAAGTTGAGTTAAGGGCTCAAAAACTGACTAATTGGATATCACACGAAGTCTGTATATGTCAATAACCAAGTATGGTTTGCCAAGTATGACACAGTTGGAAATCCTAATTGAAACCAAATACTAGAAAGCTGAGATTCTGACAATCAAAATTTCATTTAGTAAATCAGTGATCAATAGGTCTTTTATCGAAGTCTAGAATGCTCAATCTTCATAAAGTAAGCAATTCCAAACAAATTGCACAAATACTGATGGTTACCAAACTGAAATACATTCTCAGCATAACATATGATGCAAAAGTATATTTTTCATTAGTTTGTTTGGGATCATACAACGGCAGACGACGACATATCCAATCCTTGAATGAAAGCTCATTTCTACATTATTATTCAACTTAAAACACATCAGAATAAATGCTGTCACTTGTTACAAATCAAATTAATTCTTTGACTTTTCATTCTGCATTGGCCAATGTAGACCGGGAACAGCTACTAACAGGAAAATTTACAGAAGAGTGAGGGTGGGGGAGGGGGAGAGGGGGTAGGGGAGGGGGAGGGGGAGAGGGGGTAGGGGAGGGGGAGGGGGAGAGGGGGAGAGGGGGTAGGGGAGGGGGAGAGGGGGAGAGGGGGTAGGGGAGGGGGAGGGGGAGAGGGGGTAGGGGAGGGGGAGAGGGGGTAGGGGAGGGGGAGAGGGGGTAGGGGAGGGGGAGAGGGAGAGGGAGAGGGAGACGGAGACGGAGATGGGGTAGGGGAGGGGGAGAGGGGGAGGGGGAGAGGGGGAAGGGGTTTGGGGGAGGAAAGAGTGGAAAAGGAGGGGGGTGGATGGAGAGGAGGTGGATGGGGCATGAGCCCAGCATGTTCCCTTTAGGGTGATAGGTAGGAATAACAAGCCTAGAGAACCATAATAACCAGAGATGTTAAGGATACAATGAGAAGGAAAAGACAGGCTTTTAAAAAGTACAAGGGGATCAAATCAGTGGAGACATAAGGTATAGAAAGTGCAGGTGGAGCTTAAGAAAGCAAAGAGGGAGACTTGTAAAGAAGGGAAATTCACGTGGGATAGTAGGGTGTTTGATGAAGTGGATTCAAAATTGGCTCAATTTTAGGAGAAAGAGGGTGATGACAAAAGGCTGCTTTAGTGACTGGAAGCCAGTGTCCAGTGGCATACCACAGGAATCTGTGCTGGGCCCCCTATTATTCGTCATTCATATAAATGACATTAATAACTGTATGGGGGTTAGGATTAGTAAGTTTGTGGATGACGCTAAGATTGGCTAGATGGTCAACAGTGAGGAGGAGTGCCTTGGGCTACAAGAAGGTATAGGTCAAATGGAAGATATTAGCAGTTGGAATTTAATCCTTAAAAGTGTGAGGATTTGTGTCACTTTGGAAGGAGTAATTTGACAAGGAAGTACTCAATGAATAGAAGGACACTAAGAATTTCTGTGGAACAAAGGGACCTTGGCATGTTTGTCCACAGATCTCTGGAGGCGGATGGGCATGTTAGTAGGGTGATGAAAAAGGCGTATAGGACATTTGCCTTTATCGATCGTAGTGTAGATTACAAAAGCAGGAAAGTCATGTTGGACTTCTATTGAACTTTGGTGAGGCCACAGCTAAGAGTACTGTGTGCAGTTTTGGTCACCACATTATAGGAAGGATCTGACTGCACTGGAGGGGGTGCTGAAGAGATTCACCAGGATACTGCCTGGAATGGAACATTTAAGCTATTAAGTGAGGTTTGGTAGCCTTGGACTGTTTTCACTGGAGCAGAAGAGACTGAGGGACAACCTGATCAAGGTGTGCAAGATTATGAGGGACACGGACAGAATGGATAAGGAACAGCTGTTCCCCTTAGTTGAAGGGACAGTCAGGAGGGACATAGGTTCAAGGTGAAGGGCAGAAGGTTTAGGGATGACAAGAGGAAAAATGTTTTTACACAAAGGTTGGTGATGGTCTGGAATGCACTGCCTGGGAGGATGGTAGAGGCAGGTTGCCTGACATCCTTTAAAAAGTATCTGGATGAACACTTGGCACATCAGAATATTCAGGGCCATGGGCCAAATGCTGGCAGTTGGGATTAGGTGGGAATCCAGGTGTTTCTAATGTGCCGGTGCGGACTTGATGGGCCAATGGATTTGTCCCGCACTGTATGATTCTATTATCCTAACTGGTCAAAAAATAAATGTTATATTTTGATAGGAACAATGGAGTTTGTTTATTTACTAGCCACATCTAATGCAATTATTATTAGCTCATTTCTAACATGTAAAAAAACTCAAACTAAACATGTCAATTTAGAACTATGTTGTGGAAACAGATGCATACTTAGAAAAAGAGCATCAAACTCAACCATTCTATGAAAATAAAACAGTAGTTATAATCTGTAAGCCGTACCTTATTTTTCTCTCTTCAAAGACAGCTTTTTGCCATGCATCACTTTGATATGCATTTAATTTCTGCTGTAACACAAAAGCATGGAATATGATTTTAACTAAAACCTAGCATGTTCAGCCTGGGATTCAAAGATAGATTGCTATGTTTAACAAAAGCAAGTTAGTGTGAACGTTGGAAATCAAAAATAAAACCAGGAAACACTCAGCAGGTAGCATCTGTGGAGAGAAAAGACAATTAAAGTTTCAGGTCAATGGCCTTTCATCTCAACTGGAAGATGATAGCAGTTGGCAGCTTTTAAGAAAGTCAGGACAGGAAAAGCTGATGCTGTACAACTATCGAGGTGGTGGACTTGTCTCTAAACCAGAAGCTTTGGGTTTGAGTCTCACCCCAGGATTTGATGGTCAAGGATAATTGCCAAAATTTTACGACATTGCCCACTCAAGGCCAATGGAGGGTACCATTCTGTGAGCCTCGCCCGCCCCGATTCTGGGATGGGTGTGCCAGTAAAATTCAGGCTGAAGTGTTCATAAGGTGGCTAATAGGTCGAGTATTGATCTGAAAAATCCTTCCAACACACCAATGGCAGGCAATAAGTGTGAGACACACTTCTGGTCAGCCATACCTGGTGTGGAGTGTCGCCTTGGCGACAGGCTAGTGACCTGCTCCAGGTAAAAACCCACTATGCAAACTTGTTCTGCACTTTGTGCATCACTAGGTGCAGGAAGGAAAACTAAAATATAGAATGATAGAATCAATCTCACAGTGCAGAATGAGGCCATTCGGCCCACTGAGTCTGCACTGACCACAATCCCACCCAGGCTCTATCCACATAATCCCATGCATTTACCCTAGGTAACCACCCCCCCCACCCCGACACTAGGGTTAATTTAGCAAGGCCAATCCCCCTAACCTGCACATCTTTGGAATGTGGGAGGAAACTGTAGTACCCTGGAGGAAACCCATGCAGGCACAGGGAGAATGTGCAAACTCCCCACACAGTCAGTGACCCAAGCCTGGGATTCGAATCCAAGACCCTGGTACCGTGAATCAGCAGTGCTAACTTCTGTGTCATCGCTGCCCCAAATACCGATTGAAAATTATCTATTGCATAATAGACACAACAAACAGATCAGATTTGTTGGATAAAGAAGGACTTCTTGTGTGATGAAAAATGTGGATTAATTGACCCAAATTGCAGAATTATTTTGGTTTACCATTCATATGTCCGTAGTAATATTAATTGCGCAATAATGCTGCTTCTTGGAAAGAGGTGGGCACCACAGATGGAAACACATCAAGGACCATTACATTGGGTGGTGCACAATGAAGAACTGATGAACCAAAGTATAACTGAAAATTGAAAAAAGTAAGTGGGTAGGATAGCTAGTAAAATATGTTTAAAACATTCAGATTACAGGATTAACATTAGTCTCATGAAAAATTCAACAATCCAGAGTTATTTTGTTTAGGGATTATCATAGGAAATATCTACATAAAGTAAAATCCTACAATCGCGAACGTATGCAGTAAAATGTCAATGTATAGCAAGCAAACGACGCATTGCCATATACAGATAATTTTACAAGACCGACTGTGTGCATATAATTTACAAGTTAAAAAAGTACTCAAACCAAACTCAATGAACGGAAAATATGTCTCTTGTTTAGATTAGTTCAAAATATAACACCTCTAAAAATACAAATAATAATCTGTTGGAATCCATAGATACAGGATTGAATACAACAACTTTCTGTTGTATCCAATTCAAACTTTCTGATTGAAATATTTATGACTTAGCTAAATTTACAAATCAGGTTTTTTCTTTCATGCTGTATTTTATTTCAGGAGAAAGTTACTAAAAAAACGTACATTTCTTTTTATGCATTAGGAATTCATGATTTATTCTTGTTTATCCTGAGGGAGACGCTTTGCATTATTGTTTTAATAAGCAATTAAACCTAGAAATGGATTGTGGAATACAACCTAATTTAATCAGTTGGGAAAATAAATTGTGGAACAAATGTCCTTCACAAATAGTCTCAAATGATTATTTTATGATAACAACAGCCTAAATTGCATTTGCCACTTTTGTTGAGTGGCGATATTTTGGCAAAATGGTCACCCCTCAACGATTACTTCACTTGCACTGGTCTAATGCTTGACTTTCTTGGGGGATGCACTCCTCATTCTAGAGTCATAGAATCCTGGAATTCTATTGTGCAAAAGGAGGCCGTTTGGCCCATCGAGTCTGCACCCACCATAATCTCACCCAGTCCCTATCCCCATTACCCCATGCTTTACCCTAGCTAGTCCTCCTGACACCAAGGAGCAATTTATCATGGCCAATCTGCCTAACCGCACATCTTGGGATACTCTGTTTTATTTTATCCTCTGATATGAAACTCTAACTCCTACACATTGTTATAAAAAAATTGATGAGTCTATACATGCCCGTAAATGGCCAGAGATTCAATAAACTGCTGAACTCTTGCACAGTACCTGTACTTAAAAAAAAATTCAGATTAACAGTAATGCAATTCTTTTATTGAGGGGAAATTAGCTTTTGACCTTGTAGACTGGCAAAGAGAAATATATTTTAATCAAGATTGTGAGAAGCTCTATCCACACAAACTAAAATTAGTCATGAAATATATTGTTGAAGGTATTTATTATATATGTTAGGAATTGGGTTTGATTCTTGCAAGTACAGTGAAAATGACACAGGCATTTGTGTTTTTTTGGATATCATTTAAGAGTCTAAAAAGAAACTCCATGAGATGGAGGAAAACAGATGCTCTCTGAAGATACCATATTCAATGTGCCCTGCAAGGAGCAATCTCAATTTCTATCATCCGATCTACAATATCCATGGAGATGTTACTCAGTTGGGTCCTGTACTTCCTACTTTAGCAGACCACAACAGCTACCTATAGAAGGAAGATTCACACAACTGTTAATAGCCTCAGGAAATATTTTGAACTGTTTTTCCTCCAGTGCTACATTTTTATGATGACAAACTGCTGCTCCAAATCAAAATGAATAAAGTCATAATGTTTTACTATGCACCCTACAATAATTGAAGCAATCGAGCAAAGGTGCTTGAGAAGCAATTTAACATAATCTATGATGATTCAGTTTCTCAGCAGTTTAAATGGATTGGGGTTCCACAGAACAGTTGAACACTTTTGCCAGTCACAACTCTAGTATATTAGTAATCGTTGCAGAATTTTGCTGCTTTCAAAGCAATATCTTAAATGCCTGAAGTGAAAATGCACCTGTTGTTTGATCATATTTTACTTGCGTGATACAGATTATCCCCAAACTACCAAGCAATGGTTCTTTCCCAGATCCAAACACAAATAAATATAATCTAATTTAGTGAAAAATAATATCTTAAAGGAGAGGAGGGAATAGAAACCTTTCATCTTGGTAACTTCCAATAAAACTGGTATACTAGATGTTGATGTATAAGTTGACCTTTGAAGCCATGAAAAATCTCTCCAAAGATGAGGAATGACTTATACATAGAGTGCAAAAGTGAACCGCTGCGTGGGTATGGGGAGGCTGCCATCATTACCATTCATCATGTGGGATCTGCTCAGTGTGGGTATGTCTTAACCTCCTGTTCTGGGCTTTGAAGTCAGCCTTTTAATTGATCACACACTGACCCTTCGAGTAACCAGACCAAGTCACGGAGTTCTTTTAAACAGCTGTTTTAATCAAGCTATACAGCTCAGACCCTGGAAAATCACAAGTCACAGTCTGTAACTAGCCAGAGTGCAAAATTCAGAAATACACGAGCAATTACAGTTCCAAATTTGATTACAAATAATTAGCAAATACCAATCATGTTTTAGGAATTATCGATAACCAGAGTTATTACGATTACGGCAGGCATACATAAGGATATGGTGTCTCATTATAACTTCTGCACGTCATATCATCAAGCAACGAAGGCTATATCTCTGACCAATGGTATATCAATATCCCTTTCATTGTCCCTAGTTCTAACGGGCAAACATGAACTGGTGCTGCACATTGTTCAATTAAATGGTCCTCGACTCTGACCTGGGTTTGCTTTAATCAAGATCTGCGGTTTGGATACAGCTTTCCTTGTGACTGAGATACAGCTTGCAGCTTATGCAATTCTGTGTAATTATTGATGCTTTCACCTCCTGCACATCTTGTCAATGCAGCTTGCATGCAGACTTGATCACTTGCACTTGTTATAAGGTTACAAGTAAAATATCCAAGTGTGGGATGCAAAATTGAGGCTGGCCACCAATAGTGTCTGAAAAGTGTTGTACATTGAGTATATCCAGAAACATGAATTTTGGAATCAAAGGAATGGTCTTATACATTGGGTTAACTTGTATGCCGTAATCTACAGAAACAGTTCTGTCAGAAATGAAGTTGTCAGTTTAACTAGATTGTCAGTCTATTAAGATTAATACAATTATGCACATTATTCTGCACCTTGTTTAATGGACAACCACTGCCACACTTTGTTAATCCCACTTTTATTAATCTGACACTGTTGTCAGATTAATAATGGGGGGGTTAATAAACTGTGACACTGGCTGTCCATTAGCACTCTCATGTCCCTCTGACTAAAAGTAGTCTATCTGTCATATTTCTGAACATGTCTTGTCAACTTCTCACATAATTCGCACAAAATAAGGCCACATCAGAAGGTTTTTATATCTGTATATGGGGGTTGTGTTGGGAAGCCTTGTAGCCTTTTGCTGCCTTCCCTCAGATGTTGATGCTGTTGCTCTCAGGCAAGATGTGCATTTGCACAAGAGCTCGTGTGCCAAACATGAATAAATTAAAATCAAAGTAAATACCATCCTCCTTTAATCTTCAGTTTACCCATTTAAAAAAAAGGATGTCATTCTTTCTAAATCACTTTGCATATCAAAGTTAAAGTTTATTTATTAGTCACTAGTAAGCTTACATTAACACTGCAATGAAGTTACTGTGAAAATCCCCTGTTTGCCACTCTCCAGTGCCTGTTTGGGTACACTAAGGGAGAATTTAGCATGGCCAATGCACCTAACTAGCACGTCTTTCAGACTGGAGGGGGGACTGGAGCTGATGAAGGAAACCCACGCAGACACAGGGAGAACATGCAGACTCTACACAGACTCTACAAGCAGAAAATTGAACCTGCAGCATCAAGAGAAAGAAAAGGAAGGCAGATTTCTTTCATTTTTAAAATCTCCAACAACAATTTACTACAAGTAGGAATGAGACTGAACCTTTTAAATTGTTCCTCTTTGGGGTTGATTTGCATAAAATCAACAATTCTTATGTTGTCCTTGTGCTATTAATTACCAGACTTAACTTACTACAGTGAGGTTAATGAGCAATATATGCAGCTTGAGAAAGTTTTAAAAAATGGCGGGTAGGCTAAAGATAAGATGCAACTCTGAGTGCATCTCTCAATCTCTTGACCAAAAACAAAAAAAATGCTGGAAAATCTCAGCAGATCTGGCAGCATCTGTGGAGAGAGAATAGAGCCAATTTGCAGAATTTTAGCGTCTTGCCCACCCGAGGCTCATAAGATCCTGTCCATGGCCAATTCTGCGAGCATAGCCCACCCCGATTCTGGTAAAATTCCAGCTAATATTTCAATTCTGGATGACCCTTCCTCAGAACTAAGAGCAAAGGAAATCAGAAAAGATTTATACTATGGAGGGGAGGGGAGGGGGTAGTGGTGGCGGAGCTATAATAGGACAAAGGGCATGTAAATAGGGATGAAGAAGGCTGAGAGAGGTGCTAAAAGTGTCCATTAAGTGATCAGAATGTGTAAATGGTAGATCAGAGGTACAGATTGTTTAGGCAGTTGGCCTGAAGGGAAGGGGGAGGGAGGGAGTGGCAATGGAGAAATGGAAGTGAGAAAGAAGAATGATAAATTGGATGAATGAGATAAAAAGAAGAAACAGAATGAAATAAACAAAATAAATGGAAACGGAGTGAAGGTGGAGGAGAAAGTTCATGCTCTGAAGTTGCTGAACTCGATGTTCAGTTTGGAAGGCTGTAAAGTATCCAATCGGAAGATGAGGTGCTGTTTCTCCTGTTTGCACTGGGGTTCACTGCAACATAATCGCCTGAATTTGCTGGCCGATTTACACATCAGAAACATGCTGTTGTCTTCCTTAACGGTTAAATAAATGCTGTCTGCGATAAAATGCTAAATTTTGACATTGTTTGTGCGAACAAAACAATTTTATGATATTTACTTGATGGTGGAGAGTCACGTTTCATGTGGAAATACAATCCTATTTACAAAACATGATAGTTTTCTGAGATAAGTATGATAAGTAACATCCTTAGAGGATACATTTGCCATCCAATGATTCAAATAAGGGTGAAATCATAACATTGAGCACTTTGCAATAAAATCTTGATTTGTTATTTCTTATTACAGTACTTGCTCTATCCTCACTTTATACCATTGCATTTTCTATAGCTCAATAAATCTTAATTTTCCAAGTTGGCACACTGGTTAGTCTTGGAATCCTTTTCTTGTTTCACTCACAGTGGTGATGGCCACCCGTTGATTACCCTGTGAAATTATCCATGCCAGTCACTGTAAACTGATGAAGCATTTAGTGTACAACATGCAAAGCCAACTCGTAACACAGATGGAACACATGGTCACATATGCAAGAATCAATTAACGGGAAGTGTTTCCCAATAGGGGTATTTGGAATATGACAGTCTCATATCTTAATCAGCATTGGATTGGGTTTCGAGGCTTTGGTTTTATTAAAAAACACACATACGTACAATGTGGCATCACGGGTTCACAACTATCAGAAAGCAAACCACAAATATCCTTAAGGACAACACCATGATCACAAAGTATATCACAATCCTGAAGTGAACATCACTGATAGAACATTTAACTAGCTTCCAAAGCTTACTTCCAATGATTCAGCTTTTAAAAAATGAGTATTAATTGCATACTGAGAATTGAGAGAAGCAGGTTAAGACAGGCGATGGCCTAATGGTATTAGCATGAGACTATTAATCCAGAAATTCAGCTAATGTTCTGAGGACCCGGGTTTGAATCCCACCATGGCCGATGGTGAAATTTGAATTAATTTTTTTTAAAATCTGGAATTAAGAATCTACTGATGACCATGAAACCATTGTCGATTGTTGGAAAAACCCAACTGGTTCACTAATGTCCTTTTGGGAAGGAAATCTTCCGTTCTTACCTGGTCTGGCCTGCATATAAATCCAGAACCACAACGTGATGGACTCTCTGCTCTCTGAAATGGCCTAGCCAACGACTGAGTTCAAGGGCAACGAGAGATGGGCAATAAATGCTAGTCCACCAGTGATGCCCAAATCCCACAAATGAATTAAAAAGAGATTACTTGTCAGAATGGTGGCTGCTACAGATGTTGGAGTGTTTGAAAAGAGCCTTAGTCCAACTTATGTGCAATATGGTTTGGAATCATTGCAGTCTGTGATGGAAAACTTAGTGACCGCTAATCAAACTGCAATGAGACTAACTTGTATCAGGCAGACAATGCACTGTGCAGGCAATGCCAATGAGGCTGGGCATTCTCTGGCTGTATCATTTCCTACAGTTTACTGAGCTTAAAGGAAAATATGTCTGGAGCAAGGAAGGTGTTGGAGGTGGGTGGGGGGTTTGGTGGTCCATGCCATCAAGAGCTTTTACGTTCTACAGAAAACTTTTTGAAATCAATCACCAAATACAAAAATCATTAAAAATAACAACACAGGTTATGAGAAAAGTTAAATTGAGAAGCAGAGAAATAATGTTAAATTTGTATCGAACCATGGCTAGATCACACTTGGAGGATTGTGCAGAGTTCTGTGGTCCACACACTGGTACAACCACAATGCAGACCAGTAAATTTTGCAAAGAAATTCACCTCCTGGTTATTACTAAAATAATTATGCCACAAAATTTCACGTTTTAAACAAAAACTTTTATCATACAAGAGTTAAATGAAGTAATACTAATTTAACTCTTTCATAAAAACCTACAGCTTCACAGCTGAGAAAAAACCTCAACAGAACACTTATTGTTCTAAAGAGTTTTCCTATACTTTAAAGGACTTTAAGTGGTTTTTTCCTATGACCAAACCGAAATGTTCTATGGTGCTCAAATTCACTTTGATTTTTCTCAGTAATCCTGCAAATCTCCATGGTATGAAACTTTTTGAGGGTCCTTCTTCTAGCATCCGGCTAGAACTCTCCCTCAGCACACCTTGATTGTTGGCAAAGGCAAAATACTGCAAACGCTGGAATCTGAAACAGAAACAGAAACAGAAAATGCTGGAGAAACTCAGCAGGTCGGACAGCACCTGCAGAGAGAGAATAGAGCCAACTTTTTGAGTCAGGGTGACCCCTCTTCATTTGTTGACATCCCAACACAGGTATGGGTCTCACTGCATTCTTGCTTATTGACTGAAAATCCGGAAACACCCTTGGTTTCTGATCACCCTTTGCTTCTGGTTCCAGCTCCTGCCAGATTCTGTCTGTCTCAAAGCTGCTCCCAGGCTAGCTTGCTGTGTCTGTCAGAAATCACACCGTTAAACGCAACACAACAACAAAACTCCCTGCAATCTACATTCCCTTGGCCACTTGAATGTTCACCACATGGACTGCAATAATTCAAAAGGGCAACTCATCACCAATTGGTGATGGGCAATAAATTCTGGCCTAGTCAGTGATGCCCACATTCCATGGGTGAATGAAGAAAAACTCACTGCTTGTGTCCCATCCTGTGGCCTTCTTAAAGCAAGATACCTTCTTGGGTGGTTCTGATTCTATCTGATTGAGTTAAGAGCTTTATCAATAAACATAATTCAGGGTCTTATGATGTACAGTACATGGGAACCAGATGCAATTTTAAAAGCAAGTAATAAATCCTGGTCAATATTCTGGTATATGTTTACATTTTGTGGGACCAGAAGTACCAAGAGAACTCATTCAGGCCCACAGGAGAGAATCTGGGCTCCATCAGCCAAGGCTCCCAGTTTCTTCCCGTCTATAAAACTCTCTCGAAGTCTCCCACCACAACCTGCATGAGTAACAGCTTTTTGGCCACCCTGATCTCAGGTGCAAAGCAGGTGGGCTGCCCGTTTTCACATGTTTCAGATGGGTGATTGGTTGGGCGAAGCTAATGAGACCAGGCTGTTAAAATTGGCTAGGCTTTCCACTGCAACTTCCTGGTCCAGGTGTCATTGAATCCTACAGTGCAGAAGGAAGCCATTTGGCCCATCAGGTCTGCACGGACCACAATCCCACCCAGGCCCTATTCCCATAATCCCATGCATTTACCCTAGCTAATTGCCCTAAGGGACAATTTAGCATGGCCAATCCACCTGACCCATACACATTGTTGGACTCTGGGAGGAAACCAGAGCACCTGGTGGGAACACACGCAGACATGAGGAGAATGTGCAAACTTCACACATACAGTGACCCAACCAGGTCCCTGGTGCTGTGAGGCAGTAATGCCAACCACTGTGCTACCATGTCCTTCTGGCATCCCACCTGGCAGCTAAAATTATCCCCACAATACTGATTAAACCACGATAGTCATGCAGGTGCAAATGGGGGAAAGGCTATTTTAGGAATTCTTTCAAAAAGAAAAATGGTCATTATGTTGAATGGGCCTCTGTGCAGGATAATGGAGCCTTTGGAACTGTTCAAGTAACAGTTGGATGCTGTAATAGGGGGTAATAGATACTTTTTTCCTGGTTAATGTGTTAACTTTGGACAAATGGCTGCAGCCATTGTAAAAACACCAATGATGATCTCTCCAGAGGCAGTGAGCTAGACAAAGTGCAGACCACAATGGAAACAGCTGTCAAAGATACAACATCCGGAGCTGTATTATGCCTTGCAAATACCACTATATACATACATTAAACACAAACTGACCAAATTAAATGGGCCCCCAAGAACAGCCTAGATGGTCTAGCGCGTCATTCCTAGCGAGAAAATCAAACAAGTTCAAATACGAGCCTCCAGCAACTCCTGCCCAGCTCTTTCGGCATTCAAAACAAAAGTGGCATTAAATCCAACTCTTCCATTCACCACTTCATAGACCGACCTGCCCAGGTAGGTGATCCGAAGAAAGGAAAAATATAGAGAAGGATAAACTGGAGACACTCTAACTACTTAAAATGAATAGTATTTGCATCTTTTAAGAAAATGAATGAGCAAAATCTCCACAGGGAAACTGTAGATAAAGAATTTACCAAGTGGCAGGAGTCTTCAATAACCAATTAATCTTGGCTGTTAATGCATCAACCTCTGTTTGATACAATCCTGCACATGCTTTAGTAATGTATAACTAATAACCTTTGAATTTTTATTCATCCAAATATAGTTCACTTAACATTTTTTTAACTTAATATTTACACATTATATATGGTATCGACTTAAAAAGTGCTGAATAGTTTGAGGAATCATTTCCTGTCACTTCCTGATGCAGGCTCAACATCTTATCATCGCCCGCTGCGACAATATAAAGCCTCATTTAATCAAGATCCATTTAACACTGAATCACACTAACAGGATTACTTATCCAAGGCTAATTCCACATTAGCTGAAGTGCTGTATCCACGGAGAGTAATCTCCCTGTAACTATGGTGGGTCCACAGGCAGGTTAGCTGTGTGCTGATTGTCGGAGAAAGGGGCCAGTCTGTATTTCTGTGCTGTCAGCTCAAGTGGGAACGGTGGGATATTTTTTCTCACATTTCTCTTGCACATGCAACCCAACTTGGTACCTCCTCAGCCCCCCTCCACCCGCAGCCCCAGTATCCCCCCCAACCTCCCACCCCCATTACCCCCCCCCCCATACGCCCCCCTCCCCCCTCGCAGCCCCAATGCCCAAAAATAATTGCACAAATAGTATCTTCCAACTTCAACCGAGATATACAGGTTATAAAATAAGAACAAACATTTAAAGGTGATGTTTGTGGGATCTTGCTATGTATATTTGTTACCACATTCATCCTGCAGCAATAGTGACCATAAAAAATAATTAATTCGCTGTTTAGTATTCTGGGGCATCCTATGCATGCATTTTTTTTCCACTTGTGGACACAGTTGAACAAAAGGATAGCATGACTTTTTTTTAAATTTGCAAGTATATTGGCATCGAAGCAATGATAATATTTTGTGCCATCTGGAAACTAACATTTTCATTCATATTTCAGGGATGATTTTATGAATGCATCTGACCAGGAGGCAATTATATTCATACAATATGTTGTCTTCTAGAATTAATGGATGGATAACAATAGGTGGGGCAGCATGGAAGCACAATGGTTAGTACTGCTGCCTCACAGCACCAGGGTCCCAGAGTTAAATACAGCCTTGGGTAACAGTTTCTGCAGTTTGCACTTTCTCCCCGTGTCGGCGAGCGTTTCCTCCCACAGTCCAAAGATGCGCGGGTTAGGTGGATTGGCCAAGCTAAATTGCCTCTTAGTGTCAGGGGGACTAGCTGGAGTAAAATGCATGGATTATGAGGATAGGGGCTGGATGGGATTGTGGTCAATGCAGACTCGTTCGGCCAAATAGCCTGCTTCTACTCTATATGATTCTGTGATTCTATGAGTCACTGTCTGTGTGGAGTTTGCACATAGTTCCTGTGTCTGTGTGGGTTCTTCTGGCTGCTCTGATTTCCTCCCAGTCCAAAGGTGCGTGGGTTAGATTCATTACCCTGCTAAATTGCCCCAAGATGTGTAGGTTCAGGGGAGTAATGGGCTAAATACAAGATGTTATGAGGATAGGGCCTGGGTGGGACTACTGTCAAAGAGTTGGTGCAGGTTCGATGGGCCAAATGGCCTCCTCTGCACTGTAGGGTTTCTACGATTCTATGAACTATGTTCAGCGCCTCTGGAATTTGATGCTGTTCAACAGACCTTTCTCCCAAAACCATGCGTTTGGAAATTCAGGCCATCATCTTCAAGAATAATGTTCACTGTTGTAGAAACATTTGAGAGTGGAATTTCTCTGTAATAATTCATTGTGATGATGCTGGAAAGAGCAGGGGGATGTGGTTGGAGGTGAGGTGGTGGATGGCTGGTGAGGACAGAGGAAACAATTCCAGTCCAAAGGGACAAACCACAATACATTTTAATAATTCCCTTGCTTTCTACAGAATAGATATTGTCAGTTACATAAAATGGCCCATCTAACCTTCAAGGTGTTCAGGCCATGATTGAGGCAGGATCTTTGGGGGCCAATGGTGATGGGAGTGGACGAGAACAGGCACGTAATGGGGGCAGAAGAATTATTCACCTGACAACAGTGGGTATCCAATTTAGATAATGGAAGGGCCGATTAGAGGCTCAATAATTAAGTATGTGAAAGGCTGAAATAGGCAGATTTTTAATCAGTAAGGGAATGGAGGGTTACCGGGATAAGGCAGAAAAGTGGAGTTGTGGATCATCACATCAGATCAGTCATGATCTCATTGAATGGTGGAGCAGACTTGATGGGCTGAGTGGCCTACTTTTGCTCCAACTTATGGCTTTATTGACCCTCCGTCCAGATGGATCAACACAGAGACTGAAAAATGGCCAGTTAAAGAGGGCAATCTCCTAGGAGGTGGGGGGCGAGCGGGGCGAGGGCGAGGGGCGGGGGCGAGCGGCAAGCGGGGAGGGGGGTGAGGGGCAAGCGGGGAGGGGGGTGAGGGGGTGGGGCTCAAGAGAGGAGGGGTGGGGTGGCAAGTGGGGAGGGGTGGGGTGGCAAGTGGGGAGGGGTTGCGGGCAAGTGGGGAAGGGAGGGGGATTGGGGGCGTGGGAGGGGGAGGGTTTGGGGGCAAGTGGGGAGGGGGTGCGGGGCAAGTCAGGTGGGGGTCTGAGTCAGTGGGAAGGAGTTGGTGGTTGTGGGGGGAGTGGGGAGGGCAGGGGAATGTGGGGAAGGGGTGGCAGGCAAGGAGCAGTAGACAGTGGGTTGGCTGTTATGCTTCATCCTTGTCATCTTGTCATGGTTGTCATGCCACAGTTGTGGTTGCTGGCTGTGCATCAGAATGGCTGCCCCTACCTGAACACAACCAGGTCGGTGTGGCCTTTGTTTAAACTTGAATTTTCACTTGGTCTGCGAGGAATGTGCCTCCATCGTGAGGCTCTCTTGCTCCCTCTCTCTCTGCAGGCATCAGCCCCTAAACACCTCTGATAACGTGATTGTCGAATCAGAACTGCAGGAGGGCTTCCTACTGGCCCTCCAGCTCTGAGAGCCAACTCACTATCTTCAAATAATAACATGCTCTTTGGCAGCCAGTAATTGGCCAATCCAGCACACATCAATATTGGGTTCCTGCTCCTGACACAGAGCTGGGGCAGGACTCACATTTGATGCTGACACTGGGATCCTAAAATAGATTTTTGTTGTCCCTGGTTTCACCAGTTTAGATTCAAGTGGCAGAAATCAAAACATACACTCCCACTGTGTAGCACCCGATATATTCACCCAATGGGAACTCTGGCCAGTATTTTTGGAAAGACGGGCTCCAATCACACCACTTCATGCTCTACTGAGCAAGGGTTGGCAGAAGGTGGGATTTTCGCCCATTATTGGGAGGGTGCATCGCCTTGGACAGCTAATGGGAACAGCTCATTCCAGGAACTGTGCTGCAGTGGCCAGAAGAGTCATTAAAAGGAACAGCCTGGAACTGAGTGCCAGGAGGTGAGGAAAGATGCAAAGATCAAACAGCGGGAACAAGACTGGGGGTGTCACAAGGGAGGAGATTGGAGTCTCAGAGAATAGGCGAGGTGGAGGGTGGCGAGGCGGAGGGACGTTCGAAGGTCACTGAACCCTAAGTTGAGCGTACTCCCAGTTAGAAGGTAGCTTCTGATGATGGGCAACAACATCGTACCACCCCGTTCAATCAAACTCTGTTCAATTGTGGGTATTCCCCACTCGCAATCTATTATCCACCTGTGAGCTTAAAAATTGAGGCTTGGTGGGAAAAGGCCCTTAAGTGGCCATTAAGTAGCAGGGTTACCGACATCTATCAGTATCGCTCAGGTCTTGTGAAACACAAAGAACCTCAGAGCAATAAGCAACAGTCTCAGCAAATGAGAAATTCATTTCAAGTGCTCCAGCCTTTCAATAAGAGTCTCTTCATAATCTACTTGGGCACTGTAAAAAAAAAGCAATAATGTAAATTGGCAGATATTTGAAAATCTGGAAGGTTATATGAGTAGATTCATCTTAATTTACTTCTCTGAGCACTTTTAATATGTTGCAACTGCAACCAAATTAGTTTCAGATTGTTGAACACAGATTTTCAAATTCAAACACTATTCTACCAGCAGTAGCTAATGACTGGAGGATGATGCCCAGCAAATCAAAAGAGCACAATTTTCTAAGCACATTGAATGCCACAATATTTACTTATTTGCGTTAATGACCCACTTTTAACCAGAAATGTATAATCCTCGAGTCACACTTGATTTAACACCGTGGACTATGATAACAGTACAGATTGTTACAGAACTAAAAACATGCCCTTTTCTTTGGTTTGGGAAGATGGGTGGTGAAAAGTTCGAGTTTATGTTTGATTGATTCTAGCTGACAATGCTCAATATTCAAAATTCACAAACAATTGGCCTGGCATATATTATGTGGTAGAAACACAGTCGAAAGTTAGCGGGGCGGGGGGGGGGGGGGGGGGGGGGCGGGGGGGGGGGGGGGGGGCGGGGGGGGGAGTGGAGCAGGGTTCAGTTTTATTGGGATCAACGTAGCAATTTTAATCCATGTTACATTGGGCGCAGCAATGTAGAATCATAGAATAGGATCACAGAATCCTTCTTTGCAGAAGGAGGCCATTCAGCCCACTGAGCCTGCATCCTGACAACAATCCTACCCAGGACCTAACCCCATAATCCCACATACTTACCCTGCTGAACCCCTGACACTAAGAGGCAACTTAGCATGTCTAATTAACCTAGATCTCTGACACCAGAAGTGTAATATAGGATGGTCAATCAAGCTAACCCGCACATCCTTGGAGTGTGGGAGGAAATCCATGCAGACATGGGGAGAACATGCAGACTCCACACAGGCATTTACCCGAGGCCGGAATTGAATCTGGCTTCCTGGTGCTGCAAGGCAACAATGCTAACCACTGTGTCACCCAAGTGTCCCAATACAACAATGTGTAATGTTTCCCCTCACTGTTCATGCCTTCAATATCAATGCTGAAATGATGATGCATCAACAGAAGCAGTAACCTTTCATTACCTCTAAGATCAGATAGAATTTTAGTACATGCCATTTGGGATGGATATTTTAACTTAAAGCTTACGGTAGATTTACAAAGGAACTACATGCAATTAAGGAGCTAACAAAAGAACACTATGCAAATTAAGGTAAAAGCAGTAGGTTATTTTTAAAAGGGAAAATACACAAGGCAAAAATAATCATTAGAAAACTCCTACTGAAAACAATGATTATCTTTTTGAGCACTTCACTTCTAAATTGCATGTTTCATTGCACATCTGGAAAATAGATGTTCTCTAAATTATAAGCAAAATTACAAAAAAGGAGTAAAATAAACGCAGTGAATTTTTTTTCTTCACAAGCGTGTTAACTCAAGGAAAGATAACCGATTTATATTGAACAGAAATTAAACCTCTCAGACTTTACTGGCTGCCCGGTGTTGTGTTTACAGACGTTGATGCATCAAGATTGATCTACAATAGTGCTTACTGTGCTTATTAACACAATAAAATATATACTATTATCTTGCTTTCTAATTTATGTGTTTATAATTACAGCAAGGTACATTTTATTTGATAACAAGGAGCACGTTTCATGGTTTGTTTCTAACGATGGAATATTTTTCTCTGCCAATACTATGATGATTCTGTTGATTGATGGCATACAACTTCACCTTTAAGTATACAAAGAAATACATTCCTTTAAGAGCTGTTGCTGGGTGAATAATCTTCCTCCACCCTTTGCATCTGACTTCAATTCCATTTAAGAGGTGCTAGTCTTTCAACGGTCAAGGAACCTTGTCTTCTCTGCTGCCTGACCAAGAAATATCAGGACTCAAGTTTCAGCTTTTAAACACCTTCCAACTCTTAATATATTGCAGCCAAAATGAACAGCCAAGCTCTTGTTTTCTCGCCTGACCATGTACCTTAATTCTAAACTCAGAAGTGCAATGGAGCATCAACGCAACATTTCCAATTCCCATGCCAACACGTGTGTCTCCTTTGACTGAGATTGCAAATATGGTGCCAATTTAAGCCCATAACTAAAGGCAACAATGATAAAAAATGCCTCTCAGAACTGATCATTTTGGACCATTAACTCATCAATCATCATACAATGTTTAATTATTTTCTGAATAATTTAGAAGTTTATGGCTCTGCGGTCTTGCCTGATAGAATTAACTCTTTTCAGTAGAGGTTTCGATGAAATGTACACACAGAATCATAGATACTCACAGCACACAGGGAGATCATTTGGCCCATTATCTCTGTACTGACTCTTTGAACACAGACATTTATTTTCCACTAATTTTTACAGCTGGACCTACTTTCTTGGTATACATGAAACATAATAAGGTATAGTGTGAGTAGCTATCTTTTAAAAAAAATGTATATATTTATATCATGTCTCCATTAAAACCCTTTCTTTAAAGATTTTAAAACTTATAATTCCTCAAAAATCTCCATTTCACATTCAGGAGTAATCTCCTTTTTGCATGATATTTGTTATTCTCTTTTACAATATAGTCACCAAAGCTAGGCCTGGTATCATAAGTATGGTTTGACCACAACCTTTGTACAAACCTGAAGTAGACTGTTGTCCTTTTCACTCTTCCCTACAGAGAACTGACTTTCAAATGCCTAAATGCATCTCATTTATGACAGCTATAATGCTTCTTGCAGTCGAAAACCTTTAAAGTAGTATTCAGTCTGTCCTATACCGACTTAAAACTGTCTCCTGCTCAGAATAGATGCCAGAGGTAGGAAAGTGTCCCATTTCCCAAATGATATTCTCATCTTGACAGGTACAAAAAAAAACTGTTGTGCATATTCCTGGAGTGAGGGACACTAAATGATGGCCCGCAGGCGACAGTTTTATGGTTTGAATTTTAAAAAGTATATTTATCTCATAAAGTATGCAGTATGGCTTCTTAAAGCAATTTATTCATGTTACGCATATTTTTTAAGTATTAACAATTTAGATGTTGTAAATTGTGAGGTCATGCTTAAAGACCTTATATTCACTGTGACAATATTCAAGTTGGGAACTTCTAAAACTTGGTTATACCTTTGTAAATAATGAGATTTTCCTTCTCAAATTGTAATCAGTTCCAGTTGGGCTCCAGATCAAACAATATCTGCGAGCACTTTTAACAGCCACCTGGCAGAATTTGAAAAAGATAAAATGAAAGACAGCGCAGCACTCGACCAAACTGAATATAATTTTTATTTTGAAGCATATTTCACGTATAATTATGTTTAATTGGACACAATGAATATAATGTTTAATATGCTTTATTTGCAGCCTCAGAAGAAGGTGCTCTACTTGAAAGAATTTTTAAGCGACAGTACGTGAGGTGATTATATTCATGACAGTGTTCAAATTTCTGAATTGTGCTTGAATTAATACCATGCATCTAGGCTGTGGTAAAATGTATGTTCTGCATAGCACAGTTTCCCTCTGAGTTGTTGATCTTGTCTTTTGAAAGTGATCGGGGGTGGGCGTCGCTAGGAGACCAAATAATTTTCAGCAGGCCTAAGGAAATTTGGCATGTCTGCTACAATTCTCATCAACTTTTACAGATGCACCATAGAAAGCATCCTTTGCGGATGTATCACAGCTTGGTATGGCTCCTGCTCTGACCAAGATCGCAAGAAACTATAAAGGGTTGTGAACGTAGGTCAATCCATCACGTAAACTAGCCTCCTATCCACTGGCTCCATCCCCACAACCTATAAGACCATAAGACATAACAGCAGAATTAGGCCTCTCAGCCCATCGAATTCGCCCTGCCATTCAATCATGGCTGATATTTTTCTCATCCCCATTCTCCTGCTTTTTCCCTATAACCTCTGATCTCCTTATCAATCAAGAACCTATCTATCTCTGTCTTAAGGGCACTCAATGACCTGGCCTCCACAGCCTTCTGCGGCAAAGAGATTCACAAATTCACCACTCTTTAGCTGAAGAAATTCCTCCTCATCTCTGTTTTAAAGAATTGTCTCTTCAACCTGAGGTTGTGCCCTCTGGTTCTCATTTTTCCTACTTGTGGAAACTCTATTCAGGCCTCGCGGTATCCCGTAAATTTCAATAAGATCTCCCCTCATCCTTCTAAACGCCAATGAGGAGAGAGTCCTCTGTCTTGGGAAAGTAGCCAGCAAAATCAAGGACCCCATGCACCCTGGACGTACTCTTTTCCACCTTTTTCCATTGGCAAAAAGATCAAAAGTCTGAAAACACTTTTCAATCAATTCAAGAACAGCTTCTTTGCTGTCCCCATCAGACTCTTGAGAAGTCTGATGGGACAGCATAGATAAGCTGTTCCTCCTGAATTGATCTGAAAAAGCTGTTTTCAGACTCTTTGATCTTTTTGCCCAATGTACTCTATGAATGGTATGTCTTTGACTGTAAAGTACGCAAGAAATAATACTTTTCATTGTATCCAAATACATGCGACATTATTAAATCAAATCAAGATTGAGGTTGCCAACTCTGACCTGACTTATGCTGACAGCTTTGATCGCGAGACATTTGATCCTATGACACTGATCACAATTTGCAAATGTTACCGGATAAATCCCAGTTGAGTGTCTCAATATCACCAAGGGCCAATTAAAATATTTCAAACTTTTTGTTATCTACAATATAAAATTTTCTGTGAAATCTAAATTACGTTGTAATTTAAATACCAGCAACAGTGCAAAAAAAATTGTAAATGATGTTCAAATTAAAATTACTCTTCTGATATTTTCTATAGCATCACAGTAAAAAAGTAAAGTTTATTTATTAGTCACAAGTAGGCTTACATCAACACTGCAATGAAGTTCCTGTGAAAATCCCCTAGTCGCCACATTCTGGTGCCTGTTTGGGTACACTGAGGGAGAATTTAGCCTTGCCAATCCATCTAACCAGCACATCTTTGGACTGTGGGAGGAAACTGGAGCATCCGGAGGAAACCCACGCAGACACTGGGAGAATGTGCAAACTCCACACAGTGACCCAAACTGGGAATCAAACCTGGGTCCCTGGAACTGTGAGGCAGCAATGTTAATCACTGTGCATCGACTGCAATAAGAAATATCAAATAAATTCTATTGATTTTACAAAACATCCAAAAAAGCAGGGGTTTGCAGCAAGTGAAGAAGGAAGGGTGGATCTGATTGGATTGACCTGTAAAAGAGCTGGTACAGACTCGATAGGCTGAACAGCCTCCTTCTGTGCTGTGCTCGCCGAACATGCCCAGCATTGAGGCATCAATCACTGAAACCAGCTCCACTTGGTTGGACATGTTGTTTGGATATCTGTCACCAGACCCCTGAAGCAATTGTCCTTCTTGAAAAGCTGACACGGCAGGATGGCCTCAAAGCACCCACGAAAAGATCAAACATCTCCACTGAGTTATGGGGGTCCCCGGGTTGTGACTGACCATACTGGAGAAGATTCATTAATGAAGGCTCCAAACACATTGACCAACTCTGTCAAGAACATGTTGGAGGAAGCACACTTATGTCTAAACACCACCCCCCCTCCCCCCCAGACTCTGTCTGGCTCATATGTTGCAAGTCCAAAATGCTGCTTCTTTGATGCAATCTAAAAGGTTAATTTGAAATACCATCATTGACTTAAGGTCCTATGGTAACAGAGCACAGAGCAAGATAATTCTATGGCGACCTCGTGCTGAGTCTGTATTGTATATAGTTAGCCACATATTCAATGTCAGGTAACGTTTACTAATCACCTTGCCTCTAGCAGTATCTATAAGGCCAGATTCTTGACAAAACCATCTCAGACCCACAGCAGTGGAAACAGATAGTGGCAGCAGAAAACGCGATACAAGGAGCAACAGCAAAGAGCCTGGCAACTGGAAGAAGCAACAAGTGAGATTTCTGCAAGGCAAGGACACCACACCAGTGCCACATGGAGAGGCCTCACAGGTAAAGACCAATTGCTTAGATGGGTCAAAATGTACTAACAGATTTGAAGAATGCAGCAATTGCTTTGCTCTGTTAAAATCTTCTTTCTTGGGGCGACTTTCAAAACAAGTGCTGGTGCTTCCTTAGCATGATATGCAAATGGGCCAATAATGTTGACAAATTTGGTTAAAAAAACACCCATAATAATTCACAATTCCTAAAAATGGCTTGAGCTCAGATATGTTTTGGGGTCAGCGTGTCCTTTATAGCTCTGACCTTGTCTTCCAATGGGGTGTAATCCTTATGCATCTACATGGTACCTCAAGTAAGCTTTGTTGCTGGCTTGTAATGCACATTTCTTCTTCTTGAGGTGAACTCCAGCTTCTTGAAATCTCTTTAGTGCCTCCTGGAAGTTAGCTAGGTGCTTGGCTTCTGTCCATACAGTTATAAGATCATCAAGGTATGCTGTAACTTGTTGTAACTCTTGCAACAGAATTTTCATTGTCCTCTGGAAAAGCGCACCTGCTGACGACACACCAAACGGCAAATGCACATACTGGACAAACCTTTGCGTGTGTTTATCATGACGTGACCTTGGGAAACATTGTCTAATTCAAAATGCATGACTCATATCCAGTTTTCTATAAGGTTGACATCTGGCTTGCCTTACATGCAGGTCTTCAACCTTTGGATTGCATGTTTTATCCAACATGGCAGTCTGATTAACTATTAAATTTGTAATCCTCACAAATATGTACAGTGTTTTCTGACTTCCACATGGGACTACTGGGGCTGCCTATTCCACAAACTGAACTGGTTAGATAATGTCCAGGTCTTCCAATATCTTTAATTCAGTATCCACCTATTCTCATAAAGCATACAGTATTCATCTTGCCCTAAAAAATCAAGGGGTTGCCTCTGGGTTCAAATAGATCTATACCCGCAGGCCTTTTATCTTGCCTAGCCTGTCACTGAAGATGCTCTTATATTTCTTTATCAGTTTGAGCGTCCTCCTTCCTACACTTGGAAGATCTTAGTCTAATTTATCTTAATTTCCTTAAGCCAATCAAAGGCTTTGTCCTTTGCCTGACATTATTACTATTATTGGGAGCTGAGGAGACTGTTGCCCATAGCTTACAGGTACTGTTGTTATGCCCTTTATTTTTATGGCTTCTCCTGTGTAAGTTGTTAACTTTGCTGCTGCACTCTAAGTTCAATGGCTGGACACTTTCTCTCAAGTATAGTGACCTCTCATGGTAATGGTTGCTTTGGTGCCTGTTTCCATCTTAAGAAGCTTCCCATTTACCAGGAACATTACAATAATGGGGGCTGTCTTTCCTGTTTTCACATTAAACAAGAGGTTTCTAGCACACAGAGGTAGCATCACAACCAATCTCAATCAGGAGAAAAGTTAAGGAGGTGTGGCAACCACCATTATTCAGTGTTCCTTCAACTTCGAATGGGGATCTAATCCTATAACGCTGACCTACCTTAGTGGGACTGTGGCACAGTGGTTAGCATTGCTTCCTCATAGCGCCAGGGACCCAGCTTCAATTCCGGCCTCAGGTGTCTGTGTGGATTTACTCCGGGTGTTCCGGTTTCCTCCCACAGTCCAAAGATGCGCAGGTTAGGTTGATTGGCCATGCTAAATTGCCCTTAACATCAGGGAATTAGCAGGATAAATATGCAGGGTTACAGGGATAGGATCTGGGTGGGATTGTTGTCAGTGCAGGCTCAATGGGCCAAATGGCTTCCTTCTGCACTGTAGGGATTCTATAATTCATAAATGATAAACAATGGTGCAAGTAGGTACTTATACTCTTCATTCTATAACTGCTGGTGTCTGGATCTTGACTAGATCCTGCTTGCTGCTTTCCAGCAGTGATGTACAGTAAGAGTAATAAATCTAAGGTAATAAAAAGTAGATTTTTGTATCCTTGCCTGTTGCTAGTGCAGAAGATACTGGAAGATTTGGTGTGTATTCCCACTGGCCTCTGCAGCAGGAAACATTCCACGGTCCCGTCCCTAACCCTGGCATGGGATTTTAGTCTCAAACTGGGAGAAATCCATTCAGCGCGTAGCTGATTGAAGTCAATGCAATATGGAATTAAGAGACGAAGATTCTTGCTACAATTAATTTTCTGCTTCCTGTCATGTTGAGCTCGGGAAGTTTTATCACCACCAAAGTTTAACAATCTCGGATTTCAGCACTATAAAATAAATTCAATCCAGATTGTGAAGCTACTTTTGCAAGTCCTTAATTCTCATTTTGACGTGTTTTTTTTTCCCCAGAGTATAATTTTCATTCCAAAACACAAGTGACTGGCACATTTGTCTTGAAGAAATGTGTGACCGCTCTGTAAACAGGTTGAATAAGTTCAAGACCACATTTTAATTTGATTTCATATTCAGACCTGACAACCAATCAACTGAGCAAACAGACTCTCTCATTATTGAGGTTAATGGTCGACCTGCCCTTGTGGATTATGGTCTGTGAACAGCAGCGGGAGCTTATTGCGTGCAGTTAAATGACACCCAGGGAAACTACGCTCCTGACATTATGCATCGTCTAGAATTCACATCATGAAGTGATTCTCGTGATCAATTATTTTGATTAATATTCATGAGCGATTAGCAGGGCTATCTTAAGACACTCCGTGTTGCGTTTTAGTTTTCAACAGTTGGGTTTGTCAGCTTTTATCCCAATTCTAAATCATTTCTTTTGTTTGTGAACCGCTTGTGCAATTTGTGACCAAATTCACAAGTGTGGCACAAGTGCTGTGAGGCAGAATCCTGTGCTACTCTCGGGGTGGGGAGCAGGGGAAGCAGAGGAATTTAACTGAGCAGGAGGTCAAAAATCTAACTTCCCTGTGGTGGGTGAAACTAAGCTTTCAAGTTACAGTGTGAAAGGATATATTATATTATAGAAAGGATATTATTAAACTAGAAAGAGTGCAGAAACGATTTATAGGATGCTACCAGGACTTGATGATTTGACTTATAAGGAGAGGCTGGATAGACAGATTTTTTCCTCTGGAGCGTAAGAGGCTTAGGGATGATCTTATAGAGATCTATAAAATAATGAGGGACATAGATCAGCTAGATAGTCAATATCTTTTCCTAAAGGTAAGGGAGTCTAAAACTCGAGGGCATAGGTTTAAGGTGAGAGGGGAGAGATAGAAAAGGGTCCAGAGGGACAGTTTTTCACACAGAGGGTGATGAGTGCCTGGAACAAGCTGCCAGAGGTAGTAGAAGAGGTGGGTCGAATTTTGTCTTTTAAGAAATTACATGGGTAAGATGGGTATAGAGGGATATGGGCCAAACGCAGACAATTGGGACTGGCTTAGAGGTTTAAAAAAAAGGGCAAAATGAACAAGTTGGGCTGAAGGGCTTGTTTCCATGCTGTAAGCCTGTATGACTTTAAGTTTTTGAAAGTTCAAAGGTGGTTGGGCTTCCTGGCAGCAAGTATCGGGAAGGACCTTTGCATGTGTCTGTGTGGTGTGCCTGTTCATTAAAAGACCATCTTGCCAGAATGAAGTTACCCGTGAGTGAGCAAAATGTGCCTTCAGATTTCCGACTGCATAAATGGTGAGCAGCAAGCTGGCTGGAGTTGGGGTGAATAGCCATTGTTTCTCTCCCTCTTTGGTGAGTATTGTTCGTGAGATGATGGGGTGGCAGCAAAGGGAGGGAGGGAAGGGTGGAGTTGGGAGTCTAGGATAGGGAGAGGGGCAAGATCTCTCAAAAGTGTCCTGAAGATGGTGGAGGGAAACCCAATAATATTTGAGGAAGGGTACACACACAGAGCTTCATTAAATGGTCAATGCTGCAGTCTTCATGCATGTAGATTTATAAATGACAGAACCCATTCTTGGTCCTCCAATATGGGACTCACCTTGGCACACTCTTAGTTTGGCAGGGACACAAAGGTCTCACTGACACATTCTCCCAATGGGAATGATGCCTTGCAACAAACATCGTCATATGGACACCAACAAGACATGCAATAACTTCGCTGTAGACACAGCTCAGACAGCAGCTTCAGAGGGCTGTAGGGCGGTATGGTGGAATAGTGGTTAGCACTGCTGTCTCATAGCATCAGAGATCCGGGTTCGATCCCTGCCTTGGGTGACTGCCTGTGTGGAGTTTGCACGTTCTTCCCATGCCTGCATGAGTTTCCTCCCACACTCCAAAAATGTGCAGGCTAGGTGGATTGGCCATGCTAAATTGTCCCTTCATTGTCCAAAGATATACAGGTTAGGGGAATTGGTGAGACAAATAGGGTTACGGGGTGAGCCTGAGTAAGAATCAGTGCAGACTTGATGGGCCGAGTGCCCTCTTTATGCACTATAGGGATTCTCTGATACTTGTAACAGGGTAAATGCTACATGAAGGTGTGTTGATTGTCAAGTATCAATGTGCAGAGTAAGGGTCACATGACCCAAGATACCAATCAGGGAGCAGGGTGGGGTCACCCTGGTAAGCGCAGGCCTCTGTACTCAGAGTTGTTGCGGGCGCTGATTGCAGTCACAGGGCTGCAAGCCTCTGCATAGCTTTAACTTGTAAATAAATGAGTTGTGTTTTCCCTAAACTGGTGAATGAGCATCTTTACAGATGGCAACAAAGATAAAAAAAATCCTCAAACTGAGAGTATCCAGTTTACATTGAAATTGAATAAAGTTGAGAAAAGAGTACTTTCAAGATGCCTTCCTCTGGGCAGAGAGATCCTTTTGACTCCTCCCTGGAAAACTGGACACAATGCGTAGAGTGCCTTGGGTATTAATTACAAGCGTACAAAATTGGGGACAAAGTGAGGTGCAAGGCAATTCTCCTGAGTGTGTGTGAAACCTACTTTGTGATCTGATTTGCAGTATCAAACCCGGAGCGCATCTGGCTTCAATCATTCAATGAGCTATTTCCCAGGGCTGAAATGGTCGCTACGAGAGGACACAGGTTTAAGGTGCTGGGGAGTAGGTACAGAGGAGGTATCAGGAGTAAGTTTCGCACTCAGAGGGTGGTGGGCGAGTGGAATCGGCTGCTGTTGATGGTGGTTCAGGCAAACTCATTGGGGTCTTTTAAGAGACTTCTGGATGAGTACATGGGATTTAATGGGACTGAGGGTTATAGGTAGGCCTAGTAGATAGGGATATGATCAGTGCAACTTGTGGGCTGAAGGGCCTGTTTGTGCTGTGGTTTTCTATGTTCTATGAGCTCAAGGGATTGTTGAAGTCACACTTCCAGTGTAAACCATCAGTCATGCTCCAGGGGCTCAAATTTAGTTCAACATGGAGGGCCCCAGGTGAAACAATTGTGATTTACATAATTGAATTGAAACAGATATTGGAGTATCGTGATTTTGGAGCCACACTGAATAATATGTTAAGGGACTGTTCAGTCTGCAAGGTGAATAACCAAGGGATTCAATGGAGATTACTTGCAGAGGTCAATGTAAATTTTAAACACACAACTAAGTTACTAAAATCCTTTCATAAAGTTTGACAAAATAGACACCTTTACAAAGTAAGGTGAGACAAAATGTAGTCTAACTTAGTGATGGGATTTTAAATCCATTCAGGATGAGATTTGTAATTGTCTAAATTGAAGATTTGATTTGATTTGTGATTGTCACATATATTGGTATACGGTGAAAGTATTGTTTCTTGCGCTCTATGCAGACAAAGCACATCGTACACAAGGAAGGAAAGGAGAGAATGCAGAATGTAGTGTTACAATCATAGCTAGGGTGTACAGAAAGATCTTAATGCGAGATAGGTCCATTCAAAAGTCTGATGGCTGCAGGGAAGAAGCTACCCTTGATAGTCGCTTGATACGTGATCTCAGACTTTTGTAGCTTTTTCTTGGGGGAAGGTGGAAGAGAGAATGTTTGGGGTGCGTAGGTCCTTGATTATGCTGGCTGCTTTTCTGAGGTACAGGAAGCATAGACAGTAGATGGTATAGGTAAGGGGAACTCAGTAAAAATGAAGGGGAAATCTTTTTCCTGGAATTCAATCTTCTGCATTGTATCCTCAATGTCAAAGGCAGCTTCCTAGATTTAACTCCAATGTACCAAAACGTAACCTGATTATTGTGCTGAATGGGATTGAATTTGACAATGCACTTTCTGGGTGAGACCAGGAACTGTGTGCATTGATGTCACACCTGATGTCTACAATTGTTAGGAAAACTATAAGCAACAGAGTATATAAAAACATTTGGGTTTAATGCAAGACAAAATTAGACAGAAGCAAAAAGAAATGCAGAAAAAAATAGCGCCGCATTTTTAAGCTAGTTCAGCTGTTAACTGAAACAATTCTCTTCAGCAGAAATAAATAACAAAGCACTTGAAAATTCTCACAGACCATTTTCTTAGTGTTTTATCTTCTTCAGTGCATGGATGCGTCTTTGTTTCCATACTGCCATCTGGAATGACTGTTGAGCCAATTTAGATAATCCACACATTTCCTCTGAAGTAAGGGGCCAATATTTCCAAAACTAAAACCTCAAAGATTTTATCATTGCAATCAAAATTAAAACCAATTCCTCAGATATAAGCTGACAGATACAAGTATAGAATACCATATATCTTCAACATGATTTTTGGAGATTTAATTCACTCGGCAACTTAGCATCCTGTTTGTTGCTGCACAGATTGTTTCAGTGTGCTGAGCAACACTCAACTGACACCCTCGGGTCTCAGTTCAAGTGGTATTTTTAGTTTCTGGATGCTGTAACGTAGCTGGAGGATTCTGCCAGGGAGCTTGGAGGTGCCATGGTCAGAGCCACGTACGTGCTGTTGGGAGCTGGAGAGCTTGACTTAAATGCTGCCAACATGAAAGTGAAAACAAGCGATAATTGCAGATTATTTTGGGAGAGGGGCGCAGGGTAGGAGGGTACAGGCACGGGGTTAACAAAAGGCAAGCTGAGGGCAGTCGTCAGTAAGTACGCCTTTACACCAGGGTTATGAGCAAATGGAATGGGATGTCAGGAGGAGGACCAGGCAGTGGACCTATTAAAGGGAGGGGGCAGATTTAATGAGAGGATAGTAAATGGGACATGTTAAAGCGATGAGATTAAATGGGTTGCTCGCCTGAATCTCTTGTGATCTTGAAAGAGGAGTACTCACGTTCAATGGTGAAAATACAGAAGATAAGTATAATTATTTTCACACATTGGGGTGATCCACAGAACACGTTTTCTAAATGTGAATAACAGTTTTCCCTAATTTAGAAATCTGGCTCTGACCAGATAAAAGGGACGTAATTTTAAAGAAAAGATAAAACATTTTTTTTAACGAGTTACAGATACTAATGTTGCTCAGCCTTGAATTACATTCCCTCTGTTCTTTCCTATTCGTACCATCATTTAATAGCAGAGTCACCGTCTAACTACGACTGCCTTATTTCCCATTTATGCATGATATGCACTCTATTCTGGTAGAGGTGAAAACATTTTAATGATGCACATTTATATTGCAATTCATAAATATATTAGGACAGGGCATATATTCAGGAGGAAGTAAAATGCCATTTTAGTGCCACTTTGCAATCTAGTTGTAATTTACAGCCAACTCTAGGTAGTGACACATCCGAGACACTGAAGACAGGTCCGAAGCAATATATTTCTTAACCTCTTTGAAAACTGTTTTGAAAATCCACAGAGATTTACATTTGCAACATAATACTGCTGTAACAATTCATACTGGAATAACAATTTAAGTGCAAATTGTGTATAATTAAATGAAGGGAAATGAATGTGTAATGAAATGGAAGGAATGACCTCACTGCTGAGGTCTCCCATACACTGCACAGTGAATTTCTCTGCAATGCACTACTCAATTCCCTTGTATTCTACTGTCTTTTTTGTCTTGATAAATGTATATTAATGACAATGTTACAAAAATTAGAAGCAAATTAAGCAGTCAGCCCACTGCACTGAGAAAAGGTGAAACTTTATAACTTCATTGCAATAGCACTGTGGTCACTAGACTGAACAAAATGTGTGAAATTTCCATTTTGGAATTACATTCCATCAGAATAATTATAGATTTTGCCTTTGCAAACTTGGATTGTTTTCTTCCCCAGAGACAGGGCCAGCACGGTAGCTAGCACCACTGCCTCGCAGCACCAGGGATTTGGGTTCAAATTCCAGCCTTGGATGACTGTCTCTCTGTGTGGAGTCTGCACATTCTCCCAGTGTCTGCGTTGTTTCCATCCAGATGATCCAGTTTTCTTCCACAGTCCAAAGATGTACGTTAGGTTGACTGGCCATGCTAAATTGTCTCTTCATGACCCTAGACGTATAGGTTAGATGGATTAGCAGGGTAAAGTATGTGAGGACACGGGGATAGGGCCTGGGTAAGATAGGGCCTGTTGAAGGAGAAGGGGCTCCATCTGCACTGTAGGGTCTCTGATTTTGAATAATACAATATTAAGGCGTAGTTAACTGTTACAGGTTTCACTCGAGGGGCTGGGGCAATTGTAGCTGGTCAAATAAGATAAGTAACATGATTGGCAATAATATTTATGCTTGGCTACAGCACTGAATAATAAAATCAAAATAACTTGGAGGTATATCCACACTGTGTGTTCAGCAGTCTGCACATTGAAAACAGAACACCCACTGCATATAAAGACTACTTTGTGCTAATGAGATTTGCCTCTATTTGCAGTAGCTCATAAAACCAATATGTAATTTCTGAAGCTGACTGAAGCTTCTTACTTTCTCACTGCTGAGGTTCTGACAAACTGAGACATGTGAAACTTTTGTGTAATTTCATACGTGTGGGGGCTGGAATTCTCACTACCTGTGAGGACAGAGAATCTGGCGCACAGTCAAATCTGCCTTGACAGCAGCGGGACCGGAGAATCCCAGCTGCAAGCAAGGTCGGAGAATTCCAGCAATAAAAGGTTAGCAATGTGAGACTCCAGCAAGTAGCACTAGCAACAACTTTGTCATCACGAAGTGAAGACTTCAATCAATTAATTGAAACTGCCAAAATCTAACTTTGCCTGAAATCAACAGAATTTCTAAATTAATAAATACAGAGTAAGTGCTTATTGAACTGAACAAAATAATCCAGGCACTTAATCAGTTTTCAGTGGCATTTTTGCAATTGGAGCTGTAATAATTCATGCTCGTCAGCTAAGTAAATAACAACTGCAACATTGATTTACACACAACCATAACACAAAGGCTTGCAGCCTCATGGCCGCCAGTCACTCCCGAGAAGGTTCTGGAACAAAAACCCCAGCTCACCAGGGTGATTCCTCCACCCTGCTCCCCGAGTGGTTCCCCAGATCATGTGATCTTACTCTACAGATGGATCCTTAAAGGACAATCACCACAGGAAGCTACAGTAAAGACAAATATTCTGTGTTGATCCAGGCAGCTGTCTGATAATAAGATTGGCATACGAAATAAGGATTGGAGAAATTGTTTCAGAAATATTGAGCTGTGACCTGAGCATGGCCTGAGAGAGTGGATGTGATGCCTCCCACCTCTGGTGAACTGTGATACAAGATGGAAATTGTAGATACCAAGTCCAGTGCTGCAATGCCCGAGTACTTTAACATGTCTTTCTGCTTGGACAAAAGTTTTGGCTTTCAATTCTTTAATTGGGCCACATTGAGGTGAAAGTGATTCTTCCCCATTAGCAGTCTAGAGATGAATGGGTCCACAATGACAATCGTAGGTATTGCAAAAACAGAAAATGCTGGAAAAACTCAGCAGGTCTGACAGCATCTGTGGAGTGGGAATAGAGTCAGGATAACCCTTCATCAGAGCATCCACAGTATTTTGCCTTTACAATTTTAGGTATTGATTTAATTCTAAGAAAGGTAATCTTTTACAATGATATGAGCTTCTACTGCATACTGGGGGAGTGCAAGATTTTATCTTAATCTTCTATAAATATGGGAAATGTGATAAAAAAATTACAAAACAGTTACAAAAATCATTATGGTCCAATGAAGTTCACTGATTCTTTAATCTTTACTTGATTAATTAACAGCCTATGTCTCAACTCTTTAGTTACAACACAGGAAATTGAGCATAGTTAAAAAGAAAATCGAGACTCTCGGTTTCGATCTCTTGTTACCTGTCTGATCATATTACCTGCCTTATGGTCTAATTCTGCCCATTGTGACACTTCCAATTCATTGTTAATCCATAGCAAACAGCACTGCAGAACGCTTCATAATTCCTGGCAAGGAATGTCACCCTAAACAGGGTCACTAATCACTCAAAAGCTTGGAGGAGGAATGAGATTCCTTTTGGTGCAGTTTGCTGTCCAAATATTTTTTATGTACAGATTTCATTCCCAACCCCCACCCACAACTCACTGGCTGATGACTAAATTAATCCAGGCTGGTGTTTTCTGCTCTATAATCACATTTACCATTTCAAGGAATTAGTGAAGATTGACAAATTCACAAAGTTCCTACAGTACAGAAGGAGGCCATTCACCGTGGCTGCGCTGATAACAATCTCAGCCAGGATTCATCCCCGTAACCTCACATATTTAACCTTGTCCCCTGACACTAAAGGACAATTTAGCATGGCCATTCAACCTAACCCGCACATCTTCGGAGTGGTGATTTAAAAGAAATACGGGAATTTTTGGAACTATAAGTCTACAAGTTAAACTGCTGAGTGGGATCATCGGGACTGATCAGGCTATCCTGGGTGTGAATGGGCTGCTTTGCATTTCTAATCTTTTCTGGTTTTATTCATTTCTCCAATACTCTCAGGTTCTCCCCTTCATTGCCACTTGAGAAATGAAATTTCTCTCTGCTTTTCTCTATAAATAATGACCCACCAACAAAATTGCCCAGGTGGAGGCGGCGTGTGATTTCTGAGAATAGTAATTTAGTTTGCAGGTTGTTTGGAAAAGATTAAAAACTGATGTGTTGTTTGTTATAAGAGCAAAGTCACCTCTTTGAAGATTCATCCCTGCATTACCATGACTCCTAATCACTAATTCTAAATACATCACAGGCTTCATGCCGTAATGTCATCTCCACTTGATCCAAATGTGTCCAGATGTTTTGTGGCTCCATGTGCTTGTATCAAGGATATCCTGAAGGTACATTCGCTAACTCAGATAACAATACAGATACTGACTGCAATCCACTGATTGAAGCCCTCTGCCTCTGGTATAAAGTGGAAATGAAATAAAACTTTTGCAGTAATTGAAACCAGTATTTTTCAGTTGCCACATAAATACTCCACCTCTCATACTATGGTGTAGTGGCTTCTATCATTAACTCTTTCAGTAGTGACAGAATTTCATCTAGTACAAAAATATAACGCATATCAAGAACAGTAAATGAGTGAGTATTTTGAGAACAGTTGATACTAAAATCTCAAATGGATAACTTCTCGTGTGACTGGAGAATTTAGCCAGGAGTTGAAAAACAAATGCCCTTGTTGCACAGTCCTACCATTGCAGTGGCCTTAAAAACTCTACCACTACCAACCCCCAGCCCTGCACCACTGCCTGTCACAGCTGGAGCATCTCACTGCAGTTCACAGCCTACAAGGCATGTAAAGTCCAGGATACACCCCTACCGGCATAGGTGCCTACCAGCGCCCTCTCCCCAATACCTTAGACTTAGCTGGGGTCAGTTCTTGCGTGGGAACATCCCAGCATTTACCCTGGGGAAGGACAATTCTTGCAAATTCTTCACTGCTGTTTGTACTGGCACAGTGGATTTTTGTACTCAGTAAACCTCATTTGGTTTGCCTGCTTTGTCATCGTGCTGGACAAGTCTTCTTTACCAATTTAAGATATCATAAGCTCAATGCCAACATACATCCAATCTTAGCAAGTTGGTTGTTAGAAAACTAGGTACACACGAGGTACACACTCAGCATAGAAACCGCAAAAGAAATTCATGCCCACTTCAATTTAGTGGTGCTCTAATTCAATAAAATGAGGCGGTCTTGTGGTGCTGGGGGGTTGTTTGGGGGGGGGGGGGGGGTGCGTGCTGGGGGGTTGGGGGGGTAGCATCCCTGCCTCAGAGCCAGAATCTCCGGGTTGGAGTCCTACTTCAGGACTTGATGACCGAAGGAAAAGTGTGTTCATAATGAGGCCAACAGGTTGAGTACCGACCTGTAAAATCCTACCAATAGGGTCAGCGCTCCGAATGCTCGTGCTACCAAATAAACCTGTTGGACTTTAACCTGGTGTTGAGAGACTAATTACTGTGCCTACCCAGTCCAACGCTGGCAACTCCACATTATGACTCCTCAAGTTATAAGCCTCTAGCATAAGAATAATGAACTGTTTCAGGAAAAACCTTGGGGAGTTGAGGGGGTTGAGCTATGAGGAGAGGCTGAATAGATTAGGCTTGTACTCGTTAGAGTTTAGAAGAATGAGGGGAGATCTCATTGAGACGTATAAGATGATGAATGGGATGGATAGGATAGAGGTGGAGAGACTCTTCCCGCTCAGAAAGGATAGTAGGACTAGAGGGCATAGCCTCAAGATAAAGGGGGGGCGGTTTAGAACAGAGTTGAGGAGGAACTTCTTCACTCAAAGGGTGGTGAATTTCTGGAATTCTCTGCCCGTTGAAGTGGTGGAGGCTGCCTCGCTAAATATTTTTAAGACGCGGGTTGATGGGTTTTTGATGAGAGAGGGGGATTAAGGGTTATGGGGAGAGGGCGGGAATGTGGAACTGAGCCACGACAGATCAGCCATGATCTTATTGAATGGCGGGGCAGGCTCGAAGGGCTAGTTGGCCTACTCCTGCTCCTACTTCTTATGTTCTTAACAGATAAAAGTCTGCCTTTTGCACCACTAAGTGCAGGAAGAGAAACAACAAACAACTCAATAAAATTGATAATATGCCACACTAAAACTTTATCAGTCTGAAGCAAATAATGTGAAGTAAAAAAGTAATTGCACAGAATGCCCACTTGATGCAGAAGGATTCTCAATGTTTACTTTCCCCCCCTCGCACTGCTCATACTGGCTGCCATCCATGCTTGAATGCACATTCACATCTAATTTGAATTGCAAAGAATATTAATGTGCTTGCTCGCAGTGGTTGACCTGAAAATTATTTTTCTGCGCGTAAGATGAATGCCAGGCTCATCTGACCACAGATTTGAAAATACAGGCATTTGCCTGCAGTGATGGCAATTAGTTTCCAAAGGTTTAATACTAAGTGATAACTCACTAGGTTAGGCAGGTAATTGCAGTAATAAGCTTTAATAAATATTAGAAAGAATGTGTAGCAAAATAGACTGTAAGATCCAAAACATCTGAGGTAGGTAGGTTTTCACTTGCATGGCCTCACGTGGCTAAGTGTGACTTTTATACATCTATGAATTGAAAACGCAGGATGTATACCCCCTAAAATACAGGGTTCCCTTTCTGAAAATGTCCAGCACACAAATTATGATAAATTCCTGGCTTTGGCTCATTTTACCTCTCCCGTTTCATTTCTCCACCTCCAGCCTTTACCGAACCTAATCTCACTTTCGCAAACCCAAAGTACTACAGATGCCGGAAATCTGGAATACAAATAGAAGATGTCCAAAATACTCAGCGGGTGGGGCAGTGTATGCTGAGAGAGAAACAGTGCTGAAGATTTTGCACCCACACTGGCAGTGGGCAAAATACTACTAAAATCAGAAAACTCAAATCTCGACAACGAGACCTTGTTTCTTCAATCCCTCCCTTCCCCAATTGTGTGGGGTTATGGGAATAGGGTGGGGGGGGGGGGGGGGTGATGGGGAAGAGAAGGCCTGGGCAAGATACTCTGTCAGGGAGTCAGTGCAGACTCGTTGGGCCGAATGGTCTCCTTCTGCACTGTAGGAATTTTATGTACCTTGGGACCTTCCCTCTCATTGACATGACTTCAGTGAGGTTTGTGACAAGTTGTTAAAAATGGGAATCAGTCAGAGAGAACCTTTCAGTGCTAGGACAGGGTGGGTAAGTATAGCCTCCATTATGCACTAAACACTGGGGCATGGTTAGTAAATTTGCAGATGACACCAAAATTGGTGGCGTAGTGGACAGTAAAAAAGTTATCTCCAAATGCAACGGGATCTTGATCAATTGGGCCAATGGGCCAAATGACAGATGGAGTTTAATTTAGACAAATGCGAGGTGATGCATTTTGGTAGATTGAACCAGGGCAGGACTTACTCAGTTAATGGTAGGGCATTGGGGAGAGTTACAGAAGAGATTTAGGGGCACATTTTCATAGCCCCTTGAAAGTGGAGTCACAAGTGGACCAAGAGGTGAAGAAAGCATTCGGCATACTTGATTTCATCGGTCAGAATATTAATACAGGAGTTGGGACGTCTTGTTGAAATTGTACAAGACATTGATAAGGCCATACTTGGAATACAGTCTGCAATTCTAGTCACCTATTATAGAAAGGATACTATTAAATTAGAAAGACTGCAAAGCTTTATTAGGGTGCTATTGCGACTTGATGGATTGAGTTATAAGGAGAGGCTGAATAGACTGGGATTTTTTTTCTCTGGAACGTAGGAGGCTGAGGGGTGACCTTATCGAGTCTATAAAATAATGAGGGACATAGACGAGGTAGATAGTCAATATCTTTTCCCAAAAAACTAGAGGGCATAGGTTTAAGGTGAGAAGAGAGAGATACAAAAGTGTCTAGAAGGGCGATTTTTTCACACAGAGGGTGGTGAGTGTCTGGAACAAGCTGTCAGACGTAGTAGTAGAGGCGGGTACAATTTTATCTTTTGAAAAGCATTTAGATAGTTGCATGGGTACGATGGGAATAGAGGGGTATGGGCCAAATGCGGGCAATTGGAATTAGTTTAGGTGTTTAAAAAAAAGTGGCATGGACAAGTTGGACCGAAGAGCCTGTTTCCATGCTGTAAACCTCTATGAACCATTTTTAGCCAGATGTGTCGAGTGGATCATCCATCTTGGCTTCCTCCTGAAGTCCCCTGCATCACAGATGTCAACCTTCTGCCAAATTTCAACTCAATCCATATGGTATCAATCCACATGGTATCAATTATTCCAGTTGTAGTCCTGAACACATGTGCTCCAGAACTTGTGCACAAGTTCTCTAATTGAGCTTTTCCATAAAATACTGTAACTATTTCCACTGGAGCACAGGAAGTTAAGGTGAGATTTAATTAAGGTGCTTCACTCATAATTGTCTCAAAATCCTGGAACTCCGTCACTAATTGTACTCTGGGTGTACCTACACCGCACAGCCTTCAGTGGATCAGGTAGGCAGCTTACCTTCTCAATGGGGATTAGAATTGGGCACTAAATACTGGCCTTATCAGCAACACCCACAACCCCTAAATGAATTAAAAAAACAAATTGATTGCATCTCATCACTGATTGCCCTATCACAAGAAATTGTCTGTCCCTAATCATACTTTCCAGATCCTTTATAATTTAAAAAGGCACCTTAATTAAATCTCTTAACTTTCTCTGGCTCCAGTGGAAACAGTTACACCATAATGCTGATGTCTAGTAGTTTACCAAATTACAAAACTACACTGTTTGATAGTTTATGGCTCCCTTCTTATCCCTAGTACCTCATCTCTGATATTGTTCCACGAAACTAATGTTGTACCCTTGCTGTGATTTTAGTATTGTTTCTATATTAGGTTGTCTAAAAACGTACACAGTATTTTAACCGAGACCGAATCATTCTTTCGTACATTTTCATCACATCTTCTCTATCCCTATTTCTAAAATCAGGACTGTAATTTCCTTCATTTTAGCTTTGTCAATTTGTACTTTGGGAGAACTTATTGACTTTGATACCGATGTCTTTGTTCCTCAGCCCATTCCGTCCTCATTTCACTCAGCAGACACTTTTAAAATAAGGTTTCTCCCCAAAATATACTAATTCTCATTTCTCTGTATTAACTTGAGCTGCCACTTGCCTGATTATTCTGCCAATCTGTCCATGACAGAGATTATTCTGGGCCCGTTTTCAGGTCTGCAATTCCTGTTGGATGAGTCACACACGCCTGAACAAACAAGGCTAAAAACTGCCCTGAAACTGGGCCCCTCTCTCATCTACATATTTGACAGCTCGCCCCATGAGGAAGGAAAGTATTTCAGATCTTTGCAGTTGCACTTAGGAAAATTCCAAGGCGGCAATATTTGCATCAGGCAAAGGGTGCGCTAAATGTCAGGCACTTTTGGCTCCATCTTATGTTGGTGGCCATAGAATCCTGAAGTGCAACAGAGGCCATTCGATCCATGAGGTCTGCACTGACTCTTTGACTCAGTACCTCACCCAGGCCTCTCCCTCACCCTATCCCCCTAACCCCATGCATTTCCCATGGCTGATCCATCTAACCTACTCATCTTGGGACACTAATGGGCAATCTAGCACAGCCAATCCACCTAACTTCCACATTTTTGGACTGTGGAAGGAAACTGGAGCATGCAGAGGAAACACACACAGACATGGGGAGAACATGCAAACTATACACAGATAGACGACCAAGGACAGACTTGAACTAGGGTGCCCGGTGCTGTGCTAACCAGTGTGCCAGCCATGAGTATCATTTGAGAATCTTGAAGCCCGAATCAAGAATGTAGATAATAAGTGCTTCAGTGGAAGCAATGGTAAAGTACAGGCAGAGATAGAGAAAATGACAGAGATGGAAAAATAAAATCTTGATGGGCAGAATAAGAGAAGGGTGCAAGAAAGAATTCCTTTCTTTTGTATGATAGGTTATCACCAAGCCAATTCTGGGAGCTCCAATGTTCATCAAGGCATTAAACATTGAAAAGGGTAATACGCATAAATCTGTATTTTGCGCATTATTCCTGCTTTTTGCAAAATATTATTTTTGGGGGGTAAATATTTGCTGTGGATTTTACTGCTAGAATTAATCATTTGTAAAGCATTAGCTACAAAACATGGATGAGATTTAAAGCAACAATGAAGAACAGGTCAAATGAACAGAACTAAACAAAATGCAGCAATGACTCTGTACCATGTTTTGAGTATGCAACACTGACATGATTTGAAAGAAAGATCTTACATTTATGTAAGATCATAAGATACACAGCAGAGTTAGGCCATTCAGCCCATCTGCTCTGTCATTCAATCATGATTGATAAGTTTCTCAACCCCATTCTCCTGCCTTTTACCCGTAGCCTTTGATCCCCTTACCAATCACAAGCCTATCTATCTCTGACTTAAATATACTCAATGGCCAGGCTTCCACAGCCTTCCGTGGCTGAAGCAATTCCTCCTCAGTTTGGTACTAAAGGGTTATCCCCTTATTCTGAGGCTGTATCCTCGGGTCCCAGGTAGGATATAACTATTGATCATATCAGCAGGATGCCCCAAAGATCCTCACATTGAATCAATTGCTTTTGAAATGTCCTATTGTTAAATGGAGGAACAGAACAATTAATCGTACACATCACTGTTCCACAAACAGCAAATCAGACAAATGTCTAGACAATATATGTTGTTGGCGGTGTTGCATGGGTGAGCTGGAAGACCCTGTGATGTTCCTTTTCATTTACACATCCAATTCTCTTTCAAAGGTTGTTGTTGGATTTGCTTCCACTGCATTTTCAGGCATGTTACCAGGTAACAATGGCTCAATTAATTGATGTACACTCATCCCATTCCTGTGCCCGTAGTTAGGTAAAAATAATGAACTTTAATATTACGTCCTTTTTGACAATGGATGTTTCTTAAGTACAGATTTTAAACACAGTTGCTATTTTCTGTTAAGTGCTTGGTACACTAATATTGACTTCACAACTAGAAGCTTTTGTGGTGCGTATTAAAGGAAATTCACCATTTCTTATGGCCTGATTAGAATTAAACCATTGTCCAAATCCTTTTCGCAACAAACCAGATCACTAAAACATTTGCCCAAAGGCTCAGTTTTGATCTCATGCCCTGTGATACAATCACTTTACCTCCAGGATCCAAACTTATTCCATTGAATAAATTACAAAGGGGCCCAAACAACTCACCCTGCCTAACTTGGTACTCACTTGTCAAACATAGATTCAATTCCAATCTAATTTCCCTTCCCTTTGCCTGTTTATTCTTTTGTTGCCATCAAATTCTTCTCCGATTTTAATTTGCGATGTTATTTATGACCGTTTGAGATCCCTCAGATCACATTCCTGCCTGCGATCAAATGGGTTAAGAATGGAATGCAGCAAGGATAGTCAGATCAGGATGCAGAATGGAGAGACAATGATCTTTAAACATGATTTTAACTCCATTCATGTGGCAAAACCCAGGCAGAAGGGCAGTTAAAGCCTTCCAATGTCTGCATTTTCTAGTTTAATCAGAACAGTGGGAAGGATACCTGCCTGAAGCCAGAGGTCTGTGTGACCTAATGTGTGCTTAAAAACATAAGAACTAGGAGCAGGAGTAGGCCATCTGGCCCCTCGAGCCTGCTCCACCATTCAATAAGATCATGACTGATCTTTTCATGGACTTGGCTCCACTTGCCGTAACCCTCAATTCCTTTACTGTTCAAAAATGTATCTATCCTTGCCTTAAAATCAATCAATGAGGTAGCCTCAATTGCTTTCCTGGGCAGGGAATTCCACCTATTCACAACCGTTTGTGTGAAGAAGTTACTTCTCAACTCAGTCGTAAATCTGCTTCCCCTTATTTTGAGGCCATTCCCCCTAGTTCTAGTTTCATCCACCAGTGGAAACAACTTCCCTGCTTCTTTCTTAACTATTCCCTTCATAATCTTATATGTTTCTATAAGATCTCCCCTCATTCCACTGAATTCCAATTAGTATAGCCCTCGTCTACTCAGCCTCTCCCCATAAGCCAACCCTTTCAACTCTGGAATCAACCTAGTGAATTTCCTCTGCACCCCCTCCACTGCTAGTATATCCTTTCTCAAGTAAGGAGACCAAAACTGTACACAGTACTCCAGGTGTGGCCTCACCAGCACCTTATACAGCTGCAATATAATCTTGCTGTTTTAAACTCCATCCCTCGAGCAGTGAAGGACAAAATTCCATTTGCCTTCTTAATTACCTCCTGCGTCTGCAAACCAACTCCTTGTGATTCTTGCACAAGGACACCCAGGTCCCTCCGCACAGCAGCATGCTGCGATTCTTTATTATTTAAATAATAGTCCATTTTGCTGTTATTCCTACCAAAATGGATGATCTCACATTTACCAACATTGTATTCCATCTGCCAGATATTTGCCTACTCATTTAAACTATCTATATCCCTTTGCAGACTTTCAGTGTCCTTTGTTCTGCCACTCATCTTAGTGTCATCTGTGAATTTTGACACACTACACTTGGTCCCCAACTCCAAATCATCTATGTAAATCATAAACAATTGCTGTCCCAACACTGATCCCTGAGGAACATCACTAGTTACTGATTGCCAACCATAAAAACACCCTTTTCCCCCACTCTTTGCTTTCTGTTTGTTAATCAATCCTCTATCCATGCTAATACATTACCCATAACACTGTGCACCTTTATCTTGTATAATAAAATTAGTTAATGATGGATGGAGCAGATATCTTTGTTACCCCTAGATCTGACTTCTCCAATGCCCTATACACTGGCCTCAGTCTCTGACCTGCCTTAATTCTCAATAACTCAACAACTGGCTCCCGCCTTCCACTAAATCCTGATTGCTTAATCTTGAGCTATTATCTGAACTTCAATTCCTAAATTCCCCATATCTCTACTTTCCCTGCACATTTATTAGCCTTCTTAAACTCTTCTGTCTTACCAAGGTTTGATCACTCTTGCTGCACCTCACAAAAGCTTGGTGCCAGCACATTCCTCTCTACAAGACCTCTTGGGAGCACTTCTCTATCTGAAAGCTATTAAATAAATCATAGAATCATAGAACCCTTCAGTGCAGAAAGAGGCCCTTCGGTCCAGAGTCTGCACCGAACACAATCCCACCTAGGCCCTACCCCCATATCCGTCTAACCTACACATCCCTGGACACTAAAAGCCAATTTCTAAGCATGGCCAATCAACCTAACCCACTCCTTTGGACTGTGGGAGGAAACCCACGCAGACACGAGGAGAATGTGCAAACAGAGTGACCTGAGCCGGGAATCAAACCCAGGACCCTGGAGCTGTGAAGCAGCAGGGCTAACCACTCAAGCCCACGTCCTACCGTGCTGCCCTCTAATCTGGGCAGGGAATTCGAAGGCAGGCAAATCTCAGTTATTGTCCTAACTTATTGATATCTGTTTTCTTTCTTTATTATTATAGATTTTATAGATGCATGTTCTTTGACATTTGCATATATTAGCCTTTGCTTTCTTTTATAGCGCCTCTGCTTTTTTTATTTTATTAAAAACATTGATCATAATGCATGAATGCCATGCCAGGGGGCATGGCAGTGCCCATCTCAAAGGGTCCAGCTGGCACTCTGGCAGTGCCTGGGATGGTGCCAATTTGGCGAGTGCAGGTGGAACTGGTGGGGCCTGAGCAGGGATTATTACAGGGGACTATGATGTGATGCTATGACGGAGGGGGCTGTGAGAGTGGCTATGAAGGGGGATCATGACGGGGAGTTCATGAATGGGCAGGGTCATGATGGTGGGCTCTTGAAAGGGGAGCAGGCAGGGGTGGGGTTCATGAAGGGGGACACAATGCGGGGATCCACGATGGGGCGGGAGATGGGGAAACCTGCTGCCAACGGGGGATAGGTTCCTGATGTCTGTGGGGGAGAGAGGGGATCTCCCAGTGCACTCTTGAGATCAGGGTGCCTTCCCAATGTGGCGTCAGATCGCTTTGCAGCCAGGCTCATCGATGTGTTCAAGCCCCGTCCTTTCCAGAACCGACACGCAACTCACCACGCTCCCAAAAAAGGGCTAAGTGTAGGATGATTGTGGTCTGGTTTGCAATGGTCTCACTTCAGTTTCCTCGCTGTTCTGACACTTAGTCATTTTTTGGGAAAATCGCAGCCCAGATAAAAATAGCGCATCAACTAGTATTGTTCTAGAAAATTGTAAATATATATTACCCAAACATCACATTACCATAATCTGCCCTATATTAAGGAAATTATACAACTCTCATCTTTTCCAGTAACATACATATAATCCCTATCTTCCTGTAACACCTCCTGGGTTATTAAGAATTCATTCTGATAACAACAGTTTGTTTTAAAAAGACTACAGGTTCTACCATCTATCCTATTCCTACAATACCATGAGGGAAGCTTACGAGTAGCATAGAATCTCTGTGGGCCTCTAAATGACTATAAACCAACACGTCTGCCATTAAGAAGCACTTATGCAAATGAAAACCTGCTTTATATTTTCTTAAATTTTGTAACCTACAATATTACTGTTTGGAATATCACAATTGTAAAATTTATAACACTCTGCCAAAATTAAAAGATTATTCACAACTCGCACCCTTCCACAGAAAGCATTTTACACGGCTCATTTCTGTGTCCTAGCCTACTCTTAATTATGTCTTCATATACTCAAGTGAGAGTTAACAGAGCAATTAGCCTTAAGGAATGGTTTTCATTCATCTCAGCTTCCTAGTTGCCAACCCTCATGTGATAAAGACATTGCTCACTCAGCACTGTCTTCATTCTTCATTTGCCTTTGGGAGGTATGTCACTGACCCATCTTGCAATTACAAAGACTAACAGCTTAACTTTCACGTGATTGCACGTCTGAATGACAGAAAAGCATGTGCGTCTGCTTTTCACACGGATTAAATGAACACATACATAATCTCAGTGCAAAAAAAAATTCCCTTTCTTTGCGTCAACCATACTCCAGACCTACTCGGGATTGTCTAGTGTCCCAAAAGTGTTGCTCTTCTCAAATCCATTTGATACCTGTTGTCACGGCAACCGAACGCAGAATGGCATGCTAATCAACTCAGATCCCCACTGCTCACAAACAACCCTAAAAGGCTAACCATGCAAGCAGCCACCTCCTTGAAATTTTCCACACAGCTCAGCACAGTCTCGGGAGGAAGAGAGAGGCTAATATAATGGATTACTCGACACAGATCAGGAAAATCAAAACAAGCACTTAATGCAAATTTCATTTCAAAACAAAATCAGTCACAGATCAAATTCACGGCTATCTGGGAAAACACAATTCGGCTCAGGATCAATTCTGCCGAGCTTTCTTTGTTCCACTGCAGCTAACAATTGACTAAAGCTCGCCGTTGTTAACGGGGTAATTTGTTTAATTACCAACATCACTCCATTTGTTTTGGGGCATTGAGTGCAATGTATTTATTTCCTGTAAAGAACTGTCATGTTTTAATTAAAGCTGTTTGCCTCCAAATTGACGATATTGCAATCCAATCAGCGAATTGCAATTCAATTTAATCTGACTTTTATTTTTTCTAAAAAAAACAATTATTTTCTTCAATCAACTTGAGCCGGCAGAGCGATAGTCCTCTTTTACCAAGCTCATCGTTTCAAATGTGGATCAGCGAAGCAGGTTGCAATCACTTATCTTGCTGTTCAGCCCTATCCTGGTCCCATTTCCAAGATAGCATATGGTACAGTGAAAAAAAATGCATTGTGCTTCCCATCATATGCATCATTTTAATAGATATGCTGCAAGCTAGGGCTACTTGGATTAGGGAAGTTTGGTTTGACAAGCTATTCATTTAAAAAAAATCCCTAAAATAATTTTCAAGTTACCCTCCAGATACTTTTGTACTCTCATTTTCAAAAGTCCAAATAGGAGAGACCATTGATTTAATTATCTGGATAACCATCGAAAGGAAACGTAATAGAAGATTTTTTCTATCCTTAACTGTTGAAGGTTTTGGTTTCAGAGTTATTTTACTTTGCATAAACATGTGGCTCATTTACTGAAAATCGCAAAAGATTTCCTAGTTACTGATTAAGTATTAAAGTAAAGAAAGCTTTCAAAAATGTTCCTGTTGTTTCTATAAAAACACCAGCTTTGCCCTTTTCGAATGACAGTGAAAACAAAGTAAAAATCATTGGATTCACTCACACACTGATTCAATCAAAGAAACATAAGGCAAACTCTGAAATCTGCAGAGTGCAGTGGTATGCAGTGGTAAACAAGATAAAACATAGGGACAGACAACGAGTAGGTAGAGACAAGTACTTCTAAATTTTATATTATATATCTTTAAAATCTTATTGATTGCAGACATTCTCCACTGCTTATTCCTAGCGTTAAAACATTGTTGCCACAGCCGCAGAGATCTGCGTATATGTCAAAATATTTATGACAGTGAATTGATTGGCAAAGACAAATACACACAATGAGAAAGAGCTTGAGAACATACACAGAGCATAAACCTGATAAAGATATGCACTACAATGACAACTTAAGGTCTAGGCACCAACCAGATTGGGATAATACTGATCTGATAAAAACTAGCATCAAATTAAATGTTTTGGTATATACACAGATCTCTATGTCTGCAACAGTCACATTTTAATATTGGAAGTGTGCAGTAAACAACGTCTCCATTCACCAAGATTAAAAAAGATTTCATCCAAGTTTTTGTCGTTCCGAGACTGTTCAAAATAGAAAGTTCAAATAGTTTGACCTTAATGCACTCTTGATAATTAGGGATGAGGAAGCTACTGAGCCTGAGATCATCCATCCCAACATCTACCACTTCCCATTCTTGTATTTTATTGCTTATTCAATGATTCTGGGTTTCTGAATTCAATCCTCATTAGGAAATTTATTCCGCAAGTTGATGAAGCTGGGTGAACAAAAATTTCCTATAATTTGTCAGTGTCAGGCTCTGACTGAAAAATGACATGGCTGAATATTCAGTGAGTGGGGGATTGTGTGGCAGGGGACTCAGTAATGAGATTGAAATGGATGTAAAGACATTAAAATTAGGTCCTTGCACTTTGGGGCACCGACCTCATGACATCACTGGCGACGGGCATGGAAAAAAATCAAGAAATGCAAGGATCACGATTCTCATTGCATTTTCCGCCCATGTTGCCATACTCGCCTATGACTAACATAGTTTGAAAATCGCCCAAGTATCTCTGTCCTAAAATTACCATTGACCATTTTGAGCCTGTAACCTATTTCAAGCTTATCCACTCTTGCCATGTAACTCAGACCGAAGCATGTGACTTCTCTTTGAATTGCATCCAGCTCTTGAATATCTTCCTTATTTCTTGGCATTCCAATCTGGATTCAAGGTGCAGTCTGGCCAGAGAATTATTTTGTTTGATCGTTAACAGCTCTTATTTATATCCTGCTATTTTGGCCACGTAGTTATGTTTTGCAATGTCCAATGGTTTTGTTGATTACTGTTCTTCATTGCTTTGAGATTTTCATTCATGCTGAGATGTACTGAGACTAGCTGGCATCTTTCAGTTTTTTCCGTCGATCTTTCATCTTCATTCATGCAGTATTCGAGTGGTATGTTTTTCCCTTCTATGTGTAGCATTTAATAGGTTTCTTCATTTGATTTCATCTGCTGCGGTTTTACCCATTTACAGATTGTGTCTAACCTATTTTGTCATTTCTGAGTGGTCTCCTCGAAATTCACTATTGCTTCTAGTTTACTTTCAACGGATAAGTTTGATGGCCTGGATTTTCATGCAGTCAGATTGACTCTTGAAACCTTTTGCAACGTTGAGCTCAACCCAATTCCTGGATTCTCTCCCCCATTCCCAATGCTGTCGATTTCATGGATAAGGGTTTGGGTTTTGAGCCTGCACTCTGCACTCCTGACTTGGTTGGTACCATTGCAGGGTAGGCATATCATATTCCACCCCTACACAAATTTTGTGGAATCCCAAGAACTCATGGCTCATGGTTATTCGGAGGAGTCATGAACTGTAGTCTGGACTTGGGAAACTTTTGAAAGATAAGTTTAAAACTCTAACACAGACTTCCCCCTTATTACTCAACCCCCTTCCCCTCCATGGACCCCAGGCTTCCTCAATGATCCAATTGCACAGCATACCTCCCATGCCCCATCAAATCACCCACCCAGTGTGCACTATGTACAGACCCAGTCACCTACATAATGACAATGGTCAGTCTGGAAACGCTCATAAAAACAACCATTTAAAAATCTACTGTGAAAAATACTGCTGCTTTTATGATCTTTTAAAAACATCAAACACTGTCATTCAGAGTTTCAATAACAGAAGCTTTAGCTCACTTCACATCTCTCAACATAGTCCAAATAAACATGCAGACATTGAAAAATGATCAAAGAATAAATTATAATATCAAATATATCAAAGTTAACACTTCACTTCATCTGATGTAAACATCTCTGATAAGCTGTTTCATTATTGGAATTCAGCCGAGCATTCATAATTAGGTCATCTGAAGAAACATGTTGAAACAATTGTCAAATTACCTCATTACAAATGCTTAGCTGAACTCAATTTAAATGGAAGATTCAGTGAATGAAAAGAGGCTGCTGCTAACGAAAAGGAAAATGGAGCATTAGTGCACTATGTTTCATAGAATATGGAGCATTAGCACACTGTGTTTCACAGATGTGATGGTGGAGGCCTTAATTCTAAAGGTGAACAGGAGAAGAGGTACATTGTGGATCCATGGGGAAAGGAGACTAGTATTACCACGTACCAAAGGGAGCCCAAGCAGGTTGTAAGGGAACTCAACTCATGGAGCCTGGCCCCAAGTCTCGAGCAGTATTTTGGATTTACTATTGGATGTTCTAACATAGCCATGTGTGCAGTTGATGGCTCCTTGCCACACTGGTAATACCACTGTTGTGGCATAATCAAGTGCTTACACATCCTGTTTCTGTGGACAGAACACAATGCACTCAACTCCCTTGGCATATAGGCCCTCCATCATTCCTGGATGCATCAATGGAGGGAGTACTGGGAAGATATGGCTAAGTCATTCTTCCAGTCTGGAAAAATCCATTTGCATAGAATTTTAATGAACTCATGCCAATGTGCAAGGCTCCAGGTTATGTTGAAAGAAGTGATATAGTTCTGCCCTTTTAAATAGTGCTAGTGGTCAGGGATCCTTGTACAGCTGATTGTATGTTCAGATGAGAGTGATTAACAGAAGGTTCAGTGAACATGTAGAGACTAAGTTTCAAAGATGCTCGTCAAATCAGCCAGAATAATGGATTGACGTCATTACCCAACCTCTCCTTGCACTGCTGACACATGCATGGCATGCCATGCTAGTGCTTGGTCTAGCGTGGGGCACTGTATGGAACACGCCGGAGGTGGCTGGCAGTGGGATCCATGCCCTTTTCTTTCTTCAGGGCCTCCCTCAATCCTGCAGTGCTACAATTTGGGACTCAACCTTAGATAACCTCATTTTTGCCACTTCTCTCAGCAATTGAATTAGTCCAATGCTACTCTCCATCTGACACCGTCTATAAGAATTGCCATCTGCAGCTCAAAAAACTGTTCGCTCGGTAAATTCATAACATGAAAGATGATGAATACTCTACTTAATAATTTAATATAAAATAACAGATAAATGCTCCAAAGGGAACACTTCAGTTCAGACAGGGAAAAGAATAAGCAGACGCGAGTCTCTAACCAATAATTCAACTAAGAGAACGAAAAGGGTCAATAAGTGACATTAATTTAAAGACAATGAGGAAAACATGATTCAAAATGTAGCTACCTAATTTAAAATCACATTGCTTGTCCTGTATTCTTCCTTGCAGTCTCCTGTTTCACACACTTGTTTTTAGTGAAACATTTTGATGGTGCTCTTTAAATAAAACATATAATTGATAGATGTAATTGCTTCTAAAAATAACAAAACCCTGCTTCCTTATTATAATAATTTAAGTAATTAAATTAGGAACACGCTGCCATTGAATTCATGCAGAGAACCGTACCCAGGTATTGTCATTAACACCGCACAGCACTACTATTATTCATAGCTCAGTGCAGCCAATTTTACTTGGGATATGTGCTGCTCGGAATGAGAGATGCAAAGCAGGGTGACTACGCCGGGTCTCTGTGATTATTTACTTACTGACACTGGCCCACAAGGTCTGAAGCTTAATCATATTAATTACACACCAAAAGAATAGCACAGATGCTTTTCGCGAAGTTATTTAAATACATTACTGATATTGGACAGGATATATGAAACACAAAATGGAGCGTCGTATGTAGTTACTGAGCCTGCTATTCCTTTGGCTGTGACAGGAGTGTTTGATGAAAAATGTGTGCTAATTTTGTAGGTAGGGAATTGTAGATATTTAACATGAAGCACCTAGTATTTCATTGCTGCCAAACGCATATGCATTTTATAGTGCATGTGATGGAGCCACTCTTAATCGTCAGACGCAGACATTGACTGAGTTGCCATGACTACAAAGGCAGTAAGTAAGCTTCCTTTCCTTAATGGCATTTTCAGCAAAATTGTTTCGCAGCACAAGGGAACAGAAAGTGTGCATTCTAAATTCAATTATATAGAACACACACACACATATCTATAAATATATATATATATCATTATCATCAAAAGCAAACAAATCCAAATATTGTTACACTGTAATTTTCAATCCTTTTCACACATTATGGAATAATTATATTAAATGTAACCTCAAATCCAAAAAAAAAGCACTACAGCACTATTGAATACTAATAGATACAATATTTATCCACTATTATGTTTGCTTTTGTTTGAGTTTTTCTGGAGCACCATCTCCCTTCTCTAATACAATATTCCCTGTTGGCCATTTATAGATATGATGATTGATCTTTTTGTCTTCCTCGGATACCATTTGTGAACCACACAGCTACTTCCAAAATGCCACTTTCTTCTCGGCCCACGTGCATCTGATTTTACAAATGTAAATATTCTCTCGCTGATTATTTGCACACATTTTTAAAGACCCCGTTTTGTGTGCCGTTTACAGATATGCTGCATGAAAATCAAACCTTTAACATCCATTATATAGATGCTGGTTTGCCTGCCATTTGCTTCTGCCTTGAATTCATTATGGGCAGATGCCACAATGATTATAGTCCTAAGACATGGGACTGCTGTCTGGAATGGCGCTTTTAAAGGTAATAGTGCATTTGAGTACTTTAAACAATCTGTTCTTCCCTTCAACCATTTAAATAGGGAAAAGCCAATCCACTGAATAAAAAGACAGCAGGCAGGCAAAAATGATGCTGTTCATGGGGGTACAAATGTGATTTTTGAAAACTGTTACAAATTGGATATCTCTACAAACAGATTTACACAGTTCAAGATGTTGAGCATGAGGTGATCGGTCTCGAAAGCAAAGCTGTGTCCCCAATGCTGGGGGAAAATGAAATTCAATGATTTGATTCAACTTAAATTTGCAATTCTATCAGAATCCCAGTGAAGGGGGTTCTAGTGATGCCGTAACCTGTTGGAGAGAGGTTTAAACAGATTGTCATCTTAACACCAATATTAGATTACTGCCTCTCATCGGTTAAAACAAGTGTTTGGTATTCCTATTTGTATTGCTGCATTTCATGGCACTGAGGTGGAAATATTACAATTGTTGCAACACTGCAAATGTTTCAATACTTTCAAAGTTTTGTTCTGAAGTTTGTTTACTAGTCACAAGTAAGGTTTACATTATCACTGCAATGAAGTTACTGTGAAATTACCCTTGTTGCCACAGTTCGGTGCCTGTTAGGGTCAATGCATCTAACCAGCACGTCCTTCAGACTGTGGGGGGAAACCGGTGCACCTGGAGGAAACCCATACAGACACGGGGAGAACATGCAAACTCCACACAGAAAGTAACCCAACCCAGGAATCAAATCTGGGTCCCTGGCGCTATGAGACAGCAGTATTAACCTGTGTCTGTGTGTCTCACAGTTAGTTCAGCTAGTACAAAAGGGGTCCGGTCGTCGAAACAATAATTCCAGGGATCCAACGTGATCTACCACTGAAGTTTCTCATTTATATGGCTCCATTTATCATAAATGATCATGCTGTACTCTCTGAAAAATGGCTTGCTTTCTGAATACTTTGGCTCACTTTTACCCTCCCGGTAAATTTGGAAACACAAGGCTCAGTCTCGTCCTGAGACGACATTTCATTAGCAGCTCTGCTGGTGGAACTCTTGTTGGTGCATGTAGAGTGGTACGATACCTAAGGGGGAGTCATCAGATTTTGCTCTTCAAAGCTCCCCCTGACAGTATCTTTAGGCCAGACCCAATAGTTTGGATGGCTCTTCCAGTTAGTCCATTTGAGGCTGGGTTATAAGGTGCAGTTCTAATGTGTTTAATACTGTTGAGACTGGTGATGTTTTGAAACTCAGCACTTGTGAATATGGTTCCATGACTTCAGTTGAAAAGCGTTGGTTCAATCTCCTGATAATAGCATGCGATGTAGGCGACTTCACCTCAAAAATGTCCATCTGTTTAGAGTGTGCATCAATCACATTGTGCCCAAGAATAGAGCAATATAATGGATTCATACCTATGGCTGGCCAGGCCATTCCCAAGAGTGTAGCGGGGCTGTAGCAGGCAACTTTTGTTGCAGTTAACACTGTTGACTGTGCTTGTCTAGCTTCTTGATATCAGCATCAATTCCAGGCTACCACATATAACTCCCGGCAAGCATCTTAGAGATGCCACGATGAGTGATATATAATTCAGTTAGGAACAACTTTCTGCCTTGTACAGTTGAAGTTAAAGTTTATTTATTAGTCACATTACATTAACACTGCAATGGTGTTACTGTGAAAACCCCCCAGTTGCCACATTCTAGCGCCTGTTCGGGTACACCGATGGAGAATTTAGCATGGTCAATGCTTTCAGGCTGTGGGAGGAAACCGGAACACCTGGAGGAAATCCACGCAGGCATGGGAGATCATGCAGATCCACAAAGACAGTGATTCAAGCCGGGAATCAAACCCAGGTCCCTGGCGCTGTGAGGCAGCAGTGCTAACCAGTGCCACCCAGACAGGAATGATTACTCTTGCTCCCCAGGATACAATGCCATCCTGACAACTCAACTTATTCTAAGTAAAGAATGCTTTAATTTCCTTGGAAACTGCCTCATTTACCCATCCTATAAGTATTTTATCTCTCACTGTGGACGGAAATGGATCTCAATTGGTACAGTTTCTGATCTGCTTCACTGAGACTAGCAATGTGTCTAAAAAATTTAATGTCATGGTGATTTCTTGTGATATTGGAGTACGTGATACTTCCTTGCAAGGACAGGCAGCTAAGAGCATTCATATTTGTTATGTAGCATCAGCCCAGTGCTTGAAAGGCAGACAAAAAAAGGAATCGAATCTGTTCTTTCATGTTTAGCACCATGGATCAAACAACTTCCTATGCTGCAAAACTGTATAATTTTTATGACCTATCCATTAGGATTTTGGCCATTATTCAAACCTGAGAGAATGGCTCTCTTTTTCCCTCTTCCCTTTGATACTTTTGATCCATTAGATATATTAATATACATGTTTGCCTGGATTATTGAGCATAAACGAAAACCATGGCCTCTCCCACTGGAAGCATGACAGTCACAAACCAGGTTGGGTAACAAACAAAGTGTGCAGAGCTGGTGACATATAGCATCCAAACCTTATGCCTGGACTACTAAGTATTTTCAGACGATATATAGATAGTTTTTGACTACCTGTGGCCTGCGATTTGTACATTTATGGAGGTTCTGCAATGAGCATGGTTTCTCCATTGAAGTTTTTCAGTGGCTTGTTTCGAGAGACAAGAACATTCACTTTAATTCTTTTCATCAAATACCTTAAGATGTTTCCTTCCAGTCTCAGATTTCCAAACGAGATTGAACAAACAATATTACAGCTGCTGTGGAACAAAGGGTCAGAGTTTGAAGTTTCTTTCTTTCTACGAAACTGCATGGTGTCAGTGTTTGTGTGTCTGTGCATTTTATAACTCATTTTCTCCAAATTTCTAGAATTCAATTCAGCATTCTAGATCAAATTGCATGCTCAATACGGACCAAGTCGAGTTTAATTCAGACAAATGCGAGGTGATGCATTTTGGAGGATCAAATTTAGGTGTGAATTATATTGTAAATGGCAGAACCCTTAGGAACATTAGCATGCAGAGGGATCTGGGTGTGCGGGTTCACAGTTTCTTAAAAGTGACAACCCTGGTGGAAATGCCCTGTTTTCCTGCTAAGGTAATATACATAGTTCTTTTCATTCATAATAACATTTGTAATTATATTACAAATATATTTCATGATAGTTATTTGTACAAAACCTAGAAACACAGAAAATAGGAGTAGGTCGTTCGGTCATATTGGTCCTTGAGCCTGCTCTGCCATTTAGTATGATCATGGCCGATCCTCTTACCTCAACACCATACTCCCGCAGTCTCACCATACCTCCAATCTCCAATGCCTTTAGAGTCTAGAAATTTTTCTATTTCCTTCTTAGATATATTCAGTGACTTGGCCTCCACAGCCAGATTCACCAACTTCTGAGTAAAGAAGTTTCTCCTCATCTCAGTCCTAAATGACTGAGACTGTTACACCTTGTTCTAGACCCTGATCAGAGAGGAACCATCATCCCTGCATCCAGTCTACTCAGCCCTGTCAGAATTTTATACGTTTCAATGAGATCTCCTCTTCATTTTACTTCTAAACTAATACAGGCCTAGTCGACCCAATCTCCCCTCATACGACAATCTGCCATCCCAGGAATCAGTCTGGTGAACCTTCACCGCATTCCATTCCTTAGGTAAGGAGACCAATTTTTTTTTTACAATACTCCAGGTGTGGACTCATCAAGGCCCTGTACAGCTGTAGTAAGGCATCTTCACTTCTGTAGTCAATGCAGAGCAACATATTATTTGCCTTAACTGCTTGCTGCACCTGCATGCTTGCTTTCAGTGATCGATGTGCAAGGATACCCAGGACCATTTGTACATCATTTTTTCCCATTCTATCACCATTTAAATAATACCCTGCTATTCCATTTTTCCTACCCAACTGGACAACTTAATATTTATCTATGTTATACTGCATCTGCCATGTATTTGCCCACTCATTCGACTTGTCTAAATCACCTCAAAACCTCTTGACTTCCTCCTCACTACTCACATTCCCATCAAGTTCTGTGTCATTAGCAAACTTTGAAATATTACATTTAGTTCCCTCATCAAAATCATTGATATATAATATACATATATAGTGAATAACTGGGGCCCAAGCAGTGATTCCTGTGGTACCCCAATAGTCACTGCCTGCCACTCAGAAAAAGAGCCATTTACTCCTATTCTCTATTGTTTCCTGTCTGCTAACCAATTCTCAACTCACGTCAATATATTATACTCCAAAAACATGTGCTTTAATAAAGCCTCACATTAAGGTTAGTGAGCATTATCAAAAACTTTATGAAAATCTAAATACACCACATCCACTGGTTTTCCTTTATCTACTCTGCTAGTTATATCCAGTATGTTTCATTAAATATAACTTCTCATTCATAAATCTATGTTGACTTTGTCTAATCCTATTGATAGTTTCTAAGTTTCTTGTTATCACATCTTATGTAATAGACTCTAACATTTTCCTTACTACTCGTATTAGGTTAACAAATCTTAAATTTTCTGTTTTCACCCTCCCTTCTTTTATAAGTAGTGCAGTTACATTTGCCAACCTGCAATCTGCCAGAGCTGTTCTAGAATTTACAGAATGTTGAAAGATGACAAGTAACACATCCACGATTTCCATGGACACCTCCATGTGTACCCTGGGATGTAGATTATCAGGCCTTGGAGAGTTATTGGCTTTCAATCCCATTAGTCGCTCCAGTATTATTTTGGTAGTGATACTAATTTCCTTCCTTTCCTCCTTATCCCTAGACCCTTGGTTGCCTAGCATTTCTGGAAAGTTAACTGTGTCTTCCTCCATGAAGTCAGAACTAAAGTGATTGTTTAATTGTTCTGTCATTTCTTTGTCCTCTACTATAAATTCTCCCATTTTGAACTTAAAGGCACCTACATTTGTCTTCACTATTTCTTTTGCATACTTATAGAAATCATATTCAATTTTTCACCTCTTAATCAATATCTTGGTCCTCCTTTGCTGAATTCTAAACTGCTCCTAATCCTCAGGCTTGAAATGTTTCCTAGCTACTTTACATGACTTCTCTTTGGATCAATACTATCTTTAATTGATTTTTTTAGCTATGGTTGAGCTGCTTTCTCTCTTATATTTTTATAGCAGAAATGAATGTACATTTGTTGCAGTACAAACATTTGTTCCTTCAATATTAGCCATTGCCTTTTAATGAAGTTCCCTAATCTGAATTCGCCAACTCACATCCTCAAATTTTTGTTTGTTTAGATTTAAGACTCTAATTTCAGATTGGCGTATATCACTTTTCATCTTAATCAAAAATTCTATCATGTTATGGTCACTGTTTCCTAAAAGGACCCCACACAACAAGATTATTAATTCTCACTGCACAATACCAAATCTTTAAATACTCCCTACTTGGTTCCTTGATGTATTAGTCTGAAAAAAACCATCTCACGTACGCTTCAGAAATTAATCCAGCATAATATTATTGCCAATTTGGATTGCCCAGTTTGTATTCAGATTAAAATCACTTATGATTACTGTTGCACACTTTTTACATGCATCTCTAATTTCCTTTTTCAAGCCACCCCTTACATTACCATATTGGTTAGAGGCGTATAATTAATTGCAACTAATGTTTTCTGCCTTTGTTCTTCCTCCAAGACTGATTCTACATCTAGATATTCTGGGCTCATATCCTCTCTCACTACTGCCCTGATTTCACCCTCAACCAAAAATACCAGCCCATTTCCTTTCCCTTTTTGTTTATCCTCCCTCAGTATAGAATACCTCTGGATATTCAATTCCCAGCCTTGGTCACCCCACAGCCATGTCTCTATATCGTATTGTGCCTGTTTACATCTATTTAAATTGCTAATTCATCAACCTTACTGCCAATGCTCTGTGCATTTAGATGCAGTGCCCCTAGGTTTATCTTCTTTACATTTTTATGCTTTTTTTATACTATTGCCCTATTTGCTGATAGCCATTTTTTCCTCTGCCTTCCACTTCCGCTTTCTACATTTCTGTCTCTCATTCTATCTTTTTTTGCTTTCTTGTGTCTCCCCACACAGGTTCACATCCTCCTCCCACTCTAGTTTAAACCCTCCCCCATAGTACTAGTGAATACCCTCGAAAGGACATTGGACCCAGTACTTCTGGGGTGCAAGCCACCTACCTAACTTGTACAGTCCCATCTTCCCAGAATCAGTCCCAGTGCCTCAGGAATCAAAATCCATTCCTCCTGCATTATCCCTCCAGCCACAAATTCATCTGCCCTATTCCCTTATTCGGGTTTCTTGTTAACATGTAGCACCACACTGTGCACCCCCCACTCCCACGCAACTGAGCCACTCATGGTGCTACTCATCTGGCTTTTGTTGCATTCCCCTGAGAAACCATCTCCCCCTGCAGTGTTCAAAGTGGAAAACGTGTTGGAGAAGGAAATGAACACAGTGGACTCCTGCGCTACCTGCCCAGTGTATTTACTTTGCACGGCAGTCATGATTCCCTTTTTGCTGTGTACCCTTCACTTGCCAAGTGACCACCTCACTGTACATGCTATCCATGAAGAGCTCATCCTTGTGGATGCTCCACAGTGACTCCAGCCACAGTTCCAGCTTTAAAACTTGGAATTTGAGTAGCTTCAGCTGGAGATACTTTCTTCATGGTGGCACTGCCGCCTCACAGCACCAGTGATCTGGGTTGGATTCCCAGCTTGGGTCACTGTCTGTGCGGAGTTTGCACATTGTCCCCATATCTGTGTGGGTTTGCTCTCAGTCTGAAAGACGTGCTGGTTAGGTACATTGGCCATGCTAAATTCTTCCTCAGTGTGCCCAAACCGGCGCTTGAGTGTGGTGACTAGGGGTTTTTCACATTAACTAAATTGCAGTGTTAATGTAAGCCTACTTGTGACCCTAATAAATAAGCTTTTTCATACATGGGGTCAACCTGAACACTGGAAGTGTCCGTGAATTCCCACATCACATAGGAGGAGCACTGCACATGGCTGAGTTGCCCTGACATGACTCACTCTTAAATTACTCACTCTACTTTTACTGCATCTGTTTTAGAGAATATTAACAACAGTAGAAATGCTCACCAGGTCCTACTTACCAAGGACACTAGAAAGGTAGAAAATGAAAGGAGCAACTCCTTGCCCTGTCACCAAATCCCAATTTAAGAACTGTAATGCAGCCTAAAGCAGCACTCTCCCCTTGTTGTTTTAAACACTGAAACTCTCGACCTGTCATCTAGCAGTTTCTAGATTCACATTTAGCTAACTGCCAATTGAATGTCCAACTAAATGAACACACTGCATATCTCTTGCTATCTATTAATTCAGATAGCGATGAAATGGAAAGTTTTAAAGTTGCATAGGATCAACAATGTTTTACGCCAATTGAATTTTTTTCAGGTTAAAATGAAAAGTGGTGCAAATCCTGTTTTCAAACCTCTCGTATCATATTCCTGTCTGTTGGACTTTGAAGAAGGTCACCTTCTCCTTCAAACTTGCATCACCAAACATCTCCTTTCATGTCAAACAATATTGCAGTCGTTTTAAACACATTTATAGATCCCAAAAAAAATTCAGAAATCTGTTCATTGAAACAGCAGTCTTTGTTTTCATGGATTTGGTTATTAGTTCAAAGTCAAATCAATGTAGTGAATAGGGGTGGCAAAGGCCTCTCCCCACCCCCTGCACAAAAGCTACACAGTCCAGACAAGTACAGATTTCTGAAAAGTACAGCTCTTACCGTACAAACTTTATTGGAACAAGCTTGCACAGAATTAGACCGACTACAATTATAACTAAATAATTCTATCCACTTCAACAGTGGCATACTCTGGCACTTCAGCACAGCTTGCCACCTCCCCTTCGTGGGAAGTTTCTGTCAATGAAATCTTCATCAGTGCTCATTCTTCCCTCTATTCTTGCCTTTCACTTCTGCTATTTCATCAGAATCTTCAAGCTACAAAGCCTTAGAAATGCACCTACATTTCAGATTTTCAGTCATTTAGCTCTTGGGCATTCCAGACAGCTGACACATCAGGGTACATTGTTCCTGCAGTTATATCTTGCTTTTGCCAATGAACCATTGATTACAGCACAATGCAAAACTACAGGTAAGTAGAAGGTAGCTTTTCATAGCCAACAGACACCACACAGAATCCCTACAGTGCAAAAAAGCGGCCATTTGGCCCATCACATCTGCACCAACTCTGACAGAAAATTTAACCCAGGCTCACCTCCCTCCCTATGCCTATAATCTCACATATTTACCGTGGCTGATCCATCTAACCTACACAACTTGGGATACGAAAGGATAATACATCTCAACAGGAAGGCCAAAGTCTGTGCCAAGCTACACCCACTGAAAGCTAGCCTGCACATCTTTGGACATAGGCTGACATTTTTCTTTCTCACCAATTTTTAAGTTTCAAGCACTTTTTCACAGAGGTGCATTTGTTATTCTCTTTCTGAAACATATTGTTAATCACATTGATATTACCAACATAACTTGATAACAGTGGAAGGCCCATTGCCATGGATATTCTCAGTTTGTCTGTGAGTCTATCATTCAGACACATTTTTCATTAGATCAGTAATTAGGCTCTTACATAAAGTTGATTGACTTTACGATGCTATCAAATTTAACTTTTCAGGGCTAATACTTACTATTTTGACTAATTCTATTTTCTTCTCAATCATTTCCTCCAAATAAGGAAACAAGTTCTATTTTTCTCTTTGCAACCTCATAATAACGCTAAAATGAATCCGCTGTTCTGTAATCTGAAAGACATCATAGGCACTCTCATCAAAAGAGTAGAGCTGCAAACCGAGGCTCTATCACACCGTAGTTTAGGTGTTATAGTGGTGCTGTATGACCAAAATGGCAATCACACTACTTCTAACACAAGCTGTGCCGAACACCATTGAAATGAGGGCATTAACAATGGGTGCCAGAATTATGTAGAACAGGCAGATTTTGATACCTGTCAGGGCCTAACGCTGCTCTGACACCAGCCTTGCCATTTTGAACTTCATTGTTCATGTTACCACCTCTTCTAAATAAGCATTCTATAAGAGGCACAGTCTGACATTGAGAAATGCAGGCTAGCTTTCAATGGATGTAGTGTGGCACAGACCTTGGCCTTCCTGTTAAGGTGTGTAGTTACCTACCAGCGCAGTGAGTGCTGGACTGTGCGCCACTATAATTAAATTTACATTGTGCTTATAAAGGACAAAGAACAGTACAGCATAGGAACAAACTTTTCAGCCCACCAAGCCTGACCCCGACACTTAATGCCTTTCTAAACTACAGACATTCTGCCTCTACATGGTCCATAGCCCTCAATTCCCTGCCTAAAACATTGCGATTGTATCTGCTACTACTTCCTCTGGTAGGGTCTGTTGCCTACTTGCTTTGAACAAGCACATTGTATATCTCGATCTCCATGGCCAATCTTGGGTGGTCTACAATGTGGCCTCCTGCTCTATCCTGCTTGAACTGAGTCAACTGTGGCATCTTAAATGCTTTGCCGGAAATACTAGAGAGGCAACATTTGGTCCCTACCAGCAGAGATATAAAATTCACATTAGTTTGAGATATCATCCTTTTGTTCCCAATTACTTTCCTAATAAATGACATGAGTTATTCATTGTCCTATGAAGCAAGTAGCCCTCTCAATCCAAATTCCAAACAAGCAAATTCCAACTCACCAATTACTGCAACAGTCAACATTGCTGCCTCTTGAACCTTTTGTTTACACACACATTCAGCTGCAAATATATTGCATACAAAATTACTAATTACAGTTGTCCCACTGAGTAACCCAATAAACATGGTACATTAAAACCTGTACACTACTGTATAATGAATGACAATCAGGGAAACAAAAGGATTTACTTCATGAGAAAACAATTGGAGAAAAATTATCTACCTGAACATTTGACACAATAGCTGTTGATTCCTGTATAGATTTATGGAAATCTCAATGCAACCTTTTGAAGACAATGGAGATAAAGTATTAGTTTCTGTGATATTTTGTCACTAATTAGTACATCAAGGTAGAATATTCCATAAAGGCAAAATACAGCGCGTGCTGGAATCTGAAACCAAAACAGAAAGTGCTGGAAAATCTCAGCAGGTCTGACAGCGGCTGTGGAGAGAAATGGAGACAATGTTGAGAGTCTGGATGACCCTTCAAAGGATCATCCAGACTTAAAATGCTGGCTCTGTTTTCTCTCCACAGATGCTGTCAGGCCTGCTGAGATTTTAAAGTTAATCTATTAGTTACAAGTAAGGTTTACATTAACACTGCAATGAAGTTATTGTGAAAATCCTCTAGTCGCCATAGTCCGGCACCTGTTCGGATCAATGCATCTAACCAGCACGTCTTTCAGAATATGGGAGGAAACCCATGCTGACATGGGGAGAACGTGCAATCTCCACATAGAAAGTGACCCAAATCGGGAATTGAACCCGCATCCTTGGCATTATGAAGCAGCAGTGCTAACCACTATGTTACAGTGCCACCCCATATGTCCAGCACTCTCTGTAGAATATACAATGTTGTTAGAACAAAGGAGAAAAATATTGACTCACATTAACTCACAAATAATAGGAACTGTTCTGTTCTTTGCAAGGTAGCATTGAACTCTACAGTGTAGAAGGAGGACACTTAGTCCTTTGTGACTGTGCTAGATCTATGTTAGAAAATCCAACATAATTTTTACCGCCCTCCTTTCCTCCAGACCTATGCATCTTCCTCTGCTTCTAATAGTTATTAATTTTTTCTTAAAAGATGCTTGGTCTATGTCCCAACCACTCCCTATAGTAAAGCCTTTGTGTTCCAAAAAATGTGTTTACGTAAACAAATTTCTCCTAATGAGGTCCCAAGGGCTTTTAGAGGCGTGTAAACATTTCTCAACGTATTTTCTACTTGTGTAAGGTCTAAAGGCGATAACTATCATTAAAAATATTTATTCTTCTCCCCTTACTCATGTTGCAATTATGTTACTGGACTTGTAATCAACAGAACATGAGTTCAGATCCCACTGTAGCTGTCTGAGGATTTGAATTTGATTTTTAAAGAAATTGGTAAAGAATCTGGCACACAACGGCCTATCTGGCACATCATGGCTGGGATTTTCCAGTCCCGTTATGAGGGACACACTGCACAAGACTCTGCGGCCCAGTCAAAATTCCACTAACTTCCAGCAGGACTGGATGATTCTGGTGGTTGGAAGGCCAGAAAATCTCACCCCGTGTGTAATTATCTGGTAAGGCAGAAGGACATCCTTAAGGAGTATTATAGCAGGGACATTTTGGAAGTTTCTGAAAAGGGTGCAAACATTGAAAACACAAGACTAATTTTTTTATTAATCAGCTAGGTATGACATGTTTTAAAAGGCTGTTTTGAGCCAGTTGCTTTAAGATGAGCTGACCAAATCCTGAGAGCATCTTCCCACTTTCAGGAAGAACATCGCTGTAGTAAACCTGCAGAAACAACCCATCAAGCTGGAATAAGGAAATCCGACAGAGGACACTAACCAGTGCTTTCAATGGAAATGCCAAGGACTGACACTCACCGCAATTGTCAATGCACACACTGTCTATTTATGTGATTCATAACATTAAGTAGAGTAAGAAAATAGTGCTGGTGAAGGTGTGCACTGAGAGGGTGCTTCCTGTGTTTTTAAGAATGATTCTTATAATCATCAAGGCAACAGCTTAACCCCTGGTTAAGCTGTTTCAGACACCTTGGTTTTCAGTAGCAAGCAGTCTCAGTTAAGGCACAGAACAGCCAAATGCAGGCTCTAAAGTGCCCCAACTTTAGAAAAATACCTTACGATCCCTAATGTGATTCTTTTTATTGATTTCAACCATCACGTGGCCTCTGAGAAAATTTGCAATTAATTTATGACTCGTTGACTATTGTAACAAATCCGCAACAGTAGACTGTGCTAATAGACTATGCCCACTGGAAACAGAATGGACACCATCCAAACTCAGTTCCCAAAGAGCCCTTCATCCCATCAGTCTAAGCTGATTCAAACCCTGGTCTGAGAAATGAAGGGACAGTGTCTCGTCATTTTTAACACTGCTGTCTTGCTGCTTATTTATTTATTTACCAGTGTCAGAAGTACGTTTACATCGACAGTGCAATGAAATTAATGTGAAAATCTCCTTGTCGCCGTACTCAAGTGCCTATTCGGGTACACTAAGGGAGAATTTAACATGGCCACTGCATCAACCAGCACATCTTTTGGACTGTTGGAGGAAACCAGAGCATCTGGAGGAAACCCATGCAGACACGGGGAGAGTGTGTAGACTCCGCACAGACAGTGACCCAAGCCAGGAATCAAACACCGGGTCCCCGGTGCTGAGAGGCAGCAGTGCTAACTACTGTGCTGCCTACTTGATTTATCTCTGACCGGAAGATCAGTTGTTTCTCTCAATGAGTTTTGTATGATTTGAGTCTTTTTATCTCACCTTTCGCTGGCTCCACCCTGGGAATGGGCATGACTGTACAGAGATAGCAGAATTGTTTCTCCCCATCAAGAGTTTCTTAAAGATAGTTCCAGTAGGAAGCAGTACAAATTGCCCATGGGCTGTCAGATACCCAAGTACAAAAAGCTTCTATAACTGTCATAGGAATTAATTTATTCATGAATCCATACTTGTTGCCAGACCTAGTTTGAAAAAAAGCACTATAATATCTACTGATTTCCCCCATGGGTTTATTTAGGTTTGTCTTTCAATTTTTTTGAGGACTAATGAAGTCTTTGGGAATAACAAAATTACAGCAATTGAAGTATTCAAAAGCTGTAGTATCTTCAGAAGGGTTTGTGCTGGCTCCTGGCTATTATTTCACATCCATCACTGTTCTATTCTTCTTCACTTACATGCCCTGATGTGCTCAGTTACTAATCTCATAAAACGCACAAATATAATCTGTATTGACATCACCTGCAAATCAGTGCGAGTGAGCCGATTGATTGCTGCGGACAATTTTGATTGTCAGAAAATTATACATTTTTACCAATATATTTACACTCCTGATCTATTGTGAACAATGCTGATGTTTGGACGGTACAGTGGTTACCACTGCTGCCTCACGGTGCCAGGGACATGGGTTCAATTTCTGGCTTGGGGTCACCGTCTGTGTGGAGTTTGCACGTTCTCCTCGTGTCTGCGTGGGTTTCCTTTGGGTGCTGTGGTTTCCTCCCACAGTCTGAAGAACGTGCTGGTTAGGTGCATGGCCATCCTAAATTGCCTGTTAGGGTCAGGGGAACAGGCACGGTAAATATGTGGGGTTATAGGGATAGGGCCTGGGTGGGATTGCTATTGATGCAGGGTTGATGGGCCAAATGGCTCCTGCACTGTAGGGATTCTATGATTCTACAAATGTGCCTTGAGGTAACAACAACATAGAACACTACAGCACAAACAGGCCCTTCGGCCCACGAGTTGCGCTGATCACATCAACACTTATCTATAACCCCCAATCCCATAAAACCCCATATACTCATCCAGAAGTCTTTTAAAAGACCCCAGCGAGTTCGCCTCCACCACCACTGACGGCAGCCGATTCCATTCACTCACCACCCTCAGTGAAAAACTTACCCCTAACATCACTTCTGTACTTTCCTCCCCGCACCTTAAACCTGTGTCCTCTCGTAGCGACCATTTCAACCCGGGGAAATAGCCTCTGAGAATCCACCCTATCTATTCCTCTCAACATTTTATAAACCTCTATCAGGTCGCCTCTCAACCTACGTCTCTCCAGGGAAAAGAGACCCAGTTCCCTCAACCTAACTTCATAAGGCATGCCTCCCAGTCCAGGCAACATCCTTGTAAATCTCCTCTGTACCCTTTCAATAGCTTCTACATCTTTCCTATAGTGAGGCGAGACATAGAAGCTATTGAAAGGGTACAGCTATTGAAGCAACCTATGTTTAAATAGCATCTTCAGCACTTAAAAAGTTCAGTTTAGAACGATAAACTTTCTAAAGGCGGAATTCTCTGGCCTTTCACGCCAGTGGTCCCATCAGTGGCACACACCTGCCCACGGGTTTCCTGGTGGCATGGGGTGCCTTCAATAGCAAATCCCATTGACAGTGGCAGGACCAGAGAATCCCAGCATCAGTGGATGGCACTCCATCTTCCACTCCCAAGAAACGTGGCTGGGAAGAGCATGTTTCTTGTCCTTGGAAGTAAAGAAAACAGAAGCCGGGGTAAACTACTTGGCTCTTTGAGACTGCTCCACCATTCAACATGATCATGGTTGATCCTCTATCTCAACACCATACTCCTGCGCTCTCCCCATACCCCTTGACACCTTTAGAGTCTAGAAATCTATTTATTTCCCTCTTAAGTATATTCAGAGGTCAAGTCACTGAATATATTTGGGAAGGAAATAGATAGATCTTCAACTAGTTATTTCATCATGATATAATTTCAGATTATTCATGAGATCGGTCATTATGCAAGTGAAATCCTATTTTTTATGAAATTATTTCTTCAAATTCTGAAGTCCACTTCGAAGAACTTACTTCTTATTTAGAGAGAGATGAAAACAAATAACCTTTCTTACAGCTTTTCAAGGCTGCTATCACTTTGGTAAAATATTCAGGAGATAAATTGGCCTAAAGCTCTGCAGCAAAAGTGGGTAGGTGAGCATGAAATGAATGCTACGAGACACGGCATTTTTGCAAAACAAGAATTTACATAACATTTTTATGTCACGGCAGTTCCATCAGTTTTGGAACTGCAATTAGGTCTGAATTGTATTTCTCCAGAGAAAGAAAGTGAATAAAAACAAAATCCAATTGGAAAACATATCGCATGCCAGAACACATTTAAAATTTTCTGTGAATTTAATGATGCTATATAAAAAAAACCTCATGTGGAATCAGTCTCCAGCTTCTTGCCAATCCATCTTGCAATTCTGTGATGTCAAGCTGACATTTTGCTTTAAGATGTGACAAGCTGCTTCTTAAAATAGGTGCTATTGATGCTACAACGATACTGCAGTCATGATTACTAGTCTTGGTGCTCAGTTCCAGGAATAATATGATTGAGTTTTCCTTTGTGTCAGTATGGCGGAAATTTAAAGATGCACGTCTCTTAGAATCCATGGGAATTCCAACCGATTCTCTATGGAATTGGGGCAGGATTTTCACAGGACACATGGGGGAAAATGGCAGGGGTTTGTGCTGGACAGAACCAGTAGTATTGTCTTGCAAAGTTAATGGAGTGGCCTGAGGGACACAGCTGGAGACAGAGGCCCTGTACATGAGGCTCCAACTTACTCACCTCATTCAGGGCCCAGGGTCAGACTGGAGGCTGGTGTTGGGCAATTGTGTTTTTCTTTACACATTGCCTTTGTGGCAGAAGCTGGTATGAACGAACTGACAGTCATGACGGTGGAATTCATAGAATGTATAGATGGCCACTGTTCTCCTCTTAGAGAACATGGAATCCATACAGTATAGAAGGCGGCCATTTGGCCCATCAACCCCACACTGACAACAGTCCCGCCCAGATCCTATTCCCGCAACTCCACATATTCATCCGGCGAGTTTTGCTTGACACTAAGAGGCAATTTAGCATGGCCAATCAACCTATCCCGCATATCTTTGGACTGTGGGAGGAAACTGGAGCAAACCCAGGCAGACACAGAGGGAGAATGTGCCAACTCCACACAAACAGTCACTTGAAGCCAGAATTGAACCTGGGTCTCTGGTGCTGTGAGCAGTGCTAACCACTGTGTCACCATGCCACCCCCGCCTCTTTGGCGTGAAAGTGAAATAGTCGAGCACCTAGTCGAAGCCGCTACATGACCTCTGCAAATAGTCTCATGAGCCTTTTGCAGTGCTTTCTGTCATGAACAGGTAAGGCAACAATCTACATAGTGTCCACTGTGTATATTTTAGCTCCTTGTGAACTAATTACATTTTTATTAGCATTGTGTTCTAGTGGAAATGCTGCACTATCGGATTTGCACTGACAACTACTAAACCTAGCAATCCTGCTGAACCTTCAAGGGTTATCTTTAATTAAGCACTTGTTACATGCCTCCAGCCGATGGATTTGACATTCCAGTTGGACCCCAAATGGGATGGGGAGCTGGAATATCCAGGGATGTTAGATTCAAAAAAGCAGTTCAGGAAAGAACTCAATGCCAACAGCAGAAATTGGAATCTGAGAGCTTTTGGGCATCTTAGGACATGTACCCGCTATTTGTAGATGGTGAAATGCAGTTCCTGCTTTATGCAGTTAGTGCAATAGTGTAAATGTATAGCCTCAATATTTCTGCCAACAGTACTGCTGTCAACCAGATACACACTTACCGTTGGCCCGACAACGGCCTTCAGACAACTTTACAGCTCTTTCACAGGACACATCTTTAACTTGTAGCTTTGGACTAAAATCATTGGCAGGCTAACATCTTATAAAAGAGCTTTATTTGAAAAGTCATTAACAGCCTGATGTGCAATCAGTCACTGGCAGACACACAAGATGGGCGACAGCTTGGACACACGTGTGTTACAATATGTGTTCCATTGATCTCTTGCAAACATTACCATTACAATTGGGATTCTAGTATCTTGTCTGGCAATACACATTTGCTTTTGCCTCAATATAAATATTCTCTGCATGATCTGACACAAGAAATGCTCTTTTAAGAGTCAGCGACACTTTGGCTTTAATGTATTCCATCTTAGTGGACTTAAAGGACAGTGAAGTCCAGTGAGAAATTATCTAAAATGTACGGACTGTGACAATTAACTCTCTCGTACATTTTATACGAGAGTAAAGGGAAGCCAGCCATTAATTCAAGCACATTGGAAACGGAATAGGAATCTGTTGCAATGGACCACTACCCCATTAGTTGCCTCTCATGTGCTTGATTTTTTTGCCATTAGTATGAATCCCAGTTGGCCAGAAGAACCATCCTTATGTTTTATTCAATGTCTGTAAATAAAGACATTAATATGAGACTGTTTTAAAAGAAAGTCAATATAGACCTGTTCAATATCTTTATACAAAGTTCAATTAAACCTAAATTATTCAATTCTTGGACTCATTAAAACAACTAATTCAACACAGATGAAAAATATTGTTCTTTACATTCCCAATGCAATTCATGACAGCTACCAGTAACGTCACGAAGCTAAGTATTTTCCTGTCACTGTCTGGAGAACAAATAAACACTAAAAGCAGAATTGATTCTGAATTACTGTGTCCAAGGGAACAATCAGTAGCTTTCAATTAACGCAACAACATTTCATAGTTTAAAACTCTGCAAGTGGCTTCCCGCCAATGTTTATTTACACCAGCATAACAAATATTATCTTCCTCCCAAAATTTATGGTAGCACAATGGTTTGCACTGCTGCTTCACAGCTCCAGGGACCTGGGCTCGACTCCCAGCTCAGGTCACTGTCTGTGTGGAGTTTGCACATTCTCCTCATGTCTGTGTGGGTTTCCTCTGGGTGCTCCAGTTTCTTCCCACTGTCCAAAGATGTGCGGGTTAGGTTGATTGGCCATGCTAAAATTGCCCTTAGTGTCCTGAGATGCATATGTTAGAGGGATTAGTGGATAAAATATGTAGGGATATGGAGGTAGGGCCTGAGTGGGATTGCGGTCAGTGCAGGCACAATGGGCTGAATGGCCTCTTTCTGTGCTGTAGTGTTTCTATTCTTTCTATGATTAATCTGATGAAAGATGTTGGCTGAAGCTTCTGTGGATTGGTAATCACTGCAAGATGCCATGTCTTCTCCTATTTTCCTACCTTATACTGAAGCCAGCACCTTAAAGTGACTTCACTCGATTCCTTGCTTGGATTTCCAACCCCTGGGCCTCCTGAGAAAGGTGGGCTAAATCTGTTTCTGGGGTGTCCCTTCAAGTGCAGGATTGTCAGGGGAAGACTCATTTATACAGTAGCAGCTATGATATTTCAGTAAGCTTAAACATCCCAAATTCATTTGAACATAGAACATTACAGCACAGTACAGGCCCTTTAGCCATCAAGGTTGTGCCAAGCTATGTTCAATCCCAAGATCAAACTACCCCCTCCCTATAATTCTGGTGTGCTCCATGTGCCTATCCAATAACCGCTTGAAAATTCCTAAAGTGTCCGACTCCACTATCACAGCAGGCAGTCTATCCCACACCCCAACCACTCTCTGAGTAAAGAATCTACCTCGGACATCCCTCCTATATCTCCCACCATGAACCTTATAGTTATGCCCCCTAGTAACGGCTACATCCACCCAAGGAAATAGTCTCTGTACGTCCACTCTATCAATCCCTCTCATCATCTTATAGACCTCTATTAAGCCTCTCATCCTCCTCTGCTCCAAAGAGAAAAGCCCTACCTACCTCAACCTTTCCTCATCAGACCTAACCTCCAAACCAGGCAGCATCCTGGTAAATCTCTTCTGCACTCTTGCCAATGCTTCCACATCTTTCTTATAATGAGGTGACCAGAACTGAACACAATATTTCAAACGTGGTGTCACTAACGTCCAGTATAGTTGCAGCATAACCTCATGGCTCTTAAACTCAAACCCCCTGTTAGTAAATGCTAACACACTATAAGCCTTCTTCACAGCTTTATCCACTTGAGTGGCAACCTTCAGAGATCTGTGGATATGAACCCCAAGATCTCTCTGTTCCTCCGCATCCCTCAGAACCCTGCCGTTGACCCTGTAATCTGCTTTCATGTTTGACGATCAAAATGAATCACCTCACACTTATTAGGGTTAAACTCCATCTGCCAGTTTTCAGCCCAGCTCTGCATCCTATCAATGTCTCTTTGCAGCCTGCAAGAGTCCTCCACCTCATCCACTGCTCCACCAATCTTGGTGTCGTCAGCAAATTTACTAACCCACCCTTCAGCCCCTTCTTCCAAGTCATTGATAAAAATCACGAAAAGCAGAGGACCCAGCACTGACCCCTGTGGTACACTGCTGGTAACTGGCTTCCAGTCTGAAAATTTTCCCTCCACCACCACCCGCTGTCTTCTATGATACACCCAGTTACTTATCCGAATTATTTGGACCAGCTAGGAGTGAAGGTAAGTGTGTAGGTAAATGGGTGAGCAGGTAGGGTGGATCGCAGGGAGAGTCACGTGGTTAGGGGTGTCAGATGGTCGGGGACATGTGGTTGGGTGATCTGGTGGTTGGTTGGCAGGGGGGCATGTTTAGGTAGTCAGGAACGTAGTTATTCAGTGAGGGGTAGTCAGGTGAGGTCAAGGATTGGATAGGTTGTGTTGTTATAATGACATAATGCCTTGGGCTTATTTAATGCACAACACACAAGGCACAGATCACTCATAAGGAATTGAGTAAACATGTTGTGGGCTCGTTTAGTAAGACTAGGCACATGAAAACAGTTACATGTACGATAAAGCTTGAAGACATTAAAGATCTGGCTGGGATTTTCTGATCCCACCCAGGGCAGGACCTGGCATGGGCAGGACAGAAAATTTGGCAAACCAGTGATACATTCAATGACTTTGGGTGGGAATTTCCTTTTGCACCATGGGCAGAACCCAAAATTCTGACCTGTACTTCTTTGCATGAAGCAAATAAACTAAATCAACAAACTGCAGTTCCTTAAAGGAATACTGTTTGAAAGTAAACAGAATCTCAAAGAAAACTTAACGCATCAACACAAAATGCTGGCCCGTGTGTGTATTCTGCCCAAGCAGAAATGAAAATAACATTGAATCACATGACACATTTCCTTTCCAGTGATGTTATGTTATATCCCTAAAAGGCAACAGTTAGGTGGCCGGGGAGGGGTGTTGGGGGTGGGGTCAGGGGGTTGTGTTGGAGTGTCGGGTGGATAGTCGAGAGACTGGGAGTGCCCTCTGGGGTTTAGAAGTTAGTCAGGTGGTCAGGCTCGGTTCCTGGGGCTCTGGGGGGTGGGGGGGGGGGGGGCGGAGTTGTCGGGTGCAGTCAACAATATAGTTAACCAGGAGTTAGGACTGGCTTTAATACTCCTAACCTCTCCTGGGCAATTATTCTGTTAAGTAAGTTGGAACAATCCAAGATCTCTGAGTTTAAATCTGAGTTCCGGAAGGTTCCAGACATAGGATGATTGGAAACAGAAGTTGAAACTCTCTAGGCAAATTCCCATATAAGCCATGTGGGGACTTCAAAGGGATCCCCCCAGCACATCTTACAAGGTGCCTCCAGGGTACAACCCACTGGAGAATGGAAGACCTGAGCCGTGATAGATTCATTGAGGTTGACTGTTCTCATGAATTGAAGCCAATATTGCTCTTTTAGTTACCAATGCAAAGTAGAACAACTTCTCAAAAGTTGTACACTTGTGTTTGACGGCTGTCTTGCCTCTTGCTTTAGTATGAAGTTGGAAACCTCTTCACAATCATCATACTAGTTTTCTCTTTTCCCAGAGGTGGAATGCCAAGTGACCACAAAAATATCCATCCCACAAACTTGTTAACCAGTGATATGTATTTATTAATCAAGACAAAAATTTAGACCATTTCTTTTAAGATCAGAACTCTACCAAGACTGTTATTGAGCTGTGAAAACAAGGATATCGATGGAACAATGTAACATTTAGTCACACTGAATCAGCAAATTGTTGGTTCAAGCTTTATTCCAGAACTTGGAGACATATGATTCATGGTGGTTGGCACTTCAGTGCATTAATTTGCCAACCCTTCAATAGGACTTAATCTGAGTCCAAATGCACCTTTTGTTCACTAGGTCTTAGTTGAAGAAGCTGTTTCAAGGGCCAAAGGAAAACTCTCATTCATCTGGGTTTGTTGTCTACAAAAGGGCTTCTTTGCTATCTAGAGCCCACACTTTAAAATTCATAGCATGAAATCTACGTTAGGGTCATCACTGAGGTGGTAAAGTACGATTTTCTTTCTATCATACTTGCACTAAAAGGTGGCATGGTGACACAATGATTAGCACAGCTACTTTATAGTGCCAGGGATTATTACTTGAATTAAATTGAGAGAGATGGATACTCAGTGAGACCTTGGTGTCCTCGTGCATGAGTCGCTGAAAGTAAGTGTGCAGGTACAGCAGGCAGTAAAGATGGCAAATGGTATGCTGACCTTTACAGCAAGAGGATTTGAGTATATGGATAGAGATGTTTTGCTGAAAGTGTACAGGGTGTTGGTGAGGCCATACCTGGAGTATTGGGTGTTGTTTTAGTGTCCTTATCTAAGGAATGATGTCCTTGCTGAAGAGGCAGTATAGCGAAGGTTTACCAGGCTGATTCCTGGGATGGCACATCTGTTATATGAGGAAAGACTAAATTGGTTAGGATTATGTTCACTGGAGTTCAACAGAGTAAGGAGATCCCATAGAAACTTATAAAATTCTAACAGGTTTAGACAGGGTAGATTCAGAAAGAATGTTCTCAATGTTAGGGTAGTCCAGAACTAGGGATCATAATTTGATGATAAGGGGTAAATCTTTCAGAACTAAGGTGAGGAGAAATTTCTTCACTCAGAGGGTGGTGATTGTACACTTTCAGTGAAACGTCCCTATCCATATACTCAGATCCTCTTGTTATGAAGGTCAACATACCATTTGCAATCTTTACTGCCTACTGTACCTCCACACTTACTTTCAGTGACTCATGCACGATGACACCAAGGACTCACTGAGGATCCACCTCTCTCCATTTATACCCATTCAAGTAATAATCTCTGGCACTATAAAGTAGCAGTGCTAACCACTGTGCCACCATGCCACTCTCTAGTGTAAGGTGTAATAGAAAGAAAATTGCACTTTACTACAGTGATAACTCTCATTTACATTTCATGCTATGAATTTTAAAATGTAAGCACTAGACAGCACAGGAGCTATTTTGTACACAACAAACTCAGATGAATGAGAGTTTTCATTAGCATAGAATGTAGCTGAGGCCAAAATGTGGTCTGATTTCAAGAAGAAATTAGCTGAGGCTCTTGGGTATAAAGGGATCAAGGGATATGGGGGGAAAGAGGGGGTCAGCCTAATCAAAGTAAATGGTGGAGCAGACTCGAAGGGTCGAATGGACTACTCCTGCTTCCAGTTTCTATGCTTTCAAGTTCAATTCCTAGCTTGGGTTACTGTCTCTGCACTTTCTTTCCATGTCTGCGTGGGTTTCCTCCAGGTGCTCCGGTCTACTCCCATAATCTGAAAGATGTGCTGGTTAGGTGCATTGTCTATGCTAAATTCTCCCTCAGTGTACCCAAACAGGCGCTGGAATGTGGCGACTAGGGGATTTTCACAGTAACTTTATTGCAGTGTTAATATAAGCCTACTTGTGACCCTAATAATTAAACTTTAAAAACTTTGTTTTCTAATTTTATGCTGTCCATCCATCCAATTGTTGCACAAGAATCCCAAATTCTTATGTATCCTGTATCCCAATACATTTATCTATTGAGCTCAGTGCTGCTTCAGTCAGAACATTATATGTCCTGACCGTTCCTGCAACCACCACGTACCTCCATAATGCCTGCCCTCTCATCAGACAAGGTAGCACTGGCATTGTTAACCGTGACCTGGATCTGACTTAAATCCCACTGCAAACAAAGCTCAAATGTTATTACTTAAGAAAACAAGTCTCCATTTTAACACCAAACGTTTAGCTGCTGCCTGCAGTTTGGAAACTGAAAGACACAGAAGCAACAATGCTCTTCAGTAATATCTTAAGCTTAGGAGGTAAATTCCAATTCAATTTTCTTGATATGAGAATTTATTTTGGAATGACTTGGTTCAGATTTCCTGTTGATTTTGTGGCAATAATTGGACTGACAGTGACGGAAAACATCTAAAATTCCACTTTGCATATCAATGGAGTTAAGGGGTGATAGTAAGGTCTATCTCGAAGAGATGCACATTATTTAATTATGTACCTGGAGGCAGAGGCATTCTGTGTCATTTCCTACTGTCCTGGAGTGCAGACCAAGCAATGTGAACGATATTGTAACAACAGTGCCTCAAGTTGCAATAAAGCAAAAGAATCCTGAGGTCATGGAAAGAATACAGTAGCATCAAGTTACATCTATTTTGGTAATTTAATCACTTTCCTCTATTTTTCTATGCTGGCACTAGCAACATCTGGCACAAAGGTTCCTTACTCTCTCGAATATTTATTTCCTTACATTCCCTTTATTGGCCTCATGGTTTCCCAGAAGGAATCCTCCTATTTGAGATGTTTAAAAAAACAAGTTTTGTCTGGTAAATCATGCTACATGAAAAGTGTTCTAAGCCCTGACACCCACACATGATGACACGGTGGCACAGCACTAGGGACCCAGGTTCAATTCCGGTCTCAAGTCACTGTCTGTACAGAGTTTGCACATACTTCCCATACCTGCTGGGTTTCCTTCGGGTGCTCCAGTTTCCTCCTACACTCCGAAGATGCGCGGGTTAGGTTCATTGGCCATGCTAAATTGCCCCTAATCTCAGGGCGACTAGGGTAACTACATGAGGTTACTGTCAGTGCAGGCCAAATGGTCTCCCCCTGCATTGTAGGGAGTCTATGATTTTATGACTTGTGTCTGCAGATGTCAGATGCCTGTATTTCAATTTGCTGGAAATTAATATATGTAGACACTGCGTTCCCCAAAGAAAGCTGATCTACTGGCACCACTTGCAAATGATTGACTGACTCCCTGTTAAACTGGATATTTTCCTGGCAGCAACATAATCATTAGTACATCAGACTTTCACTGGCATTAGATGAAAGAAAGCATGCCAGGTTGATTAACTGTTCAGTCAGGTGTTACCTACCATGGTTGCAGTTTCTGATAAACCAACCTCACAAAAACTGTGGGGAAATTCTGGATAGAGTCTGGGTGAGCAAAAAGCTAAATGTGGAACAATGCCATTTGCAGAAAGGACGTTTGGTGCTATCTTACAACATTGGACTGGCTTTCCCAATGGATGATGCAGTGCTGTCCTTTAGGTTGGCCACAGAAGCCTACTACACTCTCAATCACATTGTGTAGCACCATCTAAAGTTTAGGAATCAACAATGAGAAGGTTGAATGCTGAGTTGCTCTGTTACTTGCTTACAGACTCAGGTCCACATTTTGGAATTTCTCTCCTTTTGTTTCTCCTATGTTAGACTAATTCCCTAGCCATTCAATTTTAGCAATGGCTGATATAGCCCTTTGAGTGGCTTCATTGTTATCCCTTGGTAGTATCTGCTTCAAATTTCTTTCAAACTGGCTCCTTCAGTAGCTGTGAAGTTCACCACCTACAAGGGCAGCAGGTGCATGGAAGCACTCTCCCCTCCAAGTCACACACCATGTTGACTTGGAAATATATTGCAATATCCTCACTCTCACTGGGTTCAAGTCCTGGAACTCCCTCCTTAACAACATTGAGAGTGCACCTACACCACATGGACTGCAGCGTTACAAGGAGGAAATCAGGAATGGGCAATAAATACTGAACAAAACAGTCGTGCCCGCATCACATGAACAAATGAAAAAAAACATTCTTACATTATAATAATCACCATGCTTCGGAAGTGCTTGATGATCTGTCAAAATTGACTTTAGGTTGTCCTGAAGTTAGGAAATGTACTTTATAGAACTAAGCCTCCCTTATTTTAACTTCACTCACATGCAATTCTTCTTTCTCATTATTGGCGTGTTCCTGAAACCTGTTCAAATCTACATCCAATGGGATTCCATTCTTGACCAGGTCAAATGGACCACAATGAAGCAAAGAGCTGACATTTAAAATTGATGGAAGGGAGGAAGGCAGAAAGACAGACTGGGTGGGAGGGAGGGAGGGAGGGAGGAAGACCGACTGGGAGGAAGGAAGGAAGACAGACTGGGAGGAAGGAAGGAAAGAAGACAGACTGGGAGCAAGGGAGGAAGACTGGGACAAAGGAAGGAAGGGAGGTAAAGAAAAGTGACGCCCAATGCAAACTATAGGAGCAGCACCTCATCATCCAATTAAGCATTTTATAGCCCTCGGGACTCAACATTGAGTTTAAACAACTTTAGACTGTGACCTTTCTCCTTCAACTTGACCCTTTTGTTTATATAAAAAGATTTTGTCCCAGTGCAGCCCTCCCCCACCCCCGCTCCCCCACAGGCCCATTTGTCACTTGTTCTTAAGTTTTGCTTTACTGAACACTGACCTTCGTTCTCCTACTAATACATTCTGCAATCCGACCTTCATACCACTACGAGCACCTTAATAGTCATTCACATTGCCATTAACACTTGCTCGGTCTTATGCCCTACACATACTAGTGGCAATCTCTCCTAGCTTCCCTCTATCACTCACCTAGTTTGCTCCACCCACTTTTATACACGTTATAACGTATCTGTCTTTGAGGAAGATTCACATGGATTTGAAATGTTAATTCTGTTTCTCTCTCCACAAATGCTGCCGGACTGCTAAGTTTTTCCAGCACTTTGTTTTTATACACTGACATGTTGGTGTATAAATGTTGATGTCTGAAATGTTGAATTGAGATACAGCAAAAACATATGCAACTAAACAGCCAAAGATAGTTGGTACCAAAGAAAAACTGATGCTAATTTCACAACATGTATTTCCTGAGGGCTGATTGCAAAAGAAAGAAATAGACTTGCCACTAACACCAAAAGAGAAAATGATTGAAAATCTCAGCAAGTCTGGCAGCATCTGTTAGGAGAGAAATGAGTTGACATTTTGAGTCCAGATGACCCTTTGTCAAAGCTACTAACATATGATTGAATTAAACAATATATTCTCTACAGTTAAATAACTAGAAATAAAGATTTTTAGGCATTGTGCTACATGAGGTCCGGTCACAGCTCTAGTGCAACTGTCGAAGGAAAGCAGGAAAGTCCAACAAAATTAGGATTTCACATACACACCACACAAGTGCTTGGCAATGACCATCTCCAACAAGAAAAATTCTAATCAACTCCCCTGACATTCAATGGCCTTACCATTGCTGAATGCCCTACCATCTACGCACATAGGGGCTACCACTGACTGGAAACTTCACAGAACCAATCAATAAATACTGTGGCAACAAGATCAAGTCATGGGTTGGGAATTCATTTGTGTGTGATTCATCCTCTGACTCCCCAAAGCCTGTCCACCACATGAGAGATGCAAGTTAAGGGTGTGATGTAATACTTTTCACTTGCCTGGCTGATTGCAGCTCCAACAACACTCAAGAAACTCAAATGTCACTGAAGATCAGTAGGCCTCTTGAATGGCAGCCCACACACTAGCTTAAAAAATGTATTCTCGCCACCATCCATGGCACTGGTGTGTACCATCCAGAAGATGCACTGCAACAGCTCACCAAATCTAGGACAGCACCTTTCCAATGTATGAACGCTACCACCTAAGAAGGACAGAGGCAGCAGGTGCATGGAAGGACCAGCATTGCAGGTTTCTCTCCACGACACCCTGATATTGAGTCAAAATCCCAGAACTCCTTCTCTAACAGCAATGTGGATTTAATATCATTGCATGGACCGCAACAGTTCAAGAGATGTGCTCCAAAGATGTGCGGGTTAGGCTGATTGGCCATACTAAATTGCCTTAGCAGGGTAAATATGTGAGGTTACAGGATAGGGCCTGGGTGGGATTATTGTTGGTGCAGCCTTGATGGGCAGAATGGCCTCCTTCAACACCTTAGGGATTCTATGATTCTAAGAGGGTGGCTCACCAGCTCCTCAAGAGCAATCAAGGATGGACAATAAATGCTGACCTAATCAGAGATCAAATAAAAATGGAGGGAAACACCACCAGAAGGGGAACAGGATAGATCTGTTCAATCCACTGCTGCCACATTTCGAGGCAGGAGATCTTGAATTTCCAGGAATTTTAGGACCAATATAAATAAACACAAGAATAATTAAGAATTCCGAACGAAATCTGAAATATTTGTCTTCTAGACAGTGTAACCATTTGTCGGCAGGGCCCCATGAAGGCTCTAATGTTTGACAGACACAGTCTGGCTCAGTCTAGCCAACTGATCACTAAATCTGTAAAGTTTACAGAGATGCATTCATTCTCTTACCCTCATGCAATTTTCACCTAGTTAGATAAACGATGTGAACAACGTTGGCTTGCTTCTCTCCACTCTGCCCCATTTTCCAGTGAATGGAATAACAGTTGTTGCTTTTTCAACTCAGCTGGGAGATGAAAGACAGATATCTCACCCAGTCCCATTGTTCAGTGTCTCTTACCCCTGCAGAGACTAGTGAATTGCCCCCTTTGTGGTCATGTGACAGTGCTGTTTTTTTCCATTCACCGAAGAAGAAACAGGCAGATGAAAGGGAGCAGGGGTGGTGGGGGTGCGGGGAATGGGGGTAAAGAGTCGGGTGGGGGGGGGGGAGGGGGAATGTGGTGTGAGGACAGATTCATCCAGATGTGCACAAACCTCTATGTTCAAATGTTTTGTACTGAACCTGGCTGTTAGCTTTTGCATCATCACGTGACCATATTCGCCCCATTCCAGCACGGCAGGGCACATAAACAACCAGGATGGGCATGGCACACCAGACAACTTTTGAGAGAAAGATAGAGCATGCAAGTGTATGAAAGTTAGCGAGGGAGAGAGAGAGAGAGATAAAGTCCAAAGATGTGCAGGTTAGATTGAGTGGCCATGCTAATTTGCCACTTAGTCTCCCATGATGTGTACGTTAGAGGGATTGGCGGGGTAAATGCATGGGCTTATAGAGTTGGTCCAGAGATGGGCCTGGGAAGGCTTCTCCTTCAGAGAGTTGGTGCAGACTTGATGGGCTGAATGGCCTCCTTCTATACTACCAGGATTCTATGATGAACAACAGAGGAAAAGTCAGCCAATCGGAAAGAAAATGAGAAAAAAATTGGAAAGAATTAGACGGTGAAAAATAACCAAACATGCCAACGCTGGGGCTTATTTTGGACAACCTTTATACACTTCACTCTTTTATTTCTGTTTATAATGTTTGCTCAATGCTTTTAACAATCTTCACATTCTTCGTGTGCGCAGTTGGAGCCAGAAACTCTAAAGCTGTTGGAAACAGTACAAATTCTTTATTCAGCATATGTGATAACGAAAGCAGGAAAGCAATAATTTCATTAAGCCCTGATTGTAAATAAACCCACACAAACATTTCTTGATTTAATATAGGTGCGCCAGGAAAAAAAAAGTCTTTTCGTTTTGGCTATTTTGATCAGATGATATATGCAGCTCCGTTTTTCATATGGTTAGATTTCATGAGGTAGAACCCATCTGCTCAATGCCACAGGCTGCTATCTAATAAATGAACTCTAATGTACTTATTTTTAAGTCATGGTTCTTCTCACTTCCTCCACATTTTACTACGCAGAATTTAATCAGCTCCCAAGAATCAGTATATTATTTATGGAGCTTCACTACAAAGCTACATAGTAATAAAGTTACAGCAAAGGCTAATCTGCAGTTTTATGAGCTAGACCTTTCAGGATGGAAACCTGGGCAAATACTTAAACGTATTTGGTTTCAAACTGATTAAACTTCTTGCATCCCTGAAGCCAACCAAAATAACTGAGCTTTGTACAAAAATAACACAGTAACGAATTCCACTGCTCTTTCTGCATCAGTAAATTAACCAACAAGACAGCGCCTGCGCTGAGGTTAAACATGAAACAATAAAATACTTTACAACCAGTCTGTAATGAACAAATCATCTTGGCTTTATTGTGATATACTCAAGGCACAGTTACACTGTCATTTTAATGTTAACAGTTTAGGCTATGCATTTGTGTGAAAAGTGGCAGGGTGATATAATTCCTGTTCAGGTGAAAGGTCATTGATCTGAATTGTGAACTCAGTTTGCTACCAGACCTGCACATTGCATTTGTTGCAGATCAAAGGTTGAGTGCAATGGCTAGGGTTTCAACGAGTTCAGCTTGCTGGAGAGCCTCAGCAACTTCAAATCATAGCTGTGTGTGTACATTGGGGCTGAGTGGCACATCTGTGTAGAATAGAACCTCCCCTGCTCCCCAGGTGAAATTCACATCTCGGCCAAAATTTTACTGTCCTGCCCACCACGGGTATTAGATGGGCGAGGGGTGGACCATAGAATGGTCAGATGATCTTGGGTGGAATTTTACGGTTTCGGAATAAGTGAGGTCATCAAATCTCACCCCTTCTCTCTGTCAGAAGACTTCAGAGGGATCTGTTCACACCTGCAGCTTCTGACAGGGAGAAAGGAAAATCTCTGCTGCAGAATGGAGTGCAGCAATGATTTAAAAACCCACCATGTGACCAGAGAACATGGAGATTAAAGTGACCAGTGGGGAATCACAAGGATCTGTGCTGGAGCCACAGCTGTTCACAACCAATATAAATGATTTGGATGTGGGGACCAAATATTATATTTTCAAATTTGCTGATGACATAAAACTAGGTGGGAAATGTGAATTGTGAGGAGGATGCAAGGAGGCTTCAAGTGAATTTGGACAGACTGAGTGAGCAAGATCATGGCAGATGGAATATAAGGTGAATAAGTGAGAAGTTACCCAGTTCGGTAGAAAAACAAAGAAGTGCAGAGTATTTCTTAAATGATGAGAGGCTGGGAAGTGCTGATGTCCAAAGGGACATTGGTGTCACTGTTCGTGTTCACTAAAAGCAAGCATGCTGGAATAGTGCAGCAAGCAATTATGCAGGCAAAAGATACGTTGGCCTTCGAGATAAGGGAATTTGAGTACAAGAGTAAAAACGTCTCATTGCAATTGTATCGAGCCTTGGTGAGATCACAACTGGAGTATCATCTACAGGTTTGGTCTCCTTGCCTAAGGAAGGACATACTTGCCATAGAGGGCGTGCAACAGATGTTCACCAGACTAACCCTGGGAATGGCAGGATTATTTTATGAGGAGAGATTGAAGAAAAACGGATGTCACCATACATGCAAAACACTTTACACAACAGATTGCTTTAGTCATCAGATTTATTTCGATAATAAAAATATTTCCGCACAGATTTGTCATTAAACTTGAAAGGGGTAAAATTGATTGCTAACCACAACTCAAAATAGTTACAACAAGAGGAAGCAGGAAAGTGAACAATGGCCCCTTGTTCTAGACTGTCCTACAAGAGGATACATCTCCTCTCCACATCCCTGTCAATGCCCCTCAGAATCTTGTAGGTTTCAATCAAGTCATGTCTTACTCACTTCACGTCATCTCCAGCAGATACAAGACCAGTCTACTCAATCTTTCCTCATAAAATAACACAACAGTTCCAGGTTTAAATCTGGTAAACCTTCTCTGAACTGTTTACATACATTTACATCCTTCCTTCAATGGGCCTCTAATCTCTAGAATTTCGAAGAATGAGAGACAATCTCTTTGAAACTTACTGAATTCTTACCAGGTGTGACAATGTTAGATGTAGATTGGCCGTTTCCCCTGGCTAATGAACCGATAACCAGGGGGCACAGCCTCAGAATAAGGGGTAGGATATTTAAGACTGAAATGAGGAGGAATTACTTCACTCAGAGGGTAGTGAACTTTCTATCCCAGTGGTCTGAGGAAACTCAATCACTGAGTATATTCTGCACAGAAATTGACAGCTTTCTGAATACTAATGACATTAAGGGATATGGGGACACTGGGGAAAATGGGGTGGAGGTAGATGATCAGCTTTGCTCTGTTTGAATGGTGAAACAGGCTTGATGGGCTGAATGGCCTACTCCACATTCCCACTTACAACTAGATATTTCATGGGATTCAACAACATCCTATGTTATTTGTAAAAATTGGATATTATCATACATACAAAACACTTTACACAACAGATTGCTTTCGTCATCAGATTTATTTAGATAATAAAAATCTTTCCGCACAGATGGTCATTAAACTTGGAAGGGGTAAAATTTATGGCTAACCACAGCTCAAAATAGTTACAAACATATCAACAGGAAGCAGAAAGGTGAACAGTGGCCCCTTGTTCTAGACTCTCCTGCAAGAGGATACATCTCCTGTTCACATCCCTCTCAATACCCATTAGAATCTTGTAGATTTCAATCAAGTCACGTCTTACCCACCTCAAGTCATCTCCAACAGATATAAGACTAGTCTACCCAATCTTTCCTCATAAAACAACACACCAATTCCAGGTATGAATCTGGTAAACCTTCTCTGAACTGCTTATAAACATTAACATCCTTCCTTACATAAGATGACCCCAATCCTGTACCCAGTACAGATGTGGGGCCCTATTTTATCATTTTGATTCTAAGTACAGGGCGGACTTGAAACTAAGAGGCCTGTTCTCAGGTGCCCCCCATGCACTCTGCCTGAAAAAGAATCAGCCATTGCAAAACACGCTGCAGAAGTCTATGGGCGGGGCTTAGTGCACCCGAAATCCTGCAGCTCCGATTGGCGCCTCCAACTGCGCACGTGCAGAAAAAGAAATGATAGAACGTGGCTCCCCTGCCACATTACTCCCAGGCTGGATAATACCTCCCCTTGGCCCCCAAAAATTGCCCCAAACCCTCCAACATTACTGACCCCCTTATTCCCCCCACCACCTCCGCCTCCCAGACCAATTGCAGGCCGTTCCCCTTTCTTCACTGATCTCAGGCACAGTGGCAGCAGACGCTCCCTTCCTCCTCACTGAACTCAGGCAGCGGACCTCCCCCCTCCCCCTCACTGATCTCAGGCGCAGTGGCAGCAGATGCTCCTGGGTGCAACTTGATGGTAAAATCAGGTCTGTGGTCTCACTAATACAACTGAGGCATAACTTCCCTTCTTTCATGTTCAATTCCCCTCATAATAAATTGTAACATTATATGAGCTTTCCTGATTACTTGCATTATCTGCATACTGGCCTTTTGTGATTCATGCACTCGGGCATTTAGATCCTTCTGCACCTCAAGTTCTGCAATCTATCATTTAGGCAACATGCTTCTCTTTATTCTTCCTGCCAAAATAAACAGTTTCACATTTGCTCACAGTGTAGTCCATTTGCCAGATCCTTGCCTATTCACTTAACCAATCCATATATTTTTGTAACCTCTTTATGCCCTCTTCACAACTGACTTTCTGGCCTATCCTGTATCATCAGCACATCTGGCAAACATCCCTTCCATGAATCACTACAGTGTGGAAGGAAGTCATTTGGCCCATTTACACTGACTAACAGAGGATCTTACCCAAGCCCCTCCACCCCACCCTATCCTATAATCCCATGCATTTACCACCTAACCTAAACACCTTTGAATACTGAGGGGCAATTTAATATGGCCATTCCACCTTACCTGCATGCCTTTGGACTTCAATCCAATCAGTGATATAAATTATAAACATTTGATGTCCCAGCATTGATTCCTGTGGCACACCTTTTGTTATGTCTTGTCAATCTGGAAAAAGACTCATTTATGCCTACTCTCTGACTCCACTGTTTACTTGCTATCAGCCACCTTTGTACTAACGATGCAAAGATTTCCATATCATTTTAAACAGACATTTGGAATGGAGGCATCCAACGACACAGGAAACAATTGGGAATAGGATCAATATCTTCAGTTGAAGAGCATAGCGGGCTGAATGGCTTCCTTTTATGCAACAATTTCCATAAGAACCAAATGATACTAGACCAGGCAAGAAGCCTAATACAATGTAGAGTACTGGGGCTTTGAGAAGGGGTTAAAAGAAATCTAACAAGTAAATTGATTTGTGATACATCTTACCAATAATATGCCAAACTCGACTCAAACACAAGTGGGCAATTTTCTTCCTCAGTGAGTATAGAACAGAGTCTTTGGGAAGATTAACAAGATTACAGAGTGTACCACAAGTAAAATGACTGACTACATAACACATCATGGGGGAGGAAATATTGATTTCCACACCCATTTTCCAGGTAAAGATGGCAAAAATAACCAACTTTGTAACATTACATTAGCAAATGTGAAACCGTCCTTTTCAACAGGAAGAATAAAAGAGAAGCATGTTGCCCAAATGGTGAGAGATTGCAAAGCTTGAGGTGCAGTGGGAAATGGGTCTCCGAATGCATGAATCACAAAAGGCCAGGGTGCAAATAAAGTAAGTAATCAAAACCCTGCACTCCAAGGACATGTATGAACAACAACCAATGCCTTATTGGCTTTCAATGATTTGTCTGCTAATGAGAAACAGAGTGGGATTCTCCAACCACGTGCGGCCCTGGACCAGAAATTCACGCCCGAGTTCAACGGACCTTTGAATGGTCCTCCAAATGTTCTGTCTTATCCGCTACGATTTCTGCAGTGGGCAGATACAGGAAAATTTTGGGTTACCCTGAGCGTAACACGCACTACAATTCACACAGTGAATTGTTTAATCTGCACCAGTTGAATTAGACAGATAACTTTCTCAACAGAAACGTTAGACCTGCTTCATCTTCAATGTGTGCACTCATAAGAACACACAAATATATCAGTTATATTGTGCTTACCAAGGCATATTTGCAACTATGGATGGAAAGTCATGGATCCAGTGTTGGCTACTTTCCCAAATCCCTGAAGTACATTCCTGACATGCGAAGCTCTTTGCTGGGAGCTTTAAAGAAGAAAATTATTTCACTGAAATTTTTTAAAATAGTTAATGGGAGTTGCTAGTTCACCAGTCCAATTTATCTAATCAATTCTGCCTCCTTTAATGACATCGATTCTATCGACTTTAGATTTCTGATTCAGGTACCATCCAAACATGCCTTAAAATACAGGTCTAGTATGCAACATGTGATTCAGAACGAAGGTAGGCTTTAGTTAATTGGATCTGTTTTCAGAATAGTTGTCTAAATTTGAGATAATTTTACTGCTGTTCTAAACCTGCTTCAGAATTTTCAAATTGACAATCCTATTAAGCAGAGAAGTCACAATGCTCATATAACCACCTTTTGAAGCCACTCTGAATCTCTTCTTGAAATGTGGCAGTATTGACGTTAATGCCGTGAGGAGATCGCAAGCAATCGCTCAAAATGCTGACAACTTGTCCATCAAGCTGCATCACTTTGAGTTCAAATGCCTTAATGATGAGGTAGAGCAGCCACAGTGAAGAAAAGGAAGACAATCCTGTATTCGGATCCCATTAACTCATGGAACACCCTGCCCCATGTGCCCAAAGACCTGCAGGTCGAGCAGATAGTGAATTCAATAAGAATCTGGAATTCAAAGTCCAATGATGGCTGTAAGACCATTGTAGATTGTTGTTAAAACCCCATCTGGTTCACTAATATCCTTAAGGGAAGGAAATTGGCCATCCTTACTTGGTCTGGTGTACATATGACTCCAGACTCTCAGCAATGTGGTTGATTCTCAATTGTCCTCTGAAATGGCCCAGCAAGCCACTCAATTCAAGGGCAATCAGGAATTGGAAATAAATGCTGCCCAGCTAGTGATGACCACATCCCATGGGTGAATTAAAAACAAAAATCAGCCTGTTCAGTCACTTCAAGACCCATGGTGCAGAAACCCATGACCCTAGGTACAGACCATCCTCAAATCAAGGGACAGCCAACACAACAGCCACTTTTTGTCATGCAGCAGTTGGGAACAGTAAAGTTATTGCTGTTACGTTGTCTGTGGTTGGGGAGTGCAGAGATCAGTCGCATTCAAATGTCCACATAAGGATTTATGAAAACTGCAGGAGGTTTATTTTAGGTGTGTATTGTACAGGCTCCAATCCCCAACTGCCAGCAGGCTGTGGAGGGCCCGATCATGTCACGGAGAGATCACATGACTTGAACAGGACACGCCAAACATAGTAATTCATGAATACGTAACACTTCCCCGCCCCCCACCCCCCCCAGATCAATCGCAGAATTGTCTATACATGGCATCACCAATCTGGATACACATTAGGCTCTGCCATCATACTAAATGCAACACAATTAATAGAAGAGGCAAGGAGGCTGGCGAGCGTTACTGGTTGTATCTTTCACTTAGGGACGTTGCTAGATATTTCTTTCCGTGGAGAGGTCATGGTATCATTCCTAATAGGGAAATTGGCAGTGGCAATAAGACCACTAGTCCTTTCAGGTTTGCCTGTCACTAGTAGGTCCAATGTCAGGAACTAGAGAGGGAGTTTTGTCTCAAGGTCATTCTGATAAGATCCTACGGGCACCAGCAACTGGTCAGGATGGCGTCCCCAAACCAGTTCCTCCTCAGTTTGGACTGTGAACAGTGTGGTACCAGTTTGAGCAAAGACAATTGCAGGTACCCACTCCTCCTGCGTAATATAGCTATGTGCAAACACTCACTTCTCTTGGTGAAACAAGCATCTTTTAGCATTCGCTTGTGTTCTGGCTACTTGTGACTGTTGATTTCACTCCACTGCCACTGCCGTCTCTTGGGGTATTAACCGTATCTGTGTGGTTGCATGTGTTGTACTCCTGTAAGATGCCTAAAAATATTGAGATGTCAGGTTAACAACCCTTGGTTGTTAACTTTCAGTGCATGTTTCAGGGATCGCACAAATTGTTCAGCAAACCTGTTAGTCGCTGGGTGATAAGACACTGATTTGATATGTTGTATACCACTCCCATTGAGGTAATCTTCAAATTCTTGCAACAGAAACTGTGGCCCATTGTCACTGACCATTTGTTCTGGCTTGCCAAACCTTGCGACAATCTCCAGTTTCTCAGTGGCTTTCTCAGTGTTGGTGGATTTCATTACAACTACTTTGGGCCACTTAGACTGTGCATCGACTATGACCAGCATATACCCCTATACTGGACCGGTGAAATCAATATGTCACCATTGTCATGGCATTTTAGGTCATTCCCATGTGTAAAGGGGTGACGATGGTGGTGAGTTCCTCTCCTGAGCATACGTTAGGCATCGTCTCATTTTTTCTTCCATTTGGGCATCCAGTCCTGGCCACCAAAATGCCCTGAATAGAAAACAATTGCCCTGTCATTGTTGAGAGAGTCAGAAGTTAACGTCCTGAAGTTAGTGTTAAAACAAAATCCTGTATTTTCCTTTTTAAGAACCAACTGTAAGAAATAGCTAAACCGGAGTGCTCCTTTTTCCATTGCGGATTTGCACAATAAAGTGGCTCCAAAGTACCTATTTAGAACAAAAGCCAGGGGGTGGTTCTCCCAGCCCGTTGAGCTGCTCTAGCAGTGCAGCAGGCCAGGAGGCATCAACAGAGGCCATTTCATGATTTCCCCGTTGGACGCCACGGCCTCTGGGTATCTCTGGGGACAGCACTGTGCCAGAAATTGGCACGGAGTTGATTGAAGTATTTAAATCCTATTAGCTGGCTCTGGACTGAAGTCTCCGATGGGAATATGGGATCAGGTTGGATAGCTCTTTTTCAGCTGAAATGGCCACAATGGGCGGAATGGGCTCTTCCTGCGCTGTAGATTTGCCATGTTTCTGTGCAAAAACACCCAGCTCAATTACAATATACCTTAACTTTACAATGATTATAGAAACAAACTGCCTCAGGTAGACATGGAATCTCCTGTTTCAAACTCACATTATCGAGAGAAGTAAGAAAATAGGTCAGTCGACATTTCTGGCTCTTATTCGTCAACGAGTCTCGAATAAATTTTAGCATCTATTCACTTTCTATTCCATTTCTTTCTTTTCGTCTCTTGGCCAAGTCTCTGATACTTTTAATAAAAAAAATACACCGCATCTGCTGAACACAGCTATAATTATGAGACAAACTCAATTATAAGAATGTGGCTTGCTGATGTTAAAGCTTGTATCCAACATTAGGCAGTGCCATTTTTGAAAACAGCTGATTAAAGAAAGGTGTTGCTCTTTATGCTCAGTGCAAAGCAATCTGGTTTCCAAGGTGAATTAGCCAAGTCTCATTTAAATGCAGCGACTCAATCGGCTGAAGCATAAAGATCAAATCTCTCTTTTAAACCTTCATCTAAGGCAAGCTATTGGTCCAGATAGCACCGGAGCTCAGAATCTTAAAGCTCGACTGACGAACTAGCTAATCCACTCGTTTACCTATTTCGGTCAGAGCTAAGTGAAAAAATACACTTATCTCCGAGTGTCAAAGTCAAACTAGTGTCAGTGCCCCGTAACAAATGAATCAAATATCAGAAGACATAGCAATGAGACACTGACCGAGAGTTTTTGCTCAATTGCATGGTTTCGTTTTGGCACCTTTTGGGCGCACATTGAAAAATCTTTATCACAAATTAGATCAAACACAAATCAAATTTCTGTGAACCAGTGGGCTAGTTTAAAAAAAACATTGTGCAGCCTCACCCGGAGGACTGACCAAGCTGCCTGACTGAATTAATTACCATTGGAAGCTCTCAATTTATTTTGCTCATTTGCAGGCCTTTGATGAGCCTCCAAAAAAAAAATTGTCAGCCTTTTGGCTAAGATCAAGTGCAGTATCGACATGCTGCGCTTGGTTGAAGTCATTGGTTACATTTTAGCTCCATTCGAAGCAATTTTTAAAAGCGGCATCTCGGCCTTTTGGCTAAGATGCAAATGAGACCAAGCCTTGGAGGAGGAGCTATACCTACTCCAATCAGCTTGGAATCACGTAGCTCAAGCCCAAGACAGGAGATGAGAGCCCTGTCTTGTCAACTTGGATCGGGAATGTCTCAACTTGTTGAGACTCTGAATTGGACTTGATTGGATTGAATTGGAATAAAAACAAAAAAAAAATCTGACTGTTTTGAGCAAAAGGCCTCACTAATAGTTTGGCATTTTGGGCGGCATAGTGACAGAGTGGTTAGCACAGCTGCCTCACAGCACCTGGGATCCGGGTTCGATTCTGGCCTTGGATGACTGTGTGGAGTTTGCATGCTCTCCCCGTGTCTGCGTGGGTTTCTTCCGGGTGTTCCAGTTTCCTCCCTCACTCCAAAGATGTGCAGGTTAGGTGGATTAGCCATACCAAATTACCCCTTAGTGGCACACAATGTGTAGGTTACATTGATTAGCCACGGTCAATGTGTGACAGGGCAGGGCAGGGGAATGGGCCTGGATAAGATACTCTATCAGAGAGTCGGTGCAGACTTGATGGGCTGAATGGCCTCCTTCTGCACTGTAGGGATTCTATGGCCTTATTTTAAAAATTATTATATATATATGTTTTTCATTTACTAAGAAACTCATTCCAGTACCCCATATAATGAGGAAATAGCTAATTTTTTTTTAAGAGTCATTTTCAGTGATTTAAAATCAGGAGCTGAATTTTACAGCCTCGCAAGTATGGATTGGTAATCTGTAACACTGGGTATCATGACATGGGCGCCATTGCCGGCACACACTCACCAACATCTGCCATAATTTTACCAGCAGCATGGGAGGTATCAGGGGACTTGTCCACCCTTGGGCCAATTGAAGCCCATAAGTGGCCAATTAATGGTGTTCTCCCACCATCACTGGTATTTGTTCCATGGTAGGAGAGGTAAATGCCAAATGTGCAGCCTGGTAGCTGAGGCTAGTGGTCATCAAGTGGTGGGGTGGGGGTTGAGGGTACCTCCTTTATCGGTCTCCTGTGTCCATTTGCCCTCCCCAAGATATTCCTCTCCTCTACCTGTCCATCTTTCGCCCCATTCCATAGCCTTCCAGCCTAGACCCTGGATTGAGCTCAAAGTCCAGCTCCATTGTGGAGTAGTCTTCCGGACTGCCTGTAGTTCCAACAGTGGCCACTGTTCCCACTGGCATTGCTGGGCAAATGTCTATAGCTCTCAGAAGCAGGACTTTCCTGCCTCGAGTCAATTGGAGACCTGACAGCTGTTAAATGGCAGAGTTGGGCTCTCCCCAAATTTTTACAAAGTGGTGGACAACTCAGACCCCATGTAAAATCCTGCCTCAAGATACTTAGTGGAGGTTAATTTGCAATGTGATCAAAAATATTTAATTTTTTTGTGATAAACCCATTTTTCAACAGAGTTAATCAAATTGCACCAAGTTACCACTTTTAAATATAAGGAGGAGATAACAATTTTAAAATAAAATGTGTCTCTGCACTGGTCCATGGCATTGCGTGAATTTGGACAGAGACTCAAGAATCAAAACAGGGGTTTGAATTTTTGCAGTGTTGGAAGGGCTCAGCCATAATGGTAGTGGAACTCTGAATCCTCAAATCCCCACCCATCTCCAACAGATGCTATTTTTGCCGGCTGGGGGATGGGAGGGATTGGGGAAGCAGGCTGAACATGACAGACATAAATGGGAAGCCTGAGCCCACCAGGGCCACTTGAACTCAGTACTGAGTTCAGACAGAGCCCATTTTCTCTAGAGTGAGGAATGTTTCCTAAAGTGTGTGAATTACGACTGGTAAGAAAGACGTGAATGTGTGTATAAAAGGTAGATACAAGTTCTGTGGAACTCTCAGGCAGTCAAGTTATTTAAATCCAACTCTCCTTAAATCAATTGTGATAACCTGCATGTTATGACTTGGGCTGCTTTCCAAGACTTGTTTCCAATGCGCTTTCCATCACAAATGAAATCTCCTATGAATAGAAATATGCAGATAGAAATTTTTCACACAAAGCCTTCAAAAGTGAATAGGAAACATTGTTAGTGTACAACTTAAATGCAGATGATCACATTCGGAGATCTTTTTGACTGCTTGAGAATTTTCAGGGAGAATATCTTGCGGTGATAAGGTGTTATTCATATTGAGATGTGAGCAAGTTAAATTCCACTCAGTAATTGTTAAATCCACAGTATGGAGCATCTAGAGATGCAGAGTAGGGTGATGCGTGTGGACCTTTTGGCACATTTCTCCTTTAATTCCCAACAGATGGCCAAGGAAATGACGAAATAACTTACAATTACACAGCACCTTTCCAGGCCTCAGCAGGCTTCCACCTTCTTCCATCAGGAAGAAGATACAAAAGCCTGAAGTCACGTACCAACCAACTCTAGAACAGTTTCTTCCCTGCTGCCGTCAGACTTTTGAATGGACTTGCTTCACATTGAGTTGATCCTTCTCTACACCCTCGCTATGACTGTAACACCACATTCTGCACCCCCTCCTTTCCTTCTCCAAGAAAGGTATGCTTTGTCTGTATAGCACGCAAGAAACAATACTTTTCACTGTATACTAATACATGCGACAATAATAAATCAAATCAAAACATTCATGGCTATTTCTGTAATTCTGAGCAATAGTCAGTGTTGTAATGCAAAACATTTGTTTTGTCAATTTGTGCTCAGGACAGCCTGTTCTTCTTGTTCTTCTAAGAGTCAATCACATTGCTGTGGGTCCGGAGTCACACATACTCCGGACTGGGTAAGGATGGCCAATTTCCTTCCCTAAAGGACATTAATTTTTACAACAGTTGATGATTGTTTCATGGCCATCATTACTGGTGGGATTTGAACCCATGTCTGCAGAGTATTAACCTGGTCCTCTGGATTGCTAGTCCAGAGATGTTATCACAGTGCCACTGTCTTCATCTAAAAGAGGTTGTGTGGTCTTCAGAAACATGCAGATGGATTAGGGCCTGGACCTTTGAAGTTCCAGACAGAAAATTTTGAAGTGATTTTTTTGACAGAGTGGACTGCTGGAGGTAGAATCCTCTGAAATTGGTAATCCTACCTCCTATGGAGGATTTCACCTTCTTTCCTAACTGGTCAATTGGCTAACTTCCAGGCAGTGCTGCAGAGGATTAGAGGCCAAGGCTTGCACTTCCTTTTCAGCTTCCACAGAATCACAATTGCAAACTTTTTCAGTCAATGCTCTCTTACATTAGTAGAAAAGTTATTAAAAAATTGGTGATGCAAAATTATGGGCACGATGTTTGGGGATGATGGGGTTTCCTGTCCTACCACCCAAAGATTTGGCAGGATGCTGGCTGCCCCAATTTAACATTCAGTGGCACATTGTTTAGCACTGCTGTCTCACAGCGCCAGAGGCACGGGTTCAATTCCAGCCCTGGGTGACTACCTGTGTGGAGTTTGCACGCTCTCCCCATGTCTGGGCAGGTTTACTCTGTGTGCTCTGGTTTTCTCCCATAGTTCAAAGATGTGCAGGTTAAGTGGATTGTCTGTGTTAAATTGCCCCTCAGGGTCCAAAAATGTGTAGGTTAGGTGAATTAGCCATGGTAAATGTGCAAGGTTATGGGGTAGGATAGATTGGAGGGCCTGGGTGGAATACTTTTTTGAAGAGTCAGTACAGACATGATGGGCTAAATGGCCTCTTTCTGCACTGTAGGGATTCTGTGGTTAATTGGCTATGGGAGAGACTTCCACCCCTATCTTGGGAGAAAGCCCAGCCTTAGAGAGCTGCTGGTCAATTGAATGGCAGGCAGCTCTGTAATCACAGACTTTAAGCAGTGGCTCCTGCTGGGACTACAGCCATTCCCTGAAGGGGAGCGAATGGCCTTCAAACCCATCGGCGGGGGACTGTAATATGTCACTCTATGTTTAAATGACAGACCACGACTCTCTTATTGCCAGGAAGAGCCTTGTAACAATCTGTGTAAATGCTAAAGCTGGGGTATGGGGTAAAGTGAAAATAAGTTGGCTTTATTCTGCACTAAAGGGAAAACGGAATGGTAAATAGAGCTGAATAATTCTCATGCAGACTATCTAGTGGTGCTGCATAGCTGCACAGGCAATCTTCAGTCCTATTTGTGGAGCTAATGTCGAATGCAATTGGTGCTGACAACAGAAGAGAAATAATTGTGAAGAGACAGCAAGGTGACATTGTGTAGGGCGTAGGAAGGGTTCATATGGCATGCTCTTTGAGGTCACATGTCTGGAAAGTTTCCCATGTAGGATTTGCTGGCTTCACAGCATTATCTATCGTGCGTGAAGAAGGAAACGTCTCATATGCACACTGATTTAATGATGCAGCATCTCCAAATGACTGTTGTCAATCAAACAGTAACCTAGGTTGAAGGCAACAATATCCAGGGCCCTGCTGTAGTTTTGGAAGGGTTTTATGAAGGCTTTTGTGAGCAATGATGCACATGTCACAGAATATAAAGTAGCAGCTCATTTGATCGAAGTGTTCCTGATGCAAAATCCATTGAGAACAGCGAACAAAAACCTCATACTCCAGCCATGTAAATTCTTTTCAAGCATCTAGAGAACCAAGGTTAGATCATTAGCCCAGGCAGAATGATACATTATATTGAACAATCTCTTGACACTATTAATGGAGTGCCCAACCTGAATAAAGCTGTTTGATCTGCTTGATTATTTTAGGAATAGTCTCCAGGTGCATATCAAGCAAGTACCATTGGAAAAATGTGACGATAATTTAAAAGAAAAATCAGTCAATACTTAGGAGCAGAGCTTGTGATCTTTCCCTTTCTTGGGAATAAAAGCTATTGACATCTGTTTTCCAAGACACCAGAATAGTTATAGTGTTATTTAGATTCTCAACCAGATTCACCAGAGCAGGGGCCACCTCTGATAGAAGTTTTTCCTTAAAATTCACCATGATTTCTTCTGGATAACAAACTGCCTCTAGAGTCATCCCTGGCAGATTTTTTTTAATGAAAGCAATTGATTTCTTCACTACAAAAGAAGTGTCCATTTCCTTCAATGTGAACTGGTAATATCTCAAAAGAATGAAGATTTTAATCGTGACAAACTTTCTGCTATGCTATATCACTAAAATCACTGACCTTTTTCTTGGTTTTCCCGTAACAGTTCAAAAGCCAAGTTTGGGAGGGAGAATTTTATCTCCCTTGATGCCTTTAGGTTCAGTAGTACATAAACTTGTTGGATTCAGCTGGGTGCTTGCGATGTCTCCACAACGAACATTTCAGCAGCCTATTCTCTATTATCACACAAGCAAAGACGTTGCACACATCTCACCATCTGGACTAATCTAGAACCTTGGCGCTCTATCTTCAAGCAACCCTTTGTAATCTAGGATTCTGCATTTCAGTTTGTAGATTTGTTTCATAGGATATTTTCTCACCCTTCAGCCTCCACGGACCACAATATGATTGAAGCAAGTATTTATTCGGCAACGTGGCTTATTATTTTTATAAATATAAAAATATTCTTATGTTATAATTTGAAGTTAAGTGTAGCATCTAACCTTGAAATCTGATCACTCCTGAAAATAGGAATGTGGTGGGTAGGCGTTCTGAATCACCCTGCTGTTTCCCTGGTGCCAATCTATATGGAGAATTGATGCTTGGGGACTTTTTCATGTTGAGGCCGACCAAAGATTTTTTTATATATTGTAGATCTGTGACAAGCTCATATTCATGGATGAATTAATGGGTAGAAAATGTCACGGCAGAAATGTAGCTTGAGATTGAAAACAAAGAGAGAGAAGAAACAAAAAAGACAATGGAAAGCAAAGAAAGGCAGTGGATAATAGAGATACCAAAATATAAATAGAAAAGTTACAGAAAAATAAGGATATTCGATGGTGGGAAAATGGCAAGTAGGTAGAGGAATGCATTGCAAAGTGCACAATTTTATTGATTTGCATATATTCAGGTTTCTCTCATTAAATATTTTTATCCCTTTTCCAAGATATATTGGCAATGTTTCAAATACATAAAAATTCATTAAAATATATTTTGCATATAATGACAAAGTTCCAAACAAACCAACTTGCGTTCTATTCCTTAATATTTACACGTGAAATCAAAAGAGCAGCCATAGACTCAATAATGTTCAAAGTTTGATTGGAATTTCATTTTTTAATAAACTCTCTCTCCAAGATATTTGTTTAAGGTGTCATATTGTTCATATTGATTCTGCAGTAAGTCAAACACAATTGGTAAACAATCCATATACTGTAAAATGACAAATTCCTTCCTCTGATTTGGGATAGGTCAGCTTTGCTTAGTAAGCCAATAAATATAATGTTCCCAATGCCCTTGAAATGAGTATGAAAGCATCACACCCAGCACAGCACCATGACTTGAGCTGTAAATATTTTATGTAGGCTATAAAACATTCAGTTCAATATACACAGCTCAGGTTTACATTCTATGTGGGTGCCTTAGTAACAAAGAAATGGTTGACTGGATTCATCATCCAGTAATCCAATTCTCCGGCATCTACTGAAATAAACTAAACTTTTTGTGCAATATATTTATTATCAGCCAGTGGGCAGTGGGGATTATAGGGTTAATTTAATTTCATGGAAAAATCCAAATCTCAGCAATTTCTATTCCTGGGGATGTAATTAAAGTCCTGGTAGAATGGATAGCCGAGTCTCCATTCAATTTATTGATTAGCCATTCTCAGCATTTCATTGCCATCTAAAGCTTAGTAATTGGGAACCATTCTCCATGGTTTCTGAGCACAGACCAGCTTCGCAATGATTAAACATGGTCACAACAGATCAGTCAATGTTTAGTGCTGCGACTAAGGTGGAGGCATTCATACAAAAATGATCTGTCGATGCGTATTATGAAAAACAAATCTCTTAGCAACCTTGTTTTAAGAACTAATCATTTTGGATAAAATAAAAGCTCTACTTTCTAGAGATACCCATTTTACCTCTTTCGCTGATGTGTGTAATATTTTAATTCCACATCCAGAGCTGCCTTTTTTACCTAATACCTTATCAAATATTTTGAGAGATCATCTAGGAGCAAATTTTATTTGAAAATGACACAAATAATGCTATTATTTAAAAAGTAGTCATGAATTTTTAACATCAGGTCTCATGCAGCTATATGACATCTATCACACACATACATTATTCTTCTGTACATGGTACATAATGTCCTAGGTTTATGCAAATGATGCATAAAAGGAATAAGGCAACATTCAAATCACTGTCAATATTACATTTCCATATTGCAATGCAGCAGAAAGTGCTCAATCATTTCAGATTATGTGACATTTCTAATTCTTTTATTGCTGATGTGGTAATATTAAAAGTTCTACCTTACACAGAATTGTTTGATTACTCGACCCATCTGTAAATACTCTATTCAGCCTTTTTGAGGCTTCTATATTGGTTTATAGCAAATGTTTTACAAATAATCATTACTTCTAATACCATAATGTTCAGTCATTCTCAGACATATATGATGTGGTATTGGACCTCAATACACCTGTTTGAAAGGTGCAAAGTGAATGTAACAAGGGCCAATTTTGGGAATCAAACTTCTTGCATGTCTTAATAGAGGCAACATGAACCTAATGCTTGCTTTAGGCCAATCTCCCAAATTACTTTGCAATGAGGTGAGCAGGTAATGGCTAAACAATGATCACTACGGAATGATCAGTTTTAAAACAAAGGTCCAAAACACAGTCTTTTGGACCCAAGAGGGACAGAAGTGCTCCCCTAACGCAACACCATTCATTACTGCCAAACCCCTCGCCCACATCCCCCGCCATCAACATGTGTTTTTTTTTTAAATGCAAGATAGTAAAGGAATTATGACATCCACCATAGAACCACCCATTGACCAGAGCCTGTAACTACATTAGGGTTGTTGGCATAGCAAAAATTATATGGGAAATATTAAAATAGCAATTTAATTGTTGACCCATTAATGTGGCCAAATGTCAGGACAATGAGTAGTGAGGGTGGACACACCATACACAAATCATAATAAGAATCATAATACCACCATAAAGATCATGTAAAGATTAAATTGTTCTCTCTATGAATCCTGGATAGTACGTTGGTGCAGTGCCTTCTTTGAAAGTTAGGCCCACTGCTTTAATTTTTACTTCCACTCAACTAATGAATCATTGTATCATTGGAATGATTACAGCACAGAGGCAATTACCTAGTGCCATTCCCTTGCCTTCTCCCTGGAAACATTTCCTTTTCAGATAATAATCAAATTCTGAAAACCACAATGATTCTGCCTTCACCACACTTTCAGGCAGTGTCCAGGTCCCAACCACTCACTGCGTAAAACAATATGTTCCTCGTGATGCCTTTACTTCTTTTACCAATTGTCATAAATCTGTGCCTTTTGGTCCCCAATCCTTTGATTAATAGGAAAGGTTTCTCTCTTTCTACTCTGTCTAGTCTCCTCATGATTTTTCTAATGTATTGTGCCCAGAACTGGTTACAATGTTCCAGCTGAGAACAAATCAATGGTATGTCATGATACAAATTTATCATAACTTCCTTTCTATTGCATCAATGCTCCAATTAATAAAACACAGGGCCAGCATTCCTCCCACACTCTCTTCCCTCAATATCCTTGGATGAATCTCATTCAATCCTGGTGCGTAATCAGATTTAAACACTGCCAGCCTACCCAATTTTAAACTAACCAAATGTTTGCTCCATCTCCTCGTTCAATGCAGTTCACAATTATGTAATGTGCAGAAATCAAAACATGGAACCTATTGGTGTGACAGTCCTTGAAAAGATTGTTGTTGGCTTGAAAAGAATGGATTTGAACAGGCCATTATGCAACCAAACATATTTGACGTAGTTGGCTCAGTTAGTGAAGTGATTGAGTAATTGAATTCCAAGAAAAAGGCCGTGAATCCAGGTCTTGAGGCTATCTGTGCCTCTTTTTTTAATTAATTGTGAGACATGGACATCACTGGCAGGCCAACATTTATTGTCCATCTCTAGTTGCCCGAAGGCAGTTCAGAGTCAACCACATTGCTGTGGCTCTGGAGTCACATGTAGGCCAGACCAGGTAAGGACGGCAGATTCCCTTCCCTAAAGGACATGAATGAACCAGATGGGTTTTTCTGACAATTTATATATAAACAGGTGGAAGTCTGAGATCCCACAAATATGAAGCTGCCCATCTTAAATCTATGGGCATATTCCATATCTTATAATTCACGCCAAATACTTACACTGGTTGCATTTCAATAACTACTAAAAAATAGAGATTAACTCAAACTAAACTAGGAGAACAGATTAAAGCTTGTGGATCAGGGAATACAATATTACTTATTGAAGAACTGTAGATTTGAAAAAGGATGACTATATGAACAATCAAAACAAACAGAACACATATTAAGAGATGCTAAGGAGCTGAGCATCTTGATGCAGGGTCTTACTGTGACCTCCCAGTGAGACTCATTCTCCAGATTTGAAGCAGCAAGATTCAAAAGACACCTCTGTGGATTTAGCTCTTTCTTGTGCTGAATGACTCTTATTAGTCAATTATCCTTGCATCGAATTTTTCTTTAAGCATGTCGGTAATCAGCAAGTTATTTTCAGCTCGCTGATTAATGACATGTAAGAGTAAAAATAACACACAGAGGAATTTTAGTGCCCAGTGTATTTAAAAAAAACTCTGTTCTTTAACCCATTTCCTGCTTCAGGAAGTTTATTTTTAAATGGAATGCCTGTATACAGCAGAATACAGTACATCTTTTCAACCACACAGGTAATAACATTTTAGGGTTAACAATGGCCAGACATGCTTCCATTTTTGCCAGGTAGCAGGGCTTGTATACAATGCACATTCCACTTAAACTAAAAAAAATCTGATATGATTGTCTGGTATTGCATTTTTAACCAGTTGTGATGAACTCAGAATTCAATTTTAGTGCACGGCTAGTTCAAGAATTATAACTGAAGCATGCATTTAGACCTTCACTAAATAACTGATTCTCCAACCAATCATAATAGTGTACGTTAATGTAATAATAGATATTATACTTGCTCTGATTTGTACAAGTAGAGAACTGTTCCACTCATCAATTCTTCATCAATCTCACTAATCAGTCTGGATGTATGGTACTATTAGCAGTTTCCATTTACAGATACTGCAAGACAGCCCTTTTTCTCAATTATACAAAAGCATCTGTCTGAGTGTCTGGAGGACAAGATCAATGGTTTTGCAAAACTGAGGGAAAATATCATTGACCCTCTTGTCACAGCAACTCTGAATTGAAGTGCTCGTTCCTATTTCAGATCCCTAAACTGACTTGGGAAATTATGAAAGAAATTAAACAAAAAGGGAAAAAAAAATCTTGTCTTCATTAATTTTAACCTTAAGAATTGACATGACAAAAAAAAGGGAATAATAATGAACGCAGACTTTGTAGTACATGTGCCAAATAGAACTAAGTATTTGGCACTGTAAGCACATGATGATACCAGTTTCAGCTCAGTTATTAATAATTATTGCTACCAATGATGACAGTGACATCTTAAACATAAAAAAAAGTAAACCCCAACATTCAGACTAACGAATTAATTTTCAATCCAGGGTTGAGGATCCAAAAGCTGGAACTTTTCCCGAGTCCTGCATTACATTAGCGTTAGTGACACAATGTGATTTTTAAGATATGGCTGGTTGCCTCGGGGGTGAGTTCAGCACCCATTTAGAACTGCCCCCCAGACTTGTCCAGAGTGGCCTGGAGGGGGGGTCCAGTAACCAATGGTCTTTGAAAAGGTGAATGGCTTCCATGATAGAGTCATAGAGTTGGAGATATACAGCACGAAAACAGATCCAATGGCCAGAATTTTACCATCTTGCCACCACGGGAATCGGAGTGGGCAAGGGGCGAAGCAGGGAAAGGTCTGTTAACCTCGAGCGGGAATTTACGGTTTCGGGGCCCTAAAATCTTGCCCTTTGGCCCAACTTGTCCACGCTGACCAGTTTTCCTAAACTGAACTAGTCCTACTTGCCTGCATTTGGCCCACATCCCTCTAAACATTCCCTATCCATGTACCTGTCCAAATGTCTTTCAAAATGTTGTAATTATGATTGGGTTTGTCAAGATGATGTTAAAGAACAGCAGTGGCTCGGGCAGGCGTCTATGGGTAGCTCCAAGGTTCTGCGATGGCTCTCGAGGTGTTAACTACCCACCCCCTCCCCAGGGCAGCTGCGGAGAGGTGAAAGATATTGGCCGGGATTTTCTGCTCCTGATTGTGAAGGGTTCCTGACTGGTGAGAGACAAATTTTACGAGAAGACCAAAACCGGTTTTCCAATGATGTAATATGAAGAGGTGATTGTGCACTTCAGCTATCAATGGATTGGCTGAATGTCATTAGCATAAATCAACATCTCATTATGATGCTTACTCGCCAGGCTTGTCCCCCGTGCTACATTAAGAATCCACGTCGGCGTGCAATTAGAACGGCGTGTTACACAACAGGATTTAAACAGTGTGCAGCTGGCGACCTGCACTTTGCTCATTGACCCCAAGGTCAGTTCATTGACTTTGTATCAGTGACAGGCTTCGCAGGCTGCACCACGGTGCTTTCTGTGAGCAGATCACAGTAAGGCAGCAGCAGGGGGTGGCTCGTGCTGCAGGGCAGGGGCTCCACTGAGGGCAATGAGTGGGAAAGGTTGCACTCAGGCACATAACGGGGGGCGAGAGGCAGAAGAGCCACCAAACTGAAATGGTTGTTTCAAAATGAGGTCAGAGGCACAGCTGCGACGTTAGCAACTGTTCCCTGGAAATGCAGGGAATCTGGAAAGGGAATCAACACTGATCCCACAAACTGGCAATGGACGTTTTCCTAGTTTTAACTCCTTGTACACAGTTCTCAAATTCCCCACAATACTGTGGAACTGCAGAGCTTTTTGCTGCCTGCATTATTACTCATAGGCAGGAGAGAAAAAAGGAGGATTGCGACGGAGGTGCTAAACTGTGGAGCAATGGCCAAGGGGCAGCAGGACCTCCTCTGGATACAGAGGATGAACCTCAGAAAGATGTAATTCATAGACGCCTTGTTAGACCCAGGTTGAATGGGCATTGCACATGTTATCTGCAGATGAGAGAGATCCAGTGTCACCAACACCATCCTTCACACGTCAAGGGATCTGGGGAATCACATTTGCCACTGTCTAGAGGATTTAGTGCCGCAGAGACTTGGAGGGTATCCATTGCCAGTGGCTGTGAAATTAACCACTGTGCTCAAGTTCTACACCAATGGTGCCTTCCAGGGCTCCAATGGGGAATTCTGCAGCAACTCCCAAATGTCCAGCCATAAATGTATCCGGAAGGTCATAGGCGCCATATGTGCAAAGGTTCACAATTTTCTCAACATTGACTTAGTCCAAGCAAGCCAGGATGCAACAGCACTGGGCTTTGCCAAGATTTCTGAAATCCTACATGCGCGGGGGTGTTGACTGCATTCATGCATCTATAAATGCTCCCTAGCAACAGGCAGTTCAGTAGGTCATTCAGAAAGGCTACTACTCACTGGCATGCAACCACAAGAAACTTATCATGCAGGCACCCAGTAAGTGTCTGCGACTCTCAAATCCTGAGTAGCTCTCAGATCACTGACACCTATGAGGGACTACAAAGGATGCAGGGTTGGCTCTTCTGGGACCAAGATTACGCACAAAAGACATGGCTGAAGCTGCCAGTGCAGTGGCCTCAGACTTGTGCTGAGAGAAGATTATGAGGATTTTCCTGCGGCATTAGGATCCTGAGGTTGTGATTCCAATGCCTGGACTGATTTGGCAGAGCAGCCTAGTACAACCCTCAGAGGATCTCATGCATTATTGTGGCTTGTTTTGCGCTACACAATATGGCCCTGCAAAAGGGGGAGGACTTGACAGATGATGAGGAGCTGCACATCTTCTCCAATATGAAGGACCTTGAAGGTGATGAGGTCAAGGAGGCTGAAGATGCAGGCAAAGGGGAGGCAAGTGGAGTGTGATGGAATACCCTCCACTTGCCTGGGTGAGTGCAGCCCTAACAACACAGAAGAAGCTTGACACCATCCAAAACAAAGCAGCTTGCTTGACTGATATCTCTTCCACAGTCATTCTGTCCCTCCACTAACAACAGTGCAGCACTGTGTACCATCTACAAGATGCACTGCAGGAACTCATTAAGTCTCCTTAGGCAACACCTTCCAAACCCATGACTGTTATCATCTAGAAGGACAAAGGCAGCAGAAACCTGGGAACATTACCACCCACAGATCACCTTCCAAATCACTCACCATCCTGATTTGGAAATATGCTACTCTGTCTTCACTGTCACTGGGTCAAACTCCTGCAACTCCCTCCTTAATAGCAGAGATGGTGGATCTGCACCTCATGGGGATGAGAAAAACATCAGCCATGATTGAATGGCCGAGCAGACTCAGTAGGCCAAGTGGCCTAATTCTGCTCCTCTGTCTCATGGGGGAGGCACAATGGCACCTCAGTGCCAGGGACTCGGGTTCAGTTCCATGCCAGCTCTTCTAAATTAAATTTTTTACATTGTGAGGAACAAAACTTTTTAGTACTAATGAAGTAGAATATGATTGACTGTTTTAGCCAACATATTCTTGTTTGAAATACACTATAAAAGCATTTTTTAATTGAAAAATTGCAGGTAGGTAAGCAACAGTCAGCATTTGATGAGTTAAATCAGATTTTCTTCAATATTGCCTCAGTATGCTAAACTGTATTACCTTTAAAACTATGTAAGGTTTGATACATTTTGTGTGTGTGACTTAATATATGCAGGTAGGAATAAATTAACAAGAAGTGTAATTTTTGATTCTCCCAGTTGCTGAATGTCAAGGCACTGAAGATCTGAGGTTAATGGGACCGTTGCTACAACCTAATGCATTATCCTGGTTATGTTTAGCTCAAGGTAAGGCCATTGGTCCATTTAACATACTCATCCAACCATTAGTTTTCCTTACCGTGATGTGGCAATGAATGTGACATCACCACCTCATCATTTGCAAAACTCATAATTACACATCCCAACATTTCATTTGGCTTCTACACTGCCCCCTGAGACATGATCCACCTTCTTACTTCATGAGTTTCCATGTGGAATGGGTAGGTGTGCCTTACAAATAGGTTTGGTGCATGGCACACGTCATCCTGAAATCTTGGTGGAGAACACACACTAATTCACTCCTACTTAGAAAGAATTTGAGTCAACTTTAGTCGGAGTTGAGATAACTCATCTGACCTTGATCTTGCAGATGATCACTCCTGCTTCATCAATGTCTTCAACATTCCAATATATTTAACGTTAAAGTTTATTTATTAGTCACAAGTAGCTTACATTAACGCTGCAAAGAAGTTACTGTGAAAGTCCCCCAGTTGCCACACTCAGGCGCCAGGTCAGGTGCACTGGAGGAGAATTAAGCATGGCCAATGTGCCTAACCAGCATGTCTTTCGGTAAATAATGGTTAAGCCTGTAATAGAACTTTTGCATTTATACGAGATAACATTTTGAGGAAGTAATACTGTCTAAAAGATAATTTTACACGTGCGGGAGCTGCTATGTAAATCTTGACTGCTGGCATCCTGTGTAGATGATACAGGCTTAAACCAAGGATGAACTGTATCAGTGCTTGTTTTCTAATGATCTGTCTTCACCAGTGACGAACCACCAAAATGATATTGTTGTGGACAAATTGTCTTTCATGTTGTTTTCTGGTATTGTTTAGGATGGACTCTTGTATAGAACTAATGAATTTTGAATACATAACAAATAGCAAAAAGGACTTGTATTGAAAAATGGAATATGTTAAAAAAAATTCAACTTCTCTAAAAGACTGTGAAGCATTAAGTAAAATCCATGCCAAATTAATAATCTAAGCACAAATAGACATGTACAATCAAATTACAAACAACTACGGCCCGGTGGTTAGCACTGCTGCCTCACAGCACCAGGGATCTGGGTTCAATTCCAGCCTTGGGTGACTATATGTGTGGAGTTTGCACGTTCTCCCAGTATCTGCATGGATGCTCCAATTCCCTCCCACAATCCAAAGATGTGCAGGTTAGGTAGATTAGCCATGTTAAATGCATGAGGTTACAGGGATAAGGTGGAGGAGAGAGCATGAGTGGGAGCACGGGAGAGCATTCGGAAAGTCAGTGCAGACTCAATGGGCTGAATGGCCTTTTTCTGCATTTTCTGGCTTTAATGGTACAATCACAGGAGATTTTTGCCAGTACTGGTGTATTTGATTGCAATAAGAACAGCTATGGTTTAAGCTATTGCAAATGTGCTGTCCTTTTCTATGAGCTAACAAATGTATTCAACTTTCATTGCTATGCTCGACAACTGCTTCAACCAAATTTTCCCCACCCATCCCCCATCCCTCCCCAAAGTCAGCACATTTAGAATTTGCACAATAGTTTTCAGAAGGAGCTTTGAATGTGAAAATGTGCCAAGGTTTAATTTAGTCACACTGTATAACACTGTCAGTCATGTGGGCCTTGCAAACTCTTCCTTTTCCATTTAGAATATATCAACATTATTCACAGGTTGGCCAAGCATGGCAAGTTAGCCCAGAGGGGTTGGCAAAGCTGCTTCAAAACCTAACTTCAAAATGATAATCTGTCAGTCTCTTAGATAATGTACTGAAGGAAACATCCCTTTCACATTCCATAACTAGGTGGAAATGATCTATATTTAGCTGCCTTCCTATGATTTTTTTTCTTCCATGCTTAGTGCAATTATCTGGTTACTTTTATTTTCATTAATAATGAAATTCATTAAATAAATTATAGACTACAGCAAGTACACTTCTTTAAAAAAAATACAAAAGGGGTGTTCATTGGAGCAGCTTCAACAGATAATTCCTTTAAAAATTTGTATCATGCAATGGCCTTTGTCGAAACATTCAAGTAAAATCAACCAATGTCACAGGCAATTCTTCCACTGTATTATGCCTCTACTCCATTATCTAAAAATAATCCCTCTACTTATCTGACACACTGCATTTGGATCCCTTTCACATACTAATTTTTTTGCTAAATAATACAAAATGTTGCATAATCCCAAAGTAAATTGATTTACAACTTTGAATGGGCTACATTAGGCAGTGTACATGAAACACGATCCATCATTAGTCACCCTACATAACTGCTCATAATATGCACAGACTTCGTTTTCATTTCAAGTTGCAAGAACGTACACATAAGGCTGTAGTCCATGGTTTGGAGGAAGTGACAAACTCTAGAGGAGCTTATGAAACAGGAATTACACTTAAAACAATTTGTGCATTGATATAGATTTGAGAGAAATGTAAGGACTGTTGTCTTTTGTTAAATGAAGCTTACTAGTCTAATTCAAAGGGCACACAAGTATTTTGTTTAGACAGCTCTGTACATTCACTATTCCATGCTTTTTCATATGAACAATACCATCTTCTATTTTAAAAGACAGAACTGATGATGAAACCTTAAGTAACACAAACGATCGTTAGCTCAAATCATATTAAATCCTTAAAGAATGTACAAGCGATTATGTGAATGTACTAAAATTTAGCTTGCATCTATAAACTGGAATTTTAAAACAAGCGCCTGCATTTCTCTCTTTGGAAGCAGTAAAACAGTGATTATACTGTTTTTACATCTCAATTATTTTAAGCAATGTTAAAAATAGGTTCAATTACCATAAAAAAACTCAACTACACATATAGTTCCTCAAATATACACACTTTTAAAATTTATGAATTGTTTGGTTAGCATATTTTCAGAAATTGAAATGGTAGAGAATAAAAGATTATATAGTATAATCTGACTATAATACCCAGAAAAGGTTCGAATCCTGCTGCAGTAGGTGGTGGAGTTTGAATTCAATTAAAAATATTTAGAATTAAGAATGTAATGATGACCATGAAACCATTGTCGATTGTTGGAAAAATCCACGTGGCTCACTAATGCCCTCTAAGGAAGGAAATCCATCGTCCTCACCTGGCCTGGCCTATGTGTGACTCCAGAGCCACAGCAATCCTTTGAACAAGGACAATTAGGGATTGGCAATAAATGCTGGCCAACCAGCAATGCCCATGTCCCATGATTGAATTAAAAAAAAGTAAAAGGGTATTATATAATTTTCTTTAATTGTGTGGGCACAAAATACTTGACAGATCATTAATTAATTTAGCCAAATGATGACCCTACTAAAATACTAGGCAGAATATGCCCATATATTTATTAATATTGAAAATTCCTTTCATCTATGTACATATTAATAAATATATGGGCATATTCTGCCTAGTATTTTAGTAGGGTCATCATTTGGCTAAATTAATTAATGATCTGTCAAGTATTTTGTGCCCACATGATTAAAGAAAATTATATAATACCCTTTTACCTTTTTTTTTAATTCAATCATGGGACATGGGCATTGCTGGTTGGCCAGCATTTATTGCCAACCCCTAATTGTCCTTGTTCAAAGGATTGCTGTGGCTCTGGAGTCATCAATGGGTGGAATTTAGTTGAGGCAACAGGGGGTTGGGGTCAGTGGGCACCCAGCATGGGAGGTCCATCGTGACTTCAGTGCAATCGGGCACTTACCTGGACAGCTTCTGGGTCTTGTGTCAAGTCAAACCCCAGTCAGGCAGAAATCCTACCCCTTGTTGCTCTTGGCCAATCAGAGCCCTGCATTCTCCAGTGCTGGTAGCACCACCAGGAGTGATGTCCGCTGCCGCCCTGGTGCACTCAGGCCTGTGAGAGGGATTGGCCTTGGATGCCAGACAAAGGCAGGATGAATGTCTGGGGGTGGGGGGCAAATACGAAGACAGGAGTATGGCAGCCCCTCCCACCACCCTCCCTACCCCACCCCTCCTGCCTGGATGTCAGGTCCTCTCGATCGGGCACAGAATGAAGGGCCATCGGCTGCAGGCCACTGGAAGGCCGACAAGATTTACTGGACTGCTCGCCAGGGGTGTGGGAGTCCCATGTACATCCCATTCAATCCACAAACCACCATAAAATCCAAGCAGGCATAGGGATAATTGCTCGTGATTCATTAATGAGCTATTAGACAGTTTGCCACCTGCTGGTGGCCCACCCCAGACCCCCCAGTCCTAAATCGGAATAGATTTCCTTACACTGGGAATTGGGAATGGGTGCTCCTACCATCCTCTTGGCAACGCCCACTCCCCCTCGAAATGCCTGATCTGACAGGCTCCATCAAATACTGGCCAATAAATTCCTGACTTCACATTCATAATGGGGTCTGCCTATGCAAATCCATCATCCTGCAATTTTACTGTGCTGTAACTGGAGGCGCTACAGTATAATTAATAACAGGTGGTGGTAATTACAGGTCCTGTGCTTCTTTACCTTATTACAATTTAGAAGTGGCATTAAAAAACTACACTTTTAGTTAGAGAATAGTTGCAGACATTTATTTTGACAATAATAGTGCAGTGATGTGGTCGAAAACAAAATCAAAAGTGATGTTCCTTCAGAATATAACCTAAAGCTAACTTTCCTGGCAAGGTGAATTGGTTGCTTTGAGTTTATGGGATTGAGTAGGATATATTAGGATGGATTGAGAATTGATTAATGGACAGGAGACCGTAAGTAGGAATATCTGAGTCATTTTCAGGGTAGCAAGGTTTAACAAGTGGATTGCCGCAAGGATAAGTACATGAGCCTTTACTATTTACAATCCACATCAATGACTGAGGTGAGGGGACTGGGTCTAACATATCCAAGTTTTGCTGACAATGCAAAGCCAGAAGGAAAAGCAACTGTAAGGAGAATGTGCTAAAAAAAATCTGCAAACAGAAATAGGTATGTCAAGCGAGTGGTAGATGGAGCAACACGTAGGAATATGTGAAATTATCCATTTTGGGAGGAAGAATGGAAAGGTGAAATATTATACAAAGGGCAAGAGATTCATAAATGACGGGATGCAGAGGGATTTTGGTTTTATTGTAACAGAAACATGGAAAATTAACATGCGGGTACCATAAGCAATCAGAAAGGCAAATGGTACATTGGCCTTTATTGCAAGGGGGTTGGAGTGTAATAATAAAGAAATCTTGCTGAAATCACATGGAGCTTTGGTGAAGTCAGGGCTGGAATACTGTGTGACCTCTGTCCTGAAGGAAGGATGTATTTGCCTCAGTGACAGGACAACATAGCAACACCAGATTGAATCCTGTGTTAAGAACATTGTCCTGTGAGGAAAGATTCAGGAGAATGGGGCTATATTTGGTGGACTTGAAGTGATCTCACCGAAATGCATGATATTCTTAGATGGTTTGACAGGATTGATGTTGCGAGATCGATTCCCCTGGCTGGAGAGTTTAGATGTGGAGATGCTGGCATTGGACTGGGGTAAACACAGTAAGAAGTCTCACAACACCAGGTTAAAGTCCAGCAGGTTTATTTGATAGTAAACCACTCGCTTTCGGAGTGCTGGCTGCTCCTTTGTCAGGTGAGACCTGACGAAGGGGCGGCACTCCGAAAGCTAGTGGCTTTTGCTACCAAATAAACCTGTTGGACTTTAACCTGGTGTTGTGAGACTTCTTACTGTGGAGAGTTTAGACCTAGCGAGAATGGCCTCAGGATAAGTGGTATCAAATTCAGATGAGGAGGAGTTTCTTTACTTAGAAGATTGGGAATATTTGGAATTCTCTACCCCAGAGACCTGTGGAAGCTCAATTATTCAGCATATCCAAGACAAAGATTTTTGAGCACTAACAGAATCAAGCAATATGGTGTCAACCAATGGAGTGGCACGGTGGCATAGTGGTTAGCATTGGTGCCTCACAGCACCAGGAACCCAGGTTCACTTCCTGGCTTGGGTCATTATCTGTGTGGAGTTTACGCATTTTCCCTGTCTCTGTGGGTTTCTTCTGGGTACTCCGGTTTTCTCCCACAGTCCAAACATGTGCGGGTTAGGTGGATTGGCCATGCTAAATTAACTCTCAGTGTCAGGGGGACGAGCTAGGGTAAATGCATGGGGTTATGGGGACAGGGCCTGGGTGGGATTGTGGTCAGTGCAGACCAATAGGCCAAATGGCCTCCTTCTACACTGTAGGATTCTATGCCTGTGTCTATGATCTTACCGATCTTGGGGTGGCACAGTTGCATTGCTGCCTCACAGTGCCAGGGACCAAGGTTCGACTCCAGCCTCAGGTGACTGGAGTTTGCATGTTCTCTCCGTGTCTGCGTGGATTTCCTCTGAGTGCTCTCGTTGCCTCCCACAATTCAAAGATGTGCAGGTTAGGTGATAGGCCATCCTAAATTACCGCTTAGTGTCGAAAGATATGCAAGTTAGATGAATTGGCCATGGTGAATGCGTAGGGTTATGGGGACAGAGAGGGGGAAAAAGGCCTGGGTGAGACATTCTGTCAGTGCAGACTTGATGGTCTGAATGGCCTTCTTCTGCATTGTAGGGATCTTATGATTCTATAAACGGCCGAGCAGTTTTGAGGATCCCCTCTTGCTCCATTATTCATGTTCCTAAAAATCACTTAGTCTTACAGGAAGCAGCCTATCTCAGTCCAAGAGAGCAGATTTTCAATTAAGGAGAAAATACATTGCATTTCATCTCAAGAGTAATGTACCTTTTTAAGCCAGATCGCTCCTGCAAAGATGTTTAAAATTTATTGACTGTAGTGTCTTCAGAAATAAATGAACAATTGCAACTTTATTTTTAAGATTCTCTATGATTTTAAGTAACTGTGCTAGTTCCCAAACAGGTCACGAACAGTAATGTGCAAATACCGACCACCAGTGACCTAAGCTGTGGACTTCAAAGTCAATACACCCAAATAGCTACTCAATTTTGCAAACTTGAATCAATTGCAATATATCCAGAGGCACTTTGCCACCTAGTTCTCCCAATATGCACTCAAAGCCATGCAGACTAATCTGCGAATTACATGATCTACATGTTGGAGAAACAGCAACAATTCCTATATATTTTAAATTTAAGTTTATTTATTTGTGTCACAAGTAGACTTACATTAACACTGCAATGAAGTTACTGTGAAAATCCCCAAGTCGCCACACTCTGGCGCCTGTTCAGGTACACTGAGGGAGAATTTAGCACGGCCAATGCACCTTACCAGCATGTGTTTCGAACTGTGGGAGGAAACCGGAGCACCCAGAAGAAAACCATGCAGACACAGGGAAGATGTGCAGATCCATACAGATAGTCATCAAAGCAGGGGAATTGAACCTGGGTGCCTGGAGCTGAAAAGTAGCAGTGCTAACCACTGTGCCACTGCACCATGCCATACAGGGATAGTAGTGCAGGAAGTGATGTTGGAGATTGGTCTTGATGCCATTGAATGGCAGAGGAGGCTCAAGGGTCTACTTCTGCTCCTTTTTTTTAGGTTCTTACTGTATTAACTTGTCTCAACACCCTCAGTTAGGGATGGTCAAAAATATATCAACCAGAGTTTCTGTTCACTATTCAAGTCCAAATGTGTGGATAATGCAGGAAAACAAAATCCAATTCACTCAATAAAATTCACAAATGGGGGCTCTGATACTTATACTTGTATCTGTATAACCATAGTCCTTCATGGATAAAGAATAATTTAAGTGGAGGCAGACTAGCAATGAAGGAGGAGAAAGACAGAGGACGGAATTTTCTGGCCTCGCTCATCCCAAAACCGGAAAATCCTGCCCGAGGTCAACAGACCTTTACATAGTCTGTCCCCCTCCTGCTACGGTTCCCGTATTAGGCAGGAGAGGAAATTTCCCTCCCAGAAAGTGAAGCTGGTGGAGTTTCAATCTATATTACAATATATTGCCACTGCCTCATGGCAGTATCCATTAACATATCACTTAAATATGGTGCAACATTCCTCTAAGTAATGGAAGAATAATCTTAGGAGAATTTCAGGTTTCTTCGTGCCTCAGGCTGTATAAACAGAAAGCATGGAAATAAGCGCATCAAAGGGTTGTATGAATCAGTCTGTAGACTATGTACAGCTAAGGGTTGTATGAATTAGTCTGTAGACTATGCTGGAGTTGAAACTGATACTCAAGGTCAAAAGTAGGTTCCCAGTCTACTCTGTGTATTCATGGGGAATAGGCCAGAAGAACAATCAGAAATTGCAAGAAATCTTTTAAAATAAGCAACAATTATTAAGTGAGTCACTGCTCCAGGTTTTACTGGCAGAACATGCAGTCACATTTTCCTGACTTTCTTGAGGATGTGGCATCTCAAGTAGACACTGGAAAGCACTACAATGTTGTGCACCCAGAGTCAAAAAAAGGCGGCAATTGGTTAAACTGAATATTGCGGTGATTCAGGATAAATCTTGGAAGTGGATAAGGAATTGGCCAAAGGAGAAAAAAAATTAACACTTGGGTTATTTCAGAGGGCTAAGCAAATGGCTGAATGGCGTAATCCAGAGATCGGGGCCAGCACTATTGTTTCTAGTTAATATCAATGTCTTGTATTCAGAAGATCAATGCAAGGTGGGCATATTTGAAGATGACATCAAATTGGAAGGCAGTGGAACTGAAAGGAGCAGAAATTACAGAATAAATCAAACAATAAAATAGCAGGTGAAATTTGATGTAGATAATGTAAAGGAGAAAGGAAATGGATGTTATATGGGATTATTGGTGCTGATGCCTTGGGATGTAGTTGAATGACAGGAAGTTGAAGAGGAAAACCATATCAGGCTGATACCAAACAGAAAAGGTCTACGTTAAAGAAAGTTGACAAAATCAACCTGGAAATCCAACATCTATGAGGTAAGCTCAAAGAAGTCATGGAAGAGATAAATCCAGATGTTATTTTAAACCAATTTGTGAAGTTGGATAAGAAAGACACAGAGTCAGGGTAAGCTTGAGACAAAAGCAAGGAAGCTCTTCATATAAGGAATATATTATTCCTTATATATAAGGAATTAAATATTACTTATATAAGTAGTAATATAATTGCATATTATCTTCATATAAGCAATACTTATATATGCATATTGGCATAAAAATGCTTAAAAATGTTTACATTCACTAAACAATGCTAATTATACTCATTTGTCTTCCAGAATTAGGCATCTTAAACATCAAACTCCAGCACCATTCATTACAGAAGGAATAACTGCATTGTTGCACTCATAATTTACACCAGTAAAAACCCCCATCAACTCAATCTCAAACTGAGAAAGTTATATCTTCTTTTAAAGTATGAAATAAATCCAGTTCCAAATTTGGACTTAATTTTATTAACATCTGCATCTAAAGCTTATTTAGCTAACTATGTTTTTTCTATGCACACTGCTGAATCAACAATAACAACTACTCAATTACCATCTAAAAGTGCATGGCCCAGCATGTACGTTTAGAAATTCCAGTGTGTGAAGTGCGGTTATGCAATAAGTCGACAATTTATTGCATTCCAACGAGGTCATGTTTTACAAAATGTTAAGGTTACCATTGTTGAAAATGATAGATGTTAGAGGAAAGTGTGAATGTTGAATTTCCACTGAACAGTGTTTTAACATAGTCATTAATCCAACAATTTTAATTACATGAAACAATTTACATTTCCGAGATGGTGAATCCTTCTCTCCAGATATTCCCTCCATGGGGACAGCGTTTTGTCATAGATCTCAGTGTTCAAATATTTAAGAAAGTAAGAAATATGATTGAAAATGGGCCATTTGGCTTTTGAATCTGCTGCATCATTCAACAAGATCTTAACTGATCTGGCGCCTTAATTTTCACACTATCCGTAAATTCCCTTAGTGCCCAAATATCATTGCCCTGAATACTCGATGACTGTGCAACCACAGCTCTATGAGGTAAAGAATTCCAAAGATTCACAACCCTTTGGCTGGGAGATCCCTCCCCACCCCTTCCCCTGTTCCCTGCCAATGCCCCCCATGGCATGGATCACCTGCTGAAGTCAATGGCTATTTACATAGCTCACTGGCCCACACCACTGGGTAACCTACCACAGGAGGGTTCCCTTTGGCGGGACAGGAAGATTCCGTCGGTGGGAAAGGCCAGATAATCTCGCCCTTTGAGTGAAGGGAGTTTCCCTCATCTTAGTTCCAAACAGCCAACCCCTTTGTCTGAGATATGACGACACTTTCTAGATTCCCTGACGAGGATCAATATTCTCAATTATCCCTTAAGAATTTTGTGTTTCAATTGATTACCTTTTCATTCTTCTAAACTGCAGGAAATATAGATTGGCCCAGTCTACTCAATCTTCCCTCATAGGACAAACTCCCCATCTCAGGAATCAGTCTAATGAACATTCATTGAACTCTTGGGTATAAATCCTTTCTTCAGTAAGGAGATCAGAACTGCACACAATAATCCAGATGTGGCCTCACCAGTGCTATAGTAAGATTTCTCGGCTCTTAGACTCAAATCCCTTCAAAATAAAACTTAGCATACCATTTACCATCTTAATTGCTTGCTGAAACTTTCCATGATTTACATACGATAGAACCGTAGAATCTCTAATAGTGCAGAAGGAGGCCATTCGACCCATCAAGTTTTCACCTACCATTTAAACAATATTCTGTTCTTTATTTTTGCTATCAAACTAGATAACTGCAAATTTTGTAGATTCATTCAACCTGCCTATAGCCCTTGGCATCCTTTTTGCATTCTCTGCATCATTTACTTTCCCACCTATTTTTGTATCATCAACAAACATGGATATATTACATGCTGATCCCTCATCTAAGTCATTGATATAGTTTGCAAATAGCCAAGGCCCAAGTATTGACCCTTACTGTCCTGACTACTTACTGCCTGTCGACCCGAAAATGACCCATTTATTTCCGCTCTCGTTAACTAATTCTCAACCAATGCTAATTTCATCTTCTTCCGTTCTCTATCCAAAGGCAGATCTGACTCACTGCACCATAACCAGCAACATGGAAAGAGGTAGGAAGCTGGTCCCAAATTCACACCAGCCAGGGATCAAACCCCATGCTGTTGGTACCAATCAAATCCATACCGACCAACCAGCCAACTGAGGCAACCCGTCCTCAGGGTTGCTGTGGCACCATACACTTTTACATGCATGTTGTAGTCCAAAGCTATGGTTAGTGATCGTAGAGGCTGCAATTTTCTTTACATCACGTGGCTGACCAGGAATCTCCGCACATTTACACATTGGCGTGTGTTGAAGGATTTACAAGTCAATATTCAATTTGTTTGGCTGCATTATTAACACACTTTCCTTGGCCATGAAGTCCTGAAATAGGACTTGAACCCAGAGCGTCTGGCTGAGAAGCAGGGACATTACACACTATATCTCAAGACTTCTGTACTAATACAGCATAAATATATTTGATGTTATCTGGAAAGGAAGAATGTGCATGGTTACAGGGAATTGGTGGTGAAGTGGTACTAGATAAATTGTTCCTCTGACACAGGTTGATGGGCTGAATGGCCACCTTCTGTGCAGTAACAATACCCCAAACCCATGCGTCCTAACTTTGTGCCGTTTACATGTGGCACTTAATAGAATGTTTTTTGAAAATCCAAATGCTTTACAACCACAGGTTCCCCCTTATGCAGCCAACTTGTTACATTCACAAATATGATTTCCGTCAAACCCATGCTGTGCAGATGGGCTATCTCTGGATTCTGCACTGACTCTCTGAAAGAGCATCGTACCAGGTTGCACCCCTCCACCTATTCCCATAACCATGCACATTTATCATGGCAAATCCATCTAATCTACACATCTTTAGACATCATGATGCAATTTAGCATTGCCAACCCATCCACCCTGCACATCTTTAGACACTAAGGGCAATTTAGCATGCCAATCCATCTAACCTGCACATCATTAGACTGTGGGAGGAAACCAAAGCACGCATAGGAAACTCATGCAGACACAGGGAGAATGTGAAAACTCTACACAGGCAGTCGGTCAAGACTGGAATTGAACCTGGGTCCCTGGTGCTGTGAGGCAGCAGTGCTAACCGTTGTGCCACCCTTTCATAAATCTTGTTGACTTTGCTTATTCTTACAATTCAATAATAAAAGAAAGATCAATGTTTGGGCAGCAACAATCTTTTCTGGAATACCAATGATCTTGTCTCTTCTGTGGTGCATTTTCTGCCCTCTTCGATGCTTTTAAAGCTTTTAAGCTTTATTTCCACTTATGCTTATTTTCTTCCTTGCTACAGAATATCCAGATCTGTTAGCTAGTTTTATCTTAATGCTACGGCAGAAATAGTCGACAGATACCTAATGGATTGATGAAAAAGTCATGAATCTTACCCAAGTTGATGAATCTAAGTGACAAGCAGCCTGCAATGACCCTTTACCTTTGAGATAGAAGCAAAAGCCAAGTACATTTAATATTAGCTGTGTTATGCATTGTGTACATTATTTCTTCTTTGTATACATCCCCTCATCATGAATTGAGTCAGTTATCTATTTTCAGCTCTGTGCATGATAAACCAAATACGCGACAGAGAGTTGCACAAGAGTTCAGTTTGTTAATATATGTTCTAGAGCCCATGCCTCTAGGCCGAAGAACAACTTGTTAATGTTTTATTTTCAGAAGGCAGCCTCTGTCTGTAAACTCACTGTATAATTTTGAAGGGTCAGCTCCATTGATACTGTTGAGGGAAGTTTCTGATAGGCCAAATCAGATCATGGCTGTTTGGGTGGCACAACAGCACAATGGTTAGCACTGCTGCTCACAGTGCCAGGGTTTTGAGTTTGATTCCCAACTTTGCATGTTCTTCCCATGTCTGCATGGGTTTCCTCAGGGTACTCCATTTCTCCCACGGTATGAAAGATATGCTGGTTAGGTGCATTAGCCATGCTAAATTCACCCTCTGTGTACCTGAACAGGTGCTGGAGGATGGTGACTAGGGGATTTTCACAGTAACTTCATTGCAGTGTTAATGTAAGTCTACTTGTGACAAATAAACTTACTTTCATTCTTTCCTGAGAAAAGCGATGCTTTGCTGTGAAAATGCCATTTGATTTATCCATTTTACTGAGAATTAGCGGATATGGATAATTACAGTAGAAACCATTTATGGGGAAGATAGTTAAAAATATTGCAAACTTTATTGATGACATTATTGATTATTGTCACTTGCTAAAGATTTTCCCCCTCACCTGCACTTGCAAGATATCATCTATTTTAGGACCCAAGTGTTAGTTTTAGCGCTAGAATTTCCTCAAGCTGTTTGATAGCTGGCAGTGCCTGCCCATTCCCATAACCATGCACATTTATCATGGCAAATCCATCTAATCTACACATCTTTAGACATCATGAGGCAATTTAGCATTGCCAACCCATCCACCCTGCACATCTTAGACACTAAGGGCAATTTAGCATTGCCAATCCATCTAACCTGCACATCATTAGACTGGGAGGAAACCAGAGCATGCATAGGAAACTCATGCAGACACAGGGAGAATGTGAAAACTCTACACAGGCAGTCGGTCAAGACTGGAATTGAACCTGGGTCCCTGGTGCTGTGAGGCAGCAGTGCTAACCATTGTGCCACCCTTTCATAAATGGGACAGCATTGGAAAACTATCAAATTCTGTGCTATTCTTAATTATTTATGAGGTCGGGCAGGAGGGAATTGGGAATTGTTTTGGACTGCAATTGGGTGTAAAGAGCATGGTTCTGGGAATTTTGGAAGCACACAAAAGGAAGGGCAGGTCAGTGGGTCTGTCAGTGTGAGACACACATTGGGGAAATTCTGCAACAGGAAGGTTCCTTCTACTAACAGAAATAAGGTCATGCAGGTACCATTTACCATGACTACCATAACAAGGTAGTCAAGAAGATAATCGTACAGTCATTATGGAGACGGGTGGCTGTGGCCGTCATTGCTACCGTCATCACCCGTTGAATAACCACACACACCAATGGAAATAGCTCAATGACCTCAGGGAAGTCAACGTAAGGGAAGTCACTCATTCCCAAACAAGGAAGATTGAAATGAGTCACCTCTATATCGACCATGTCCTCAGTAGGAGTGAAATATTCAAAAGAGGCATCACTCCACACACATACACATGTCTCTGATATTATATCACTGTAGGAACATAGAAACAGGAGGAGGCCATTTAGCCTCTTAAGGTTGTTCCATCTTTCAGTGAGAACATGGCTGGTATGTGGACAAATTCCTTTGCCCTATCGCTCTTGTTACAATCAGGTGAGGAAGCATCAAATGGCCCTCCTATTTCCCCACTCCTCATAATAGGTGATCTACTTTTGGAAAAAAAGGATATGCTTGACAATTCAGTGGGTGCTTAACCACTTACATCCTGTGACTGTAAGAGGCACAAAAAGGTTTCCTTGAGTTTTTCAAAAAGAAAGGAAAGGTTGTATTTATTGTACTTAACAGAAATAAGGTCCAAGAAAAATGTTAAAAAGTGCTTCAATTTTTGCATGTGCACACACACATTTGAGACACACACACACAAATAAGTTAGAGTGGCTGGATAAATTAAGTGATGCTTTAAAATCCAACAAAGATCAGGTCTTGGGTGCATCCAGGTTGATCTTGCTTGTCCTGCTGGTTTTGGCATTGAGGCAGTTTAAAGATCTGTCATTTAATCTGTCATTATTAGCCTGAGGTCTCTTTAAAATCTCTCCCAGAGGCACATGGAGAGTCAAACAGCTGATAACGTTTGAGCTTGCAAGAAGTCTGGAGACAGAGAACAAGGTCCATACAGGGGGCTTGCCACCTTGGCATCTTTTCTGCTCTATTTCCAGGCTGGAGAAAACAGTTGCTTAAACACAAAAAGAGTTTGCTAGCTTTTTCTACGATCCTCTCTCTCTCTCCAACTGGCCAGTGACCAAAATATGGTCACCATCTGTGTATTCCAAGTGGATGGTTTCAATTTGATTAGATAACAGCTGGGGTGAATTCCAGAGTTCATTGTCTGAGGTGATTACATCTTACAAGTATAATATCCACCCAAGTGATTGTCAGGATGTTCTGTGATTGGGTTAGGAAATGATCCTTGTCATAATCCTTTAAGGGAATTGTCTTTCCACAGTTTTCCAGGTAGGCTGGTCCCGCGCGATGGCTTGGAATTTATTGTGTACAATGGTGCAATTTTTCAACCAACTTAGAAGGTATGGTTTCAAATCCCTGCAATGCGACCTCCATGTTTTTTAAAAAAAATCTAATCAGTGGCTTCAGTAAGTATGGCTTTGTAGCACCCTTGATACCTTCGGTGAACAAAAATCTATGAACCCCATAATTAAAATTTGCAATCGATCTCACATAAATTGTCATTGGCCGAGGAGAGTTCCAAACCTGCACTACCCCATGTGCGTAGAAGTGTTTCCTAGTTTCACTTTTGAATGTTCTGGCCCTAATCTTTAGACTCCTGAACCACCAGAAATATTTTCTCTCTATTTCTTCCCCATATTAGGCTGGCATAATGGTTAGCACTGCTGCCTCACAGCGCCAGTGACCCAGGTTCCATTACTGGCTTGGGTCAACGTCTGTGCGAAGTCTGCACATTCTCCCCATGCCTGCGTAGGTTTCCTCTGGGTGCTCCGGTTTCCTTCACAGTCTGAAAGACGAGCTGGTTAGGTGTATTGGCTATGCTCAATTCTACCTTAATGTACCCGAACAGACGCCGGAGGATGGGAATTTTCACAGTAACTTCATTGCAGTGTTAATGTAAGCCTACTTGTGACACTAACAAATAAATTTAAAATATTACCATGAAAACTTGGATGAAATCACCTTTCAACCTTCTAAATTCCAAGTATTAAAACCCTATTTTCTTTGTGCGTCTAAGAGAAGGGTGAGTGTCGTAGAAGGGGTGAGTAATGCTAGCTTGCAATGAAAGAAACATCACCTTAATATGGATTTGGATATCTAGTTAAAACAAATAGCATGCACCAATCAGATTCCTACAACTCAAAGGTCACCCACAATAAAAGAATAGCTATGGGAGTAGAGGAAGCTCTTGTCAGACCATTCATATGAGTAAGATGTTCTTCAACCTCTCATAAGACACAAGGTGGTAAGAGGTGAGGATTTAGGTGAGCTACCAGTAACAGGTTTGCAATGGTATGGATAGTTTACAGCACAGTGAGTAGTTCAAATCTCTAGGCAAACAAAGCTTAATGACCTGTAACATCTTCAAATTGACATGCAGGAGTCAACCCGCCTAAAAGAATTGTTTTCCTTCCCAGTTGAATCACGTCAGCAGGTTGATAAGTATTTGTAAGAGTTAGGAGCACATAGCTCGACAACTCCTTCCTCGACTTTGTCAACCCATTCTTATTTATTAGTATGTCAGTCCCAGGTATACGCAACTGAGAAGGTAAATTAACAAGTCATGTGGATATCACTAGGCAATAGGAAGAGAAGGAACTGTGCTCACTTAACAAAGAAATATTCTTGGCTGAGAAGCTCAGGGACTTCGATCTCAGGATTCTAGTTTACCAGAAGAAAGGTGATACAGGAGCATCAATTGCGTATGTCTCTGTCTCTTGATAGAGATTGTGGTTAAATTGAAGGAATCAACTATTTATATCTGCGACACCATTAGGGACGAGTGCAAGGCCACATCAATCTATGGCAACAAAGTTTCAAATTCAAAGACAGTTGTGGCTTCCAAACTGGGAGCAACCTTGGCTTTCATTAAATATCTTACAGTTTAGCCTTAACAATACCATATAGTTAACCATTGGCCCAATGGAGTATATGTTCAGCACCAACAGACCGATGGAAGGAATAGCACACGCCCTGTTTTTTGGTATGGTGACGAGGTTCCATCCTTCCAGCTTTCTCTGATGTGAGTGCGAGAGCGCTCAGGGCCATGTGTTGGTAACCTCTGAACTCGTAAGAGAGATTCAGCTGAAGGTCGGTCCTTCAAGATCATCAGCATCAGTCAGATGCACATCAGTTCAGGCCTCAAAGGCTAGAATGCAAAATGTGCTCGCAACTCTCAACCTCCTGCCACACAAGCAGCACTGGACCAGAGCAAACATCTAGGACCGTAAGGTAGCAAGACTGAAGATATCAGGGGTTAACACAGTGCTGAGAAGGAATTGTCATTGGAGTGACTTGATGTCTCAACTGAAATGAGAATTTGTTTCGGATAAAGTATATTCATTTTCTTGTGGTTGTGTGCAACAAGTAACACATCTAAATAAAGGGACAAAATTCACAGAAACGGAGAATGGTGATAATATTGAGGCCACTGATTGAAGACCTCATTCCTGCATTTAGTGGGTAACATTTATTGAAAGTTATTATTTATTAGATGCCACTTCTTCCGACTTGCTTGCAGACTGTTCTCAGAAGAGATTTATTCTGCTTTCCATTCAGCCTCCTCATTTAGTTTTGGAAGTGGGAGGCCTTTGGGAATGGTAGTCTTCTGCAATATGTGGCAGGTACCAACAATCCATGAGGCACTTCATAGAATCCTACAGTGCAGAGGGAGGCCATTCGGCCCATTGAGTCTCCGACCACAATCTCACCCAGGCCCTATCCTGTAACCCCATGCATTTACCCTGGCTAGTCCCCCTGACATTAAGAGGCAATTTAGCATGGCCAATCCACCTAACCTGCACATGTTTGGACTGTGGGAGAAAACCGGAGCACCTGGGAGGGAACTCACGCAGGCACAGAGAGAATCTGCAAACTCTGCACAGACAGTGACCCCGGGGCTGGAATTGAACCTGGGTCTCTGGTGCTGTGAGGCAGCAGTGCTAACCGCTGTGCCACCATGCTGGCCAAATTGCCAGGTTGGCCTGTTGGGGCATCATCAGATTTGTCACCATTCCTGAAACTCTACTTCAGTTTTTATTGTAGGCAGCTCATTAACAATTCTAATGATTCAAAAAGCCTAATTGTGTCTGTCATCCTCTTCTATGTTTGGGAAGCTCAGAGCGGTCATTAGCAATGACAGCAGAAATTAACCACAATCTCCAATTAACTGCGAGACATTTTGGTTTGGCAACACAGAAATAGTTGGTTGATGATGAACTAAAGAGTCAAAGCAGCTATCTGGAGGTTTTGACAAGCAGCACCATAGATGCATACTAATTAGATGAAAAATTAACAAATTGAAAAGCTCCTTTGAACAGTTGTCACGACCTTCTTCACACAGTGATGTGCAGTTGTTTGACTGGTTTGACAGAGGTCACCCAGGGCTTCTTAGAAGAAATCAGCGGCCAACAAAATCCAGTTCAGTCACGGATTATGCTCTATTCCTTGTTGATGTTGGCCACAATGCATTTGCCAACAATTGGCCATAATTCCCAGTTGCCTCTGGGGCAAGCGGTAACCTCATCTGCAAATGCATTCAGTTGAGCAAACATGCCAAGCCTTATAAAGTTAGTTCATTTCTTTAATGCTTCATTGTCATTATGTGAGCTGTGCAATTATAACACCGGCATCCACACGGCACTGGAAAATGGTCTGGCATGTCCTAACCACAAAAAGCTGGACAAATCCAATCTAGTCAATTATCACACTATGGCTGGGATTCTCCCAAAGAAAACAAAATGCCACGAGTCAGAAAATGGGAAGCTTTTCAGCCCATTCTTTAGGTGTACTTATCTGAATGGATCTCCGGCACTCTTGTACATCAGAGAACCTTGGAGGGATTCACGCTGGGGCCTCATCCTGTGTGGGAGGCTAGCAGCTTTGTGCTGAGTGGGCCACTACACATGCGTCGATTTGTTAGCAGAAAGATCGGTGCATGCACACAGGTTCCCCCCCCCTAATCGCTGGCCTACCTGATGGGGGGGCCAGCCTGGGCCAGCCCCCATTGTCATCCTCAACTCCTTCCCCATCAATGGCCAGCCCCAACCACCCTCCAGCTCCCCCCCCGCCTCCTCATGGCTAGTCCCAATCACCCTCTCCTTCCCTCACCAACCGATATTGCAAGTTGGCGGCGGGTCCTCCCCCACCCTCTCCGGCCCCAACCCCTTGGAACCACTGAATGCCCAATGTCAGGATGCCAGGCTGGCACTACCCAAGGGACATCCTGACCTTCCAGGAGTGTCTCAATGGCATGTGTGCCCACCAGTGGGGTGAGCATGCCTGTTCCCCATTGGTGGGGACCTCGCCTGGTGCAGGGGTAGATACTAGCCGGCCTGCAGAACACCGTCCCCAGCCCACTAACCATATGAAAATTGAGATTTCCATAGGATAGCCAGCCCTCTGCCAATTTCTGGTGAGGCGCAGATTACATCAGAAAAAAAGACCTTGGACGACTCACGATTAGCTGGCCACCAGTCATGAGAACCGCTAAAGGCCCTCCACTGATGTCTCCCGTCTGTTGGGCCACTTTAGCAGCGCAATGGGCTGAAGGAATCCCGGCACATAAGTCTATCCTCAATCACCAGCAAAGTCCTTTACAGTGCTGTCAAACAACACTTAACACCAATACCCTGCTCACTGACACTTGGTTCAGCTTGTGCCAGAGCCACTCAGCCTCTGGCCTCAATTAAAACATGGACCTCAGGAGTGACATTAAGGCAGCATTTGACTGAGTAAAACATCAAGCAGCCCGAGCAGAAGTGAATCTGTTGGGGATTTGGCGGGGGGGAGGCAAGGGAGGGCAACTCTCCATTTGTTGGAATCATATCGAGCACAAAGGAAGATAGTTGTGGCTGTTGGAGGTCAATCACCGCAGTTTCAGGACATCGCTGTTGGGTCGCTTCCGAGGCCCAACCACCTTCAGCTGCTTCATCAGTGACCTTCACTCCATTGTAAGGTCAGAAGTGGGGATGTTTGGTGATGATTGCACAATGTTCAGCACCATTCGTGACTCTTCAGATACTGAAACAGTCTGTGCCCATATGCAACAAGACCACCACAATATTCAGGCTTGAACTCAAGTTGCAAATAACATTTGTGCTACAAAAGTGCCAAGAAATAACCATTTCCAATAAGAGAGAAGCTACCTTTCTCCGCTTGACATTAAAAGGCTTTACCATTATTGAATCCCCCACTATCAACATCCTGAGCATTACAATTGATCAGAAACAGAACTGGACCAGCCATTTAAATACTGTGGCTACAAAAGCAGGTCCGAGGCTGCAAATTCTGTGCGAATACACCTGCCTCCCAGTGTCTGTCCGGTATCTATAAGGCACAAGTCAGGATTGTGATGGAATGCTCTCCAATTGCTTAGATGGATGCAGCTCCAACATGTGTGTAGCTTGACACATCCAGAACAAAGCAGCCTGCTCCATTGGCACCCCATCCATAACCTTCATCATTCACTCCCTCCACCACCGACACACAGTGACAGCAGTGTGTACCATATACAAAATGCACTGTAGCTATCACCAATGATCTTTGAGCAGCATCTTCCAAACCCCTGACCCCCACCACCTGGAAAAACAAAGGCAGCAGATGTATGGGAGCACTCCCCTCCACGTCAAACCAAATCCCGACTTGAAAATTCAATTGCCGTTCCTTCACTGTCACTCTGTCAAAGTCATGGAACTCCCTCTCCAACAGTGCTGTGGGTGTACCAAAACTACATGAACTGCAATGGTTCAAGAAGCCAGTAGACCATTGCCTTCAATTGTAAAATTTTAGAGCAAAGGAAAATACAGCACAGGAACAGTGCCTTAGGCCCTCCAAACCCGTGCCAATCATGATGCCTGAACTGAACTAAAAAAAACCTTCTGTCCTCACTCAGTCCATATGCCTCTACTCCGTCCCTATTCACGTCCCCATCCAGATGCCTCTTAAATGTTACTAATGTGCCTGTTTCGAGTACCTCCCCTGGCTGTACATTCCCAGCACCACTCTGCATGAAAAACTTCCCCCACACATCTGCCTTAAACTTCATATTTCTTGAAACCTCCCTTTATGTACGCAGCATGAGCTCTTTCGGATCTCTTGTGAGCTATCAAACTAATTTCTATCTGACTCTTTGCAAAGTTCTCAGTCTGTTTGGTTCGAGTCCATCCCAAGAAGTGAGGTGCATTTCTACCTCTATCCAGCTCTCTGCCTGTTGCCAAGGCTTTGTTAGAGAGAAAACAAACAACAGGCTGTCACAATCATAAGTGAACCAGTTAAGAAGTCTGTAAATATTGGGAAATACTGTGTTATATTTCTTCTCAATCTGATTACCAAGGAGACTGAGAGAAAAAACAAGCTTCGGAATAGAATGTAGTCAAACAGATCGGAGGCTGGTTAAAAATCTCATGTATTGTGCCTGATTTAAAGTGACAGCTACCAGACCAGAACAAGATAAAACTGCCTCAGATTTGTCACAGTGACCTCTGTGTTCTAGAATAGCAGACATTCATTCAAATAAGATTAAAGGAATTCCTTCCACATGTAAATTTAATCAGCTGTTACAAGTCCACACGAGCATACTGTAATTAAACAGCAGATGAACCTTAGTGCTTGGAATCATTCGATGTTATATCTTTTGAACTGCAATTCAAAACACGTAGGTGTCCTCCTCCACTCCCTTTCCCAATATCTATATTAAGTGCAGATAATAATTAATTGGTAGTTACGATATTTCAATTTTAATTATCAACAGGACAGGCGGAATATTGTCTGATTTTTACATCCAAATGCCTGTTTTTCGGTGAATGAATACGATAATTGAATATTCCTGGGCACGATTAATTCGTCGCCGCTCATTGTCCAAGACATTCATGCCAAAAGACAGAGCACAGACTAATCTTTTCTTAAAGGGAGAGATCCAATCATGCCTGAATATGATAAGCTATTTTAGAAATGTGTCGCACAAACTGAGATTAAAGTCACAGATTAAATCAGAGATATTAAAAGCCTATTATTCAGCACAGCATTCAGCGTGTCCATTGTGGATGCTGCATACAGGATTATCATTGCGAACATGGCTAAATTTGACACTGTGACATATGGTGTTAAGCAGCTCTTTTGCTGCCGAGATTGCACTATGCAATATTACTGATGATATAAGTTAAATCTACTGCAGCACCCCCATTTTAGCCTTTCAAAATGCTCTCTTTTTTCCTTAATTTCTGCCACTTCGAGGCTGGGGTGCCAATTGCCCAAGCCTGTTATAGTGCCATAGGCAACATACAATAACTCACGAGGCATGATCCTTATCATTGTGTAGGCATCCATCCAACATGACTCATTGGCTGCCTGCCTCTAGGAGCGGGGCAGGGCTAGATATTGGGGACTAAGTTTAGTGGTGCTTGCTGGAATAGGTACAGGCAGTCCTCAGACTTGCAACACAACTGGTTCCTGAAAATGACCTTGTGAGTCAAAACATCAGAACTGATTTTCCCACAGGTACAATGAGCATCCCAAAGATATGCAGGTTAGGTGGATTGGCCATGTGTAACGTGTGGGGTTAGGGCAGGGGATTGGGCTGAGGTAGGGTGCTTTTTTTTTGGAGGGTTGGTGCAGACTCAATGGGTCCAATGGCTTCTTCTGCACTGCAGGGATACTATGATATAAATGGGGGAATTGGTTCCTGAACTAAGGTTGGAAATCACTCATGGTGCACCTGGCGGTGTCAAATGCTTTCAACTCCTGCTCTGTCAAGTTGCTGAGGTGATTGTTGACGCCTGCACGCCTTATCACAAGTTCCTTGGTTAGTATGGGGGATATAATGATGCCAGCAATCACCGTCAGTTACCTGTTTAGCCTTGAGTCTCTGTGAGTCTGAGTGCATATTAAATACAACATATGCATTAAAATTGCAACAGTTGTGCCAAAAAAATTAACAAAAATCATTCATTTCCAACCTAATACAGATGGTTGGATCTGTCCAGGGCATACATATGGCCAGCACAGAACTTCAATGAGCATGTGTGAACGTGCTGGTGATACATTGCAAAGTCAAAACTGACATTGAAAAGTTGAAATGGCATATCAGTTTGCCAGTGTTGAAAGTGTCACTCATTGTAACCCGAAAGTCGTAAACTTGAGGATGTTTGTGTAACGGAGGCGGCGGTGGGGAGCCACAAATATTCACTCCCTCCATGACTGATGCAAAATGGTAGCAGTGTATACCATCTATAAGAGGCATTGCAGCAACTCACCAAGCCTCCTGAGATGGCATCTTCCAAAGCCATGAATGTTACCAACCAGCAGGACAAAGGCAGCAGACATATGGGAGCACCACCACCTGGAGGTTCCCCTCCAAGACACTGACCATCCCATTCACCATGTCATAGAATCATAGAAACACTGCAGTGCAGAAAGAGGCCATTCGCTACCTATTGAGGCTGTGCTGACAGGGATAGGGGGAGAGGCCCAAGCCCCGAGCCCCCTGCCTAGCAGTTAAAATTCCCTGTGAGTTGTAATGAAATATCTCAGATCAGTTGCACAATTCAGAAAGTGCAATGAAGGACAGCCTCCTTGCTTGCCTGCTGGCAGCTGGAACTCAAACGTAAATGCGAACAACTGACTTCTTTGAAAATAGGGAATATATTTACATGAGTGGAATATTTCTGTCTCTCAAGAAAGGTCTAGTAACTCTAAAACTGAGTGACATTTTCCTTGTCTCCATGTTTCTACTACTTACTATCTTCTATTGATGATTCTGGTATAATTGTCCTTTGATGATATTGCTATATTTCACCCATCCAGTGACATAATGGGAGTGATATACACAGCAGTTTCATTGCACAAGGACTTGGCAATCAACTGAATCAATCAGTTCAGCAACTGAGTGAGAGAAAAATAAACTCCCCGTCCAGAGGGCCTTGTGCATTGAACAGACAACATCAATGGGAATTCCTAGAATAGGATTCCTAGAAACACAATTTGAACAGTAAATGTTTGTTCTGTCTGAGTATTTAAGATCTGCTGTCGCTTCAAAGATAAAATGACTGGCAATCAGTTGCGAAAACTCTTATATATTGATAAAAGTAAAATACTGTGGATGCTGGAATCTGAAACAAAAACAGAAAATGCTGGAAAATCTCAGCAAGTCCAACTGTATCTGTGGAGAGAGAATAGGGCCAACATTTTAAGTCTGGATGACCGAACGTCAGAATTGACTTGTCTCTGATGAAGGGTCACCCAGACTTGAAATGCTGGCTCTATTCTCTCTCCACAGATACGGTCAGATCTGCTGAGGTTTTCCAGCATTTTTTATTCTTAGGCAGGATTTTCCAACCGCGCTCGCCCAGAAACTGGAAAACTCCACCCGGAATCAACAGACCTTTCTGCGGTTTGCCCCCTCACCTGCTCCGACCCCCATGATGAGCGGGATGGTAAAATTTGTCTCTTTTATATAGCGCACAGTATAAAGGCATCCACATGTTACCGTCAACCAACCTGAAAATGCTTACATTTGTCACAGCGCAGTCACGTTCTGTACTGAACTCTTTAGCTCGGAAGGAGTTAACTAAACCAATCTGACACCTTGGTGAACAGCTGTCCCATCTGAATAAAAAACGAAGTTTGCTTTTAGTGACCTATAGCAAAATGGTGAGCAGCACTGTGGCCGAGTCCACAGAGGGTCAGTGGGGTGGAACAAAACAAAGACAAAACCAGTAGGAATAACAGGCAAAAGGTTGAGGCTAATTTTACTCTATTGTTCACCTAAATTTCAAACCGTCTTGGCGGCAGTACCCCCATGTCTACAGACAATGCTCTATGTTTACCAGTCAATCTCATTTTTAATTCAGTGCGTGTGGCAGTAACAGCTGCAGAGAAAGGCTGCGGTACAGTTAATCAATATGCATTGTTTGCAGCTAATATTCACTAGTAGGTTCGCTTGCTCAGTCTTGGCGATTAATTAGATGGAAATGTCAATATCCGCAACCAAGTAACTAAAGCAAACTCCCTCGGCTGTAAAAAAATTAAAAGCATCACAAGCATGCTGAAAAACCTGGATTTTGCTCCAGAAATAATGTTGAGTCTATTATTTTGGGCTAAATTGGATAGCAATAGCTAGTGTCTGTACTGGATCGCTGTGAGGGAGCTCTGCTGTACTTGGTTGAGGAGGCATCAAGATTTGAGGTAGCATTCCGCATGCTGAACAATCTCACTATTGTTAGAAACAGCCCTTCCTCAAGACCTATCGATCGACGAGCTAGGGAGGAGGAAAGGCAACAGGAAGTGGAGGAGCAGAGATAGTGCTCCCATCTCTGAATATAGTGAATATTGGGCTGCTTATGGTGAAACAATCCAAGAGCAATACCAACAGCCTTGACTGCAACTCTCAGTCCCACATTCTTTACCTTTCTGCTGTCAGTGACCATCATAGTCTTCTCTTTCTGACAACACAAAAATGTAAACTGCCAGCAAATGTACATTCTGATCCAGATTTATCATTTGTGTGTGAGGTAATAGAGACAAACAGACAGATCAGTATCATGCATTCTCTCTGAGTCTGTTTTCCATGTCCCTGTGCTTCTCCCCGTGCAGTTTCACCAATGGCTGTGACAGAGCTGGTAGAAGTCCTCTGATGTTCAACTAGGGAAGGGACCGTTCTCTCTGCGACACCCTTGCCAGCTCTTCAATCGTCCCCAACACCCCATCGCTTCCAACGGTAACTTCCCAGACAAATGCAGGAGATGTAACACCTGCCCTTTTACCTCCTTTCTCCTCATAGTCCAAGTTCCCCCAAACACTTGTTTCCAGGTGAAGCAGCAATTTACTTTCTTTCAATTTAACCTACTGTATTCACTGCTCACTCTAGATCAGTGAGGTTTAGATGATTTGATTAGCCACATGTATTAGTATACAGTAAAAATTACTGTTTCTTGCATCCTATACAGACATAGCATACTGTACATAGAGAAGGAAAGGAGAAGGTGCAGAATATAATGTTACAGTCACAACTAGGGTATAGAGAAAGATCAATTTAACTTAAGGTAGGCCCATTCAAAAGTTTAATGGCAATAGGGAAGAGGTTGTTCTTGACTAAGTTGGTATGTGTTTTCCGACTTCTGTACTCTTTTCGCCCGCAAGAGAAGAAGGTGGAAGAGAGAATGTCTGGGGTGCGTTGGCCCTTGATTGTGCTGGCTGCTATTCCAAGGCAAAGGAAAGTGTAGACCGAGTCAATGGATGGGAGGCTGATTTGTGTGACGGACTGGGCTTCGTTCACGAACCTTTTGTAGTCTCTTGCGGTCTTGGACAGAGCAGGAGCCAGACCAAGCTGTGATACAACCAGAAAGGATGCTTTTTATGGTGCATCTGTAAAAGTTGGTGAGAGTCATAGCGGACATGCCTATAAATTTCCTTAGCCTCCTGAGAAAGTAGAGGCGTAGGTGGGTTTTCTTAACTAAAGCATTGGCATAGTGGGACCAGGATAGGTTGTTGGTGATCTGGACACCTAGAAACTTGAAACTCTTGATCATTTCCACTACATCCCCATTGATGTAGACGGGGCATGTCCTCCACTGCACTTTATGAAGTTGATAAGTATTTCCTTCATTTTGCTGACATTGAGGGAGGGATTATTGTTGTCACACCATTTCACCAGATTCTCTATCTCATTCCTGTACTTCATTTTGTCATTGTTTGAGATCTGACCCACTATGGTGGTGCCATCAGCAAACTTGAAAATCAAGTCGGAGTATAATAAGCAGCTGAGGACACAGAACGAGGACACGAAGGAGGGATACTGGGTTACTGCTTTGTGGAATCACCATGCAGTCTGTAACAATGACCCTGAGTTGTAAGCTTCTGGTTGCTTGGCCTTTGAATTCACCGCATTACTATGATGTTCACAATGATGTCCCTGGCCTACTTCTCATGAAGCTAAACGCAAATCAGACTGGTCAGCAACTCTCTGCAACCAGAAGCGCCAATGACCACACTGGGATTAAAAGCTGTCCCCTGATTCCAAGTCCTCAAGTCTAGGATCATCTAAGTGCAGGGAGCATTATGATGGTTACAGGAGGAGAAGATAGGGGGTGGGGGAGTGGTCCCATGACGGGTCAGAAGAATTAAAACCAGTTTTTACAGCCACCTACTTTCCACTGGACCCCCACAACTGCTCCTGATCCCTGGCTACTCTTGTAAACCACCCCCTTCCAACTTTCCTTCAACATTCGACTACTTCTTAAACCAAGTACCCTGACCATGCAACTAAACCCCCTTCCCCGCTGACCCAGTCAACCCCTGACTGCTCTCATCCACAATCCTCAATCACCCTATCACCTGATTGCACCCCCCCCCCCACCTCCAACTACCAGCTATAACCCCGAATACCCTGTCCACCCCTCTGACTACCCTCCTGACCCCCTAACTACCCCCCATGCCCCCAGCAACTCCTGACTACACCCCAACACTCACTATCAACTTATCCTACCCCCTTAACCACTTACCTTCTCTTCATAGCTTGTTAAATTGAGATTTAAACAAAGGAACATTTAAATTTACTGCAATGTGTCAGCTAGTGCTGTAAAAATAGGACATGGCTTGGTTTCTCCCAATGCTCCTGCATTATGAGATAAGGATCCACCAGCTGCACTCCACATTTCCTAGTAGGTCCTGAAGTCTGGGTGAGAAATGTAGAGTTTCTTGAGTTTAAAATGTAGAAATGTAGAGTCCAGTGTAAGGTAAAGAAATGGGAGTGAGTCGCAATCTGCCTGTGATTACTACTCCTCAGAAAATTTGGCCTAAATTGGCAGCAAGGTGGCACAGTGGTTAACACTGCTGCCTCACAGCGCCACGGACCCAGGTGCGATTCCTGGTTTGTGTCACTGTCTGTATGGGGTTTGCACGTTCTCCTGAGTCTGCATGGATTTACTCTAGGTGCTCCTACAGTCCAAACAATGTGGTGGTTAGGTGCATTGGCCATGCTAAATTCTCCCTCAGTGTACCCCAACAGGTGCCGGAGTATGGATTGTCACAATAACTTCATTGTAATGTCAATGTTAGCCTACTTGTGACACTAATAAATTATTTCTCCGGTTCGCGTGTCAGGAAATGTCTAAAAATTTAACAAGACCTGTCAGGAGTGAAATTAGGAAGCATTTTTACACAAAGAGTGACAAAAATTTGAAATTCTCTTTACAACCAGAAAATGATACTCAACCCATTGTTCATAGAATCATAGAAACCCTACAGTACAGAAAGAGGCCATTTGGCCTATCAGTCTGAACCGACCACAATCCCACCCAGATTGTGGTCCACCCCCCGTATCTCTACATATTTACCTGTTAATCCCTCTAACCTACGCATCTCAGGACACTAAGGGCAATTTTAGCGTGGCCAATCAACCTAACCCGCACATCTTTGGACTGTGGGAGGAAACTGGAGTACCCGGAGGAAACCCACGCAGACATGAGGAGAACGCGCAAACTCCACACAGACAGTGACCTAAGTCAGGAATTGAACCCAGCTCGCTGGAGCTGTGAAGCAGCAGTGCTAACCACTGTGCTACCATGTTGCCCAAAAATCTCCCAAAGTGCAGGAGTATATTTAAGGGACTCCTGTTCCTTTGTTTGGGTGATCATAATTGAATAGCATTCTGTGCTGAGTTTTGTGAATGTGCATCTTGCAACAGTACAAAGTGTGTGAGGGTTTGGTAAAAAAATATAACATTTGGATTGAGAAATGGCTGGTAGTGATTGTTGGTGGGTAGGTAGGTAGCAGGCGGCATGGCAGCACAATGAATAGCACTGCTGCTTCACAGCGCAGGGGCCAGTGTTCAATTCCAATCTTAGGTGACTGTATGGAGTTTGCACATTCTCCCCGTATCTGCATGGATTTTCTCCGGTTTCCTCCCACAGTTCTATAGGGTTAGATGCATTGGCCATTCTCAACTTCCTTTTAGTGTCCCAAGGTGTGTAGGGTAGAAGAATTGGCAAGATGAATGCATAGGGTTATGGGGATGGGCGGGGAGTGAGCCTGGGTAAGATGCTGTGTCAGAGAGTTGGTGTGGATGCAATGGGCCGAATGGCATTCTTTGCACTGTAGGTGTTGCAAGAAAGGTAAAGGGATGTCATGAACTGAGCAATGGATTAGACTAATTGTGCAGCTGGTAGACTGTTGTGACCTGAAGATAAACTCACTGAACTTGGTGATCCATGTGAAATCTTTTTGCAGTACATCCATGTAATATCATGTAATACACAAGAAAGCACACATTTAACGTACTGCCTGCAACACAATCAATCAACATGCCCACATTCATCATGTATTGTGATCCCCACTCCTGTATGTGGCGTTCAACTAATTTTTCCCTCCTCATGTCACAACAGGGATCTGTTGGGGAGACATGTAGCTGCTTGTTCTGCGCACATGCTGCCACACTGTTTTTGTTCTTTAATAATCACACATCCCAACACAAAAGCCCACAAAAAATTAATGGGTAAGAGTCAGTGTAATGAAGAGTGCTAGGACTCTTCATACACCAGTGAGCACAAAATCAGGATCAATAGCAGAACAGGTGGCTACCGTTTTACTTACGCTTTGGATGTTGCTGCTTCTCCATTGTCGTGAGTTTTCAATCAATACTATTCCAAATCCACAAATCACACACGCAAGATAAATACGAATATTTAAAACGCAGTATACATTGCTTTTCAAATGTTCAAGTGTTCATTCAATTCAGTCATTATATATTATGATTAACTGTTGTCTTAAAGTTTAAGATCAAATGCATGTCACATTGAATTCAGTGCATAAAGCAGACTTCTATTCCCAACACTTTTAGGGTGAATATGCTTTGTGAACATATAGGTATGTAGATTAAACTTCTACTCATCCCAGTCCTAAATGTTTGTTTTCATATGATGTATCTATGTTCTAGGATGAACAAATTTGCAAGATCCTCTCAAAATACACAGTAACTTTACTGGAGGAATGAAGCCCAGGCTCTTTCTACATTACGGCTTCTCCAGTATCTTGTTGATATAGAAATGCTTCATGTGTGAGCCAGAACAGTGGGCATCAGATGGTCACGGGACCCTCAGTGCGATCACCGCTGAGCCCAATCCAGCTTGGGTCTGACATCTACATTACATTCCTTTTATAGTAGGAGCCATGAGTTATAACAAGATGAGGAATCTCAGATGATCTTTTCCCTACTTAATTTGGGAATGTAAACGTAAAATACTACGGATGTCGAAATCTGAAACAGAAACAGAAAATGCTGGAAAATCTCAGCAGGTCTGACAGCATCTGTGGAAGTCATGATGTGGAGATGCCGGCGATGGACTAGGGTACATCAGGTTAAAGTCCAACAAGTTTATTTGATAGTGAACCCACTAGCTTTTGGGGTTTCTGACATGACGAAGGGGCAAACCCCGAAGGCTAGTGGGTTTACTATCAAATAAACTTGTTGGACTTTAACCTGGTATTGAGAGACTTCTTACAGCATCTGTGGAGACAAAGTAGAGCCAACATTTTATGTTTCTGACAAAGGATCATCTAGATTCGAAATGTTGGCTCTATTCTCTCGCCGCAGATGCTGTCAGACCTGCTGAGATTTTCCAGCCTTTTTCTGTTTTTGTTATAATTTGGGAATGCTGTTATGGCTGGGATAATCAATTTCAGTACATATTAACCAGCTCCATTATTATATGCCTGATTTAGTATTATACATGGTGATACCTTTACTTATAAGCTCATCAGGTGAATCATTCTTTCCTATTTCAATTTGTAGGATCACTAGCAATATTTGTCAATCCATTTATTCACTGTGAAATACAAAATGATCTGTAGCTCCATTCATGTCAGGATGGATTCTCCCTCAAACAGAAACAAATTGTTCTTTGTATTTTTGTTTGTCATGGATAATAACTCAATTTAGGTGCTGTGACCTTTGATCTAGAAGCAGTAGAGTGAGATGATATGTAATTTTATAAAAATGCCTGAAATTGTTTTTAAGAACGTTGAATGAATTTTAAGAGTTTGCATCAATTGTAAAGGGATCAATTGTAATTTTCTTGAAAAGTAAGTAATACTGGTCCATGTGAACTGTCATGTGGCCAAACACAAAGAACAACAAATAAGCTATTGCCGTAGAGAACACATACAGCCTGTCTTAGAGGGGAGAACAGAGAAAGCACATTTGTACAGAGTTGTTTGTGTAATACAGTTAAACAGGACATCAATTTCCCCAACACCATTTCTCTATTAAAACTGATTTATTTCAGTTCCTCCTTCTCACTAAACCTAATGTTCCCCAACATTTCTGGTACATTATTTGTGTCCTCCTTTGTGAAGACAGTACCAAAATATTATTTAAATTTTTCAGCCATCTCTTTGTTCCCCATTATAAATTCCCCTGTTTCAGACTGTAAGGCTCTTCACCAATCTTTTTCTCTTTATATACCTACAGAATCTTTTAGAATCAGTTTTTATGTTTCCTGCAAGCATATGCTTGTGCTCTATTTCCCCCCTTCTTAATCAATGCCTTCGACCTCCTTTACTAAATTCGAAACTGTATCCCAACCCTTAGGTCTGTTGTTTTATCTGGCCAATTTGTATACCATATGAATTACGAGTTCACTTTCAAACAATGATGCATTGCAGCAACACTATCCGTGGCAAAGAGAACTTGACTTTCAACTTAGCACTGCTTATACCCCCTCTCCAGGGCCCTTGCAGTGACCGTGATGTCTGATGAAATTCAGCCCTGTGACAGTAAATATGGTGCCACATTTTTGTGACGAACGATGCAAATACTTTTAATTTCATGAGGTAGCCTTTCTTATGTCTGCAATTCTATGTATAATCTATAGTTTGTGCCACCCCTATTTTACTTGTCAATTCATGTTTAATTTGTGTGCATTCTGATTTGTGTTATAGTAAAGCTACAAAAAGTTGTTTTTTGTTTCATTCGGGGATCATTCAGTGAATGGAGTTATCTGAGTTTACAATTCCTCCACTGGGATTCTAACAATAGTTGCCAATAAATATCTGAGCTTGATTTAGATGATTGTAAAGTTGATTTTAAAGTTTTCCTCTATTCTTACCAAGAGAGGGTGCGTTAGTTCAGAGGTGGCAGTTTTAGCAGGACCATACGCTTAACATCTAACTTGCTTGGTCCATCGAGTCTAAAGCGGTAACCCACATAATGCTCATTTTCACAGCGAAACAGTGTCATTGGAAAGGATATATTAATTTCTGCTGCTCATGGATAATGCCAAATAGCATTATGTGGTACTAAAATTAATGCATTCATAAAAATGTGCAAATTACATCTGTAAACATTTGATGTTTGTGAGCAAATGGCACAGTCCCATCCAAAGTAGAAAGCCTCATGTCTGTTTTTCATCTGTCACAGATGTTAAAAGGTATAACTGCAGACATTAATCTGAAATTTGTGCCCATTTCTTCAGTAATTCAGGGGGAAAAAATGTCAAACTGCATCAATATAAACAGCAACTAAATTTTAAAATGCTTTTACGTGACACTTAATAACCACTTAAATGTCAAGGGTATACTCATTTAAATGTTTTGACATTATAGTGTGATGTTTTTGACAGCCATTTTATTCCTGAGCTTGTTTACTTCACCTTACATACGTTGAGAGGTACAAATTGTCATTATCACAAAAAATGTTTGCAGACCTTTTTTAACCGACAAAAATTAAACCAAGGTGAAAACTCTAAGAAAGGAATTGGGAGAATAGCAGCTTTATCTTCTTTGGAGTTGCACTGTGGACTCCTGGGTTAATGTCATTAATAACGTATACAATGTAATTTTTAATTCATTTTACATCTTTAAAATAATGGTACTGTATGGAACAACTCCAGTATTTTGGGTAAATCCCCCACTTTCCCTCGATTGTAATTCAGGAAACCCATCTGCATGTTCTCTTCCCACAGCCAATTTATTTCTTTCTTCAAGGTTGCAGGTGAGGCTGATTGGTCATGCTAATTGCCCCTTAATGTCAGGGTAAATACGTGGGGTTAGGGGATAGGGCCTGGATAGGGGATTGTTGCCAGTGCAGGCTCGATGGCCCACATGGCAATCTTCTGCTACGCCGGGATTCTATGATTTGCAGGTCCCTATTATCAGGATGAATGACTAACAGGAGCTGACGCCAGTAGCAACAGCTACATTTCAGAAATGTGATGCAACCAGTCACGGAAGTATGATTAAAGTGAAGGAACACCGGGCCGGATTCTTCAACCTCTCCCGCAGCTGAGACTCTCCAGTCCCGCTGCGATGAATGGAAATTTGGTTGACCGCCAAATTCTCCGTTCTTGGTGGCGGGATGTGAATGGCCAGAGAATTCTGGCTGCCACTGGCAATATATCCTGCAACTGCATAAAGTGAGTATCGATCAGGGCTTAAATAAAAGTTACATCAATACAACTGATTGCTCACAATGCTATCAAAACAAATTTAATCTCATGCTTTAACAGTGGTTCTCTTGTATTTGCATGCTGAAGTTTTCTCAATGAAATTAGATTGGTCTTCATTACACTTTAGCTAATCACCATTTTTCCCAGTTTTGTCCCTTGTTATATCCACGGCTTACAGCTGCCTAGTTCAAAACCATCTGTTTTAACATGTGTAATTTATTTCACCATTTAATTAAATGTTTTATATCAGCATCTTCTTGGAATTAACTTTTCAAATATGAGTTATTGCAGTTTTAATGTTGTCATAATGCCAACAGGGGAAAACTAACACTATTTTGTTGATGTTTATAATGAATTCATTCAAAAGGTTCCATTGGGACATATTAAGTCATAATAATTAATCTAAATTACTAATGGGGGTTTGTTCTGATTTTTGATGAGAAAAATCATTTACAAAGAAGATTCAAAATGAGTAAGAAATCACAGGAGGTGCTACTTTAATTGAATTTAAAATGGTAATCTCCCGCTAGTAACGTTTAGTGCTATGAGCTCAAAATACATTGACAATAGGAGGCGATTTCTTGCAGCTGTACATTAATAAAGACAAAAATGCATTTCATTTAATTTATTAAAATAATTAACAATTGCTTGCGGTTAACCATACAATGTGATTATCTACTTTGAATGGCCATATTTATGATAGGTGTCTCAGTGCATGCAAATAGAATGCACAGCATGCTGACAGCTTGACTATAACATATCACTTATCCCCACTTTACCTGGCAGTTGTTTTAAAACGTTTGCCTCAATTTAAAAGCAAATAAAGCTTACCTCATGAAATGTTGCTCCTCTCGCCAGTTTCCTCTCTTCCCTGGATGACTTTGACTCCTTGCTGGCTACAAGTCCCTGGGTGTGGATTGTGTCACTATGAACCATTACTCACGTGGGAACCTCAGTGACATGTACTGGCACACCACTGGATCAAGGGGGTTTCAGAGCCAAACCCTTCCTGACCTCACCATGTCGCACATGTGTTATTTCAGCAGGGGTTATTGGATAGCAATCAAGACGTGGGAGTCTATTTTTTTCTTCCTGACCGAACACCAATTACAGTTCACCTAATACAGCACGGGTCAAATGTGGAACCTAAACTTCTACTGATATGTGTGGCTCAGCTCTTCACTGAGTAAGCTCACTTAGCTAGCAAAGGGTATAGTTATTTTAGTGAACTGCAGGGTGAAAAATGTATTTTGAAATGAATCTTCAGATGTGGAAACTTAAAATACATGGTGGAATAAAGATAAAACAAATTGCAGCAATTGTAAATGATGAATGATTTGGAAATTGGGGAAGATAGTAATAAGAACTATATACCTATGGTGTCATCACTACATATATTTTTAAAAGATTATTTTGAATAAAAACAAATAATGATTTCTGAATGCAATAATTTGAATTATAAACTAGACCTGAAGCACACCGATGCACCACTTACTTTGAGGTGATATTTTTTGAATATGTGTTTTTCTTAGAGACCTTCCCCACAAAGAATGCATATTGAGAATTTGCTTTGCATGACTTTCCACTTATTTGAACTGATAGAAAACTGTGGCAATAACGTATGTGCTAATATGTGGTGCCGGTGATCAATCCTTCCCGTGAAGGCTGCAACTTCATAACATTTGGTCCTTACATGCAAACAATGTTCAAGATGGGGAGAAGTGTATGCCATATGCAAAAATGTCAAGGTGATGCAAGGTGATCAAGGACAATGATTTAATCAGAGGGAAGGTTACTACAGTTCATAAAAAGAGCAAAATTATGACAACAGGAAATATGCAGGTTTTAATATGTAAATTTGTGTAATAGGTCTGAAGTGGAAATGAATGGGATTGCTCGTTGAATGCAACAAGGCAAGAAAAAGTAACACAGTGAGAAACTTCTTAAAAATTGATTGCAATTAAACCTTTAAAAATCTAAATGGGAAGTTTTCCAGAGCTACTCACATTATATCAAAGTGAGGCGCAAACCCTTTTCAGGTGAATGGATTACAAGCTGACTACAAAGGGAAAATGAAGAGTAGGGATGGAAGGTAGTTACTCAGACTGGCTGAAGATAAGAACTGATGTTCCACAAGGATCAATACTGGGACCACTGATGCTCAATATTTTCCTAAACCATTTGGACTCAAGAAACAGAAGTGTAATTTCAAAATTTACAGCTGACACCAAATTGGGAGGTGCCTTCAATGCCTAGGACAACTGTGACAAAATACAAGAAGGTACTAATAAGCATGCAGAATATCATGTAAGTGATAAATGGACGTCAATATAGGTGGAGACGATAAGAAGGTAACAGACTTAGAAAATAATTGTGCAACAGATAATCTATCACCACCCTTTGACATTCAATGGGATTGTCATAATTGAATCCTCCACCATGAGCAACCTGTGGATCACTATAGATTAGAACCATAACTGGACCAACCAAATAGATTGTGACTGAAGACCAGAGGTTGGGGATTCAGCAGTAAGTATCTCACTGCCTGACTCTCTGAAGTCTCTCTGATATTTACAAGGTGTAAGTCAGGAGGGTGTTGGAATACTTCTCATTTGCCTAGATGAATGCAGCTCTGACAATATCACCCAAAAGCAATCTGCTTGGTTAGTATTCACTTCATCAGCTTAAACATTCATGCTCTACACCACAGACACACTGGCTACAGTGTGCACTACTAACACATTGCACTGAATCAACCAGCCAAAGTTTCTTCAACAAATACACCTCTACACCAAAAGAATGAAGGCAGCAGAAACATGGGAAGACCCCCAACTACAAATTCCCCTTTAAGTCATACACCATCCTGACTAGAAATATAACATCAATCCTTCATTATCATTGGCTCAGAATCCTCTAACTCCCTTCCTAACAGCACTGTGGATGGCCCTACACCACTTGGACTGCGGGGTTTCATGAAGGTAACTTACCACCAGCTTCTCGACGGTAATTGGATAATAAACTCTCCCAGCAACATCCACATTGTATGAAAGAATAAAACAAGGGATAGAGAAGCAGAGAGATCTGGAGTACAGATACAGAAATAATTAAAGTTAACGATGCGGATAAATATGGCAATAAAAAAGCAAACATAGCACTGAGATTCATTTCTGGAGGCACAGTGCTGAAAAGAATAGAAGCTGCGCTACAGAATAATGTAAAAACCACACTTGGAAGCAGTGGGGAAGGTGCAAAAAAGGTTACTAGAATAATACAAAAACTCAGATTATATCTAACAGGAAAGATTGAACTGTCAGGGGTCCCATTCTCCAAAATAAAAGCAGAAGACAGGAGGATGACCTGATAGATGGTCTTATAGTTAAAGAAGAATTTGATAGGGTAGGTGATTGTGGACAATATTTTTCAACGTGCAAGCAAGACCACATGAGTGGCCATAAATCTAAGATAGTCACTAATAAACTCAGTAAGGAATTCAGGAGAAAATCCAGAGGGTGGTTAGAATATGGAACATGTCATCCTAAGGAGTCGTAAAAGGTAACTAATATATGTATTATAGGGGAGCTGGGTTAACACATAAGAGGGAAAGAAATAGCAGGATACACCAATGGGGTTAGATGAAGATGGGGGAGAGGAGGGTCATGTGGTAAACATCGACACAGACCTGTCGAGCTTAATGGATTGCTTCCATATGGCTTCATCCTTCACCTGCTACCAATCCTACTTCACGTTAATGCTGCTTATTGAACGAACATAGGAGCAAGAGAAGGTCATTCAGACTCTAGAACCAGCTCCACCATTCATTTAGCTCATGGCTGATTGATCTTAATGCCATTTACCTGCCTTGATCCATAATCCTAATGCACTAGCCAAACAAAACCACCTACTTAACATGGTGGAAGACTTGAAGATTTCCACAACGCCTCATGCAAAAAAGTATTTCTTAACAACCCCTCTCCCCTCTTATAGTTCTAAAGTTCTAACCCCATGTTCAGAACTCCTCCAGTTGAGGAAAAAAATTCTTTTCTCTACCCCCTGAATTGCAGTCATCATCTTCAACACCTCTATTAGGTTGGATTAACCCCTTAATCGTCTATACTAGACACATTATAAAGCCTGGACTTAAACTCATGCACACTGTGGGGGCTATCTGACGGTCTAGTTGCTCTGTTAGAATTCTAAATTTATTGATTGAATTCTTAATCAAATGCATCACTTTTAATATAAAAATGAGAAGTTTTCAGGAGGAATCATTTTCCTTCAACGCGCTTAGGAATGTACCATAGGAACATGGGATTGGGAGTGACAGAAAAGCGAGAAATCGATTTGAAAGCAACTTGGTGAACAATTCTAAACTTGTCTGTAATATTGTATATTCATCTTACAAGCCAATAAGTTGTGGAGGAGACAATGACATACTGGTATTATTGCTAGACTATTAATCCAGAAACTCAGCTAAAGTTCTGGGTACCTGGGTTCAAATCCCACCATGGCAGATTAAATTTGAATTCAACAATATATCTGGAATTAAGAATCTATTGATGACCACGAAACCATTGTTGATTGTCGAAAAAACCCATCTGGTTCACTAACGTCTTTTAGGGAAGGATAGGGCCTATCCCCATTACCCCTTACCTAGTCTGGCCTACACGTGAATCCAAAATCACAGCAATGTGGTTGACTCTCAACTGCCCTCCAAGGGCAACCTGGGGATGAGCAATAAATGCTGGCCAGCAATGTCAATGTCCCACAAATGAATAAAATAAAAAAGATGGTATATATCCTTCTCAGTGATTGAACAACTTTTAAGAAAATAAGTTTTTTCCTGCCATTAACATGCTATCTCCTGGTTCTCAGAGAAAAAAGGTTTAAAACATCAGAGAAATGATAGCTCTCCAAATAATGATCCAATTCAATAAAATGAGATGAAATTTCCTTCAATGATCTAATAATCACACAACATTTATTTTCTTCAGAGATTGTCTCTGGAAATTTTCAACCTGGACTGCTGGGATTCTCCAGCCCCACTGCAGTGAATGGAGTTTTGGCTGAGTGCCAAATTTTCCATTCTCACTGGCAGTAGGGAGTGGGGTGAATGAAATGGCATCTTGAAGGGAATTGCTTGATAGAGCAGACGCAGCACGGTTTCATTAAAGGGGAGTCGTGTCTGACAAATTTACTGGAGTTCTATGGGGATGTGTCTAGGGCGGTGGATAGAGGAGAGCCGGTGGATGTGGTCTTTCTGGATTTTCAGAAGGCGTTTGACAAAGTACCTCATAAGAGGTTATTGCAGAAGGTCAGGGGACTTGGAGTTGGGGGTAGGGTGTTAGCGTGGATAGAGGATTGGTTGTCAAATAGGAGGCAGAGAGTGGGGGTCAACGGGTGCTATTCGGATTGGCGGATGGTGACTAGTGGAGTGCCCCAGGGGTCGGTGCTGGGGCCTCAGCTTTTTACCATTTATATAGATGATCTGGAGGAGGGAACCGAGTGTAGGGTGTCGAAATTTGCGGATGACACCAAGATTGGGGGAGCGGCAAATTGTGCGGAGGGTGTGGAGAGTCTGCAGAAGGATCTAGATTGGCTGGGCGAATGGGCCAGGAAATGGCAAATGGAATTTAATGTTGGCAAGTGTGAGGTGGTCCACTTTGGAAGGAAGAATGGTAGGAAGGACTATTACTTAAGTGGCGAAAAACTGCAGCAGGTGACGGTGCAGAGGGACCTCGGGGTCCTTGTGCATGAGTCGCAAAAACCCAGCTTGCAGGTGCAGCAGGTGGTCAGGAAGGCGAATGGGATGCTGGCCTTCATAGCGAAGGGGATTGAATATAAAAGTAGGGAGGTCTTGCTGCAGCTGTATAGGGCATTGGTGAGGCCGCAGCTGGAGTACTGTGTGCAGTTTTGGGTGCTGCACCTGCGCAAAGATATTTTGGCCTTGGAGGGAGTGCAGAGGAGGTTTACTAGGCTGATACCGGAGTTGAGGGGGTTGAGCTATGAGGAGAGGCTGAATAAACTAGGCTTGTACTCGTTAGAGTTTAGAAGAATGAGGGGAGATCTCATTGAGACGTATAAGATGATGAATGGGATGGATAGGATAGAGGTGGAGAGACTCTTCCCGCTCAAAAAAGACAGTAGGACTAGGGGGCACAGCCTCAAGATAAAGGGGGGGCGTTTTAGAATGGAGTTGAGGAGGAACTTCTTCACTCAAAGGGTGGTGAATCTCTGGAATTCTCTACCCGTTGAAGTGGTGGAGGCTGCCTCGCTAAATATTTTCAAGAAGCGGGTTGATGGGTTTTTGATAAGAGAGAGGATTAAGGGTTATGGGGAGAGGGCCGGAAAGTGGAACTGAGCCACGACAGATCAGCCATGATCTTATTGAATGGCGGGGCAGGCTCGAAGGGCCAGATGGCCTACTCCTGCTCCTATTTCTTATGTTCTTATGAAATTGGAGAATCCCAAAACACCAGAAAATGCAAACAAGTCAACATTTTCTGGAGTGCAGGAATATTCCCAGCTATTCCAGAAAACACATTTTTTTTTAATCTGAAACTATAGAATCCCCGCAATGCAAAAGGAGTCCCTTTGGCCCATTAAGTCTGCACCAAAAATCCCACCCTGGGCCCTATCCCCATTATTCCACATATTTACCCTGACACTAAGGGGCAATTGAGCATGACCAATCAAACTAACCCGCACATCTTTGGAATGAGAGGGGAAACTGGAGCATCCAAAAGGTAACCCACACAGATACGGAAGAATATGTAAATTCCACACAGGCCTGAATTGAACCCAGATCCATGGCACTGTGAGGCATGTTAACTGCTGTGCTACCATGCCACCCATTTTGTATCTTCAATACTTACCACCTATAGTTTTCATATACAAATCAATGAGTGGAATTCTTTCATTTTGAGAATAAGGATAGGATTCTCCAAGCTCACCCACATCTGGGGGTTTTGTGGTCCCTTTGCAGTGGGTAAAGTTTTGGTTGAGAACCAAATTCTCTGTTCTTGCTGACAGTGGCAGCAGGGTGTAAACAGCCGCAGAATTCTGCCCTTGTTTGCAGTGGGAATGTGGAGTGTTTCCCACTGCAGAGACCGACAGGAAAACAGGCCAAACTTTTCAACCCCAACCTTATTATTGAAGCACCTGGGGTATTTTTTTACCATATTCAGTGGTGGGACAAAGTGGATGGTAGATATCTGCCACTGATTGAAAAGGTGCCCAACACCTCTGACCCACCATTGAAAAAAGGTGGACTGTTGGAAAATGAAGGTGGATCTCTGCAACCACGTGGAGACCAGAAGATGGATGTCCTGAGAAAGAAGATGGATCTTGAGAACACTCTGAGGCTGGAAGATGGATCCCCTCCCAAGACATCAAATCTAGAAGGTCCACCTGCTCTCCCAGCCCACAGTAGTGGTTTTCAAGAGTTCAGTGTTGCACGTGGTCTCCATCCTGAACTCCAGAGACAGCCCCGGACATTGTTCAGGGAATCCCCACATCTGCACATTTTGTTGTTCCAAAGTGTTTCATGCCGTTGTATTTTCTTGCTGGCATCATGAAGAATCTGACGTGGGGGGTGGCGGGGCTGGTGGCAGGGTGGTCAGGCCTTTATCTACATCCCATTAATAGGGTGAAAATGAGGTTCATGCAGTCCTCTGGCAGGTTTTCCAACCTTCCATGGTGGGCATCAGTGGAAGATCTCATAGTAAATTCATGCCGGTGTGAAACTGATTTCCGGGCCTCCTGTTAAATTCTCCCCCACACCTGATATTGAACCTGTTGTAGGGGCTTGGGAGAATTCTACTCAATGTCCCAGTATACCTTCAGTATAAACGTGTGTCACGCAGAGTTAATGAGTCATCGAGCACGTTTGAAACAGTCAGTTTGCTCTTGTTGGTTCCCCCACGTATTGCTACCTAATTTTCATGTGAGAGTATGTATTTCTCTCTGTAATATGTTCTATATCTCATGTTCATACGATATGGAAGCAGAATTAGACTATTCAGCCCATTAAGTCCACTCTGCTATTCGATCATGGCTGATATGCTCTTCATCCCCATTTTCCTACCTTCTCCCCATAACTTTTCAACCCATTACCAATTAAAAATCTATCTAATTCATCCTTAAATTTACTCACTGTCCCAACATCCACCGCACTTTGAGGTAGCAAATTCCACAGATTCACAACCCTTTGGGAGAAATAGTTTCTCCTTAACTCTGTTTTAAATTTGCTACCCTTTACCCTAAGATATGGCCTCTTGTCCTAGAATGCCCTACCAGCAGAAGCAACCACTCCATATCTACTTTATTCTTACCTTTTATCATCTTGAATACCTCAATTTGATTTGTATACACATATGTAATATACATAATATGTACACATCATAATAGGTACAATACATATTGTAATGTATTTGGTATAAAAACACAGGTAGGCAACATGGATGGTACATTAAATTTCCATAAAGCAAAAACATTTCAATAAAATCTAGTCTAGTCTATAGTCTAACAGAAGGCTTGCAACCACAGACACAGCTGAGTAAAGCAGAGGTTTTCATTGCTGATTCCAAGGCTCCAAATGGTAAAGGAGAAATTGCTTTCCTCACAGATGGACTAATTCAATACTTGATGTTAAATATACTTGGAAAAGACATTCATTTCAGATTCACAGCCATATATAAAAAAATAGGATAGCAAACTTCTCAAGAGTGTAAACTGATTGCAAACAGATTTTTCTGTGGGAACATTTGTGGATCATTAGTCTCCAGTAATCTTCCTGATGCACAGTAACAGTGGTAAACATTTGAAAAATCAATTTCAACTCTCATGTTGGAGAAATATATTCTTACCACTTTTGTCTTCTCAAGAGATTCCTTCTCTTCTTTGGCCTTTTTTCTTAGATCGTGAGAAATTTCTTCCATCTCCTGCCCCAAATGATAAGACATAATTTAACCAAAAGTGTCCATTAAAAGCAGGTACATAGATGGTTGGTCTCTCTACCTAGTCTGTCATTTAAAATGATGGAAGACCACGGTATGAAAAACTAACGATAGTTCAATCAATTTGAGAATGCATTAATGTTGTCATCTGGTACAACACAATGAAAATGTTTGAAAGTTACAAATAATGGACAAATTGTAAGATCTTACATTGAGCACAGAATCCCTACAGTGCAGCTAAAGGTTATTTGCCCATCGAATCTGCACTGCCTCTCTGAAAGAGCATCCTACCCAGACCTTTTATCCCCATAATCCCACAGGTATACCCCACCAATCCCACAAAACTACACCTCTTGGGATACTAAAGGGCAATTTAGTATGGCCAATCCACCTAGATTGCACATCTTTGGAGTGTGGAAGGGAACTGGAACACCGGGAGAAAACCCATGCAGACATGGGGAAAACATGCAAACTTCACAAAGACAGACAGTTACCCAAGACTGGAATTGAACTGCTGTGCTAACCACTGTGCCATCCACATCTTGTAGACAACATTGGTAGATGGAATTAATCTACAGGTCAGCTCTAAATGAATGGTGAAACAAGCTTTGAGGGGCTGAATGGCGTACTCCATTTCTTATATTGCTGCTTTCACAATATATATTCTTTAAGCTCTTTTTTCCCTTTGGGGCTGGGAAACCTACCTTGATTTCAAATGCGGGTCTCAACCCTGCACAATGCTGGGAGTTGTAGTAACCTGACAGTGCTTTTTGCTGTATTTAGACAGTTAATAGTCAGAGCGTATGTGTTGTTGAATTATAGAAGGCAGCTGGGGTGCCAATAGGAAGTGCACTTAGCATTGAAGCTATAGCCTGCAGTTGGAGCTCAGGGAGAGAGCTTGGTGTCCTTGTCAGCATCTTTTACAAAACTGCAAAAAAAAGCTCCACCTGCCAGACAAGTTGGTATTGTGGCAGCATAGGGGCGAAACGGTGGGGTCGGTGAAGGGCAAAAGCAATCTTGGAGATCTGGTCCTCTGGGCTTGGCACCGGGAGGCCACCTCCCGGCATCTGCCATGCTGCCAATTTGGATAAAGTCTTGATCATGGCCTTAATTGGTCTGTTGATTGTGTTAATAAACTACTTGCTGCTTTCAGAAAATGGCCAGAAGTCAAGAGTATGGAGGAGAACCAGCAAACACCCAGAGGGTTGAGGAACTCTGCATCTCCCTGCCTCTGCCCCTTCCCTTGTATCAGCACCAAAATTCTGTCCCATATGCTTGAACCACTGCACAAAGGGGAAACTCACAACGGATTAAATCAGTCTACTTTATAGATGGATTACTGTGTACATTATAAGGCTCCAGATATCCAGGGAAATTAAAATTCAGTATTTAATTTTCACATTATCACTAGAACATCTGGTCACAAGGGTTTAGGGCACCAGAATTCTTTATTTCAGTTCAGATGCTTGATACGATAAGTATTAGATCTGGCGTGACCTTTAATTTACCCAGAACAGTCTCCACACAGTCAACAGTTTAGATTCTGGGTAGATGTCTTCACATCCCTGAATATATTTGGCAAGTTGACTGAGAATTCTGTCAACAATTTAAAATGCTCATGCATTTGTAACCATTGGAACACCACTCTGTCCGAAATTTACAAATATGTGAAGGTTACCTCAGTGTACCATTTCAAACTCTATTTTTCTATTAAATACGGTAACATATCCTGGGGCAGTGAGAACATTTCTTATGCAACAGCCCCTAGGTGGCATCGGTATGCCACAATTTTTGTACATTTAAAAACAATTAAAATGTTAAATTCATATATATTGTCGAGAAAGAATTAAATTGGGCAGCTAATGGTGTATGGAAGACCCACCACTCAGAACGACAGGCCAGTAACTCATAAATGGCATCAATGCAAATTAGTTACCGCATCCAATGTCATTCAGTTACCACCAATAGCCAGTGCACGCCCTTTACAGAAAAATTCAAATCAAAAGCTACAGAGTATTTAACAATACCTACCTGCTGTTAAATATAATGAGATTTTTTTTTAAACATGATTTTCCTACAGCAGGTTTTGGTCTAGCATATATAGTGTGGCATATAAAGGAGACTTTTTTAAATAGCTGAAAGACATTGTACAGTAAACAACACAATCTTCCACAGACACAAACTCCTAGTTCACACTTTCTCTAAACACATCTGCTGTCAATCATCGCACCCACTACATTACCAAACATGGAATGGATGCATACACATGGAAAACCAGGCTTCAATCTGAATAAAAAACCCATTATTTCTGTTGCTGTGAGACGCGAGATGATATTACGTGATATATTAAAAACTGTTTGCTTTATAAATCTGAAAGAATCCCGGTTGCAGTTTGCCTGGATAGACAGCAGGTGATAAAGCCTTGCATTTTAACAACGGAATTTAAATTTGTAAGTGGGACTGGAAGCAATTTAATAATAGCTGCCGTCAGTCTTCAATAAACTCCATTCTGAGTTAAGTGTCCACCAGCTGACTAAAGCACTTGGCTATCACTTTGTGCTTCAGTCAACTCTCCGTTGCCTGGTTAAGAAAACAGTGGAAGGTTCTAGCAACACATATAGGCTTACGGAGATCTGCTATCAATCCTGTGGGGGGCTCTGGAAATATAACCTCTGAAATGCAACTGGTCAAGGTTGAATAATCCAGGTGATGATAGATAGATACCCTGGAGTATAACTCAATTTCTGTCACATACATTAGGGAATTTCTTTATGGTTTTATTTCTTTTTCTGAAAGTTTTACCTGCGGTTATTTTCTGCCCTGATGAGAATTTTGTCACAGTGAAAGCTTCGCACAACTCATGGAAGGAAAAGAGTTAAAAGGCTGAGAAAGTGCATCTTTTGTCCAAGGTATACGGGTTAAATTTGAGTTTTCATTTACAATTAACAGACTGGCACACACAGATAATTAAATGGCACCCTGACAATCGATCCTTATCCTACCAAATTTACAACCAGTTTATCAAAGAGAAAACATTGAGGAAAACTCAAAAAATGGATCAGTGAAAAACTTGGCAGAAAGAGGGGTGGAGGCCAGAAAAATGAACTAAGTAAATTAAAATAAAGTGAAGGATTAAGATTAAAATCATGGATTGAAATATTTGCATTCACATAGTACCATCACACTTCTCAAAAAGTTTCAACATATTTCCATGTACAATGAACCAGCTTGAAAGCAATTTCTGCATTTATACAGCACCTTCCATCAGAGAGCTCCAAAGTGGATAACAGGCAAAGTGTATTTTATTCATTGTTGTAATGCAAGACACAAAACAGTCAAGCTGCACACACCAAGCTCCTACAGACAAGGGGCAGGAATCTCCAGCTGTGTTCGCCACAAGACCGGAAATTCTCTCTTGAGCTCAATGGACCTCGAATTGTCCGCCAAGTTTTCTGTCTAACCCACTATGATTCCCGTGGCAGGTGAGACGGGAGAATTTTGCCCATGAAGTTAAATGACCAAATATTCTGTTGGCTGATAATCTATTAATTGCTTTGTTAGAGATCTCGGTTGAGGGATAATTTTTTTAAAAACTTTATTCCAATCCAATCAAGTCAAATTAAACCCAATTCAGAGTCCCAACAAGTTGGGACATTCCTGATCCAAGCTGACAAGACAGGGCTCTCACCACCTGTCTTGGGCTTGATCTACATGATCCAAGCGGTTGAGGGATAAACATTATAGGTGGGGACAGCAGCAACCTTGAGTACTGTAAGACCCCTCAAACAGTGCCAAGATAATTGGTTAGTTCATCTACTTTTAGTGGTGTTGATTAAGAAAGGAATGTTGATTACCTCACTCATCTTTGAATGGTCCATGGAATTTTTAATATCCACCTGAACTACTGAAAGATGAGTCCGTTCAATGTATCACTGAATATTAATATGCCGCATTTCATAGTGATTGACACAAAATAATCACAGGCAGGCTTAATTTCCTTCAATTCCATCTGACCTTCAATTCAACCAGCCCATACTTGCATGATCAGAACAGTCTCCAATATTAGATGTGAATCTGTGATTGGACAGCACCTACTGAACAACCCTGAGTGTGCAAAGAATTGTATAAACAACGAATTTAATACTATGAATGGGATTTTCTGCACCCCCGTGCAGCTTATTTCACTACGGCGGCGATGGCCTGTGATTGGCCAGTGGTTTGATCTAATAGTCCCGGTGCTGGCAACAAGTTTTCCTATTTATCGCACCCATCGCTGGCAGGAAACCTGTGGCAAGGGTAGCCATTGACGGGGATGGAAGACCCATCAGAGGGAACAGCCAAAAAATATTGAGCTAGAAGTTGGGCTTGTAATGTGGTTCACTAACAATTGCTAGAAGCTACATGTATTCTTGCAGGGCCCTATGCTTTACAACCAGAGTATGTTCATTCTGCTGCACCTTTTTCAATTCAACAAAAGCATGAGGGACAAGAGTCCCTGATCGTTTACATTGGTCAAGGCAATGCCTTGACCAGAGTCAACTTGCTTTTTTTGAATTTAATCCAAAGCTGGGAGAAAACCATTCCCTGGTGCAGGCTCCATGGCAATGCTTTGACCAAGCAGAGTCTACATGCCAACCAATCAGCATCTTTCTCTCATGCATTATAAATTGGTGTTCCCTTTGAAGTTTGCTATCTGTCCTGTTGAGTGCAAGATGAAAAGCTTCAACAGTATGTCTCTTTTTCAGCAATACCCAGAAATAACTTGCTTGGCTTTCCCCTTACCTGTATGGATGGTGAACCCACCAATTGCCTTTAATTGGCCTGGCCCTTCACAAAACTGCATGGGCATGTCTAGTGCATGTTGCATGGGTTCAGGACTCAGAACTGAAAGCGGCCAGGTCAACTGAAAACCCTAAATTAAAAAATTCCACCAGTGGGTAGGTAATTGGTACTAACTTCAATGAGTGGGGTGGGGTCAGAACAGAAAAGACTACTGATTGATATTGGGAGCATTAAAGGGGAAAAGGGGTCATTGTAATAGGATAAGGTGTTGGATGGAATGCTGTATTTCTTTTTAAGACTTTTGTGGAACCAGTAACACCACAAATGATTATCATCAGACATCTAAACAATTAAAAACATACCTCACGTATCCTGTGTTTCTCAGGCATCCAGATTCCTTGGAAACCCTATCTGGCAAATCTGTCATGGCCAGGCAGTCTTATTTATCTTATAACCAGCTCAATAACGTTTATATATTATCCATTTCTTCTTCCAGTATATAAAATTTTGCACTAATCAGCTCTACAATTCATTGAGCATTGTCCAGCCCACTTGTACTTTTTTCTTTAGTTCTTTAGCTGCTCACTCTAGTTTAAATATAATCTATAGAAGCCTCAAACTCGCTCTGCATATTTGAATTCAGGTCATTTGTAAAGATTATAAATAGTTCCTCAAAAATGCCAACATCCTCAATGAACTCTACTTCAGTCATCTTCCCTATTCTTCTGACATGGCCTAAGGAACATGATGATAGCAACAGAGATTTGTAGGGATGTTCCTCAGCTGTCATAGCTCTTGGGTTTAGTCTCAGATCAGTTTGACAGAACTGGAAGAAAGGGGGTGTGGAGCTCTGGGATCTCAAAGCACATGTGAGCGGAATGAGGAGGAGTGGGTTACACTAGATATGTCCCTTGGATGAAATATCATCAATCAATCATATTCACTTCATAATCCACAGTGGCTGAAAAGAATATGAAGGATATCAACATCAACATCGATCCACCCCACAGCACCAGCCCATTTCAATGAGCTGTCACTCTCTTCTGGTGAAGGTTAGGCTTTATCTCAAGGGCGTAATCCACAATCTCAAGCTGCTTCACTGCTAAATCACCCCGGGAGTCTTACCTCACTGTTGATTGGAGCAACAGCGGTTGGAATTAAGTTACATTCACATAACTTAGTCATCTTTAAAATTAATTTGAATTAACAGGCAATAACACTGGAATAATTCTTGATTCTTGATTGATGTTTGGAAAATTGGTACTTAATTATTTCAGCGTTTGGATTTATTAGTGATGATCTTCTGGTCCCGCCACTACCGAATTCTCTCACTTCAGGCACTCTTCCTATCTTCTTCAAATCTACTGTCATTGCCCCTTTAGAGCCCTGTTGTTATTGCAAACAGTAGCCCAATCTCCAACATTGCTTCTTCTCCAAAATCCTTCAACATTTTGTCACCTCACAAATCTATTCCCATCTTTCCTGAAATTGTACGTTGGAATCCTCAAATCGGATACCAAAGAGCTGAAACAGACCTCAGCAAAGCCACATATCGCATTTGTTGTAACTGTGAGCTGGATAAACTATATTTTTTCATTCTTTTCGATTGAATTTTAGCCAGAGAACACTGGCAATGTCTTCTCTTAGTCCTCCTATCCCATTACCTCTGTTTGGCCCAAGTATTTGACCTTGCACTCCCTCCTATTTCTCATCTGGAAGTTGTTCCTCGGTGATATCACCTACTTTGCTCAGTACACTGGTGATATCCAGCTTCAGTGGAGTGCTACCTCACACAATCCCTCTGCTGCCTTTTGACTGGCAGGACTTTCCCCCAACTAAATATTGGGAAGAAAGGACCTCACTTCCCCACTTCATCTGCTACTAAAACCATCATCCATGTTACCTCCAGACATAACTACTCCAACACACGCCTGACTGGCCTTCAATTTTCTACTTTCTGTAAACTGGAAATCATTCAAAACTTGTACCATGTCCCGCTTAGCCATCACTTCTGCGCTGACTTTTCTTTATTCATTTTATGGGACGTGAGCATCACTGGTTGGCCCAGCATTCATTGCCCAACCCCAACCGCCTCCATTTCAGAGGGTATTTGAGAGTCAGCCACATTGCTGTGGATTTGGAATCACATGTAGACCAGACCAGGTAAGGCCAGCAGATATCCTTCCCTTAAGGACACTGTGAACCAGATCAGTTTTTACAACAATTGACAATGGTTTCATGGTCATCATTTGACTTTTAATTCCAAATTTTACCATTTACCATGATGAGATGGCACGTCCCTGGGTCTTGTCCTGGGTCTCTGGATAACCAGTCCAGTGACAAAACCACTATGCCACTGTCTCCCCTGTTCTCATCCTTGTTTTCAAAGCACTCCGGAGTCTTATCCTTCTCAGCCTCCATCAGCTGTCCAAGAAAGCTGTGCTCCTCTAATTCTGGTCTCTTGAGCATCCCTGACTTTAGTTGTTCCACCATTCAGTCACCTGGGCTCTATGCTCCAAGATTCCCTCTGCTTCTCCACCGTATCTTATTCAGTCTTCAAGAATACCTTAAAACTTACCTCATTGACTAAGCTTCTGGCCATCTGTCCTAAGATCACATTGTGTGGCCTGGGTGCCAAATTTACTTTTGATAAGGCTCCCATTTTTCTGTATCCTTATTAAAGGCACTATATAAACAAAAGTTTTTGTCATCATTGTGGTCCCTTGGGTCAAGCTGTAACTGCAAATGTTTGCATTGGAATTAGTTAATCATAAAAAAAGCTGCAATTTTGAAACTGTGATACACAGCCAGATATGCAACATCTGTGCAATTCCTGCTATAAAATGTAGTGGCGGCATTTTTTTAAAAGAAAGAAAGACACAGAATACTGTTTTCAATTTTGGATGCTTCATTCCAATACAAACTATCCAATAAGATTTTTTTCTCTTTCCCCCATGTAATTAATTCCCATGAGGCAAAGATTAAGGAGTATAATTGTAGGCTTACCTCTGCAATATAAATTTTCATTTGGACATAATAGATTCATCAACTATCGCGTGATACTAGTGACCACTACATCTGATGAAAATAATTTGCTGCATTATAGGGCAGCACAAACTATATTATCTGTGCAAATGTTTTGACAGTGTTAAGATAAAAGAGTAAACATAATTTACTGGGGTTAATCATTGACAAATTAATGATTGTGATGAACTTTTCCTGAAATGCACATTTCTCTCACGTTACGACAATCAAGAAATACCACTAGCGAAAGTGTTGGTGAAATATTTCAATTGATTGGCTGATTACAGAGAGGAAGTCAAAGCTGAGAACAGTCAATTTCTTGATATTGGACATACACCTTTCTGGATTCCTTGGTACAATCACAGTGAATGATGCAGAAACAGTTCTTATGTTATTATGGAAAAAATATATACCCTTCATCGCTTGTCAACAAATTGTGGGATGAACACTTACATCATTTTCTTAAATCAATATTCAATTTCCAGAACAAAATACATAATGTGATGTTGAACAAAAATGGATCGTGTAAACAATGGGTGGCATTCTTCCAGGCTGGCAGGTTCAGTGGCTGGGGAAAATGTGGCAGGGGGCTCAGAAACTGGTTTCATGCTGGTATGAATTTAAAGTGGGATCTTCCCATGGTCCCCACCGCAGCAGATTGGAAAACCAATCAGAGAAAGAATAAGGGAGAAGCAGAGGGAATCCCCGGAGCATAGAGCCCAGGCCACTGAATGCATGGCTGACAACGATGGAACAACGAAAGTCAGGGATGCTCAAGAGACCAGAATTGGAGAGCACAGTTTTCTTGGACAGCTGATGGAGACCAGGAGGGATAAGACTCTGGAGGGCTTGAAAACAAGGATGAGGATTCTGTAATTGAGGCATCACATAACCAGGAGCCGAAGAGGTTAGACAAAGGGAGGCTGTCTCATAATGGTTTTTGTTACTGGGCTACCTCATTTGCATCACGTTAATGGCATGCAGTTGATAGTCTAATCACCCTCCCCCAACACCAGATTCTCTGTGATGGGAAAATACGAAAGCATAGAACATATTTGGAACAACTTGACATGCAGTTGCTGGGACTCATGCACAATGCCTGGGGCTGCTTCCAAAGTTCAAGATGGGCAATCCTTGCCTCTGAAACACCATAGAAGTAGACCAGGGGAGCAACTACAGGTGGACCTTCCAGATTCAGCGTCCGTGAAAGGCACCATCTTCCTGTCTCAGTTCTCCTGGATTTCCAACTTCATTTTCAGGTGATCTGTCTTCTTTTGTCAATTGTAAGTCAGTGACATTGGGTGCCTTTTCAATAAGGCACCCAGGTAGGACAGCAGACAATGCGTCATTATCCCTGTCCCACCACCAAATACAGCGTAAAACACCCGGGTGGATAATTAATTAGGTTGGGGCCAGAAGATTTGGTGTGTTTTCTCATCAGCCTCCATAAAGGGAAGCATTCCACATTCCCACCCCCATCATGTGTCCAAGTCTCAAAATCGAAGAATTCTGTCCAATGTTGCTTTTTTGCCTATTTACACTTATAGTGGAATATTGTAAGGGGCAGGTCATGTCTCACCAACTCAACTGAGTTTTTTGAAGAGGTGACAAAGATAATTGATGAGGGAAGGGCTGTGGGTGTAGTTTATATGGATTTCACTAAGGCATTTGACAAAGTCCCACGTTATAAAAACTAAAATCACATGGGATTTGGGGTGGACTGGCTAGGTGGATATAGAACGGGCTTTGTTACGGTATTATGTGGAGATGTCGGCATTGGCTACGGTAGGCAGAGATAGAAAAATGCTTTTCAGAGTGGAGATCTATAGCTAGTGGTGTTCCACATGGATCAGTGCTGGGACCTCTGTTGTTTGTAGTATGTATAAATGATTCGGAGGAAAATGTGCATGATCTGATTAGTAAGTTTGTGAATGACACAAAGATTGGTGGAGTTGCTGATAGTGCTGGGGATTGCCAGAGGATACGACTGAATATAAATAGATTGGAGACTTGGGCATAGAAATGGCAGATGGAGTTTAATCCAGACAAATGTGAAGTGATGCATTTGGAGGATCAAATTGAGATGTGAATTACAATGTGAATGGCAGAACCCTTAGGAATATTAACATACAGAGGGATATGGGTGTGCAGGTCCACAGTTCCCAAAATGTAAAGGAAAGTAAAAGTAAAATAGAGTTTATTTATTAGTCACAAGCAGGCTTACATTCACACTGCAATGAAGTTACTGTGAAAATTCCCTAGTCGCCACATTCCAGCATCTGTTTGGGTATACTGAGGGAGAATTTAGAATGGCCAATTCATCTAACCTGCACATCGTTTGGACTATGGGACGAAACCAGAGCATCTGGAGGAAACCCATGCAGACACAGGGAGAATGTGTAAACTCCACACAGGCAGTAACCCAATCCGGGAATCGAACCTAGCTTCCTGGCACTGTGAGGCAGCAGTGGTAACCATTGTGCCACCGTGCCACCCCGGTGGCAGTACAGGTAGCCAAAATGATTAAAAAAGCATTTGACATGCTTGCCTTCATCAGCTGGGACGCTGAGTGCAAAAGTTGGAAAATCATGTTACAGCTATATAGAACCTTAGTTAGGCTGCATTTGGAGCATTGCATGCAATTCTGGTCATCACACTACCAGAAGGACATGGAAGCCTTAGAGAGAGTGCAAAGAAGGTTCACCAGGATGTTGCTGGGTCTCGAGGGCGTTGACTATGAGGTTGAATAAACTAGGATTTTTTGTTCACTGGAAAGACGGAGACTGAGGGGAGACCTGATAGAGGTCTACAAAATTATGTGGGGCACAGACAGAGTGGATAGTCAGAGGCTTTTCCCTCGGGTGGAAGTGTCACTTACAAGGGGTTCCCAGGTTTAAGGTAAGAGGCGAAACATTTAAGGGATGTACAGGGGAAGTTTTTCCATGCAGAGTGTGGTGGATGCCTGGAACATGCTGCTAGAGGAAGTGGTGGAAGAAGGCATATTACCAATATTTAAGAGGCATCTGGATGGGCAAATGAAGAGGGAGGGACTGGAGGGAAATGGACTGAGTGAGGGCAGGAGGTTTTTTCTTAAAAGCTTAGTTAGGTGCAGGCTTGGAGGGCCAAAGGGTCTGTTCTTGTCTTGTACTTGTTTTTCGTTCTTCTATTCAAATTTTTGATGTTGGATATGGAAGCTGCATTTGATATTAGGTTGGATTGCACAAGTAAGCAAGGAAATCAACCCTTGGATAACAAGACAGTGAATTAGACCAGAGCTGTAGCATACTGCCTGTATTCCTATCAATAGAAATCCGACTGATATAAAGCTTACTAACCCACTCAATTCCTCCTCCACCCCCACCCATTCAATTTACCCAATCTCCTTGTGGAGTCACAAATTTGTGCATCTCAGTTCCCCCAGATGCTGCTGAACTTTCAAATAAATCTCACTGACTTTTCCTTCAATTAAAATAAAACCTTTGGATACCAGGCACAATAAATGTATGTGTATCAGACTTAAATTGTTCAGAATTTGAAAATGATTTTTTTGTTCATGTCAATTGAAAACATTTACTTTGTATTTGTACAGCATGCGTTGTGGGTTTTTTCATATTATTTCGCAATAAAGATTAATCTTGAGAATCCTGAAAGTTTGATTTTTACACAGAGAAAGAAAAATGCCCCAGTGTCCCAGCTTTGACAAATTATATTTGGGAAAGACTGAATAATAATACTGTAAATGGGATCTAAGTGGCAGCAGCAATCAAAGTGGGGTTAATTCAGAAAATTTGCAATCTCTGTGGAGTTTAATCGGGTTGGACTGATGATAATGAACTGCTCATTGTTTTGGCAAGGGTCCACATAAAATTCCCCAGAAAATATAACAAAATGGTGTAAGTCACTTAATGCTCTGCTTTATTCTTTCATTTGCACCTCACCAGTGGCCATGAGAGAACGATATATTTCAAAAAAATCTGGATAATTCTCAGCCATTAGAGAAAGCAGGACACTGTGAATCCTGGTGGCTGAGAAACAAAAGCTAGACAATGAATCTCGCAGTGCGGACGTGGAACAACGTGACAAGCCTGGCAATAATCAGAGCCTGAAGGTAAATCTCAGAGAAACTATAACTCAATATGAGAAACAAGAGCCTTGCGGTGAACCTCTGCATGGGAGGGTTATGTAGCAGGGAGTGAAGGACAGGAGTGCTGTGAGCATCACAGTGAAATTAAGAACCCAGTTGTTTTGATGAATCTCTGTTCGCAATGTGCCAAATTGGTGCAGAGCTGTGATCAGAGCACTTGAGAGAGACTGGAAAGGATGGGACAAATCACTGCACGAACGGAAAGTGTTGCGGGAGAATTGCTGCGAGAAGCAGGACATGATGACAATGCAGCAGTGTGTCAATGCAGAGAAATAGCAGCATCACAGAATATTACTGTCAGGCAGACAGCATTGTGACTTCAACAACCATCCCCGTGAGGAAAGAGTACAATGAATGTCACAACCAATCCCCATGTTAAACAAGATCCCGACAGTGATCTTATGGAAGCAGCAAATTTGTGGTACTGCAAGGCCATCTTTCTAAATTACCATGAAAAAAGGGAAGGTGGTGCCAAAATCTGGTGTAAAGCATGAATGAATACAGCATTGAGTCATCATTAGAAATTAACAAGTCACTGAGTGAAAACAGCCTTTCGCAGATACATCAACTGCTGTTTGTGGGGCACTAGAGGTGTAGTAGTAAATTAGAGTAACAGAAATGTATCAATGAATATTTGTGACAGAAACTGGCATTAACAATATCACAATGGGATATAAAGAGAGGTGGTTCATTGCAATATTGTCGACTCCACACAGCTCAAAATAATATTGCTGCTAAAAATTGTTCAACTCAAATTATGGCACAATTCTATATAAAATAAATGAAAATGAGGATTTAATACCAAGGAAAATTTGAATGATATGGAATGAAGCAACACAATGTTCAGAAGGTGACACTGTAAATGAGCATGTCATGGTATATATCCCCGTGAGAAGTGTAAAAGCGTTTCAAGCAATGTATCACAAGGGATAAATGGGAATGGTGTGGTGAGCCGGTGTAAAAGAGGAAATTAATTAAAGTGAAAAGTAAAAATCTTAAGAGAATTATGATGCATCAGTAAGAAATGAGATGACAAAAGCAATCAACTCAGTTACTGGTTTCAGCCATTCATGCGACCTCTTTCACTATCGCAGCAATCATTTCTACTTGGCTCATTATTGTAACTTGAGCATAAACCCCAGATCAGGCAACTCAGCAGACTGAATATCAAAACAGCACTTTCCTAATAAGTGCAACTCGCGAGGAAGTGCATTTAACCACTGTTTATTCTTCATCGTGTGAATGCTAACAAGATCTAACGTATTCCAGAAATTGCTGTCAATGTAAAGCATTATGCCAGCAACAACAGAGTGGTGGTGAGACACCATCTGGAGTGTGATCCAATGTTCACTTAACGCTTGCTTCTCAACATTTCTGGAGGGTGAAATGGGACTCTAAATGCAAATGTACTCAGATTGTGTGGAGCTGCATTGTTAACACTGGGAGGACTCAGCCATGTTGTGAATGTTCTGCATGTTGGTGAGGGATTGCTGTAAAGAAAAACAATCCGGTCTTTGGGAAAGGAAATTCCAATTTCTTTTCCACAATCGAGATTTTATTTGGAAAACCGCATTCAGTGCTTGACCAGCTGCTACTGATGACCAATGAGTGTATGAAAAAGCTACCCACAATCTACGCATTGGTATACCTTCAAGTCGTACATCTCAGCTATACAGCACAGCAGCTCTTGCGTACCAGGCACAGCTACCCAGCAATAGCTGTGGAGATATGCTTGAAGAGGTCAAGAATGAGCTGGGAGACACTATCAGAACCGCAACATGATCTTCCCCACAACATTCAACATCTTTGTGGTCAGTGATCATCACAACCGGTGCGCCCTCAATTTTTAACAGTTTAACTCCTTCCAGTTAATACTGGGGTTATCCGCAATGCCAGCCAGCTTGGCATCCAATGCTGCACCAAGGCGGCTAAGATGTTTTATTCAGCAGGACTTTAATTTTACCACTATTGTCACTGATTAAAAATATAATCCTGCATAGTTATTGACTCCCCCAGTGTCCATAAAGCATTGCCTTCACACTGTGCATCATGTGTGAATTGAAAGGACTTTTATTTAATTTCATTGTGAACAAAGCCCCGGACCACCAGATCAAAATCATGCTTCGTGAGTCATTCTCTGGAGGTTCTTATGCTGCCTTTAGCATCTGGACCAATAGTGGGGCAATCTCTGGCCCAGCAACCACATGCAACCCAGACATTTTGTTGACCATTGCCCACATGCAGCATTGCCACATTGCGTTGATTTCCATTTTCCAATTGGTATGACTGAAACAACATGCCCACAAAGCAAGGGCAAGTGAAGTGAAGCGCGTGCTGAGAGCTCACAACATTGACCATGAGAGCCAGGCACACACTGTGTCCAAAGTGTAAATATTTCTTTTGTTTTTATCATTTCAAGTTGATGGTCATTCTGTTAATACATAAATAATTAATAAGTGTTTTTTAGAACTCGTGAGGAAATATTTGATGCATATTAAATGTTTTTAATCTTGTTCATGGAGATCATGGTTAGTGAACAAATTTGATTTCAATCATGCAGCCTTGAGATAAAGGAGGGCCATTAATGCAGCCCATTCACAAGCCTAAATTTTTATTTTCTCTTTATTCTTTCAGAGGATATGGGTATTGCTAACCCCAATTGAAATGAGTGGCTTGTTGGAGCCATTTCAGAGGACAGTTAAGAGTCAACCATATTGCTGTGAATCTGGAGTAGCATGTAGACCAACTGGTAAATATGGGATAATTCCTTCACCAAAGTGCCTTAGTGAACCAGATGGGTTTTCTGACAGCAATCGAATAGTTTTATAGCCATCTTCACTGATGACTAACTTTATATTCCAGATTAATTGAATTTAAATTCAATTAAATTCACCAGCTGCTATAGTGGGATTTGAACCTCATTTCCCAGGGTATTAGCCTGGGCCTTTGGAATATGACTTTGTTGATATTACTGCTACCCCATCACCACCCCACCCCAAATCACCACCCCGCCCTCCGTTCTTGTTTGCAGGGGGAAGGATACTAGGAGCTCATGAATAACTTACGCATGACCTTGCCTTATGCCACCCATGCAGTGAGCACAAACAGAAACCTCAAGAAATCAAAGAAACCCTACAGTACAGAAAGAGGCCATTCGGCCCATTGATTCTGCACCAACCACAATCCCACCCAGGCCCTACCCCCATATCCCTACAAATTTACCCATTAATCCCTCTAACCTATGCATCCCAGGACACTAAGTGCAATTTTTAGCATGGCCAATTAACCTAACCCGCACATCTTTGGACTGTGGGAGGAAACCGGAACACAGAGGAAATCCACGCAGACACAAGGAGAATGTGCAAACTCCACGCAGACAGTGACCCAAGCCGGGAATCGAACCCAGGTCCCTGGAGCTGTGAAGCAGCAGTGCTAACCACTGTGCTACCATGCCGCCCGACAAGTTGCAACAAAAATTATCAAACACACGTGGTATCTTAAAGCATTGTTTCATGCTCCAACCGACCAAAGATAGTCTTTCAACACAGCAAGTCCCCCTATCCCAACTGTGCAAGGTTTCCAGGACAATGAGCTGCAACCCTATTATCTCCATTGCTTTATCCTCAAATGAAGTTGTGATGTCTGGAGGAGACGTTGGCAAAATAATGCCAAGAGTAAATGGATGCACGTAACACCAAGAAAGAACCTGCATTTCTATAGCACCTTTCACAACCTTAAGAGCTTATGGTTGCTGAAGTCATTTTGAATTGTAATCGCTATGGTAATGTAGAAAAATGTAAAGAGTAGAAAGTACAGTTTATTTATTAATTACAAGTAAGGCTTACATTAACATTGCAATGAAGTTACTGTGAAATTCACAGTGAAATTCCCTAGTTGCCACACTCCAGTGCCCGTTTGCGTCAATGCACCTAACGAGCACATCTTCCAGACTGTGGGAGGAAACCGGAGCACTCGGAGGAAACCCATGCAGACACGGGGAGAATGCGCAAACTCCACACAGACAGTAACCCAAGCCATGAATCGAACCCAGGTCCCTGGCGCTGTGAGGCAGCAGGGCTAACCACTGCTACCATGCCACCCAGTGAGGCATTAGGTACGGTACAGTAATGCAAAAATGAAGACTGGTGAATCAAGCACTTACTCCAGATGTCTTCTGTGGGGTGCCATGGCAATGCCATTTTAATAGCAAATGCACATGCTAAAGGAAGTCACCTAACCCTCTTCCTTATTGTCTATTTTCAACCTCAGTTCTTAACAGGAATGTTGATTATACTAGGCTCATATTATACCAGCGAAGCACTCAACACAATGGATTCCTCAAGTGTTGATTGCTTCTTTCCTCTGTTGTGGCGAGTGTGAATGTTGGCAGCCTGAAAAGGTATGCTGCTGCTTTTTTATATTTGTGTTTTCTTTATGAAATCTCAGACTGAATTCCTGCTCCCTCCAGTTTAATACTCTGCTCAAACCTCCTGGAAGAATCCGAACAAAACTCGCACTGATTGTGATCAATGTCCTTCAGTGTCAGACAGCCCCAGACCTCAAACCCATGACCACCGAGACGCTTTGAGACCAAAGCTTTTTTTTTCTTAAAAACACACATTAACTTGCAGCGTCAAGCTTAATTTTACTTCGTGCCACCACTCCAATTTTCTCTCCTCACAATATTCAAACGTCACATAAAAAATAATTTTTATCATGCCTCTCGCCCAAAATAGTCTTGCAGTTGCCTAGCAACCGGCACTTATAAATTTGCAGGGATATGCAAAAAAAAAATCACCTCCTCCCAGACGCAGCTCACAAACATGAATGCATATGATGAAAAATGTTAACATTAACTTCATGGCACATTCATCCAAGGTAAACGGAATGGGAAAATGAAACAAAATTTTAAACAGCTGGGATCAGGTAACCATAAATAACAACAATTCTGCACAGTACAGCTTGTAGGGAAATATCGCCTCCTTTCCACCCACCCCCTGATGTTTGCAACCATGTCAAGAAAAAAATTGACATTCTGAAAGGTTTCGCCAGATGACCCTCGAATGGGAAACATTTTTTTTGGTATAGGTAGAACCTGTTCCTTCGTCAGGTGCAAGGAGATACAAGCTATCACACACAAAGATCCCGACGACATGGCCAGAATTTTATGTTGTTCAGACAGGTGGGCGCCCAAACGGGAAGCGTGGGAAACCACGTGAGATGACATCAGGCGACGACCTGTCGCCATTGCACACTTGCACAATATTTCAGTCAGCGAGCGGGCTTCAATCAAGATGGGAATTTAGCTCCACTAAGAGTCCAATTTTACATGGCCCATCTGCTTTTACAGTCGATGGGCGAGCCGGTATGCCTTTACGTTTTAGCTTCAACGTCAATCCAGAGCAGGATGAACAGTTCGGGATGAAATTAAATTAAGGCATCTGGGGACCGGGTTTTGTGTTTTAATTCGCTGCCGAGACACACTCAGCCTAGTTTTTCCATCGCAATTTGTTTTTGGTGTGTTGAAGCTCAGCAGTGGCTGTTTGGTTTGAGGGAGCACATTAGAAAAGCTAGCCTGCCACACTCCCTTCTTTCAGTGCTGGCCCTGTTCCGACCCTCACAGGGGGCAGCTTCAGCATTTCACAGGGCACGTTTCACATCTGGCCAGCCAGCATGAAATTTCACTCTGGGGCCAACCACTGACGGGAATGTGTTTTACCCTCGTTTCTGGGACCACCAAGTGTGTGGGCCAACGGACAAAAAAAGTTAAGCGCATTAACCCGAAAAAAAAACAAGAACAAGTGAATTCTGCAGCTTACAAGGGACACGTGAACAGCAGCTCATGCTAGCTGAATAAGAAATCTATATTTCATGCACCCTGTGATTTTTAACTAGGATCTATAAAATTGTCAAACTTAGGAATTGCTGACAATTTATGACAAATTGGAACTAAAACCATAGAGAAGTAGAATTTCTACACAGCTATCAGTCTCCATTCACACTGAAAAATGTTTGGCTAACCTTCTTATTCCTGATTAATTCAGCTCTTGGGGGCGATCTTACTAAAAAGATTCTAAGTGCTGAATGAGCATGAAAAATGGGAGTTTTTCCAGATTTTTTTTTATTCATTCATGGGACATGGGTGTCACTGGCTGGCCAGCATTTATTGGCCATCCCTAGTTGGCCTTGAAACTGAGTGACTTGCTAGGCCATTTCAGAGGGTGGTTGAGAGTCACCTATGTTGCTGTGCCTCTGGAGTCACATGTAGGCCAGACCAGGTAAGGATGGCAGACTTCCTTCCCTAAAGGACATTAGTGAACCAGATGTTTATTTTCTCCCAAGAATCGACAATGGTTTCATGGTAATCAGTAGATTCTTAATTCCAGATTTTTTTTATTGAATTCAAATTCCACCATCTGGCGGGATTCGAACACAGATCCCCGAACATTAGCTGAGTTCTTGGATTAATAGTCTAGTGATAACACCACTAGGCCATCGCCTCCCCATTTCAGATCCATTCTTTGGGCGAGTTTAACAATGCAATTTCACGCCACTTTGTGCAAAAAGGCTAACCTCGCTGGAACTCTGAACCTGGTAAGATTGTGAGAGGCGAGATATCTTACTGGCTCACCCCTCCCAATCGACCGATGGGACGAGAAAGGTAAGATCGCCATCCCTAGTGTCTTCATAGTAAATTCTCCATACCGTTTGATATATCTGGGCCTGCTTGCCAATGGAGGAAATGTGGCCCTGAAGCAATTAAGAAATCCCTGCCCGTAATTTGTATAAGCTATTGGTCTTAACTTATGCCTTTATAAGATCTGCTCTGGATCTCCGAAACTTAGGGAGCACCATTTCAGAACTCGTTTAAAATTCAGAACACCAAACAAATCCTTAGTCAAAAAAAAATGACCTATTAACTAATAATCATATGATATAATTTAATATTTATGTTAGACTTGTTTCCATCAAAGTCGACCGATTGAAAACATGAAGATTAAATAATTTCAAATTAACAGAGGTTTGAATTTATATTCTCAGGTCAGACATACAGAGATGGGAGAATTCCCAGTGCCACTAACCTGACCTTCATCAATGCAATCTCACACATCAGATTTTTGGTCCAGGGTAGGAGTGGGGACACATGGGAGGGTAGGGGCCCTAATAGGAATTGGGGCAGATGACCCTAGACACAGTGTGGGATCAGAGATGGGCCCACTGTGGGTTGGGCAACTAAGGAAATATAAAAAGTAGACTTTCAGAAAGGCCCATTTGAGAGGTAGGAAGTCCACGGAGAACTTTCGGAGCATCGGAGGAGACATTAATAAGCTGTCAGGTGAGTGGAAAATCTGTGGATGTTAGCTGGCGGTGGATGGGTTCTTACCCGAGGAAGGAGCTATAATTATTGTTGCTTATTCACAGTGTACTGTACTAAAACATTTAATGCATGGATTGGCTTCAAAAGACACAACTCACTGTTGTTGTTATTCATCCAAGGTGGATGAAAAAACTGAGGGATAGTGGGGGTACCCATTTTGAGAGGTGCAGGCATGTTGCCCCAGTAATGGCAGATATCTATCAAAATCAGGTTTTAACCCAATTGGAGCAGGAGGGTGGAACTGTTGCACTTGGCAGTGAATCTTTTTTTGCCTCTACTGATTTGTGCAGCCCAGTGACAGGATGAACATTGTGCTGGAGAAAGATGCAAATGCACTTTGTGCCACGGAAGATACAAGATGGGCATGGTGCCCTCGCCCAGAGACACCATAGAAGCAAGTCAAAGTGAGCAGCTGGAGGCCAGGGGGAGGGCACAAGATCAGGAGGATGAGAAGCACCACGTGCACCAGAAAGGAGGAGGAAGAGGGAGAATAACCAGGTATTACCATGTGGGGAGGCTGTACTGGCTTCAGATAGCATACCTCAATATGATGGAGAACCAGCGCCAAAGGCGACTGAGGTTAAAGTGTGAAGTGGTCAGCAATTTAAGTCGCATAGTCCAGCAACAACTCATACAACACTTTATCAACCCCCTGCCAGTGGCTGTAAGGTGATGCTGGCTCTCTATGCCTCAGGTACTTTCCAAGGCTCAGCAGGAGACTTGTTTGACATGTCCTAGTCAGCAGCACACATCTACATGGGACAGACTGCCCTTCTGCTGTCTTTGAGTGCACAGGGGATGCAGGTGGGGAGAAGCTGTGATGAGCTATTCACATTTCCCAGCAATTAGTTTAAATGGATGGAAAATCAGTGGGTTCCTGAATTTGGGACACCGGGTGATGCAAAATGCCCAAACCTAGGACACATTCTCCTTTGTTTGTTTGCACTTTGGCTACCAGAGTAGGTCAAAGGCTAGGAATCCTGCAGCAAATAACTCACTTCCAGACTCCCTAAAGCCTGTCCATCATCTGCAAGTCACAAGTCAGCAATTTGCTGGAATATTCTCCACTTGCCTCGATGAGTGCAGCTCCAACAACACTCAAGAAGCTTGGCACCATTCAGGGCAAAGCAGCCTGTTTGATTATTTGTGGAAAGGGTGGTTGTCAATTCCTCCACCACTAATGAACAGGGTCATCAGTGTGTACCATCTTCAAGATGCACTGGAGGAACTCACCAAAGTTCCTCAGGCAGCATCCTCTAAATACTTGACTATACTATCTAGAAGGGCAAGAGCAACTGATGCCTGGGAACACCACTAGCTGGAAGTCCCCATCCAATTCACTCATCATCCTGATTTGGAAATATATTGCCATTCTTTCACTGTCGCTGGTGTACCCACACCTCAGGGGCTGCAGCAGTTAAAGAAGGCAGCTCACCACCACTTTCTCAAGGGCAGCCATGCATGGGCAATAAATACTGGCCAGTCAGCAATACTCACACTCCATAAATGAATTTTAAAAACTGTAACAAAAACACTGACGTACCTCTTAGAATCTGTACAATTCACTTTTGGATCAACTTTAATTGTTGAGTTTCAATTAACTGAATACAACATGTCTCCTTTATGAAATGACTCTCCTTCTATCATCAAACTTTTCAATAAAATTATACTTTTTTGTTTAGTCAAAGCTTAAAGTTATCACAAGTACTTCCCGATTTTACAGAAGAAGATATTAGTTTATGAAACTTCTGGATTAACACTTTGAAAGTGTCTGGCAGTATCTAAGCAGCAAAGCAAGTTTTAAATTTACTTATTAGTGTCACAAGTTGGCTTATATTAACACTGCGATAAAGCTACTGTGAAAATCCCCTAGTCACCACACTCCGGCTCCTGATCGGGTACACGGAGGGAGAATTTAGTATGGCCAAATCACCTAACCAGCGTGTCTTTTAGACTGTGGGAGGAAATTGGAGCACCCAGAGGAAACGCACTCAGACACGGGGAGAATGTGTAGACTCTGCACAGACAGTGACCCAAGCTTGGATTTGAACACAGGTCCCTGACCTAGTCAGGCAGCAGTGCTAAAATAAATAAGCAAAAAAGATAGTAGACAAAAAAAAATTAAATCATTAAACAATGGCCCTGCACTATTACTTGCAGAATATCTTCTGCAAGAAATGCATTACTTTCCCTTGCAATGATACCTCCAGAAACTAATAAAAACCTATAAATGAAAATTAGAAGAAAATGCCTATAATAATTGAAATGGTGCAGTAATATTAAAGGAAACATTGTTACATATCAAACATTTATTTTCAATACTCAGAAGCATTAAGAAACATTTTATTAAATATTTTTCTCAGCATCCTACTTTGACTAGATAATTCACACAGAACAAATTGTATTTAAATAGCACCTTTAAAGTAGTATAATGTCTTTGAGCTGTTTCACATGTTATCAGACAAAATTTGGCATTGTGCCTCAAAGAAATAGTGGGACAGGTGACAAAATGACTGGTCATAGAATAATGTTTTAAGGAGTGCCTTTAAGGAGGAGGGATAGAGAGATGGAGAATGTTGGGGAGGCAATTGCAGAACTTAGGGTCTATGCAGTTGAAGGCATGGTCATTAATGGTGGAAGGGTTCAACTGGGGATGCAAAAAGCCAGAATATGGGGAGCAAAGAGATCTTGGTCTGCAAGGCTAGGGGAGATTAGAGAGATCAGGAAAGGGCCAAGTCATGGAAGGATTTGATCACTGGAATGAGGCATGAGCTGACCAGGAGGCAATCCAAGTCAGCAAGGACAGGGGTGAGGGATGGATGAGACTTGGTGTAATTCTGGATGTAAGCAACAGAGTTTTGAATGAGGATAGAGGTGGAAGGACAGCCTGAAAAGTATGTCTGGGGAGGTAACAAAAGCATGAATGAAGGTTTCAGCAATCGTTGAGCTGAGGCTGGGGCAGAGATGAGCAACATAACTTCAAATTTTACCTGCCCAACCTCACCCCGATTTATCGATATTCAACCTAATTGAGATCAGACATTCATTGCTTCTGTCATCACCTAAGAGTCTTGAGTCTTTTCTGAAGTTGCAAAAATATGATTTTTTTTGAGAAAAACAATTTTGATTTTGGAAAAAAAGCACAAAAAGACACTAAACTGCATATAAAAAAATTGGACTATGGACTTTTCCATAGAGCCTATTTGGGGTCAATGGAGCCAGTCACAAAAGGATTTGAAAATTCAACCAGCAAGTACCACTTTAAAATAACATCGACCAGCATTAATTTTCAATGTATCTGCATGTCACTGCTGACACCTAGAGTGTGGGTTCACATTTTGAGTGTGGGTTCACATTACAAAGACATAATTCCTCAGAAAATGTTTTGTTAATAATAGCCGCAAGTACATGTCATTTATTTTAACATTTCATATATAATAGATTCGGCTAACCTGAACAATTTCTTTCTTTTAATCAGCACATCTAATATATTTCTAACAATGTGGGAAACTGACAAGGAGGACACCTGATCCAGCATGCAGTCTAATTGCCTTCGTGATAAGGACCTGCTGCTACTTCACAAATCAGCAGTGGAATCCATGTCAAAGAGCACATGATTAAAATTAATGCATTGTCAGAGACCACAGATAAGACCTAATCAAATCATAGCATTTAAAATGTACTTATGCTAAATGGCATAATTTAAAATACTACTGTGTTACCTCCTTAGGCCTCCCTTTGTACTCCCACATACAGTTTCTTATTTATTGAAAGAGATCCTTTTTCTCCTCTCCTGTTGCAAAGCTCGGAAACCATTGATGTTTGCACAGGATTGTGAAGAGTGTCACCTCCATGTGAACGTCATTACAGAGACCATCAACTTTTTTTCTCTGTCTTTAATGCAGTCCACAGTACAGTGGGTTTGAGACTGTTCTCTTTATTTTGGCATTAAAAATAAAGTCTTGGCAGGATTCCATTTTTTTGTCATGGCGAATCGCGTCGCATGTAACAAAAACTAAAATATTCTGTCACACTGCAGTTCCTCTTTCTTTGCGCTTCTTTTGTTTCACAAGAAGAAAAGCCCAACTGAATAAGATTTTGATACAGCAGCACTCTTTCCCCAGTGGCGCCTAAACTATATCACCCAGAGGCTGTGAAGGTCATAAGCTTGACTGTAAAGGGGAAAGAGTGAAAATGGAGCCAGCAATGTAATATCGATCAGCATCATGAACTATCATTGGAACATCTTTGTTACTATTCCCTAGAATGGGGATTCTGGAATGCTGGAAAGTTTTCTGCAGATATTATGGTTCGGACTCTCTGATCTCATCCACAGATGCGATTCTCCAGTCCTACTGCAGTGAATGAAGACTTGGCTGAGTGCCAAATTTTGCCACAGAAGCCCTACAGTGCAGACGGAGACCATTCGGCCCATCAAATCTGCACCGACCTCAATTCCATCCAGTCCCTAGCTCTGTAGTTCCTATTATTTACCCCGCTAGTACCCCTGTTGCTAAGTGGCAATTTAGCATGGCCAATCATCCTAATCTGCACATCCTTGAACTGCAGGAGGAAACCCGAGCACCCGAAGGAAACCCACACAGACATGGGGAGAATGTGCAAACTCCACACTGACTGTGACTCAGGCCAGGAATCAAACTCAGGTCCCTGGCGCTGTGAGGCAGCTGTGGTAACCACCGTGCTACTATGCCACCCTTCTCATTGGCAGTGGTAGTAGGGTATGCAAGATTGAAGAATTCTGGCCTATCTTTCCACCATTACTGTTGAAAACAAAATTAGATACACGTCTATGTTGCTGCTTCAAACTGTGACTCTCAGTAACACTCAAAACAATATTTGGTTTGGCTCAATTATTATTTTTCTCCTTGGCTCCTACAACCGAACTTGTCTAAATAAGACAACAGTAAAATTTGCTCCATTGGGTTTACCGTGTCTTTCTGCAAGTAAATGAACATGCTTGGAGTCGCTTGACTAGGAAGAACTTTACACCGAAGTGACAGTGAAAGTTCGGATACATCTGTGAGAAACCTTTCACATGTTTCCATTTCAAGTATTGGAATATCTTAATCCAAAAATGTGAATATCCAACAATTCCAATGAATGAGGTGTGCAGTTGCTTGCAAAATACATAATTTAATTGAACAGTCATACATGGATCCAAAATACATGGACCTACTGAAATAGCCATTGATGGTGGTAAGATGACCATTATTGTGTTTACAATCTCAAGCCCAGCTGACATGGAATACAAAGAGCAGAAGGAAATTTCTGATAACCTTAGTATTCTGAACAGAAACACCAAGGCATTGGCTGACATTTACATATCGGAACTACATTTGATCTCAGATTAATGTAAGGCAAGACCCAAGTGTTGAGTGATTTCTAGGATTTAGTTATTCAACCAGGTTGAGCAAAATATGTGGCCAGGTTGAGCCAAACTAAAATTTTCATTGAGAAAGCTCCTCAAGAAATAAAACTTGAAAATATAAATTCTGTGTACCTGTACTACACAAATCAAATTGCACACACAATTCAGACATCAGAACCTGGATTCTACTGTCACTTGAGGGGATATTTGAGATGATAAACAGAATAAAGAGAGTTTGTTAAGGCTAGCATCCAAGCAGCTTCCAGCCATTACCCAGCAACAAAATAGACAAAAATACTTAAAGATACATATGGCACAAGAGGAGCAGAATGAACAGACAGCTGCCAGAGCAACTGATAGCCAGAATGTTCAATAAACTCACTTCACACCTTCCCCAGTAACCTCAAAAAATTCCTCGCTTCTCAAGATCTTTGCCAAGGACCTTTAGAAGACACATTCCCATTTCTCTTGCCTTCATCTTGATTCTGTGTGTGAAACTATATCCATTTTGAAAAAAGGGCAGCCAAGATCCTCAGCCAAGGGCTGTAAAATCCTCTTCTCCATTTAAAAGATACACAAATTCCATTGATAGCCAACACTAGTAAACCAACGATGGCTCTTTCTTTTGGCCTCCTGTCTGATCTAAGTGAATGACGAGTGGCAAATAGAGGATCGCAGCAATTTCACATTAACCCATTAGATCTAGGGCTGAATGCTGTTTTATTGATGAGTGTGACAGGAAGTAACTTCAGCAAAAAAAAATGACTGTTTCTGTCTCAGTCATGTCTTGCTTCCAAATAGGCAGATGTAATGTCAATGTTGGTGAATCTAACTCTCCAAACACATGATGAAGGAGCAGTGCTCTGAAAGGTCATGATACCAAATAAACCTTTTGCACTTTAACTTGGTGTTGAGAGACTTCTTATCAATGTCATCAAATATGGGTACAATACTCATCATTACATTAAATAGATTGTGCTTTAAATGTTGGTAGTTTCTTTTTCTATTGGATTTTATTCTCATATCATTAAGGTGTCTGCGATATTTAACTCCTGTAAGTGCCCTACACACTATTTCACAAATATGTTGCAGCACTGGTAGAACGCAAAACGAAGAACAACCCCAGACCTGGGATCCACTCTGGCTTCAGAGGCAAGAGGCCCAATTTTAACTCATTCAAAACACATTCACTTACACATGGTGCGATCTCATCGACTGTTCATGCCACACTGCTGCTGCAGTGAGGTTAGGGAATTCAGCACTCAGCCAAATCTGCTTCACTGTAATGAGATGGGAAAATCCCACCAGCGCAAATGACTAACATTCCAGAAAGAGTTGAAATCAGGATAAATCAATTTGAGGCCTATTGACAGACATTCTCACACCATCTGTGTTTCGAACTGCACAACTAGTTACTTAAACACTATGCATACATAGGGGAGAGTGATGTCATAGTGATGTAGTGCTAGTGACACTGGACAATTAATCCAGAATGTGAGGCTAACCACCCAGGGGCCATGGGCTCAAATCCCGCACTGGCAACTGGTGGAATTTAAATCTATTTAATATGATGTGGAATATAGTCTCAGTGACGGTGACCATGAAACTAGTAATTGATTGCCAGATAAATCTGATTTCCTCCCTTGAGGGAAGGAAATCTGCCATTCTTACCTGGTCTGACCTACATATGACTCCAGACCCATAGCAATGTGATTGACTCTTAAGTGCCCTCTGAAATGGTCCAGCAAACCACTCAGTTCAAGGGTAATTAGGGATGGACAATAAATGTTGGTCTTGCCAGTGATTCACAAAACATCAGACGTTATGGACCGGATTCTCCGGCCTCACCCGGAGTTGGGATTCTCCGACCCCGCTGCAGAGAACGGAGATTGGACTGAGTGCCGAATTCTCCATTCCTGCTGGCAGCAATGAACGGCAGGGAGTGAAGGGCTGGAGAATTCCGGCGTACGATTTTAACTGTTGCTGTGTAGAAGCATTCCAATTAGAACCTGCTAGCTGCAAAATAAAAGTTTGGCAAAAAGCAAAATGGAATTTTGGCACCTTTTCAATTGAGGCACATGAAGAAAAGGCCAATCAAGCAAAATGCAAATCACAGTGAGTGAATTGGAGATTTAAACTCAGATAATTAAACCTCTCGAGTTAAAACAAAACCTTTATATTATCTGATCATGCTGGCATCATTCAGTGCAATCCCCCGTCCCTTTCAGAGGAGATCAGTGTGGCTGCTGCCTTCTTTTTTTCCCCCACATATTATGCAAAGCCTGCCTCTTTTTCTCCTTTTGGGGGCCCATATATTAAGGATGTTTTGTTTTTCAAAAGTACTTCAAACAAACTGCTTTCAGCGAAAGACATTTAACAGTGACAAATTGCTTCAGAAACAGACCTTGCTCCCTCCTGCATAAATGTCAAAACGCAGCCACTGTCAGCTCACAATGCTGATCTGTTTTTTCTGACACCAGCTCTGGCAAACTTTTGTAACATCTGATTTCCAAATAAAGGAAAGCGCTTATTTTTTCAAAGCTTCTCAGATCTCTCTTTCTTCTCGTGGTTTCTCTGTTGTAGAATGGTCTTGTTATTTCTTCTAAGAAAATTCAACGGCTTCTGCGACTATTGAAGATGAATGCATTACGATTCCTGGATTGTGGATTTATCGCAAAAAACAAATTCAAAACCTTATGTTGCACTCTTAACATTCTTGAGTATTCATGACACATATCATTCTGTCTTTAGATAATGCTCAATTTCTCCATACTAATGTATTTGTCATTGGTACGAGTGTTAAAATTGTTCAAAATTGGATACAACATTCATACGCATACTGAAGTACGTTTTGGCCTATTATATGACTGCATATGTTCCAAATCCTGAGATTATGTTCCCAGACCTTTGGCAGATGGTAAGGAGAAAGCCAGGAGCCATGTAACTGCCAAGAAGGCAATTTCTACCCCATAATGTCCAGCCAAATGAACGCCCCCACAGAGTCAGTCTCATTCTCTGTATCTGAGGGTGAACAGGCAAGTGCATTTAAAAACACATTAAATTGTTGTCAATAACTTAGTTACTATTGGAACTCAACCAAAGGAAACACTTTGCTTATTTTAGCTGTACCAATGATTCAGTCAAGTTTCAATGTTAAGTCCACGAACAGCTAAAATAATTCTGCTAACCAAAATTCTTCTGTGGTAACAGCAGCTTTTCAATTTAAGAAGTCCACAATGATCAAATTGTTCAGGCCATGCTGCTGACATTTGCTAGGTGTTTCTGATTATGCTCTTAGGCTGGAAATGACACAACTATTCTCAAGATTGCCAAATGGTCTTTAGCACTGACTATATTGACTCCTACCCTGCTGCATGAAGCAGAAGTAAGCCAAGGTTATCAGCGGACAGAGTTTTACGCTGACATATAGAAATCGCTCCAGAAAATAGGAAATGTAAAAGGGATTTCACGGGCAATGTCTTCACGCAGAAGGTGATGTGTAAATGGAAATGAGCTGCCACAGAAAGTGGTTGAGGCGGGTACAATAGCAACATTTATAAGGCATTTGGATAAGAACATGGATGGGAAAGGTTTGGAGGGATATGGGCCAAATGCAGGCAATTGTGACTAGCTGGGGGAGGGGGGCACCATGGTTGGCATAGAAAGGCCTGTTTCATGCAGTGTTGCTCCATGACTCTAATGGGTGGAACTTTCCTGTCCTGCCCACCACGAGAATCATAGTGGGCAGGACACGGACTACGCAAATGCCCACTGGTCTCGGAAGGGATTTTCTGGACTTGGGATGAGTGTGGCTGGAAAATCCCACCCAGGATTCCATGGATGGGATTTTACTGTCTCACTTGTCCCGAAATTGCAAAATCCCACCCGCGGTCAATGGGTCTTCCCATGGTCCACCCCTCACCTGCTTCGATTCCTGTGGATGGAACAGTAAAATTCCGGTTTGTGTCTGTGCCTAAAAAACACAGACAGGTGAATAAGGAACTAGATTTTTGTTCCTCAATGACAGGACAGATTGGAATCAGTTTGCCTTCGTAGTGGTAGATACGTGAAACTGACACCCATCAAAAGCAAGTACTGCTGCTTTGGCTGACTACTTATCTTTGTCTGAGAAATGGATGGAGGCTGCAATGTGTACAGACATCAGTAATCAAATTCTCTTCTTCAACAATACGATTTCCACAGTGCTGGCACCATTGAAGTGACATTAATGATCTTTGAGGTTATATAAGGGCCACATTGCACCTGACACAGATCGCATCAGTTGGGGAAAATTGCACATGGGCCAAAGTTGGGTTTGGCATCGCTAAATGGTACGCAATCTCCCCGTTCCCAGGAAGGCTCAATGATGCAGGGACTTTGGGGAGGAGGGAGGGGGGTGCTGCAGGAGGTCTGCAAGTCAAGCCCCCTACTGGATTAGAGCCAGTGTGGTGAGTATTCTCCCTGGCTGCTGAGTAGTTCTTGAGGGATTGCCTATGATGTCTATTGTAAAGTTTAAAGTTCTTAAAATGTATTTATTTATTCGCGTCACAAGTAGGTTTAATAACATTGCAATGAAACTTGCTAATGTCACACTGGTTACCCTGCTGGACAGGCTCTGTGGCTTAGTTTTGATATCCCACCCCAAGCCCCACTGATGACATTGGTGCAGAAGCCCAAGACTGAGGCCGAGACCCAGTACAGTGAGGCCCACACTGCCACTTGATCCATCATTGGCATATTCATAATGCGAATCTGCTGCCTGGATCTCTTTGGTCATGCTGTTCAGTATAGCCCCCAGAGGGTCACCTGCATCGTGTCAGTCTGCTGCGCACTTCACAACCTTGCACAGCAGCGCAACGACATTTTAGAGGAGGAGGACATGTGTGTTCCTCAGGGGAGGAGGAGACCAGGAGGGAGTTGAGGAAGAGCTCGACGAGGATCGGAGGATGGAGGACAGGTGACAGTAAGGGTCCAGCATGCCGAGAGGGCCAGGGAGAACCTGATTGCCGCCAGATACTCTAATTAGGAGTGATTTGTCAAGTTAGGTGACCATGACTCGCTGTGAGGCAAACTGTGATGCTGTTTTGGTGCTGCCTAAGTCCTATTCCTGCCTATCTTGATTGCATGCAGACATTTGGACTCATGTCTGAGTGAGGATTGGGGCACTATTGCATCATCGTTTGGCCTAGGTGGGTATCCTTTGGTTCAGTGAGTGGCTAGGCTGGATGGCTGTCTGTCACTATAGATGTCCATGGCTCTCATTGCTGGGATTGCTTGGGGGGCCAGCAGAAGATTCTGAGTACAGGTGGGGAGATTCCCTTGTGGGAAATGGGAAAAGGATGGCAGAGTTGCGACTTTGAGGTGCAATATGCTGCAACTCTGGTTATTTACAGTGCCAATTAGCCTGTCCCCAACTATGGTGTCTGCCTTCACCTGTGCCCTGTTGATGCTTCTAAATCTTCTTAATCTCGAGTGGCCTCGCAGTATGACTCAATGACTCTCCAGGATGCAATTCAGTGGAGGTGGCCTGCTGCCCTGTGTCCTATGGTACCCTTGGCAGGCATGCAGTGGATGGCTGGGACCTGTAGAGCCCTCCTTGACATTTGAGTGTCACATGTACCTATGGCATCCTATTCAGCCCGCTGCCCTTCAGGTGCACCAGAGTCCAGAAGGGGGAACTCAGAAGGGCTGGAGGCAGTCAGCGTCTCCTGGGTGGAAGTTCTGGGATGGCCTCCAGCACTTCCTTTTCTCTCAGGGTGCTTGTGGGCCCCTGGGACACACCATGGGATGGAGAGTTAGCTGGAGTGAGCTCCAAAAGCCTCTGCGTTACTTGGTGCTAAGGGTCTTCAAGGCTCACCCTTATCTGCACCATAGTGTGAGAACCCTCAGCAATATCCCTCTGAGTCTGGACCAAACTCTGCAGTTGCCTCCTGTGACTGGGCCATGCTCTCGAAGCCCTCAGATCATCTACATTCTCCTCCAAATCATTTATATATAATAAGGGTGCCAGCACCAATCCCTGCGGAACACCACTGGGCATAAGTGGCAGGATGGGATAGATGGATACTTGCCCTTGCAGCGTGAATGAGGTTATCTATTTTCTTGTGGCACTGGATTGCAGTCCTCAGTGTCAGGCCATGGGCACTGACTGCCGCAGCCACTGCATCCCCAGGCCATATTTGCTTCCCTTCCTGTGGGTCCTCTGTCCACTCAGGGGTACTGGGTGGCCCACCAAATCTCCAGTGTTCAGAAGCCTTCTGAGATCGGCCCTCATGAAACGTGGGCTGCTCTCTGTGCTGCCATCCTCCTGACATGACTGTGAATGTAGAGGAAGTGATTAAATGCCACTCCCCCTTGTTAACAGTGCACAGCTGTGAGCCACTTTGGACAAGTCACACGCCTGGGGACTCCATACTGACGTGTTTCATGTGGGGGTTCTTTGGGCGCACTGTGTGTGGGGCAATTATGGTCTGATTCACACTAAACATACCAACGCAGATCACACCAGTTTTCTTGCCCGAAATGTCATTTTATTGGGAAAATTCCACCCAATTGTAAATTATAATAGTGAACAATACACTACAAGTTTAATCGATTTGTTTTGGGGATCAAGGAGAAATCTGCCTTTGGAGCAGTATTTGCTCACATTTGGGAAAGAATATGGTGCAATAATAGCGATAGCCAGCATGCCTTGATTGAGTTTTTTCAGGAAGTGAAGAAGATGATTGGTGAGGTGGTGGATGTTACCCTTATGGACCTTAGCAAGGCCTTTGACAAGGTGCCTCATGGCAGGCTGATACACAAGGTGAAGTCACATGGGATCCGCAGTGAACTGGAAAGATGGACACGGAACTGGCTTGGTCATAGAAGACAGAATGAAGCAGTGGAAATATTCTTCCATTGATCTGAGACCAGTGGTGTTGGCACCCCTAGTATATATAAATGATTTGGAGGAGAATGTAGGTGGTCTGATAGTAAGTTTGCAGATAATGTAAAGGTTGGAGAAGCTGTGGATAGTGAGGAGGATTGCCAGAGGATACAGCAGGATATAGATAGGCTGGAGACTTGGATAGAGAAATGGCAGATGGAATTTAATCAGGGCAAATGTGAGGTGACGCATTTTGGAAGATGTAATGCAGGAGAGAAATATACAATGATTGGTATAACTCTTAAAAGCATTAACTTAGAGGGATCTCGGTGTGCATGGTTCACAGTTCCCTGAAAATAGCAACACAGGTGGAAAAGATAGTCAGGAAGGCATATGGCATGCTTGCCTTCATGAGTTGAGGCATAGAGTATAAAAATGGGCAGGTCATGTTGTAGCTACACACAACTTTAGTTTGGCCATATTTGGAATATTGCTTACAGCTCTGGTTGTCACACTATCACAAGTGTGGAGGCTTTGGACAGAACTCCGTAAAGGTTTACCAGAATGTTGCCTGATTTGGGGGATATTAGCTATGAGGAGAGATTGGACAAACATGGTTTGTTCTCACTTGAACGTTGGAGTCTGAAGGGCGACCTGATAGAAGTTTACAAAATTATGAGGGGCATGGATAGTCAGGGTCTTTTTCCCAGGGTAGAAATGTCAATTCAGAGACATAGGTTTGAGGTAAAATGGGGAAAGTTTAAAGGAGATGTAAGAGGCAAGTTTTTTTTAAACACAGAGGATGGTTGATGCCCAGAATGCGCTGCCAGAGGAGTTGGTAGAAGCAGGTACAATGCAACGTTGGAGAGACATCTTGACTGAAACATGAACAGGAGGATATGGATCATGTCGAGACAAAATGTCTTTGGTTTAGAAAGGTGTCATGTGTCGGCTAGGCTTGGTGGGCCAAAGGTCCTGTTCTGTGTTCCTTTTTTACTTTTACTTGAATTTCATCATCTTGAGAGACTTTCCTGTCAATATTTACTTCCCTTAGTGATATAGATAAACTAGGAGTACGTGCAAATGGACGTGGGGCAGGATTTTCCTCTCACTCCATGGTGAGAGGACCGAAGGGCCTGTACTGCACTATAATGTTTCGCAGTTGTGGGAAGTGTTGTTTGAACATAGAACACAGAACACTACAGGCCCTTCGGCCCACAAGTTGCACTGATCATATCCATACCGACCAGGCCATAGAACTATCTGTAACTCCCAATCCCATTAAATCCCATGTACTCTTCCTGAAGTCTTTTAAAAGACCCCAGTGAGTTCGCCTCTACCACCAATGGCAGCCGATTCCACTCACTCACCACCCTCAGTGAAAAACTTACCCCTGACATCTCCTCTGTACTTGCTCCCCAGCACCTTAAACCTGTGTCCTCTCGTAGCGACCATTTCAGCCCTGGGAAATAGTCTCCGAGAATCCACCCTATCTATACCTCTCAACATTTTATAAACCTCAATCAGGTCACCTCTCGTCCTTCGTCTCTCCAGGGAGAAGAGACCTAGCTCCCTCAACCTAAGGCATGCCTCCCAATACAGGCAACATCCTTGTAAATTTCCTCTGCACCCTCCCAATAGCTTCCACATCCTTCCTGTAGTGCGGTTTAGTGAAGTGAGTTTAGTTTGCTCGTTGATCTTGGGACCCTATGGCCCCACCATTGTCAACTGGGTTTTCTGTTGAAAGCTCCCCTCACTGACCGGAAACCCATAGCAGTAGTACACCATTGGCGGAACCACAAGGCCCTGCCAGTGTAAATGCCAGCAAGTTTTGAGTGATGGATTTTCTAGTCCTTTCTGCCAATGGGATCTTCCAGTCCCACAGGTGGTTCCCCGGCAGTACAAGCGATTAATGCAAATAGCCATCGATTTCAGTGGGACTGGAAGATCTTGCTAGTAGCCAATGGCAATCCAACTCTGCTGCTGAAAGGTTCCACCCATGATGTCCAAAAATAAATTATTTTCTTAAATTCATTAAAGATGTAAATTCTAAGTGCCTAACGAGCATGAAAATGGGAGAGAATCACACTCGTTTTCTGGATAAGCACTCAGAATCGGATGGCACTGAATGCACAAAAAAGAGCAAAGTGTGGTTCATGCCAGGAGTGGGGATGGATGAAGTATATTGGCCTCCGGTCTCACCAGTGAGGCCATCATGACTGGTCCCTGATGTTGGGGACCATACGTGATCCTCACCGGTGAGATGGTTAAGGTAAGTGAGTCCCGACAATTGCATCTGGGGTTCACTAATTATATTAAAATAAGAACTTAAATATTAAAAATCAGCCTCGTATCCTTCCCGGGTGTGAGGCCAATCACGCTAGAAATCTGGAGCCAGTAAGAGCAGCGAGAGATTGGGCGCAAACCCAGTTTTTCACCTCTCTCGCGATCTTACCAGCTCACCACACCAGTTGACCAGCATGACATGCTGGTAAGAGGTCACCCCCTAAATGTTTGAGCAAGAATCTGTACCATTTTACCGCGGTGAGTTTTCCAGTGACGGAGGTGGCTCGCCATCAGCGGGTTCTTACAGTCCCGCTGATATCAATGGCCATTTACTTTGCTCACTGGCTGGGTTGCTGGAGAACCCACTGTAGGAGTAGTGGGAGAGGGAAGTGAGACTGAACAATTCCTTCAGTGGGAAGGGATGATCTGGAACAATAGTTCAGAGCTCTGGGTTACTCGTTACTTGTCCAGTGACACAACTACTACGCCAGTGATCCTGCAGTTACAGGAAGGACAAACAGGATGTGCTGAGGCCAACTCAATTTTTGTTTCGTGGCTGGGGAAAATTATGAGCAATGAAGCAAATAGAAAGATGAGAGAGAAGAGGTAATGGTTGGAAAGAAATGAAAACTGAATAAAAGGAAACAGTAAAAGCAGAAGGTTTTGAAGACATTGGGAAGTTATTGCAGAAATGCAAACAACAGAAAAAGAAACCTGTAAAAATGTCCTGGTTTTTGCAATTTTGGGCTACAAAACCTTTTAATTTGAAGAGGGATGAACCACATTACAGCTTTATTTTGAAAAAATCTGCAGTAATAAATTGGGTTGCTTCTCTCCTGCTCCTCAAATACTTGGAATAGTTTTCCTACAAAGTATTGGATATACTGTTCAAAAACAAAATGCTTTTTGCATTTTGAGGTTGATTAATGAGAAAGAAAAAAAAATCAACATTTCGGATACCTTAGTATTTTACCTTTAACAAAAGGCCCCTTTGATTAAAAACCCCATTTTTACAACAAGTTAAAATCGCAGTTAAAGGCAGTTGTTGTGGGAACATAACATGCTCCTTAAGCGACAGCAACAAAGCAACTTGCTGCCACTGATGTGACAGGCTCCAGTTACACATTTCAATAGGTGTAAAAGGACAACAAAGAAATATCAAGAGAAAGCAAAATTGTGAAATGGCAACTGCCATGTTCCACAGGTATAAATTACTCTGCCTGTAAATTATTTTGATTTAAGCAATCTGTTCATCTGAGTAAATGAACACAGCATCATTGTTCATTGCACAACAGAAGGGGGCAACGTAGAGCAGCAACAAAAAAATTATTAAGCTCGCTTGGTTGTGTTAAAGAAAGAACAAGAACCAGCCAGATTCTAGTTTTCAATGAACCCCTTCCCATGGTGACGCAGTCTGAAACACGTCAATCTAAATGAAACAAAACGTGCATCCTGTTGTTTTTTTTCCATCCAGTTTTGTGTCGGGGTCGGTAACTGAATTAAGACTCCCGGCATCGCTTTGTTATTTTATCTCGGAGCGCTAACCCCCATTGTCCTCTCTCAGTCCCTCTGGGTTGGCGCTCCAATGGGAATTGATTCCATGCCACCCCCATCCCCTCTGCCCCGCCACTCCATCAGGCAGCCAGGGCGACTAAGGCTTCCAAAAAACATATAAGATACTGGACTTAGCAAGACAGCATCGAGAAGTGGAGGGCTGCGGATCTCTTTTGTACATTTTAAGCCAACACTGGCAATTATTTGAGTGAAGTGATATTTTTAATGAGGTGTAAAGACAAAAAGTAGCTAGATGCTCCCTTAAATAGAACGCTCTCCTTTCATTCCTGCCGCTCGGTTACCTAAAATTGCCTCTGATTCCTCCCTCCTGTTTAATGCCTGTCATACCTGAGCATTCTTGATTTGCATCAGTGTGCGTGTAGAGGTAGCACTTGCAACCTCTCCAGGCTCTATTTCACTTCAGGGATTAGACTTGAGATTGATGGAAAGCCCTGCCTCCAGATATTGTTCTATACACACACACACACACACACACACACACAGGTTCTCTCGCCCTTTCTCTCTGCGAGCAGTGTGGACCAGAGAGAAATAAATGGGCTTTATTCTGAAACAAAACTAATAAAAACACAGAAAACGTTAATTGGAAATAGTGGCCAAGGAAGCAATTATGAAAAAAAAGGAAACTGGGCAATGAAATTACAATTCAGAAAGGAGTCTTAATTCTTGATATATACATCTCAAAATAAAAAACAATGATGCTCAGGAAGTTAAATACATTTCAGTGCTTCAAAGAGCTATCTGTATTAATACAACATCCCTGTTACTGAAATTGCCAATATTGCAATCCCACCAACAACCAAGCGTCAAAACAGAAATAGAAAAACAGGAAGCAATTGTGTTTAATTTAAAGCTGGTAATGCAGTCAGGGCACAATCAAGGAATCTCAGCAAAACCAAGTGTATCTCCTGTTCCTTTTGCGATTCAATCCCTGTTAGAGAGAACCTGACGTTAACACAGAGCAAAAAGGTAGAAGGAGGGAAAATGTAACATAAAGATTTTAAAAAAACTTCTCTAATGATTAAGTTCCTATCATCTATTGTTTAAATAACGGCTAAAGCCTCTTTGACGTGCTAATTACATAATCAAGAAAAGAATGAATGATCATTGTGAATTAAAAGGCATACCTCCAATTACAGATAAGAAAAAGTGGAGTTTGCACTGCAAAATATATTATAATTTGGTCAAAGTGACTGAAATTTCATTGATGCATCAACAAGCATACAGATGGAGTATTCAAAATGCTAAACAAAGCACATTATTTGGAGACTGGGAGGGGAAAAAAAATCATACATTTCTCCACTTGCTTCCTGTGGACCACATAAAGAAAATCAATTTCACATTTGCTGGGCTATTTGCATAACTGCCTGCTCCACGGTAGCACAGCTAACCAACCAAAGAACTGCACCAGACCCACATATATAATCATGTTTATACAAGAAACTGCTACCTCGCAGACTTTTCTTCAACCTGTCATGAATTCAGGGAATAAGGAAATATGAACTATAAACTTTTTTTTTACATTTACCATCTGGATCCCTGATGCTTTGCTAAGAGAAACTCCACTGCGCATTGGTGATGTTTAAATATTACATTTTTGGACCATGGGGAAAATATTTTGCCGACAGAACTGGTAGATTGACCCATTCTCTCTGCAGCTGAACTTTTTTAAAGAATCAGTGGTGTTATCATACAACATCCAATCTCCTTTCCTGCCAAGGCTTATCATTAGCTATTTTAAAAAGCCCTGATTGATAAATGAGAATCACCTAACAGACCTTTAAGTCTCCAACAACAAAGCATATCTTGCATTTTTTTTTCCAAAACACAATAATTGCTTTAATTGTCTCCAAAATCCTAACCAACGCTGAATAAAATGGGAACCTCCATTCTGAAGAAAGGAGTAAGACTTTTTTTATAATACCTTCCATAACATCAATATGCCTCAAACATTTTATTGTCAATGAACAAATGTAGTCATGTTGCAATGCTCTAAACATGGAAGTCAATTTTCAATAGCAAGTCCCCAGAGACAGATAGACAATCATGGGCAATGCCAAAATTGCAGAATGCTACAGTACAGAAGAGGCCCTTCAGTCCATCAATTCTGCACCAACACATGAAAGGCCCTGACCTGCCCACCTAAATTCACCTGCCAGCACTTGGTCCATAGCCTTGAATGTTATGACATGCCAAGTACACATCCAGGTACTTTAAAGGATATGAGGCATCCTTTTTCCTATTTTTGCTTGTGATCAATATGTCTACATGCAAATGATGTGTGTTTTCTTACCCTCACACTGATTGCCCCACTTTAACTAATTTCAGCTACAAGCTTTTGAATGTTCTTGAAATAAAGATGACTATTTGTTATCACAACTTGCCCTGGAGGTTTAAAATCTCTCACTCAGTGAACTCACTCACATCAAGAGTCGCACAAAGATTAGATACAACTGATCAGAAAATAAACAACACGTTTACAATTTCTGAGCATCTCAATATCTTTTGTGACAGACCCCTAGTTTCTTAGATGAGTTATTTATTAATTGGTGTCACGGGTAGGTTTACAGCAACGCTGCAATGAATTTACTATGAAAATCCCCTGGATGCCCTGGAAATCTGGGTAAAAATGTTGAATTTTTCTATTGCTTTGCTTATCATTGAAGGAAAGCTAGAACAAGTGAATTATCTCACCTTTCTACTGCTAGTAGATACATGTCAATATTAATTTAAGTCTTTCTGATAAGAACATAAGAAATAGGGGCAGGAGTAGGCCATCTAGCGCTTTGAGCCTGCCCCGCCATTCAATAAGATCATGGCTGATCTGAAGTGGCTCAGTTCCACTTTCTCCCCATAACCCTTAATCCCCTTGCCTACCAAAAACCTATCTACCCGTGTCTCAGGTAGAATTAGGGACCTTGTGGTGAAGGATCCTCTTGGGAAGAGTGATCATTGTATGGTGGAGTTTCTGATGCAGATGGAGGAGGAGAAAGTGGGTTCCCGGACCTGTGTCCTTTGTTTGAACAGAGGGGAGTATGATAGGATGAGAGCGGAATTGGCGAATGTTGATTGGGGGATCATGTTGGAGGGTAGGTCTGCTGAGGAACAGTGGAAGATCTTTAAGGAGATCTTTCTTGGTGCTCAGCAGAAATTTATTCCCATGGTTAAAAAGGAGCGTAGGAGGAGAGATAATCAGCTGTGGATAACGAAGGAGGTTAAGGAGAGTATTAAATTAAAAGCTGATGCATTTAGAGTGGCCAAGAGTAGTGGGCGAGAAGAGGATTGGGAGAGGTTTAAACATCAACAAAAAATGACAAAGAAGTTGATAAAGAAAGGAAGGATAAACTATGAAGCTGGGCTAGCGCTAAATATAAAAAAGGATAGTAAGAGGTTTTATAAATATATAAAAAGGAAGAGGCTGGCTAGGGTGAACATTGGACCCTTAGAGGATGAGAGGGGGGACTTAGTGGTGGGGGATGGGGAAATGGCTGAGGTCTTGAATAACTTTTTTGCTTCGGTCTTCATGGAGGAGGACGTGAATAGTTTACCGGGTGTTAACGATGGAAAGATGGTAGGAGTGGAGGGCCTGAATGACATTATTGTTACTAGAGAGGCAGTGCTCGATAGACTGGAGGGCCTGAATGACATTATTGTTACTAGAGAGGCGGTGCTAGACAGACTGGAGGGACTGACTGTGGACAAGTCCCCAGGACCGGATGGGATGCATCCAAGGGTTCTGAAAGAAATGGCGGAGGTGATAGTGGATGCCTTGATGATTATTTTCCAAACCTCGCTGGATTCCGGGGAAGTGCCGGAGGATTGGAAAACGGCTAATGTTACGCCGTTGTTTAAAAAGGGTAGCAGGCAAAAGGCAGGGAATTATAGGCCAGTTAGTTTACCGTCTGTTGTAGGTAAAATGCTTGAATCCGTAATCAAGGAGAAAATAGCGAGGCATCTCGAGGAGAATTGTTTAATAGAGCGGACGCAGCACGGTTTCATTAAAGGGAAGTCGTGTCTGACGAATTTATTGGAATTCTATGAGGATGTGTCTAGTGCGATGGATAGAGGAGAACCAGTGGATGTGGTGTTTCTTGATTTTCAGAAGGCGTTTGATAAGGTGCCTCACAAGAGGTTGTTACAGAAGGTTAGGGAGCATGGAGTTGGGGGTAGGGTGTTAGCGTGGATAGGGGATTGGCTGTCAAATAGGAGGCAGAGAGTGGGTGTCAATGGGTGCTATTCGGATTGGCGGTTGGTGACTAGTGGAGTGCCCCAGGGGTCGGTGCTGGGGCCTCAGCTATTTGCCATCTATATAAATGATCTGGAGGAGGGAACCGAGTGTGAAGTGTCCAAATTTGCTGATGACAAAGATTGGTGGAAAGGCAAATTGCGCAGAGGGTGTGGAAAGGCTGCAGAGGGATCTAGATAGGCTGGGCGAATGGGCGAGGAACTGGCAAATGGAATTTAATGTTGGCAAGTGTGAGGTTGTCCACTTTGGTAGGAATAATGGTAGGAAGGATTATTACTTACGTGGCGAAAAACTGCAGCATGCGACGGTGCAGAAGGACCTCGGGGTCCTTGTGCATGAGTCGCAAAAACCCAGCCTGCAGGTGCAGCAGGTGGTCAGGAAGGCGAATGGGATGCCGGCCTTCATAGCGAGGGGGATTGAATATAAAAGTAGGGAGGTCTTGCTGCAACTGTACAGGGCACTGGTGAGGCCACAGCTGGAGGACTGTGTGCAGTTTTGGTCGCCGCACTTACGCAAGGATATTTTGGCCTTGGAGGGAGTGCAGAGGAGGTTCACTAGGCTGATACCGGAGTTTAGGGGGTTGAGCTATGAGGAGAGGCTGAATAAACTAGGCTTGTACTCGTTGGAGTTTAGAAGGATGAGGGGAGATCTCATTGAGACATACAAGATGATGAATGGGATGGATAGGATAGAGGTGGAGAGGCTCTTCCCGCTCAAAGGACAGTAGGACTAGAGGGCACAGCCTCAAGATAAGGAGGGGGGGGGCGCGGTTTAGAACAGAGTTGAGGAGGAACTTCTTCACTCGAAGGGTGGTGAATCTCTGGAATTCTCTGCCCGTTGAAGTGGTGGAGGCTGCCTCACTAAATATATTTAAGATGCGGGTAGATAGGTTTTTGGTAGGCAAGGGGATTAAGGGTTATGGGGAGAGGGCGGGAAAGTGGAACTGAGACACGACAGATCAGCCATGATCTTATTGAATGGCGGGGCAGGCTCGAAGGGCTAGATGGCCTACTCCTGCTCCTATTTCTTATGTTCTTATGTTCTTAAATATATTTAGCGAGGTAGCCGCCACCACTTCAAAGGGCAGAGAATTCCAGAGATTCACCACCCTTTGGGTGAAGAAGTTCCTCCTCAACTCTGTTCTAAAGTGCCCCCCCCTTATCTTGAGGCTGTGCCCTCTCGTCCTACTGTCCTTTCTGAGCGGGAAGAGTCTCTCCACCTCTACCCTATCCATCCCTTTCATCATCTTATATGTGTCAATGAGATCTCCCCTCATCCTTCTAAACTCTAACCAGTACAAGCCCAGTCTATTCAGCCTCTCCTCATAGCTCAACCCCCTCAACTCCGGTATCAGCCTAGTGAACCTCCTCTGCACTCCCTCCAAGGCCAAAATATCCTTGCACAAGTGCGGCGACCAAAACTGCACACAGTACTCCAGCTGCGGCCTCACCAGTGCCCTGTGATTAATTTTTATTGTCACAAGTAGGCTTACATTAACACTGCCTTGAAATTACTGTCACACTCCAGCACCTGTTTGGGTACACAGAGAGAATTTAGCATGGTCAATGCACCTAACCAGCATGTTTTTCAGACTGTGGGAGGAAACCAGAACAGCCAGAGGAAACCCATACAGGGAGAATGTCCAGATTCTGCACGGACAATGACCCAGCTGGGAATTGAACCCGAATCTCTGGTGCTATGAGGCAGCAGTGCTAACCACTATGCAAAGTTGATACTTTAATTGAAGTGATGGTATTGTAAAACAGAGGATTCTCAGTAAACAGCGAGCTTTCTTGGAGTTAAATGTCCAGGAGGTTGTTTCTCAGATGAACTTGAAGTTACAACAGTTTGGAGTGAGTTCGTCTTCCACTTTCAAGCTTTTTTTTTGTTGCCTTGGTTGCTTGGATGAGTCACAACCGGTTTAGTAGTTTGCTGATAAAACTCTGCAGAACAGCTTCTTGTTTAATTATATTAAAAGGAACAACAAAATAGCTTCCTCACTGTGACTTGTACAATTCAAAGTCCTTTCATGTAAAAGAGGTGATGGGTTGATCACACTGTGTGTTGTCATTTGACATCTTAAAATCCACATTCATCTAACACACATTGAGATGTGAAGTTGCTTTTGTCTATGGTGAAACAGAAAGATGAGCCGGCTGACATGTTATAGTTCTTTTCTTGATGGACCATCCTAAAACAAAGGGGATGTGTGAATCCCTTGATGGCTGTGAATGTCAATATTTAATTAGATATTTACCTGAGACTCCTGCAGTCACCATGTTAAAAATCTGTTTGTGTTCAAATTTTTGAAGTATTGACTGCAGGTTCATAATATACTGGAACATGAAACTACGCACTACTGCCGCACACATCATACCTGGACAACAAGAACCATTTTTGTTATGCCATTCTGCAGAGTCAGCCATTGTGCTACTCCTGTAATCACTCAAGGGGTGTTCCAAAATGCTGAACCATGCAAGATTTATTCAGTTGTATATTGACCAAGATTTTCCTGAGAGGTATTGGTGAGGCTAATAGCACTCACCAATACATGTGTGAAAGTGGAACTTCAGACAAAGGGCTGATACAGAGTTAAACTCTACAGTTTCCTATTTCTACGTGAGTCGCTCTGTTCTGCCATTCATTTTGTGAGGAGTTAACTTTGTATTATCAAGCTTATCATTGAAATTCATTGAATGGCAATGAATAGCAGGCAGGGGGGCACAGTGGTTAGCACTGCTGCAACACAGTGTCAGGGAACCAGGTTTAATACTACCCTTGGCTTACTGTCTGTGTGGAGTTTGCATGTTCTCCCCATGTCTATGTGTCTTTCCTTCAGAGGCTCTGGTTTTCTCCTACACTCCAAAGATGTGCAGGTTAGGTGGATTGGCTATGCTAAATTGCTCTTTAGTGACAGGAAGATTAGCTGGGTAAACATGCGAGGTTATGGGGGGATGGAATTGTTGTTGGTGCAGGCTCGATGGCCCAAATTACCTCTGTCTGCACTGTAGGGATTCTATGATTCTTTCATCCCTTCTGCAAATTCATCTTGCCGATGAGACCCATCTCCTTCTCTCTTGACCATATTTCCACAAGCTACTTACTCTGCAACTTTCACTCCTGGCCCCCTTGTTAGCTGGGTCTTGTAGTGGAATGGGTAGCATCCCTGCCTCTGAGACAGAAACTCTGCATTTGAGTCCCACTGCAAGACTTGATGGCTAAGTGAGGTATGTTTGTAACACAGCCAAACAGGTTGACTGTCAACCTGCAAGCCCTTCAAACACACACCCAATGACAGATGGTAAGACAGAGAGACTCCTGATTGGTTGTGTGATTGAAAGAAAGTTGGAGCCTCAAATATCAATATACATAGTTCCAAACTGTAACATTCACAAACAAATGCATGTGTCCATGGACTCCAAGTGATCTGTGACACACCACCATTTGCATGCTAACATTTTGTGTTTCATGTGCCAGGACATCCATATCCTTCTATATCTGTAGTCTCTCTCCATTTGAATAATATTCTTGTTTTCTATTCTTCCTGCCAAAGTGGACAATACTACATTCCACTCCATTTGCAAAATTTTTGCCCACTCATCTATCAATGTTATTATATCACCTCCAATACCATGAACTCTTATCTTGGGCAATAACCTCTTATGTGGCACCTTATTGAATGACTTTTGGAAGCCCAAATAATGTACATCTACTGGTTACCCCTTTTTTTCCAGCTTGCTTATACATTCTCAAAGATCCCTAATAAATTTGTCAAACATTCACAAAATCATGTCATCTCTTCTTGTTTGTTTCATGATCTTCTAAATATTCTGCAATTACGTCCTTAACAATGGATTCTAGCATTTTCATAATGGCAGATGTTAGGATAACTGGTCTATAGATTCCTTCTACGCCCTCATTTCTTGACTAGACATGTTGCATTCATTGTTTTCAAATCCATTGATACATTTCCAGAATCTAGGGAACTTGGGGAGGTTACAACCAATGCATCCACTACCTTGGCACTTGCTTCTTTTAGGCCCCTCAAGTGCTGACCTTCAGGTCCAGGAGACTTGTTAGCCTTTAGTCCCATTAGTTTTCCCAGTACTTTTTCTCCAGTAATGAGATTTCTCCCGCTCTTTTACCTCTTATTTTTCTACTATTCTTCGGAGGCTTCATGAATCTTTTACTGTGAAGATGGACACAAAACATAGGTACAAAAACCTCTGTCCTTTCCTTTATTTATTAGCAGTTTCACCCTCCAAGGAATCAAACCTTACTTTAGCTACTCTTTTACTTTTATGATTTTCATGATTCACGCCATTCTGCTGTCACACTGATGTGAATGAATTATCTGATGGGGTCGATTCAGGTGACAGAGTCTGATAATTCTACACTAAAATACTCAAATGATGTTCCTGGTGTTCAACATCAGGAAAGGCGCCCCTTTAGTGATTTGGTAAAAGGGTGGATGGGGTTTGGCAAAAGGGCAGAAGGGGACAATTGGGTTGCGCATCTACACTGACATAGAACACAACTTTGCAGTTCTTGCAATGTTTTCTGCTCCCGTCACTAAAACTCCCCTACCTGACGTGAATGGGAGTAGAAAATCCCAATCCATGTTTTTTCCCTCACTGCAAACTTTCAGCAACTTGCCTTGCAAAAAAGTTTAACTACCTGACAATTCAATGACAACTCAGTTGTCCTGCTGTAGCAAAACCTGGTCTGTCTTTGAGAGGCCACAGCTGGTGCATTGTGTGCAGCTCTGGTCACCATGTTACAGAGAGGACGTAATTGTCCTGGACAGAGTGCAGAGCAGCTTTACAAGATTGTTGTCAGGGGTAGAAAAATGAGGAGCTACGAGGAGAGATTGCACTTGTTGAATCAAAGAAGGCTGAAGGGGTGACTTGATAAAGTGTACAAAATTACGAGGAGGAAGAGATAGAGTGGGCAGGATAAAATTGTTGCCCTTGGTGGAGAATTCTAGAACCAGAGGATATAGATTCAAAATAAATGGCAGTAGGCACAGAAAGGACATGAGGAAGAATCTTTTTTTTTTAAACGCAGAGGTTGGTGGATGTCTGGATTTACCTGCCTGAGTTGGTGATGGAGGCAGAGACCCTAAACACTTTTAAAAAGGACCTGGATCTGCACAGGAAAGTTGGATTAAAAAGGGCACCTGAGTGTCCTTGGGATGGGATGGACAAGATGGGCCAAATGGCCTCCTTCCCTGCTATAACTTTTGTACATTTTTATTTTCCATCTTGCTCAGTTGCTAAATACACACTGCTCAATTATTCAGGGGTTGTAGAAGCAGCTGTGTGAAGTGTGGCAGCTGTTGAGGGACCTGAGGAACATATGTGCAACTTATATAGTACAGTGACCAGCTGTCAGGAGTTTCCAAGAGCAGTGAAGCACGACTCTTCTTGTACATTGTGTGCACTGGGGTGAGCTGTAGAGGATGCAACCGTGCAGGGGAAACGAAAGGAAGAGACTGATCAATTTATGTTTATTCAAGGAATTAAGAAATATGGGGCAAAGGTAGGCACATAAATTCAGGGCTCAGATTAGCGATGATGGCTTTGAATTGTAGAACAGGCTCGAGGGGCTAAATGGCCTACTCCTGTTCCTATGATTAACAAGAGGAACAGCCAAATAGTAACACTGAAGCTTGAGAAAAGTATCAGAGAAAGAGAGGAAGTGAACATGAGACAAAGGGAACACCCAGAGAATAATCAGCTCTTAGCTCATGCCTTCATTGTTGGCCTACTTTGAGGGTGGGGAGGGGACCAGGAACAGCTCTTGTTGGACACCTATTAACCTATGGAGCTGTCCATGAGTACCTGTGAAATGAAAATCTCCAATCAAGCGTTGAATCCAATTAACTTAAATAAACACCGCGTATTTCTATCCCTGAAAACTGTACAAGACCAGTGCTATAAATTACATTTGGAGCGGGCTCCAGTACCAGCAGACTTAAAGGAACACAATTCATTTCTCGCTTATGAAAACGTGGTAACGTTTTGCTGTAAAATGAATATTTATGCTCGACTGCTGCATTAGGAGAAATCATGAAGCAATCTGTGCAAGGAATCTGACTGGATTGCATGAAATAAATGCATTTTTTTTTTCTGAGGGGGAAAAAAGGGTTGAATGCTGATGAGGGAATAATTTGTATGTTGCAGTCAGGTGTGGAGCTACCCTCATGTGTATGCTAACTACAGCTTGCTCCAGTTATTAACTATGCCGGCCTGGAGTTTCTGCTCCATTGCGTGGCTTCTTTTGGCGCGATTTGCCTGGTATCTCCGTGACTGGCACAAAAGACTGCAGAATCTTGAGCTGAAATTGCGTTCAGTAGCCCTTTGCCTAGCTTTTTATTTTCAAACGTCATGACATTTGTCCTGTAACTTGTATTAAATAAGACTAAATATAATTGGAAAGCTGATTATAAAAAAAATTACATGGGCATTTCCATGTTACTTCTTATGAATTAATTAAGGTGAACAAAAAGTGATACATATTTACCAGTAATGAGGAGACTCAAATGCATTCGTTCATTCCTCCATACGGTTTAAATTTTTGGTTATTATGGAATTGAGTTTGCTTCCTTTAATATATCTGCTTATTTTATGGTGACCATTTTAACGGGTTGATACTCTTTTGCTGTCTTCTGCATTTTTTAACACTTTGGAAATAGTTAGTTTCAATAGTTAGTAACAAGTACAATATGCTTCTGACTGGATAGTGAAACAATAATGTAAAAACGATTTGACTCTAGAATAGAGTCATACAGTGCAGAAGAGGCCTTTCGGCCTCCCGAGTCTGGACAGGAGAAATACCTGACCTTGCAACTAATCCCATTTTCTTGGCCCAGAGTTTTGAACGTTATGGCGTGTCAGGTGCAATTCCAGGTACTTTTTAAAGGATATGAAGCAACCCGCCCCTCACACCCGCCCAGGCAGTGCATTCTAGACTGTCACCACCTTCTGGGTAAAATGTTTTTCCCTCACATCCTCCCTAAACCTCCTTCCCCTCACCGTGAACCTATGTCCCCTCCTGACTGACCCTTCAACTAAGGGGAACAGCTGTTCCTTGTCCACTCTGTCCATGTTCTCATAATCTTTACTCTTCAATCAGGTCGCCCCCTCAGTCTTCTCTGCTCCAATAAAAATAAACCAAACCTATCCAACCTGGTTAGAACATAGAAACCCTACAGTACAGAAAGAGGTCATTCGGCCCATCAAGTCTGCACAGACCAAAATCCTACCCAGGCCCTATCCCCATATCCCTACATATTTACCCACTAATCCCTCTAACCTATGCATTTCAGGACACTCAGGGCAATTTTTAGCATGGCCAATCAGCCTAACCTGCACATCTTTGGACTGTGGGAGGAAACCGGAGCACCCGGAGGAAACCCATGCAGACACGAGGAAAATGTGCAAACTCCACACAGACAGTGACCCAAGCCAGGAATTGAACCCAGGTCCCTGAGCTGTGAAGCAGCAGTGCTAGACAGTAACCCAAGCCGGGAATTGAACCCAGGTCCCTGGAGCTGTGAAGCAGCAGTGCTAGACAGTAACCCAAGCCAGGAATTGGACCCAGGTCCCTGAGCTGTGAAGCAGCAGCGCTAGACAGTGACCCAAGCCGGGAATTGAACCCAGGTCCCTGGAGCTGTGAAGCAGCAGTGCTAACCACTGTGTTACTATGCCGCCCACAACCTCTCTTCAGAACTTAAATGCTCCATCCCAGGCAGCATCCTAGTGAATCTCTGCTGCAATCACCTTCTGTATAAACACAATTTACTTTCCCTAAAATTTGGAGCTGGATCTTCTGCCCTCACCATGGCGTATTTCCTGGTGATGGAGACGGCTCACCATTGGCTGCTGGCGGGATCTTATAAGAACATAAGAAATAGGAGCAGGAGTAGGCCATCTAGCCCTTCGAGCCTGCCCCGCCATTCAATAAGATCATGGCTGATCTGTTGTGGCTCAGTTCCACATTCCCGCCCTCTCCCCATAACCCTTAATCCCCTCTCTTATCAAAAACCCATCAACCCGCGTCTTAAAAATATTTAGCGAGGCAGCCTCCACCACTTCAACGGGCAGAGAATTCCAGAGATTCACCACCCTTTGAGTGAAGAAGTTCCTCCTCAACTCCGTTCTAAACCGCCCCCCCTTTATCTTGAGGCTATGCCCCCTAGTCCTACTGTCCTTTCTGAGCGGGAAGAGTCTCTCCACCTCTATCCTATCCATCCCATTCATCATTTTATATGTCTCAATGAGATCTCCCCTCATTCTTCTAAACTCTAACGAGTACAAGCCTAGTTTATTCAGCCTCTCCTCATAGCTCAACCCCCTCAACTCCGGCATCAGCCTAGTAAACCTCCTCTGCACTCCCTCCAAGGCCAAAATATCCTTGCGTAAGTACGGCGCCCAAAACTGCACACAGTACTCCAGCTGCGGCCTCACCAATGCCCTATATAGCCGCAGCAAGACCTCCCTACTTTTATATTCAATCCCCCTCGCTATGAAGGCCAGCATCCCATTCGCCTTCCTGACCACCTGCTAGCTGGGTTTTTGCAACTCATGCACAAGGGCCCCGAGGTCCCTCTGCACCGTTGCCTGCTGCAGTTTTTCTCCACGTAAGTAATAATCCTTCCTACCATTATTCCTACCAAAGTGGACCACCTCACATTTGCCAACATTAAATTCCATTTGCCATTTCCTGGCCCATTCGCCCAGCCTATCTAGATCCTTCTGTAGACTCTCCACACCCTCTGCGCAATTTGCCGTTGCACCAATCTTGGTGTCATCAGCAAATTTTGACACCATACACTCGGTTCCCTCCTCCAGATCATCTATATAAATGGTAAAAAGCTGAGGCCCCAGCACCGACCCCTGGGGCACTCCACTAGTCACCAACCGCCAATCCGAATAGCACCCATTGACCCCCACTCTCTGCTTCCTATTTGACAACCAATCCTCTATCCATGCTAACACCCTACCCCCAACTCCATGCCCCCTTACCTTCTGCAATAACCTCTTGTGAGGTACTTTGTCAAACGCCTTCTGAAAATCAAGAAAGACCACATCCACCACCCTAGACACACCCTCATAGAACTCCAGTAAATTTGTCAGACACGACTTCCCGTTAACGAAACCTGCCAAAGTTATGACATTTTGTGTGGCTCGCTCATCTTACCGTCGGGAAACCTTCCATGGTGGGGTCACCTTTAACAGACTGGTCACTGAATCTCTTCGGGCAGTCCCCATATTTGCATGGTTTTCCCATGGCGCGGGTGTCCTTGTGACTCTCCAGCTTTGAGAATCAGTTGAAGTCTTGCGCACGCGCGCACACACACACACACACGTGTACAGTATGACTTTTTTTGGCTGAATAAATAAATTAAAAAAGCTACTTAAAAGTTTTTTTCACAGTCAATGCACCGGAACACTCTCACCAGGGTGCGTGCGAGAGTGTCTCCATGCTTTTCCAATCACACTGATGTTTAATATCAGGCAGAACATACAAATATTTTTCTCTCTAGATTCAAAGACTGATGTTACATAGGTTCGGTTCAATTGAATGACGCTGCAAGATCTTGATGCGTTCAGTTTGAGATTTCAGTCTGTAAATTCTCTCCTTTACCGGGGGAAAGGGCTGGAAAATTCCATGCAGATTCTACTTTTGGTTATTTTCAACATTTCCTCTCCCCCCAGCTGTGTATTTATTTCATGGTCATAAGTCCCTAATGGCATTTCTGAATCTCTTGGAACAATATGGTTGCATAATGTCAAAACTATTGACAGGTTGGAGACCAATAATAAGTTGACAATAGAAAAGGGTCAGAAAATGTGGATTCAATGACTCAGCAGTTTATACGTACGTTGGGAGAAGAGGATGCATTGAAGCTTAAAAATTATGATAGATGTTTTCGTTAGTGTAAGGTGTGAAAGAGTAATTGAGGCCCTTTAAAGACCAGAAGAAAAAGATGACTTCGGAGGAACAATGGCCTGGATTCTCCGATCTCGTTCACCCTGTCTCCATAGTCAGTGAGAACAGAGAATTGGGCGCTGCATTCACTGCAGCAGGACTGGAGAATCCCAGCCCCAGGCGAGGGCGGACAATTCTGGTCAACAAGCAAGAAAATCGAGGATGTTGGAAAAAAACTCAGCGGACTAGCGGCATCTGTAAGGAGAGAAAACAGAGCTAACGTTTCTAGTCCGTATAACTCTTCTTCACAACTACAGTATCAGTAAGAGCTGATAAATTAACAAGCAGGACATAATGATAAAGCAGGAGAGAAGCAATGGGAATGCTGCATTGTGTAAAGTAATATTTTCAACAAAATATTCAGAACTTATTTTGGGAAGCCAACTGGGTGACTTGCTTTGAGGTTAACATTTTAATTTCAAACCATGAGATGACACATCAAAGTTTAGCGAATTATTGAACCCTATTAAAAGCTTTGTTGCATGCTGCAATTGATACTTTACAGTTTAACTGGGAAACACCTTATATTTTACAGTAAGAAGTCTAATAATGTCAGGTTAAAGTCCAACAGGTTATTTGATAGCATGCGCTTTTGGAGTGCTGTTCCTTGGGTTCACAAACAGGGCATATATGGACACAGACTCAATTCCAAGATAATGGTTGAAATGCAAGTCTTAACATGTAATCAAGTCTTTACAGGCACAGACAATGCGAGTGGAGAGGGGGTTGAACACAGGTTAAAGAGGTGTGAATTGTCTCAAACCTCAGTCAGTAAGATTTTCTGAATTTTATAGTGTGGCTCTGGCTCAAGCAAAATCAAAATTGTTGCAAACCACATTGGAATGCATGAACCAGACTTATCACCTTTTCCAAAACGTACATACAGCAGGTTAAACTGATCACAAAAAGAAATAACCAAAGATTCTGTTTTCCGAAAAGTCAGTCGTTTTTATATCCACCTAATATCGGTTGGCATTTAGCTCCTGTGGTATTAGTGACAACTCAGGCATTGCTCATTCAATGTCATATTGTCCCCAGATGGCTTTACAGAACGTCACTGTCCAAGGTGACGTAGAAAATCAGACTTAGCAAGAATGAAGAGCTCAAAAAAAGTCAATACTATCAGCTGTCAAACATTGGGGTAAACCCCAAAGCAAACTCAATTCCTTTTTCAATTTCTTAAGAAAGGATATGCCTGCGAGCTACATTGTTCTTCATGAAGGTGGTAATAATGAAATTCTCATAAATGCTGGTGAGATACATTAAATTTTCCATCCGCAGCAACTTATCCAGTTGGCAATAAAAGACATTGCAGAGTTTTGTTCGATCAGCTCGGCCTTCGCAAATGGTTCACTTTCAGAATTGCACTCAGTCTGAAAAAATAAATGATTTTCTTACCCTCAGATCAGATTACTCTCCAGTCCCCGTGTTTTTTCAATCCTGTAAAAGTAAAATATGATGGTTAAGTTGCTAATTGTTGACAGACAGATCAGGAGCATCAATCAGAAGATGAAAAGTACATTGTCCTCAAACTTGTGGTGCTTTTCAGTGCACCTCCCTCATCTTTAAACAACAACGCAAAACAGTTAAACCATACATAATTTTGGAAAGATGATCCCTGTCATATCCAGCAGTAAAAGAAGCAGTTTGCAGTATGATTGGTGTTCAGTTGCTACATCTTAATATATTCTGGGCAATTAACTACATTTTTAAAAAAATTCATTCATTTAACATGGGAGTCACTTCGCTGGCTGGCCAGCATTTATTACTCACCCTCAGTTGCTCTTGAAGAGCAGTTGGGGGTCAACCACATTGCTCTGGAGTCACATGTAGGCCAGATCAGATAAGGACAACAGATTTCCTTCCCTAAAGGATATTAGTGAACCAGATGTGTTTTCTGACAATCGAGAATGGTTGCATGGTCATCAGTAGATTCTTAATTCCAGGTATTATTTTTATTGAATTCAAATTCCACCATCTGCCATGGGGGATTCGAACCCGATCCCCACAACATTAGCTGAGTTTCTAGCAATAATACCCTAGGCCACTAATTAGTTGCGGTGACTAATCAATTGGGATTCTTGGCTGTGCCATTAACTGCATCGTACATGCTGGTGGGATTGCTTAGCCTCATTGTTTAAAAGTCTATTGTGTCAACATTTAGAACTAAGTTGGCATCACGAAAGAAGCAAATATTTGTTGATTGGTGTCAGGAAGTTCTCAGTAAAGAAAGGTCTTTACATGAAGAAAGCTGAAAACAGAGGGCCAATTCCCTCTTGTACAGAAACAAAAAAAAATCATCACTGGCTTGTAAATTCACAATGCACAGGTGTGCTGTGCACTACAGTGTAAAAATGTTTAATATAAGACAATCCTGTAGATTGCCAATATGGCTCAAACTCAGCCCTCATAACAAAATGATCTAGCATTCAGAAAGTTTATTTGGTGCTAAGCTGAATGTGACACACAATCTGCATATTAACTAGGAATGTTAGTTGTGTAATATCAAATGGAGTCTGGTATCTATAATATAGCTGCATCTTTTGATTTCATTCAAACATGTAACTGGGCGGCACAGTGGCACAGTGATTAGGACTGCTGCCTCACAGCACCAGGGATCTGGGTTCAATTCCAGCCTTGGCTCACTGTCTTTGCAGAGTCTGCATGTTCTCCTTATGTCTGCATGGGTTTCCCCTGAGTGCTCAGGTTTCCTCTCACAGTCCAAAAGCCATGCTGATTAGGTGCATTGGCCATGCTAAATTCTCCTTCAGTGTACCCGAACAGGCGCCAGAGTGTGACGACTAGGGGGCTTCCACAGTAACTTCATTGCTGTGTTAATGTAAGCCTACTTGTGACAATAATAAATAAACTTTAAACTTAACTTAGATTAGGTAGCTGCTCACTTGTTGTCTGTGTGGCATAAATAAATAGTTGAGCCAAGAGTTCCCATAGGTTTCAACCAGCACAATCTGGCTGAAATTAGCTAAACTAATGAGAAAGATCACGGAATTTTAACCATTCAGGCATGAGTTAAGTCTCAGTGACACACGTTTAAGAATCATGGTGATAAACCAACCTTTGCCACCATACAAAATATACTTATCTATCAACTGGCCATTCAACGAGGCTCCTCAAATTGAATTTGTTTTTTTCAGGTACAGAAGTCACATTTTACAAGTTATTAGTTAATACAAAATGTTTTAAGAAACACAATGATATACATTCAGAAAACCAAAGTCATTTTCAGATGATTTAGGTGGAGGACTGAATACTTACTAAAAATGTTCATTTTTGGTGGTAAACTCATTTGCAGCTGTGTTAATAAAATCTGCACCTTCTCAAATACTTCGATGAATATTTTTAATGCGAGTGTAAAAAGAAAAAACAGTTATGTTCTATTATACTACCTGATTGCTCTGGTTCAAGAAAGATTTTTATGTATGCCACTTATGCAAATAATTTCAGGCTAAAATTTGAACCATAACTTCATTTTAGAAAAATATTGCAATCTCAAGTGCAATTTGCACTCAGATTACATCCATGATATTTTTGAAGAATGGTAATTGCAGCGTTTAGCCTGCTGACTTGCATCACTTGTCCTTGCAATGGTTGTTCTGTTGGGACATCAGGGTTACCTGGAGGAATGTGCCCTCATTCCAGTAGGTGACAGTTAAACACCTCCAAAGATTTGTACCAATTCTCCAGAATCTGCTGGTGCTTACTCAGGACTGGGCAAATTGTTCTTAGTCAAATGTGTAACAGAAGTCTTCACGGCTTCAATTTATGACTGGTCTAAACAGACATATTAACGGAATTTTGAAAACTTGTCTTTCCTCCATAACCAATTCATAGAATCATGGAACCCTATGATGCAGGAGGCTATTTCAGCCCATCAAGTCTGAACTGACAACGATCCCACCCAGGCCCTATCCCCAAAACTCAATGCATTCATCCTAGCTAGCCCCTCGACGCTAAACATCAATTTAGCCTGGCCAATCCACCTAACCTGCACATCTTTGGACTGAGAATATTAAGATGTTAAACTCTTTGCTATTCTGTATTTTTTCCTCATGCTTTTCCAAGTCTACAAAACCTAATCAGTTGCAATGTTATGACCCGATTGGAGACCATGAATGTTTAAAGATAAAATCTGAACATCCATCAATTAAGTGGCAGAAACATGCCACAATGATTCACATTTTTAAAACAAAAACCAAACTTTAAGTACCATTAACTGAACATCATGGGTGGAATATTCCAGCCACGCTCACCCTGAACCCGATAAATTCCACCTAAGGTCAATAGACTTTTCCATGGTCCACCCCTCCCATGCTCTGATTGCCATGGCAGCCGGAATAGGAAAATTGTTCCGATAGCGATAGACTCAGTTCAACCTTTTATTCCCCCACACCAAAAGTTCCCTTATTTTATGGAAACTTGAAATATCATTCACTTTTCCTGGGACTAACCCGCAATCTTCTGGAGATTAATTGTCCTTATGACTTAACTATTCTTCAAGATATAAATTACATGGGGATCCTTCCATTAGTTTTTGGCTGAGCGATCCTCCAATTTTCTTGAGCAATCTCATGACTGTGGACTCTTCAGCTCCTTGTTCTGGCTTTGGCCATACACAAACTGTCTTTACCCAGTCTGTTCCCACAGCTTCTAAACGATTCTTTCGAAGCTTGTTATGCAAGCTTTCTGCCCCAAATTTCTGTGAAGATCACTGTAGCTTTCTTCCACTAGCTGCAAGCTGGAGTAAATTTTCCAGCTTCTTTTCCTTCCCTCATGACATCCAAAATGAGTTTGAGCTCCCACCTACATTCTGTGCAGTGAGTGACAAAGTCAGGATTTTCGCTGCTTAAATGCTTTGTCTTTCAAAGAACAAAAACAGCCCAGGAAACAGGCCCTTCGGCCCAACGAGCCCGCGCCGCCATTTTAACATTACCAGTCCCCCCTCCACCCATGACCCTTATCTATGCTTATGGCATTCCACATTGAGGGAAAACTAATTTAGGGACAATTTATTACCTCCAATCAGCCTAATAGCACATCTTTGGGGTGTGGGAGGAAACCGGAGCACCCGGAGAAAACCCACGCAAGCACGGGGAGAATGTGCAAACTACCACAGACACTGGCCCAAATCCATGTGTCTGCACAGCAAACAGTGATAGTCACTGAGCTGTCGTGTAAAGCTGACTAAGTAGCTTGGGGGAAACCTGCTGCTGGTAGGTATAAGATTGTTTGCCACACGTGGGTGTCCCAGGCTGAGGAGCTGGAAATGCAAAACAGAGGTGTTGCAGTGCCACCAGTGTCAGGAGGATGTAGTTACAGCATGGCAAGTTTCTGTAATAAAGGTGAACAGAAATGAATAATCAAAATTCTGGTGAAGCAATTCAAGATGCATGTATGGCTTTTAATGCAGATGATAATAGTACAGAAACAAACTCATTAGGTATATTCTAATGTGTATATTTTTGCATTAGTCACTTTAATATTTTCAGGCAACAATTTAATTCCATGTCAAAGAATTTATACTTCAGCAAGAGGTTTTTGACTGAAGGTTTTACTACTCTGTGTGAAGAAATGCTTTTATCTGTTGTGTTAATTCTTTTAATGTGGCATTTCCACACACTTTGTCTGCCCTGAGTGTACAACTGGGCTCAAGAACAAAGGATGGCATCACAGCTGTTTTTAAAATAACAAAAAAAAATGTCCAGAGAAAATTTACAAGCAGAGTACTGGTAAATTCAAAGCCGAGACAATCTGTTATTCTCCCACTGCTTGTTGGCATGTTGCGTTAGTGGGGCACCTTCATATCTGACCCTGTGTATACGCAAGGGGATTGACAGTGATCATACAGAATCATTAAGTCCGGGTGTATGTGTGTGTTTGTGGATGTGCGCACATACCTTTCCTGTTATACTGATAAGCTAACCTTTTAGCATTGGCTGTTGCTATGGAAACAGGCAAGCCAATCACAGCGGCTGCCTGCTTAAAGCTACCAAAATGTATTCACTGCTTTTTCAGTCCAGTTGCTCAAATATTTGGTTTCAGTAGATTGCCGTGGCATTAAAAATGCTGTCAACCTTTTATTTTGTGCACTTATCTGTGGATGCAACAAATCAAAACATTTACATTCTGCTGTGTTTTATGCTGAGCACAATAGCATGACAGAGCCTAAACTGTGGTGTCTGCAGAGACTGGCAACAAACAAGTTGAACAATCAGCTGCCTTTGTTTTAAAATCGTATAATGTTTAAAGACATATCTCGATTTGAGCTTTAATCTCAACAACAGCTCGGTTCTCATTGATCTAAATTATTGTGAGCATTATTATGCAGCTGCATTATTTTTGCATTTTAAAATGGGCGGCACGGTGGCACAGTGGTTAGCACTGCTGCTTCACAGCACCTGAGTCCCAAGTTCAATTCCAGGAGTTTGCACATTCTCTCCGTGTCTGTGTGGGTTTATTCTGGGTGCTCCGGTTTCCTCCCACAGTTCAAAGATGTCTAAGTCAGGTTAATTAGAACATTAGAACATAAGAAATAGGAGGAGTAGGCCATCTAGCCCTTCGAGCCTGCCCCGCCATTCAATAAGATCATGGCTGATCTGTCGTGGCTCAGTTCCACATTCCCGCCCTCTCCCCATAACCCTTAATCCCCTCTCTTATCAAAAACCCATCAACCCGCGTCTTAAAAATATTTAGCGAGGCAGCCTCCACCACCTCAACGGGCAGAGAATTCCAGAGATTCACCACCCTTTGAGTGAAGAAGTTCCTCCTCAACTCCATTCTAAACCACGCCCCCCCTTTATCTTGAGGCTGTGCCCCCTGTCCTTTCTGAGCGGGAAGAGTCTCTCCACCTCTATCCTATCCATCCCATTCATCATCTTATACGCCTCAATGAGATCTCCCCTCATTCTTCTAAACTCTAACGAGTACAAGCCTAGTTTATTCGGCCTCTCCTCATAGCTCAACCTCCTCAACTCCGGTATCAGCCTAGTAAACCTCCTCTGCACTCCCTCCAAGGCCAAAAATTGAGCCATGCTAAATTGCCTCTCAGTGCCAGGGGGATTAGTAGGGTAAATATGTAGGGTTTCGGGGACAGTGCCTGGGTGGGATTGTTGTCAGTGCTGGCTTGACGGGCCAAATGGCCTCTTTCTGCGCTGTAGGGATTCTATTCTATGAAGGAACTCAGATATTTTGTCTTCCTATTTATTGTGTGGATGATCCCATTGATTTTAAGAAGCTGTTTACAGCTCATATTTCTATGATCATATAATTCTGTGTCTTGAAACAAAATTGGACTGCAACTTTCTCCGAGGTTGGGCAATAACTTCAATTCATCAGTGCTGACTGGTTAGTGACATTTAAGACTTATCTGGATAGGCACATGAACAGACAGAGGGAGAGAAAGATGCAGGCGGTTAGTCTCGCTAGGGCAAAGTGATTGGCACAGGTTTGGTGAGCCGAAGGACCTGTTCCCATGCTGTAATTTTCTTTGTGAACTGTGCCAGCATCACTTGTTGAAGAGCCATATTGTTCTCTGTAACAGTTCGAACCAATACCATAAAAATGATGCATGTATGCACTGCAGCTAGCTGTTTTCTTCACCAGCCAGGATAAATCAGCAGTCGGGGAGGGCTGAGGCAGTTATTTGTAACAGTATTTGTACGGTCAGCAATTTTTATAAGTTTTTTTTTAAATAGAGTCGCCATCGATGGCTGAAGTCACATCCCACTGAGGGCAGACTCCACATCTTAAGCATCCCAGTAGCGCAGTTACACTATTTGTAGCATCAATTTTGGAGGAGAAACACATGCAGTGGGCCATTGATACTACAGAATGGGGCAACCCATTGAATCTTTCTCTTGGCTGAAGGAATGGACAAAAAAAAAATCAGCAAGCTCTCATTGATATATTTTCCCATGACGATATGGTGGTTTGCCGGTTTATTGCTGGTGAGACGGATAGCCAAGAAAGAATTGGGAGCAGCCCAATGCTACTAGTGCATAACAACAATATCATGAATGGAAGGGCTAGATTTTGCCCCCTTATTGCCCACATGGGGAGATTGTTGTGCTCAAAGACAGAGTGCCAGAGCAGAAAATCCTCAGTAGCAGGATAGGGAAAAAAAACACACACCTCCTCACAGTTGCTTTAAGAAAAGGAAACTGTGCTTTTTCCAAGTCCAAAGACATGTAGTTTAGGTGGATTGGCCATACTAAATTGGGCTTGGTGTCTCGATGTGGGTAGGTTAGAGGATTAATGGCCTAAATACATAGGGTTACAAAGATCAATTGTGACGGTATGCTTGGGTAAGGTGCTTTGTTGGAGAGTTGGTGCTAACTCAATAGGTCGAATGGCCTCCTTTGCACTTGGAGGGATTCTATTCTATGGTTCTAAAAGCACTGATTCATCTTTGGCAAAAAGTCACTTCCCTATTATCTTTCAGTCAAGTTGTTATTAAAGTAGAATCGATTTATAAAACCAATTCGAGACAATGAGGAAAAGGAAGGATTTTAGTCTAGTCATTATCTTTCTTCGGCTAATTCTTCTTTTGGAAGGATTCTCTCAATAGAAACGTCCCACAAATCTCTCTTTTTGACATTTTGCTAAGGTATTCCTCTATTCAATCAATAGCACATCACAACCTGCGGTGAATTTTTTTGCCACTTCTGTTTTTCAGCATCTCTTTTGAAGAATTTGTTCAATCTCTCTGATGAGACAGGCTTAGTAATTGATACACAGGCACATATTTGTATTTTTATCCCAAACTCTTGCTTTCTCCCAGCTCTTGTGAATCTGTTCCCTCAGTCAGTGTGAAATTTCTCTCAGCCACTGTGAATTGGAATGCCGGTATCTCCTCACAAGTCCTTGCAACGTTGTCCTTTCTCACAGAAGATGCATCAAGCTGCTTCATTCTCAGAGGAACTCACCAGAATAACGTCATAACTTGCAGCTCACTGTATTCACCAAAGAGAAGGAGCTGGTGGATGATGAGTCTGGGAAAGGGTGAGTAGATAGTTTGAGTCATGTTCAGACTCAAGGGAGGTGGTATTGGAGTTCTTGAGAAACATTTAGGTAAATAAGTCCCCAGGGCCTGATGGAATATATCCCAGAATACTGAAAAAGGTAGGAAATTGCTGGGGCCTTGGGAGAAATCTTTGTATCCTCACTGGCTACAGGGTAGGTACAGTAAGAAGTCTCACAACACCAGGTTAAAGTCCAACAGGTTTATTTGGCAGCACTAGCTTTCAGAGCCTCAAGAACCTTCTTCAGGTGAGTGGGGACTTGTGTTCACAAGCAGGGCATATAAAGACACAGACTCAATTTACAAGATAATGGTTGGAATGCCAGTCTTTGCAGGTAATCAAGCCTTCAAAGTACAGACAACGTGAGTGGAGAGAGGATTAAGAACAGGTTAGAGAGATGTGTATTGTCTTCAGCCTGGACAATTAGTGAGATTTTGCAAGCCCAAGCAAGTCATGGGGGTTACAGATAGTGTGACATGAACCCAAGATCCCAGTTGAGGCCGTCCTCATGTTTGTGGAATTTGGCTATCAGTTTCTGCTCAATGATTCTGCGTTGTCATGTGTTGTGAAGGCCGCCTTGGAGAACGCTTACCCAAAGATCAGAGGCTGAATGCCCATGACTGCTGAAGTGTTCCCTGACTGGAAGGGAACACTCTTGCCTGGTGATTGTTGAGCAGTATTCATTCATTCTTTGTCGTAGCATCTGCATGGTCTCCCCAATGTACCTTGCTTCAGGACATCCTTTCCTGCAGTGTATCAGGTAGCCAACGTTGGCTGAGTCGCAAGACTATGTACCATGGACCTGGTGGATGGTGTTCTCACGTGAAATGATGGCATCTGTGTCGATGACCCAGCATGTCTTGCAGACGTTACTATGGCAGGGTTGTATGATGTCGTGGTCACTGTTCTCCTGAGGGCTGGGTAGTTTGCTGTGGACAACAGTCTGTTTGAGGTTGTGCGGTTGTTTGAAGGCAAGAAGTGGGGGTGTGGGGATGGCCTGGGCGAGATGTTCATCTTCATTGACATGTTGAAGGCTCCGGAGAAGATGTCATAGCTTCTCCCCTTCCAGTCGGGGAACACTTCAACGGTCACAGGCATTCAGCCTCTGACCTTCGGGTAAGCATTCTCCAAGGTGGCCTTCATGACACACGACACTGCAGCACCGCTGAGCAGAGACTGATAGCCAAGTTCCACACACGAGGACGGCCTCAACCGGGATCTTGGGTTCAAGTCACACTATCTGTAACAACCATGTCTTGCCTGGGCTTGCAAAATCTCACTCACTGTCCTGGCTGGAGACAATTAACATCTCTCTAACCCGTGCTTAACCCTCTCTCCACTCACATTGTCTATTCTTTAAGACTTGATTATCTGTAAAGACTCGCATTCCAACCATTATCTTGTAAACTGACTTTGTGTCTTTATATGCCCTGCTTGTGAACACAAGTCCTCACTCACCTGAGGAAAGAGCTTGAGGTTCTGAAAGCTAGTGCTGCCAAATAAGCCTGTAGGACTTTAACCTGGTGCTGTGAGACTTCTTACTGTGCTTACCCCAGTCCAACGCCAGCATCTCCACATACAGGGGAGGTCCCAGAGGATTGGAGAATAGCCAATGTTGTTCCTTTGTGTAAGAAGGGTAGCGGGAATTATCCAGATAATTACAAGCCAGTGAGCCTGACATCACTGGTAGGGAAATTATTGGAGAGGATTATTCGAGACAAGATTTACTCTCACTTGGGAATAACTGGACGTGTTAGCGAGAGGAAACAATTTTGCAAAGGGGCAGTCGTGCCTCACTAACTTGAATTTTTTGAGGAAGTGAAGAAGGTGATTGATGAGGGGAGGGCAGTGGATGTTGTGTGCATGGACTTCAGTAATGCCTTTGACAAGGTCTCTCAAGGCAGACTGTACAGAAGGTGAAGTCGCATGGGATCAGAGGTGAGTTGGCAAGATGGATACAGAACAGGCTCAGCCATAGAAAACAAAGGGTAGCCAGAGAAGAGTGTGTTTCTGAATGGAGAGCTGTGACAAGTATTTGGAGGAAAATGTAATTGTTTTGATTAGTAAGTTTGCAGATGACACAAAGATTGGTGGATTTGCAGATAGCGATGAGGGCCATCAGAGGATACAGCAGAATTTTAATCGTTTGGAGAATTGGGCGGAGATATAGCAAATGGAGTTTAATCCAGACAAATGAGAGGTAATGCATTTTGGAAGGTTTAATACAGATAGGAAAATACAGTAAATGGCAGAACCGTTTACTTGAATATTGTTAGGCAGAGGGAATTTGGTGTATAGGTACACAGGTCACTGGAAGTGGCAATGCAGTTGAAGAAGATAGTCAAGAAGGCATATGGCTTGACTTCATTGTAAAAAGTCTGACAACACCAGGTTTTAGTCCAACCTATTTATTTGATAATATACTCACAAGCTTTCGGGTTAGTCCCTTCGTCAGGTGAATGGAGAGTTCTGGCCTCAGACAGAGCATATAAAGCACAGACAGTTTAGAGATTACTGATTAGAATGCGAATCCTTACACCTAACCTGCTGTTCAAGACCTGAAGTGGCTGATAATGTGAGTGGAAGGAGCACTGATCACAGTTTAAAGAGATGTGTATTGTCTCCAGACAGTACAGTAAGTGAGGTTTTGCAAACCCAGGCAAGTCACGGGGGTTACAGATAGTGCGACATGAACCCAAGATCCCTGTTGAGACCGTCCTCATGTGTGCGGAACTTAGCTATCAGTCTCTGTTCAGCGACTCTGCGCTGTCGTGTGTCGTGAAGGCCGCCTTGGAGAATGCTTACCCGAAGGTCAGAGGCTGAATGCCCGTGACCACTGAAGTGTTCGCCAACAGGAAGGGAACAGTCTTGCCTGGTGACTGTCGAGCGATGTTCATTCATCCGTTGTCGTAGCGTCTGCATGGTCTCCCCAATGTACCATGCTTCGGGACATCCTTTCTTGCAACGTATCAGGTAGACAATGTTGGCCGAGTTGCAAGAGTATTTACTTGCAACTCGGCCAACATTGTCTACCTGATACGTTGCAAGAAAGGATGTCCCGAAGCATGGTACATTGGGGAGACCATGCAGACGCTACGACAACGGATGAATGAACATCGCTCGACAGTCACCAGGCAAGACTGTTCCCTTCCTGTTGGTGAACACTTCAGTGGTCACGGGCATTCAGCCTCTGACCTTCGGGTAAGCATTCTCCAAGGCGGCCTTCACGACACACGACAGCGCAGAGTCGCTGAACAGAGACTGATAGCCAAGTTCCGCACACATGAGGACGGTCTCAACAGGGATCTTGGGTTCATGTCGCACTATCTGTAACCCCCGTGACTTGCCTGGGTTTGCAAAACCTCACTTACTGTACTGTCTGGAGACAATACACATCTCTTTAAACTGTGATCAGTGCTCCTTCCACTCACATTATCAGCCACTTCAGGTCTTGAACAGCAGGTTAGGTGTAAGGATTCGCATTCTAATCAGTAATCTCTAAACTGTCTGTGCTTTATATGCTCTGTCTGAGGCCAGAACTCTCCATTCACCTGACGAAGGGACTAACCCGAAAGCTTGTGAGTATATTATCAAATAAATAGGTTGGACTAAAACCTGGTGTTGTCAGACTTTTTACTGTGTTTACGCCAGTCCAACGCCGGCATACCCACATCTTGACTTCATTGGCCAGGGCATTGAGTTTAATAATTTGCAAGTCATGTTGCAGCTTTATAGAACCTTAGTTAAGCCGTACTTGGAATACAGAGTTCAATTTTGGTTGCCACACTACCAGAAGGATGTGAAGGCTTTGGAGAGGGTACAGAGAAGATTTAGCAGGATGTTGCCTGGTATGGAGGGCATTAGCTGTGAGCAGAGGTTGGAGAAACTTGGTTTGTCCTCACTAGGACAATAGAGGTTGAGGGGGGCGACCTGATAGAAGTCTACAAGATTATGAGACGCATGGACAGAGTGGATAGTCAGAAGCTTTTTCCCAGGATGGAAGAGTCAATTACTAGGAGACAAAAGTTTAAGGTGCGAGGGGCAAGTATTAAAAGGAGATGTACGAGGCAAGTTTTTTTTTTACACAGAGGGTAGTGGGTGCCTAATGACTTTTAAGGAGCATCTTGACAAATATATGGGTAGGATGGGAATAAATATATGGATAGGATGGGAATAAATGGATATGGTCCCCGGAAGGGTAGAAGGTTTTAGTTCAATTGGGCAGCATGGTTGATGCAGGCTTGAAGGGCTTATTCCTGTGCTGTAATTTTCATTGTTCTTCACTTTCATTTGTTTTTGCAAGGATTCATGGACAGATCTGATTTCCAACAAGGCCCAGCTTCCATTCAGAGGTCTTTTCCAATACGCTCAAATTTAGCACAGTTAATCAAAATGCGACCATTCCTACCAAGGTGTCACGATGCTCATTCCTTGCAGCTGACCCTGGTACAGAGCCAGTTTTCTCAATATGAAATAGATTCTCACACAGGGGTCATGGACATTGATAGATCCGGGAAGGAGTTGAAGTTTTAAGTTCAAGTTTATTTATTAGTGTCATGAGTAGACTTACATTAACACTGCAATGAAACGACTGTGAAAATCCCCTAGTTGCCACACTCTGGTGCCTGTTTGGGTACATGGAAGGAGAATTTAGCTTGGCCAATGCACTTAATCAGCACGTCTTTCGGACCGTGGGAGGAAACCGGAGCACCCCAAGGAAACCCACACAGACATAGAGAGAACATGTCAACTCCACACAGACAGTGACCCAAGCCAGCTATCAAACCCGAGTTTCTGGCGATGTGAGGCAGCAGCACTAGCCACTGTGCCAGAATCAAAGGGGGGGCAAAAGTTCATCTCATTTCAATTCTTCAGCCATCAAATCCACCATAGTAAATCCTCACTTAAAGTAGTAACTGTGTTCCTAAAAATTGCAATTTTAAGAGAAATGACTAAAAGTGAACCGTAGCTTCCCAATAAGAATCAATACCAAAACTCCAGTTCAGTCCTTTTGACATTTGTTGACCAGAAAAAAGCAATGTACAAGTTGCAATACCGTACCAGACAAGTGCAGCATTGTGCATTCCTAGCCTAAATAATTTGTAAACTAGAATACATCATTAAACATAAAAGAAATCCAATTTACAATTTAAATTCTTTTTAAAAACTACTACACTTTGTTCTCACCTTCGTACGCCGTACTTTTAAATTGACCAGACTCCATCTAGTGGCAGAGGTTAGTTGATGTAGTTAGTTTCATGCAGTGATCAACTATTGCAACGAGATGGAGGCCAGGACTTGACACAAGTACAGGAGCAAAGCTAGGCACGGTGCCCTGAAGTTGGGAGTCACTGAAGAACAAAACCTGGAGGACTCAGATAAGCAGAGGCTGGGAGGCAAGTGTGGGTGGGAGAAGGAGGAGAATCAGCAAGGTGGGGACAAAGAGGGAGGTGGTCAGCAAAGAGAAAGTTGGCAATAGGGTGAGAGGTGTGGGGGGAGGGGGGGAAGTGGGCAAGGCCAGGAACAGGAGAAAGAAGGACTGAGAGCAAGCGTGGAAGCACTGTCGGGAAGGTCATTATGACCAAACAGGCCCAAAAGGAAGTCTGTGGCAAGCAATATTAAAGTGAAACTGGCAATGTTAAACTGGTACACCAACACTACCGTGTTAACAAGGTTAAAGTGAAGCAATGTTAAATGAACCCTCTTTAAGTGGGACTTACTGCATTTTTCCCTATGCGATGAAAGCCCATATTGTTAGTACGCTACAAAGCGATGTACTCAATGTTGAAGTGAATGTACACACCAGAAATTGGGATTCATAGGTAGAAAAGATTAGAAGAGACGTATTCTGGGAATAAAAAGAGGTCTTTCTACCTTACTCCTTTTGCTTTGTATCAAATAGAAGAAAAACTGTCATACCCAAAACGCCTTGTAATTTAATGCTACAATAAATGTAACAATTTGAAAAAAAACACAAAGACATGATCGAGACTCATGATTTGAGTCGGGAGATTATGGTAAAGGCTTCCCTCTTTAATGATTATGTTTGAAGAAAAGCCATTATCATCAGAATAGCTTCAGTAATAATGTCAGAATTGTTTTGTAAACCAATGTTCCATGTGGAACCAGTCAGTGCAACTGGATTGGGAACCTTGTTTGGTTGAAACCTGAGTGCCATCTTTGGAGACAGCTGGAGTTTTGGACAGTTGGGACAGAATTTTCCCAAAAAATAGAACATAAAACATTACAGCACCGTACAGGCCCTTCGGCCCTCGATGTTGCGCCGACCAGTGGAACCAATTTAATGACCGTCTCACCTAAACTATTCCAATGTTATCCATATGCCTATCCACTGACCGTTTGAATGCCCTTAAAGTTGGTGAGTCCACAACTGCTGCAGGCAGGGCATTCCACGCCCTTACTACCCTCTGAGTAAAGAACCCACCCCTGACATCCGTCCTATAACTACCACCCCTTAATTTAAAGCTTTGTCCCCTCGTGTTAGCCATCACCATCTGAGGAAAAAGGCTCTCACTGTCCACCCTATCCAATCCTTTGATCATCCTGTATGCCTCAATTAGGTCACCTCGTAACCTTCTTCTCTCCAATGAAAATAACCTCAAGTCCCTCAGCCTTTCCTCACAAGACCTTCCCACCATACCAGGCAACATCCTGGTAAACCTCCTCTGCACCCTTTCCAATGCCTCCACATCTTTCTTATAATGCGGCGACCAGAACTGTAAGCAATACTCCAAGAGTGGCCGCACCAGAGTTTTGTACAGTTGTAACATGACCATCATGACACCTCCAGGGGCAATGTCCCAGGTGCAACAGGGCAGTGCCCTGCCCAGCTCTGTCTTACACCACCTGAGGTCTATACCTCACTGTACGACCTGGTGTGGTCATCGTGACTGACTTTCATCAGCAGCGAGCAGCAGCATGACATCATGCCGAGTGGGTGGGAAGACACTGTGAGGATGGATGTAGTGGCATTAAGCCATTAATCGTATTTAAACTTATTACATGCAAATCATTTTTGTGCCCCTCATGGGCATGAACCTGATCGTGTTACTGATGGGGGGGTGCAGGGAAGATCAGGCTCAGGATTCTTATTGGCGCAAACCCTGTTTTTTAGTGATATTTAGTGTCATTATGAGATTTGCGGCCATGACTAGTGCTGCTGCTAAATCACTATGATTGTCTTAGAAATTAGACAAAAATCCCTGAGAACCTGTTAATGCCTGCATTACTTTGAGATAGTCATAGAGCCATCCAATGCAAAAAAGGCCCTTCGGCCCATTGCGTGTCAGTGTTCACTGGAGTTCCGTCAAGTAGAAAATGTTGCAAACTGCAGAAGTCAATGGTTCTAAGCACTGACTTAAAACAGCCATTGAAACGCACAAAAAAAAGCTCTATTTTCCACAACAATTAGTCATGTACCTTCAATTCTCAAGGGATTTGACACTGCACTTATTTTACTGTGTATTTTGATGCTTTCTCACAATTTAATATAATTTTATCTTTGTAAATAATGTCAATTTTCACAGTTATTTAGATTTGTAGGCTGTTATTTCTCAGTGTAATTTCATACAATAAGATTGGCACCCCTTCTGCCATGTTTATTTACCACTGATATCCCCCATGCACTCTTAAATTCACTAAGATACATGTTTTAACATATGGCTAGATGCCTCCACTGAGGACAGTTTCAGATTCACAGCTCCCAGTGCTGTCCCACATTGTCCTTGCCACCATTCACTTAGATGCCATCGTGCTGTGTGCTTCTTGATGATCATGTTGAACATTGACCTCCCCATTCACTGGAAGTTGAAAAAAAACCTATCAAGACCAATCTGGTAAACAACAACATGGGTGCAATTGTCCCAAGCCCCTGCTGATGGATTCGATGACTGGCGTTTGGGGACAATATGGCGGGAGGCCCACAGACTGGTTTCACACCGGTGGGATCATCTACAGAAATCCCACCAGAGGCCAACATGAACCTCATTTTGAGATACAGATGAAGGCCTGTCCCCCACCACACCAGGCTCTCCGTGATGCCAACGGGAAAACACAACAGTCTGAAACACATTTGGAATAACCTGATATCTAGACTAACCTGAGCAATGCCTGGGGCTGCCTCCGGAGTTCAGAATGAAGATCACACTCAATCCTGAGCCCTGGAATGCCATAGCAGTGATTGGGGGGTGGGGGGGGGGGGGGGGGGCGCGCGTGGGGCATCTCCAAGTGGACTGCACCGATTAGATGTCCGGATGAGGAACCATTTTCCAGCCTCAGAACGTTTCTGGAGTCACTGACATTGGGCATCTTTTCAATATGGCATCTGGATAGGACGGCAAACTACACACCGTCCAGGCCTGCCTACCATGCAATACAGCGTGAAATACCCAGGTGTATGATTTATGAGATCAGGGCTGAACAATTTTTCCACCAGCCACCAATGTGTGAAACATTCCATGTTCTATTTGTCCCTTAAATTGGATCTCCCTTAATCTGGCACACATATAATTCTCTAAATTTGCACCCCTTTATTGTGGAGTCCCTGAGATGTAGACAAAAGTCAATAGGTAGGAGGAGGATTGGAATGAGGCACTCACTGACTGTTAAAATGGGCGGCGCAGGCTTGTAGACCCAAAGGGCCTGTTTCCTGTGCTGTGTTGTTCTTTGTTCTCACCCCCATCACGGGACTTGCGCTCCAAATGTTCATACAGGCAGTATCAACACATTATCCAGATACACTGAATTGTGGGACATGTTTAGCATGAAAAACAAAAACTCATGATCAACCCAACATCAGAGATTCCTGGCTTCAAGCTTCCTCAGTGAAAATGGGCAATGTTCAATCTCACCCACACTGGGAGTGGACAGTGTGGCTATTCCACATGTGGAAGATGAGGAATGACTGTGGCCAGAAGTCTCAGACCATGGAACATGTCCTATCAACCTTCCCATTGAGATCGATTGTGGGAGGCACCTTGACATCTCCACTTGCCATCTGAGGCCATCGAATGGATAGCCAAACCCCATCATAGAAAAGTGCTGTAACATCACAATGTTTCATTCCTTGTTTCAGAAATATTAATATTTGAACAGGTGTTTGATAAGGGTATGCAGTTCATGGAATCATGACAGGAGGCCATTCGGCCCATTGAATCTGTACCAACTCTTACCCTGGCCCTATCCCCATAACCCCACGTATTTACCTCTGACCTACACATCTGGAGACATTAAGGGGCAATTCAGCATAGCCATTCCACCTAACCTGCACATCTTCAGACTCTATAGACTCTGCAGAGGTGGTATACCTTGCCATCTTAGGAATCTTTTCAGCAATTTTGTTTGGAGTCAGAATATTCTGCTTAAATGTTACCCATTGAAACTTATGAATAATTAATTGTGGCAACCTCTCTTAGTCAAGCATCGTCATCAATATCTCTCAGCAAAGGCATATTCAATGATACAAATGCTACACAGATTCTTTGCCAACCCTGGTTTCCTGTGCATTATTTAAGGCAGCATAGATTATTGAATGTTACCATGCTGGGGTCAGAACCTTCAATGAAAGAACAGGCAGCTATTTAGCATACCACTGGACGTGTTACTTGGCTTTGATGCAATTAACCTAAGCACAGTGTGAGCAATCTCCAAGTCCCTACCTCTGCACTTCGTCCATGCATCCGTGAACAAGTTTGAACTGGCACTGCATTAACTTGAATTGGACCCCAGTTATGGTTCCTATTCCTGTGCCCTGCGACATGTGCTCATTCATTATAAATTGTAGATAAAAATAAACTTTTTAATCAAAAGCAGATAATTCTGTGTTTTGGTTAAACTCTATTGCATGAACGGGCTGCCTGCTTTTGCCTACTCAGGCTACCATCATGATACTTTAACTGAGGTGGTGACACAAGTACTATTGGCAGAAGAGGTAACCTAGAATATAATATTAATCACATAACTTCTCATGTTTCTTCCTTCCAGTAGTCTTAGCATGTAGGCCACCACCACCCTCCAGCTCATTAATCAGAATTGCCAAGCAGACATTTTCAGTGCTCTGTTGCCATAGTTACCATCAAAAGGGCTGATAAAAATAAGGCAAAACTACATCTAAGATGTCACAAGATGTTGGCTTCCTTAATCCTGTTATGGTACAACAAGGGTTAAACCCAACTTCACTCAGAAATCACATTCCAGTTTTGCTGAATGAGGTTGTTCGATTTTAATCTGTACTCGATATTCAAGCGGGAGGCTAAGTCATTCCATTCAAATACAAATCTCTCCTGGAATTTGTTAATGTTTGATTATTTTCTTTTTGCAAAATGCACAATTATTTAAAAATCGGCAGCAGGTTGGTAGCTAGAACCCAAATCAACATTGAGTACCCTGTCACCTTCAGAGAAATGAAACCAAAACTGAAGAGGATTCTCATTTGTTCTTGGCAAAAGCAATGAAAGAACCTAGGTTTGGCAAGTGGATGTATTATCTAGGGCATAGGGCTCACCTGAAAAAATTGGTCCCATAAAAACACAGAAACGTGGAAGACATTTTTTTTTAAAAAATCATAAACGCTCTACAGTTCAGAAGTAGGCCATTCAGCCCATCAAGTCTACACCGACCATAATCCCACACAGATCCCATCCCATAATCCTACTTACTTACACTACGAACCCCTTGATACTAAGGGGCAATTTAGCTTGGCCAATCTTTGGACAGTGGGAGGAAACCCACGCAGACACAGGGAGAATATGCAAATTCCACACAGATAGTGACCCAAGCCAAGAATCGAACCCAAGTTTCTGGAGCTGTGAGGCAGCAGTGTTAACCACTATGTCACCCTCATGAGTGAAGGATATTAAAGCAAAGTTCAAGATCACACAAAAAGGATATTAATGCTTTTAAATGACTTCAGGGAAGAATGGCAAGGATGCTTTCAGAACTTAAAACTCCATGACCGTGAGACAGCACCTCTAAATCCTAAACTTGTTCCCTTCAAAGAAAAGGTTGATTAAGTGAGACCATTTCTGCCCAACACGTTTACTGGAATGAACTTGGCTACGGCTCAAACCAACAGTAAAAATTCTCTGTTTTCACTTGGCTGCACCATCATATTGATTATTCATTTATAAAAATTTGCAACAAGGATTTCAGAAAACAATCGCAATGTTTTGAGGCCCACCCCCTCTTAAGACATGTTGCAATGTTTTCATTTCTCTCATGGATTCCCTACTACAAGGTACATTACAAGAAGTAACAGTTTTTGGGGTGCTGAATGGCTTCATTGAATGGCAAATCATTTTTTTTTCCAAACAGGCTATCTGCACAAATGATATTTAACAATTTAAGGTTATCAGTGCAAGTGAACTCAAATTTTTCACAGTGTTGTTCCTGGACAATCATGTACAATATTCAACGCATTTCTTGTTGCTATATTGCTCAGTTTTTATTTAACTTGTAAATCTCCATCAAACTTGTAATGAGAAAATTGTTGGATCTCGCACACCAAGTTTATATTCTGTTAACTCAGCAATGCACCTTTTTAAAGCAATTTTATGTACCCGAACAACTTGAAACTGTTGACGCCCAGAAGAAGCAGTCCACAACTGTATAACACTGAAACTCTTGAATCTTTGTCCCTTTTAGCCTACCTTTTGCTACCATTGATCCAGAGATCTCTTAATCAAAATTAGCATGGGGGAAAAAAGAATCAGGTTGGTTACATGCTCATTTTCAGCCAATGAAACTGTTAGATTGTAACAGGTACATAGTGGTCATATGATTACTACTGACCAATGAGATTGCTATAAAAAACAATTAATTACAAAGCAATTATGCTTACTATTGGACTACAAGTTTGCTCAATAATTGAGGCAGCATTTTTTTTGCAGTACCCACAAAAATATCTGACGCATTGTTGTTACTAACTCCAATGAGATGGGTGGGCATAAATATAGAATCCCTACTGTGCAGAAGGAGACCATTCAGCCCATTGGGTCAATGTCAACTCTGACACAGCACCTTACGTAAGCCTCCATTGCTTCTTTTTAAAATGTCGATTATCTCAAAGAATTGGATCTGGCAGTTGGTCTCTGGGGTAAACTTTTAATATAATGCTTGTGATTTTCATCATGAGTTGACATAGACTCAAAGAAGCACACTTCATCACAAAATAATTTTATTTTATTGCATTTCAGATATCAACTACTTCACACCTGTATCATACAAACCTAAGAAGCTGATCAAATATTTTCTGATCTCCACATGAACAAGTTTGGCATCAGCATCACTTGTGTTCTTGTGGAATTGGGTCCCTATAGATTTCAAGATGATGCTTGCTTAATTGTGTAAATGAACGGAAGACTTGCACTTTTAAAAGTTCTTTCATGGGATATGGGCATCGCACACATTGTCCATCATTAGTGAACCAGATGGGTTTTTATGACAACTGATGATAGTTTCATGGTTGCAATTACTGAAACTAGCTTTCAATTCCAGATTGTATTCATTGTTTTTAAATGCCACCAGCTGGCGTGATAGGATTTGAACTCGTGTCCCCAGAACATTAGTCTGGGACTTTAGAAAACGAATTCAATGACATTACCACTAAGCCACCGTCAATTTGAAAACTGTTAATTGGCCTGCTTTTTTTGGAATTTACCTAGTAACAGGAAGTGACCAAGCCACAAAATATCTTTATTATGCAGGAAGTGGAATATTCTGTGACCAGATAAAGTACTCTAAATTTTTTTTTCTATACTAGATTTGAATAATCAATTAAAATGGGCCAGCTCAATTAAAAGAAATACAACATTTGTCAGTGTGCCAGGGATAGAGTCATATCTAATTTGAGTCAAGGGTTACATATGAACTAGATAATGTTACCAGTTTAATTACTGTTTATATAGTGCTCCTAGAAAAATCCCATAGCACTGGCAATGTTTTGAAGCTTAATCATTGGAGGGCCACATTATTTTCTTTAAAGTCACTGTCAAACCTTACACAAGTGAGCCTCATTCATCCTCCTCTCACACCTACTTAAACCATGGTATTTTGATACAAAATTATTAGAAAAGCCTTATGGACCTGGTTTTCTTAGATTCCCCCTTCAGGCATCACTTATGATAAAAAAAATTATGCTATCCATTATAGGGTGGCGCAGTGGCTTGTGGCCACACAGCATCAGGGACCCGGGTTCAATTCCGGCCTTGGGTGACTGTGTGGAGTTTGCACATTCTCACCATGTCCGAGTGAGCTTACTCCGGGTGCTCTGCTTTCTTCCCATACTGCGAAGATGTGTGGTTAGGTGGAGTGGCCATGCGTAGAGCCCTTTAGTGGCCCAAGATGTGTTAATTAGATGGATTAGCCATGCTAAATGTGTGGACTTACAGGCATAGGGCAGAGAAGAGGGACTGGGTAAAATATTGGGTCAGGGAGTTGGTGCAAACTTGATGGACAGATTAGCCTCTTCTGCACTGGAGGGATTCCTTGACTTTATGATTCTATGAGATATTGTGTTGATTCTCAGAGTATCAGCGTTTCAGGATCTTAGAACTAATTTTCCACTAAAAGGGTTTAGAAACAAAATATTAGCCAGAATTTTCCAGTCATTCTTGCTGGCAGCATTCTCTGGTCCCACTCCACTTAACGGCAATTTGGCTGAATGCTAAATTCTCCGTCCTTGCTTACAGCAGCAGTGGGGCAAGAACAGCCACAAAATTCACCTTTTGTGTTATAAAATTTTAGGGTGAATTTGAAGGCTTCCTATCTATGGATTTGAAGGGGAGGGTTCATAAAATGCAGCACATAATCTACCCGACGTCTATCTGTCTACCTCAATATCTCCTACTTTCTGGCTCGGGGCATTGGGCCCATCCACTCTTGGGCCTATTGAGGTACTTAAATGGACAATTAATGACCACTAAAGAGTCTCACCCAACCCAGCTACTATTTCACTCACAGCAGTGGAAGGCCCACACCATGTGGGTAGCTTGTTAGCTTTAGCTGCACAGGCTGGTGTCGCGCAAGGAGATGGGATCCTCCTCTGGTGGTCCTTGTGTCGACTGGAGGGACCTCCCTCCCCATCCAATAATGTCACAACCTTTTTGAATATTAACCCCCAACCCGCCATCTCGACACCCCCAAGCTGAGGCATGCAGCCAAGGCCAGCCAATGCCTCGGTTTAGCTGTCCAGTCTCTTTTACTTCATCTTCAGCGACTGCCTGCAACCCCACAGTTGGCATCACTCAACCCTGGCACAGTTTGGTCTACAAACTGGTTGGCTGGCAGTTCTCCAAGGGAGGTCTTCTCCCTGAGTGAGGGGCAGAAGTCCCATTTCGAACCTGTTAAGGAACCATGGTGCGTTAAATGGCTGAGGGGCAGATGGTATTTGCTGGGATTCTTTCCCTCCTATTCTTTGGGTGGCTAGGTAGGAAACCCCATTTTTTAAATAGTTTCTTAGCAATAAGCAAACATTGGATGTGATCTCCTGTGTCTTTACACTGGTGGATTCTTCTGGTGCCACTGACAATGTACCCCCACCATGTGTTTTCTGGCAGCATGGGATGGAATCAATGGGAAATCCCATTGTTAGCAGTGGGACAAGATGATCCCATTGCTGGCCATTGGTGCACTGCCTCCCACCACCGAGGGAATCCCGGTGATTACCTTGTGTTTAAACAAATGCCTCAGATTGGAACTGGCTGCTCAATAAGCCACCTGATGGACCTTCTCTGCCTGTTGTGAACAGTGAAAGCTAAAAGGTACAGAAGCTATGCAGAGCTTTCTGGAAATATATTGCTGTGAAGTAGTCAGGCAGAAAAAGGTTGCAGAAAAGGTTGGAGAGAATACACAGGAATAATTTTGCTGCTCAAATAATAGGACCCCTTGATGTATGGGGAAAATGAAGCAAGTTTTTTTTTACATAAAGATAAGTTGTAGTGTTTGGATTGAATTAATCTGCTAAGTATCATTCTGTAAATTCAGGTTACTATGAAGTAAACATATTAACTCATAAGGGCCTGGTCTCACAAAGTATTTGTTCAGTCTGCCTTCAGAAAGATTGATGAAGTACACTTGCAAGAAAATTAAATATCGGATCCAGGTCTCAAGGGGCTGGTCTTGCTATGCTTCTGGATTAGATGATTGTAGAACTAGTATTGGACATCATAAGGCAGGGGTTCAGACAGACTAACGAGCATCAGTGCCAAAGATCCTGCGATGATAGCTACAGAAAACGAATCTATAACAACAATATTCGAGTTTTATTATGTATGGTTATCACCATGCAGAACTCAAGGACCATAAGGTAAGCCTGGAAGACTTAACAATGGGAGTTCTTTATTGAAGGTATGTACTGTTCCACAGTCAATCCTAGACTGATTCCCTAAGCTCCAGCCTGTATGGAGCCAAGACATGGGCTCACATGACCTGCAGTCTTAAAGGGGCAGCACGCACCCCAGCCAACATATGTCACAAGGGTATATTTCTGTATTGATGAAAGGCTGATCACGATAGGCCATTTCAGACGGTATTTAAGAATCAACCACGTTGCTGTGGATCTGGAGTCACGTCAGCCAGACTGGGTAAGGATGACAAATTTTATTTCCTAAAACATATTAGTGAACCAGATGGCTTTTTATGATAATCTTAGGTGGTTTCATGGCCATCATTAGACTTTTAATTCCTGAATCTTATTGAATTCAAATTTCACCATCTGCCATGGTGGGATTGATACTTGGGCCCCCAGAGCATTACCCTGGATCTCTAGCTTAATAATTCAGCGACAATACCATGACACTCTCACCTTGATAGCATATCCAGCTGACCTTTAATTGTTGATTTAAATAAGCCAGGCGGGCTGCTATATTCAGGGGCGTCCCTCTGCTCCCCACCCCCCATCTTATAATGGGGGTAAGCCCAGGAGTGGGCAGCAACAGTGAGATGAGTGCCCACCCCATTTTACATGCCCCTCCTCTACAGAAAACATGCCTGCCGGGGACATATAAAATTAGCCCACAGTCTAAGTTAACACCAGTTCAGTACTGAGGGAATGCTGCAGTGTTTATTTGATGAGTCATTAAACTACAGCCCGATCTATCTAAAAGATCTAATTCCGAATTTGAAGAGCAATATTTATACAAAAGTGAAATAATAGATGCTAGAAATGTGAAATAAGACAAAAATTACTGAAAATACTCATTGGGTCAGGCAGCGTCTGTGAACAGATGCAGAATTAACATTAACTATTCCTTGCCACAATTTTGCCTGACTGCAAAATAATTCCAGCAACATTTTTCTTTCAATTAACACAACGAAAACATATACATGGCATTGTTCATGGGGCCTTGCTGTGAGCAAATTGGATGCGACAATGACTTACATTTCTGCAATGATAGCACTTCAAAAATAATGGCTGTGAAGTGTTTTAGGCAGCACTGTGGGTGTGAAAGGAATTATATGAACGGATATTCTATTCAGTTAAGTACATATTACAGTCCTTTTAGAACAGGAAAAGAACTGAGCAAACCCTTTGGCTGGGACATTACCATCATTCATGCCAGCAGGATTTTCCCATCCCTCTGGGCACCAAATTCTTCAACCTCACTGCAGTGGGAGCGTGCATAAATAGAAACATAGAAACTAGAAGCAGGAGTAGGCCATTTGGCCCTTCGAGCCTGCTGTGCCATTAATTTTGATCATGCCTGATCATCAAATTCAATATCCCGATTCTCCCATTCCTCCCATATCCCTTGATTCTGTTAGACCCAAGAGCTATTTCTAATTTCTTCTTGAAAGTTTGGGCCTCATCTACATTCTTGGTAGTGAATTCCTCACACTCAGCATCTGCTGGGTAAAGAAATATCTCCTCCCCTCAGTGATGAGTAAGATTGCATCCTAAGATTTCACACAGTGTTACGATGTCAAGGGAATGATTTAACTCTTTTTACTCTTAGCCCATTCGCATACTAATTTATGATGTGGCTTACAACGAAGCGCAGTAAACAATGACTTACAATCATTGCTATATTCAAAAACTAATATAGGAAAGGGGAACAGGAATATAACTTGTGAGTAAAAGTCCTGAAATATAAGCTGCATTCTTTCTGATAGGACTAATGTATGATGAGGCAAGTTGGAGCAACTGGATAGTCTATCACTTTTCATGTTACTTTATTAACTGTTCTATTATAAATAATTTAAACATTGTCTTTAATAAAATGAACGAACTACATTGAATATGTGATAGGCTATTTGTCTGTCAAACCAGACTAGACAATTGTTTAGATTAGGTTAAACTAGTTGGTTTTGCAAGATTGGATGTTCTTCAATTATTGATGAGTCAAGTTGGCGCAGCCTGAGTACATATATTTAACGATCATAAATGCCCATTAATAAAATTAGCATGTTATTAATCTCAACATCACTGATATTGTCAGATAGAGCACTAAATAAAATAACAATCAAAGTATTAATATAATTCAGCAGGCATGGAAAAGCTGTAACGTATATACTGCTGGTTATCTGCATCATTCTCTAGATTTTTGAGTGTTGCTGATTAAATGATCCAATCTGAGGTTAATATAAGTCAAAAGGTGGAATTCTAAGTGCTGAATGTGCAAGAAAACAGGAGAGTTTCAGACTTACTTTTTGGGCAAATCAGGTCATTAATATTTAAATTGGCTTCATGCCCTTTCTGTACACAAAGCCAATTTCGCCAGCAAAACCATGTCAGTAAGATCAAAGGAAGCAAAAGACTGGGCGCAAACCTGATTTTTCACTTTTTTTTTTATTCATTCATGAGTCATGGGTGTTGCTGGCTGACCAGCATTCATTGCCCACCCCTAGTAATCCTTAGAAGGCTGTTGAGGGTCAATCGCATTATTATGGCTCTGAATCCGCACGTAGACCAAATCTGGTAAGGATGGCAGATTTCCTTCCCTTAAAGACTTAAGTGAACCAGATGGGTTCTTCTAACAATCGGCAGTGGTTTCACGGTCATCAGTAGATTGTTAATCCCAGATATTTTTTATTGAATTCAAATTCCATCATCTGCCATGGTGGAATTTGAACCCAGGTCCCCAGAACTGAGGCAGAGTTTCTGAATTTATAGTCTAATGACAATACCACTAGGCCATCACCTCCTGCCTGATTTTATCTCTTCGCTTCACTGAAACTTGGGTGGGACGAGGTCAAAAGCTTATGGCCAAAGACTATTAACACCAGCCATCACATTGGGCTCCGTAGCCCTGCTTGTAATGTCAGAAGAGGACCCCATACAATATTAGATAGGCATCAGGGAGTTGTTCAGGGTATGTGCACCTGAAATAGTTTGGATCATTGCCGATGTGAATCAAGGATCACATGATTGTTTCAACCCCTTTGCCAAATTGGATTGAGATTCAGATAATTAGGGTACATGGCAGGCAAATCAGATGATCGCAAAACAACTCTAAAGGGACAGATGCAGGCTGCTGCCAACTAGGTAAATGGAACATTTACTGAAAGCCAGGCCTCTGGGGCAATCTTAACGTGTTAGGTGGGCCATCATTATATTTTATGCACTAGAACGAAAGTAAAAAACTTAGCTGCGGTAGTGCTCCCTTATTTACAATAGTGCTCCCCCTGAGACCACATTAAAACTGGGGGTCTCTGCTGGTTGGTGCCCACCCACCACCTCCCCTTTAATCAGCTGCTGCTGTCATCCAGTAGACCAAGTTTGCCATCCCACTGTGGCGGACCAGGTGCTGGTATCGTATAAGTAAGCCCTGCAGATAAATCTCTTGTGGTAATGCTGCTGAACTCTTTAGGCTTGTGCAGCAGTTGTCTGTGATCCAATTTCTAGGCCAGGTTCTTTAATAGAAGCAAATGTGCATTGACGGTAGCAAACTTAAATTGCTATGCTGAAAACCAAGCCTCTGGGTCAACCTGTTAGGTGGGCCGTCGTTATATTTTATGCACAAGAACAAATGTAATACTGCTGTATGAATTATATAAAGAACATGAGTTCTGAGTTATCCAATCCTCCAAAAAGACTATTTTTTTTTATATAAATGCACTCTTGACAGGTAATGGTTTCACATTTGTTATTGTCTCTGTATAATTTATATTCTACATGGTATTACTTCCATGAAATATAGATAGCCTTGCCCGACATTCTAGATACTGGAACTACTTTTCCTTTGAAGATTCATCTGGAGAGAGATCCATATACAGTCTTCACTTATCACACAGCGATAGTTTAATTAGCACTCATGCTCCTTCTGGTTGCATTGAAACCAACTCACAAAGGAGTATGACGCCTCCGTTAAACCTTGTTTTTTTTGCCTCTTTACTAATTCATTTTTAAAGTAAGGCATAATGATGAGGATTTATGGGATATGATTCATATCCCACAGCTCCATGTAAAATATTCTCTGTCTGGCTTCTAAATATTAAATACTATCCGAGTAAACTCCACGCAGAGAAAGAAGATGGATTGGGGAACACTCCAACCAGAAGCAAAAGTGTATGGTACATCTTGGAGCTGTAGTTCCACAAGATCTCACTTTCCACCTGCTTTTGTACAGCTGTGTGCATGCATGTTACGGACAGGGTGACTGAGAACTGTTGTCCTCGTCCCCTGTTCCTGCTGTCCGTACAGTAAGAAGTCTCACAACACCAGGTTAAAGTCCAACAGGTTTATTAGGTAGCAAACGCCATCAGCTTTCGGAGCGCTGCTCCTTCGTCAAGTGAGTGGGGAGTTCTGATCATAAACAGGGCATATAAAGGCACACACTCAGTTTACAGAATACTGATTAGAATGCAAGTCTTTACACTTAGTCAAGTCTTAAAGATGCAAACAATGTGAGTGGAGATAGCATTAAGATAGGTTAAAGAGATGTGTATTGTCTCCAGACAGGACAGTAAGTGAGATGTTGCAAGCCCAGGAAAGTCATGGGAGTTACAGATAGTGTGACATGAACCCAAGGTCCCAGTTGAGGCCACCCTCATGTGTGAGGAACTTGGCTATCAATCTCTGCTCAGTGACTCTGCGCTGTCGTATGTCATGAAGGCCGCCCTGGAGAACGCTTACCCAAAGACCAGAGGTCGAATGCCTGCTGTCCATAATCAGTGAATTTCTAAGAGAAAGATGTGTGTGTTTTTAATGGGGTGACCAATTTGTCATGGAACTTCCTCATTTGTCCCGAGTTTATGAACTGCGTCTCGGTGCAAGTGTCCCAGGACATCATTGATCTGGATTCCCTCCATGGAAATTGCTCAGTGTGTCTGCAATGCAGATACACAGACACTCAATCATGTCAGAGCAGTAACACTGAATGCCACATTCCTCAGAGGCTGCAGGTATAGCAGGTAGGCCTAAGGGTGAGGGAAGAACCGGCAGTGAGTTGAAGGGAAATGTAATCAATTTGCCACGCGGATGCAAATCAGTCCTTAATATTTTAATGAGGGCTGCTCGCCTCAAATTCAACACTTGTTTCACGTTTAATTCCTCTGGACTGGGTTTTCTGGGCTTTGCGAAACCTTATTGTTGAATGAAGTGGAAAATTGCTAGATGGAAGAAGAAGGTGTCTTTTCTCTTGCTGCTTATGGGCCAGAAACAGCAGGAATGATATGTCCCAGCCCCACCCAGCGTGCTGTATGTAAACCACCTTGCAACATGACTACAGACTCTGCCCAAACAATCAGATCCTCCAATGCTGTACTATTGCTCTACTCCATCCCTTCTTCAGCAGCCCTCATACATGCCTTTGTCACTTCCAGGCTTGACGGTTCCTAAATTCTTCTCATCAGCCTCATATCTTCTATATTCCATCAACTTAAGTTTATTCTCAACCTTGCTGTCCACACCTTAACTCTCACCAATTCCTGTTCGCCTCAGTACTCAGTGTGTTAGCTTCTGATCTGACAATGCCTCAATTTTACAATTCTCTTTATCTGTTTCCTGATGTTCAACCTGCCCGATGCTGGACTCATCTCCTGACCTTTTATGTTCTACACCTAAACTGCAATTTATGTCCAACTATCCCCTTTCTCATGTCTGACACACTTTCCTGATCATAAAACTCCATCTTCCCCATTATCCATTTCCAATTTTCAACTTCCCCGTCTGACTTCAAATGACCAACTCCATCCCTTTCTGATGTTCCCTCCCCCTTGACCTCAGTCTCCAACTTGCCTTCGACCTCCAATGTTCAGTGCCAACTCTGATGCTTTATTCTTTTTTCATTTATTTTTATTAGTGTCACAAGTAAGTTTACGTTAACACCTCATGTTAATACACTCATGGTGCCTATTTGGGCACACTGAGGAAGAATTTAGCATGGTCAACGCACCTAACTAGAACGTCTTTCAGACTGCGGGAGGAAACCCGTACAGACACAGGGAGAATGTGAAGATTCTGCACAGACAGTGACTCAAGGCTAGAATTGAACCCGGGTCCCTGACGCTGTGAGGCAGCAGTGCTAGCCACTGTGCTGCCCCTACGCTCTTCCCCCTTTGACCCTGCACTGGTCAATAATGCCCAAGTCCATTTCTCACCATGTCAGACTCATTTCAACTCTACTCCTTGGCTGCTTATGTGCCTGACAGCCAACCAGTCTCTCAATTCGGTGGGGGTCTGTGGGAGGCGTAACTGGGAAAACAATTTGAAAATTTCAATCACACCTTTCAGTTAAATTCAGCAGAGCCTGTGGGGAATGCATATTTTTGGGGTTCCCTTCCCTCCTGACAGTTACTATTAGGATCATATTCTTCGTGAGTCTTTTTTAAAATTTGCTTTTAAAGTTCTACATTTTACAATTACCTTCCCTTTTAACCAATGTGCCAACTCTTCATTGCCTCCGACATCTCATCACATAAATAGTTAATGAAATCAGCTGCATCACACATGAAGCAGCACTACTAATAGAATCTGCCCAATAAATAAATTACTTGCTAATCTCACACAACACTGCTCTTCATTCTTATTATAATGAAGTTGTCATTTTTTCAATCTCACAATGAACTTTATAAATAACTGCGGCTCGCCACTGAACCCTAGAATATTCCTCATAGGTTGTTACTAAGATTGCACTGTTGCTATTTTCTTGTCAAATTTGTTTTAATATTGCAGTTGCTACCCTTTCAGTGTTAAGTACAATCTGGTGAACGGCTGCTAATGATTGTGCTTTAGTATAATGCTGGAGCAGTGACTGGATTTCACCAGTACAGGTACAAAATATAATTCCCAAAATCCGTCTTTCTTTCTTCACCAAATATCCCTACTGTAATGACTTCACAAGGTCCACAATGTGGACTTCAGAATACGAGCTCCCAGTTTAAAGTAATAATGGCTTGTCCAGTCAGGGAGCCCTGCATTGTACAAAATGTGGAGTGTCAGGGTTAATGGCACTCTGGGTTTAGACTCTGTACGAGGAAGTCCCTGTCTGAGCGTTGTTGACTATGTAAACAAATCTAAATTTGGTGAAGGGATATCCGCCTTGGAGGAGTTATTTCAACAGTACTTGTTCCTAGCCAAAGATACAACTTATATAATGGCTGGAATTTTACCACTTCACCCACCATAGGAATCAGAACAGGTGAGGAGCGGACAATGGGGAGGTCCATTGACCTCAAGCGGGACTTTACAGCTTTGGGACAAGTGAGGCCGTAAAATCCTGCCCAACATGTCAGAATTAGGGACATTTTATCCAGAACTCCAACCCGACATCTTCACACAGGAACAAGCAAGTCTTTGAAGCACCTTAAACCTTTGTCACCATTTAATCAGAACGTCGCCGATCTCCACCATAAGACAGATTTTCAGGCCCCCTCACAGAACTCGTTTTCCTCTTGCGGAGGTGGCTTCCCATTGACGGTCAGCAATTTCCCTGCTCTGCCAAGTCAATGATGTTTTGTGTTGCTCTCCAGTCACATCACCAGGAAACCTGCTGTAGTGGGGAGGGGACAGGGACTCGGGTGGGGAGAGGTCACATGCGGCTGGACTTAAAGATCCCTCTGGTAGGAAGGGCTGGAAAATCCAGCCCCATAACACCAATTATCTGCCTTTGGTCCACTTTCTTTATCTGTACTTAAGAAAGAATTATTAACCATGAATGAATAGCAGTACAGTCCTTCCCTACTTTAAGCAAACTTTGTCCTGTTATTCTCTGATCTCTTGCACATTCACATAAATAAAAAGGGATTCTGATGTCTCCCAAATAATGAGAACATAAAGGTCCAAAATTTTCCTTCCAAGTAACAGTGTGGTTGTTTTGTCTTATGCTCAGATTCTAGTGGGGTTCTTTAGGATTTGACTATTTCCCTAAGAAAGCTACTTAAGACTGTCATCCATGAAAAAAATGATGATTTATTTACAACCCCACATACTTCTCAGTAACTCCAACATAAGTTTGTGCTTTTCCTTCTCTCCAGATCTGTTGCTATAGTTAAGAAAGCCTACTAATGCCTCCATTTTCTCAGAAGACGAAGGAAATTTGGCATGTCCGCTATGACGGTCACCAACTTTTACAGATGCACCCTTAAAAGTGCTCTTTCTAGTTGTATCACAGCTTGGTGTGGCTCCTGCTCTGCCCAAGACTGCAAGGAATTACAAAAGGTCATGAATGTAGCCCAATCCATCACGCAAACCAGCCCCCCATCCGTCGACTCTGTCTACATTATCCGCTACTTTGCAAAAGCAGCCAGCATAATTAAGAACCCCACGCACCTCGGACATACTCTTTTCCACCTTCCGTCGGGAAAAAGATACAAAAGTCTGAGGTCACGTACCAACCAACTCAAGAGCAACTTCTTCCCTGCTGCCATCAGACTTTTGAATGGACCTACCTCGCATTAAATTGATCTTTCTCTACACCCTAGCTATGACTGTAACATACTTTCTGTACTCTATCCTTCTCTATGAACGGTATGCTTTGGCTGTTTAATGTGCAAGAACCAATGCTTTTCATTGTATACTAACCCATGCAACAATAATAAATCAAATCAAGAAAGCATGGTCGTATGATATTACATCTTAATTACATCAGCATCAGGTGCTTCTGATTTTAACCCCTTATTCCATGTTCACCCCTCCCCCAAGTCTTTCATCCCAATTATATTCATTTTCCTACATTCCCCCCAAAGTCTCAGGCCAGGACTGGCAAAGGCAGATGCCAAGCTTTGAAGCCACTGATGGCAAAGGCAGTTTTCCCTATGTGGTGGAACACTCTGGGGGGATAAAAAGTTCAAGTCACAGGTTCCATGACGTCTCGCTGACAGGCTGGCTTCTGATTGACCCGTCCTGCCATCAAATCAGACTCCCAGTGATCTGACCGCCATTTTTAAAGGTGGTTTTAGTTTGCAGCTAGCAAACCAGAAAACATTCTTCTTCATCCAGGTGCACCACCCGGCATTACCCTGGTATTAAGCTGGCACTACCCAGGATATCCAGGCGAGTTAGTGGCACAGTGGTGAGCACTGCTGTCTTGCAGCGCCAGTGAACTGGGGTCGATTCCCAGCTTGGGTCAATGTCTGTATGGAGTTTGCGCATTCTCCCTGCGTCTGCATGGATTTCTTCCAGGTGCTCCGGGTTACTTCCACTGTCCAAAAACGTGTGGGTTAAGTGAATTGGCCATGATAAATTGCCTCTTGGTGTCAGAAAAATTAGCAGGGTAAATATGTGGGGTTGCGGAGATAGTGCCAGGGTGGGATTGTGGTTGGTGCAGACTCGATGGGCTGAATGGTCTTCTCCTGCATTGTAGGGATTCAATGATTCTAATCACATTATAAAACCATATTTCAGCACCAAGTTGTGGAATCATTTGTTCGCAAACTCTGGGCTGTTGTCCAACATTAAAATTCTCTTCAGTGACTGAATGACTTACTCCACTGTTGTGCTGTGCTATCTATTTACTGCAACCCATCTGAAGTGGTGATCAATGACAAAATATCACATAATTCCATTCCTGGGTACTTTGCTCTGCTGTTGGCTACTCACTGTGTGTTTTTAGCAATTTGAGATTCATTTTTTTTTCTATAGAATGACTGATGCCTGACCATTAGGCTGCCTGTTGGACTCTGGCTTGGCATTTCACTATTCCCAAGTCACCTTGATATATTTTTTGGAGTATTTTGAGTCGAAATTTCTTTGGGATAACTCGCCTGTTGTTAGAAACTAAGAAATCATCAATAATTTTGAGCTGCTTTCCCTATTTAAAATACTGGCAATGTGCTGGGTTGTTAGTATATAATCTGGTCAGCCTCTGACAATGCTCTTATTTGGGAGCATTTGTCATCCCATAGCTGTAGTTGCTTAACCTCTTGCAGTTTCTTCTCAGCAGCTGCTAAGCGCTTGGTAATAATTGAAGTATAAGCCTCCAATTTGTCAAAGAAATTAAAATCTTCCATATTGATTCCTTGCATAATATCCTCGACAGTGCATCTGCTGTCATCTGATATTTCCCTTGAATGTACTCAATGAATGTATTGTTATCTCATTTGCTTAAGTCTGAACTGTTGAGTTCTTGGCAGCATCTTTGCAGTCTCCTTCAGGTGAAGAGGAGTAACCAAAGCCTTGTGGTCAGTTTTCATGTTAAAAGGTCATTTTTAAAAAACATTTTGTGCTGTCATTTTGCTCTGACTTTGAAATCTATGCTGGAATTCTACTGCTCCACCCATCTTGGAATCGGAGCAGGCTCGGAGCGGACAATGGAAATGTCCGTTGTGCTTGAGTGGGAATTTCCAGTCTCACTCTGGCAAGGCCAGAAAATCCCGCCTTAATCTCTCTCTATTTCTCCAATTGTCTCTGATTTAACATTGAATTCACCACACTAATTTGCACTGCTTTCTCTGGCCTCCAGTTGTATATTTCACAAACCTCCAATCTGACTGGTTAAGGAATTATTTGCCCTGCTTACTCAGATTTCTCACACTGTGTTATCGACTCTTATTTTCAGTAAGATTCCACACAGGCATTTTTAAAATCTACATGTTCAAGGGCAAACCTAATTGATGGCATTAGATGCCATGCCTGAGCAACGTATCAATAAAAACATTGGCAAACATCAAGTGTGAAGCTATACCAGTCATCCATGGAACTCAGTGTAGTTTTGCATATTACTGAAATGTTGCAGATCTCTCAATAGCAACTCAAGGTTATAAATAAAGAAAACATTTATTTATGAGTGTCACAAGTAGGCTTACATTGACACTGCAACAAAGTTACTGTGAAAATCCCCTAGTTGCCACACTCCAGTGCCTTTTCGGATACACTGAAGGAGGATTTACCATTGCCAATGCACCTAACCAGCACATCTTTCAGACTGTGGGAAGAAATCGGAGCACCCAGAGGAAACTCACGCAGACACGGGGAGAACGTTCAGACTCCACACAAACAGTGACCGGGAATCGCACCTGAATCCCTGGTACTGTGAGGCAGCAGTGCCAACCACTGTGCCACCATGTTGTAAAATAAATAAATAAATCAATGGTAAAACAGAATCATTTAGTTAATGAGCAAATACAATGGATATAGCCGGAAAAACATCGAAGATTTTCTGCTTCTCCTCACGTATTCACTGATCACCACTTCAAATCAGCAGAATTGTGAGACAGCGTGTCATTTCTGTTTCTCTGGAACAGAAGTAACCTCCGTGAGTCAGGCCAGTGACCAGACCTATTTATAAAAGCCATCTCTGCAGTGTGAGACTATTTCAAATGTCTCACGTGATGTGAGATGAACTCTCACTGCCCCCAGCATTGCTTCCAGTTCCCAACAGCTAATTTCCAAGGAGGCAGCCATAGCAACCACCGAAACGTGAAGATACAGAAGGGAAAAAAAAATAACCTGACGGCTTCTGACAACAGACTTCCTCAGAGCGTGAACTGAATGCAATGTATCCCCCCTTTTGAGTCCGCTTCTTGGAATCCACAACGACCATTAGCATCCTTAGAGATAAAAGCTTTACTCACCCTCACTGACAATGTTAGTCTCCATATGGAAAAAATACAAAACACGGGTAGGAGAAAATGAAGATATAATGTAAATATAAATGCAATTTGCAGCCTAGTTCCATGTGATCTTTTTATGTGGAGATGACTTTAGGTAGATAATTCAAATTGTTAAGAAGTATTAAAAATGTATATTATCTAATAATTATACCTTTGTTTTTACATTAATAATAAAAGAATTCTAATACTGCGATATGACTGCAAATTCTATGATCTGATAACTATCCGCTTATTTACCACACTAATCCCTTCTTTGCCTAACAACTTTGAGATAAAGGGGTAATTTAAAGAGGCCTCACATATCTATTAAATTTTTTTGAAATGAAGTGATGCCCTCGAAATATGTTCACAAAATGATGCAATATGTAATTCAAAAAATCTGACCGTATTCAAGAAATATCATCTTGTCGCTTGCCTACGATGCCAACGTGAGCAAAGATGTGCAATTGTTCTCTTCTCTCCAAGTAAAGTGACTGCATCATTAAAAAAAAGCCCCAAAATAGAGCACAAAGTCAATCATCTCACGACTGAACAGAACATGAAAGTGCCTGTCACAAATACAATGCTTGCCTCGCCAAAAAATTACCTCGTGTGTAACACTCCAGAATTTCACACCAGTCACCAGCTTAAAAAAAAAATCAGAATTCAAGGAACTAAAAGACAAAGAAAATGGAAAAATGTCTTGTTTGTTATTCATGCAAAACTGAACTACATTTCTCACTGGTCACCTTGCTACTCATCAGTTGTCATCTCAGCCATCTTGGGTGATAACAGGGTGACAATTTTAAATTAATGACACACTACTGACTCCCCCACCAGAGATAATTGGCTTTTCCCAATTCATAATTTCAAAATACTCACTTAAATCAGTTCTTAGCGTTTTTTTCAGATCTAGTGGAAAAAGATTTGGCAACTCAAACCTTTCTTCTAAGTATTTCCAATCCCTGATAAGATCTACACAGAATATTCCCAATTGTTTTAATATGTTTCGTTCCAAATACACAAGAACACAAGATATAGGAGAAGTTTATTTGGACCTTCAAACCTAAAGTTTGTTCAGTTAATGACTGATCTGATGGACTCAACTCCACTTCCCTGTTTGTTACCTATAATCCTTCACTCACTTCGCTGATCAAAGATCTAACTTAGTCTTGAATGCGTTCAATGACTCAGCCATTAGAGAATAAAACTCTACAGATTAACAGAGAAAAACATTTCATTTTATCTCTGTACTAAATGGGAGACTGTCCTGTGGTTCCAGACTCCCCAGCAAGGGGAAACACCCCCTCAGTGTCCACTCCGCCAAGTCACCACAGGGTATTATGGGCGCCATCGTACTGGTTGTTCTTGCCATGCTCCTGGTGCAGCAAACTCAGAGAATGTGGTACCCAGCCAAATCTCTGATCACTACAAGACTAGAAAATCTTGCCGGAATGAAGAGTTATAACATTCCAGCCTATGGGTGGGCGATTCTCCCGTCCTTCCGCACTGTTTTTGTAGTTCAGCAGGCTGGGAGACTCGAGCGGAGACCATATCGCGGAATCCCTGCTGAGCGTCACAGTCTCCACAAGTCTCCGCCAGCCAGATTGCCAGCATCATCAGCTCCACGCCAGAAATTAGTGGAGCTGAAGAAATCATGCAAATTTAAACCTCTTTTGAAACTCCAGGCCCACTAGTGTCTCCCCCCCAGTCAGGGGTATTTCACTCCAGTGCGGTTTACAGCAGCTCCCCACTTGCGGAGAACTGGTGGCCTGACCCCGCTGGAGTGAACAGGGGCCATCAAGGCCCCCAGGATGTGGGGGGTGCCCCACTGGCATTAGCACCTTGGCAGTGCTAGCCTGAGCCCCGCGGCACTGCCCAAGGGGCAAAGTGGCAATGCTCAGTGAGTACCTTGGCACTGCCCTCTGGGAACAGACAGTACAAAGCGGGGGTGGCACCTCTGGAGGGAGGGATCAATGAGGGTGGAGGTTCTGCTGCCAACCTGCATAGGGGTCTTGAGCAGGAGGGAAGTCAGCGATCGGTGCTGGGCATCAGGCTGAAGTTGGGGGGGTAGAGGAGGGGAGGTCAGCCTGCTGGGCTGGGGGTGGAGGCAAGTCAGGGCTGCTAGGGGTAGGGGCTGCAGTGGGGAGAGATCTGCGCTGTAGGAGGTGATCGAGGCGAGAGTGGGGGGTGGGGGAAGGGATGCAGCTGGCTCAGACATGTTTGTGGGGCCAGCGATCAGGTCATTGGGGAATTGCAAGGCCAGCGGTGAGGGTCTCCAGTGATCGAGCTGGCTAGCAATCGGGAGGTCGGCAATGCAGAGCCATTGCGCGTGTACTGATCTTGCTGCTGACAGATTGGCACACGCTCAGTGGGCTTGCTGAATGCTGTGCTGCCAGCCTGTCCAGCAGGAATAGGCCTCACCCACAGCTTTACGGAGTGATTCACGCTAGTGCACTCTGCAGGGCAGAGTGAGAGAGATTCATTTTGAAACACCCACTGAAAAAAAGCAGTGGGATTTACTATAGTTTTTACACAAATTCGACACTTAGAATTTTTTTGGGAGATGCTTACGAGTATTTGTTTCAATAAAATCATTCTTTTATTCTTTGAAATTCCAATGGCTATCAGCACAACTGCTCAACCTTTCTTCATAAAATAATCCCTTAATCCGAGGAATCAGTTGGAACCTTCTCTAAATTATTCCTAATGCATTATACCCTTCCTTAAGTAAAGAGGCCAAAATTAAACAGTGTTCCACATGTGGTCTCAATAATATCCTGCACAACCGTAGCATAACTTTCCTGCTTCTATACTCAATTCTCCTTGCAAGAAACACCGTGGGTGGGATTTTATGGCCTCGCTCATCCCAAAACCATAAAATCCTGCCTGAAGTCAATGGATGTTCCCATTGTCTGCCCCTCGCCTGCTCCGATTCCCATAGTGGGTGGGGTGGTAGCATTCTGGCGTTTCGTTCTATTTGCCTTCCTAATCATGTACTGCACCTGCATACTGTCAGAGTGCTGGACCAGGATCTTAAGCTACATTCAGAAGTCAGACTACATGTTCTTTTTGGCAGAAATGTGAGGACAGGATCTCTCTCTCCAGGAGAATTCGACTGACAAAAATATGGATCTTTTGTACTCAAACTTTAATTAATAACACAGTTTAAATACAACTCCACTACATGAAACAGTTTAACCATTAACAGCTGAACAATATTTAAAAAGAAAGGAAGCAATTTTACTTTAGCTTATGACTGTTGCAGTTCCAAATAGATCTCATCCATGCATAGATCAAAACCACAAAAAATGGGTGGTAGTGGTTAGCACTGCTGCCTCACAGCGCAGGGACCCGAGTTCAATTCGCAACTTGTGACACTGTCTGTGTGGAGTCTGCACGTTCTTCCCGTGTGTGCTCCGAGTGTTCCGGTTTCCTCCCACAGTCTAAAAGATGTGCTGGTTCGGTGCATTGGCCGTGCTAAATTCTCCCTCAGTGTACCTTAACAGGTGCTGGTGTGTGGCAACTAGGGGATTTTCACAATAAGTTCATTGCAGTGTTAATATAAGCCTGCTTGTAACACTATTAAATAAATAAGTATAGCCAGCAAATCAGGTACAGTTGCTTTAACATTTGTTAAGTCTTGGAGCTTTCAGAAAGATGTTGTGGAGAGAGTGAGTTTTCAGGAACTGCCTGCACATGCCTCTGATTTTACCAGACCTCCAACTGCCTAGTTTTTCCCTGCGAGAGACTTCTCTCTGCTCAGTAACCATATCACATAACCCTATCAATCAACTTTTTAAGGAATTTCTTGTGCAACAACAGTCCAGAGTAACAAATTCCTAGATGAAATTTGTAATTAACCAACTTTTAAAACCCTTGAGCTAAATGTTTTCCAGGCATGCCAAATGACCTGTAGAATAAAGGTATATTGATAGCAACTGCCTTCGATGATAACAATACACTTTTGGACATCCTTACTGTCCTTTGTTCTAAACGGGATTTCCAAAAGTGGACACAGTACTCTTAACAGTGGATGGACAATATTTTGCACACATTTCTTATTACTGCTCTGCTCACAGAGATACTCAATCTCTTCTAGAAGTTTCACCTACTGAACAGATTTTGATAATCACTATTTACAACTTTGACCATTGCAGTGTAGTCTGCAGTGCGGCCAGCTGAAAATTTCAACACAGCTTTATGTTGGATTTTTGGCATGGTTACACATTGCTTGTCACTGAACATCTGGGGCAAATATCTGCTGACAACATTGGTGATTCTGGGGCTGTTGCATTGAAGACCATCGGCCAGGTTTTGTGAAATGGATAATGGTGAAGTTAGCATTGTTCATCATCATGAAAGGATAAACTGAGGGGCCCTCTGCGTATGTGCAGTTAAATATGTAAATTGCTGTAGAAGTTACTTTGATCCTTTACAGGGTGCACTCTTGCAGTTCTCACAGACACCTGGTACTGAAATGAATAAAAGAGTATGAAACTAGGGTACCCTGTTCCTCACTAAAGATGGCATAAAAGGATTAGGTCAGTACACTCAGAAGTTAGTGAGCTTTTAATGGTGTGATAAATGATAACTATTATTAACCATCCTCTCTAAACAGGAATATGTAATTTTATAGGTTAGAGTCTCATTCCATTGGAAGGAAATTAGTTTAATACATTTTTTAAACTTCAATTATGTTCCTTTTATCTCACTCTGTTAACCATGTCTCTATTTCCAATCTTTATTTTGCTCTCTGAACAAGATATCAATCAGTTGGATATTTCCTGATTAATGCTGCCCAATTTAGACCCTTTAGTTCTGATTTTCACCCCTGAGGTGGGTTTCCCAGCTTTTTGTACCTGACTAGGGGAAAAGTGGCCCAAGTGGCAGGACGTTCATTTCAGGGTGTGAAAGTTGAGGGCGGGGGGGGGCAGGGCAGGGAGGGGAGGTCGTGTGCTGGCATTGAGCTTGATATCTCTAGACACAACTTGGAGGTGGCCACAAGTGCTGCCAGGTCCCGAGACGAGCTGTTTAATAGGACAGTTTTGGTTCTCCGGTTGCAGTTGTGTTGTTAAATATTAGGCCATCAGCCTTTACTCCTCACACTCCCCAACCTCCTTGTTGACTCCCCATTTTCCATCCTGCCAACTCATGACCTCCTCCCCTCCCCCACACACCACCCTTACGCTTTCCTTGTCAACTTACCCAGCATCCATCGTGAAACAACCTTCGGAGTCAGAGGTTTATTTAATCCCAGCCTAAGTATTTGTTACAGATCTCACTGTATTAAAAATCACTCTCATTCATAAAAGCCAATTCAGTACATTTAAGTTTTCCCAAGTATGTAATCTCTCACAAAACCAAATACTTCAATTCATTAGCCTACATCAAAGACTGCTAACCCTTTAATAACCTTGTGGATCCGTGAATCAAACTATGTTGAAACAGCTCCCCTTCCCCTGTCCACTTTGAAAATGCCTGGTTGTGAAAGCAATCAAGCAGTAATAATGCAATAATGATAGCCTTGAGGGTCATGTCATCAGTCATCTGTTGAAATTGCAGTTTTGTTCTACATTGTTTTTAAAACACGTATACAGGAAGGCTGTTTTTTTTAATCTAAACGGCAGGGGATTTAAATAACTTGATAACTTGACAGTTAAGAAACATAGAACACTACAGCACAAACAGGCCCTTCGGCCCACAAGTTGCGCCGATCACATCATCACCTACCAACCTACAGACCTATCTATAACCCTCAATCTCATTAAACCCCATATACTCATCCAGGAGTCTTTTAAAAGACCCCAGCGAGTTCGCCTCCACCACCACTGACGGTAGCCGATTCCATTCACTCACCACCCTCTGAGTGAAAAACTTACCCCTAACATCACTTCTGAACCTCCCTCCCCGCACCTTAAATCTGTGTCCTCTCGTAGCGACCATTTCAACCCGGGGAAATAGCCTCTGAGAGTCCACCCTATCTATTCCTCTCAACATTTTGTAAACTTCTATCAGGTCGCCTCTCAACCTTCGTCTCTCCAGGGAAGAGTCCCAGCTCCCTCAACCTAACTTCATAAGGCATGCCTCCCAGTCCAGGCAACATCCTTGTAAATCTCCTCTGTACCCTTTCAATAGCTTCTACATCTTTCCTAAAGTGAGGCGACCAGAACTGCGCACAATACTCTAAATGAGGCCTGACAAGGGTCTTATAAAGTTCCAGCATTACCTCCCGACTCCTAAACTCAATCCCTCGATTAATGAAGGCCAGTACACCATACGCCTTCTTGACCACCTCCTCCACCTGCGAGGCCGATTTAAGAGTCCTGTGGACCCGGACCCCAAGATCCTTCTGCTCCTCAACACTACTCAGACTTCTGCCCTTGATAGTGTACTCGTTCATCCCGTTGGTTCTGCCAGAATGGACGACTACACATTTATCCGCGTTGAAGTCCATCTGCCACTTCTCCGCCCAGTCCTGCATCCTATCTATGTCCTGCTGCAACTTTTGCCATCCTTCCAGATCATCCACAACACCACCGACCTTTGTGTCATCAGCGAACTTACTTACCCATCCCTCCACTTCCTCATCCAGGTCATTTATGAAAATGACAAACAACAAGGGTCCCAGAACAGATCCTTGAGGCACTCCGCTGGTGACTGACCTCCATTCAGAAAAAGCCCCATCCACAACCACTCTCTGCCTTCTGCAGGCAAGCCAGTTCTGGATCCACAAGGCCAAAGGCCCTTTGATCCCATGCCCTCTCACCTTCTCAAGAAGTCTTGCATGGGGGACCTTATCAAATGCCTTGCTGAAGTCCATGTACACTACGTCCACGGCACTTCCTTCGTCAATGTGTTCAGTCACATTATCGAAGAACTCAACTAGGCTTGTAAGGCACGACCTGCCCTTGACAAATCCATGCTGACTATTCCTGATCATGTCAAACCTCTCCAAATGTTCGTAAATCTTGTCCCTCAGAAGCCTCTCCATCAGCTTACCAACCACTGAGGTCAGACTCACCGGTCGGTAATTTCCCGGGCTATCTCTGTTCCCTTTCTTGAAAATAGGAACTACATCCGCAATCCTCCAATCCTCTGGAACCTCTCCCGTCTCCATTGACGACGCAAAGATCATCGCCAGGGGCTCTGCAATCTCTTCCCTCGCCTCCCACAGTATCCTGGGGTACATCCCATCTGGTCCAGGCGACTTATCTACCTTGATAGAATTCAAAAGTTCCAACACATCCTCCTCCTTAATATTCACGTACTCAATATCCATCTGCTGCAAATCCATAACAAAATCTCCCAGATCGGCTTCCACTGTGAATACTGAGGCGAAGTACTCGTTAAGCACCTCCGCCATTTCTTCTGGTTCCACACAAACCTTTCCATGGACCTTAATTGCCATTTATGAGCATTGAAATCAACTCTAAAAATTTCTAAGTCACACACTGTGAAAATATGGGCCTCACTCCAGCAGTAATAGAGTCAGCACTGAGTTCAAATGGTCCTTCTGCATTTGGAATTCTCAGATGTAAATTACGTTGTGCCCCCCACCCCCACTATTCCCCTACTGGCGAAAATAGCATGCCGGAAATAGGAGCAGGAATTCTAGATTCAAGTTCTTACTGTCGTTTTGGATATGTTGTGGACTCTTCATAACAGTGAAATTTAAACATTGTGTCTTAATTTTTTTTTATCTAACTAGTTGAAAAGCATTACTGAATCTTCTCCTGCTCTCAAATTCCTTGTAAAAGGTGTTTGTGTTTTGGGGGTGGGAGCACTATGCTGGATCAGAGCAAGTCTACACCCTACATCCTCCAAAGACCTTGTGGGCAGTAGCCTGCGATGCATGGTGAGCATCCACCCCTTTGCCATTGATCACATAATCTGGGCCATTATAATCAGAAATAGCAAGTGCATCTTCTGAACTCTTTCAAATAAAAGAATTACAAATGTCACACGGGACCTAATACCACCATAAAAATTTGAAGAGACACATTGGGGGTATTCTCCTGTTCTGCCCGCCATGAGGATTGTAGTGAGTGGGGAGGCGGACCAGGGAAAGTCTTGTTGACCTTGGGCAGGGTTTTCCAGTTTTGGGGTGAGTGTGGCCAACAAATCCCACCCACTGACTCATGCCATCATGTGCCACATCCTGTTGAAGGTTTCATAACCAGGCAGCAAGGGTAATAGAGGACCAGGGGTAGGATTGATTGGGTCGCTGAGCAGAGAAGCCAGTGTAGAATCAATGGACAGGTTGGTCTCTTTCTGTGACATTATGAACTTTATGGCTTTTGCAAACAGTGGAATTAACAGTATATATCCTTAACCAAAAGGTATTTAAAGACCAAAACGAAATGGAGGAATGCTGGAGGAAGGATGATTTCCAGCATCTGCGATATTTTTACTTTCAAATTAAAGTCAAACCAGGTACAGGAAGGGGATAGAGAAAAAGGAAAAGACAGCAAAGAAAGAAACAGGAAGGAAAAGTAAGAGAGAGAGAGATTGAAAAATTGGCTTTTTAAAATTCTCTCTCAATTAATTATATGCAGGAATGAGACTCAACAATCACAATTGCTCCCTTTCAGGATCAGGGAGGTTGATCAGCATTGCATTAACAATTAACATGTTGTTCCAAGGATACTTGTGCAACTATCTTGAGCAAATAATGCACAACATTGAGCAAGCTCTTAAAAATTGTGGGGAGACTCAGAGCAAGATACTGCTTGTGTGAGGCAAATGGTGGTGTGCTGTCAATCAACCCACAGACACCGCAAATTCACAACACATGGTATGTCCCTTAACCCCCTGAACTTTCAGATTGATTTATACATTAATAACAGCATGTATCATTTATATGGCATTATTTTTCCAGGAGGATTTGGTTGAATATCTATTGTATGTAGTCCCACGCTTACCAAAAAAGAACAAAAGCAGAATCCCCAATGGGGATGACAAAACATTGTGTTCATCATTCAGGTGAGGTCCACTTCCATTGTGAGGGGAATTTAACTGTTCTTAAAGAAATATCTGACAATATTTGGTGGTTTTCCTTGTTAAATAGATCATGGATGGTGTTGCCAACTGTCCTATTTTGTTTTATTTATTTGTGTCACAAATAGGCTTATATTAACACTGCAATGAAGTTATTGTGAAAATCCCCTAGTTGCCACACTCTGGTGCCTGTTCGGGTACACTGAGGAAATACTTAGCATGGCCGATGCACCTAAACAGGATGTTTTCGGACTGTGGGAGGAAATCAGAGCACCTGGAGGAAACCCAAACAGACATGGGGAGAATGTGCAAACTCTACATAGACAGTGATCCAAGCTGGGAATTGAACCCAACTCCCTGGCTCTGTGAGGCAACAGTGCTAACCACTGTGCCATATTATTGTCACACGTATTGGGATACAGTGGAAAATATTGTTTCTTGTGTGCCAGACAGACAAAGCATACCATTCATAGAGTACACAGGAGAGAAGGAAAGGAGAGGGCAAAGAATGTAGTGTTGAAATCAGAGCTAAGGTGTTGTTATTTCATCAGCATTGTCTTGATTTTATCCAGAGGAGTACTTTGCCCTGATCTTGACAAAGTCATACTCTGTGGTTAGGAGCAGGGCTCATATTCTTTGGCAGCATGGGTGCTAATGATGTAGCAGTGCCTGCCAATCATAGAAAAAAAACCTGCCTGGGTCTAATGGCTGTAGTGCTCAGCTGCTGCTGCTAACTTGCAGCTCGTAGGAAGAACCAAACTTGCTTAAATATGGGTTTGAATTCTAATTTCTGCACTTCCAAATCTCAATGTAAATTTCATAACAGTGCAGTTGGCTTTACAGATAGCTCCAGTCATTATCTGTGACAACACCTGTCACTCTACTTACATGGAATTAGAAGACTCGGAATCCCAAGGCTGAATTGATCTGGGTTGAGCAAATTTGCATAAATACAAACCAATCTGCATCAATTCAGACTCAGAAACTGCTCGAGAGTTTATCCCTGGTAGCTTGGAAGATTTAAATGGCAGCCACTGCCTGTGAAGTAACCACAATTTGTGCCACATATTATACTTATCTGAATGTCATTTCTTCAAATTCAATTATTCAAATGCCCGATTTTTATCACCCGTGTTATGCGATGAAATTTGTTACAATTGAGCACAGCCCACCTCAAACTTTCCAGTCGCTAAAGAATTTGACTGGCATTTTTATTTTTGAGTATGTTGGTAATTGGAGCAAGTTAAACTTTGAGAGTTATCAGTGACTAAGTAATTTAATGTCAAAGTGCCTTGCCTCATAGGCCATTGCTATACATGACTGACCCTCAGAATTAGTTGGTTTTAATTGAATGAGTTTCTTGGGTTCTTATCTCAAGAAATTTCTTCACCCAGAGGGTAATAAATGTGTGGATTTCACTACCACAGAATGTAGTTCAGGCCAAAACGTTGTCTGATTTCAAGAAAAAATAAGATATTGCTTTAAGGGCTAAGGGGATCAAGGGATACGGGGGCTAGAGGGATCAGGATATTGAATTTGATGATCAGCCATGATAAAAATGAATAGCGGAGCAGGTTCAAAGGGCCAAATGGTCTACTGCTGCTTCTAGTTTTTATGGTTCTATGAATAGCGCACATAGTACGTGATAAGATTTGAATTTTTTGTCATCTCTAAGGCCTGTGAGGCTTGGTTGAAAGGACAACTCTCATTTCACAAAGTTCTTCTGGCCCTCACCTGATCAACTATCGCAAAGTTATCGGCATAGAGTACTGGAGGCATAAACAAGGTTTTCTCTAATCTTTGACTCAAGTAAGAGTAGTTGATCAGGAGAATATGACAATTAAAGCAATCCTGAATTGTGAAGAATAAGGCAAGAAAGTGGAGTTGAGGATCATCATTTCAGATCATTCATGATCTCATTGAATGGCAGAGCAGACTCGATGGGTGAATGGCCTAGTTTGGCTCTGCATCTTTTGGTGAGGTAACTTCTTCGTAACAGCCTGTAAGTTCATCCTACACAAATTAAATCACTCGTGGGAAAATATTGGGAATAAAATTTAAGAGAATTACAATTGCTGTCACTAGATTAACTGGCAATCCATTAGTTAGAGAATTAATTTTTCTATTCATTCAAGGGATGTGAGCATCCCTGGCTCAGCCACCATTCAATAAATTCTATATATAAAACAAGTAAAATTACTTTTTATACTCCACTCTCTGCATGACATCAATTTTAGATCAGGTATTGAGTATGTTTCAGGTCAACCATTGAGTATTTTTATCTCAGCTATTGTGTACAATCAGGGCCAATTGCAAAATAATCTACACCTTATTTTCCTGTTGAAGGAGGAAAATAAAGGATTGGCAGCAATAATGACACTAGATAAAAGAAAATGAGCAAAAGAAAATGTTATAAATCTGGAAAAAAATATCCTGCGACACTTGTGTCCACATAAGTCTACTTATTGCAGATGCACTGCAAGGCAGTTGCAGTGTGTTATCTGCAATCCACAATAAGATTAACTGTTATAAACTGTTTAAGTTGCCTTGTAATAAATTTACTGCTCTTGCCTACGGCACCATAAACAACACAACTTTAGATGAAATACTCAGGTCTAAACACAGTACTGGGTAGACCCGTATTCTTACTAACCTTAAAAATATTGGCTGGAGCAATTCGGTTGGCTACTGAAAAATAATCTGTCTAGCTCTACTTGTTGCCCTGGGATATACAATTTACAATCATCGAAAAAGTAAAGAGGTTGCATACTTTCAACCTGAGGTATAACCGCGGTTAGATTTGGACACATTCAAAGGGAAAGAGGGAGAACACAGTAAAAACAAACAGTGCAAAGATAGTGATGTATATCTCTTATCCAAAATGTATGTAACTGGAATTTTACTACAGTTGCTCATGGCCGTCACAAATCCTATAAAAGAGTATATCCACCTAACACCTCTCAAGTCCACTGAAAGTCTTCAAAAGAAAGGACTAGTAAAAATATTAACCAGATTGTGCTATTACGGATGTCTGGACAAAATGTATCGCTTTAATAAGAAACTAAGGTGTGTGCTAAACCAGTATGCAAAAGCTTAACTAATCGCATTAGTCAGTTCATCTTTGCCTTTAACCTATGAGTATAAATACTGACAATCAATTAAAAAATTACAGTCAATTTTCTATTGTTTCCTAGGTTCTGCACAACAGCTTTTAGGCAAGAATCAACGATAAGGGTGCTGATTTAGGATTTGTTTTTGACAAACCCAGGACCATCAGGTTATAAGGAGGATGGATAGACTGGGACTCTTTTCTCTGGAGCGTAGGACGCTGAGGGGTGACCTTATAGAAGTCCATAAGATAATGAGGGGCACAGATCAGCAAGATAGTCAATATCTTTTCCCAAAAATAGGGGAGTGTAAAACTAGAAGGCATAGGTTTGAGTGAGAGGGAAGAGATACAAAAGTGTTCGGAGGGGCAATTTTTTTCACATAGAGGGTGGTGAGTATCTGGAACAAGCTGCCAGAGGTTGTAGCAGAGATGGGTACAATTTTCTCTTTTAAAAAGCATTTAGTTACATAGGTACGATGGGTATAGAGGGATATGGGTCAAATGCAGGCAATTGTAAGGTTTAAACAAAAAAAAAACAAGTTGGGCCAAAGGGCCTGTTTCCATGCTTGTAAACCTCTATAACTCTCTATTTTAGGGTAAGATGAAGCTACATTCTAAATTGACCCATTTTGCAGAGTAAAGCACAAATCTTCAAACTACCTGGGACTTTCTCTCCTTAACCACTACCAGGGAGATGTTGAACAATGAAATATTCAAAGGTTGAACAACAATTTTTGTAAAGTTTAGAAAAGATTTCTACGTACCAGTGGCCTTGAATAACTTGACACAGGTTACATAAATAATGGCTGGAATTCTCTTACCTCACCCATGGCTGGGATTCTCCAATTTCCCTGGTGTGAATGGAGATTTGCTTGAGTGCTAAGTTCTCATTCTTCCTGGCAGCAGTGATGGGGTATGTAAGACCAGAGAATTCCAGGCAATATTTAATAATTTGATTAGATATTAATAAACAATTAAGACCATACCTTCAGGTATTTGAGACACTTAAAATTATTGGATAGTCAGAAGCTTTCTCCCAGGGTGGAAGAGTCAATTACTGGGGGCATAGGTTTCAGGTGCGAGGAGGAAAGTTTAAAGGAGATGTACGAGGCAGGTTTTTTTTTTACAGAGGGTAGTGGGTGCCTGGAACTTGCTGCTGGAGGAAATAGTAGAAGCAGATATGATAGTGACATTTAAGAGATGTCTTGATAAATACACAAATAAGATGGGAATAGAGGGATATGGTCTCTGGAAAGCTGGGAGTTTTAGTTCAGTAGGGCAGCATGGTTGGTGCAGGATTGGAGGGCCAAAAGGCCTGTTCCTGTGCTGTAATTTTTTTTGTTCTTTGCTCTATGTGGGATGCTACAATTATATTTACTCTTGAGTCTCATTTGTATAATATTGCAATATATTCTCACAGTTTAACAGTACATTCAGTAAGGTTAATTGTTGATCCACAACTCAAACCCGTTCAGCTGTTTCTTGATACCTTTAGCTAACAGCAAGTTCTATTCATTTTCATGTTTTTATCTTGATTATAAAGGCATTCATGCTCTTACAGAATTATGTAAACACATTGTGAGTTCATTTATTTCAGCTTGGCACATCATAACATATATACCTGGATAGAGAACTTGAAGACATCAGCAGCAAAGCTACATTCAGCTCACAACCCAAAAGAAAACTGAGACTAGATCACATGACACTTTCCCTTTTTGTGATGTCATGTTGATTTCCCTTAAAGGCACATTACCACATGATCACAAAGCTCCAAATGACCAATTTAAATTTTAAGGAATGTTAAATTGATGCTAATGTGCATTTTTCAAAGTTAAATGGAACAAAAGTAATATATTTTTAAAAAACTAATCCATATCAATTAATAATGGAACAGTAAAGGAATTAAGGGTTATGGTGAGCGGGTGGGTAAGTGGAGATGAGTTCACAAAAAGATCAGCCATGATCTTATTGAATGGCGGAGCAGGCACGAGGGGCCAGATGGCCTACTCCTGCTCCTAATTCTTGCGTTCTTATGTTAATAAGTAAGAGCAGGGATTAAAATAGTTAATAATAATCTAACACTCTAATTAAATGCAGTCTATTAACAAAATGTTAACATTGGTCAATAGAAAAGGCTATCAATTCATTGGCTAAGCCTAATGGAAAATCAAAGTATCAGTATTCTTATTTTCCTGTGGACCAGTTAAATTTCTTCACCTTTAAGCAGTTTATGTATATTTATATGGATATCTATGATGAGATCACAAAGTAATGAATAAAGTAACTGATAGAAGTAGGAACATATTTGCAAGAGACTGTATATCAATTGAGGACCCAGTGGCTTACACTGTCAAAAAGTGAGTTCAGACTCGATGGGCTGAATGGCCTCTTCTGCACTGTGGGGATTCTATGATGGTGTGCTATGCATCTGGCACTTTTCCAACATGCCCTTGAATTGGCCCAGTCCAAACTTTGACAACAGTGCATGACACCCTACAATTTCAACTCCATACAGCTGAGCTAGTTTACCTCCCCGGTTCCTCAATTTCCAAACGTCACTTCTTGCAAAAAAACCTCATTATTCCTTCGACAGTGTGTGTGTGCGTGTTAAGTTATTCATTGATTATATCCACTGATGTTGGCCTATTTATTATTCCCCTGTTACACTAACAGTTTTTGAATAGTACCAACACCATCTGTGCTGACGAGCAAGCGAAGAGTGCCTTAAGTTGCAATGTTACGTGTTTGGTGGCAGTGGAGAGTTAGTGTCAGGTCTGTGATGTTGTATGTTTTTCTGATGGAAAAACAAATGGGAAAAATCGGGCATTTCTACAAAGGAGCTGCTGATCTGAAATGCCAGTTTTATACCTAAGTGGCAAATAGGAATGTAGGAATTAGGAGCAGAGGTCAGAAAGTCAACCCTTCGAACCTGCTCTGCCATTCAATCAGATCATGGCTGATCTCTTCCTGGCCTCAAATATACCTCCTTTCTTGTTCCCTATATCCCTTTAATCCTATTTAAAATCAGAAATATATCTATCTCCTTCTTGAAACCATTTAATGATTCAGACTATGGGACAGCGCATTCCACAAATTCACCACCCTCTGTGAGAAGTAGTTCCTCCTGATCTCAATTTTAAATCTACCACCTGTCAACCTATACCCCTTGTTCACGATTGCCACACAAGAGGGAATATCTGGTCTACGTTTACTCCAGCGATCCCTTTTAGTATTTTACATACCTCGATCAGATCCCTGCTCATCCTTCTAAACTCCAGCGAGTATAAGAATCATAGCACACTACAGTGCAGAAAGAGGCCCTTCGGCCCATCGAGTCTGCACCAAACACAATCCCACCCAGGCCCTATCCCCATATCCCTACATATTATACCCACTAATCCCTCTAACCTACACATCCCTGGACACTAAGGGGCAATTTCTTAGCATGGCCAATCAAGCTAACCTGCACATCTTTGGACTATATTTGAGTATAAGCTCAAATTGCTTAATGACTCCTCATGGCGGCACAGTCGCACAGTGGTTAGCACTGCTACTTCACAGCCCAGGGACCTGGGTTTGATTCCCGGCTTAGATCACTGTCTGTGTGAAGTTTGCACATTCTCCCCACGTCTGTGTGGGTTCCCTCTAGGTGCTCCAGTTTCCTCCCACATTCTGAAAGACGTGCTGGTTAGGTACATTGGCCTGAACAGGTCTCAGATTGTGGCAACTCGGGGAATATCACAGTAACTTCATTGCAGTGTTAGTGTAAGCCTTAGTTGCGATTAACAAATAAACTTTACTTTTTCATACGTCAAACCATTCATCCCTGGAATCAATCTGGTGAACCTTCTCTGAATTACTTCCAATGCCACCATCTCTTTTCTCAAATAAGGAGACCAAAACAAGACACAATACTGTTGTCTCACCAACACCCGATACAATTGATAAAATTGAAAATCAATCCTTGTGCCCGTCAATCAAGCTAGGTGAATGGTGAATTTGTTCAGGATGCTCATTGTTGGGAATGCGGGCAATGGAAAACCCTTCTCATCTAGACATGGTGTTTGACAACAGATTTTAGAAGAACCGTAAATCCACCATGCAGGTTAAAGGGAAAAAAAAGAAATTCTTAATAATTATGCAAAGTTCTGTGAAATAAAAGGGGTTTTGTTCAGAAATGAGGAAGAGAAAAATGAAAATAAATAAATTAATTAGTTGCATCTTAAATAATTAGCACTGTGGAAGATATAAAACATGTACTGAATACAACTAAAAATGGAAGATTTTAGGAAAGGAAGAACAAGTTATTTGTGTCACCAGAAAGTTTTGTAAATTGGGTGTTAACTAATAAGAATCATAGAATCCCTACAGTGCAGAAGGAGGCCATTCGGCCAATCGAGTTTCCACCGACCCTTACCCAGGCCCTATCCCAGTAACCCCATCTCTGTAACCACAAGTATTTTTTGTCATGCCAATCTCCCTAGCCTAAACATCTAGGGCAATTTAGCATGGCCAGTCCACTTATACTGCACATCTTTGGAGTGTGGGAGGAAACCGGAGCACCCGGAGGAAACCCATGCCGATACGGGAGAATGTGCAAACTCCACATAGACGGTCACTCAAGGCTGGAATCGAACCCAGGTCCATGGCACTATGAGGCAGCAGTGCTAACCACTGTGCCACCATGCTGCCCTAATACAAATATTATGGGGGGAGTTTTCCCAGCCCACCTGCCACAGGAATCATAGCTGGGGCGGGGGAGGGGTAGCGGATCATGCAAAGATCCAAAGATCCATTGACCTTGAGTGGATTTTCTGGTTTTAGGGCAAGTGTGGTCGGAAGATCCCACCCAGCATGTGGAATTTTCTGGTCTCAGCAGTGGCAGGAAGCTAAGTGGGCAGGGAAGCTTAATTTGACATGAGGCCAAAAGTGTCTTTCCCAACAATGGGATAAATGTTAGGGATTACATTCGCAGGACTTTAAAGGCAGGTAAACCTGCTCAATGAATGGTTTCGAGCTGCCCTATTGCATGCATTGGCATGTCATGCACGCTCAGAATTACAAACCCCCCTCAAAAATAAATCTCTGCCAACGAGAAACGAGAATGTTCCTTTTTAACAACTGCCCCTAAGTGGTGTCCATCTCCCAAAGCAGATTTCTTCCATGATTAATGGTGAATTGCCACTGCATTGTCCCCTTTGTGGAGGGTCTGTAAGTGGATTCAGGCCGGCTGGTGGTAGTGCAAATTGTGTGCAGGATGACCAAGCGAGGGAGGAAGGTTCAGTGGCTGGGAAAAGGTGGAAGGGGTTGTGCAGGCAGTCCAGGTGTCCTTGATACCTGGGTGTTTGACTACCCCTTCTCAGCTTCTCAGTGGGTGACTTCAATCATACTTGGAGTGAAACATCTTACGCTCACCCCGGTGCCAAAAGCAAATGTAAGATTTAAGGTCTAGGCTAACTTCATAAAACACCTTTCGGCCTGGGCCTTAACAGAGGTCAACTCAAGCAATTAACAGGATTTTTAAAAAATGTACATTAAATTTACATCAGTTATTCTATATATATATATCTAGGGTTATGAATGAAGTTCAGTCCATCGCCCAAACCAACCTCCCATCCATTGACACTTTCTACACTTCCTGTGCCTCGGAAAAGCAGCCAGCATAATCAAGGATCGCAAGCACCCCAGGCATACTCTTTTTCACCTTCTTCTGTTGGGAAAAAGATGTAAAAGTCTGAGATCATGTGCCGACTGACTCAAAAACATTTTCTCCCCTGCTGCCATCAGACATTTAAATGGACCTACCTCGCATTATGTTGATCTTTCTCTACATCCTAGGCATGACAATAACACTACATTCTGCACTGTCTCCTTTTCTTCTTTATGAATGGTATGCTTTGTCTGAATAGTGCGCAAGAAACAATACTTTTCATTCTATGCTAATACATGTGACAATAATTAATCAAATCAAATCTATATTTCAGTATGAATGAGATGCTGGGAAAATTTCCCTCAATCTCTGCCCCCTTTCCTTAAATTTCATCCAGCAAAATGGAAAAGAATTTTAAAAATTATATAAGAGGGTCACCATTACAAAAGTTTCCTCTGCCGAGATTCTCACCTTGATGTTTACCACAATGCATTCTCTTTTTCTGTTGGTTCCTATTTGTCAGATCTTCCCAGTCCCTACACTCCTTCTGCTGGCTTTGTTTTCTTTCCAGTAATTGCTCCTCTGCAGCTGAATTCAACCAAGTGTGTTCGACCAGTAACATCACTCATGTCTTGGACAACTTTGCCACTCTTTATTTTTGCTTCGCCATCTCACAGAGGAACGCACGTGTAGGCTATCATAAATCCTCATGCTGTGCGGAATGTGAGGAAAATAAACCTATTTTCCAATCCACTCTGAATTATTTTTTAAAACAAGCTATTTTGTGTGAAAGGAGGAAAGTCTGATTGGAAGATAGCCCAAGGAGTCATATGACCTATGGTGAAAATAATTTACATATTGTATGTTAAAGTGAAGAGTTCTTATTCTCCATTTTTTGCGAAATATTTCAAATCAAAACAAACCTGGTTTGTCTGACATTTAGATTTTAATTAGATGCCACGCTGGTTGTAGAAGTTGTGGATATAACTACAAATTCATTAAATGTCCTAGGGCTTTAAAAAAGCATAATTTAATAAGTTGACATCTCTGCGACATTTCGCACAGGGATTGTAGTTTTGGATCGTGGACCATGTTGATGTCAAATCAGCTCCTTAAATAGGAAATACCCCTTGATGGAAATGTAAGGTGAGGTAAAAGCTGATCCTTGCGTTGTTATTCTGCAGTTACCTGTCTGAAATTGGTGCCATTATAGGCTCAGAGGGGAAGAAAATTCAGGCATGAAAAATATAGAGATGAGGCAGTGGGTGAAGCTACATATTAGATATTAGACTTAAATCATTGCTCAAAAGTCTCCCATTTTTTATGACCTCTAGGCAATGTTAGTAAGCTGTGATGTGAGTGCTACTTAGTACCATAATGTGTCGATTGTAGTATAACACTACTTCAATACTCGGAAGCACAGTGGCATAGTGGTTAGCACTGCTGTCTCACAGCTCCGCGAACCCGGGTTCAATTCTGGCCTCAGGTGACTATCTGCGTGATGCTTGCACATTCTCCCCATATCTGCATGGGTTTCCTCTGGGTGTTCTAGTTTCCTCCCACAGTCCAAGGAAATTAATCAATGCCTTCCACAGTCAAATAGCTGGCTAACACTCACTCTCTGGAGCACCACAAGATGTATGTCTTTCAAAATATTTGTTTTCAAGATGAGAGTTAGACGTTGACCCTCCTATTTTAACAGAGTTAACAGGAGGTGACACTCGGGGTCGAATTTTTACTCATGCATCGAAAACACAGAGTCAAGGAAATTTCCAGCTGCATCAACTCGACTTGGGAAGATACGCCCTTCCACCATCATGCCCACACACCTAGTATTCACACCAACACTAGAGGCAGGTCTCAGAAGTCATGCCGAGATGAAATAAAGTACTAAATGTCGATTGGTGAATTTAGTATTAAAAATAACATTCATTGATAAAATCACATTTGATATATTTAAATTCCTTCAGCTACTTAAACCTTCCTCAAAAACAAACATTTCATTCAAGTATTTATTCCATTATAAAAAGCAAGCATTTGTATTCATAGCTCCACATAAAAGACTTTATAACAACTTGGAGCTGTCAATCAAACTGTGAGCAATGGCCCTGAGTATAATAATGTTAAGTTGTGGAATCAGTTATGTAGCACAAATCCAATAATAATAACCCTAAGGCTTATGTAAATAGGCATTGTGAACTTGCAAGCAGCCATAGTTGGCAATCATTTTGAAGTAGATCACAGGGCTCGGCATTTAAGGGTCTTGACAATTTGATGGTTCCTATTAGTTTATTCACATTCATGTCTACTTTTTACAAAGTCAAATGACACCTTGCCTCTCCCTAGAGACATGACCCCCTCCTCAAAAAGGACTAAACCCCTTGAAATGTACACTTTCCCTCTTCCAGAAGGGTAACTGGATCTATCCAAAAGGATACATTACCACTCCAAAGGTGTACCCTACCTCTGCAAGTGGCTCCATCAGCTTTAGAGCATTTCTTCTAAAGCCCATGAGCCATGTTCAGTGCATCTCATTAATGAAAATTGAGCTTGGTTTGAAGGCAGCTGTATTTGGGGGAGGATTTCTGGAATTATTTTTTAAGTGCCGTTTTGCCTCAATTGGAGTTGCTTTCTGTCTCAGTGAAAATTCGGGCCTCGCATGCCCCTGTGTCACAAACAGAAAGCAACTGCATTGCACCTCATTTTAACTGAAGAAACATAACTAAAATTGAATTGACCTAAATTGTATTAATGTTACTAGTTATGTCAGTAAGACACTCAAGTTCACGATTTACATGTTGGGTATACTAAGCAGTTCATAAACAAATTGTAGTCAAATTTGCACTTGTTTTGAATTTTCTTTTAACTCAAGATTTTGCTTGAATTTGTTTGCGTGTTGCCAAATGTTGAAACCTGCCATGAATAACAACTTATATTTACATAGTTCCTTTAAGGCAGTGAAAATCCCTACATCTGCTTCACAGGAGTGTGTTATTCTGCAAAACTTGATTGCGCCACACAGGGAGATATTTCAGCAGATAACGAAAACCTTGGTCAATGCGGTCGAGGAGAATTACAAAGGAGAAAAGAAAGATGGAGGGATTTAGGGAGGGAACATCGGAACTTAGAATCTCGACAGTTCAAGGCACAGCCTAAAATAGTGGAAGTTCAAAAATTGGAATTTGAGGAGTGCAGAGGGTTGTGGGGCTGAAGAAGATTATGGAAGTAGGGATGGGTGAAAAGAATGTAAGGATTTGAAAATGAAGATGAAAATATTAACTGGGAGGCACTGCAGAGGTGGGTAATAGGGACAGTGCAATAGAGGAGAACAGCAGAGATTTGGATAGTCTCATGGAGGGCAGAATGTGTGAGGCCAGCCAGGAGTGCTTTTAAATAGTCACATCCAGATGCCAAAAATACATTGATAAAGATTTTAACAGCATTTAAGCTGAGAGGGGACAGAGTCAGGAATTATAAAAATGAGTAATCTTTGTGATGGCATGGACATGTGATTGGATCAAATTTGCTGTCAAAGTTCTGAGCATTCTGATTCAATCTCAAACAGTTGAGGGGAGGAGGATGGAGTCAGTGACTAAGAACTCACAACAAACACTAGAGACAATACTTTTAATCCTCTCAATTTTCAATTGGAGGAAATTTCTGTTTATCTAGGACTGGATGTGGGATAAACATTTTGATAGGTTAGAGTGTGTGGAAGAGTTGAAGATGCTCATGGTGTGGTGGACCTGGATGCTGTCAGTGTATATCAAAAACTGATGATATGCTTTCAAACTAATGTGCTGAGGAGCAGCACGGTGAGATGAGAAATACGAAGGGACCAAAGTTAGAAGCTTGGTGGACGCCAGAGGAAACCATGCAGGAGCAGAAAGAGAAGACATCGCAGAGTGTGGCTATGATTAGATAGTTAAGAAAGAAACCATGCGAGTACAATCCCAGTCAGATGGACGACAGTGGAGAGGCTTTGGAGCGGCATGGGGTGGGCATGCAAGCAAAAGGCTAAAGACAGGTAAAGAATCATCATAGAATTCCTACAGTGCAGAGGGAAGCCATTCAGCCCATCAAGCCTGCACCCACAACAATCCACCCAGGTGCTATCCCCATAAACCCACATATTTACCCAACTAATCCCAACTAAGAGGCAATTTAGCATGGCCAATCAACCTAACCTGTACATCTTTGGCCTGTAGGAGGAAACCAGGGCATCTGGAGGAAACCCACGCAAGTACAGGGAGAAGGTACAAACTCCACACAGACAGCCACCCAATGTGGGAATTGAACCAAAGTCCCTGGCGCTGTGAAGCATCAGTACTGACCACTGTTCCACCCCTAAGGAGAAGGATGGGAAGGTTAGTTTACCCTTGTCACGGTCACACAGGATGTCACTTGTGACTTTGTTAAGTGCTGTTTTAGTCATGCGGCAGGAAACCTGATCGGAAGGATGCTAACGTGGAGTTCAAGGACATTGGAGAGAAACGAGCACAATTGGATGGCATTACAATACATAATTTATTTTTCCCCTTTTGCTTTTTAAAGAAATGGCTTGATATTTTCGGGAGCAGTAACTTGGTGCAGGTTCATCCATGCAGCTGAAAATTGGTTAATGATAAGAAATAAGAACCTTCCTCCAGAGCAACACCTCCGAGTAACCCTATTTTAAATAATTGAAAAACGTCTTTAAAGGTTACACAGAACCATCCCCTGGTTACATTGGGAAAATGTAGTCAGATTCTGAGTAAATTCTGAACAAATTTTATTCAAAAGCTGTTAAAATATGCTCGGACTCAAAGGATCCAGCCTCATTTTAACAACCTTCTTGAAGACCTGCAAACGAGTGCAGATAGTGGAAACTCCTGATGATAATTAATTCACTCTAGGGGCACGGCCAGTTGAATGAGGCTGGCTTCCAAGTGCAATGATTTTTAAGCCAAAGAAAAGATGTTGAACACTTGAATTTCACCTCAAATTCCAAAATCCTTTGTGGCCGGTTTGACCGATTTCAAGGGGCCGGAGTTGAGTCCCTGTGAGGTAGCGGTGCTAACCACTATGCCACCATGTCAAGTGGGTATACAGTTCTCCATGACCCAAGATGAAATGATGAAAAAATACACTTAGCATTGCTTAAAATAAACAAACGTCCGGCAACAATTCAATATTTGCTCAATCTTCTGTGCTCTGCTGAGACAATCTGCATTTTTATCAATGCAGAAAAATAACAATAATGCTGTTCAAATGAAATGATTTGATAATGACAACAGGTTCCGTCTGGAGAAAGAAAGTAATGTCTCCTTAAATTACTGCTTGCCCTTGCACTTAAATCAATTTAGACCGGCAGTCCACATATGCATTTCCTCGATACTCGTGCAATTTTTTTAGACATCTTTCATCAGTTACATGGTTTATTCATGCTAATGAATTTTAATTTTCAAATTAAGTCATCTTCATTATAACACAAACTGTATTATCAGTAAAACTGATAGGAACCAGCTGGCAAATCAGCAAACAAGCGCAGCCTCTACTGTTAGTCCACAGTACATATGTACAGCATCAGCTAATCGCTATCAAGGTTAATAATAAATTTAAGTATAACAACTACAATCATTTTTTTAAACTATGATTTGCATTATAAACAAGCTAGACTAAAACCAGCCCACTGTGTAATCTGTCTCTTGGGTTTAATTCATAATGTACACCACCGTTCCATGATTGCACTGTCACATTCTCTCCCGGTAAATATAACTCACTCTCACTGCTTTTGTGTGTCTAAACTGAACTGTGAACCGCAAATGGTCTCCTGGCTGCTGCCCTCATTCTCTGATCTCTATAAACGTCAGCTCAGTGGCACAGTGGTTAGCGTTGCTGTCTCACAGCTCCAGGGACCCAGGTTCAATTCTGGCCTCGTGTTACTGTCTGTGCGGAGTTTGCGCATTCTCCCCGTGTCTGCGTGGGTTTCCTCCGGGTGCTCTGGTTTCCTCCTACAGTGCAAAGATGTGCGGGTTAGCTGGATTAGCCATGCTAAATTGCCCTTTAGTGTCAGGCAGATTAGCAGGGTAATGAAGATGTGCGGGGGAAGTTTCTTACACAGAGGGTAGTGGGCACCTGGAATGCACTGCCAAGTGAGGTGATTGAGGCAGATACATCAGCGATATCTAAGACTTCTCTGAATAGACACATGAACAGACGGGGAATAGAGAGATATAAGCAGTTGGTATAGATAGGACAAGGTGATCGGCGCAGGCTTGTAGGGCCGAAGGGCCTGTTCCCTTGCCGTACTGTTCTTCGTCCTTTGTAAATATGTGGGGTTTTGGGTGTAAGGCCTGGGTGAGATTGTTGTCGGTGCAGTCTTGATGGGCCGAATTGCCTCCTTCTGCACTGTAAGGATAACATGATTTTTTAATTCTAAAACAAGCCTTACACAATCACAATCACACACCGAATGCTGCTTAAACCTGTCCTTACTCTACATTGGCTCCAGGTTCGGGGAAACACATCCATTTTGAATTCTCACCTCACTGCATCCCAACATCTCCTCATGGCCTGGAACCTAACTCATCGAATCGGAATGGAATTCTCCCCAAAAAGATGTTGTCCCCAGCGGGAAAACCAGTGAGATTCCTGGAGGAAGGTTCGGTGCAATTCAGTGTACAATTCAAACATACTTAGAAATTTGTTTGGGGCCTGGGGAGATTCTCACTGAATTCACCCACACTTAGAATTTTTCAAGGAGCTGGGACCAAACAATGCAACAAAGCCAACTCCTCAGAGATTGGGGCGCCATTTGTCAGAAGACAAAGTTACCAACCCCTGCCCCACTCACCAGCTAAGAACCGCCCCCCCAATTGGCATCAGACTCCCAAACCCTCCTCCCCATTCACTGGTAAAAGCACTCCTCTCCCTCTGCTATGCGGTGATCCCCTTTTCCCTACTTCAAGAACGTTGGCAACATGGCAGCAGCACACTACCTAAACAGTTCGTTGACCACCCAGGGACTTCAATGGCCTCCAGGCCCACTGGGGTAGTCATCATCTCTACTTGTGGAGGCCAGTGGTGACTTGCGCAGAGTCCCCACTGCGCCCAAGGGTGGGAGAGTTGTAGGGGTCAGGAGAATCCAGTTCCAAATCGACCATGAGTACCTAAATGATTCTTAAAGATGGGCTTGAACCAGATTATGTTGGGGTGATGGAAGCTGAGAGATTCTCAAAAAGGTTCCTCAGTGGCACTAACCATACTATGGACCCTCTGCAGCGATTCTCTGGTCTGGGCGCATGACTGCGTGAGGTTAGAGAATCGAACCCTCTATTTACCGTGGAGAATCGAGCCCTCTATTTACCCTGGAGAATCGAGCCCTCTATGTATCTCTCCATAGACGCCGGCCAGCCAGCTGAGTACTTTCCATCATTGTGTGTTTCTATTTGAGATTTCAAGCTCCTTTTTTCATTAATGCAGCAATATTCATTTAAGTGCAAGTTTTATCATAAATTTGAGGAACTTAAGCCTGCTTCTCTAAAGTTCAAGTAGCAACTAGCCAATAAGATGCGAGGCGCTGTGATCAAGTTGAGATACGCGTACAAAATGGCTTTAGTGTTGGGGCTAACAACTGTGCAGATTAAGTGCTGGCTGTCCCACTGCTAAACTGGTAAGCTTTGTAAATCTTTTAAACCAGATGCACACCAAATTCTACCCCCATAATTACAGACAGAGATTAGGTCCAAACATGCCAGCGGCATTTCAATATTTTGTTCCTTTCGCTCAACGTAGCCTCTCGATTTTGTCAGCATTCCGCAATTTGTCTTCCAGGCTTAATTCATCCAGCACAGCAAACAGGACCTCACGTTCCACAAGGTCAAAAGATATTTCAGTATCTAAGGGGACCACCAAAGCTCTTAATCCATCAATCTCACCGTGGTGAATTTCTTGATAAATTCACACATCATTTTGAAAAAAATATATAAATCCTGTTTGATCAGATTTAATCAATGTGGGATGTATTCCCTCGAGACTGGTTGCTAACATCTTTGCAAATGCTTAAAGTCAACATTTAATGAGAATATATATATATAAATCTATAGAAGGAAGGATCGAGGGGATCCCTCCCCTTTACATAAATTAATGAAGCTGTTAGGAGTCTTTCAGGTCAGGTAAGAAAGCAGCCAGAAATAAAGGTGTTCTCGCACATTTGTAACATCAAACAAGCTGAGACAGGCCAATTTTTTTTTTATGAATTGTAAATTGTCTAAGCCTCAGGCATTTGAGCTCTGCATAGAAAAGTCTCTTTTCCAAGTTGTTCAACAAAAAAAATATACCTTCTCATTACCCTCATGAACCTCTTGTCAGGGACCGATTGTTAAATCGACTCTGAAGTCTGTTGCATCAATGAGAAGTCTCAAGTATAGAAAATTTTCCTAATGAGAGTGGAACATTTGATTAATTTTAATTAGGTTCTTTAATCCTTTAGGAAGTCGCATCAGTGTATCTGTTTTTTGTTGCGTTATTCCACCATCAAAACTGATGTGTCAATTGATGCTGTGCATCGAACAAAAGACGCATACTAACAGCGTTAACAGAAGCATAATGTCTGTAGATCTACCCTTCATCTAATAAAGCAAATTACCAGTGACTTGTTTGCCTCACAAAGAGGATCAGGAACTTTAAATTTCCATTTCTTATATCTCACAAATTTTTATTAGAAGCAATACGTGTCGGAGGGCGGAGAACAAGATTGTTTCACGTTCTGATTTCTTCTTACTGTGTTATGTGCAGTGTAAGCTGTCATTTTTTTTGGTAGGGCAAAGAAAAAGCTTTAATTGACAATATTGGAAGTATGAGTCTACTGATGTTTTCAAGTCTGAATTACTAGCTTTGAAGAGGATGTCACTTTCTTTCCCCCATCCAACCAATTGTACATTCACTGGACATTAAAATCCCCCAATATATATATTTTTTCTCATTTGGAGTGGCTAATATAAGCGAAAATGGTTCTGCAGGAGGTCTGCGATAATGCAGTTTAGACTTACATGTGCTCAGTAATGTTATTGGCTTTCCATCGGAAAGCTGAACATAGGTTAGCAATTTGTTAAAAGATAAAAGCAAATTATTGAAAATGATAGTTGCCATTCCCTGACTGCTGGATTAATAAGAAGAATAAAATACTTGACTGATCCTATTAAGTTTTAATTTGTCACATGCCCCTTTAGTTAAATGCGTTTCTTGCAGGGGGAAAAAAAAGTCTTTTGAGTTTTTTTTAGAATCCTTTCCTCCCGTTTTATGGACTTGTCTAACCGTGTAACGTTCTATAAAGCCAGATATCTCATTAATTCATCCATTCTCTAAAAAGATCCATCGCTGTACTTAAATAACAAGCATGACAGGTTTTTAAACCAGGAAATCTCCAGTCAAGGTGAGATCCCAGATAATATTTTTTTTCCTTGTTTGCACCATTTTCATTTCCCATTATGGGTTAAATAGGCACGGTAAGAAATCTCACAACACCAGGTTAAAGACAAATAGGTTTATTTGGTACAAAAACCATTAGCTTTCAGAGCACTGCTCCTTCCTCAGATGAGAAATGAAAATTCTTCCTCACATTCTCGCCTGATGAAGGGGCAGCAAGCGCTCTGAAAGCTAATGGCTTTTGCTACCAAATAAACCTGTTGGACTTTAACCTGGTGTTGTGAGGCTCGTTACTGTGTTTACCCCAGTCCAACGCCGGCATCTCCACATCTTAAATAGGCATGGGCATGGGTGGGATAGAGTCTATCCCTTTGCACAAGTTACCTCAGTCAACTGCAAGTGCTGAGTGATAAGGCAGCATGGTGGCACGGTGGTTAGCACTGCTGTCTCACAATACCAGGGACCTAGGTTCGATTCCAGCCTCAGGTCACTGTCCGTGTGGTGTTTGCACATTCTCCCTGCCTCTCCAGTTTCCTCCCACAGTGCAAAGATATGCAGGTTAGGTTAATTGGCCATGCTAAATTGTCTTTAGCATCAGGGGGACTAGCAGGGTAAATACGTAGGGTAGGGGGATAGGGCCTGTGAATTGTTGTTGGCGTGGAGTCAATGGGCCTCCTCCTGTACTATAGGGATTCTATGTCCATGTATGCAATGACAATCCAGTAACTAACTCATCCCTTTGCTGCAGAGACACCAGAAGGAGAATAGAGATAAATATCTCTATCATTAATATCATTATTAATGGCATTCAAACATTTCAATCATTTGCATCACAATCTATATCATTATTAACTATAAGCTGCAAATGATACCTGTACCAAGCTCCAGAAAGGTGAGCAGCTACCAAGGTAGGCAGCCAAATATTCTTTCATGTTACAGTTTAATTAGCCCATTTTACAGCATTAGATCATCAGTACTGTAACATTTTTCAGGAAAAAGTTCTGCCCTGGTATACAAGCTGCCACGACTGATAGATGACTCTTTGTCGAAGGAGGATCACAACTGAGAAATAGGTTTGCCTGTGTCAGCGTGGGAAGTCATGATGTAGAGACGCCAGCGTCAGACTGGGGTCATCACAGTAAGAAGTCACCTGGTGTTGTGAGACTTCTTACTCAGAATGGGAAGGCCAGAATCCCACCCACTATTGGCCCCTGAGCCTCACTCACATAAAAGCTATGGTTGTGAGTTGCCAGGGAGTTTAGTGAGAAAGAACGTGTGAATTTGGAGCTGTTATGTCATCCACAGGACAGGTAAGTTTTGGAAGAAGAGGACAGAATGATTGGGAAAAGACAGCAAGGGGAAGAGGAGGTGATGGGGTTGGGAAAAACCTGGATGGCGGAGAACTAGGGAGGGAATGGGGAAAGAGCAATCAGCCGAGCAATGACCCATGGGTTTTTTTGTGACACAGGTAGGAAGATGCTTGCATTACCTGGCTGCGTATTTCTTCTACTGGAATGCACTGCCTGGAAGTGTGGTGGAGGCAGTTCAGCCGAGGCATTCACAAGAGAATGAGATGATTATTTGGATAGAAACAATGTGCAGGGGTACGGGGGAAAGGCAGAGGAATGGCACTGAGCTATAATGCTCATTTGGGGAGCCAGTGCAGATACGATGGGCCAAACCACCTCTTCTGCGCTGTAACAATTCTGTGATATTCAGATTAAGATTTTTAAAATTTACCTTTAGTTGCAGAGTTTGGAGAGACCCTTTAATAATTAGTGGTTAGGTTATATATAGACCTGGCTTTCCTTAACGCTGCCACCCCATCTCTGGTATGTGTAATGGAAACCCCTTTTAATTTTAATGTCAATGTGAATTAAGTTTGAAGTACAGTCACAATTAGCTAAATAAATGTACAGCCCTATAAAAAGTCAGTGAGAAGTGACCAATGACTCTGTTCTTTGTAGTGCTGGTGGGATATGGAATGCAGCACTGAGCATTCCCTCCCCTTCTTCAGGTAGTGCCACAGATCTTTGTAGGAAGGCTGGGCCTGAATTTGGTGTATCCTCTGAAAGACAGTACACCTGACAATGCAGCTTTCCTTCAGTATTACATTGCAATGACAGTTTAGAATGCATGCTCAGGTCCTAGACTGACCCCACAATGGACTCCACGATCTTGTGTCTCAGCGATAATGGGACCACGCAACAAAGGAGTGAAGCTAACCCTACTGTAACAGCTGGCCAGATTGGCCAATACTCTGCCAAGCTGCACAGATGCCAAAGATCAGGGAAAATCGGACCATCTGAGTAGTCTGCTCAACATCCCACAGATCACAAGCCCAGTTCTTCCACATTCACTTGCTTTTCCACTTCCACTTGGTTATCATCTATAGATATCAAAGATATACAGCACGCAAACAGGGCCTTCAGCTCAACTTATCCATGCTGACCATGGGTTTCCTGAACTGAACTAGTCCCATTTGCCTGCATTTGGCCCACATCCCTCTAAATTTTTCCAATCCATGCATCAATCAAAATATCTTTCAAATGTACCCACCTCTACCACCTCCATCAGGACAATATTAATATCGCAGCTCATTGCCAAATTATGGAGGATAAAGCATCCTTGCCAAACATTCAAAATTCTTCTGAGAGTTACATTATGATATTCCCTCCCCCACAAGAAAATGCAAATGCTTGAATATCATTTTTTTTAACTGTCAGACACGCACTCGGAGCCTTCTCATTACCTGTCTCGTCTGCATAATTTGGGAAATATACTTGAGTTATCAGCTGTGACTCTGGACCTTATCTCGCTCACCTAGGAGAATGACATTACATTAAAATAAAACTGACAGAACACACAGCGACATAAGATTAATATTTTATCTAGCAGTTATCCACCTGTCATCTGTCCTTGCTGAAGATTCCTGCTGAGTTCCAAACTGGCAAGAATACATGAGTCACTGGTGCTGCCAGGGTAGATTTTACGTGCATCTGCGATGTCAATTTTGGCTTAATAGATAATGGGTGGAATTCTCCCAAAAGAATTCTAAGTGTCGGATTTGCGTGAAAACTGGAGTAATTCACGCTGTTTTTTTCAGTGGCATTTCAGACAAGAATCTCCCACACTCTGTGCAATGCAGAGGCCATCAGTGCGAACATCATTAAACTTCAGGGGGCAGGGTCTATTTCCACTGGAGAGATTGAAATCAGTTGAGTGGGCCACAGCAATGCGCCGATCTGTCAATACTGATATCGGTGCATGCGTACTAGCCCCACACTGTCGGCCTACTGATTGTTGGCTAGCTCAATGGCTGGCGAGCCCCGCGACACTGCAATGCTGGCTCTCCATCCTCCCATGGCCTGACCATTCCCGTTCCCAGCCCTGAGCCCACCTCCTGGTTCACCCCAATCTCTAGCCCTCCCCCCTGATAGTAACCCACCCCGCAGCCCGCCCCTATCACTGACCTCCCTGCTTGCCCCACCGATCCCAACTATAGAGTGGCAGCGGGACTCCCCATCCCCACTGATCACCCCCTAGCTTAATAGATCATGGGTGGAATTATGTCAGACCCTGCCCCTATATGCCCCACCCCCTTAGCACTGGCCCACATCTGATGGACAGTGCCAATGTGCTCCTTGCAAGGTATCAGTGCTCTTGGGTGAGCTCTTTTTGGCCATTCGCGCCACACTCTGATTTGATTTAATTTGATCTGATTTATTATTGTCACATGTATTAGCATACAGTGAAAAGTATTGTTTCTTGTGTGCTATACAGACAAAACATGCCGTTCAAAGAGACGGAAATGAGAGAGTGCAGATTGTAGTGTTACATACATGGCTAAAGTGTAGAAAAGGATCAACTTAATGCAAGATAATTTCATTCAAAAGCCTGACAGCAGCAGGGAAGAAGCTGTTCTTGAGTCGGTTGGTATGTGACCTCAGACTTTTGTATCTTTTTCCCGATGGAAGCAGGTGGAAAAGCAAATGTCCTGGATGTGTGGGATCTTTAATTATGCTGGCTGTTTTGCCGAGGCAGCGGGAAGTGTCAGTGGTTGGGAGGCTGGTTTGTGTGATGGATTGGGCTACATTCATGAATTTTGTAGTTCCTTGCAGCCTTGGGCAGAACAGGAGCCATACCAAACTGTGATATAATCAGAAAGAATGCTTTCTATGGTGCATCAGTTAAAAGTTGCTGAGAGTCGTAGCTGACATGCCAAATTTCCTTAGCCTCCTGAGAAAGTAGAGGCATTGGTAGGCTTTCTTAACTACAGTGTTGGCATAGGGGGAGAAGGACAGGTTGTTGGTGATCTGGACAGCTAAAAACTTGAAGCTCTTGAAGCTTTCTACTTCGTCCCTGTTGATGTAGACAGGAGCATGTTATCCTTTACACTTCCTGAAGTTGATGACTATCTCCTTCGTTTTGCTGACATTGAGGGAGAGATTATTGTTGCCACACCAGTTCACCAGATTCTCTATCTCATCCCTGTACTCTGCCTCGTCATTGTTTAAGATCCGACCCACTATGGTGGTGTCATCAACAAACTTGAAAATCGAATCAGAGGGGAATTTGACCACATAGTCATAGGTGTATAAGGAGTATAACAGGGGGCTGAAAACACAGCCTTGTGGGGCACCGCTGTTGAGGATGATCGTGGAGGAGGTGTTGTTGCCCATCCTTACCACTCCCACTGCAGCAAAGAATTTGGCGTCCAGCCAAATCTCTGCTCACTACTGTGGAATGGGAAAATCACACCGGTGTGAATAGCTGTAACATTACAGCCTGTGGCACCAAAAGACTACAAGTAGCATTTATTGCAATACAGTGACATAGCATGAAAATCCTGAGTTTGGCTCATTTGGCTGGGCGGCCGGTTAGTGATGTAGAGTGATACCAACAGCATGGGTTCAATAACCATTCAGGCTCATTTATGAAGGCCCCGCCTTCCCAACCTTGCCGCTCACTTGAAGTGTGGTGACCTTCAAGTTAAATCACCACCAGACAGCTCTCCCCCTCAAAGGGGAAAGCAGCCTATGGTCACCTGGGTCTATGGCGACTTTTTTTTAAAAAATCCTGAACGGTACATCTTTTTCATCAATTCTAGCAGTCACGGTTAAGTATTATCCAGCCTTCATTTAGTATCAACAACCAATTCAAAATCAATAGCCACTTTACACTTCATCCCATTCAGTGAATGTGGAAATAGCAATGAAGCAGCTCACAGAAGCTTTACTTTCCTTGGCTTTTTCTGCAATGAAATTTGTATTTTTCATAGATGCAAGGATAAAATTTCAGGAGTCATTAGCGAGGTTCCCAGCACAGTCCTAACTCCTGGCCATTTTTGAGGAGACTTCATGCAACATCTTCCGGGCTCCAATATAGCCAATTAGAAGTTTGTTAAGGGGCCTTTTCCAGGTTAGCTGGTCGGACTGAGTGGACTCTTGCAGTGGCTAAAATGTTGCCACAGAAATGAGGCAGCCTCCCAGTGCAGACTGGGGAGTCAGTGCTCCAGAAAGTTTTACGTAACCTGTCCCTACCCTCACAAAGCAGTTGCTGCCAATTTAGTTTTGAAAAATATTCAAAGTGCTGCAAGGGTGCCTCCATCTTTTTTGCTGTGTTGTCTGTCTCATGCAGTTTGGCCTCAAGGATGTATGAAATAGAAATTTGAAATTAATACTTTATCATTAAACAAATGGACAATGAACACTTATTTCTAAAACAAAACGGAGTTGGGAGAACAGATGACTTTTTTCCTGTCTATATATATGAACTATGCAAAGCCTCTGAACTATTCTTCATGCTTGGACAATATTTTAAAATGCAAAGAAACTTTTGGGACATTTAATTGAGAAGAAATTAAACCTTTCCTGTAATTAATGACTGACCTTATCCAAATATTAAAGAAACTCATTCGCAATGATACTTGCAGTTCGCAATGATTCTTGGGGTAACCAAGAAGGTAAATGAGGGCAGTGCAGTTGGTATTGCCTGCATGGACTTTAACAAGGCTTTTGACAAGGTACTGCATGTTAAGTTGTTGCATAAGGTTATTTCTCACAGGATCCAGGGTGAAGTAGCTAAATGGATACAAAATTGGCTTGATGACGGAAGCCTGAGGGTGGTTGTAGCGAGATGTTTTTCAAACTGACCAGCGGTGTGTCTCAGGGATCAGTGCTGTGTCCACTGTTATTTATCATTTGTATTAATGACTTGGATAAAAACTTAGTAGGTATGGTTAGTAAGTTTGCAGATTACACCAAGATTGCTGGCAGAGTGGACAGTGAAGAAAGTTATCTTGATTGCTACGGGATCTTGCTCAATTGGGCCAGTGGGCTGATGAATAGCAGAGGGAGTTTAATTTAAATAAATGCAAGGTGATGCATTTTGGTAGATTGAACCAGGGCAGAACTTGCTCAGTTAATGGTAGGGTGGCAGGGAGAGTTACAGAGCAAAGAGATCCAGGGGTACAAGTTCATAGCTCCTTGAAAGTAGAGTCACATGTAGACAGAGTGGTGAAGAAGGCGTTCACCATGCTTGGTTTCATTGGTCAGAACATTGAATACAGGAATTGGAACATCTTGTTGATGTACAAAACATTGCTAAGGCCACACTTGGAATACTGTGTACAGTTCTGGTCACCCTATTATAGAAATGATATTATTAAACTAGAAAGAGTGCAGAAAAGATTTACTAGGATGCTACCGGGACTTGATGGTTTGAGTTATAAGGAGAGGCTGGATAGACTGGGGCATTTTTCTCTGGAGTGTAGGAGGCTGAGGGGTGATCTTACAGAGATCTATAAGATAATGAGGGGCACGGATCAGCTAGATAGTCAATATCTTTTCCCAAAGGTAGGGGAATCTAAAACTAGAGGGCATAGGTTTAAGGTGATCAGGGAGAGATACAATAGTGTCCAGAGGGGCAATTTTTTCACACTGAGGGTGGTGAATGTCTGGAACAAGCTGCCAGAGGTAGTAGCAGAAGCGGGTACAGTTTTGTCTTTTAAAAAGCATTTAGATAGTTATATAGGTAAGATTGGCATACCGCGATACGGGCCAAATTTGAGCAATTGGGACTAGCCTAATTGTTCAAAAAAAAAGGCGGCATGGACAAGTTGGGTGAAAGGACCTGTTTCCATGCTGTAAACCTCTATGACCCTATGCAGACTTTTCTAATTCAGAGTGAAATTCTATAGAATGGTTTTGAAAAAATGCTATTCTATCACTGTGACTTCTGAGTAGGTGAAACTTGGATCCCATTATTTGACAATGGCCAAGTTATCCAAGACCTTTTGTAAGGGCAATGAAAAACAGAGACTCTGGTTACATGAAGGAAAGTCGCCTTTCTGGTAAATACGTTCAATAAGGCCCATTTTTACAAAAGGAAGACAGAGAAAGATCCATACCAGCAAAGAAATAGGAATCTGTCTAAGATCCTTTAGCAGGCAAAGACTTTGGGTGAGCCTTTACCTATTTGATAAACCAAGTCAGGTTTTTGGGACAAGGATTCAACTGCACTTGAGTGGAACGCAGCAGGAGAAAGCTACTACAACAGGCAGTAAACCACTGCAAATCTGTTATCATCAACCTCCAGATGCTATTTCTTCGGTGAAACAAAAATGAATCATAGGCTTGCAACATCATAGGAGTTCATTTCAGGAGAAGCAAGTGTGATAATGACCTTTTGGACTTTTAAGACATAAGTGCATACTACCTCTTTCATAACCATCATCTTTTCCTTTGCGTGTGTGCGTGGTGCGTGTGTGCATGTGTGTGTGCGTGTGCGTGCGTATGAATCCATGAGAAGGTGCAGTTTGATTACATTGTGTGTGCTGAGAAATAAACATTTCTTCTTTAAAAAGTCTTATGATAAAATCTGTCATTTGTCTATCCTTAACAACTACTACACTCCTGAGGTTAAAACTCATACTATTCTTTTTAGAAACACACCTGTATTTGGTCAGTTGAAAGCAGAAAAATGGGAGGGGGGGGGGAGGTGAAATTATTTCACCGCCCTGTCCGTAACAACATTCAAAATTGGGGAACAGACTGACTTTTATCATCAGTGATGAACAAATGATACCGGATGTTCACCTGAATTGCACTTGCCTCGAGACTTTGTGCAGGCTTTTACATTGTAAGTTCCTGTCAACCAACCATCAAAAAAACCAGCATTTTCTACACAATTTCCTGCACTTTTGTGAACAAGGTAAATAACTACCTTCTGAACTAATCAGAACTGTTAATGAGCAGTGCAGTGTCTGCACATGGAATGTGATGGTTAAATTATTCAATTCAATGTAAAATAAAGAACAGAAAGTGAAATAAATATGGAAATCAGGATTGGATTAAGAGAGAAAGATAAAGCAAAAACTAGTCAGTTAAAATTTATAATTCAAATTTATAGTTTCTAAAAATTTCCAACACCATGATTCAAATTTGAAAGAATGTGACACCACATTTGTTAACGTCAATTTTCAGTGCAGAAATTAAGACATAGAACATGTCTTAATGTAAAAGTACATTTACTCCACAATGGTTCAGCCCCAACTCATTCTTTTAAAATTTATTTACTAGTGTCACAAATAGGCTTACATTAACACTGCAATGACGTTACTGTGAAAATCCCATGGTTGCCACACTCCAGTACCTGTTTGGGTACACTGAGGAGGAATTTAACATGGCCAATGCCCTTAACGAAGTGTGGGAGGAAGCTAGAGCACCCAGAGGAAACCCATGCAGACATGGGGAGAATGTGCAGACTCCACACAGATAGTGACCCAAGCTGGGGATCGAACCCGGGTCCCTGGCGCTGTGAGACAGCAGTACTAACCTTTGTGTCGCTGTGGAATGTTTAGATGGTAATAAACTACAGAAATATAGCAACTCTACTTTGTTTTATGTATTTCCATGCTGAGCTTTTTGGTGAGGTGCTGTACTTCAATTCATGTGCAGCCTCTGGGGAAGCAGAGTATCTTGGATAATAACTAGGGGACGCAGTGGCCTCGTGGTATTGTAGCTAGACTATTACTCCAGAAAACTCAGCTAATGCTCTGGGGACCCAAGTTTAAATCTCTCCTTGGCAAATGGTGGAATTTGAATTCAATAAAAAAAATCTAAAATTAAGAATCTACTGACGACCATGAAATCACTGTCGGGAAAAACCTATCAGGTGCTCTAACGTCCTTTAGGGAAGGAAATCTGCCATCCTTACCCGGTTTGGCCAACATGTGACACCAGAGCTACAGCAACGCGGTTGACTCTCAACTGCCCTCTGAACAAGGGCAACTAGGGATGGGCAATAAATGCTGGCTAGCCAGCAACACCCATGACCCACAAATGAATGAAAAAACCATTATTAAATTTAGCTGACATGTGTAGGCACTGGAAGATGCCATCCAATTTACATTACATTATTGATGGGTGCTGTTGGCCTCACTATTATATCCACGTCAAAGTCTCGAGCATTGTCTCCTGAACCAAACTAGCTGAGAAAGGATTGTGCGTGATGCAGCAAAAATAACATCAAAATTACTGTGGTCTGTAACTTCCTACTTCTCTCTGAATTGAAACCCAAGGTAGAAAGGAAGGAAACATGGCTGTCAAGGTGACAAGACGGTAAACATTTGATTTGCTTAACTCTTTCTTAAAAAAAATGGAAACAAAAGATTCCACTGAAAAAGGCTTCAGGTTTGAAAGGGGTCCAGTCTTCATTGGGCACAATAAGCTCACACATATTATACATGTAGGGCTAGAACATGGAGAATATGGCACTCAGCCAAATCTCCATTCACAGCAGCAGGACTGGGGAATCCCAGCCACAGAAGGAAAATTCCAGTCAATGTACCTAATTTCAAAGCATAGATTTGAAAACTCTATTCCAAAATCAGGGAAGATGCAGCTGATTGAACCCACAGTCTTGTTGTAACACAGGGCAAACTTCTGAAATGAATAGTGGGGTGTGGCGTAATGGATAATGCATCTGACTATGGATCAGAAGATTGTAGGCTTGACTCCTACCTGGCTCGTGTAAACGTAAGGGCAGCATGGTGGCACAGTGGTTAGCACTGCTGCCTCACAACATCAGAGACCAGGTTCAATTCCAGCCTTAAGTCACTGTCTGTGAGGAGTTTGCACATTCTCCCTGCGTTAGTGGGTTTCCTCCAGGTGCTCCAGTTTCCTCCCACACTCCAACAATGTATAGATTAGGTGCCAGATGTTTAGCAGAGTAAATATGTGGGGTTACGGGAATAAGGCCTGTGTGGGATTCTGCAGAGTCAATGGGCCAAATGGCCTTCTTCTGCACTTCTGCACATGATTCTATGAATTCATTTACTTATCATTTTATTTATATGGTAATCTGTAGTATAGCACCAGAAAATAACCTTGAAAATACTTGCGACAAGGCTGTTTAACTCAAAGAACTCCTTCAATTATTGATCTTTTGTGATAGGTATGACTGCAGCCATTGGCGGATTTCCCTTTCTCCTTCACCCATTGACCTCAGTTTTACTGGAGCTTTTTGTTGATGTATTTGATCAAATTCTGACTTGAAGTCAAGATACCTACTCTCACCTGTCCTGTGGTATCTATCTGTGTCTACGTCCAGAGTGTGGAGCTGATTCCTAATTGATAGATGAATAAGTTACAGATGGGTCAATATTGCTTGTTGGGATTATTGATAATACCTTCCTTCAATTCATTGATGATTGCAAGAACCAAATCCCAAAGTGCTTCATGTCCATATGCATCGAGACTTGGGCAATATTCAGACTTGGGATGATATGTAGCACACAAGTGCTAGACAATGACCATTTCCAAGCTCTATTTCTTAATGACTAACTCCATCCTGCTAGCTTCTCTCAGCTCATCTGCCACTGAAACTTTTGTCCACGCCTACCTTCCCTCCAGATTCAACTAATTCTAACAGAATCCTGGATGGTCTCACATCCTACCCTCCAAGGTCATTCAGTGTTCTGTTGCTTGTGTTATTGAAGCAAGTCCCCTTGTCCTGAAACTCCAGTGTTCACTGACATACACTGGTTCCCAGTAAAACAACACATTGCTTTTAAAAGTCTTATTGTTGTTTCCAAACCTCTCCATGACTTTACCCCTTCCTTTCTCTGTCATTTCCTCCAGTCCACAACCATGTGAGATATTTGTGTTCTTCTAACTCTTCCCCCTTGTGCATTCCCAATTATAATTGCTCTGTCATTAGTGGTTGTGCTTCCAGTTCCCTAACCCCAAAGCTCTGGAATTACATCTCCACACCCCATGACTCCTCTACCTTGCTTTCCTCTTTTAGGACAGTCCTTGAAACATACTTGCTTGACCACATTTTTAGTCATCTGACAAAGTGGGCTGAATTGTCATGGAGCTGGGGAGACTCCAAGGACCAGTGAAAATGGCAGCTGATACCTGATTTCAGAATTCCTGACCCCATTCCTGGCATCCCTAATTTTCACTAATGTAGGACTAGGGTCATGAGCCAGCTCCCTGCACTCCTGACCTGGCTGGCGCCATTACAAGGGGAGTCATTTCTTAGTCACCTGTAATTTTCTTGGAGTCAGGCCAGCTTTTCAAAGGGTTGTGATTCACAGGCCCTCAAAGCTGTTGTGCACCATAATATGGTTGAGGGAATGCATAATGAGGCTTGACTAGGAACCCAGATATATTTGGTCTGCTGAAACAGCTGCACCAAGGGAAAACATAACCTAATTGATGGCTTTCTTTGGTATCAATTCTGTCCATCACACCAAATTTATTTACAAAAGATAGAGAAGTGCCAAGTGCTTGCAGTTTCAGCTGGTGTTACTTTAAAGGCAAAATAATGCAGAAGCTGGAATCTGAGATAAACACAGAAAATGCTGGAAAATCTCAACACATCTGACAGCACCTACTGAGATATAATAGAGCCAATGTTTCAAGCCTCAGCTCACTTGCCACTGAAGCCCTCATCCATCTGTTTTACCTCTAGACTCAATTAATTCCAACACAGGCCTGGCTTGTGATTCTACGATCTACCAGGGGCACTGCAGTTAAAGACCATGATTACTCGAATATGATCTGCCTTCCCCAGTAATCTCTACCACTGAGAAATTCAAGAGCAATACTAGTGCAAAAATATCAGCTCTTCCAAATTCCTCTCCAAGCAACATACCATCCTGAACTGGACATGTATTAGTGTTCCTTCATTGTCACTGGGTCAACTTCCTGGAATTTTCAACTTGGTGCCATCACGAGAGCACTACCATCGTAATTAAAAGTGGGTTTTCCAGCATCATCCACCTCCCCAGAACAAAAGATAAACTAAATCAATCCAGAACTGAATCAATCTGGAAAAAATAACTTAGATTCAATCAATTTCAGTTTCTGAAGTGAAGGGGATGCAATTGACATCTTACATATTCTCCAGTAAACTATTTGCTGGGCCTGGGGTTAATTAAGCTATGCCAAGAGAGAAAAAAATAGAGAGAGAATACAAACTCAGTTTTCAATCCATTGAGGCTACTTTGCTTACAAAAAATATAATTAAGCTGTAGAAAGGGCTTCAGGGAAAAACAGCGAGGAGGGATATTCTCTGTAACTTTGTGGCCATATTGAAATAATCTGCAATAAATAAATTGAATAAGAAGTGGGCAGCTTATTTGTAATGGAATCATTAATTGGGCCAAGGTACCTAATTGGCATTGACACAAAATAAATGCATTAATACCCAGAAAAAATTCAAATGTGCTGTAAAATGCAAAATGCCTCAGGGTATGCTGTTACAGAATTTACCCACTCTGACATTTGTATTGAATTTTCACCAGCTGAGTTCAGATATAAAGGTTAGAATTATAGAATTAGACTTTAAAGACTCCCACACATAGAACTTGAAGATTAAGTAGCTATTTCAGCAGTTTGCTACATTTGATTCTCATACTCTGTTTTTAACACAAAAGGTCAAAGCAAAGAAAACAAAAGACTAATTTTATTGACTTTCCGCAGAATTGGACTATTTACAATTCTGAGACAAGTTGACACTTGCTTTTGGTGGCCAGGCGAAGCATAGTCTGCAAGTCAATGATCATGCTTTCAAGTCTAAGGGATGCAAATCTAAAGCTCTGCCAGGACGTGTTTTTTTCTACCAGTTTCAGAAAGGAATTCTTAATATCAGCAATAGGTCCCTTTTCAGAAAGTGCAGGGAATTTAAGAGCTGTTTCACGATTCTGCCAGCCCTGCCTCAGAAGCACCTGAACCAAAATGGCATTGGATATATTTTTGATTGAATCTCTGAACCATCAATTTCCACCCAGAAAACAATCACTCCAAGATCCATTCATCCCACAGACTTTTGTAGAAAAAAAATCTTTGAACTTGTCTTTTCCGTCACCTGGTGTGTGCAGTGGTCAGAAAAACATTTAAGTGTCCTGACCGGCACCCGTCTTAAAACTTGCTGGTGCGTGTGTAATGGCAGCCCCAGAAGTTAGAGACAAAACGGAAATGTTTCCAAAGTCAGATCTTTTCCAAGTACAAAGGCAGCACTTGTGTAAATGCTATTCCACAGTGATGCTCATTAATTAATGCATCTCATTTCAACAGCCAGCTTCTCCTCACAATCAGCACCTGTCAGCTCACACGAATCATAGCTGATCTTCAGTGGAGCTAATTAATTTTTCTTTTTTAAAAAAAAATACCCGCATCAAACAAAGCACCAAATAGAGAAAAGGGACAACCACACTTCCTGAGCAGCATTATATAGTTTAGCATCTATACTTTAATAGTGCCGACTTATATTGCATGTGTACATTCAATGAACTTTCTACTTATCATGAAATAATCATCCTTAGTGACAGCTGTATTTATTGCACTGTTCAGTCAACCTACGTCAACTGTTTCCTTTTAAAGTGTGATGGGAAAATTATATATAAAATCATAAGATTGTGGAAATTCAACACATACGGAATGTGCTTCACAAATTTCACCTCGCAACCATTTAATCGAACACATACTGAACATTGCACTCTTACTGTCATCGATCTTGAAGACAAAAGGAATGGGGTGGGTCTCCGTAGACGCCATTTCTCGAGCATACACTGGCTAAATCGAAAGGAACGTGATTGTTTTGCTACACGAGATTAAGCAGTAAGGAAGGAGGCCAAACTAAGTCTTATGCACTGCGATTATAGCTCAAGCTGGTTGCCAGCAACCTTGTGCCCTTTTACAGCCCTGATAACTTGTGACCGAAAGAAGTTGGCTCTGCCTAACCTATGAAAAATGGTATTTCGTTGAAGAAAACTGCAGGGTAAAGCTAACGTGCATTGCTGAGCACACAAGTTAATTAGCAGAACACTGTAAACAACTGACTCCACATCCGGCATGGAAACGATTAAACGTGTGCAAGACCAATATGTGCATATGTGCGAGACTTTAAAAGAAATGTGCTGTTAAATCAGGCCGATATACTTTCATACTCAAAAGTTGGAGGTAAACTAATTAGCTTGCCCCATTATGCATATCAACATGATGCAGTGAGACTCTCCTTTTGGCTGGGCCTCATAAGACTGAGCAGAGCCCCGCTGATTGACATACCAAACACAAATGCCCTATTCAGGCTTCTCCCCTCCTACTGTACTAGTTTATTACTGCCACTGTATGCCACCAGAATGGATAATCGCTGCATTTCAAACAAATAATATAAATATTGGATGAGGTATTATGAGGACGTCTGCCGTATTTTCTCAATGCACATTGCTGCGGTATCTTGTGTTTGTCAACGACTGCAAAACAATCTTTTATTTTGGTCAGCTGTGGGAAATTATAAAAAACTCCATAATTGTGTTTAAAAATTAAGCTCAGATTACACGTTAGCGATCGGTTTTTAATTAAGTGAAAAACTTTCTGAGATTATGTGGAAGCCCAAGTCATTCTACACTGTACAGACCAAGTTCACCACCTCCAGACCTTGTAGTGGTCCCACCATACCACGCTGGGTCATAAAACAATCTAATCACGTAAGCCGTGTTAAAAGAAGGTTTGAGGGTTTTAGAGTCTGCATCTTCCGCTCTTTAATTGCTGTATATAAAAAAAAGGATAAAGTAAAAAATTGTCAATGCATGGAACGGCATCAGGATCGCTACATTAAATGAACGCAATTATATATGCCAGCGTTATCATAAGGAATCGTCAACATTTCTTCGGCTGGCAGTTTCTATTCTAATCTTTCTTTCAGCTTTGTAATTGTCTGAAGCTACACTCTTCCCTGCTGGAAGATTAATTAGCCAGCTCCCCCTGCACAATATACCATACCTCTGAATGCTGTGGAATCTGGAAGGGTGCCAACTCTCTTATTACAATTCAGCTGGCTGCCGCTGTGAGAGGCTCACTTCTCCCCTAACAACAGTTGCTGTGCCAACTTAACCCCGGCACTGGCTAACTTTCAAAAAAAAAATCAGAGGCCAGACAAACTTTGATTGGCATAATTACTCACAGTCATTAAGCGCAATCGCATTACACATGCAAAGCAGGCGAGTGGAGTGTACGCCGGCAGCTCACATCAGTAAGACGTGCAGCCATTCAACAGTGTACTGTAATGGAGAAGGCAATCGGCTCCCACCTAATGGATCTCAAATATTAAAGCGACAAAAAGCCTCAGCGCAGAATCTAGTTAAAGAGCAGCATCGAGATCATCTGAGGAGGGTAACCTTGTCAGCCATGTTGGATGCAAGGCTTATGGCAAACACAGTAGGATACGTTAACCAGACAGCAATTTTCTCACGGTCTTTTTTTTCTAAGTAATCAGTAATCAGCTCTCGAACAATTTTTTTTTCCACAGCTGCCATTAATGAAGACAAGGCGAATCTGCATACTGCCATTCTTCATTGTGCTAACTTGGCAATGAGCCTACTGCATGACTGAATAGTCAAACATAGGGCCTTGAGGTGAAAACGTGGAAACAGCTGAACACTGCAAAAAAAAACTAGCTCACTCGAAACGGTGAGACAATTAACAAAGGGTGGGAAAATTAGAAGTGAAAGCACGCGTAGACGGTTGAAATCCACACTTTCGCATTCTTTCTGCATCTTCGACTTGCTCTCTCTCTGTGCGAGAAGGAATTTAGCAATCACCAACTGAGGTACAGATGCAAAATACTGTACAAAAAAAAAAGTGGACTAAACAAAACAAAAAAAAACGAGGCCAGGCTGAAATTCCTGCGCACTCTGCAACCATCACTAATTAATTAGCGCTAAATTACCTCACAGATCGGCCAGGCATCAGCTTCGTGAAGTTTATTCAGCTCAAGGCGAAAAAATCGAAACAAAGCGAATAAAGAATATCCAGCAAGACCCAGGATTCAGCTGCTGGATATGAATCAGAATTTATGGGAGAATCTGCAGCATGTGAAAGCAGGTCATAAGCTCTGCAATACAGGCTGCAACAGCCAACTGCAAAATGAATACATCACACTCAAACAGGCTGACGCAGCTACAGCACACATCCTTACTTCACACCATCAAAATATTCGATGAAACACACTTGCGAAAACACAAATGATGTTGGCCATTTTATCACAGTTTTAATTCGATGTGCCACCGAGCAGCCTTTGCCTCTTTAAGCTTTTTTTTTGTTACCGACGCGACTATTTTCAAGGAAATCCAGTGACCCGCTAAGAGAGTTGGAAATTTGCCTAACTTTGCTACGGAACGATTGTTTACTTGCAAATTAGCAATTACCATAGTTATGTCCGGGATTTGATTACTCCCAGCAGTGACGAATTATGCTTCCGTGTTGAAAAAAAAATGTTTTGTGCGTAACCCGCTCTACACTGCAGCATTTTTTTGTGCACCTGTAGTATACCAGCCTTGGTACGGCACTGAACAGTACGTTAATTAATCATACGAAGCTACAAAGCACCACTTTGTAAATGAACGAGAGGGGACTCTTTTGTTTCTCCCACTGGAAGTTACAGTACAAACCTGGCAAATCTATGTGGCTAACCTAAAGGCAAGCAGATACTGTTAATGATCATGCACAGAGCGAAATGAGACATGATGCCATATGTCTCATTCTGTCAAGCTGGAAATAAGGAGGAACGCAGCAGCCATTTTATAAACAGAATAACACTAAGCAGTAAAGGGTTGTTAGTGCAAACAATGCAAAGCAAATTTATAAAATCAAATTATGACGGCGACGTGCACACGAGGACTTTTACAATTACCTTAACAGTATCTATTGCAGGGGGATAGAGAGGGGCGGCCGGTGAATGAATTTAAAAAGCAGTAATCGCAGAGCTGTTAAAAATAAAATGGAACAATTTTGATTTGCAACTCAATTATGTGCAATGAATTAAAAAATATGAAATATTTTAAAAAAGGATGTGAGTGAAATTTAATCATGCCATTCTTAATCCTATATTATTCTGGGGGCTGTACAGAAAAGCTGGCATTTTTGGGGGTAGAATATTAAACCAACATTTAATTGGTAAAGAATGCACTAAATCTGAAATGACCCAAATGAGGTGGTAATTAAAATATCTGGCGAATAAATACGACATCATTTGCATTTAGCCCACTTGCCTACAGTTCAACGTTTTGTCATTTTGTTTAGTGCAGTCAAATAATCTGTTTGCCTTTGACAGATCTCAGGACACCCCTCAATTCCAAATTTGCTCATCACCTAATGTGCGCAGGGCTGAGAAATCTAACTAATTCTCGCCAGACACAAAATGAGCCAGTTAGTTTGCCAACTAATTTCTTACACTTGTTTCAACTGTCTCGAACATGAAAATGACCATTTTCTGTTGCCGGACTTCTACAATTAACACACAATAATTCTCTGAATCTGACAGATCTCCGGTTCCCACTGCTTCAATAATAAACCACCTTATGCCACTCCATTCCAAAATCCAATGAGCCAGCTGATATCAAATTGTGTAGGTACTCCAAGACCAATGCATTTTTTTTCTGGGATAAGGAACCAGTTCATATTCCATGGATCAAAGTGTAAAACTGATTATGATGCTCGTGCACTTTGTAAGGAAAAAGAATATTGCCTTATGCAGTATGAACTTGAGATTACATCCAATGCTTCACAAACACGCACCTTCACATTTTTGTCTCTCATCAGTGGGTTTCATGTCATCCCCTTATATAAAATTCACCTCAATCCACACAGCCACCATAGTGCAGCTGTTCTGCCCACCATATGTTGAAGATCTAGCAAAGTACTTAATCCAGCTTGTGAACTCGTCCTGAACAACAATCTTTGAGAAATTTTGCGAAACAATCAACTTTTCATTGACATTTTTACTTCTGAACTTTTACCAAAAGAAAAAGTGGCACCTGAATATCAATCAGACGAAGCTGCTGTTCTCTTGTTCGGATGCCATTACTCTTCAAATTGTGTTAAGTTTGCAAAGTGCTTGCATCTTCTCACAATAATAGCAAAGTTGCAAGATACAAACCTGCGTCTGAGAAGGTCACCAAAAGCAGCTCTGCAATGAAATGGGCTGCCAAAGCTGTTGAGACTGGCTGGGGGGTGATCACGGTGGGAAAGTTCTGGGAACCAACATTGAGCTGGGATCACAAACGTCACCTTGTCTGCTTCCGGCTACCCAGGATTTGCACTGAAGAGGAAGGGACCCCCTTGGATATGCCAATAGGTAATTAAGATCTTGTGATTGTTGTTTAGAAGTAGTTGATGAGCTGCTTAAGCCCTCATTTCTAAACATGCAACTTATTGGTGTGACATGGTGGCACAGTGGTTAGCACTGCTGCCTCACAGCACCAGGAATCTGGGTTCAATTCCTGACTTTGGTCACTGTCTGTGTGAAGTTTACACATTCTCCCCATATTTGTGTGGGCTTCCTTAGGACGGTCCAGTTTCCTCCCACAGTCTGAAAGACATGCTGATAAGATGCATTGACCTGAATAGGTGCCACAGCGTGGCAACTAGGGAGATTTCACAGTAACTTCATTGCAATGTTAATGCAAGCCTTATTTGTAACTAATAAATAAACTTTACTTTATTTCCTGAAGTGCCAGGGACTCATGAAGATCATCAAGATGAAGGCATAGCCTTCAGCAAAACCAAGAAGTTGGAAAGCTCACTGAGAAGTACATCTGGTTCTGCCCTTGTCTTGGTGACCTATGAGTCACTGCATTCCCGAAGACTTCAAGAAAAGACCATTTAAAGGGTATTGAAAGTCCTTCTTCTCTTGGATGACGGGATCACTACCTGACAGGTGATTCCCAACTCCCTGGGAAGAGAGGGTCAGCAGCAGGAGAGGAAGTAGGGATAATGAGAAGAAAACAAGTTAATGTCCAGGCTTGGGGCCTTTTGACTTAGAGAGAGCCAGGACCGTAGGGTGACAGGGATGGGGGATGGGTTTGAAAGGGGTGCTCTTTTGGGGATTGGTGCCGGCTCGGTGGGCCAAATGGCCTCCTTCTGTACTGTAAGGATTCTATTGTACTAGGGCCGGGAGTGAACTGGGGCAAACTAGAGTTAGAAAAGGTGGAAAAAAATTGAAGTGAGACATCCAGGAAGGCTGTGAGTTGATTGACTGGTGAGTACAGTCTGGTCCAAATGACCTTCCAGTGATAAAAATGTACTCATGATAAACACCTTAAAGATTATATCTGTTAATGAACTCATCAGAGCACAGTTAGCACCGCCACCTCACAGCGCCAGGGACCTGGGTTCAATTCCTGGCTTGGGTCACTGTCTGTGCAAAGTTTGCACATTCTCCCCATGTCTGCATGGGTTTTCTCCAAGTGCCCCAGTTTCCCCTCTCAGTCTGAATGATGTGCTAGTTAGGGGCATTGGCCATGCTAAATTCTCTCTCAGTATACCCAAACAGGTGCCGGAGTGTAATGATTAGGGAACTGTCACCATAACTTCATTGCAGTGTTAATGTAAACCTGTTTATGACACTAGTAAAATACACAAATAAGTAAATTAAAATACTGCTGTCCTCGGTATTCTGTGTTTTTAATTGAAACAGGACTGCTTGGTTAAAATCTGTATACTATTTCCTCTCTCCTCAGTTATTGTTCGCTTCTCTAATACTGATTAGTGAAACACATTTCAGACTACCCACCTAGGTCAGGTCTGAAGTAGTGTGAACTCACTGGCAATTAATTGTTGGCTTCAGATTAAATTCTGCTGCGAGCATGTTTCTTTTTGATTCATTCATTGGATGTGGGCGTTGCTGGCTAGACCGGCATGTATTTCTCATATCTAATTTCCCTTGAGAAATTGGTGGTAAGCTGTGTTTTTGAACCGCAGCAGTCCCTGGGGTGAAAATATACCTACAGTGCTGTTAGGAAGGGAATTCCAGGATCTTGACCCAGCGACAGTGAAGGAACGATGATAGATTTCCAAGCCAGGATGGTGAGTGACTTGGAGGGGAGCTTCCAGGCAATGGTTTTCCCAGGTATTTGCTGCCCTTGTCTTTTATGATGGTAGCGGGGGTCATATGTTTGGAAGCTGCTTCCTAAGGAGCCTTGGTGAGTTTCTGCTGTGCATCATGCAGATGGTACACACTGCTGCAACTGTGGGGAAAGCTTACCAAAAAATGGCAGTGTGTCGGTTCCAGCCCAAAAAGCAGAGGCAGAATCTTATGACCATTCATGCTCGGGGGATTTTCTGACCCAGCTGAAGTGAACGGAGAATTGTCTGGGTGCCAAATTCTCTGTCTTTGCTGCAATGCCAGCAGGGCATGAATGGCCAGTAATATGGCTCTCAGAGTGTTGCATGCTGATGATGCTGGCATGTTTTTGGGCTGAGTAGTATTAGTAGTAGTATTAATTTTTATTCCCATGAGTTTCTGGAGCTGTTAGAATGGCTCATCCCCTCTGACTCTCCCGCTGTGTAATGATTTAACTGCTGCAAGCAATGGGGGGGCTCCATATAAATGGCTCCCCAGCGCTTGTTCCACCACAACTACAGGAAGCCAGCACCACAGTTCAAGAAGGGGACACCAACCAGGATGTTTGATGGAGTGGCGCAGAGGCTGGAAACCTCGTATCCACGCTGCAGGGGACAACGTTCCAGCGAGGTCATCATGTCCATCATGTTCATGTTGCAACTGTACACAACTCTGGTGCGGCCGCACTTGGAGTACTGTGTGCAGTTCTGGTCCCCACATTACAGGAAGGATGTGGAGGCTTTGGAAAGGGTGCAGAGGAGGTTTACCAGGATGTTGCCTGGTATGGAGGGGAGGTCCTATGAGGAGAGGCTGAGGGATTTGGGGTTGTTTTTGCTGGAAAGAAGGCGGCTAAGAGGGGATCTTATTGAAACATATAAGAAGATTAGAGGTTTAGATAGGGTGGATAGTAATAACCCTTTTCCTCTGATGGAGAAATCTAGCACGAGGGGGCATAGCTTTAAATTAAGGGGTGGTAGTTATAGGACGGATGTCAGGGGTAGGTTCTTTACCCAGAGGGTGGTGAGGGATTGGAATGCCCTGCCTGCTGCAGTTGTAAATGCGCCTAGTTTGGGGGCATTTAAGAGATCCGTGGATAGGTTTATGGACGAAAAGGGATTGGTTTAGGTTAGTGGGTCATTGTTTTGTAACTGGTCGGCGCAACATCGTGGGCCGAAGGGCCTGTTCTGCGCTGTAATGTTCTATGTTCTATGTTCTATCTGGTTGCAGTTGGAGCACTGGTGAGTGCGGGTGCATGACAGAAGAGGATGGGCAGCACTGTCGAAAGAAGATGAATGATTTTCTTCACTCAGCCAGGGTGAGTGAAGCACCCTCTGTCTCCCACTGGACCCCCTTGCGCCTCCAACTCCTTCTCCCAGTCAGCCACCTTGGCCTTTGCTAATACCAGGCACCAGGTTGCTCCCTCCCTCCCATAATCACTATGTTCAGTGATTATGTATCAGTAGCTGCTCTGCCCCCTCACACTCCAGCTCCCATGCAAGCCCCACACCTGCTACACCTCATCACCATGTCCACATTCCCACCTATGCTCTCCCTATCCACATTATTGCAGGACAAACTACAGCACCATTGACATAAGCAGGCACAGTCAGTTGGAGTCATATCCAAGTTGCGAACCCTCACACACTTCGATGAGTGGGCCCTCGAGCTGGCTAGGGAGGAGGAAGAATGTGTCTGCTTTGTTGGCGAAGTGGGAATAGCAAAAAATGTGAGAATCCTCACGACAAATTCTGTCATTCCTCAAATTTCAAGTGAATAAACAATGTTCCCTTTTGTCCCATGTAACACACTGATGCCATGTGCCTTCTCTTGAAGGCTGACCAGTGGATCAAGCAGTCTATCCTCGCACTCCCTGAAACCACCAGACTTCAGCAGTCCAAAGGGATTGTCGACCCCACTGTGACAGATACATCACTGCTGGCACCCACACCCAGCACCCACCACATTGGTGGGTGCACTAAGTAGGCAGACTTCTGGGTCACTCACTGGTGAGTATCTCATAGCTGAAGATCCACTGCAGGTGGAGGCAGGCACATCCCAGTGTGCTGGCACTCGGAGGGATCCCGGAGCTCAGAGCACTATAATGTCCCCGGCCCATGATGTGGCTCTGGGCCCCGTCGTCCCACAGCTGTTGGTGCTGCAAAGGCAGAGTTGCGAGTATCAGGAATGGATGACAGCAGCCCTCTTCACATTGCAAGACCAACTGGAGGAGTCGCATTGCCTTCTATCCGAGGAGATGGTGCTGTCACTGCAGCGCACCGAGGCCAACACTGCGAGCTTGGCATCCTCAATGGAAATCTTGGTGCAGGATGTGCACTCCGTGGCAGGAGATGTCCGCACCATAATGCAGAACTTTGATTGCATGGTGCAGGCACTGGTGGGAATGTTAGTGCCAGGGGACTGGATCTCACTCCAGCTGCCCCTCCATCCCATGCAGGAGCGCAGGAGCCCCCAGAAACCTGAGGCAAAGAGAATCAGCAGGAATGGAGCCCAGGGCTTTCCATTCAGGAAACCATGAGGGAGTCCAGTTCATCTGACACCCCTGTGAGTGCCATGCCTCTGGCCCAGGACACTGAAGAGGGAAGCAGTCAAGCAGCTGCCGAAAGCAGGCCCGGACCCTAAAAAGTCCCTGACACCAGGGGACGCCCGCCAAAGTTACCTCAGGCAAAAGGGCGTGAAAGTCAGCAGGTCACATCAACCTCAGCTGTGGATCCTGGGGAGACACCTCGATGGCGGAGATCAAGAAACAGTAGGCTCTTAGTGGGCATGGGTGAGTATAGGCATAATGCAGATAGATCATTTTGTTCTGAATGTTTGTCAACAAATTTCACTCTGTTCACCCACACAGCCTCCACCCAGTCCATTCATTTTATCAAGCTTGGAACCACTGTGCTCACCCAGCACTTCATCCTTATGGAGTGCCAGGATGGGAGTGCTATGTCCCTTCCATCCTTTTGCCAGCCTCTAACAAAGGAAGGGCACTCCCTTACCTGTGAAATGGACAGGATCCCAGAAAGGAGGACTGCCTGCATACCAGCCTTCACAACCCCTTTAAAACAAAGGGTGTCTCAATATGAAGAGCAGAGAAGGTCTGAAAATGACCCCTCCCAACCCTCTCTCTGAAATGGAGATCCTGAGGCCTCCAACCCCAGCCCTGAGTTGAACATATTCCTGTTCCCCGAGTTCTCTCTGGTGTCCCTTGAGCAGTGCACACCGGGGAGGGTGCTGATTGCCTGAGCACTCACCTCTGAAACCCTCTCAGGGGTGAAAGTGCCAGGTTCACGCTTAACCTGTTGTAAATGGCTCCAATGTGACACCATGCCATTGCCCACAGAATATCTGGAGAGGGGGGAACATCCCAGAGAGGGAGTTCGCTAATGACATGCTCATGTGTTAAAATGAGCTTCCTGGGGTCCCGTAGCATGTTTCAGATCACTCAAACAGCAAGGGGCCGGGGAAATCAGAACTCAGAAGCTCACGAGCGCAAATTGCGCTTTCTGAATTTTGAGCATTAGCCGCCATTCCTGCAGACGGAGAGTGTGGGCTCAAAATCACCCCCCACATTGTTGATGGTGGGGGGAGTGAATGTTTCTGGATGGCCAATCAAACAGGTTGCTTTATCCTGGATGACATCGAGCTTCTTGAGTGTTTTTGGAGCTGCACCCATCCATCATGTGCCTTATAGATGGAGGATAGGATTTGGGAAATCAGGAGGTGAGTTACTCATCACCTGTGGCTGCTGACCTGGTCTTGTAGCCACAGTGTTCATATGGCTAATCCAGTTTGGTTTCTGGCCAATGGGTAACCCCCCTCTCACCCTCCCCCCCTCCCCCCCGCCCCCAAGATGTTAATAATGGGGATTAATTGATGGCAATGCCACTGAATATCTCGGAGTGAGGGATAGATCTTATTTTTTATTCATCATGGGATATGGGCTTCGTTGGCTGGCCAGCAATTATTGCCCATCCCTAGTTGCCTGAGGGCATTTGAGGGTCAATCACATTGCTGTGGCTCTGGAGTCACAGACCAGACCAGGTAAGGGCATTAGTGAACCAGATGGGTTTCTCTAACAATTGACAATGATTTCATGGTCATCAGTAAATTCTTAATTCCAGATAGTGCAATTTGAATTTAAAGAAGAATTATCTGCCATGGTGCGATTTTACCCTGGGACATTAACTGAGTTTCTGGATTAATGGTCTAGTGGTAATACCACTAGGTCATCACCTTCCCATCCCTTGTTGGGGATATCATTGCCTGGCACTTGGTGGTGCGAATGTTACTTGCCACTTGTCAGCTCAAGCCTGGATATTGTTCAGGTCTTGCTGCATTCGGACATGCACAGCTGAAGGGGATTAAGAATTCTTCAACACAAAAACGTAATAAAGTGAACAGATACATATCAGACCAATTGTTTCCCAGTATGGGAGTACTTTCCAAAGTGACGCTGACCTGGAATCATTGTAGGAACCAAATGCTAATTAACTCCTAGCACTTATTGTAACAAGTTAAACATCACTAAATGGACCCATTACAATGGCAAATTACTGTGGATGCTGAAATCTGAAATGTGATGACACTGTGCCTTTAAGAGATGTATTTGTGTCATGTTTCTTGTGCAGGATTGTTCTTAGCAGTCAGATCTATGATTGGTGCCACCTTGTCTATAATTGGCAACCTTCATGTTGATATTGTAGATGCATAATTGATCTTAATTACTGGAATTTTTGTTTCAATCTTGGCTCATGCAGATTTTAGTGTTTTCCCCTGGGGGTTTTCAGTGTGGGGCTTGATTAGGTTGATTGGCAGAAAGTGTCATGTGAATGGGCAGGGCTATGCTCACAGAGAAAAAAAAGACAAGTTCAGTTCCTTTAGAGCTGCAGAGAAAAATAACTCTTTCTCTCTCTCTGAAGATTGAAATCTGTCAAAAAATTGGTCTCTTTCTCTGAAGTTCTGAGGTTTGAGAGCATATCTTTCCCTGGGGTCTGCTGTCTGGGAGTCAGAAGATAGGCGTCTTGCTGTAGCTGTCCAGAGGGGTTAAAAGGCTGGAAAGGTCACACCCACATGAGCATATCTGTTTGTGCTGATTCTGTAAAAGGATGTATGGCTGTGGGATTTTGCTTACTTTTGGAACAATAGAGATAGCTTGTTGTTAAGAATTATACCTTGTCATGTTTAAGTATTTCAATTGATAAAAGCCAAACTAATTCTTTTGTTACATTTTAATTGTATTGTTAAATAAAGTTTGTTTTGATAAAAGCTTCCCAGTGGGTCAAGCGAATCATACCTGGAGCGAAACATCTTATGCTCAAACTAATGCCAAAATCAAGGACTTTGAGGTCTAGGCTAACTTCAAAACAGCTAGAAGTCTCACAACACCAGATTAAAGTCCAACAGGTTTATTTGGAATCACAAGCTTTCAGGGTGCTGCTCCTTCATCAAGTGAGTGGAACTGTTGATGAAGGAGCAATGCTCTGAAAGCTCTTGATTCCAAATAAACCAGGTGGACTTTAACTTGGTGTTGTGAGACTTCTTACTGTGCTTACCCCAGTCCAGCGCCAACATACCTGCACCATAACTTTAAAATATACTTTGGAGTTTCTGATCTGGTCCCTAACAGAACAAAAACTTGAAAATGCTTTAAAAAATCTCAGCAGGCCTGCCATCATTGGTGGAGAGAGAATAAAGCTGTCATTTTGAGTCCGAATGATTTGTCATCAGTAGGTATTTTTCCATGGATTAATCTGGTAATTATTCGGGATTAAGCTTTCCCTCAGCCTCCACATACAAATGGCAAGGGTGGGAAAATGCAGTGCACAATTCACTTTTTATCACAATTATGACTTTATCAAAGAACTTACATGAACAATTCATCCATATTTGAGGCTCAGTTTTTAAACACCATGTTTAGACAATAAGTATTTTTACATTGCACTATGATTCTCATTTAGTGCGCTATTTACATCAAAAATAATAATTCCTATTTTATGCATATGCTGTAAATATTACAAGGGCAGCACGATGGCACAGTGGTTAGCAGCATCAGGGACCCGGGTTTGATTCCCAGCTTGAGTTGCTGTCTGTGTGGAGTTTACACTTTCATGCAGTCTCTGTGTGGCTTTCCTCCGGGAGCTCTGGTTTCCTCCCACAGTCCAAAGATGTGCGGGCTGGGTGGATTGCCCAAACTAAATTGACCCTTAGTATCAGAGGATTAGTTGAGGTAAATGCATGGTGTTATGGGAATCTCTCTGTGTGAGATTGTGGTCAGTGCAGACTCGATGGGCCAAATGGCTTCCTTCTGCACGGTAGGATTCTATGATTGTAAGTATATATTTACATCACATTTTGCTGTTAACTTCTCATTGAAACGTGCAATCTCACAGTGTTGTAGTTTGATTCCATGGAATGGTGATAACATGTATCAAAATTGTACAGTGTTATACTTAAAGTAGAGCTGGTTTAAGAAGCAACGTTTTGTTTCAAGAGTCGATTTGCCTGGAAAAACTTGCAGCACAAATGCTGAGAGTACAAAATAATCACTGATTTTAATTAAGAATGGGTTACTTTGTAGTTAATGGACCTTTTGTTTACTTGTGTTCTCCTGGGATTTTAGTCTAGGAATGTTGAGTCATGTGAGATTTCAATAGATTGATTAAAAGTCATGTGATAATGGGAGAAGCTAAGTTTGCAGGAAGGAAGTTTCATCTTCATTTAAAAGTGAGGAGTGGTTGCTCCCAAGAGCTGTTAAAAGAGCTGTCTGTGTCTCTGTTACTTTCTCTCTTTCTCTCTCTCTCTTTAGCTCTCCATTCCTTCTCTCCAGAAGCTTTTTGAAAGCTTCCAGACTGTTAATCTAAGTACAAACAAGTATGCCTGTGTTTTGCTAGCTAATTTTAAAAAGGTGGGGGGTGGGTTCAGTCTATAAGAGAAACATTGCTTGGTTGGAACTCATATTGAGAGGTCAGCAATTAAGAATTGTCTTGTCATGTTTAAAAATTGTAATGTTCAATTGTTAAAAGTTAAGCTAATTAATTTGTTATAATTAAACTGTGTTGTTAAATAAAATTTGTTTTGATAAAAGCTCCTTAGTTTGTTAGTAGAATTGTGCCTGGAGTGAGTCCATATCCTCACATTATCCTCATATTAATAGGAAAATTGTTAGGGTCTAGTCTGACTTCCTAACATACCTTATGGTTTCTGATCTGGTATCCTTACAATACACACCTGAGGCTTGACATTTTGTGTCAAGAAGCTCACTTCCTAACTCTCCACACTCCCTTCATCATCTGTAAAACATAAATAAGGAACATGGTGTCATATTCTCCACTAGCCTGGGTGTGTGCAGTTCCACCAACACTCAATAAACTTGATTAGCACTCCATCCACCCACCACCTTAAGCATTCACTTCCTCCTTTGTTAGCGCAGAATAGCAACAGTGGAAATCTGTACAAACACGTTGCAGCAACTTGCCACAATTCCTTGGCATCACCTTCCAAACCTGTGACCTCTACCACCTCGAAGGACAGGTTGAGAAGTATGGAGCATCACCACGCATATGTTTCCCTCTAAATCATTCGCCATCTTGACATGGAACTAATATTGCCATTCCTTCATTGTCGCCGGGTCAAAATCTGGGTACTCGCTCCCTACCGACATTATACTTACTGGGCCACAGCAATTTAAGAAGGCAGCTCACTATCACCTGCTCAAGTGCAATTAGGAATCGGCAATAAATGCTGCCTTTGCGGTGCCAACATTCCATAAACAGATGAAAGAAAAATCTTCTGGCCAGAAAAATTGGATTACCTGCTACGTTGTGTAAACAAGCACTGCTAATGTTGCTGTGAAGCTGGCAATAGTCTTATCCTCAGATTTTAGTAACTGAATTTCAATTCCACCAGCTGCCATTTGAACCCACGTCCTCAGAAAATGAAGCTGCTTTACTAGTCCAGTGACATTACCACTTCACTACTCTCTCTCCTGACTCATTGTACCCAATCCTGAGCATCACACTTTAGGAAAGATGTGAGGGTGTTAGAGAGCATATAGGAAAGATTTAAGGATGATCCCAGGATTGAGGAAATTCAGTTACGTGGATAGATTGGAGAAGTTGGGACTGCTTTCCTTGGAGAAGAGAAGGTTGACAGGAGAGTTGGTAGAGATATTCAAAATCATGAGGAGTCTGGACAGAGGAGACAGGGCAAAAAAAAATGAACTGATTAAGAACAAGTGGGCACAGATTTAAGTTAATTGGCAAAAGAAGCAATGGCGACAAGAGGGATTTTTTTTCTCACACAGTGAGCAATTGGGTTCTAAGATGCACTATCTGAGAATATGGAAGAGATAGGTTCATTCAAGGCTTTCAAGAAGGAATCGGATTGTTATCTGTGAAGGAAAAGTGTGCAGAGTTACAGCGGAGTGGCACTTGGTAAACTGCTCCTTTGTAAATGTACAGACAGGATTTCCCGGCCACACTTGCACAAGGTCAGAAAACCCTGCCCGAGGTCGATGGACCTTTGTGTGGTCCGTCCCCACTCGCTATGATTCCCGCGGCAGGCGGGATGGGAGGATTCTGCACCTTGAATAGCTTTAACAATCCTGTGATTTTGGAGGTTGCTCATCCAAAAGCTCAATTAACTCCTGAGGAACCATGAGCGACATCCTTTGTACCAAGGCAACAGAGAATACAATGGGATAGTTATTCAGAGATCTAATATCAACCTTGGAAGGCAGGAGTCAAACATTACCATTTTCCAAAAGCAACTTTTTGTAAAAATAAAATGGAAGACACTTGAATCTCAAATATGAAACAGTCACCAATTTTTTTTCCCCCACAAAACAGCATACGTTCGTCATGAGTTTATAATGCATCAGAACACAGAAACCTCTTGTGTGAACTCCCAAGTAACTTCCAATCAAAAACAAACCAATTGGATGTTCACAATCATCTGGCAACCGTTTCTGTAAACGTGAATGTCAGCAAAGTTCAATATCGAGTCAATTGAGCAGGGAGGGAAATGTATGACTGCACCTGTTAATTTGCATGTATGCGTTTGGAGTCCACATAAATATCAGAGGTTCAGCTTGTCTCCCAGAAGCTGCTTTCAGGCTTAAATGTCAGTGCTCTTATTACTGTAATGAGCCCTATGGCATATGGATTGGGCTATTACAAATTCCCTTTGATTCTTTAGGTAGATTCATTATTCCTAATTTATACTGATGTTATCTTTGCGGCTCTTTCGTTTGTTTTGCAGAAATAGGACTGGAGTGATAGTTCTGCCTATGGCATCCCCTGAGCCCTGCCCAGTGAGTCATTAATAAGCACGATGTCCTGATACTAATAAAAGATTGAGAGCAGGAAATGGCTGGCACACATTCAGTGCATATGTCCCATCTGCTGCTGTGTCCCGCGACCCAAACTCCTGTCTCACATCCCTGCGCACTCACACACTTACACTGCCAGATACCCTTACATTGCAGCGAGTAGACAAAGCCACTTTACTCTGGCAGAGAGCAGTAGGTTGTTCATCCTCTTCATGCACTGTTGGGCCCCAAGGCCACCAACCCTCACTCTGTACAGGGCGTGTGGTCAGATGGGAGGGCATCCCGTTGCCACCCCCGGGAAACTGTACCCCCCATTATTCCCAAACATCCTGGAGGAGAACCTGCAGGGAGGTGTTACTGAACCATGGGGCCACACATTGTTCAGTCTGCAACATCTTGCAGAATCCAGAGCTCACTGTTCACCGTTTGCTTCATGTCACAATAATATTTAAAAGTCAAGTTAACCGTTTAAATTTAAAGGATTGCACTGCACCCTTGTCATCATAGTGCTTTATGGTCCACTTTAATCTGGAAAGTAACAGACACCAAGTACTGCCAACGCAAGGTAGCTGCTTGCTACACACACATACACTATCTTCAGTATTTTACGATCTCGGTCAAGCGAGTCTCATAAAATCCCACCCAAGGCCAATGGAAAATTCTGGCCTTCAAACCGCATCAGCGCCAATTTCGAAGTGGGTGTAGTGGTAAAATTTCAGCCATAGAATGATACAGCATAGAAAGAGGCCATTTGACCCATCCTGTTTATGCTGGCTCTTCTGTAGAGCTATTCAATGTAATCCCACTCCCTTGCTCTCACCCACTAGTGATGTAAGTATTCTCCCTTCAAATATTTATCCAATTCCCTTTGGAATGTTGCTACTGAATTTGTGTCCACCCTTCCAGTGAAGTCCAGTTCACAAAAACTCACTGTGTAAAAAGAATGTTTCCTTACATGTCTCTGATACTTTTACCATATACTTTAAATATGTATCTTCTAGTTGCCAACTCTGCTGCCATTAGAAACAGGATATTTCTATGTGTTGGCAAGAAAAGGCCATGTGTTCTAAACAATAATTGTAAGCAGAAGGCATATTACTTACACAGTAATCCTCAACTCCTTGCACTGAGAATCATAGAAACATAGAATCATAGCAGAAGAGGCCCTTCGGCCCATCGAGTCTGCACCAACACACAAGAAAGACCTGACCTCCCACCTGATCCCATTTATCAGCATTTGGCCCTTAGCTTTAGATGTTATGACGTGCCAAGTGTTCATCCAGGTACTTTTTAAAGGATGTGAGGCAACCCGCCTCCTCCATCCTCCCGGGCAGTGAATTCCAGACCATCACCACCCTCTGGGTAAAAAGGTTTTTCCTCACGTTCCCCTCCCCCCCTCCAAAACCTCCTGCCCCTCACCTTGAACCTATGTTCCCTCACGACTGACCCTTCAACTAAGGGAAATGGCTTCTCCTTATCCATTCTGTCCATGCCCCTCTTAGTCTTGTACACCTCGATCAGGGCGCACATCAGCCTTCTCTTCTCCAATGAAAACAACACAAGCCTATCCAACCTCTCTTCATAACTTGAATGTTCCATTCCAGGCATCATCCTGATGAATCTCTTCTGTACTCCGTCCTGTATAATCACATCCTTCCCATAATGTGGCAACCAGAACTGCACAAAGTACTCGTGCTGTGGCCTCACCAAAGTTCTATACAACTCCAACATGACTTCCCTGCTTTTGTAATCTATGCCTCAATTGATGAAGGCAAGGGTCTCATATGCTTTTTTCACCACCCTAACATGCTGTTCCTCCTTCAGAGACCAATGGACAATTATACCAAGGTCGTTTTGTTCCTCAGAATTTCCTCATGTCATCCTGTTCATTGAATTCTTCCTTGTCAAATTACTCCTTCTGAAGTATATCACCTCTCAATTTTCATGGTTAAATTCCATCTGCCACTTATCTGCCCATTTAACCACCCTGTCTATGTCTTCTCGTAGCCCAAAACATTCAGCCTTACTGTTAACCGCTCCTGAAAAGCTGGATATGAGGAATTGGGCCTCTCCTGAGTTTAAGGCCAACATTATATTTCACTTTTCATTTCTTGATTCCTTTCTCATTTATATACTGCAATATAAAACATTTTGCAGTTACTGTCGTGCCAAGTAAAGATCTACTTCGAGTGGTCTCATCCTGTTTGCTCTTAGCCTGCCATGGTACATAATCTGGCAATTTTTGCAGTTGAGTATCCCACATTTGGGGACATTGCAAACTTTAGCACACCCAGAGTGCAATAGGATAGCCTCATCCTGAGAGATCAACCTTCCTGATCATTATCAAACCCAGGTCCTTGTTCCCAATTAGAAACAGTAGTGATTCCAAGATTAATGCCTGGAGCACATGATTCATTGCTTCAGCATCCCTTATTGAACTAGTATCTGTTACTCCCCCTTCAGCCAATATCTGATTCACCCTTCAAACTTGATTTTACCTTTGAGCTTATCCAACAGCTTTTCATGCAGAACATGATTAAATGCCTTTCAGAAATCTAAGTATGCCACGTGGTTGGGATTCCCACAGTTGACTTGGGTTGTCACTTGCTCAAAGAAGTCAAACAGGATGTTGTCCATCCAAATCCATACTGTCTACTGCTTACCAGGCTATTATTGTACAGATAATCCTCAAGCCCACTTTTGATAATCAGTTCACTTATCCTGGATTGAAATTAATACAATTGAATTGATAGTTGCCAGTGTATGTTTCATCTTCTTATTTTGAATATTTGTCACCATATTAACATGTTTTCAGTTTACCTTCCCACTATTGAGTGAAATTGGGGATGATTATCAATAACTAGTGTTTCTCAATCTTAGTCTCCCTCGGAACATTGGGATGAAATCAACTATTCCTAGGGTTTACTGCTTTTGAACCCTTGAAGCCTGCCTAGCATTTCAATCTCAGTTATGGATGTTGTTAATTTTGTTTCTATTATCTCTGTCTGGAGAGGGCATGTTACTCATGTCTTTGCTTGGTGGAAATAATCACTCAGAATATTTACTACCTTGTGCTCATCCTGTTTCATGTTGATTTGTAGATTGTCTGCTTCCCATTTCCTCTTTTACTGCTTAAAGTAATGAAAGAATTTCTCACAATTATGTTTGACCCGCATTGATGTGGCATTTCTTTTTTCCAAGTCTCTCTCTGCCCTCCAACGTGGTTCATCCTTTTAATTCATTTCCACTTGTTTATAGTCATCCCAGTAACCCATTTCTTTTTGTCTTTCCAAAATCATATAATTTTCAAATTATATTCTGCACTTGTGTTACTTACTCCTTTGATTTTATTTTATAGTGAAAGGGTGTTGGGGAGGGTGTATGCAAGCTGTTATAATTGGTTGCAGGATTCTGCTTATAAATTTATCACTTTGCTTGGGTTTCCACATTCAGTATTTCAGAGTGCTTAAAGGGTTTACATCCTATTCCCAAAATTAATATACAATGCTCTCAATGTGTAAGTCTTCAAATAACTTACGACTCCTCTACGTTTTAACATGAATTGACATGTTATTAGGGGTGTTTCCACCTCTCCATATCTAGGGTGACATGGTGGCACAGTGATTAGCACAGCTGCTTAACAGTGCCAGGGACCTGGGTTCAATTTCCAGCCTGGGTCACTGCATGTGCAGAATCTAAACATTCTCCTTGTGTCTGTGTGGGCTTCCTCTGGGCGCTCCAGTTTCCTCCCACACTCCAAAAGACGTGTTGGTTTGGTGCAATGGGCATGCTAAATTCTTCCTCAGTGTACCCAAACAGACACTGGAGTTTGGTGACAAGAGCATTTTAAAGTTTATTTATTGGTCACAAATAAGACGTACGTTAACACTGCAGTGAAGTTACTGTGAAATTCCCCTAATTGTCACACTCTGGCGCCTGTTCGGATCAATGCATCTGACCAGCACGTCTTTCAGAATGTGGGAGGAAACCAGAGCACCCAGATGAAACACACACAGACACTGGGAGAATGTGCAAACTCCACACAGACAGTGACCCAAGCTGGGAATCAAATCCAGGTCCCTGACGCTGTGAAACCGCAGTGCTAACTACTGTGCTACCGTGCCACCCCAAAATCTTTACAGTAATTTCTACAGTAATTTCATTGCAGTGTTAAAGAAAGCCTATTTGTGACACTAATAAATTTAAACTTGACATTATTAAGTTTTTAAAAAAACCTGCACTGATGTGAAGGAAAGCATCCCGAAAAAGGCGACAAGTAGTTGTCCAAGAGATATTTTGTTGATTCTATCTGTGATGTAGAGAGGATTACATGTGTTAAATATATCTTCAGACTAAACCATTTACTTGCTGCTCATTTTCATGGTATTCACCATCAGGCCTGATTATGAATAGCACAAAATCATTAATGATTAAGGAAAAAAAAAACTTTGTTCCTCTTCTTTCTTTTCCTTTTCTATTTGATTGAATATTATTTGAAATATCGAAATCCACATATCAACCCCCACCTCAATTATTTTGAAAATCAAAAATGTTGCAGTAGTCCGCAAAGGAAATTTTACACTATTCTCTTTTGTAAAGGCCCACACTTTCAAAGGCAGGAGAATAAAAATTAGCTCGCGCTCACTCCTAAATCAGAGAAGGGCTTGAACGCCCAGGTTTCTGAAGAAACCAGTACCATTAATACTCTTTACCACAGCTTACTGCCTGGAATGAAATCTAATAATAACTTACATACTAGGCAGAGGTACAGCAAATAGCTAGAGGCTGCTAAATGTAAGTGGGAGGGTGCAAATACTGATTATTTGCTTCTGCAATGGACAGGGCAGTTGGTGCTGATTTTGAAACTGGGGCCAGACATTTTACAAAGGAGAAACAAAAAACTGAGGCTGGGCTGTGCTGAGGGGACAGACATTCTTGAATTGACAAATGTTGCTGCTAATACAATAGGATTCAAATTTCATCCCTATGGCTCAGCTGTATGTAAAAAGGGAAATTGCTCTCTGTGCAAAATTGCTAATTTTTGGTGTTGCAAATTTGCAACGCAATAAAAAGGACATGAAATTTATTTACACAGTGGTCATTCCGGATTAAACCAGCACCCATTGACCTAACTTCTTTCCATTTTGGAAACATTTAGAAGGAAGATCTCGTTGGGAGTCACCTCATCTCTTGACAGAAAGAAAGCAATGCCAGTCTGGGCCCCCTGGCATTGCCCAAAAGGCAAAGTGTCAATGCCCAATGGGGCATCTTAGTACTGCCCATTGGATTACCAAGTCCCAATTGGGTAAGGGGAGGAGCCTAATGGGCCAGGACACCATAGTCTGTATCTTCCAAATTGTCCTTCATGTTACATACCACCCTAGCTTGGAAATATACTGCTGATCCTTCATTGTCACTAGGTCAAAATCCTGGGCTCCCCACCTAGCAACACTGAGGGTACCTTCACTGCACAGATTGCAGCAGTTCACATTGTTCACTACCATTTTCATAATTAGGAATGGGTAATGAGTGCTGGCCTTGTGATGCTCACACCTCTTGAGTGAATAAGTTTAACAATAAAACGTAGTGAAATGTTACTCTAAAATGTTGAGAGTTCACATGAAGTAAGGCAGATGATTTTTGTAGAGAAATGTAGCTGTATTCATGTGTGGCCAGAGGCAATACGTTATTTAGTAAGGGTATTTGGAAGATGCATCAATGTCCATCATTATTTCATATATCAAGAGAATGTGAGGTCCTGAGAGTTCCTTTTGCAAACAAGCCTTGCATTTCATGCTCTGCCTCTACTTGTTTTGATCTACTGTTTCATGGAGACAGCCCTTATGTATGATACAGTAGGCAACAAACAGGCTGTCTTAATTTGTAGTCCTGACCCAATTTGGCAAGCGAGGAGCATTTTCAAGATGCCAGTGCTCTGTTTCAAGCCTGGTAGCATTGAGCAGCTGATATCACGCGATAGCAGTTTCCCTTGTGTGTCTCAATGAAGTGAGCAGCCACCAGAGTGATGGAATGTGCTGTTTCCTCAGCAGTCATTTGTCCAGTACTCATGAAATAATGGTGGTACTGTGGATTGGCATGAAGTAAATGAGACATGGCAATGGCAAGTATCCAATATTATTCTATATCAACAGCCACAGTCTAGAATGGAAAATAATTCACTGGTATCATGAAGTTGGTAACATTAAAGACAACACAGGCACTACTAAAAATAATCTGCACTTCAGGTTTTGATGATAAAAGGGAGGGGGAGGATTTCTTTTGTTGCTTGCTTTCTTTGAGGGATGAAGATAATTACATAACCATAAGAGGAGGCAGTGGTTTAGTGGTATTGTAATTGGACTCATAATCCAGCCATCCAAGTTGATGTCCTGGGGATCTGGATTCGAATCCCACTGTGGCAGATGGTGAAATTTGGATTCAATAAAAACCTAGAATTAGGGGTGGGATTTTTCACCCCAAGGTCGGAAAATCCTGTCCGAGGTCCATGGACCTTTGCATGGTCCGTGCCGGCTACAATTCTCGTGGTGGGCGAGGCAAGAAACTTCCGCCCTAAAAGTCTAATAATAATCATGAAACAATTGTCAAATGTCATAAAAACCCATCTGGTTCACTAACGCTCTTTAGGGAAGGAAACCTGTTGCCCTTCCCTGCTCTGGCCTACGTGCAACTCCAGATTCATAGCAGTGTGGTTGACTCTTAAATGCCCTTGGGGTTGGACAATAAACACTGTGCCCACATTCCATGAATATTAAAAGCAAATGCAAACGCTTGCATGCTTGAACTGCCCATTTCAGATTGAAAGATTTGTCCAATATTTCTCGCTTGGAAGAACTCAGTGATGAAAGACAGCAGTTTCCCTGACAACAACTGACAGAGCATCCCTTGTCTTGTTTTCAGCACTGGCTGCAAGAGTGCATTTAGTTCTCTGATGGCTTTCTTGGGGAATTGTAGTCCTGCACATACGTAGCTTTGGATATGTCAAATTATAACTGACTGTCAGGTAATCTGAGCTGCTGCGCAGAAAGTGCCAATGCTGACATATGTGCTCTCATCTCTTTCCTCTACATTTTGTTGATACGTAGAAATTCCCAAACTAATAACCATTGCTCCTACATGAGCATTAAACACTGAAACATCCTTGGACAAAGAGAGGGTAGATAGGGTTTGGCTTTTTGAAGCTATCAGTCTGTATGTTTCTAGCAAAGCACCATAACAGTTTTACAGGTAGCTATATTTTTTAAAAAAGTGTTAAAAAAAGGTGGAAATACTGATAACTGGTTGAAAAAAAATGAATCTTTTTCACAGAAAGAATCTTTCATGCAGCACACTTTCCACACACGTCACATAAGCACTGAACATAAAATGTACATTTGCGAGCTTCAAATACATCAATGAACTATCTCTTCAAATCTTTAATACATCTTGCACATGATAGTTGCACAGATGTAGGGCATGCCGTACCTAATACACACTATAAGCGCTTCAGATCACTTTATTGGCTCCTTGATGTCTTAGTTTACCTTGACATTGTTGTCCAGATATCCTTTACATGTACCATGTAATATCTTCAGTAAAGCCTTTGGTCAGTCACTTCCCTTCACTGCTGAAGGTTTTTCCAGTATTCCTTGATAATTCAACGCTCCAGTTCCATGTTTAGCCTCCATTTCTATCATCTGAACGCCCCTCTTGTTCACAGTATCCCTACAGGACAGGAGGAGGATATTTGGCTCATCGAGTTTGCACCAACCTCAATCCCACCCAGGCCCTATCCACGTAACTTCGTTCCACTGGCACTAAGGATCAATTTAGCATGGTCAGTCAACCCAACCTGCACATCTTTGGAGTTTGGAAGGAAACCAGGGCACCCAGAGGAAACCCACGCAGACACGAGGAGAATGTGCAAACCCCACACTGACAGTGACCCGAGGCTGGAATTGAACCTGGGTCCCTGGCACTGTGAGGCAGCAGGACTAATCACTGTGCCCTATGTTGCCACAACTTAATATTTACAACAAAGGAAACTTGAGTTTTGTTTAATTTCTCTGCACACATGCAAAGAATGAGCACATTATGTTGCAAGACAATAATAAAACCAAAAGGTTAAGAAATATGGAAGGCAAACACACGTGACTTAAAAGATAATAAAAAACGCACAATGATGAAGTCAATCAGTCAGCATGAAACATCAAAGAATCCCAAAAGTGCAGAAGGAGGCCATTCGAGTCTACACTGACTCTTCGGCAGTGCATTCCTGTAACCCCACGCATTTACCCTACTAATCCCCATGACCTACACGTCTTTGGACACTCAGGAGAAATTTAGCACGGCCAATCCATTTAACCTGCACACCTATATGGAAGGAGACCAGAGCATCAGGAAGAAACCCATTCAGACATGGGTAGAATGTGCAAACTCCACACGGACAGTCACCCCAGGCCAGAATTGAACCCAGTTCCCTGGTGCTGTGAGGCAGCAGTGCTAACTACTGAGCTACTGTTGATAACTGGAGAAAGAAATGTAGAACTAAAGCCTCTAGAAATCTCAAGGGGGGGAGTTTTCCCATCCCACTCACCACGGGAATCGTAGCGGGCAGAGGGGCAGATCATGCAAAGGTCTGTTGACCTCAGGCAGGATTCTCCAGTTCTGATGCTAGCGGCCGGAAAATCCCGCCCAGAGTGCAGTTGCAATTACATTTAATGTAGGTGGACAATATTATAAAGTCAGTCTTCACGGCAATGAGACTTCTGAAGGCAAGAAACACTGTGCAATCGTGAATGAACTGCCTTACCTGGTATGAGCAGCGACGAAGGTACAAGCTCACCACAGTAGCTGCCAATATTCCTCTTGGCAATTAGTACAGTTCACAGCAGGGAAGTTGAAACTGAAAAAGGCACTAGTACTGTATGGTTAAAATGAATGCTGTAGCTCATCCCAAATTAGAATCGAGACTGAAAGATGTGCGCTTCATATTTTAGTAAGCTCAAAGGCCCTTTCCCAATACAAAATGTGCTGTAGCTTTTTTTTTCATAAGTGATAGAAACAGCAGTTTTCTTTTCCATTGTTTTACTTCAAATTAATGACCAATAGGCAATCATTTCAAAAAAGAAATTATTCATTCCCATAGAGTTAGGTTGCCTAATTTTGTAATTTCAAGTCTAGGTAAAAATTGTGCACTTGTGCGCATTTCGTTTTCTCTCCCTTTAAATTTTAATTATATTTGTCACTGACTTGGTGATTGTTACACAAGGATGTTAGTACAAGTGAAAATTATTGTCTTACAATTAAGAAATGGAGCCTTTTAAGCAAAAATTATATGTTAATTTATTTAAATATCACTGCTATTATTTCAAAATCACAAATTAGAGTTCAATGTTTTTGTAACACTACTAAATGTAATGTATATTGGCTTTAAATAATTTTTCATCTCCCTATAATAGAATATGTGAAATGCATGCATTAAAGATCATTTGTACAACTGTATTTATCACATTTAGTTGAAAATAATCCCAGTACCTTGTACTAAACATAATGAATGCAACTATACAAATTAACCCTTTTTTAAATTCATTTAGATAATCTATCCAGTCACGATAGTCCATTATCCTTTCATTATGAAGTACAGTGCAAAAACTTCACACAAATAAGCAGCATATCAGTAAACGTAACGGTCATCAGTCTATCAGCATCTGACCATGTGGAACTCTGCAGAGGGGTTGGTGATCAGGGAGAGAGGGAGAGAACACTGTGGGGGAGGGTAGTGATGTCTGTGGATGGGGCTCCCAATATCCAGGGAGGAGTTGGGGTCCTGATGTCCATTGGGAGGATCCCGATTTCTGTGGGGGGTCAGCAGCAGGTCTCCCGGGAAACTGGAAGGTCAGGGCGCTTGCGCAATTGCACAAGTGAAGCTCAGCAGCTGGCTTCTCCGGTGAAGTCAGCCTCTACAGAGGATCCTGGGATTCAGTATCTGTTATTTCAGCATCAGGCTTCACTGGTCAGCCATATTCGCCATCTTTGGTTCACCATGAAGAAGCAGGGGTTAGCTGCTGTATGACAAGTTATACCTACTACACACGCAAAGTGGCAATGGTGGGAGAATGAATGCTCACCGTGGGACAGAAGGGAGCCCAAGTCATCACTCACAAACATGGCATGAAGGGGTCCCAGATGACCCCTCCCCCATTACTTCTTCCTTTTTCCCACATTTCCCCCGCTCTGATATTCCTGTCACGATCCAGAAATATTCCGTTTCAAATACAAGTCCTCCAATGCACAGCTCAGTTTGCTCACAAACATCGTGAAAGCAATGGTTAGTCAAAAGCTGGATGACTGAATTTGATAGATAATACCAGTGAGGATGGATCTCTCATGCAGGTGAATGCATGTGTGTGGTCCAAGTTTGCAAAATTTGCGTCAAATCGCCCAGCAGGCAAATTGATGTCACAAGCTACCAACTATGAAAGCTTCCAGAACATGTACGGCACCCTCATTTGCCTGCACTTGCACCTTCTCAGCATAGCATGCCACACAGGCTGCACTGAAAACACTGCGTGTGGCATTTTGAGTGGCATCCATAGCATGGGCTCTGGTGGCACTATTCAGACAAACATTGCAACCAGCATGTCTCAAAATTTCCAAATTGATGGTTGTTCTTTGTTAAAACACATCTTGCAAGAATTAATCTTGTCATGCGAAAATCATTAGACGTTAAGGCCATAGAATGCACTGACAGCTGTATCTGAGACTGCTGGCTTATTTAAATCTCTGCATAAAATTGAAGCACATTTGCTATGATTTTCCCGATAATGACTGCATCATAACGGCAAGAAAACCAGAGAGACCCATGCCGGTCTGTTTGGTACAAACCAAACCGCAATTGTCCCACACTTTGTCATTTTTTTGGAACCATGGTGAGTTGCATGCGGTTCTGGGAGGGGGAGGGCCTAAACATGCCAGGGAGCCCAGCTTCAATGCAATTGGGTTCGAAATAGCACCCCAATCTCTCAGTGCACTGAAAGATCTCTCCCCTTCCCCCAAGCAAAATGGGAGCCCATCATCAGTGGCATGGTTCCACACCCCCTTCCCAACATAAATCGCTGGATTGGGGCCCTCCCAATGAATCCCCCTTTATGACCCCAAACATGCCTCCTTCATGCCCCCCTCCTTCGTAACCCCCTCCTTCACAAACCCGCTCGTCACAGCCACCCCATCATAGCCCCCCCACCATGGCCCTTACTCAAGCCCTTACTGTTTGGCACTACCCCTGGCACTGCCCAATTGCACTGCCAGTATGCCAAGCGGGCACTGCCAGGTGGCCACTGCCCAGGTATTATTCTCAATCATCCAGGGGTTACAATGGCCTGCGAGCCCTCCAGTGTGACCATCACACCTGGCCTCGGCATTTGGAGACCGGTAATGATCTTAGTGCAGAAGGAAGTCATTCAGCCTGTCAAGTCTGCACTGACTCTCCAACAGAACATTTTAACTGGGTCCTATCCCCTTAACCCAATGTATTTACCCTGCCAATCTACCTACCTCTCATGTGGGAGGAAACCGGAGCACCTGGAGGAAACCCACACGCAGACACAGGGAGAACCTGCAGACTCTTCACAGACAGTGACTCAAAGACAGACTGGAACCTGGGTCCCTGGTGCTGTGAGGCAGCAGTGCTAACCACTGTGCCACCGTGCCACCCCAGTGGTGATTTACACTAGGCTGGCATCACTCCCAAAGGTCAGAAAATCTGGAGCTGGAAGAGTCCAACATCAGAACGGGCAATCCATATTTGTATGCTACTTTAAATCTGCTAATTGACCTCATGCCCCTTCTGGACGCGATCCGGTTTTCACCAGTAGAAAGGGACTGGGAGGATTGCAAACTATTTGGCGCCGGGGGCAGAACTGGTTCTTAGGTCTGCGCATTATTTTCCGGGATCAAAGTGAGCTGTGTGCGCCAGGCATGGCAAGCCGGAAAATCATCGCACTGATATCTGAAAAATATACACAGGAGAGTGATTTTAATGCTGTGATCCAATCTCTTTCAGTTCATAGTGTTGTCATTCCTTGCAGACAATCATTATTCCTTATTTAATCAATTGGTTTAAAGTCTAACATGTTTAATTGGTCTCAATATTAATAATGTTCTACATGCAATGCAATTATTCAGGTTTTAAAAATTCAGAAATAAAGCTCTTTTAGGCTGTGAGTTCATTTCAGTAAATTAATGTCTTAACTGGATTTTTATTAAATTGAATAAAATCATGGTGATTAAAAATGACTGTATTAAATGAAAATAAATTTTAAAAATTAAATTTGTGGAGTTTATATAGAAAGCTCATTTTAAAAATTAATGAGTACTGAAAATGTAAACAAACACCTATCTGATAGCGAAATTAATATAAATTTCTGGTATAGTTAATCTAATATAAGTTCCTTTTCTTTATACGTTGCCAGGTGACAGAGAACACTGCTCTATAAAAGTTCTGTAGATGCCTCAATGATTAGAGGATGACTACATAAAATAATAAGTCCCACTTTAGATAAGATTGAGCTACTGGTTTATGAATTTAGGACTCAATTTTATCAACACATTTTCTTATGAAACACAAATTGGGTGGGATGTCCCAGCCCCCTTGGGACGTGCTTTCAGGTGGTGAAGATGGCTCATTGTTGGCCATCAATGAGATCTTCCAATCCTGCTGATGTCTGTGATTTGGGATGGCATAGTGGTTAGCACTGCTGCCTCAAAGCATCAGGGTCCCGGGTTCAATTCCAGCCTTGGGTGATTGTCTGTGTGGACTTTGCACATTCTCCCTGTGTCTGTGTGGGTTTCCTCTGAATTCCTCCCCCACTCCAAAGATGTGCAGGTTAGGTTGACCATGCTAAATTGCCCCTTGAGTTCCAGGGATAGGACCTGGGTGGATTTTGTCAGTGCGGGCTGAATGGCCTCTTTCTGCCTTGTAGGATTTCTATGATGTTTTGCATGGCTCCCCTGCCCTGTTGCCAGGCAACCCACTGCAGAGGCTCGTCTGTGGTGGGATTGGAAAAATCCCACAGGCAGGAAAGGCTAGAAAATCCCATCCAATGGTTATATCACTGATTAATGCTGACTGTCTACTGTTAATTCTGCGAAGACTCAAAGAAAACCATAATGCAGCAACATTACTGATAGGAAAAAGGTAACACAAATAAACCAAATCTACTTCATCAAGTCTGCATCATTGTTTTACTGAACATTTGATCCTGAAGTGATTTCAATGATTATTTTGATGATACAAAACTTTCCAGAGACGTTGATCAGGACTTGTAATCTCTCCCAAATACTATTTCCTCTCACATTCTTCTGTATTTATGTAGAAAGCACTTCAAGTTAAAATAAAATGACATTCCTGTACGGTTGGAGAAACGGCATTTTTATCGTACAAGTGGCAGTCACAGTGATAACCCTGAGGGCCATGTGGTCTGGCTGCAACCCACGGAAAGTCAAGGCAAGAAGCTGAGCCAATCAAGCGTGAAGGCATGTATCCTGACTCGGGAAGGATTGACATTTGGAGCCAGGGAGTAGTAGTGTACAGTTGCATAGTTATTTTGTCAGACCCAATTTGTATATGTTGTTAATTGTTGCTTTAGCAATGAAACCTTCTTTTTTCTGAAGCATCAAGTTTCCCTGTATTTATTACAGTGCACAACTTTAAAAGTCTATACCTTTTCTAGGAAATAAAACAAATTATTCTGATTTATCCGCATTAAGCTGCTGGACAAATTGCTTACGGTTATATGGAGTAAATGTAGATTCCATCACCATTATCTCTCACTGTAACAAGCTGACAAGAATGAGGCTACAACAATGGCCCAAATCTTTGGATGTCCAGAACAGCAAAATCTGGACTTTAAACTGCTCAGTTACACTGTCAGGAACCTGTGGAAGAGCTGGTGCACACACATGTGCTGTAATTGCCCGAGAAGTTTAAACTTCAAGTGGGCTGATTTTTCGCGGCTTAAGACCCTCTGTGAAAGTCTGAGCTCAGGTCGCAGCCTTGGGCCAGGTCACGGGACTGATCTGGATACTTACCCTGGGAATGTTACTCTGGTTAATACTTAGTCTAAGTCAGTAACTCAACCAGTGTAACTGAACTGGGCACCACAACCATTTCTGCCAGTCACACCTCACCCCGACCAGACTTGCTCTCTCTCTCACCCTCCTCCAACTGAACTACCTCTGGCCCGACACCCTCTTGTCCTGACTACCCACCCAACCTAACTATTCCCCAACCTGACCCAATCACCCCTGACTACTTCTCAAACAGACAACTACCCACCCCCCACCTGACCGGACTGCCCAGTAACTCTACTACCCACCTGACCCAGCCCAACACAACTTCATTTTGGAGGGCACTATCAGGCTCCAGAATGTGAACAAAGGAATATTGGGGGAACATCTTTGCAACAAATGAATGCCAAGTTAATAATCAGCATTGCAAATGCTTGTTACCTTTACCAGTGCACACCCTTGTATTCTGAAGATTTAGCTTAATGATCTAAACTGCACCAGCCAATGTTTATTCAAATAAGTACTGAAAAACATAAACCATAGACAAAAACGTATCATCCAAGATGTCCCAAAGGTTGGAAGAAATTAGAGAGATGAGGAAATTAAGTTGTGGTTAGCTAAAGGCCAAAATTAGGTTTTAGGAACCAGGAGAAACAAAGACAGAGTCAATGGTTCTGCAGTCTTGAGCATAGGGAAAGGCTGTGTTTGAAGAAGAAACTGTGCATTAATTCTTTACAAGAGACAACGTATAGGTTTCAATATCAGTACGAGCAGGAATGAGGGGATGTAGGGGCCTATTTGATATCAGATCAGAATGTTCAAGAAGTACTAAAGTACTTAGGGTAGTCTGTTATTGCATTTTTACCTCGGAATTCATTAGCTTCTTACTTTAGAAGAGATCTTGCTAGTAACAATGGTTTTTTTGTTGAAAACACATTTACTTGCATACTAACTATTTACAAAGGTTACATATGACCAAGACATAGCTGGAGCTATTCTCCAAGTTGCTTTTCAGTTGTCTTCTCTCAGTGTCACAGATTGACCATAATATGATAGGATTCTTCATTAAGATGGAGAGTGAAGTAATCAAATCTGAAACTGGGGTCCTGAATCTAAATAAAGAGAACTACAAGGGTATGAGGCACGAATTGGCAAGAGTAGATTGGGGATCTACCCTAAAGGGGTTGATTGTTCATATTTGAAAACCGTGTGTCTGAATTTAATAATTATTCATTCCTGTCTTGCACAAAAATAAAAGAGGAAAGGTGGCTTAACCATGGCTTACAAAAAAAAATTAGGGCTAATATTAAATCCAAAGAGGAGACATATAAAATTTCCAAAATTTTACAGACTCTGGAGCAGTTCCTACAGATTGGAGGGTGGCAAATGTAACTCCACTATTTAAAAAGGGAGGGAGAAAACAAAGGGAGAATAACAGAGTAGTTAGCCTGATATCAGTAGTGGGGAAGATGCTGAGGTCGATTATAAAACATGTGATAACAGAACATTTGGTAAGCATTAGCAGGATTGGACAAAGTCAGCATGGGTTTATGACAGGCAACTCATGTTTAACAAATCTCCTGGAGATTTTTGAGTATGTATGTCAGGGGTGAACCATTGCATGTAGTGTATTTCGACTTTGAGAACGTTAGTGGGAAAATTAAAGCTCATGTGATAGGGGGTAATGTATTGCCATGGATCCGGAATTAGTTGAAAGGCTGGAGATGAATGGGAATAAATGTTTTTTTTCCTGAGTGGCAGGCAATGACAAGTGGGGTACCACAGATATCAGTGCTTGCACCCTAGCTGTCCACAATATATATAAATGACCTGGATGAAGGAACCAAATGTAACATTTCCAAATTTTCAGTGGGGAAGTATTTTACTAATGTGTTCATCTGAGCATAGCTAGAATAGAGTAGGCCATTCAGCTCTTCAAGCCTGCTCCGCCATTATTTTGATCATGGCTGATTAACAAATTCGATATCCTGATCCCCCTTTCCACCCATATCCTTTGATCCCTTTAGCCCCAAGAGCTATATTTAATTTCTTCTTGAAATCAGACAACGTTTTGGCCTCAACTACATTCTGTGGTAGTGAATTCCACACATTCACCAACCTGTGAGTGAAGAAATTTCTCCCTACCTCAGTTCTCAAAGGCTTACCCTTACCCTCAAACTGTGACCTGTAGTTCAGGACTCTCCCACCTTTGGGAACATTCTTTCTAACTATACAATGTTTAACTCTGTTAGAATTTTATGTGTTTCTATGAGATCCCCTTTCACTCTTCTAAACTCCAGGGGATATAATCCTAATCGACCTAGTCTCTCTTCATATGGCAGACCTGTCATTTACCAGCCTGGTAAATCTTTGCTGTACTCCCTCTATGGCAAGGGCATCCTTCCTTAGATAAGGGCACCAAACTGCACACAATACTCCAGGTGTGGCCTCACCAACTATCTATTCAATTGCAGCAAAACATCCCTATCCCTATACTCAAATCCTCTCACTATGAAGACCAGCCTTCTTTACTGCCTGCTGTACCTGCATGCTTAATTCCAGTGACTGATGCATGTGGACTCCAAGATCTCTTTAAATATCCACCTCTCCCAATTTACACCCATTCAAGTATAATTGGTCTTACTATTATTGCTACCGAAGAGGGATAACCTCACATTTATCCACATTATACTATATCTGCCATGCAGATTCCCACACACTCAGCCTGTCCAAATCACACTAAAGCATCTCTACATCCTCCTCACAGCTCATCCCCCCACCCAATTTTGTATAATCTGCAAATTTGGAGATAATACATTCAGCTCCCTCTTCCAAATCATGAATATATAATATGAACTGTTGGAATCCTAGCACAGATCCCTGTCACTGACTGCCAACCAGAAAAAGACCCATTTATGCCAACTCCTTGCTTTCTGTCTGTTAACCAGCTTTCTAGCCATCTCAAGACATTCCATGTGCTTTAACTTACATAGTAGTCTATTATGTGAGACTTTGTCGAAAGCCTTTTGAAAGTCCAAATTAAACCACATCTATTGGTTCTCTTTGATCATCTTTGCTGTTACATCCTCAAACAATTCCAATAGATTTGTCAAGCATGATTTGCCTTTTGTAGATCCATGCTGACTTTGTCTGATTATACCATTGCCTTCCAAATGCCAAGTTATGAAATCCTTGATAATAGAGTCTAGTAACATCCCCAGTACCAGACGTTAGGCCCACTGGTCTATAGTTCCCTGTTTTCTTGAGGAACAGACACTGTGGATTCAAAATTAGAAATTTGTGCCTTCAGAAGAAAAAGCTATTGGAATTCTCTGAGGAGATAACTAAGGAAGAAAGAACAAGATAATTTCCCATTGCTGCAAGGCTAATAGTACTCCATTTTTTTGAACTCAACACAATGGAAATTTGATAGTCTTAGATAAAGTCCCATATTATGGAGTTTTTGAAAATGCTGAATCTTCCAATTGCCTCTTTGCATTTCTTGAGGACTTCAAGGCGTATCTTACCTTGTTCACAGTTTCTCATAGAATTGATTTTATTCATCAGTACATGTATTTCCTGACTCCAAAAGGCTTGATTCAAAATGTACCCATTCCTCACTGGCGAGAACCGATCTGAACAATTCTTTTCAAAGCACTTCCTGAATTCTCTGTAAGGGCTACTATACTGTAGCTTATATACTTTTTATATACATAGAAATAATTTTGGAATGTTCTTACTACTACCTACATATAACCACGGTCTTTCTTCTCTGATGCTTAATTTAATTCCGCTAAAATCTCCTATGCACCAAAATAGAATCCCAGAATTGTTACAGCAGAGAACTGGGACCATTCACCTCATTGTATCTGCAGCAGATCCTCAAATGAGCATTAGGACATGCACATTATTTTAATATTTCACCCAACTGTAAAACAAACACACACAGAAAAAGTAGTGGAGAGAGAAGGAACAACAAATTAACCCGTTTTGATCAGTAAAGTGCATAGGAAATACATCACCTTACTTAACTCACATGAAAATACTTATTTTTTTACAGTGCTTCTTAATGAGAGAATGATGATGGATTTAAGTATACGAACATGCCTCAATTAAGTGATAATTTTTCATGTCATTATAAACAAAATACCACTCAGGAGCAACAGCAAGTTTAATGAAACACTAATGTATTCAGGTTGCTAGATATTAAAATTTAATATTTTCTACCAAGTTAATAAAGAGGCAAAGGAAACATGAACTTTCAAGCACATTTTTTCTGGATTTCCTTTCTACTGTCAGAAGCTTCAAAATATTATTAATTTTTATCTGCTTTCTCCACACTGACAACATATTTTAAAATAAATTCACATGCAAAATCTTCCGATGCTAGCAATTGTGACATGAAGCAAGTCATTATTTTCTGACATAAGTAAGAAAGGTTAGGAGGTTTAAGCACATTTTTAAGCAGGATACTGAATATAATATATAATTTTATTTTGAATTACAGGACAGAGTTTATTATACACTCTACTCTTGATACCTTATAATTTATTAACATTATACCAAGGAACGTTTTTTTAAATAATATGACTTTTTTATTCATTTGTGGAATTTGGCCATTGCTGGCCATCCTTAATTGCCCTAGTTGAGAAGGTGGTGGTGAGCTGCCTTCTTGAATCACTATAGTCTATGTTCTTGAGTTGACCCACAGTACCATTAGGGAGGGAATTCCAGGATTTTGACCCAGTGACTATGAAGGAATGATGATATATTTCCAAGTCAGGTGGTGAGTGGCTTGGAGGGGAACTTGCAGGTGGTGGTGTTCCCATGTATTTGCTGCCCTTGTCCTTCTAGATGGAAGTGGTCGTGGGTTTGGAAGGTTCTATCTAAGGGTCCTGGGTGAATTGCTGCAGTGCATCTTATAGATAGTACACACTGCTCCCAATGAGCATTGGTGGCGGAGGAATTGAATGTCCGTAGGTATGCTGCCAACTTTATAATGAATTAACTTGCTGAGCACTTCACTGTGGCTTTACGCTTGAGAAACAGATGCAATGTCTACCAAATAAGTGCAGTAGTGGGCCATTTGCTCACACATTCGTTCTGTTACAAAATTTGTGTGACCTATTTGCAGACACAAACAGAAATGATGTCCTTTGAATGTTTAAATTAGAGGTTTGGCTGTTAAAGATCTCCATTCAAGACAATGGAGTTTGGAGAGTGAATCCTAGAGGGTAGGACCAATGAAGTTAAATGTTCCAGTCTTGAGGGGGGCGTGGGGCTTAGGGATGGCAGGTACACAAAAGGCTAGAATTGGAAGGCTAGTGTTTAATTGGAAAGGGTTGCTGAAATTAAATGGGGCAAAGTCATGGCAAGATTCATAATGGAGCAAGTGCAATGATTCCTGAAATCTGCATACTCTGCAGCCTGCTGTGTATGGGCCTCTTCCAAAGAGGACATGTGTTGGATTAAGAAATGTGAAAGAAGTGTACTTACATCTTGATTTAGAATCTGTGAATCGGCTGTTCCTTTGCGATTGCATTGTGCAACCATATTCTGTTGGCACCCCAGATCGTCATACACAACACACTGGATATGTTTTAAAACAATTACCTTGAAATCCTCCCAATAGTTAGATTCAAATTTCTATCAAGGTTAAAATTTTTGTCCAAATCTATGAATATTACACACATGCTGAAGGGATGGAAGCAGTGTGGTGTAGGCAAAGCTAAGAGATCCCACAACCAATGGATCATATCAAAGTTTTGCTTTCAGAACTGTTACTTTTAATCATGAATGGTGGCCATTGAATAACTAAATGGAAGAGGAGGAGGCTTCACAAACATCCTGAATGATGGAGGGGCCCAGATCATTGGTGCAGAAGATAAGGTTGAAGCATTTACAACTGTTTTCAACTAGGAGTACGTACAGGACAGTCTATCTCAGCCTGGGGCCAAGGTCCCCAGCATCATGGATGCTTTTCTTTGACCAAGTATCCATGCAATTTCAATAAATAACTAACATCAGTGGATACAGCAAAGGCTATGGGCTCTGACAGCTGTAGTGATAAGACTTTTACTCCAGATTTTGCTGCACCTATAGCCAAGCTGCTTCAAGTGTAGTTACAACACTGGCATCTGCTGATAATGTGGAAAATTGCCCTGATATATCCTGTCCACAAAGAGCAGGACAAATCCAACCTGACTATTACTGGCCCACCATCATCAGTAAACTAGTGGAAGTAATGGAACGAGGGGAGATGCTGTTGCCAAGACTAACAGCGAATGACCTGTTCATTGCTCTCAGTTTAGTCTCTTCCAGGGCCATTCTGACCTAAATAAAGCCTTGGTGCAAACATGGCCAAAACAGCTGAATTCCAGAGGTGAGCAAGAGTGATTGCTTTTGACAACGCTAACATTTGACCAAATGTGGCATCAAGGAGCCATAGTTAAACTGAAGAAAATGGGAGTCAGGGAAAATTTTCCAATGGTTGGTGTTCTTCTTAACATAAAGGAAGATGATTGTTGGAGGCCAACCATCTCAGCCCCAGAACATTGCTGCAGTGCTTCCTCAGGGTAGCATATTAGGTTCAGCCATCTTCATTCAGTTGCTTTATCAATAACCATACCTCCATCATAAAGTCAGAAGTGCCTTTTGTATCTTTATCTGCCAACACCCTAAGTTCTGGAATTTCCTTCCTAAAGCACTGTGACCAGAACTGGATGCAATATTTTAATTGTTGCCTAACTCAAGGTTGCTAAATGTTCAGCATAATTTCCTTGCTTTCATACTTAAAATTGTACGTCCATTTATAAAGCCTACGATCTGATATGCTTTGCAAATTACTCTCTCAATATGTCTTGCCATCATTAAAGACATATGTACACCAGCCCTCAGCTATGCATTTGCCTGCACACTATTTAGAACTGTGCCATTACGTATTTATTGTGCCACCCTATCTCATCTGCCATAATGCATCACTTCACAATTCTGTATATTAAATACTATCTAACACTATTCTGCTAGACTATCTATGTCTTGTTACAGCTGATTGGTATAATCCTCACAGTTTGTTACCTCCAAGGTGGTATTATCCTGTTCTATGGTATGCATACTCATTAAGCCTTGCCGTATCTCTCTTTATGCTTCTGTCACATGCGTTGTCCCTAATTGACTCCACGCCTTTAGGGAAGGAAATCTGCCATAATTATCTGGGCTGGGCTCCATGTGATTCCAAACTCTCTGTAATGTGATTGACAATTAACTGTTCTCTGCAATGTTCAGCTCAAGGGCAATTAGGGTTGGGTATCAAATGCCACATCCTATAATAGAATAAAGTAAAAATATGACTGACGTGGAAAACTTTTTGCAACAAGTAAAGGCCAGAATAATAAGCTCCCAGACCTGGAGCATTTCCCACAATGCTGAACATTATATTGGACGTGGTGACATTGGCAGTGTTTCTGATGTCAGCACACTGCTTTGCAGTAATACATTATGTGGGCAGAGCTAAAAGTCAGGAACCCACCTGTGTTACTTAAATGTCAATTTTGAATGTGATTGTGATTGTTAAGGACTGAACTGAGAACAATAACACACTCAAAAGGCATATTTGCTTCTTAGTCTTTTGGCTAAGATCAAGGCCTTGATTTTACCGGCACGCCTGCCCTGAAATCGCGCGGGCGAGACTCACAGAACGGCATTCTCTGTTGGCCTCAGGCGCAATCTGACAAGCCTTGGGCGGGTGTGCCGGTAAAATTCCAGCCCAAGTGTCAGATCAAGCCCAAGATACAATGCTTTATCTTGTCAGCTTGGATCTGGTTTGTCTCTCTTGTGGGGACCATGAATTGGATTCAGTTGGATTTTGAATTTGGTTTTTGGAACAAGCAAGGAATGGATTTGTGTTTGCCCAGTCCATTCTAATAATTGGTTTTGTAACTTTAAGGATGGAGCAACAAAAATAAAAAAATAACGTTTTCAGGTTGCAATGTAGGGAATTGGTTTTTCAATGGCTAGGTTTGTTTGGGTGGTTTTAAAGCTTATACAGAGACAAGAATCACAGTTTTGCAGATAACCCGTTAATAATTGCAGGGGAGCTTATCCGAGTGAGCAGATGTCCACTTTGAGATTATTTGAGTTGGAGGCCTTTCTTCTGATGTGGAGGGCTCTTCTAGGTGCTTGATGATTTTCCTGCTCTTTCCCAGGGCAATAGAGTCTCTGAGACAAACGAGCTTTGTGGTCTCTGTTGGACACATAACCTCCAGAGGAGCAGAAAAGGATAAGGAAGAGGAAAGTGAAAGGAAGGAATTCACAGAGGGAAGTTCAAGAATGAGTCAGAGCAGCATCAGATTCCAAGAGTCAGGAAGAACTTACAGACCGTATAGTGTCACATGCAGCCCCCCGAGTATACAGGTAGAGATTCAACCACCTGCAATTGCCCAAGACGCAATGATTTTACAGCCTCGTTCGTCCCGAAACCATAAATCCCGCCCGAAGTCAATGGACCTTTCCATTGTCAGCCCCTCTCCCACGCCAATTCCCGCAGTGGGCAGGAAGGTAAAATTTCAGCCAATGCAGCAGAAGACCCTGGCTTTCAAGAACTATGTTAACATCACTCTACAACATGCTGACAGGGGAGATTGCATCCAAACTGCGTTAGGGGGTCACCCAATTCCTGTTGCACTGCAAATCACAAGTGCTGTTGTACTTCTTCACATCAGGCTCATTCTAGGCAGCCTGTGGCGATCTTAGAAGAGATACAATGAGAACCACATCAGTATCAAGGCCACAGTGGAACAGCCTATTATAGTGATTCATTTTAATTTCCAAGTTATTTCAGGTAGGATTGCACAGTATTACATGTGCACGATACAGTATTTCAATTTGTACATTGTTTTTTTCTGGGTGAGAAATGTCCAAATGGACCTAATCCTGGTTTTAGCATTGATTCCTATGGGAACCTGTGATCCATTTAAAAGTCTGCTTCAGTATCTGAGAAGTCACGAATGGCACTGAATGTTGTACAGTCATCAGAAAACATCTCCACTTCTGTCTTTATAATGGAAGAAAGGTCATCGATGAATGCAGCTGACGATTTTTGGGGATTGATGCAGTGGAGGCAGAGGTTTAGATAGGTCAATAACTACGTCTGCAAGATAAGAGGGTGTCACCTCTATTGGAGCTTGTCAAATGCCTTTTGCAACAAACCTCAATGCTTAGCCTCTCATGCTCTCTTAGAAAAAGTCTAGTGATAATTGAGACTTATTGTTCGCATTGAAATTGAATGATTCAACGATTTGAATTAAGTAATGGAAATAATACAAAAGTAAGAGTTCTTCTAAGTTATTAGATAATTTGAATTAGATGGCTTAGAATTAAGATTTGACTATGCACACAGCCACAGCACTTACACAGTTTCACAGGCTATTGTATTCCCATCAACAGATCTATCAGGAAGATTCCTAATCCTTTCAAATTAGACAATACAAATATATTAATAGCATTTCACTGTCAAGAGCGCCTCAGTTCCAAATTCCCACAATTTTCAGAAATGATCATGATGGTGCCTCAGCAAATCACAAGCTTCTAAGCAAGATATTCCATCAAATAAGTTTGGCCTCTTAAATATTCCGGTGCTTATATTGGTGCATGTTTGAACATACACAAACTGCAGGATTCTTTGCATTAAGGGGAGGCACTAGTGTACTGGCATTGTTGCCGGACTAGAATCCAGAGAGAAAGAGTGACTGGGGACTTGAGTTTGACTCTGAGGACTCTGGTTCAAATCCTACCACGGCAGACAGTGAAATTTGAATTTAATAAACATCTGGAATTAAAAGTCTAATGATGATCACAAAACCATTGTCAATTGTGATAAAAGACGCATCTGATTCACTAATTCAGGAAGGGAAACCTGCCCAGTCTGGACTACACGTGACTCCAGCAATATGGTTGACTCTTTAAAAATACCGTCTGAAATGTACTCAGTTCAAAGGTGCTAAAATTCTTTACTACTGAGGATTCTCTTCAAGAACTCACCCCAGAGTGTCAGGGAATATAGATATTTATTGCAGCCTTACTCGCTCCACAATCCAAACAACAATTGCCCTCTTCAGGAGACCCCACGCAAATCACCTTACACCCAGGGTCACCTCACCCGTTCCCTTAAAGGGCCTAAGCCCAACACACATAGCAAAGGGCAATTAGGGACGGACAATCTATAATGGCTCAGCTGAATAGTGAAAAATAAAATTGTAATCTTAGTGACACCACTCAAAAATATCAGTTTCCACCACATTTCAAAATTATGCATACGATTGACTGATGACAAGCTCATGTTTTGTGCAATGGAAACAGAACAGGCTCTTTAGGATAGATTTAGCCTCAAGTTTATTTAAGTTTAAAGTTTATTTATTAGTGTCACAAGTAAGCTTACATTAACACTGCAATGAAGTTATTGTGAAAATCCCCTAGTTGCTACACTCTGGTGCCTGTTCGAGTACTCTGAGGGAGAATCTAGCATGGTCAATTCACCTCACCAGCACATCTTTCAGACTGTGGGAGGAAACCGGAGCATCCGGAGGAAACACACGCAGGCATGGGGAGAACGTGAAGCCTCCGCACAGACAGTAACCCAAGCCGGGAATCGAACGAAGGCCCCTGGCGCTGTGAGACAGCAGTACTAACCACTGTGCCATCCTAGTGACAGTTCTACTGAAAATGCATGGATGCACATGTATTTGTAACAATATTCTTTATATATCAACCTATAGATTTTCACAGAACTGGAGACGTGATCTAAATTTATTTGCGAAACTCTTCCTACAAGTAGAGTAGATATTAGTTATTTTTAACTAAGTTGTTATGACAGCCAGTTGACTGGGTAACAGAATTCGTCTTTCTAATGCAGTAGATCAGTAGCACAATGTAACCTTGTGACTTACTATGGTTACGTTATAGCAGTTTTACTGCAGACATTCAGTATGAAGGAAGCATAGTAGATTCAAACAAAATCATTTCAAACCAAGCCTTATATTTCAATTCTGATTGGAGGTGAAACGGATTATTGCAGTAGAAATGTGGAATTATTTTAATAAAACACCTTGGTTATTTTCTATCACTTGCATGCCTCACAAAAGATCAGGGCTTTGATTAGGGAAACTCATGCTTAGTCAGCAATTATTGAGGAAATACAGTATCAATGTTTCTCCAATCATTGTGGAGATCACTGTTTAGGCTGGTTTGATATGTCGGAATTGGGCGTACGATAATGACCCTCCTAACCCTTTGGGTCAGGGTTCATTAACAATGTTTATAGGCAAACGTGTGAGGCAATTTCAATCTTCTTCTGGAAACTGATATGCTTGGGAGTGGCTAAGCCAATGAAGAGTTTTCCACATGGAGGAATTTACAGAACTGCAGCGTGATTTTTGCTTGATTCAGAATTAGAAAGGAAATCAGTTGTGCCTCCATGATGTAAGGCAAATCTTGAATTGCAAAGTTTCCAAAGCAGAATTGCAGCTACCACTGCCTCACAGTGCCAGGGACCCAAGTTCGATTCCGACCTTGGATGACTGTCTGTGTGGAGTTTGCACATTCTCCCCATCTCTGCATGGGTTTCCTGTGGGTGCTCTGGTTTCTCCCACATTCCAAAGGTTGAGTGCAGGTTAGGAGGATTGCCTATGTTCCATTGGCCCTTAGAATGAAAATGGTAAAGTCAGGCCCCAAGTGCTAAATCTGGGCGTAATTCAGATCCGATTTGGAAATCTCCTTTCAGGCACCGCCATATGTACTTAGCCTGAAAAAAATAATGCAGGTCCCAATTGCGCTGTGGGTGGAGCTTATCACCCCCAAAACAATTGGAGCTTTGAATTGCGCATGTGCAGTTAGAACAAAAAATTGAAAATTGCGCCACTGCCACATGGCTCCCGGGCTGCAAAAAGCAGATAAAGCAGCCCGGGAGTGATGGTCCCCACTGACATCACCCCTATCCTCTAACTCTTCCAAGTGAAACAGCAACATTCTTGCACTTCTTTCAAAGTAGTGCAATTTGCTGCTCACGATCCACCCTAATGGGGAGACCAAATGCAGGACGGGTGGCCACTTTGTGGAGTGTTCCCATTCAGTTCACAAGGATGACCCTGAGCTTAGTGGCACAGGTCATTTCAATTTTTCACCTTGCTCCTGCTCTGACCTTTCTGTCCTTGAGCTGCTAGTGTTCGAATGAAGCTCAACACCAGCTCATGGACCAGCTTCTCGTCTTTTGACTGGACACTCTACATCTGGGCTCAATGTTGAATTCAATAACTTTAGATCCAAACCTTTTTGTTTCACGTGTTTTTGTTTGCTGGTTTGATTATTCGCTTGTTCCTTTCTGCTATCCTTAAGGGGCAATTTAGCCTGGCCCATCAACCTAACCTGCACATCTTTGGACTGTGGGAGGAAGCCAGAGCACCCGGAGGAAAACCAAGCAGACACGGGGAGAACATACAAACCCCACCCAGTCATCCGATGCTGGAATTGAACCTGGGTCCCTGGCACAGTGAGGCAGCAGTGCTAACCACAGTATTACTGTGCCGCCCACATCTCTAGCATATTTACATTTGCTTACCACAAGCCCCAATTCCTCAAAACAAAGGCCATTTTTAAGACAACTCCATAAATAAATAGTGTTTCATTTCATTGATACACGTTTCAATTTTAAGCATTTTTCTCGCATCTTTATTTCTACCACTCACCAATAATGTGAAGCACCGCAGTCAGGCCAATGGATGTTCTGGGTGGTTTTCCCTCCTTTACTGTTGTAGCCAAAAAGACTCCATGATTTGCCAGTGGGAGATATTAAACTTCTGAATCCACGACCTTACACTACTCACTGTAATTACGTGGCTGTAACTTGCAGGGGATGTATATTGTTTCTTTCATCAGAGGCAATGCAAAAACAAATTTACATGAAACAAGCAAAAAGGCAATGGAATAAACATGGATATGCTGTTAAGAAAAGATAAAAGGTATGAATATAAGCACCAGAAGTATAGGCGATTATCTGGAAATAAGTACGGAGGCCACGCACTGCAGAATTTACTGTTTATTTCAGGCAACTCCTTCAGCACCAATTGCTGGCATGCCCAAGGCAGCCCCAGGCTACTGTCAGAATCAGTCGACATCACATTGCTTCTGTTGGAAGAACCGATCCACCAAGACCTGCTTAATGCAGCTGTAACCTATCCAGGTCTGAATTAGCAGCCCATTATCTAACATGCAGAAAATGCACTCGACTCCACACGTTTCTGCAAATGACCATTTTGCTCCAGACAAGGTTGCGAAACAAAACAAAGCTGTCTAGTCTGCTGTTTTGCCTCAATGTAAATGTTTGAATCAAATTCATATTACCTTCCAAGCAACAGTTAAAGAGGTGACAGCATGCTCCTGCTGAGATGAGATCAGGCAGCTAATTTTGAAATTGTTACACTTGTTTATTTGGCTGCATCCCCATCCGCAGCTCAAATTCAGTTGTGCAGCAGTTGTATGGAACTACAGCTATTGTAGCACTGAACCTTAAAAATATCTGGGAAACTCTCTTGCTTCAAGGGCCCAGGAATAGGACATTCAGCTCCTCGAACTTTCCCCACCATTCAGTTACATCATGGATGATCTGCATCTCAACAGGGTTCACCAGCCTTAAATCCAAATCACTGATCGACTACCTAACAAGAGCCTGAAGTACAGATGTGATACTGTGCTGAAACAAACATTACAGGCATCCACACCAGCAGGATGTTCCTATCCCACTGCAGTGAATGGAGATTTGGATGGACATCAAATTCCTTGACCTCGCTGTAGTGGGAGCATGGTATGAACAGTCAGTTAGATCGCGCCCATAGGTAGAAACAATCAACATGGGCAGGAGATGGAGGGCTGAATGGCTTGCTGCTTTAGAACATAGAACAGTACAACACAGCACAGGCCCTTCGGCCCTCGATGTTGTGCCGAGCTATGTCCAAACTCAAGATGAAGCTATCCCGCTATCATTCTGGTGTGCTCCATGTGCCTATCCAATAACCGCTTGAAAGTTCCTAAAGTGTCCGATTCCACTACTCCACCAATCTTGGTGTCATCAGCAAATTTACTAACCCACCCTTCAGCCCCCTCTTCAACTCATTGATAAAAATCACAAACAGCAGAGGACCCAGCACAGATCCCTGTGGTACACTGCTGGTAACTGGCCTCTAGTCTGAAAATTTTCCCTCCACCAGCACCCTCTGTCTTCTATGAGATAGCCAGTTACTTAGCCAATCGACCAGATTTCCTTCTATCCCACACCTCCTCATCTTCTTCATGAGCCTTCCATGGGGAACCTTATCAAACGCCTTACTAAAATCCAAGTATACGACATTAACTGCTCTACCTTCATCTACACACTTAGTTACCACCTCAAAGAATTCAATCAAATTTGTGAGGCAAGACTTACCCTCATGAATCCGTGATCAGCTATTGGATAAGTTTATATTGCTGCTAAAAAATAAGACAGCCACTACACTCACAAATAAGTGCTTTTGGACTAAATAATTTTATCATGCTTATGTAGGTCACTTCCCTTCAGCTACAGCCCATAATAATGAATGAATATATGAGGTTGGCTGGTGCACAGAATTATGCAAGCATGACATGCTGTACTGTAGGCACTAGTTCCTGTCTCATTTCAATCCAATTCAATCTCCTTGAGCTTATCACAGGGCAGAATGTTATCAAACTAAAAGCCAGTTTAGTTCAGCTGAGGCACTTCTTAGCCTCAGGAGAACTCGTCACTTTTCCAATCTTAAATTTTCTCCCTTGCGAGATGGAAGCTCAGGTATGCTTTCCGAGATGAGAATGGTTACCTCGGCCTCATTGAGAAGGGTTGACTACTTTTACATACTTTTGTTATTAAAGATGGAAAAGAAAACAACTATTCACGCATGATGAGCAATCACTTACTACCCATCCTTGACCTATGATCGCTCCATCCCTTTCTCCATAGCTTTTAAAGTTTGTTTATTTATTAGTGTCGCAAGTAGGTTTACATTAACACTGCAATGCAATTACTGTGAAAATCCCCTAGTCGCCATACTCCGGTGCCTATTCGGGTACACTGAGGGAGAATTTAGCATGGACAATGCATCTAACCAGCATGTCTTTCAGACTGCGGGAAGAAACTGGAGTACCTGGGGGAAACCCACGCAGACACGGAGAGAACATGCAAACTCCATACAGACAGTGACCCAAGCTGGAATCCAGCCTGGGTCCCTAGTGCTGTGAGGCAGCAGTGCTAACCATTGTGCCACTGTGCTATCTTCATGGCACTGTTTTTATCTGATTCAATTCCTCCCTATTTCAGATTTACAGAACATCTCCGGCAGTGATTTCGTCTCCCACTATTACATGATAGTGTAATGGATAACCAAGGCTCCTTCATTCCCTCCTTTTTTCACAGAGTGGGCTTCAATTTTAATGAAAGTTGATCCCAACTCTTCACTACCATCCTGATTGACTATCCATCTGTATTACATTTCCACATGATGCCAAGTGCGAGCAAGAACCTTCTTCAATGTAACATTAGAAGAACAAAGCCAACCTACTTGGCTCTCAGGAAAACTAAGAGGGTTCCTATTCCAATCCTATCCCCAATTGGTCAGTCAAGCTGAACTCAATATGGTGCATTGATATTTTTAGTTATTCTGTTGTTTGTTGCCTTGTAATTCAAAATTTATCATCTAGCTTAGTTTGCGTATTAGCTTGACTTAGTTTCTAATCCTCGTATCTTATCCATCACTGCTTTTGAATATCTATTATTTATTGGACTAAGACACAGCTTAGTTGAGCATTGCATTGTACTACATTAAACTATTTTATGTAAGATAATAGTGGGCCCCCATCTTTTAGCTTTTTTTATCCATTTCCAGAACAATGTAGTTATATTTCAGTGGTTCAGGGTGGTCCAGGAAGGTCCTCTGGTTGGTCTACAGGCTTGTCCAAAGCGTAAGACACTGATGTGCAATGCTATGGATGAGGTTGTACAAGGGAATAGGCCAGAACAATCAAGCCCCCTCACACCACAACTAAAGGAGTTCCCATATGAGATGTCATAAGTGCAAGCAACAACAATGTAGTTGTTTAGCAAGATTTATGTAACTGCTGATTTTGTTTGATTAATATCCAGGCAGGAAAAACATTAGGTTCTCAGAGGATCACTGTGATAATTTAATAACACATACAGGAATGTTTCAAATTAATGTATTCTCTTGTAGTATTAATGTTTATAATGTGAAAATGTCCATGCTTTTGTCTATGGCATAAATTCATAAGTTACTTGTGATATTAAAAAAAATTAATGCGCAAATTTATTCCATTTAATAGGGAAAATGCAGTGAAATATTTATATTCCTCATAAGTTCCCATTAATTCTGATGTGTTTTTTTTGCAGTGGTGAGCACAAGCCTGTGGGATAGGACCAGAAGCTGGTCTGTTGGGTATTTTGCTCCCATTGCCCGCGGATGGAAAAGTTTGAGAGCTGCAATTGTAATTGGAATTATAATTGCTTAATTTCAGTTGACAGGACATATTTGCATGGTTGTTCAGCTTAACAGTTACTTGGTGCATTGATATTTTTAGTTATTCCACAGTTTGTTGTCTCGTGAGTCCATATTTATCATCCAGCCTAGTTTGCATATTATCTGATTCTCCCACATGCTGTGGGACGGCAGTGTTGCACGAAGAAATTGTGAATAAACTGTGGGCTGTCCAATTTATCTGCTCTTTTTCTCCCCCTCCTATTTGAGTACCATTTTATGGAGTTCTACTGTGATTCCTTGTTAGCTTCATTAATAGATCTGGTTGATTGTGTAGATTTTTCTGGCTCTGACATTATGCAATTAGATTAGACACACTGTGGTGCAGTTCCTGCTCTGAATCCAGTTTGGAGTCAGTGTTTATTCATGTTCTACTGGATCCTAGTTAGTGCCTTGCCATAGAGAAACAAGTCAAATGGCATGATGTGCGCGTCATTGGCACTTCATAAAAATCACTCATCTTAAGTATTACTTAACAACATGCTCCTCCAGTTAAATAAAAAATATGTAATTTTTAGATGTTACAGACTGTCTATCTACGTCTTAGCAGTTCCGACTTTACTCCTGAAAATGGAAAGTAAATGAAAGCAAGTGTTTTCCTTTATAGCCATGGCACCCAACATTTTTTTCTTCCATGCCGAATGTCATGAGGCAACTCATTTCTGCTGTCTTTTACATCCAGCAGATCATTGTTTGTGTCACTTCTGTGGCAGGGATTCCTTTTTAAGTGGACATGTCAATAGCCTAACCAGGGGATTGGTTAAATCCATGATGGGGCTTGGGAGTAGATTTCCATTCCCACCTGTTATGGCTTGGCAGATGGCACGTACCAGGCAGCCCAAACCCTAAAGGGAAACTTGAAGCAGCTGCCCAAACAATTGTGCAATTTGTGCATTATGAGGACTTTTACTAATATCAAGGAATAACTCCCAACTAATTGTGATGATTTCATATTAAAGATAAACATTGTTTACAATAAAGAAGAGAAAATTACAATCGAAACACAGGAACACTGTTATACAGTTAACAGTACTTCCTTCTTGTTTCCAAGTAAACCTCAATTTAAACTAAACTCAGAACTAACCGCTCTTGATGGTAAAAATCGTTATAGGTTCGCTATGCTCTAAGTGGCTATGGGATTTCTCTGAGCATGACAGCAGCCTAGTTCTCCCAGGTCCAGTTTCATCCACACTCCGTCCACTTTAAGGTCTTACCAGCTACCATGCCCATAATTTTATTCTCATCTTAAATTTATATTTTCCTTTTGATCTTACCCTCTACTGTTTCCTACAATCCTTTAGAAGTTCCCTTTTCTCAGAATCGATCAGCCCTTTTGTTTTTTAACTTTATGGCCATCAAATTTTTTAAAAATTTGCCTCATCTCTTTATAATCTTCCAAGTGTATATGTTACTCCTTAAATACAACAGGCAACTTCAACCCATGTTTTTGCTTTATGTTAATTCTTATTCAAGCTCTCCCAGTTCCCTCTGTTTATTACCATATCAAACATTTTGCCTTCAAGCCCTTCTTTTTATGTTGACCTTTGAAGTCATTTTGTTCTAATCAAATTAAACTAGTCACACCCCTAGAAGTTTGTTTTCTAGTATATGAGAATTTGACAATGGTATTACAAAAGAAAAAAATTAAAATTCTTGTTTTCATGACACTTCAAACAAATGTAACCTGCTTTTTGTCAGCACAGAGGCTGGAGAAATAAAAATTATGAATAGTGCACAGCTAAATATTTCTGACGTAGGCCACAGTTAGACAGAGAGCCCCAGTGAAAATGGGAACTTGGACAAGTGCCCCTTTGCTACTTTCACATCAGCTTCTTGTCCCAGATAATTCAATTTGCCAGTAAATTTTAGAATCACAACACACAAGTAATCTGTTGACAATTTCCTAATATTGTAATCCAATTCACAAACCTGATTAATAACACACCATTGACTGAATATGTCTTTGTCTGATTGGTTGCGTTGGTAAGGCAGTCGCATGAAAAAATTTTCATGTAAACAGAGAGGAGTTCTCCAACCAGAAGAATAATCAGATGGCAACATAAAATTTAATAATGCAATGAGTTCAAATGGATCAAACTCTTGGCTCAAACTGAACAGTGGACACGTCGTCCCAGATTATAGCCCAGACTGCCAATCATGATGAGGCGCTCAAAGTAAAAATGAAGGAACATGGAATATGTGTAAATGGGAATTTGAATTTAAAATGGTGATTGGTGTACACTACTCCAGCATTGTGAGCTTGGACATTGACGGCATCTCTTTCTACGGCCAAAAAAACTGAATGATTTCACTTGATCTTCTCCACAGGACATCTCCTTCCTGTGAGCAAGTGCCCAATTCTGTTTCCTGAGTTCCATTTGCTTTGCAGTCTGCACTGTTTTTGCTGGTATTAAAGAGTCTCCTTTGCCTAAGAACCTGACTTCTATTGTGATAACTTCTTGAAGCTTTAGCTCTTTTTATTGGCCGGGATTTTCCAGCCATACCCTCACCTCATGGGCTGCACTTACTTTGTGTCCGTGATGGGTGCCCTTTGCCTTGTTTATGTTTTCAAAAACCTGTTGTAAATGTTGCTAACGGGGAGAGATCCCTACGTTGGGGGTGAGGGGGTGGAGTGATACAGTGGGGTAGCCCACAGATAAGATGGAAATGGGGTTCCTGACCTTCCTGGGTGGGAACCATGTTAAGCCGATTGTACCCCAAGATCTCACTGGTGAGATTCTTGGTTTTGGTCTCTCGCACCACTTGCACTTGCTGTGAACATGGGCACAAAATCCTGGTCTATATTTCTTGACATGGTTTCCAAAATCTTTGCTTTTGTTTCAGATTTCTAGCATCTAACTCTTCTACTTGTATTTGTGATGCTTAAGAATTGAGGTTGAAAATGCAGATTCAGGTTGAATTTTTTTTGAACAGTCTGGTTCAGCCTGAGATTTTGACCCGAGGGTTGTAGTATCTGGTAAGGCTATATAATGGCTGGTGGCAAAAATGATAGCTTCAGCCTTCCCAGAGTTTAAATGGAGGAAATTGTGGTTTACAAAGAGTGGATATTGTGCAGGCAGTCTGACACCACACAGACAGTGGACAGATTAAGAGAAATCAAGAGGTTCATCTTACTGTTGTAGATTTACTGAGTGGAAGCTTACGCAATGGCCTAGATTTTGAGTGGGTTGGACTGACTTAGAAGCATTTAAAAAATGGTGCCCAGGACCCGGTTCCTGAATCCACGATTCCATTCCCAGTGTATCTGGTTTTCAAGAGTGCCTTGTAAGGGTGCAGGCTAGTTCAGGTCAACAGCTTGCACCTCGCACTCTTGACCTGGCTGGCTCCATTTTGGGGGTAGACATGTCCCAGCCTTCTGGATTTTTTATGGTTTTGGACTAGGTTTCAATGAGTTGTAGTTCACAGCACCTCAAAGGAGACTTAGGCTGTATGAGAGGCAAACGCAAGTTCCAAAGATTCTCCTCATGCTTCCCTGCCAATGTTTGGCCCCCTTCCCAAATCCATCCACCCACTCTCTCTGATCCATACTGTCAATTTCACAATGTTTATTTACATAAGGTAAAGCAGTTTCAAGTGCTTGCAGTTTCAGCTAATGGTACTTAAAAGGAGCTGGATTATTGTCAATTTTATTTTGCTCCAGTAAAGGAGTTGTTTTAAGTGAAAAGTTGTCGATGAATGACTGACATTTTAGTTGGGAAGCGGGAGGGACAAACAGGTAACATTTCATCACAATGGAGTTTTACTTTGGCCATTGGCTTCCAATCCATTACTGCATTTCTAATTACTTTTACAGCAAATTGTAAGGTGAATTTGCAACAGGAAGATTAGTGTGTACAATATTCCAACATGCCGTTCACTAGCAATATCATCACTGTAAGAACATAAGAAATAGCAGGAGTAGTACACCTGGCTTGTCAAACAGTTCAAGAAGGCAGCTTACCACCATTTAAGGGAATTAGGATTGGGCAATAATTGCTGGTCTAGTCAGTGACACCGCATAAGAACATAAGAAATAGGAGCAGGAGTAGGCCATCTAGCCCTTCGAGCCTGCCCCGCCATTCAATAAGATCATGGCTGATCTGTCATGGCTCAGTTCCACATTCCCACCCTCTCCCCATAACCCTTAATCCCCTCGCTTTATCGCCCCCCCCTTTATCTTGAGGCTGAGCCCCCTAGTCCTACTGTCCTTTCTGAGCGGGAAGAGTCTCTCCACCTCTGACCTATTCATCCCATTCATCATCTTATATGTCTCAACATCCTGTGAAAAAATAGAAAGCATGCTTTGCCATTCAATGTGCAAATACAATATTATAGCAAATTAAGAGCCTTAATGTTAACTTGTAAGTCAAAGCATTTCAATTAGATTAGATGGAAAATAAATATTTTACTTTAAGTTTGTTTTAGTTGTCTATTAACCAGGAAGATAATGGCCGTGATTTTCCGGGTCCGTTTTCCACTGGCACAAATCTCGTTAAGACCATTAGCTCTTGCGAGAGGGCCATAATGGGAATTACAGTGGTGGGATCAGAACCTGTTTACCATCAATTTGAATACATTCGAATATTCTTAACTGGCATAGTGGGGTCATCAGGTGTTCCTCTCCACTGGTGTTACATTATGCCAGTGGGAATCATTCTTGGTTTCTCAGAACGGAAACCAGTTGTGACGACACTTGGAGATGAGTGTAGCCCCTGGGTGGTGAGGCACATGGGCACCCTGGCAATGCCAGGTTGGCACTGCCAGAATGGAAAGGGCAGGACCATTAGAGAACCTACCATGGAGGGTTCCTATTTTCTGGGTGGGAAGTGGTAGGCACTGATAACCGGAAGCATGCATGGTTTGGGGGTGGGGGATGTTGCCCCTCAATGTTGTAGGTTTGGCAGTGCTCCCATTGTCCGTTGGGGGTCCTGAGGCCCAAAGGTGTGGCAGGGGGGAGCTTTAATTTGATTTTGAGATTGTGAGACACCCTTGTCTGTGGAGCTAGTCTTGCTGACTCTCAGGCCTTGCCCAGCCAGAATAACAGTGTAAATCATGCCACCTCTTCCCCCCCCCGCTCACCCCCTTGCTTTTTTTCTGACAAAGTGGCAGAAGATTTGGGGTGAAAACCTAGCTAAGCTTCTGGGGAGAAACACAATGGTTTTCATTCAAAACCTCTGTCCAATATGTTCATGCATCAAAATGAGGTGAAATATATAAATGTGCAAAGAAATGGATTGGTTCATCGAATCACACTATAGTCAGGTCTACTGTCAACACAGATTCTTTTCTATGGCAAGTATATACACTTTAACAACTGCATACTGGTTTAAAAAGCTCTTGCAGTATTGCCAGCATTAAACAATTACTTCCTTGCAGATGTTTATATCTTTTAAATTCATCTCTGTTCCTCTAAAGCTTCTCCCTGAACAAAGCCATGTGGGCAGGTAATTAGTGTAAGGGAGATTGATGGAATTCAAAAGGTTGCAGACTAATTAAGTGGATAGACTGAAGAATGGCAGATGGATTTCAGGGTGGATTAATGGAAGTTAATGCACTTTGGAGAGGAATCACAAAACACGGGCACACAATGGCGAGATAGCGCTGTGAATTGTAGCTAAAGTGACAAAGGATGTGGATGAGAGTGTCAACCAATAAAAAGAAAATCCAGTCAATGTGTAGCTGTTATCAACAAAGTTAATCAAGCAGTGGGTTGCATTTCAATAGCATTTCAGCACAAGTGAAAAACAGATTGCTTTCACGCTGCCTAATTCACATTTGGAAGGCTGGGTATAACCACCTGACCTTCAAGAGATTATTGATGTTTCAGACTAAGGATTCCAAGATTTAGACCTTTGATTCATGAAATGAGACTTAGGAGGACCGAGCCCATGTTCATTTGAAAGAAGATTAACAGAGTGTATTTTAAATGATGAGAGGTGCGGATAAAATTACCCGAGAATGATCCCAGATAGTAATATAAAATTAACATTCCTGATGCAAGGCTGAAGATTGGAAGATTTATTTACTCTACCTTTATAGTCAATATTTTGAAGAGTCTTCCAGCAAAACATTTAATCAACAGCATTGACTCTTTCAATAAGTGACTGGTTAAGAGCAGTATTGGAGACATAAGGATGAAGCATAGTTACAATGTGCCAAATATGATTGTAAGATATTAATATATTGTATAATATTGTAGGGCATCATGGGCCAATACAACAAATCAAAGCCATATGACTGGTTTATGGCATGCGAAGAGCCATTAATAAGTTTTCATTTGCCAAGAGCAGCCGGATAATTCTGACAGTCTCTTTGGTGTCTGGAAGCCCAAATGAAATCAGTTCTGCAGTGAGTGGTCGACCTCTATGGAGAAATTGGCCACCCAGCAAGCGAAACCTCCCTTGCATCAGCTATTCTAAATGGGGACCAAGCATCTGTAGTGTTTGTCTTTAGTCCACTTCATCAAGCATGTCTATAACTCTGTGGCTGAAATTTTGTACAAAGTGTCACAACACCAGGTTAAAGTCCAACAGGTTTATTTGGTAGGGAATGCCACTAGCTTTCAGGGCTCTACCCCTTCATCAAGTGAGTGGGAAATTTTACCATCCTGCCCACCATGGAGTCAGTGCAGACAAGGGGTGGGCCATGGAACAGTTCATTGACCTCAGACAGGATTTTATGCTTTCGAAATGAGCGAGACTGTAAAATCCCACCCTAAGAGTCTATTCAAGAATATGGGACAAGTGCAGGAAAGCACGTCTTTAGTGGTAACTATTGTCAGTGTAGACTCGGGATAGACTGGAGGGCTTTTTCCATGCTGTATGCTCCTGATTCTATTTCATGCGGTTTTGCTCTGACTTAATTAACATTAAGGCACAGTTGATACATGGGTTGAACTTACCTCAGACCAGTGACTGTGGACCTCACTTGTCCAGCTGATGGTTCATTTCCTCAAGAAAAGTGAAGCTTTTGCTCTTGCACAATTCCTGAGTACGCTCTGCACACGTTCCCTCGTCACAATCTTAACATAAATTGCTATTCTGCTCTGTTCAATTCCACAAAGCAGAAAACAACATTTTTAGAACATTTTGAGATACAACTAATGAACTTTAAGCACCATTGTGAGACTAAGCTATCTGACAGGGGTAGGTGGGGAAACAAAATGTGTAAGGGCAAAACACCAAAGAAAGCAACTAATGCATGGGGCAAAACGTAATCATAAATTTAAAATATTTTAAGAGCAACTCAAACAATTGCCAGAATTTTACCACCTCGTCTGCCCAAGGCTCATAAAATCCCACCCGAGGTCAACGGAGAATGTCATTCTGTGAGCATAGCCTGCCCAATACTGGGGCAGGTGAGAAGTTAAAGTACCAGCCAATATCTCTTTTTGAGCTAGGTCCCAGGATTTCTCCATTCATCCATTTAATCTAAAAATTAAAGTTGTGAAAATCGTTGAGGGATCCAATCTGACCCACAAGGACATTGTGCTTACCTAAATCTCATTCTGCTGCCACAAAATGTAGTGCACACAGCAAATTAGGTAGGGGCTCTATTTTACATGTTAGACCCGTCACATTTCAGTGTGAGATAGTGTCCTCCTCTTACTGACACACGTTACCCTGTAGCTCTGGAACCAGGTCAGTGGCCCAGATGCTGAATGTGTCAACACAGGAGGGATTGGGATTTTCAAACATCTCTTTCAGCACACAGGTGATGGTATAACTGCAACCCCCATTAAGAGCTCAGGAAAACTATTTTGTTTGAAGACTGAAAACATGCACTAAATTGAATCTTGTATTAATAAGACACACCTGGTTTGAAAGTTCTAGACTACAATTTAAGTTAATTGATGATTTAAATGTGCCTGGAGGTGCTAAAACACCTCCTGGTGTTTAGAAGCTATTTTCATGGAGCAGTACTGTAGCTTCCTTGCAAACACTTTGCCTGAAGATGTTGAGTACATTGACGGACCCAGAACAGGATGTTTCAGAATGGCTCATAGACCAAGGGAAGGGCACACATATTCTTGGACATGGCACGAGGTCCTGGTGGAAGAAATCCCATAGAAGGAGGGATAATTCTTTACCCAGAGGGGAAGGAAAGCTACCTTAACCTACTGGCTCCCCTTTTCTTCTCTCTTGCAGCAGTTGAAACAACTCTGGCCTTATCTACATCTTTCATTGCCCCCCCAGGCCCAGGGGGAACTCTCAACAACTTTCCCATGACCAAACACTCCTTTCCTCTGAGTGTCTTCAATAAGGTATAACGGCATAGCACTCATTCATTTTAGGTAAATTCATTAGAGAATTTCCTGGAAATATGTTAATAGAAAGTTGGGGGCATTTTGCTGCAGTACCTCAAAGATTTCATTGAAGATGTCCTCGTCAAGCAGTAGACTTTCTCAAGCAGCAAGTGAATGCTGCAAGCGGAATATGGTTTTAAGTAGTGCTGAGAATCCGCAGTAGCAACTGCTTTACTCTTGCTCAGCTGGTGGCTACGAGGAAAGATTGTTAATTGACATGCCAGCCGGTGAAGTAGCATGTTGCTTCATTAATGAGCACTAGCAGAGAATTTCATTGCCAATCAGAGCTTTATCAATCTTCCAAGCAGCTATTCCAAGCATTGTTTTTATTATTTCATGAGATATCGGTGTTCTGGCAAGGCTAACATTTGTTGCCCACCCTTACTGCCCTTGAACTGAGTGACATGCTAGGCCATTTCAGAGAGGAACTACATTTCTGTGGGTCTGGAGTCACATCTAGACCAGGCAAGTATGAGGGCAGATTTCCTTCCCTAAAAGGACATTGATGAGCCAGATTGTTTGTGATTTAAAAAAAATATGATAGTTTCATGGTCATCATTGCTGGGACTAGCTTTCAATGTATTAATCCATGTCCCCAGCGTATTAGTTTGCGCCTCTGAATTACGGGTAAAGGGACATTACCACAACATTATCATCTCCCCCAAAGTATGTGATTCTAGGTGACGGCATGTGCGAAAAACAGTCTAGACCAATATTGCAGTTTAAGATCCCACCCTAGCCACTTCTTCAGTGCATAAAGTAAAGGGAGAAAATTGTCTCTAGGTCTTCAGGAAGGACATCAGATCAAGTCAAGCATTCCAGAAGAATAATGCTTGTATTGCTGCAAATTCAAATAGAACTCCAACCTGCTTTGCACTTACTTGTACACATGAACAACCATACATGGATTTACCTCAACAATACCAGCATGTAGGACAGAACATGCATCCATCTAACGAACATCCATGATGTGTGCATATCCTGGGGAACAGGAAATGCAGAAGGAAATGACAAACCACTGCAGTACTTCGTCAAGCTTAATCGTGGACCAACTCAATGAAAGTTTATGGTCACTGAAATAAATTCTCAGGTGATGGCGTCCCTTCACCAGATTCCCTTTATTTACAAACATATCTGGAGAGTGCTTCAGGTACAAAGTCAGAATCCAGAGTGTCAGTAGACCTGTCTCTCCTCAGTATAGTAAGAAGTCTCACAACACCAGGTTAGAGTCCAACCAGTTTATTTGATAGTAATCTCACAAGCTTTCGGAAACTGTGTTCCTTCGTCAGCGGAAGGTTGTGAGATTACTATCAAATATACTGGTTGGACTCTAACCTGGTGTTGTGAGACTTCTTATTGTGTTTACCCCAGTCCAACGCCGGCATCTCTACATCATGACTCTCCTCAGTATATACAGAGGTGAAATTCCCTAATTGGACAGGCAATCATTATCTCAATCAGGGAGCTCATATTCCAAGAGGCCAACCTCATTGAGGTTATTACAATCGCCAATATACTCTTAGGACATGGTATGCTGAGGAAGAGGCGAGGTTAGAAAATTCTGAGCATGTATAATTAATATATGTAAAACATAAATGCGTACATTTAGTACTTATTCATTGATGTCATTTTTAAATTTAAATTCTCCTACCTGTAATGGAATATCACATTTATTTGAGACAAAATATATAAAAATGTATGTCCAAAAATAAGCAATTTGGTAATGAGTGTAAACTTAAGGCATTGATTAAGGATCTGGCGAAGAAATACTTTGACATATTCCTTCACTGAGCAAGGTATGAACACTAACATTGGTCAGTGATGTACTGCTGTTTTTATTCAACATAATTGTTCTCCCAAATAAAGAAGAGAGGAGAACCTTCCTTTAAGAGATACAGGGATTTCTAGTTAACTAAAGCACGAGGGAAATAACTATAGCTTGAGGCAAGGTCTTTTGCCTCAGACTAATTCTTAACTGCATTATTCACCAGCACTTTGCCCCAGTTTACTCGTCTCTCAATCCCACCAGTCCCATGATAGCAATACAATGTTAATCAGAATATTTAAAGTAGGTTTCAGCTTCAGGGTAAAATACTCTTAGGATTTTAACGTTGCGTTTGATTCTCTGTGAAATAAGCAAGGTTTCAAAGATGTGGTTTGAATACACTACTGCTAGTAAAACCACAGAGGATCGAATCAATACACTCTCCTGCATGATACTGAGCTCATTTCAAGCCACAAAACACAGATCAATAGCTCCCTTTTTGTTGCATTTAATTGCAAACCATTTTTACTTTAGATTAAAAAGGAATTGAACATTATTTTCCTTTTAATAACAGACCATTTAAAAAATATTTTCTAGGGTATTTTAAGACAGGAGAAACATTTGCAAGCAATTTAACGAAGTATCTGCATGTAAAGCTTGTGTGGTTCTGACTAACCTTTCAATCTAGTTTCATCTTGAATGGAGCTGGAATAGTGTGAGTCAGTTTACAATCTTTTGATTTCTTATCCTTGCCAAAGGTGAGGGCATAAGCTCTCTACATTGTGGTTAAAAACTATTTTTAAAGGGCATACCTTTCACTCAATTTTTTTTATTCATTCATGGGACATGGGCATCGCTGGCTGACCAGGATTTATTGCCCATCCCTAGTAGGCCTCGTTCAGTTAAGAGTTAATCACATTGCTATGGCTCTGGAGTTACATGTAGGCCAGACAGGGCAAGGATGGCAGGCTTCCTTCCCTAAAGGACATTAATGAACCAGATGGGTTTTTCCGACAATCAAAAATGGTTTCATGGTCATCAGTAGATTCTTAATTCCAGATTTTTTTAACTGAATTCAAATTCCACTATCTGCTGTGGTGGGATTCAAACCCGGGTCCCCAGAACATTAGCTGAGTTTCTGGATTAATAGTCAAGCAATAATTGCACTAGGCCATTGCCTCCCCCCATCACCACGAGCAACCAAAGCCCACAGAGTGACTAAGAAGATGGCTACATTTCCATTATCTTATACAATAAATCAATGGATATTTGTCATTCGTTGATTTGTTCAGTGTGTGCACGGTCACAGAGCCAATGAGAGTCAACAGAATCAGTGACTAGATGGAATTCTTTTAGCCTCCCTTCAGGGTTAGTCAGCTGATATTTTTCATAATGTGAACCATTGTTTGGATTCCAACACAGCTGCATCCTGGATGATCTTGGTAACCTCACTGACGCTAGGTGGCTGCATTGAAGCCTTAATCCACATGGGAGATCAAAGTCTGAAGATGATCGGTGGGGTCAATGATGAGAGGGTGGTTTCTGGTGAATGTTTCTTCCTGTCAATCCTCCGATCAGCTGTTACTCCCTGGCGTAGTGAGTTTAACCATATGGATTGGCAAGGGGGATGGTGTACTGTTAGTGGGTTCAGGAAGTCATTGATTACAGGCAGCTTTGGACTGGAGTAGATCTTCTTTGGCAGCTTGCCTGTTGCAATTGTATTCCTGATGTGGAAGGGAGGGTGGGGAGCAGGGGGAATGAAATTTTGCTCAGAACCGGGAGCCTAAGGGCTGCTTCTGCACTGTAATATACTGTGAACAAATTAAGGGAAGTTGGTTGAAAAATACCTGCAATGATGTGCATTGTTGAATTGAGTTGCATGTTGATATGTTTGATGTGGTAGACTGGTACCAAACAAGTGCTCCATATTTTGCAACTGAATACATGATAGCAAGAAAAGAGATCTTTAGGGTTTTGGCCTGTTATCCTCATGTGGTACTGGTCAGTTTACTGAGGAGGTTGGTGCGAGTTTTAATTTTTCCTGCAGTCTTGTTGAGGAGCTGTCTGTACATAAGAGTTCTGTCTAGGGTGACACCTAAGTAAACTGGGTGGGAGTCGTGCTTCAGTCTCTTGCTGTCCAAGGTGACATCCAGTTTTCTCTCAGCACTGGCATTGTGAAGGTGGAGTGTGCTCGAGATTGTTTTACTGGTGCGCAGTCTTAGGCACCATGACTTGCTGCAGTCACAGTAAGAAGTCTCACAACACCAGGTTAAAGTCCAACAGGTTTATTTGGTAGCAAAAGCCACCAGCTTTCAGAGGGCCCCTTCATCAGGTGAGTGGGAGTTTGTCACCTGACGAAGGGGCAGCCAGCATTCTGAAAGCTAGTGGCACTTGCTACCAAATAAACCTGTTGGACTTTAACCTGGTGTTGCGAGACTGCTTACTGTGTTTACCCCAGTCCAACGCCTGCATCTCCACATCATTGCTGTAGGCAGCCTGTCCAGCACTGACCTGGGAGGTCATTGGTATAAAAGTTGAACATGATTATCATTAAGTCAGAGCCATGGGGTAGCCCATTCTTCTGTTTCCTCTCAGCTCGAGCCTTACCACCCACATGCACCCTGAACCGTCTGTCCTGGAGCAATAAGTAATACAATGGTGTCAGTAACCCAGGAAAGGAGATCTCTTGATATTTTGATGAATAGGCCAGTATAGAAAACTGTGGCTTATATTGAAGAGAGTGAGCTCAAGGAAAATCACTCCTGTTTTAAGATTCCTTTCAAGCCCTCTTTTGATGCAAGTAATTAATGCAAAGACTTGATCACATGTGCTTCTCCCTTACCAAAAGCCGGCTTGGTCAGCACTCAATGTTTTCCACTTCCAGCTTGATCTGCTGTAGGAATAGACACTCTACTACCTTGAAGAATATGGGTAACAGGGATATTAGCTGGTAGTTTGATGGTAATTTTGGGTCCTTGCCTGGTTTCGAGAGGCCAATGACACTTACTAAATTGGCGTACAACTTCTCCTCTCTGTTGCCTATGCACCTTCTCCATAATGTACTGCAGCTTGAAATGGACTACACCTATCAGCATTCTATGGAGAGGCCTTTGAAATCCATCACCGAAAAGGAGCGGTGTAACTCCTTTCTGACTAAAAGAACGGGCAGAATTTTACAACCACTTTGCAGCAGGAAAATGTAAAATCGGCCATAAAGCGGCTAGTCGGAATGGCCACCTTCTTCGTGCCTGTCGCGATTTTACGACACCCGGATTTCCGGCACAGTCAGCCTCTTGCTGGAAATGGGAAGAGGCTGTTTAATTTCTTTTAATTTATGTGTTTCGCAAGACAGCACTCAATCGTCCAAGCACGCTTGCCTTCATGGCCTTGCCAGGGAGGTTCTCGCTGGTGAGGAAAACACCTGCTCCCCATGAACAAGGAACAGTTGTGTTGGCCTCACCGGTGGAACCGGAGGGGGAGGGACGGCGGGGGGGAAGGGGGCATTGCCACAGTGCCTGAAATCACTGGGGGAAGAGAGGGGTGTGGGGGACCTGCTGCCACTCTGCCTGTGATAGATAGGGGGGGGGAAGGGAGGCCGGCTGCCACTCTGTGATCAGTGGGAGCTGCAATCAGTCTGGGGGAGCTGTATCCCTGGTCGTGGGCCACAACATTTCTGGGGAGGGGGATTACTGGTTGAGGCTGCCTTCAGTAGCAGGGGCCTGACAGCTCTCTCTCTCTCGCTCTGTCTGTCAGAGCCCTGTTATTGCTAATACAGATATGCAGCATCAGACATCTGCACATGCGCAATATCTCCTGGCTGGCTGATGAATTAAACCCCTCCTACAGCCTCTCTGGCTCGAATCTTTTCAGAAGAAGAGTGCATAAGATTGGGTGTGAAAATGCGCCCAAAAACAAATCTGGAACTCTCTCATTTTCACACAAGCTGGACATTTAGTAAAAAATGTTGTAAAATTCCATCCAATGTGCATGCTTTCATCCAGCATAGTACACAAGACTTGCACTCTACAGCTGCAAACTTGTGTGAGAGGCACACAGTGGTTCCTCACAGTGCCAGGGACCTGGGTTCATTTCTGGCCTCAAGTTACTATGTGGAATTTACAAGTTCTCCCCGTATCTGTGTGGCTTTTCTCCAGGGTGCTTTGGTTTCTCCCACACTCCAAAAATTAGGTTAATTGGCCATGCTAAATTGCCCCTTTGTGTCAGGGGGACTGGAAGGGTAAATATGTGGTGCCATGGGGATAGGGCCTGGTTGGGGTTGTTGTCAGTGCAGGTTCAATGGGCCAAATGGATTCCTTCTGCACTGTGGGGATTGTATGATTCTATGAAATGTCAACAGCACCTCTCGATGTTGATGCCTTTAAATAGTGTTAATGAAAGGGGTTGCCATCTCTCACACTGCTGGACATATATTCAGCTATGTGTGTTTCAGAGAAGGTATTTGCATAAGATATGCAATGTCCAAAATGATAAACTGGGTGCCAAAACAACGTTAAATGCTAATTGATGCCACAATCTGCACACTGCAAGCACATGCGTGGCACATTTGCTTTATTGCCCTTCCCAAGATGGCGATCGGTGTGGGCCACACCAGGAACAGAGGCCTGCCATTTTCAATCACCCCTGAGATTTGGTGACATCAAAACCAGTGGCATTATGGAGCAAATTATTACAGCCGGATCTGTAATATTTTAGAACAATTCATAAAATGTTCAAAAGAAAATGAAGAAATTGCAATATTTCCATGAATTTGCATCTGATTTGTTGCGATTGATTGATCCTGGAGTTTTGGCAATGCTGCTCCCAATACACTCAAAAGCATTTTTCAGAATGAGTATTTGTTCTGCACATATTGTATTAAGTTGTCAAACATAATGCAAGCTGTGACTGCAGCCACCTGTACAGATGGTTGCCCAGTGTCAGAATATATTTGACTGAACCTTTGACCTACATTGCTAACCAGCTGCTCAATTTTGTTACATGTCAGCAAGGTACATAGAAATATTTGGATATCTTTTGCTTCGTGGAACTCTGTGCTAATCTACATCTATAGTCCAACATGGCCCACCATGTTCCTCATTGAAGAACACCACACTCCTTACCCCTGGGACATTGATGTAGTCAGCACAGCACTGTTTGAAGTGCCATTAGGGGAACCTCCATCGAGCATCTTGCCACATTTCAAAAATCCTGCTATGCTTTTCACAAGAGCATAAGGCTTCAGTTCCTCAGCTTTACATAGAACAACTGAAAACGCATTGAATGTATTGTGCACAACAACATCAAGTCACCAAAGTTTGCCAGACAGCTAGTCAAGCGATGTCCTGTTTACTTTGACGAGTTCCCTCGTGCTCTTAATGGTGGTGAAGCCAGGCGTATTAACAAAAACAAAATCTAACAAGCTTTACTAACTGCGTGCGCTGCCTCTGACTTTATAAGATCTGTATATGATTTCCTTTGGTTTTGTGCAGCCAAAGCAGTGAGAGCTCTCCTCAAAACCCTTCAACAGGCACTGACTGGCACATTATCCTACTCGCTCATTGTTGTCATGCAGCTCGGAAGGTGTTTTTACAGCCAGAGCTGAGCAGGTTTACCAAGAGCTACTAACAATAATGGCAATCTGTGGAATTAATGGCACAGTGGAGAGCAGAGCTCACAAATTGCTACCACCTGCAAAGGGTATTTTATTGAGTATTAAACACTATTAATGGCATCGAGCATACATCAGAGTTATGGCCCCCTTATGTGAATTCTGAATCAAAAGATTAAAATTATAGCCTTGTCTTTTTCCCAAAAAAGAAACAGTTTGCTATGATGTAGTTATGTACAGTGTATTATTTCTATATAGTACGCTGTGACGTGCAGCAACAGATAGACAAATTCCCCCGAGAGGCTAGATCAACTGAGATTGAGATTGAAAAGTGTTTTTGTTGGGTTGAGGAAATTAAGAGGTATGGAACCAAAGCAAGGTAATGAAGTTGAGATGGAGAGTAATTGAGTGTTTAATGGACTGATTGGCCTCTTTCCTGTTCTTATGTGCTACAGACACTTGGGTTTGAATGCTTGCAAATCGATAATATTGATCAAGGCAATGAACGTAGAATGGATAGAGTCTTGGCAAAAAATTCCATAGAATTCCACCAAGATCAACCTGAGTGAGCTGGGGCTCATTGGCAGTTGTGATGATACTTAGGAAAGCATGTTCCTCTGCAGGATTTTTTTTTACCAATTCCTGGAATTTTGTCTTTAGCTAGTGTCCTTTATTGTTACTGAAGCAGTATAATTGACATAATGGTTATTTTAATCTGAACCCAACAATCTTTAACTGCTTGATCAATGACCTTCCCTCCATTATTAGGTCAGAAGTAGGGATGTTCGCTGATAATTGCACAATGTTCAGCACCATTCACAACTCCTCAGTTACTGAAGCAGTCCATGTTCAAATGCAAGAAGATCTGGACAATATCCAAGCTTGGGCTGACAAATGGCAAAGAACAAAGAACAGAGAACAAAGAAAATTACAGCATAGGAACAGGCCTTTTGGCCCTCCAAGCCTGTACTGACCATGTGGCCCACTTAACTGAAACCCCCTACTCTTCCGGGGACCGTATCCCTCTATTCCCATCCCATTCATGCATTTGTCAAGATGCTCCTTAAAAGTCACTACCGTATCCACTTCCACTACCTCCCCCCGGAGCCACGAGTTCCAGGCACTCACCACCCTCTGTGTAAAAAATCTGCCTCGTACATCTCCTTTAAATCATGCCCCTCACACCTTAAACCTGTATCCCCTAGTAATTGATTCTTCCACCCTGGGAAAAAGCTTCTGACTATCCAAATACTGTGGATTTGTTATCCAATGAACAACATTCATGCCACATAAATGCCAGGCAATGGCTATCACCAGTAAGAGACATTCCAACCACCACCCCTTAACATTCAATGATGTAACCATCACTGAATCCCCCACTGTCAACAGCCTTGGGATTACCATTGACCAGAAACTCAACTGGACTCACCACATAAACACAGTGGTTACAAGAGCAGGTCAGAGGCTAGGAATATTACAGCGAGTAACTCGCCTACTGACTCTCCAGAGCCTATCCACCATCTACAAGGCACAAATCAGGAGTGTGATGGAATACTCCCCACTTGCCTGAATAGGTGCAATTCCAACAGCACTCAAGAAGCTTAACACCATCCAGGATAAAGCAGCCCACTTGATTGGCACCACTTCTACAAACATTCAATCTCTCCACCACTGATGCTCAGGAGCAGCAGTGTGTACTATCTACAAGATACGCTGCAGCAATTCACCAAAGATCATAAGAACATAAGAACATAAGAAATAGGAGCAGGAGTAGGCCATCCAGCCCTTCGAGCCTGCCCCGCCATTCAATAAGATCATGGCTGATCTGTCGTGTCTCAGTTCCACTTTCCCGCCCTCTCCCCATAACCCTTAATCCCCTCTCCTATCAAAAACCTATCAACCCGCGTCTTAAAAATATTTAGCAAGGCAGCCTCCACCACTTCAACGGGCAGAGAATTCCAGAGATTCACCACCCTTTGAGTAAAGAAGTTCCTCCTCAACTCTGTTCTAAACCGCCCCCCCCTTTATCTTGAGGCTGTGCCCCCTAGTCCTACTATCTTTTTTGAGCGGGAAGAGTGATCCTTAGATCCTTAGACATCACCTTCTAAACACATGACCACTTACATCTACAAGGACAAGGGCAGCAGATAAATGGGAACACCACCACCTGCAAGTTCACCTTCAGGCCACTCACCACCCTGACTTGAAAATGTATCTCTGTTCCTTCACTGAGTCAACCTCGTGGAATTCCCTCCCTAACGGCATTGTGGGTCAACCCACAGAATATGGAGTGCAGCGATTCAAGAAGGCAACTCACCACCACCTTCTCAAGGGCATCTAGGGATGAGTAATAAATGCGGGCCAACCAACTAGTGACACCTATGTCCCATGAATGACTGAAAAAAAAACAAATGCAGTGTTCTACAGTTTTAATGTAGCCTTGGGATTGCAGATTCATGCTTGATTTGGGATAATTCACAGGTCAGGTGATATGACTGAGGACAGTTGTTTTTCACAGAACATCCTTGTTTTAGTTTCACTTTTCAGAAGCTGTTTGGAGCTGAGAGAAACAGTGTTTTTTCTCCTCTTTGGAGCCTGAAGACTGGAAGCTGCCAGGGATTAAGTTTATCTCTCTGAAGTTTGGTTGTTTGGGGATACATCCATCCTTCTCTGAAAACTGCTGGCTTAGATTTCTGTCCATATGTGTTACAAAGCTGAAAATCCAGCATCATGTGAGCATACTTGTGTTTTTGTGTTAACTAAGCCTGAAGAAGGGACTATGTTCACGGGATGTTGCTTTACATTGGAACACCAGAGATAATTAGCTGTTAACAGTTATACTGTATCATGTTTAAGTTTGTAATTTGTAAAACTTATGTTAATTCTTTTTTTTATATTCTGTGTTCTTAAATAAATGTTGTTTTGCCAGAAGCTTCCAAATGGATCATTCAAATCATACCTGGAGTGAGACACCTTATGCTCACAAATGTCTTGGGGTCTAGGCTAACTCCACAAAATATCTTGGAGTTTCTGGTCTGGGTCTTAACACAGTCATGTTGAAGAAATTTAGATATTAATAAGAGACAACCAGGATGATTCCACATTTCTTGAAAAGAAGCACAGGAAGTATCAACTACTCCAAGACTCTTTCATTAACTGTCACATAGTAAGCCACAAATGTAGACTTAACAGGTTCAAGGATTTGTACTCAATTATTCTTCGGGTTCATGAACCCTGTAAGAAATTTCAGAAAAATTCAGAATTCCAGTTATCTTCATTCTCCAGCTGATATCAGAAGAATATTGAAGAGGAGAATTACTTTTTTATCTTCTATATCACATTCACCGCCTTTCCTTGCTCTTGTGTGCCATCTACGCCCAGACCCCAGTGAGAGATATTTGGCATAACTATAGAAGGAATTTAGGAGAAGCAGAATGATTTACATGATGTGGAATTCTAACCAACAAGTAAGATCTGGGGTGTATGTAATTCAGGAGATTACAGAAGTGAATCGATCAACAAGGTTTACGCCACGTGTCAAATGTGGAAAAACCATTCATGAGAATGTGACAAAACTTTAAAAAAAAGTATCACATCTGGACATCATGACAATCTGAAAATAGGGAAGTTTAACTGGAAATTTTGCATTTCCAGCATAGGAATAGGCCATTCAGCCCAACAGCTTTACGCTGGAGTTACTTTCAGTAATCATATTCACTCAAGCGCTGAGATGAATTTACATAGACCTGATATTTTAAAATAAATTTACCAAAGTTATTTACTCAATTGTATGTTCGGAGACATCAATTCATTGGATAATAACCGAAATAGTATTTTTTCCTTGCAATGGCTTTTCCTGCCCATTAAGAGCTCTGCACAAAAGACTTAGTTAATCTCAGATGGATTGGCACTCAAAGTAGACTTGGGAAATGGAAAATATATTGCTTGAAGAATAGAAAAGTGTGAGTACTTGTTCAAAGAGTTATGTCAGGCTGGTTTTAGGTTGGATCATAATGAAGGGAGAGAGAGAGAGAGCAGTGGGGGAGGAGAAAAAGAGGGGGAGATCACAACACCACGGAAGGAGAGCAAATAATTAGGGGTCAGGATAAGGGGAAGGATCAAGGCCTCAAGGAGTGACACTGTGTGATGACAAGGAGAGATGTTCGAGGCTGGATTTTCCCCTCCTGACATTGAGCAAAGCCGTATAGGGAGACCTAATGGGAGATGTGTGGGATTGTAAATTGAAAATTACAAGGCCATTGCTGTCACTCGCCATTTTTCCCAGGTATGGAAATATGGCAAGTTGTGACCCACATGCATTTGAATTGACATCATATGCTCCAAATATATTTTTCCCTTAAGTTATTATTTTTGTTGAGACTGATGGCTTCCTGGAGACTGTGGGAACCACACTAGGTAATTCAGTCAGTGAGCCTTGGGGAAGCCTGCTGTGAAGTTGGGAACATTTTGATTCCATCTCGCCAGTCAATCAACATAGCAGGCTAAACAAATTGCCAGACATCTATTTTGCCAAATGTCCTTATTATGAATGTTTGGTTGAGTTCCAAGACTTACTAATTGATTCAGCCTTGTGAGGAATATTTACACAATTATATAGGTGACGATTGACTTTGTTTGATACCACCTTATGGGCTTGCAATATGTTTATCTTTCTTTAAACTCTGTTTTTAATGCCCATTTGTAGACATTATCAAAATTAGGAGTTGTTAAGACATTAAAGTTTATTTGAATGGGCATATTAATGGCTGCACTTTATGAACAGTTTCATGAGCTTATAAGAGGGGCAGGAGGCTGTGTACGGTTGAGCATTTTATTTTTATTTCAAGAACATTTCAGAGATTGAGACTTGTCAGTGTTATTACAAGAGCACATGAGTTCTATAACTAGTAACTACTGGAAGAATGGATATGGGAGATATGAGGGAGCATGCAGGGACATGACTGTAGCATAGCAAGGGTAAGATAGAGGTATGGAGGTACAGAGAGGGGTGATGACTAGCCACCCTAACAACCATGAATAGAACTGGGCCAATGTCTCAGAAACCAGATGCACTATAAAGGGTAAATGCTTAAAATGTTAAGTTGACATCACCAATGACATAAAGATTATACCATCATACCAGAACATGATGAAAGAAGGTTCTATGTGGAGCCTTATGCTGAGTCTGTCTTATAAAGAGTTAGCATAAATGTTCAGTAAAAAATAAAAAATTGAGTTTGCTAACAGCGCTGCCTTATCTACAATCCAGAACAATGGCGATCACATCTAAGACCAAAACAGCAATAACAGACCAGAGGTGGGTCTTTTCACTGGCCTTCCTTTGTCTAACATTATGGCAATGGTCCCAACTCCAGCCTGGGATGAATATTCCATGTGAAACAGTTAACTTTCTGAAGCCAGGAATGTGACATCAGAAAATGACTCAATTGGCAGTTCCCGTTGCCAAGGGGAAAATTCAGCCCTTTGGTATCAAAGCCAGGGCCTCAGGTCCAGCAGTGTCAGCCTTCAGAATTAAGACTATGGCACTTTTTTGTTCATATAGGATACCTAAAAAAGCAGGTTGCCTCACATCCTTTACAAAATCCCTGGATGAGCACTTGGCTCATCAAAACCTTCAAGACTATGGGCCAAGTGCTGGTAGACGGAATGAGCTGGAAGTTCAGGTGTTTCACGCTTGTTGGGGGTGAAGGGCCTCTTCTGCACTATATGATTCTAATATATGTTTCTACAGCTTTAGGACTGATTAGCACAGAGCAAACCAGTGTTGTAGTAGCGTGGATGCACACAATCTAATGTTTGCTTTAGGTGCGGATAAAGAATATCTCTTGTAAGGCCTTACCCAGATGGCTCACAGATTTCCTGCCCATAATTCTGGGGCCTCAAGTGTCCAGGTAGTGGCTAAAGAACACATGGGACACATTCCCCCTTTGATTCCAAATAAACATTTGTTTTCAGAACAAAGGGTGCTCCTTAAGCTTTGGAAATGATTTTTCGGAATACCATAGCAGTTTGAATGCTTGTATTAATGATATATATAGTCTGACATCTGTGATGAAGCATTTTGGTTTGTCACAAATAGTTTTCAAACTATTTTTAGCCTGTACTCCAATCTGTATCACAAAGAAGCTTTGAGTTGCTTTTACCATGAAAAATGAGCCTTCAGCTAACTACCATACAACTGGAAGTAACAGGAGATTCTTGAATAATAAAACAAGTTGCTTATTAGAACAGTTCAAGCTGCCTTATCCAATAATTGATTTTATGCTGGTTAGAAATATGACCCATGGAAATATATTTAAGAAAAAGGCTGTTTTCAAACCTAATTTATTTTTAAGGGACCGTGTTTATCCCACAGGGATTCATCAATAACGTACGGCTAAAATGCTTATTCCTTTTTTTTGCTTTGAGTCACTGCTTCGTGTTTGGCAAGAATCTGCAGTGAGAAGAGAAGTCAGAGGAAAGGACATGAATATCACATGACTGATCTCGATGCCTGCTGGGAAGTGCAAAAATAGCTTTTAAAGGTTGCACATAAAACAGGGTGTGATAGTAGAGTGATTATATTATTGGACCAGCAGTCCAAAGGGCCGGCCTCATAACCGAGAAAACTTGAGTACCAATTTCAGCATGACACTTTGAGAATTTTTATGAGATAAAAAATATCTGAAAGCAACTGGCATCAATAAACATGATTATGGAGCTTCCAGACTGAGGAGGCAATGGCCTAGTGGTATAATCGCTCAACTATTAATCCAGAAACTAAGGTAATGTTCTGGGGATACAGTTTCGAAACCTGCCATGGCAGATGGTGGAATTTGAACTTAATGCAAAATATCTGGAATTAAGAATCTACTGACGATCATGAAACCATTGTCGATTGTCGAAAAAATCCCATCTGTTTAGGGAAGAAAATCTGCCATCCTTATCTGGTCTGGTCTACATGTGACTCCAGAGCCACAACAATTAACTGCCCACTGAAATGGCCTAGCAAGCCACTCAGTTTCAATAAATGCTGGCCTGCTAGCGATGCCAACATCCCACAAATTAATTTACAAAAAAACTAGATTGTTGTAAAATCCCAGCAGGCTGACTAATGCCTTTTAAGAAAGGAAACCTGCTGTTCTTATCCAATCATGTAATTTCTGCTCTAAACCAACATGGTTGCTCTTAACTGCCCTCTGAAGTGATCTAATAAACAATTCATTGCATCAACTCACAGACTTCAATAGTCCCTGAAGTTGTTCTACACATTCTACAACGTTGTCTGCACATTCTCCCGATGTCTGCAGGGTTTCCTCTGGGTGCTCCGGTTTCTTCCCACCGTCTGAAACATGCGCTGGTTAGGTGCATTAACCACGCTAAATTCCCCTTAATTTGTACCCAAACAGGCGCCGGTGTGTGGTGACGAGGGGATTTTCACAGTAACTTCATTGCACTGTTAATGTAAGGCTACTTGTGATACTAATAAATAAACTTAAATTTGAAAAACTTAATCCCCAGCTTGGGTAACTGTCTGTGTTCTCCGTGTGACTGCATGGGTTTTCTCCGGGTGCTCCAGTTTCCTCCCACAGTCCAAAGATGTGCAAGTTATGTGCATTGGCCGTATTATGTAGTCCCTTGGTGTTCCAGGTTGTGTAGGTTAGAGGGGTTAGCACAATAAATATGTGGGGTTAGGGGGATAAAGCCTAGGTAGCATTGTTGTCAGTGCAGATTCAATGAACCAAATGGCCTCTTTCTGCACTGTAGGATTTCTGTGATTTATGAACAATATCCAATAAAAAGGAACATAATTTCCTTGCAAAGCCACTTCCAGAATGAATTAGTACCCTACATTTTCTCCCAAAATGTTGTTTTTTTGGCAGCCACATGGGCATCTCACCTTCTCCGCTGTGCAACTTATTAATTTAACAGTTTTCAAAAGAAAAATACATAACTTACTCATCCTATGTTTCAATACCTGCAACTTTCCCCTGACGCTGACCTCTTCTCTCTCAGGGCGTGTCAAGACTCAGGGGATTTCTTTGGTGTGTTTAATGTTTCAATCGTTTGTCTGTGCCAAGGTTATAACGGTATCAGTGCCTCCACACAATTTCAGTTCAGTGCCCTTAATCACCGTTACTTTGCCCTCAGTGATGCATTCAAGTGCAGTTATGTTTTTGCAGTTAGCTGCCTATTCCTAACTCTGAACAATCCTTTACTACTCTGGCTGTGCACCCCCTTTGCTTCCAGCAATACCTTATATAGGAATGTAGGAATGGAATAGGCAATTTAGATTCTTGAACCTTTTCCACCACTCAGTGAGATTGTGGCTGATGTGTGACCCAACTCCATGTAACAATGTTATCTCATATCCCTTAATGCCTTCGGTTAAGAGAAATATATCAAACACAGATTTAAAATGAACAATTGCCCCAACATCAATTGCCACTCCAAACTCCCACCGCCATTTGTGTGTCAAAATGTTTTTGAATTTTAGTCCTGAAAAGACCTGGAATTTTTTGGCTACGTTCTCGAGTTCCCGATTCTCTAACCAGCAGAAACTTTTTCCAGTTACCCCATCTGTTCCTCTTAATAACTTGCAAACCTTCCTCAACTCACCCGTTAACTTTTAAACTCCAAGGAATACAAATCTGGCTTGTGTAATCTCTCCTTGTAAATTAACCCTTGGTGTTTAGGTGCCATTCCAGTAAACCTTCACTGCTCTTCCTCTCAGGCCAATATATCCTCCCTTTGGTGTGGCGTTAGGACTGCTCAAAATACGCCAGGTGTGGCCCAACCAGTACTTTCTATACTTGAAACATGACTTTTAACCCTTGAATTCTATCCCTCTACAGATAAAGACTAGCATTTCATTAGCCTGATTTATTATCTTTTCTCCCTGACCTGACATTTTAATTGTCTTTGAACCTGGACCCCAAGGTCTTTTCCAACCTGTTTATTTCTAGTTTTTCACCATTTGGAAAGTACCCAGTTCTCATCATTTTTAAGTCCAAAGTGGATGAGCTCACAGTTGCCTATGTTGAAATCCATATGCCACAGTTTTGCCCATTCATCTAATCTATTGATATCCCATTTTAATATTATGTTTACAACACTGCCTAGCATTGTATCATTAGGGAATTTGTAGAGGTAACTTTGTACAGGGCAGCATGGTGGCACAATAGCTGTGCTGCCTCACAGTGCCCAGGATCCAGGTATGATTCCCAACTTGTCTACACGTTCTCCTTGTGTCTGCGTGGGTTTCCTCCGGGCGCTCCGTTTTCCTTCCACAGTCTGAAAGACATGCTAGTTAGGTGATTTGGCCATGCTAAATTCTCCCTGAGTGTACCTGAACAGGCACCACTATATGGCGATTTTCACAGTAACTTCATTGCAGTGATAATGTAAGTTTACTTGTGATACTAATAAATAAACAAAAACTTTCCACCTGAATCTTTACTAAGTATGGTGAGTGATCAAGGCACTAACACAGATCCTTAGGTACGTTACTAGTCCCATTCTATCAATAGACTACCTACCCATTGTCACTACTCTTTGTCTAGTGCCACTCAGTCAATGTCCTTGCCAGGCCAGTAATTAGCCCTTAAATCCATGGGCTTTAGCTTTAGATAGCAGTCTCTTATGAGAAACTTTATCGAATGTCTTCTGCAGGTCCATGCAGATAGTATCTATTGACATTCCATTGTCTGGTACTTTAGTCACCTCTTCAAAAAAATACAATCAGGTTTGTCAGGCATCACCTACCTTTTACAAATCCGTGCTGGCTCTCTCTGATAGCTGACCTTTCTCAAGGTATTCTGTTGTTCTGTCCTTAATTATAGACGGTAAACATTTCTCAACAACAGATGTTTGGCCAACTGGTTTATTATTCCCTTGTTCCAAAATCACAAGAATTTTGAAAGATCATAGTTAGGCAATCTGTTATATTCTCATCTGCGTCCTTTAAAATCCTTGATGGAAATGATTGGTCCCGGGATTTTGCACGTCTTTAGTGCTGCGATAGTCTTTATTATTATTAATTTGCATATATTAATTTTGGTGAGTCCATATGAATTTTCTAGCAATGGCTGGCTTCTTGGCTTGCCCTTTACTTGAAGTACTGCAATTTTGTCAAATTTTGTTTGACAGTCGCTTAGTAGTACAGAATTGAATATGGTGAAAAAGGAACATGATTGAACCTTTTCATCCTTCACTCATCAGGACAGTTGAGAGAATAGCAAATTTCAAAGGGAGCAACAATTTATACTGCATTGATTAGTGAATTGAATCAGATTGGCCAACTTGTTGCCATGGCAAATGCACAAGGGAGTTATTGCCTTCAACACTTCTGTTTAATTCAAAAAAAGTTCAATACCTGGACATATTCCTTTTGCTTGCAGAGGGCATAACCATGGTGATCCAGAAGGAACTCTTCCAGTATAGACAATAAAAATATAGTAAAGCTTACTCCAACTTATAAATCAAAGAAAAGGTTTAATAAAGAAACTTCATTACTCCAAACCTGCGGCCTTCCCCTGGCCATTCCAAGCTCAGTAAGAAGTCTGACAACACCAGGTTTAAGTCCAACCGATTTATTCGATAGTAAACTCACAAGCTTTTGAGGTTTCCCGCTTCGTCAGGTGACAAATGTGATTTCACCTGACGAAGAGGGAAACCTTGAAAACTTGTGAGTTTACTATCAAATAAATCGGTTGGACTTAAACCTGGTGTTGTCAGACTTCTTACTGTGTTTACCCCAGTCCAACACCGGCATCTCCGCATCATTCCAAGCTCCCCACCGTTCCCAACATGTTCTAATTTATATTGAGTCAGCTGATCATCACATCATTCTATCACTGCTTACATGGTTTATTGGGTTAGCTGACTCTTGCAGCTTGTTACCATTGGTCACATTACAACCCGTTACATTCCAACAATCCCTACTTATGAATATATGTAACTTCCTCCAAGCATAAATGAACTACATGGTGAACCTGAATGATAATCTTAAACTGGTTATTAGTGCAGGGTGCACTATCAAATGTAGGTTATTATCTTTACCCTTTCCTTTTTTGTGAAGGCAGACATCCAAACTTGGAATCCAAACTTTGAAGAAGGACCCAAGGTAACAGGTACAAAGCAAATTATGGAATAAATATGTGCATTTTTCAACACTGCCCATTTCTTATCCTGTATAGATGTTATGAATGTTGATGGCAGGTTTACCCATAAGCAGGATCTTTTGTTTCATGTAACAAAACACTTCAAAAAATCTTCCTTGTTGCAGGTCTGATGTGACCAGGTCAACCTGCAATGCTATAGATCCTGACTGGTTGAGAAAGTGGCCTTTAAAATTAGGCTGAGCAATGACAATCGGCATCATGGCTATTAACCTCTTATCTCCAGAATCAGACCAGGTGGTGTGAAAATGGTTTTCAAATTCGAAAAGAGTTCAAAGAAAGAAACTGGGTTGAATTAATAACAATTAACTAAATTAGGAAAAAGAAAGTAAAATCAAAGTTTTATGAAGAAAAAGGACAGGTATGGAATGGCAATGAAGGGAAATAAGGTGGGGGCGTGGAAACAATTTGTTTGGGCTTTAATAAAGAAGTAGATTTTTCATGTTTATTGTAATTGAATGCTTTCTCAGTATTTTCTGAGAATGTTAAAACTGGCCAGCCTAACATCAAGAACTTGTTTGAATTTGTCATCAGTCTTAAGGTGGGGCCACACATTTGTTTTACACATCTCTACTTTTATTTTAGACTTTTTTTAAATATAATTTTTGATTGCATTACAAAATTCTCCTGCTTCCTAGCCCATGTTTCCCACCAGTGTGTTTGGGGGAGGTGTGGTGGGGGGGGGCGGGCAGGAGTGGTGGTGGTGGTGGGGGGGGTGGGGGCGCTAGCGATTTGTTTGCTAATGGTGGTATTTCCTGGCACTGCTGTTGTCAATGGGAATTCCCACTGACTTCACCCTTGCTGATGGGAAACCCATGGATGGGGACACGCTGCCAGCAGGACTGGAGAATCCTGTCGGGATGAACAGCTGGAGAATTCCAACCAACGTATCAGTGGCCCTTTATTCTGATGTTGGGCCTATATAGCTGCATATTTTTAATCTTTGGAGATACTACTATATAGTGAGGTATGATGCACACTATCACAGAATTCTGCCCAAGAAGGTTTTAGAATACTGTGCAAATTATTCATTGCTAAATGAAATCAGGGAGAATATTGAACAGAAACATGCTAGAATATAACTTGTGTAATCCACAGCTGTTGAAGCAATGAATGAATAATGCTATAAACTTACCCAAGTTCGAATCGATTGAGTTATGAGTTGATTGTGAATTATTTTTCTGTGATGGAGGATTAATTTTAATAGTTACTGTTTTTCTTTTATCGAGCACAATTTTTAAAAATAATTTTGCCGCACGTGGCAGAGGGAATCTTCCACATTGGTGTTTCAGGCATTCAAAATTTTAAAAAAATTGGAATCAAGCTTGAGAATCATAAACATGAAAGGCACATCATTACTGGAATTGAACTCTATGGTCTGTGCTGCCTCTCAATGAATTGTTTGTGCTACTGCATTTCATCACACGAGGCAAACAGGTCTTCATAGTGTTCCTGCTTACTCAGATACACTGCAACAAATATTGAAGGTCAAAATACAAAACATGTTTGAAAATCTATATGAACTCGATAGCTTTCCTTCTTCTGCCCACTTCAAGCAAGTCTGTCTTTATCACTTGCAATCCGATCATAGTGCTTGAGATTGATTCCACAGTGCAATGCATTGGCACCATGAGCCTAAGTTGCGCACTTGGTTTTATTTTCTACATAGCTGGAAATGAACAGATTCTATCTGAACCTGTAGAGAAATGAAAACACTCTCAGGGGAACTGTTTGATACAATGGGTTAGCACACTTGACTTACAATCAAATCCATACTGATGGATTGAAAGTTTCTTCAGTGTATTAAATGAAAAGGCTCCATCCATGTCAATTAAGACTAGCCAGTCTCATTCCAGTTTCAAGTGGGGATGGGACCTCATTACAAAACCTAGAGCAATTTCACAATTTTTATTGGAGATGTAGTGGGAATAGGAAATAGAAACATCACCGAGGCAGTCAGGATGCTGTATTGTGCAGGAGGTTACGGCGAAATGTTGGGGCCCTCAAAGAAATTGTCATGTTCTAAAATATTGCAGGGCAGCACGGTAGCACAATGGTTAGCACTGCTGCTTCACAGCGCCAGGGACCCGGGTTCGATTCCTGGCTTGGGTCAGTGTGTGTGGAATTTGCATATTCTCCCCGTGCCTGCAGGCATTCTCTCCAGGTGCTCCGATTTCCTCCCACATTCTGAAAGACATGCTGGCTTTTGCATTAACCTGAACAGGCGCCGGACTGTGGCGACTAGGGGAATTTCACAATAACTTCATTGCAGTGTTAATGTAAGCCTTACTTGTGACTAATAAATAAACTTTAACTATTATGACATTTCAGTCAATACTTTAGACTTTTGAACACAGACCATTAAAAATGGCCATGACATTTTGAGCCCTGAATCTGAAGCAAACACCACACAGACAGTGACTCAAGCCAGGGATCGAACCCAGGTCCCTGGAGCTGTGAAGCAGCAGTGCTAACCACTGCACTACCCTGCCACCCTACAATCTCCTTCGCTTTGTGACATTGAGGGAGATATAATAGCTTCTTCAAGGGGAGTTTAAAAAAAGCACATAAATTTTGTTTGTGACAGAAGTTTTACTCTGAAGCTATAGATGACCTGAACAGTTTTGATGCTGACATTAGATGCTAAAACGGGAAGGAGTTCAACTGGCATTTGTCTTTGGCACTAATGTGATTTTCAAAAGAATAATTAATGAATCATCCAAATAATAGGGCAGAAGAATCTGGGGCATATACAAATATAACATACCTTGATGTCTTAATAAAATAATCCCATAGTAATGGGAGAGGCAAAATGATAAGATTCGATTGATCAATTTATATCTGATATGCATTCATAACAATACTATCTGTGGCAGTAATATATATTTAATTTGACAGCATTAGAAGTAGCAGAGTCAACCACAATACTTGACACCATTCACATTGACATTTGATGTCAGTAAACATATCTTCCTGTAAATTAAGGGGAAGGTGAGAATATTTTAAGTTAACCAAACATCACATGTGTAATGAACCACACAGTGCAAACATGCTCACTTGAAGTGAACCAATAAAGGATGTTATGAGGTTAATTAAACATGGAGGTAATACTGTAGGAAACATTATTCCTGGTGTTGAATCTATGGAATGAACAATGTGATCAGTGTGAATCGTATTGGTGCAAACTGGTTATGGTGATAAATATGCAACTCTCATGTGTGGCACAATGGTTAGCACTGCTGCCTCACAGCGTCAGAGACCCAGGTTCAATTCCTGGCTTCGGTCACTGTCTGTGTAGAGTTTGCACGTTCTCCCTTGTGTCTGTGTAGGTTTCCTGCAGGTGCTCCGGTTTCCTCCTGCATTCTGAAAGATGTGCTGGTTAGGTGCATTGACCCCGAATAGGTGCTGGACTGTGGCAACTAGGGGAATTTCACAGTAACTTGATTGCAGTGTAAGTCTTTCTTGTGATTAATAAACTTTTTTTTAAACTTTATACAATATATTAGCCCAAATCCAGGTCTCCACACTGTCAAAGACTGGACACAACCTCAAAATAAGCTATGGGGCCCCGCCAAGTACTCAACAAACTGACTGTGGAAATTGCCTGGGAAGTTTGAACTTCTGATTCTTTTGCTGCCTGGGACCCTTCAAATAAGTCTCCAACCTGAGCTAGAGTTTGAAACATTGGATAATTCTGACTTTTTACCTAAATAGTTACACAAGGAATGTTATGCAAAGAAGTCCTGGTCTAGCTCCTGACCCCTATATCCCTAGCTCCCCTCTTGACCATTGGACTCCCCACAATCCCTGACTCCCTCGTGGACCCTGACCTGACAGTCCCCATCACCCGACTCCCCACACTTCCCCCATCTTCATCCTGACCAGCCTCCACCATCCAATTCCCCCTCAACCCACCACCCACCCCGACTCCCCTGTTGACCCCCTGACATGACCTGATGGTCCTACCCAGCTGCTACCCTACCCTCCTCATCAATCCCCTCACCCATCTTACTCATTTACCTGACCCACACTACCCCTTTACCTCACCACCCTACCCAGCTGCCATCAACCCTCTTACCCAGTTACTTTCTCTGTGTGGCTTTTAAAAGAAGCTTTGGGACTTGACAGAACACTTGGGCTGTGGCTTGTCTTGACCCAGTGATACAAAGAAGCAGTTCTTTTTCAGGTATGCTCTACATTTCTAGAGAAGTCAAGATTGGAAGTCTTGGCCAGAAATAGCATGGCAAAGGTAAATGGGAGTAAAGTAACAATCTGGTGGTGACTGCCACCACACAGGCTAGGTTGTCTCATTCAGTTTTCTGCATAATTATTGTAGCCTATTGTAGAATTCAAGCACACCAAAACCACATCACTGATAACATTTCAACCGGATTTGATATTTCCCTTCTGTAAACCAGTGACTTAAAGTGTGGTGTCTGTACTGCAACATGGAAGTTGTTCTGGAATTCTGGTGTTGCATCGTACATATTGCATTCATGCATGGGCATACCCGTGTTTGATTTTAACTTGTACTGGAGGGAAAACCCTTCAACGCTTATTATCTATACCCTTCCCTCCACAAGCAAAACATTATATTGCTCTGCTTCTCTTATAGCGCTCTATTGTGGAAAGACTCGGCACATGCAACTCACGTGGCACCAGCAATTGTGATTATGTGACAACTCAACATGTCTCCAACAGGTAATAGTGTTAATCCAGTTGAGAGCTGAACACATGGGAATATTACACCTGTGCTACCAAGAAAAGTAACTATCAGCTGGTCTCTGGACGCTCTGTCCAGTCACTCCTGTTGGTTTATAAATACGTTGACTGGGAATAAGGATTGTAATCATAAATATATGAATGGTATAAATTTATACAATTGAAAACCTGACACTGAAAACCTGACAGTGAAGCAAAGTACTGAAAAAAAATAACAAAATGCTTTTAAGAGGGTGGTAATGGATACCCAGAGGTAAGGCCCAGGCAGCAGTCCACCAATAAGGTGGTATAAATGACTTTATAAACAACAATAGTGAAGCTCAAGCAGTTTTCACTCACAACATAACCCCTACAGTACAGAAAAAGGCCACTTGGCCCATCAAGTCTGCACTGACTCTTTGTAACAGCAGCCCACACAGGCCCTCCTTTCTGCCCTCAGTAACTCCCCGCACTGACCATGGCTAATTCACCTAAACCATACATCTTTAGACACCTGCACATCTTTGGACCATGGGAGGAAACCAGAGATCCTAGAAGAAACCCACAAAGACATGGGGAGAACATACTAATTCCCCGGTTGATTGATTTCATTGGGTTGTACAGTGCAAATGGCAGTGTTTAAATGGAGGTTGGGTAAAAAGTACTTTTGTCTATTGCTGTGGCCATCACGACCATGACTTAAGCTCCTGAATCAGAAGTCATCACGTGCACAAAGTATCCCACAAAGGGATACATTGGTGCTACTCGCTGAGGCTATAACCGTAACATCAGAAAAAAAGAGAAGCAAAATATGAAGGTAGCAGAGTCCTGAAGACTAAAGGTATATTTTACTGTTAGAGTTAGGCCTTAAACTGATCTGAGGGAACATGAACACAATGAAGGGAGAAGTGCCCTTTACAAATTCCTCCTTCTCTAAAAGAAGGACTTCTGTCATTGCCAAGAGGATTAAAACTAACCCCTTTTCCTACTGGGTTGTGAAGGCCACAGAAACAGAAGTGTCTTTCCGCCAGATTTGGAGTTGGAGAAAATTCCAAGTCATCAAATTTCAAGAAAAAGAATAGTTTGTGATCAAGAAGAGCTAGAATTCCAGTGGTTTGTGATTGTTGAGTCTGTCAGCATATAATTCACAAGCCTGCTAGAAGTGCCAAGTGACATCCCCCACAAAAGAGCAAAGCTTCCCAGTCCAGTGTGTTGCACTATTAGATGCTAGGCTGGAGTATGGGAAGGTAGAAGTGAAATCATACAATCCCTACAGTGCAGAAGGGGGCCATTTGGTCCATCGAGTCTGCACCAAACACAATCCCACCCAAGAGCTATTCCTGTCACCCCACATATTTACCCTGCTAATCCCCCTGACTCTAGGGTCAATTTAGCACAGCCAATCAACCCAATCCGCACATCTTTGGACTGTGGGAGGAAACTGGAGCACCCGGAGGAAACCCACACAGACATGAGGAGAAAGTGTAAACGCCACACAGACATTGGCCTGAGGCCAGAATTGAACCCGGTTCCCCTGGCGCTGTGAGGCAGCAGTGCTAACCACTGTGCCCCTCCAATAGTTCTGCAAAGGAAAAGGGAAAACAAAAAGTACACTTAAAAATAATAATGTAAAATAAAAACAAAATGTCAAATTTCACATTTTTAAAATCCCCTGCTTTTCATCGAACATAGGTGGTTAGCACTGCTGCCTCTCGGCTCCAGGGACTCGGGTTCAATTCCTGGCTTGGGTCACTGTCAGTGTGGAGTTTGCACATTCTCCCTGTGTCTGCGTGGGTTTCTTCCTAGTGTTCCGGTTTCCTCACAGTCCAAAACATATGCTGGTTGGGTGCATTGTCCATGCTAAATTCCTCCTTAGTGTACCTAAGGGATTGGTTTAGATTAGTGGATCATTGTTTTTTTTAACTGGTCGGCGCAACATCGTGGGCCGAAGGGCCTGTTCTGCGCTGTAATGTTCTATGTGGCGATTGGGGATTTTCACACTAACTTCATTCCAGTGTGAATGTAAGCCTACTTGTGACACTAATAAAATAAACTTAAAACTCTTTTACTGCATCACTTAATGAATGTGCTACCATAACAATTCTGACCCAGATATTACACCAAACACAAACTGCCTGGTATCTTAAAAAATGACAACTTTAAGTTGACTCCTAGTAAAGGTAGTTGTGAAATTATTTATACAATCTACCAACTATCAGGAACAAATGATACATTTAAGTTTATTGGCAATTCAGGATATCTAGTAATCAATGGCCAGAGTATTCTTCAAAGTACTATTTTACGATCTGGGTACCTTTGTACGCCCACCAATGAAAGTGGAGTGGCAATTAGAAAGGCAAATACTATGTTGGCCTTCACCGAGAGGATTTGAGTTCAGGAGTAGGGATGTCTTACTGCAATTATGCAATGAATGTTGCGTGCAGTTTTCCCACCCAAGAAAGGACATACATGCCATAGAGGGAGTACAGCATAGGTTCACTAGACTGATACCGGGGTAGACATGACTGGGCTATGAAGAGAGATTGGTTCAACTAGACCTTATTCACTCGAATTTAGAAGAATAGATGTGGTTGAAAAGTCTTAAAATTTGAATAGGGTTGGACAAACAAGATACAGTGAGGATGTTTTCCCTGGTTGAGGAACTCAGAGCAAGAGTCATACTTTCAGGATATGGGGTAGACCATTTAGGACTGAGATGAGGAAAGTTTTCTTCACTCAAAGGATGGTGAACCTGTGGAATTCTTTACCACAGAAGCTGTGGAGGCCGTCAATATATTCAAAGAGAGATAGATGATATATTAGCATTATGTGGGGTGAAAGCCGGACTATGGCATTGAGACAAGCGACAAGCCATGATCATACTGAATCACAGAGAAGGCTAAATGGTCTACTCCTGCTCCTACTTTCTGTGTTTGTTGTTTTGCTCTTATGCTTTCTCTGAGAACCAAGACTCTCCCTTAGTCAACCAAGGGAGAATAATTCATTAGATTTTATAGTGATATAGTACTTATTAGTTGAAGGATTTTTTTCAGCATTAATATAGAAATAGTCAATGCAGATGGGGGTTCCATGATTGACATAACAGACACACAACTAGGGTAAAAGTCCAGAAATGTGATGAGAAAAAGCTAAAAGGAGCTCAGTTGCTTGATTGAAAATCAGTAGTTATTGAATGTTCTGTTTATCTAAACATTAACATGATTTTTCTCTCCACAGATGCTGCCTGACCTGCTGAGTATTTCCAGCATCTGCAGTATTTTGCTTTCGTACTGTATGTATCTATATTGTTGTATAATGGTGGCAATAATTACTTGTATGAAAATTATAGCTATCATAAAAATGAAAATTAAGTAAATATCTTAATTTTGTTATCTAAAAGCTGTAAAGTGCCACAATTGGTTATGTTTACCTAACGATCATTCTAGGTCAGCGAAGTTGCAGAACAATGCTCTCTCTACCTTGTTGTAATTAAGTGGTCAAAATCACTCCCCAACTACAGAAGTATAATGGCAAATTTATTCTGCTAAGTAGGAGCTTTGCCAATTGTATGGAGAAACATAATCATACAGCACAGAAAGAGGCCATTCGGTCCATTGACCAAGCACCAACACCAATCCTACCATGACTCTACCCTGTCTTTCCACATATTTAGCCTGCTAATCCCCCAACACTAAGGGGTAATTTTGCACGGTCAATCAACCTAACCCACACATCTTGGGACTGTGGGAGGAAGTTGCAGCATCTGGGGGAAACCCATGTAGTTATGGAGAGAACGTTCAAACTCCACACAGACAGTGATCCAAGCCAGGAATTGAACCCGGGTCCCTGGCACTGTGAAGCAGCAGTGCTAACTGCTGAGCCACTGTGAGGAAGAGAAAATCGTCAGCTTGGTCTGAGCTTTCGTGTTTCATGAGCTTTGATTATAGAATCAAAAATGCTTCATTATTGCAAAAGCTCACACAGGGTTAAAATCTGGCCTACACCTAGAGCTGACTTCAGGGAGAGCGAAGGGATGTTGGGGGTTTCAACAAGCAAATTCTTCTTGCTGTTTACCTTAACAATCTTGGGCCATGATCAGGTTGGTGATCTTATTTCAGACACGCCTAAAATATCTGCACCTCTTGTCGTTGGGCTAATAATTCTGTTCGTTTCAGCATATAGGCGTTTCCTGAGGACTCTCAGTTTTTGCGGAGGGCCAGGTACAGTAAAAGTAGGAAGCAGTAGACAGTCTTATTAACCAGTAAATGATAGAAAGAGAAACAGATGTGCTCCCCCACACACTCACCCCCAACTATTTCCTGTGGTCAGAAGTAACAAGATGGAGAGGAAAAGCCATGTGTGCAAAACCAGAAAATGCAGCAAGAAGGAAGGCCTTACCTCAAAATGTTTATTTGTTTATTTATGCTTAATTATTTATTAGTGCCACAAGTAGGCTTACATTAACACTGCAATAAAGTTACTGTGAAAGTCTCACAATCGCCACATCCCAGCGCCTGTTCGGGTACACTAAGGGAGAATTTAGTAGGGCCAGTGCACCTAATCAGCATGTCTTTTGGACTGTGGGAGGAAACCGGAGCACCGGGAGGAAACCCACGCAGACATGGGGAGAACGTGCAGATTCCACACAGACAGTAACCCAAGCCAGGAATCGAATCTGGATCCCTAACACCGTGAAACAACAGTGCTAACCACTGTGCCATCCACTGTGTCGCCCACATGGAGAGCTAGATTACAGCTTTGGGTGTTGTTCACAGTTAGAGGTTAACCAGAAAGATAGCACCGTTTACAAGTAATGCCCAGTCTGGTCTGCTGGATAAGGCCGCAGGTTCTGTTGCCACAGGAAAAAAGAAAAATGTCTAGAAATACTATGCTGCTCAGTCATGCATTCTTCAAAATAAACCACTATCATGATTTTGCATTGATCTCAATGTCAGAACATTAGCCAGTTCTCGCTGGCAGACGATTAAGGAAGTCGCAAGGTCATGTGTGAAAGACAAGCAGCAATTTCTGTGAGAAAGGGAGACAGTGTTACATGCTTCAGGTTATATGAATATATAACCGCATACTGAACAATAATGCAAGTTAGCTCCAGAAGGATTCAGAACCTGACAAAACAGCAAGAGCAGCCTCAAAATTTGCAAAAGCTAGATTTAAACCTCAAGGTGAAAGGGCAGTGTTTAGACTCATTGTAACAAAACCAATTAAAAATGTATCTATTCAAAACAAAACTGGAACAAAAAGGCTGAATATGGGAAAGTAAATGTTAGGTGGGAACAATATTGAATTGTTCAGTAACAATGATATTTTCAGTTTGCAAGGTGCTGAACGTGCATTCAGAGAGCATATGCTCCACTAAAACTTCTTGAAAGTATTATTTTCAGGCATCAAGAATAATTTTGTGTTTGGTCATAGAATCCCTGCAGAAGCAGGCCATTTGGCCCATTGACCCACACTACCCTGAGCCTATCCCCGTAACCCTATGCATTTACCCTGCTAATCCCGTTAATTTACACATTTTGGGATGCTAAGGGGCAATGTAGCATGGCCAATTCACATAACCTGCACATCACAGAATCATAGAATCCCTATAGTAGAGAAGGAGGTCATTTGGCCCGTTGAGTCTGTATCGACCGCACCCCACCCAGGCTCCATTCCCGTAACCCCACACATTTACCCTGTTAATCCCCCGATACTAGGGTCAATTTAGCATGGCCAATCAACCTAACCCGCACATCTTTGGACTGTGGGAGAAAATTGAAGCTCCCGGAGGAAACCCTCAGAGATATGGGCAGAATGTGCAAACTCACCCAATTGAACCCTGATCCTTGGCACTCTGATGCAGCAGTGCTAACCACCATGCCACCATTGTGAAAGTAAATGAATGTCAGAACCACACAATAAAGAAACAGTCAAGGAAAACCTCTTTAAATTCTGTACATTCTATATCACGGATGTCGCAGCGTTGAAGCTTATTATTGCCCATGATCAAGATTATTTTTAGTATGTGTGAGGTTAGTATGTATTTTTATTCCCCAAGAGTTGTTTCTCCCAATTTAAATAATTTCCAGCAGCAAGCCTTCCTGATTCTAAAAATAAAGATTATTTATCACACTCTTGCCCCGGAGATTTTGACACATCCCCCACACACAAAGAGAACAGATAACAACAAGGGGAAACAACAATTATAAGTTGAAATGATTTTGGTTGTCTCTTTTATAGTAGGCCTGTAGTTTCTTAGCTGAACTGGTGTTAGTAGCTGAAGTAGAGGTAGGGTAAAAACAGAGGATTCCCAATGATCTGCAAGGTTCCTTGTTTTGAAATTGTCATGTGATGGTTTCAAGTGAACTTGTAGGCGGAACAAGTTAACAGATTCCTTTTCAAGGTAGAGCTAGCTGCTGGTTCAATGGTTTTTCTGGTCAAATCCCTTACAGCGTTTCCCTGATCAAGCAGCTTCTGTTGTAACTATTAAAATCAGGGATAAGGATGATTGCCTTAACCACATGACCTATCCAAGGCCTTTCCCAAATAATGTAATGGGTTGAGCCAATAAATATCCTGTGTTCTGGCCTTTCACACTCCCGGTTTTTTGAGATGTGGGGGAGGACCATCACAATACAATGCAAGATCAATGAGGTTCATTTCATATTTGTCTAACACCCTTTGCTTTTACACCTCTGTTGCCCATGGTGAGGCAGGAAGACAAATTGGCTGTTTCCATAGTCCTGTTTGTTTAGAGTCCATCCTTAACAAAAGGAATGGAGTTTCACAACTGGCTGGAATTGGACATATTCAAGTGAAATATTTCCTAGTTTCCGCTCTTATCTGAAGCCGATACTGCCAAAGTCACATGACATGTTGTCAACCATCTTAAAACCATTCATGCTTGTACTGGGCATGACACAACATATTTGAATCTCATTTTTCCCAAACAGATTGCAGGTGCCTTCATGTCATTCAGACTTTTAAAATGATATATCAAGTATTAGGAATAAGTTGAATGTTAGAACTACTTAACCATCACACAGACATACAAGGGAAACAACCTTGCATACATCTCAAGATGATAAAGATATCAAAGGACATGGAGTAAAGTCAGGAAAATGGAGTTGAGGTGTGATCAATCATGATCTAATTGTTATGGCAGACTTGGTGGACTGATTAAACAATTCCTGTTTCCATGTTCCAGTAAGTGTGGCTTTTCTGATGTTATTTTAGTATCAGTGACAATGCTCCTCGGCCTTTTGGCTGAGATCAAGCAGAGTTTTGGCATCCTGCACTTGGTTGAAGTCAAAAGGTTACACCGAGGCTTCACTTGAAGGAATTTTTTAAAGTGGCATCTAGGTCTTTTGGCTAAGATGCAAATGAGATTAAGCCTTGGACGAGATACAATGCCTGCTCCAATCAGCTTGGATCATGTAGATCAAGCCCAAGACAGGAAGACTTGTCAGCTTGGATCTGCAATGTCACACTTGCTGAGATTTTAAATTAGACTTTGGTTGGATTTAAAGAAAAAAAATCAGTGACAATGCATTCATTTCAAAAAAGGTTAGTGGGCATTTAAAATAACCGATAATTGTAGGTTAGAGAGGTTTTACGCACCAACTAAAATCCTAAATCAGACAAAAATACAGCATTGCCATTTCGGGCGTCAGTATCTACTTCAACAAGTGTTTGCCTGCGAAGGCAGTTTCTGTCTTTTTTTTAATATAAAAAAGGCTACGCATCATCTGTATGCCAAATGATTTAGTACAGCACAGTATCCTACAACAGATTCTGACAACTATTTCCCACTATGCTTGTGCAAGAAGATTTGCTGACCAGATTTTATAATTTTCATTAAGAAGTGGCTTAAAGCAGCGAAAGCTAATTCTGTACCTGAATGAGCTGCAAACCATTTTGTGGGCTGCACAAAGATGGCAGAAAATTAACCCACAATCAGACATTGTCCTTGTTATTTATTGTAAACCCTGATGCATCGCTACGTGGTGTGTCACATAATTACGTGTTCCAGATCCTCGCTTCTAAAAGAAAATTTGCCGAGTAGGTATCTGAAAGGCCAACATCTGACACTTCAGGTTTGGAAATCCCTGAACCTATGATTACGATTGAGTCAAATTCAGATTCTACACCAGTTGCACCTGTAGAGGCTGAAGAAGAACCAACTTTGTCAGATGATGTGCTTGAGCCAAGTAGCGAACAGACTACTGAGAACATGAAAGTAAAGACAATGGATTCTGCCCAAGTGGAACTGACATCCACCTAAAATAGTGTGTGTGTGTGTGTGTGTGTGTGTGTGTGTGTGTATCATATGTTATTTATATACACAAACTATACATAATGATGCTTGGTAAAATATTTATTGATCATTGAATAAGAGTTAAAGTTAATGCCAGTTGTCGTACTATGGAGTAAAGGAAGAGGTATGTTGTACATTGTAAACAAATGCATCTCTGTGTACTGTGTCACATAATTACATGGTGATATCATCAGATGCATTTGGGAGACGTTCCCTCTCTTCCACCCTGAATTGTAAGCAAGCGACACATATCCAATAAAGCTCCATGAAATGGTTAACTAAGCATTGTGCGGCAACTTTTTCATTCTCTGATCGTTGCTCTTAAAGTGAGCTGACCACTTCAGACCAAGGTTGTGCGTACACTGCTCTTCTTGATAAGTAGCTGTTTGCTATACAGAACTGTGGTATTGCTGAAAAAGAGACACAAGGCAGGATTTTACAGCCTTGCTCGAGAGCAGAAATTCCCGCCTGACGTCAATGGACATTTCCATTGTCCGCTCCACTTCTGTGACGGATGAGGCAGGAGCATTCCAGCGATGTTATCAAAGCTTTTGAACTTGCACTCTGGTTGAATCCAATTGGTGTTGCCCTTGTTTGAATGTGAACAAAGCTGGGCAGTTAACTGTTCCATGCAACATGGCAATGCCACCACCTATCAGCACTTTTCACCTCGTGCAGCAAATCGTGTTAGTCCCTCATTAAGATTGAAAATTCTCCAGCGCTATCCTGATGAGTGCGAGTTGAAAAGCTTTGATGACATGTCTCTTTTTCTCTTTAAAGCAAGACTAAATATCTGGATAATAAATGGTTTCAGTGCTCCGGGGCATGTGCCAATTCAAAAAGCAACATCTGGAAACCATTCACTCCCATCACCTGCCTAAAACATTCTCTTAAACTTCTTTTCTCCTCAAGAAATAAAATGGAGACAATATTTCATTCATTTCAGCTAGATTAAAAAAAGATCATTGAGAGATGAGATATTGGATATTTGCTTGAAAAATCAAGACTATTAGCAGTGCAAGTCAATTAAAGAAACAATACAGTATTATTCTCTGATCAACGAGTTATATTTTAATATGTATTCAAAACAAAGAGTATCTATTATAATTGTCCAATGGCTTGGGGCAGATGGATTTTTTTTGGCTGAAATTGATATGTTTTGTTGCTGCACTCATCATAAAGAGCAAGTCCATTCAGGTGATCTATAACCCAAGTTGGAGACATAATAAAACTCACCAACTCCCCCTAAAGTGCATCTTACTTCCAAATTCCTAATAATATCCCCAAAATAAATTGCTTTGGCATGGCTAATTCCCTAGCCATCAATTTGATTCATAATGCGCCCTTGCCTGAGCTCATTTCACTTGGGGCTCTGACAGTCATAGGAGATTTAAATCCCATCAGTTTAAGACTGAATTCAAACTCTGTTATAATGAAAGTGATTATTTCAATAAAACAATGCTGATGCTTGTGATGTGGAGATAAAAGAACATCGTGATCTCAGCTTTTTTCCAGACCCCACATGGTTGGCTGTTCTCCCGAGTGGAACAGGCAAAAGGAGGCAATAGTCGTCTAAAATTACATAAAGACATGTTGAGGTGAACCAAAATAAGCCATATTCTGCTTCTGGACTTTGCTGATCAAATTTTGAATACCAATGCAGTTAACAGAAAGAGATTACATTACCAAAAAAAACTAAAACATTTAAATTAAAAACTTTAAAAGGGCATTTTTCAAATTCAATGTAACCTTTCAAGTTCTAAGTTTACATTTCAATTATAGATTTTTGATTAACAAGGGGCTGAAAAATTATCGGGTGGCAAGAACGTGGGGTTGAAGTTACAAGAAGATCAAGCCATGATCTTATTGATTAGTGTCACAAGTAGGCCTACACTGACACCGCAATGAAGTTACTGTGACAATCCCGTAGTCACCACACTGGCACCTATTCGGTTTCACTGAGGGAGAATTTAGCATGGCCAATGCACCCTAACCAGCACATCTTTTGGACTGTGGAAGGTAACCACACAGATATAGGGAAAATGTGCAGACTCTGCACAGACAGTGACCCAAACCAGGAATTGAACCGGAGTCCCTGGCACTGTGAGGCAGCAGTGCTGTGAGGTTAGCACTGCTGTCTCTTAGTGCCAGGGACCCAGATTTTATTCCTTATTGAATGGCGCAGTTGGCTTGAGAAGCCAAGTGGCTTTCCGCTCCTAATTCACATGGTTGTATATAATTAATATGTCAAAGTTATATATGCAAATACACATTTACATTTTTAAAAAGTCAAACCCCGTATAATGCTATCTTAGAAACAGCTTTTGGAGTATGTTGCAATCATTGATATTAAAAAAATTATGCTTAGTCACCCCTAACAATTTAACTTTATACACTTCACTGTTGCTTTAACATTCCCTCATCCTCTTGATCATTGATTAACAATAACCAATTTGTTTTTATATGGCAACTTTCATGCAATAAAACATCTTAAGGTGCCTCACAGGTACATTATAAACCAAAATGACATCCAGTCATGTCAGCTATTAGAGCAGATAACCAATAGTTTGATGAAAGGAGGAGGTTTTAAAGTGCGACTTAGAGATGGAAAATGAGGTGGAGGTTTAGGGAGGGAATTCCAGAACCAAGGACCTAGGAACGGAAGGCACAGCCAATAATGGCAGAGGTTAAAACTGGAGATTCTCAAGATGCTTCAGTTAGAAGACAGCAGATGTCTAGGAGAGTTGTAAGGAGGAGATTAGAGAGATATGGTGATGTGATGCAATGGAGTGTCTTGAAAACAAGTTTGAAAATTTTAAAACTGAAATGTTGTTTAATTGGAATCAGCAAGCACTGGGGTGAGAAATGAATGACATTTTTTTGGTGCAATATTTCAATCTCAGGATTTTCTGTTGTTCAAGTTCCATTCTTGTAGCTAACAGTCCAAATCTTCTGTTTAAGGTCCAACCCAATATTTCCGCGCAGGCTCAGACAAAAAAAAATGCACACTTACCTTCAGGACAATCTTTCGATGGACAATCCTGCAGAACTCAGTCAGCGCAGGAAATCTTGACAGGAGCAGAGAATCAACGCAGAAATCATCTTCCCTTTTTATAGCACTCGTTGATTTACTCTGGTACTTAAGAGCTTAAATGTCCCGAAGCTTCTTTGTAAAGTTACAGAAAGAAGGTAAATGGCTAGAAAGGGGAGAGGCTGTGAATGACGTTATGTGGGTAAAGGGGTATTGTGGGTAAGGGGGGCTGAAAGGTGGTAGGTGGGTAGGGTTAGGCATCAGTGTGAATGGTTGGAGTTTGGGGTGGGGGGGTGGTGGAGGATGGTGGGGGAAGCCAGTCTGTAGTTTCCCCAGATGTTAAGACTAGGATTTCTCTATTATTTCCTGTTTAACAACCAGGTAAGTCAGTCCAAAGTTCCAGCTCATAGTTGGTGATGTTTTCGAAGAGTGCAGTTGATGTCATTTATATGTAGTTTATGTGGATTTCAGCAAAGCTTTTCAGCAAGATCCCACATGGGAAACTTATGAAGAAGGCAACTGCACATGGGATGTAGGGTAACTTCATAAAGTGGATTCAAAATTGGCTCAGCTGTAGGAGACAGAGGGTGATGACTGGAAGCCAGTATCCACTGGTGTACCCTATAATTCATCATTTGCATCAACTGTGTCATCCTACCCCCATGTAGTTGCCTATGTTGTTTGTGTCATCCTACCCCCATGTAGTTGCCTAAGATTGGTTGGGTGTGTAACAGTAATGCTATGTTGAGTGCCTTGGACTACAAAACAATATAGATGGGATGGTCACATGGTCAGATAAGTGGCAGATGGAATTTAACCCTGAAAAGTATGCAGTGATATACTTTGGAAGGAATAGTTTGACAAGGAAATATTCAATGAATGGCATGACAGTAGGAAGATTTGCGGAACAAAGGAAACTTGATGTGTTTGTCCATGATCTCTGAAGGCGGAAGGGCATAAGAACATAAGAACATAAGAAATAGGAGCAGGAGTAGGCCATCTGGCCCTTCGAGCCTGCCCCGCCATTCAATAAGATCATGGCTGATCTGTCGTGGCTCAGTTCCACTTTCCCGCCCTCTCCCCATAACCCTTAATCCCCTCTCTTATCAAAAACCCATCAACCCGCGTCTTAAAAATATTTAGCGAGGCAGCCTCCACCACTTCAACGGGCAGAGAATTCCAGAGATTCACCACCCTTTGAGTGAAGAAGTTCCTCCTCAACTCCGTTCTGAACCGCCCCCCCTTTATCTTGAGGCTGTGCCCCCTAGTCCTACTGTCTTTTTTGAGCGGGAAGAGTCTTTCCACCTCTATCCTATCCATCCCATTCATCATCTTATACGTCTCAATGAGATCTCCCCTCATTCTTCTAAACTCTAACGAGTACAAGCCTAGTTTATTCAGCCTCTCCTCATAGCTCAACCCCCTCAACTCCGGTATCAGCCTAGTAAACCTCCTCTGCACTCCCTCCAAGGCCAAAATATCCTTGCGCAGGTGCGGCGCCCAAAACTGCACACAGTACTCCAGCTGCGGCCTCACCAATGCCCTATACAGCTGCAGCAAGACCTCCCTACTTTTATATTCAATCCCCCTCGCTATGAAGGCCAGCATCCCATTCGCCTTCCTGACCACCTGCTGCACCTGCAGGCTGGGTTTTTGCGACTCATGCACAAGGACCCCGAGGTCCCTCTGCACCGTCGCCTGCTGCAGTTTTTCGCCACGTAAGTAATAGTCCTTCCTACCATTCTTCCTACCAAAGTGGACCACCTCACACTTGCCAACATTAAATTCCATGTTAGTAGGGTGATGAAAAAGCCATTTGGGAAGGGAAGTTGGTGGGGGGGAAGGGAAGTGGGGGGGTGGGGAGGGAAGGGGGGGGGGAAGGGGAGAAGGAGGGAGAGGAGGGGGGGGGAAAGAGTGGGGGGAAAGAGTGGGGGGAAAGAGTGGGGGGAAAGAGTGGGGGGAAAGAGTGGGGGGAAAGAGTGGGGGGAAAGAGTGGGGGGAAAGAGTGGGGGGAAAGAGTGGGGGGAAAGAGTGGGGGGAAAGAGTGGGGGAGAGAAGGGGGGGACAAGAAGGAGGGAGGGGGGAGGAGAAGGAGGGAGGGGGGAGGAGAAGGAGGGAGGGGGGAGGAGAAGGAGGGAGGGGGGAGAAAGGGGGGTGGAGAAGGGGGGGGACAGGAGAGGGGGAAGGAGGGGGGACGGGAGAGGGGGAAGGAGGGGGGACGGGAGGGGGGGAAGGAGGGGGGACGGGAGGGGGGGAAGGAGGGGGGACGGGAGGGGGGGAAGGAGGGGGACGGGAGGGGGGGAAGGAGGGGGGACGGGAGGGGGGGAAGGAGGGGGGACGGGAGGGGGGGGAAGGAGGGGGGACGGGAGGGGGGGAAGGAGGGGGGACGGGAGGGGGGGGAAGGAGGGGGGACGGGAGGGGGGGGAAGGAGGGGGGACGGGAGGGGGGGGAAGGAGGGGGGACGGGAGGGGGGGAAGGAGGGGGGACGGGAGGGGGGGGAAGGAGGGGGGACGGGAGGGGGGGGAAAGGAGGGGGGACGGGAGGGGGGGGAAAAGGAGGGGGGACGGGAGGGGGGGAAAGGAGGGGGGACGGGAGGGGGGACGGGAGGGGGGGGAAGGAGGGGGGACGGGAGGGGGGGGAAGGAGGGGGGACGGGAGGGGGGGGAAGGAGGGGGGACGGGAGGGGGGGGAAGGAGGGGGGACGGGAGGGGGGGAAGGAGGGGGGACGGGAGGGGGGGAAGGAGGGGGGACGGGAGAGGGGGGAAGGAGGGGGGACGGGAGAGGGGGGAAGGAGGGGGGACGGGAGAGGGGGGAAGGAGGGGGGACGGGAGAGGGGGAAGGAGGGGGGACGGAAGGAGGAGGGAGGAGAGGGGGGTGGAAGGAGGGAGGGAGGAGAGGGGGGTGGAAGGAGGAGGGAGGAGAGGGGGGAAGGAGGAGGGGGGAGGGGATGGGGGGCAAGGAAGAGGGAGGGGAGAGGGGGAAAAGGAGGGGAGGGAGGGAGGGAGGGAGGGGAGAGGAGAGGCATAGGTTACAAAAGATGTGAAGATGCCAGCATTGGGCTGGGGTAAACAGAGCAAGAATTCTCAACACCAGGTTGAAGTCCAACAGGTTTATTTATAGCACAAGCCACGAGCTTTCAGAGCACTGCCCCTTCATCAGGTGAGTGGGAGTTCTGTTCACAAACAGGGCATATAAAGACACAAACTCAATTTACAAAATAATGGTTGGAATGCAAGTCTTTACAAGTAAAGACAATGTGAGTGGAGAGAGGGTTAAGCACAGATTGAAAAGACATGCGGATAGAGTACCCTTCGTCGTCCAGTACTTCCCCGGAGCAGGGAAGCTACGACATCTCCTCCGGAGCTTTCAACATGTCATTGATGAAGACAAACGTCTCACCAAGGCCATCCCCACACCCCCATTTCTTGCCTTCAAAACAACCGCATAGCCTCAAGCAGACAATTTTCAGGAGCAAACTACCCAGCTTTCAGGCGAACAGTGACCACGACACCACACAACCCTATTATAGCAACCTCTGCAAGACATGCCAGATCATTGACACAGACGCCATCATCTCACGTAACAACACCATCCACCAGTTACATGGTACATACACTTGCAACTCGGCATACGCTGCAGGAAAGGATGTCCCAAGGCATGGTAAACTGGGGAGACCATGCAGACGCCACAACAACAGATGAATAAACACCACTCGACAATCACCAAGCAAGTGTTCTCTTCCTGTTGGGAACACTTCAGCTGTCATGGGCATTCGGTCTCTGATCTTCGGGTAAGCGTTCTCCAAGGTGGCCTTCACGACACACAACAGTGCAAAGTCGCTGAACAGAGACTGATAGCCAAGTTCCGCACACATGAGGACGGCCTCAACCGGGATCTTGGGTTCATGTCACACTGTCTGTAACCCCCACAACTTGCCTGAGCTTGCAAAATCTCACCAACTACCCTGGCTTCAGACAATACACATCTCTTTAACCTGTGCTTAACCCTCTCTCCACTCACATTGTCTGTACCTTTAAGACTTGCTTACCTCTAAAGAGTCACATTCCAACCATTATTTTGTAAATTCAGCGTGTCTTTATATGCCCTGTTTGTGAACTCCCATTCACCTGATGAAGGGACAGTGCTCTGAAAGCTAGTGGCTTGTGCTAACAAATAAGCTGTTGTTGTGAGACTTCTTACATAGATTACAAAAGCAGGGAAATCATGTTGGAGTTGTATAGAACTTTGCTGAGACCATATTCAGAGTACTGTGTGCAGTACTGGTCACCACATTATCAAAAGGATGTGAATGCCACTGGGGGTGGGGGCGCGGTGCAGTGGAGATTCACAAGGACGTTGCCTAGGGTGGGACATTTAAGTTTCAAAGGGAGGTTGGACAGGCTTGGGGTGTTTTCGTTGGAGCAGAGAAGACTGAGGGTCAACCTGATCGAGGTGTACAAAATTATGAAGGACATGGACAGAACGGATAAGGAGCAGTTGTTCCCCTTAGTTGAAAGGTCAGTCACGAGGATACATAGGTTCAAGGTGAGGGGCAGGAGGCTTGTGAGAATATGAAGAAGTATGGGGGGGAAAATGGTTTCCTCCCACACTCCAAAGATGTGTAGGTTAGGCTGATTGGTCATGCTAAATTGCCCTCAGCAGTGGGACTGCCGTTGGTGCATGCTCGATGGGCCGAATGGCCTCTGTATTGTATGGATTCTATCCCAATTTGAGAGCCTTAACTTCAATAAACTGCATTAAACACCAACACGAGAAATTGGAGCAGTAGGCCATTCAGCTTTTTGAGGACACTCCATTTAATGAGATCATGACCTATCTTCTACTTGAAAGACAATTTACTATGCCTTAATGCTTTTAATATACAGAAACCTATTTGTCTCAGTCTTGAACATATTCAACGAGGGAACCTCACAGCCCTCTGGGGCAGAGAATTCCAAACATTCACTACCCTCTGAGTGAAGAAATTCCTCCTCATCTCCATTCTAAATGGTGCGTCCTTTATTCGATATGCAAATTCTCCTATAATAAAGGCTAACATACCATTTTGTCTTCTTTAAATGCTTAATTAATGATGAACACAGTCAAAATATCAAAAGGCAGTTAAAAACATTAAATTTGCGATGTTTATTTTAGGAAATATATATCAAACACATTTTTATTTTATATAAAAAGTCTAATTTGACAATGAATGTAAACCCCCAAAAAAATGCACATATAAAGGTCATACAATGAAAGACAAAAGATAAGCTTCAATTTTTCAATATAATTACAGTTTCAAAATACTGAGTAACTAATGTGACATTCCTTTTACACGTTGCTTAAGATGGATAAAGGTCCAAGATGTGCCGCATTTTAAGAAAAACTACCTCTATATCTTTCAGTGAGCAATACATATTTTGGCAAAGAAGCGGTCTTTCTACTCACTGTTTCATATTGTTTACATCATTAAAGAGTTTGTCTTTTCTTTTTAAAAAACAACCACCACCAGCACTTTATTTCGCAAATGTAAATTTTTCCATTGTGTGTGTGTGTGTGTGTGTGTGTGTGTGTGTGTGTGTGTGCCTTTCATTTCTTTAATTATAATCACCAAGGAAAGAGAGCACTTTGGGATTTTCTTGAATACATGTCAGTTGGTGGTGTCTTGATATACTGAAACATGCTAGTAATATAGTGGAAATAAATATAGTAATAATTAAGCCAATTACATTCTGTTCTTTTTGTCCTGTAGAACACATACTTAGCTTTAGCACTGCAATAGTATTAAAAGCAATTTTTAATCCACCGAAACATTCTGTTCACAAATTAACGCAAATTTTGTTTTAAGTTTCTCCCTGAACAATTTAGTTTTATTGCAAAATAAAGTCAACCACAAAAATCAATTTTGTGGTCTGCTGCAGAAGAGTTCTGAATAGCCTGTTTGGTGTCATGCAAATCTAAAAAAAGTTAATCTATGAAGCAAGACAGTATAAAAACATGGCAAACTGTGCACCACTCAGTTTTGTGATGTGTAATGGTCATTCATTTGTGAACAGAATAGCACAGTGTGGAATAAATTATCTTAAGATGAGCAGTGCGGATACACCACCACATTCTTTTTTTTAACCTAAATTATTAGCTGGTCAAATAAATTCAGCAGCCTGAAGGAAAAGCCAGATATATTTTACATGTTGCTGTTCATGTCCTTTTCGGCTATTCCATTGGAAAACTCATTTCCTTCACTCAGCCGTTGAACTCGATATGCTTCATAGTGAATGGCACTGGTCACATCTTTGAGATTCTGCATGTGAGTCCTGGGGGATATTTATACAATGTCATCATCAGAATATTTAACTTGAAATCCTGAACCAGCTTAAAATGTACTTTTTTTTAAACCACTCATAGGTATCGCTGGCTAGACCAGCATATATTTCCCAACCCGAGTTGCCCTTGGGAAGGTGGTGGTAAGCTGCCTTCTAGAACCACTGCAGTCCCTCTTTGGGAGGGTGTTCCAGGATTTTGACCCAGCAACAGTGAGGGAACGGCAATGTAGTTCCAAGTCAGGATGATGTGTGACTTGGAGGGGAACTTCCAAGTGATGGTGTTCCCATGTATCTGCTGCCCTTATCCTGCTAGATGGTTATGAGTTTGGAAGGTGCCATCTGAGGAGCCATGTTGAGCTCCTGCAGTGTATCTTGTAGGCAGTTCACACTGCTGCACTGAGCATTGGTGGAGGGAGTAGGTGTTTGAGCATGTAGTGCCAATCAAGCAGACTACTTTGTCCTGAATGGTTTCAAGTTTCCTGAGTGTTGTTCAGACTGCACTCCATCCAGGCAAGTGGAGAGTCTTCCATCACACTCCTGACTTTTGCATTCAGACGGGGGAGAAACTTTGGGGAATGAGGAAGTGAGTAATTCACCACAGGATTCCTAGCTCTGACCAGTTCTTGTAACTACAGTCTTTATAATGTTAATCCAGTTGAGTTTCTGGTCAATAGTAACCATAGGATGTTGATAGTGGGAGATTAAACAATAGTAATGCCATTGAATATGAAAGGATGATGGTTAGATTCTGTTTTGTTGGAGACAGTTACTCCCTGGCATTTATGTTTGCCTGCCACTTCAGAGCAACACAAAATAGTGTCCAGGTCTTGTCACATTTAGACATGGACTACTTCAGTATCAGAGGAATGCTAAATTAAATTGGAATTTGCTTTCAAAATAACGGCGAGGCTAACATTGGTTGGAAGAAATGATGCAGCAACTTTGGAAGTGGAGGAAACGTGCAGTTAAATGTGATAAAGGAAGTTTTCCAAGTTGCATCACTCCATCATTAGCTTTGTGAAAACAGCAATTTGCTCTTTGATCACCACTGCCCTGCATTGAATGTCAGGCTGTATTTGCCTAAATTGAAAATGCACAAGACAGCTAGTGTTAATAATTAGAAGCACACATACCTTTATAATTGTGATCATTGTTAATTATAACCAATGAACATCACTGGCACTGAAAAAAAATACCTTTTACAAAATTTCTGATGTTTCGAATATTACAGGGGGGATTTAAAAATGTCAAACTTAATGTTTTCTTACTTTTCGTTTGTCTCTTTTTCTTTTCTCCCCCTCAAATCAATCTTTCTTGGCATTCATAATAAGAACATAAGAACATAAGAAATAGGAGCAGGAGTAGGCCATCTAGCCCTTCGAGCCTGCCCCGCCATTCAATAAGATCATGGCTGATCTGTCGTGGCTCAGTTCCACATTCCCGCCCTCTCCCCATAACCCTTAATCCCCTCGCTTATCAAAAACCCATCAACCCGCGTCTTAAAAATATTTAGCGAGGCAGCCTCCACCACCTCAACGGGCAGAGAATTCCAGAGATTCACCACCCTTTGAGTGAAGAAGTTCCTCCTCAACTCCGTTCTAAACCGCACCCCCCTTTATCTTGAGGCTGTGCCCCCTAGTCCTACTGTCCTTTCTGAGCGGGAAGAGTCTCTCCACCTCTATCCTATCCATCCCATTCATCATCTTATACGTCTCAATGAGATCTCCCCTCATTCTTCTAAACTCTAACGAGTACAAGCCTAGTTTATTCAGCCTCTCCTCATAGCTCAACCTCCTCAACTCCAGTATCAGCCTAGTAAACCTCCTCTGCACTCCCTCCAAGGCCAAAATATCCTTGTGTAAGTACGGCGCCCAAAACTGCACACAGTACTCCAGCTGCGGCCTCACCAATGCCCTATACAGCCGCAGCAAGACCTCCCTACTTTTATATTCAATCCCCCTCGCTATGAAGGCCAGCATCCCATTCGCCTTCCTAACCACCTGCTGCACCTGCAGACTGGGTTTTTGCGACTCATGCACAAGGACCCCGAGGTCCCTCTGCACCGTCGCCTGCTGCAGTTTTTGGCCACGTAAGTAATAGTCCTTCCTACCATTATTCCTACCAAAGTGGATCACCTCACACTTGCCAACATTAAATTCCATTTGCCATTTCCTGGCCCATTCGCCCAGCCTATCTAGATCCTTCTGCAGACTCTCCACACCCTCTGCGCAATTTGCCATTCCACCAATCTTGGTTTCTTTTCCTGGTTTCTTTTTGCACTTGACATGGATTCACCTTCTTCCCAATCCTTACACTACATATTTTCCAACCTTTACATCTCACTGGTTAAGGAATTACCCTGTTCTGCTCTCTTCACTCCCCTCCAGCTTCTCTCCACCACCATCAGCTCTGACTTTTAGCAACTTTACCAAACAGCTTCTACAGCTGAAGTAGGGCTAGTTAACTAACCAGTTTAACCAGTAGCAGATGCCCAGTTACAGCAACTTAAGGCTGATTATTTCAAGTTAGATGTTTCACTCAATAGTGAAATTTACAAGCAACAGAGTAACCTTGATACTGGAGCGTTGAAACACATTACTGCAAATAAGCCTACCACCCCTGAACGTGAACTGCTTTTTGAAATAAAATACACATGGTGCATCACACCAACAGCATTTAGTAAAGCAAAATAAGTGTATAGATAAGGTTTCCCTGCAGAAAAGAACCTCTTCCCAACTCACCTTATCAGCAGATCACGCAAATAGGCAAATTCGCAGTGAGACATATTTTCCACTGTAAGAGATTGAAAAAGAGTTAATGTAGAATCTGTTGTGATTATTTTGAATGGTTATCCTATATGATCTACTTTGATAATGTTGTATGTAATATTGTGTTCAAATTTATGTTGCTCCATGGGTCACCTCATTGCCTCGTCATCCATCGGCATGTTGCAATCCTGTCTATTACAATGAGAATGCAGCAAAACTTGCAGTATATATACGCTGAATGTATTTGTTGCAGGGTGTGATACAGCATTTAGACTTTTGGGGTGAATGCATGCATAAATAATTCTCTTTATTTAAACCCCATAACTTGATCATATGCTTAAGAAACATGTGTTGTTTTAAAAAAAACTGATTACAGACAGTTAGGGAAGAGAAATGGGGTTCCAATCTCTCCCTCATCTCTGTCCATAAAACAATATGTAGATGAGTAGGGAACTCAAATAGCATCCAGTGCATGCCAGGACAACAAATAGGCTGAATAATTGAAATCGATTCAGTGTTCTTATATAAGCAGGCATTCACTGCAAATCAACTTATCTGCAACCTTGCTTCCCAAGACTCATGAAACTCATATTGTATGCCAAAGTTTTACCGCCTCACTCGCCCGAGGCACAGAAGATCCCACCCGAGGCCAACAGAGAATGTCGTTCTGTGAGCCTTCCCCGCCCCAATTCTGGGGCAGGCGAGGCAGCAATATTCCAGCCATATAGTGTTTCCACTTTGATTTTGTTTACATCTGATTTCACAGAATGCAGAACTCAAATGTCCTTTACTGGGACCTGGACTGTGTTGTTCAGGAATCTAACTCAGTTCATGAAGTGCCGAGCTATGTTTCTTGAGAGTGAGAGATAGCAAAATTACTCTCAAGAACCTTTGAAAAGTTTCAGAACTCCAAACGTACTGCTTTGTTTATTGGGAAAGGGATAAAACAGGATAAAAGCTGATTGTAACTGAAAGAAAAATGCATTTTGCAACAAGGCCATTTTCTGCACCCGAGCCACGCCCATTTCCCAGCCAAAGTCCTTGCTGGTTACTTGTGAATTTTTATTTTGCTCGTATCAGCAGTAACAGGAGGAATGGCAGATCACGAGAAAGATTTTAAGGCTGCCAGGCACAGCACAGTTCTGCATAAAATATCTTTTTTATTAATGCTGTGGTACAATTTTTAACATTTTTTGTACCATCTTTTGACTGAGCTTCTCTTATAATCCCATTTCCTGGTTCAGTGTCCATTTTCACCTGATTACACCTTGTATATTATTTTTAAAGATATTACACAACTGCAAGTTGCTATATTTATCCACTGGGAAGTAATAGAACAAGAAGTTGTTTACCTCTTTGATCAATTATTTTATAAACACCTTCAACTCATCAAACGACCACAAGAGGGCAGAAGAAAATGCACTATCTCCACAATAGTGGATTCAATTGGAAATAAAACACTCGATCCAGACACAGTTAACCAACATATTTGAAATAGCTCCTGAGAGGCCTGCGTCCCTTCACCAGATTCCCTTTATTTACAAACTCATCTCCACTCCTAACAGTGCTTCAGGCACAAAGTCAGAATCCGGAGTGTGGGTAGTCCTGACATTCTTGGTGACCCAGTGGCACAGTGGTTAGAACTGCTGCCTCACAGCTCCAGTGATCTGAGTTTGATACCCAGCTTGGGTCACTGTGCGTGTGAAATTTGCACGTTCTCCACATGTCTGCATGGGTTTCCTCTGGGTGACCCGGTTTCTCCCCACAGTCCAAAAATGTGCAGGTTACGTGCATTGGCCATGCTAAATTGCCCCTTAGTGTCCTGGGATGTGTCGGTGAAAGGGATTAGTGGGGTAAATATGTGGGATTACTGGGATAGGGCCTGGGTGGGATTATTGTTGGTGCAGATTCGATGGGCCGAATTGCCTCCTTCTACAATGTAGGGTTTCTATATTTCTTCATCATATACACAGGTGAGACTCCCTGATTGGGCAGGCAATTATAACATCAATCAGGGAGCTCATACTCCAAAAGGCCAACTTCATGGGCTTTGTTGAGATCAGTAGAATTTTTAATGGATGACACAGTTCTTGGCTTCACATATTTATAGTTATGGGTTATTCAACTGATAGGTAACTGCACACAAAAAAAATCTCAGGTACTTGACAAATAATTAAGCTTAAAAAACTTGCATATTCGTAACCTCAGAATGCCCAAAAACATTTTACAGCCAATGAAGTCATCACAATTGTAATTTTGGAAACTGAGGCATAAAAGCTACATGATGCAAAGTTGGAAGTGAGGCTAAAGTGCTAAAAACCTGTGCTTTTAAGTATCATTTAAAATGGAGATGATGTGAAATTCTCTCACTCGGATGGTTCGGAGTCTGTGTCTTTGGAGCTCTCTCTTTGAAAAGATGGTGGAAGCAGAGTCTTGGAATAGTTTGAAGGCAGAGGTGGACAGATTCTCAGTAAGCAAAGGGGGTGATAGGATATCATGGATAAGAGAGACACAGAAATGTGGCTACCATCAGATCAGCCAAAGTCTTATTAAAATGACGGAGAGGCTCAAGGGGCTGAATGGTCATTCCTTCTCCTTGTTTATATGTTCAAAATGCAATAGCAATAGGGGATTCCATAGTTAGAGGAGCAGTCGGGTGCTTATTTGGCTGTAGACGTGACTCCAGATGGAAAGCTGCCTCCCTGGTGCCAGGGTCGAGGAGGTCACAGAGCAGCTGCAGGACATTCTTTTAGGAGTGGATCATGGTCCACACTGGGGAAAATGAAATAGGTAGGGAAAAAAAAAGTTCTCAAAGCAGATTTTAAGGAGCTAGGAAGGGAATTCCTCGAGAGTAGTAATCTCAGGATTATTCCAGTGTCAAGTGCTAAAGGGCATAAGAATAAGAAGATTGAGCAGTCAACACATGGCTAGAGAAATGGAATAGGATGAAAGGCTTTAAATTTCTGCTGCATTGGTACCAGTTCTGGGGCCGTGTACTTCAGAATTATTACAGTCAAATTGTTAAACCATCCAATCTAGGAACAGGATTCCCCTGGAGTTTCTATTAGGTTGCACTGGGTTTCTTTTCAGTTCAAAAATCACCCCAAAGTAGCATGAAATAATTGAAGAATTTCAAGTGCAAACCCACATTAGTTGAAAAAAAGTACAAGTACTACCCTTACAGTACAGTACTGCCCTTATGTGCTCTGTATTCCTCTAGCCCTTCCCTATTCATGTACCCATCCAGATGTCTCAAAATGTTGCTAATGTGCCTACTTTCACCACATCCTCTTGCAGCACGTTCCAGTCACCCACAAGTCTATGTGTGAAAAACTTTCCCTTAAACTTTCCCCCTCCCACGTACGTGAACCTGTGCCTCCTTGACACTTCCACCCTTGGAAAAAGCCTCTGACTATCCACCCTGTCTATGCCTCTTGTAATTTTGTAGACCACAATCAGGTCTCCCCTCGGTCTCCGCCTTTCCAGTGGAAATGATCCTAGTTTAGTCAACCTCTCCTCATAGCCAACACTCGAGACCAGGCAACATCCTGGTGAAGCTTCTCTTCAAAACTTCTACATCCTTCTGACAGTGTGGTGACTAGAACTGCATGCAATACTCCAAATGCAGCCTAACCAAGGTTTTATGTAGCTGCAATGTGATTTTCTAACTCCGGTACTCAATGCCCCCGCTGAGGAAGGCAAGCATGCCATATGCCTTCTTACCTCGGCCAACCGTGTTGCCACATTTAGGGAATGTGGACCTGCATGCCCAGAAGCTTCTGAATGTTAATGTTCCTAAGGGTTCTGCTATTTACAGTGTAATTCATACCTAAATTTGATTGTCCAAAATGCATCACCCCATATTTGTCCAGGTTAAACTCCATCTGTCATTTCTGTGCCCAATCTCCAATCAATCCTTGGCACTATCAGCAATTCTACCAACTTTTGTGTCATCTGCAAACTTACTAATCAGACCACCCACATTTCCTCCAGATCATTTATATATACTACAAACTACAGGTCCCAGCACACCACTAGCGATAGATCTCCATTCTGAAAAATACCCTTCCACTGCTACTCTTTTTTCGAGAGCCAAGCCAGTTCCGTATCCATCTAGCCAGCCCACCCTGAATCCCATATGATCTTGTTTTTTGTACCAGTCTGCCATGTGGGACCTTGTCAAAATGCCTTACTAAAGTAAATATACACTACATCCAAAGCCCTTCCCTCACCTCTTCAAAAAAACTCCATCAAGTTGGTAAGATATGACATTCCCTTACAATACCATGCTGCCTGTCACTAACTAGTCCATTTTCCTCCAAATGTGCACACTTCCTGTCTTTCAGTATCTTCTCCAAAACTCCCCCACCACTGATGTTAGGTTCACTGACTTATAATTTGCTGGATTATCCCTGCTTTCTTTCTTAAACAGGAGAACAACATTGGTAATTCTCCAGTCCTCTGGAACCTTGCCTGTGGTCAAAGAGGATGTGAAGATATTTGTTAAGGCCCCAGCTATTTCTCCCCGTGGCTCCTGCAGTAACCTGGGATACTTCTCATCTGGCCCTGGGGACTTGTCTATCTTAATGCAATTTAGGATACTCAAAGCTTCCTCCTTTGATATACTAACGTTCCCTAGAGTGTTCACACACCTATGCTGGACCTCAACATCTGTCACGTTCTTCTCCTCGGTGAAGACCAATACAAGGTGCTCATTAAGGATTTCACCTACTTCCCGTGTTTCCACGCGTCACTCTCCTCCATTATCCTTGAGTGAGCCTACTCTTTCTCTTGCTACCCTCTTACTTATATATGCATAAAAAGTCTTGGAATTCTCCTTGACCCTGCTTGCTAATCAGGTTTGAGTTTCAGCAATCTTCTATGCTGGTTTAAAAACACAGCACTCTGGAAACCAGTCATACCCACAGAACGGCCACACCTCCAAATGAAATTAATCACCATTAGAATTTCTGCTAATAGATCCCATTTGGGAAATCTCTTCAAATCAAGTTTTTATTTCACAGCATAAAGACATTAGCAAGCCTGGTTTAGACATTACTATTTAATTTACTATGGAACTATTTTCATTTTTACAAATGAAACTAGTACTTCGGGCACTAATTAAAAATGCACAATATGTTAAACCGATGTTCACCTGTTTTAACAAAGCTATACTCTACCATTCAAATATATCAGTGAGTAGTCTCACAACGCCAAGTTAAAGTCCAATAGGTCGAATTGGAATCACAAGCTTTCAGACCGCTGCTCCTTCGTCAGGTGAATGGAGACTCACCTTGGCCACTCACCTGAAGAAGGAGCAGTGCTCTTAAAACTCGTGATTCCAAATAAACCTGTTAGTTTTTAACCTGGTGCTCTGAGACTTCTTACTGTGCCCACCCCAGCCCAACGCCGGCATCTCCACATCAAATATATCAAGGAATAAATTTTAATACAAATCTGGAAAAAAATTTAGAATTTAGAATTCTTACAGTACAGAAGACGGCCCTTCAGCCCATTGAGTCTGTACTGATCACAATCCCACCCAGACTCTATTCCTGGGACCCTCATTCACCCTGCTAATCCCCCTGACACTAGGATCAATTTAGTATGGCCAATCAACCTAACCCACACATCGTTGGACTGGGGGGAAGAAACCAGAACGCTCGGAGGAAACCCACGCAGACACGGGGAGATTGTGCAAACTCCACACTGTCACCCAAGGCTGGAACTGAACCTGGGTCCCTGATGCTGTGAGGTGGCAGCGCTAACCACTGTGTCACCTTCTGAAACACTTTCCCATTGCATTGGTTCATGTAAGATCTAACATTTGCAAAATGCAACGGATTTCAAGTAGAAACTTGAGCATAAAAATCCAAGTTAGAAAAGTAGCGCAATTTTAAGGCTATTTTTCTATCTGGTGTCAAATACGAATCAAAGTGGAATCTTCAGGTGTAATCTTTACATTAGTATGGAAATAAAATCATTCTGTCTGAGTTCATGTTACATTCTTATTTAGGATGTTGTCTGCCAAAAGACATCAACATCACATTAACTTGATTTTAGTGTGGCACGGTAGCAAGCACTACCGTACCGTGACACAGGTTCAATTCCAGCCTTGGATCACTGTCTGCAGAGTTTACACATTCTCCCCGTGCCTGCATGGGTTTCCTCCGGTTTCTTCCCCCAGTCCAAAGACGTGGGGGTTAGGTTGATTGACCAGACTCCCTTCGTGTCGGGGGTATTAGCAGGTTAAAATGTGCAGTGTTATGGGAATAAGGCTTAGGTGGGATTGCTGTCAGTTTAGACTTGATGGACCAAATGGCCTCTTTCTGCATGTTTGGGATTCTGTGATTCTCGTGCGCAGAAAGATAAAAGGTAAGAGCAGGAGTAGGCCATTTGGCTTATTGAGCTTGCTTTGCCATTCCATATGATCATGGCTGATCCTCTTATCTCAGCACCTTTTCCCATGCCTTCCCTAATCCCCTTGGTGTAAGCCTTTAGTGTCCAAGAATCTACTTTTTTTAAAAATACATTTAATAACTTGACTTCCACAGTGTAATGTGATAGGAATTCCACAGGTTCACCAGCCTCTGAATGAAGAAATTTCTCATTTCAGCCCTGAAAGGCCTGACCAGTATTAGACCACAAGACACAGGAGCTGAATTAGGCCACTCGGCCCACCAGTCATGGCTGATATTTTTCTCATCCCATTCTCCTGCCTTTTCCCCATAACCCCTTATTAATCAAGAACCTATCTCTGTCCTAAGTACACTCAATGACTCAGCCTCCACAGCCTTCTGCAGCAAACAGTTCCACAGATTCACCACTCTCTGGCTGAAGAAATTCCTCCTCATCTGTTTTAAAGGATCATCCCTTTAGCCCAAGTTTGTGCCCTCTAATTCTAGTTTTTCTACTGCTGGAAACATCCTCTCTACGTCCACTCTATCCAGGCCTCGCAGTATTCTGCAAGTTTCAATAAGTTCCCACTTCATCCTTCTAAACTCCACTGAGTACGGACGCAGAATCCTCAACCCTTCCTCATACAACAAGCTCTTCATTCCAGGGATCATTCTTGTGAACCTCCTCTGGACCCCTTCCAAGGCCAGCACAGGCCCAAAACTGCTCATAATACTCCAGAAGGGCCAGAGCCTTATACAGCCTCAGAGGTACATCCCTGCTCTTGTATTCTAGCTCTCTCGACATGAATGCCAACACTGTATTTGCCTTCCTAAGTGCTGACAGAACCTGTACATTAACCTTAAGAGCATCTTGAACAAGAATCCCCACATCCCTTTGTGCTTCTGATTTCCTAGGCATTTTCCCATCTAGAAAATAGTCTATGTCGCCATTCCTCTTTCCAAAGTGCATAACCTCACACCTTTTCACATTGTATTCCATCTGCCACTTCTTTGCCTATTCTCCTAGCCTGTCCAAGTCCTTCTGCAGCCCCTTGCTTTCTCAATACTACTTGCCCCTCCACATGTCTTTGTATCATTTGCAAACTTAGCAACAGTGCCTTCAGCTCTTCCAGTACAGTTGCAACACTGGCATCTACCCAACAATGTGGGAAAATTGCCCAGGTATGTCCTGTATATAAAAAGCAGGACAAATCCAACCCAGCCAATTATCACCCAGTCTACTCTCGATCATCAGTAAAGTGATGGAAAGGGTCATCAAAGTGCTATCAAGCAGCACCTGCTCAGCAATAACCTGCTCAGTGACGCCCAGTTTGGGTTTTGCCAGGGTCACTCAGCTCCTGACCTTGGTTCAAGCATCAACAAAAGAGCTGAATTCCAGAGGTGAGGCAAGAGTGACAGCGCTTGACATCAAGGCTGCATTCGAACAAGTGTGGCATCAAGAAGTCCTAGAGAAACGGGAATCAATGGGTATCGGGGCAAACACTCCACTGGTTGGAGTCATACCTGGCACATAGGAACATGGTTTTAGTTGTGGAGAGTCAGCTCCAGGGCATCTCTGCAGGAGTCCCTCAGGGTAGTGTCCTCGGCCCAACAATCTTCAGCTGCTTCATCAATGACCTTCTCTCCGACATAAGGTCAGAAGTGGGGATGTTTGAAGATTGCACAATGTTCAGTACCATTCACGACTCCTCAGATACTGAAGCAGGCCATGTTCAAATGCAACAAGCCCTGGACAATATCCAGGCTTTGGCTGAGAAGTAGCAAGTAACACTCACACCGCACAAGTGCCAGTCAATGCCCATCACCAATAAGAGTCACTCTAACCACCGCCCCTTGACATTCAATGGTGTAACCATCACTGAATCCCCCACTGCCAACATCATTGGGGTTACCATTGACCAGAAACTCAACTGAACTCACCACATAAACACAGTGGCTACAAGAGCAGTCAGAGGCTAGGAATACTATAGCGAGTAACTCACCTCCTGACTCCCGAGTGCCTATCCAATATCTACATGGCACAAATTAGGATTGTGAAGGAATACTCCCCACTTGCCTGGATGGGCGCAGCTCCAACAACATTCAAGCAGCTTAACACCATCCAGGAGAAAGCAGCCATTTGATTGGCACCACATCTACAAACGTTCAATCCTGCCACTACTGACACTCAGTAGCAGCAGTGTGTACTATCTACAAGATGCGCTACAGCAATTCACCAAAGATCCTTAGACAGCATCTTCCAAACCCACAAACATCTCCATCTAGAAGGACAAGGGCAGCAGACACATGGGAACACCACTACCTGCAAGTTTCACTCCAAGCCACTCACCATCCTGATTTGGAAATATATTGTCATTTCTTCACAGTCACTGGGTCAAATCCTGGAATTCCCTCCCTAATGGCATTGTGGGTCAACGCACAGAACATGGACTGCAGCGATTCAAGGCAGCAGTTCACCAGCACCTTCTCTAGGGCAATTAGGGATGGGCAATAAAATGCTGGCCAGCTAACATGTCCCACAAATAAATAAAAAATTCCTTCCAAATCGTTAATGTATATTGTGAAAAGTTGTGATCCCAGCACTGACCCCTGAGACACACTACTAGTCACCGAATGCCATCCTGAAAGGGACCCCCTTTATCCCCACTCTCTGCCTTCTGCCAGTCAGTCAAACATCTATCCATGCCAGGATCTTACCCTTAACACCATGGACACTTAACTTATTTAGCAGTCTCCTATGCAGCACCTTGTCAAAGACCTACTGGAAATCTAAATAAATCTCCTCCACTGGTTCTCTTTTATCTAACTTCCTTGTTACCTCCTCAAATAATTCTAACAGATTTGACAGACATGACCTCCCCCTGACAAAGCCGTACTGACTCAGCCCTACTTTATCATGCACTTCCAAGTACTCCGCAATCTCAACTATAATAATGGACTCTAAAATCTTGCCAATGTCTGAAGTCAGGCTAACGGGCCTATAATTTTCTGTCTGCTGTCTCCCTCCCTTCTTAAACGGTGGTATTACATTAGCTACTTTCCAGTCCTTTGAGACCTCTTTGCCTCCAGTGATTACTGAAAGATTACCACCAATACCTCCACAATTTCCTCAGCTATCTCTTTTCAAACACTGAGGTACTGCTACATACTGTTGCTTGGTAACGCAGAGCTTGATCTTTGCTGAAAAGAGAAACATGTTGCTAAAGCTTTTTATTTTGATCACCGTGTTGTCATGGAGAAAGCAGCGGAGAATCAAATATATACTGAGCGTGCATACTGACCAAAAACTGCCAGTTTTGGATCTGAGACCATCTCAGATCACAGTAGAAAAGCAAAGTACCTCAATAATTTGAGCAACAGGTTTACAGGAAGCCATTTCACACTACCTCTATGCCGTGACTACGTGAATGGTGTTTACCACAGACAGGATGCTGTTGTCTGTCCAAAAAGATGCTTGGCTGATCATATCACTGAGCAACTTTGCGGATGAATTTCTGGGTCTGTACAATACCAGGTACATCGCTGAGATTGGCTGATCAAATTAAACAGTGTATTTCTTCGATTATTCACAGCAGGTAGAGTACAAACCGTACTCAACCAGCCCGTACTTGCAAAACTCAAAATAAGGCATCTCCTGTTAGATGTCATTCAATAATCCTGATCGCATTAATAGCTAAAAGACAAGTCAGTCCAGCTTGTTGCAGGTGACATTGATTGACAGGGATCTGATCCGCAAACAAGAGAAATATGTTCAAGTCTTGTGTGCTTTTTAAAAATATTATCCAGAAATTGAGGGTGCCTATAGTTCTCTGTTGCTTTGCCCATGGTAATGCCTTGGTCAAAAGTGACTTTCCAACCAATCGGCACTCTTCTTTCCTGTAGTATAAATGGTGATCATTTGAAATTCAGTGTTCTTCGGTTTGTCCTGATGAGCGTATGACAACAAGGAAAGCTTCAGGAATATGTCTCTATCTCGTCTCAGAATCAGAAAGTTATGGGTTCAATTCCCATAGCAGGCTCTTGGAACAAAAATTCAGGTTGACCCCCGTAAAGGAGTACTGACTGGAAGGATGCCATCTTTCAGATGAGATGTTAAATTGAAGGCTCAACTGCCCCCTCCGGTGAAGATAAAATGCGCTAATGGCACTATTTCAAAAGAAAAGCAGGGGAGTCCTTAAGCCCCGACAGGTGCTATCAGAAGTGCATATCTTTCTTATTCAGTGTACAATATTCAAGATTAGTGGGGGACACTTTGATTCTTGATTTGATTTATTACTGCCACGTGTATTAGTTTACAGTGAAAAGTATTGCTTCTTGCACGCTATATAGACAAAGCATACCGTTCATAGAGAAATGTTGCGACATTCCGACATTGATCCCTTAACCAACACTTAAAAATAGGTGATCCAATCCTTATCATATTGCTATGTGGGGGATCTTACTGTCTGCAATTTTCCTGCTGCTTTTCCTACATTCCAACAGTAAACAAAATCTTCCATTGTCTATGAGTTGTTTTGGCCTGGCTTATTCTCCTTTCATCACCTTCACCTCTGCCACCTTGAACCATCTGACTGGAAGCAGTGGCTAGCATAATGCCTTGAAAAAAAAAACATCCATTATTCCTCAGAGTAATAAGCCTTTGACTTGAAATGCCCACATGACTCAGGTGGGAGTCCCATAAAATGTAAATGAGAAGTGATAATACTCCAGGCACAATCTAGAGTTCAGTTGAGTTCAGTTGGGGTTGGTCTTAACATTCATCAATATTACAATAAATCAACTAGTTAAAAGTTTGGATTTAATTATCAGTTAGTTGGGCAGCACGATGGCACAGTGGTTAGCACAGTGGCTACCTCACAGCACCAGGGATCTGGGTTCAATTCCTGGCTTGGGTCACTGTCTGTGTGGAGTTTGCATGTTCTCCCTGTGCCTACATGGGTTTTCTCTGGGTGCTCTGGTTTCCTCCCACACTCCATAAATGTGCAGGTTAGGTTGATTGGCCATGTTAAATTTACTCTCGGGTTAGGAGGATTAGCAGGGTTAATATAGAGGGTTTACCAGAATATGGTTGGGTGGGATTATTGTCGGTGCAGACTCGATGGGCCAAATGGCTTCCTTCTGCACTGTAGGATTTCCCTGGTTCTAGTTTGCACAATGAAGTTCATAAGTTGGCTGGAAACGTGTAAAAATAAGTTATTTTTCTCTTTATGCATCAGTTATGGATCACAGCGCCAAAAAAGTTACAGGCGAGGAAACAGAAACTAAATAGCTCCAAGTAAACAACAGGGTATTGTAATGGATAATTTTTACATTTCATCTCGCATATCTTTGCCAGAAGTCATATTGGAAGTTGCAAAACGATACAGTGCCTTAATGTATGATTTGCACAAATTAAACAATAAAACAGAAAATAATTTATTTCCTATACATTATTGGGAATGAACATGAGTATTAATAATACTTCAGGGAGAGAATCTGAAGCAAGAATAGACAAGCTTGAGAAATACTGCAATTATAAATTAAATTTGAATTATACATGTTGTGCTCATCACGTTTGCAGAAAATGGAAAAAGTAATCAATATGCAATGATGTTTAAAATTATGAATTTGGCTAATTGACAGAATTACTAATAAAAATAGAATAAATAAAGGAGGGTTAATAAAGGAGGGTTCTCAGGTGAGAGACCTGGTCTCCGAAGAAAGTCGAGTGACTGAGGGAGGACAGCAAAATAAAATTGAAACCAGAAGATTTGTGCAGCAGAGAATTGAAATTACTCAGGCAATAGGAAGGAAAGGGATTAAGAAGCAGCCAAATGTGAAATCAGAAATGACGACCTTCAAGGCACAAAGGGCAGAGTGAGATTTTACCAGATGCCTTTGGCAGTGCTTCCACTCAAAGTGCATTACAAAACAATGATGTATAAGCACATCAACAACATGGACACACAATGGATGACTTAACGATGTGCAGTATGTCAAAGAAGGGAACAGGCAGCAGATAGAAAATAATTGAAACCTCCAGAAGAGGCAAACTGAAACATAATGAAGACAACTGTGCGTTGGGAGTCATAAAAAGGAACTTGTTGATGACATCACTGCTAAGGCATCACTAATGATGATGATGAGTTTGACATATAAAAATCACATCTACTGAATACACAGCGTGACCTCAATGCAAAGAGGGCATAGAAGACTGTAAGACCTGATGAACTATTCAAGTGAAACACCTTTAAGAACAAAGATCAAATGGTTAAGACCACCTAATGGAGTTGGAATCCCAGTAAATGTGGAAAATAAAGATTAATTTTGGTCGTGCAACTGAGACAATAATAGAATCCCTACAGTGCAGAAGAGGCCATTCAGCCCATCGAGTCTGCACTGACTCTACCAGGCCTTCTCCCCCACTCGACTGGAGAACTCTGTAACTCCACACATTTCCCATGGCTAATCCCTTCTAACCTACAAATTTTGGACAAAACAAAATCAGCAGAAACCTTACAAGGAAGATTATCAACTGTACTAGTACAAAATTAGCATCAGTGGTAACAAACTGTTTATGTATCAAGTTCAGTGTTTAGTTTGGAGACCAGATTTGTACAGCTGGTGAAGGTACAGATAAGGAATAGCTTTGCTTGTGAAATGTCTAGATTGGTTTGTGTTTGGCTGTACTCTTGAAACAGTTTAAAAACTACTATTTAATCTATTTCACATATCCGTAATTGAGCGGCCTCGCTGATGCAAAGAATGATAATCAGGTCACAGGGCTAAGATTGGAAAGAATTCGATACAACAAAAGATTTTACACACTCCATTACTACATAAGGGAGTAAAGCAAAGTATTAAAATGGATGGAAAAGTTGCTGCGGCTTCACAACTCCACATGCTTAAAACCAGAAAATTGATCTTAATTGAAAAAGAATGAGATAAGAACTTATAAGAATTCTAGAAATGTGAAATGAACAATAATACATTGAAAGGTGTACAATTGGAATCAGATTGTCAATGTGGAAAAACTCATTAAGACGTGCTGCAATTACCCAGGGTTATATGGATACAGGGAAATGTAAGAAAACAGACACAGCCAGTTGCTTATTTATGTAGAATAAATCAGAACATAACTTATGAAGTAGCAATTTCTTTAGTCTATTTACAGTACCATCTGTGTGGAGTTTACACGTTCTCCCTGTGCCAGCTCCTGTTTCCTCCCACAGTCTGAAGATGTGCCAATTGACTGTGTTGAATTGCCTGTTAGTGTCCCAATATGTGTAGGTTAGAGGGGGGATTAGCAGAGTAATTATGTGGGGTCACAGGGATTGGGTCTGGGTCAGATGCTACATCAGAGAGTTGATACAGACTTGAGGGGCCAAATGGCCTGCTTTTGCACTGTAGTATTTTAAAACGTTGGCTCAGAATTTGTTAAAAAATAACAGCATGAATGATGCTTGCTATTTATTATTAAGGTGCAAATCAACCGACTTATGGACTGCAAGAACTAGCCAATGAATTGCAAATTGTTGGAAGTTGCATTGACAGCGGTATTGAAATTCAGATATGTGAAGGATGCATTTCCTGCGACTGGAAACTAAAGTCATGAAACTCTCTGAATTTTGGGCTCCAGCCTTATTAAAATGGAGCCAATTGGTATTGGAATCCCCTGGCAGAGAGTTCGAGCACAGCAAGAGGAATCAGTCATTTAGTCCTTCAAACCACTTCAGCCATTCAATGGGACCATTCCTGACCTGCGGCTCCTAACACATATCCAACCTTGCCCAACATTCTTTCATACCATTGGCTAACAAACATTCCTCAACCCCAAATTCTAAATCAACAATTGATCGAGTATTAATTGCAGTTTGGGGAAAAGTTCCAAACTGTTGTGCGAAACTGTTTCCTATTTCCACTCCCGAAAGGCTGCCTCAAATTCTTGACCCCCCCCCTCCCCGCCACCCCTACTATTCAGCAGAAATAGTTTCTCTCAATCTACCCTATACCTTTCCTTAAGTATCTTGAATAGTTTCAATCAAATCACTCCTCAACCTTCTGAATGTCAGCAATTTACAACCCCAGTTTGTGTAATTTCTCCTCGTAATTTAACATCAAGAATACAGGCATCTTTCTGGCAAATCCCATGCTGCACTCCCTCCAAGGTCATGATATCCTTTCTAAGGTTTAGCATCTAGAATTGTTCATGCTACACTCAGTGTGCTCCAACCAGGGTTGTAACACTGGGATGCTCAGTGGTCCTCAGGTAAATGGGTTCGGTTTGGGCACTGCAAAGAGTAACAGTGGAGGCAGATTAGTGGGTGGCACATTGGTAAGCACTGCTGCCTCAACGAGCCAGGGACTGGGTTCAATTCCTGGTTTGGGTCACTGTGCAGAGTCTGCACCTTCCCCCCATGTCTGCTTGGGTTTCCTGCAGGTGCTCCGGTTTCCTCCCACATTCTGAAAGATGTGCTGGTTAGGTACATTGGCCATGCTAAATTTTCCCTCAGTGTACCCGAACAGGCACCGAAGTGTGGCATCGCGAGGATTTTCACAGTAACCTCACTGCAGTGTTAGTGCAAGTCTACTTGTGACACTACAAAATAAACTAAACTTAAACCTTAGAGATTGGAGAGGAAGCAAAGTTTGAAGTGAATGGGGTAGAGGGGAGATCAGGATCCGTAACTGAGAGAGAACAAGAATCAAAGCCTGAGCGGTAATGAGCTGTTAATGTTGGGTGGGCGGCATCACCTCTAGTCCTCCCAGCTCTACAGTCAGGCATGTTTATTACATCCCCATCAGCGAGGCAATCCTTTAAGGCTACATGCTGAGTGCAGTCAGTGATGATACTGGCTGCCTTTGGGCAAACCAATCTTGGAGAGGCCTCAATCAGGCGGTAAGTTCCTTATATGTATACGTAAAATTAAACCCTGCTTAAGATGTAGGTAAAGGGTGCCTGTATACTTTTTCCTTTCATCTATTCAAGCGGTAGATTTGAGACTGAAAATATGCACGCACTTCCTACCTGTTGTATTGTGGGTTTGGTAGGCCAATTAGCACTCGAAAACAAAACAAATATTTTGCGGCAAAATTCATGGGTCAACATGCCTTAATTTAAATCATTTGTAATGAATGGAATTTTATCCCAATGACTTCATACTGCCTGCTGTCAATCTAGAAATCAGTGTAGCCTGTGGACATGGGAAGTTTGGAAGGTGTATGAGTTTCCCATTCAAGAGCAAGTGAACAGTAGTGAACAATTTGAGAAAAATCTTCAGTTTGACAGAAGAAATACACAAAGCTCCTGTATGACAAATGTGCTCCTTGAAAATTAGACCAAAAAGACAGAGCAGAAAGGTACGAAAAGCTGCTAGCTTGCATTCCAGGATTGGGTAATCATAATACACTTGTCCGACCACTGGGGAAACAAATGGAAATTAAATGATACATTCTAGATGCAACCACCAGAATGTGATACAAATTTAAGTTTATTTATTAGTCACAGGTAAGGCTTACATTAACACTGCAATGAAGTTACTGTGAAATTCCACTAATCGTCACACTCTGGTGCCTGTTTGGGTCAATGTGAGTGGAAATCAGAGCACTTGGAGAACACCCATGCATACATGGGGAAAACCTGCAAACTCCAAACAGTGTCACAAGCCGGGGATTGAACCCAGGTCCCTGGCACTGTGAAGCAGTAGTGCTCACCACTGTGCTGCCCCAACAGTATCTTCTTTACAATTTGATGGGTCAGACAGCAAAAGTCTAGTGTCTAAGACCAAGCCCATCAGAGTGTGGCATTCCTAGATTAAGATACAATTGTGAGATTAAGATGCTTACGCTTACAAAGATTTATAGAGAGAAATGTTACAAGTGTCATGATTGAGGTGTATAAGATTATGAGGGGTATGGGCAGGGTGAACACAGAACCACCCTCCCGCCAGTCCGAGTGACACAAATCAGCTCCCCTTCAGCACTGCCACGCACCGTCCTCAGGAACTTGTCCGGGTGCGTGCAGGCAAATGGCAAGACATCCGAGGCTCCCTGGATCTGAATTCGGGTTTCTGATTTTTTTTTCTCTTGTTTTAAACGTACATGAAGCTACTGTCAAAATAAAACTGGCGCCGTTTGTGTCAAATTGTAGGTGGGGGGCAGGGGGCAGGTGCGGCAGATGGGGTGAGCAAATCCTGAAGCACTCATGCGGGTTAGGTGGATTGGCCATGCTGAATTGACCCTAGTATTAAGAGGGATTAGCAGGGTAAATATGTGGGGGTTACAGGAATAGGACCTGGGTGGGATTGTGGTCGGTGCAGACTCGATGGGCCAAATGGCCTCCTTCTGCACTGTAGGGATTCTATGATTCTATGAGAGGTCAATCACGAGGGGGCACGGTTTTAGGGTAAGCAGCAGGAGATTCAGAAGGGATTTGATAAAAATAAATTCACTCAGAAGGTGGTGGGAATCTGGAATGCACTGCCAGGGAAGGTAGTGGAGGCTGGAAACCTTTAAAAAATAACTGAATGAGCACTTGAAATATCATAACATTCAAAGATGTGGGACAAGTGCAGAAAAAAGTGGGATTAGTGCATCTTTAGTGGTAGTTATTGTCAGTGTAGACTCAATGGGCCAAAGGGCCTTTTCTGCATTGTATGACTATGACAAATGTGCATTATTAGCAGTAGCTGGAAGGTTCAATAAAGATATGTTCCTTTACAACATTATTAAGAATAAAGGAGCAGTGTAGCTAGAAATAAATCAAATCTGTTTGATGTTGAGACGCTAATGATGTTCCTTGAATCGCATTAAGTGTTGTATCACTGTTGTAATTAAGTGAACAGTTGGATTCAGACTGGAGAAGTCAGTTGGTATCTAGACTGGGGTTAATAATCATACAGTGAGCTGCTGGATGTGAATATACTTCTAATATCAATAAACGCAGTTACTTCTTTCTCATTCAATACTGGGTTTAGAATTGCAACATGACAGAACACAGTCGTGGAGAGGTTTCAGTGTTAGAGTGTCATTAGTTTGTTGATTGCAGGTGCACACTCAATGGATGCAAGTGATCCAAATCACCCAAGAGGCTTCCTTCTCTTTCGCCACAGTGTAATAGAGCTTCAAATTAATGTGAAATGAAATTGTCTGTGGTATAGTGCGAGGGAAACTGCTTCATAAAGTATTGTGATTATTAGTGTCTTTGCAGCATTTAGAATATAGATAGTTCTGCTTGAACTGTCATTAAACAAAGCAATAAAAGAAAAAATAACTACCCAGGATTCTGTGTGGCATTATAAGCCTGTGTTGCCATGTGCACTGTCTATTGAATCCCCTCCACAAGATTCCTGCATTTACACTTTGTGCTTCTCTATATATATTTTCTTTCCCCCGTAATGTCATCTGAAGTACTTAAAAAATAACTGGTCTCCAAAACACATTTTCAAAATACTCACGCAAGGTGAAAGACAAACACAAGGGGTGGAATTTTCCCGTCCTGCCACAGGAATCATAGCAGGCGGGACAGGGCCATGGTCCGTTGATCTCGGGCAGGATTTTCTGATCTTGGGACAAGCATGGCTGGAAACTCCTGCCCAAGGAGTCATGCAAGTGAGTCTGTGTAATACAGAGCAGGACAAAAGCTTTTCCAGTATGTTAAGATTATTATGGTTTTAACTTTAATTACTAATGAACAAAATGGGTAATTTTATAAATAGTGGAAAGATTATGCGACACTTATAAGTCAATAATGGGAAATGCAGGTTCCTATAACTGACCCCTCCAATAAAAGGTGTTATATTTCAGATCAGAGGGGTTAGTAAACCACACCACACACACACTTTGCTCATTCTCCTCCTGTCTGAAAGCTGTGAGGTATTTAGCAAGATTCTAGTTTACTAGTTTTATCAGATATCAAAATGTGCTCGCTGTCAGCACAGTGGCACAGTTGTTAGCACGGCTGCCTCAGTGCCAGGGACCCAGGTTCGATTCCCGGCCTGGGCCACTGTCTGTGTGGAGTTTGCACATTCTCCCCATGTCTGTATGGGATTCCTCCAGGTCCTCTGGTTTCCTCCCACAGTCCAAAGATGTGTGGGTTAGGTGGATTGGCCATGCTAAAATTGCCCCTTGGTGTCAAGTTGCCCCTTCAAGCACTTGGACTACTAGGGTAAATGCAAGAGTTTTGGGAATAGGGCCTGGGTAGGAGTGTGGCCTCTTTCTGCACTGTAGGATCCTATGATCTGCACTGGCTTCCAGTTGAGCACCACTCAATTTTAAAATTCTCATTCCTGTTTTCAAATCTCTCTGGTCACACACCTTCTGATCTGTCTGAACTCTTCCAACCCTTCATTGCTCAAAGATACGTGCGTTCCTCCAATCCTGGCCTTTTGTGCATTCCTGGCTTTGACTATCCCACCATAGATGGGAATGTCTTCAAAGGCTCCAAGGTCTAGAATTCCCTCCTTAAATCTCCCCATTCCCCTCCCCTCCTTCAATGCACTCTTTAAAACCTAGCTCTTTGACTATGTCTGCCGTAATATCTCCTTTTCTGGCTAGGTGTTAGTTCTTTTGTTCGAGTAATGTTCCTGTGAAGACCCTTGGGACTTGTTCACCACATTAACGGGATCTTCCAAATGCTGGTTATTGTTGGAGTGGTGAAGATCTGTCACAGTAGCTAATTTTGATGAAGAAGAACATTATAAAACAGTGAGGAAACTGAGAAAAGAAAGCATTTTAGTTCCATTGGATAAATTTTAGAAAATTGTGTTGCTCCAAGACAGTGTTGCAAAATTGTGTTGCTCCAAGGCAGAGGGATGAGGAAAAAAAGAGTGGGGAGGATGTGGCTAGAAAGGGTTTAAACTAAAATTGCAGGAGAATGGGCATCAGCATATCGAAATGGAAAGGAGGAATTTGGTACCTAAAGTTAGAAATACCAGGCAGTGCTAGCGAAAGGAAAAGTTCTTTATTCCACCTGAAAGACATGCTGTTTAAGTGCATTGGCCATGCTAAATTCTCACTCAGTGCTCCTGAACAGGTGCTGAAGTGTGGTGACTGGGGGATTTTCACAGTGTTAATGCAAGCCTGCTTGTGACACTAGTAAATAAACTTTAAACTTACGTTTTATTGTCGTGGAATAAATGGAAATAGTAAGTGGGGAGCAGGAATAAAGTCCAGTAAAGTAGTAAAATAAGTAATAATAAAGTCTAAATTGAGGTTACTACACATGTACGTGAGTACACAGAGTGTGGTAAATAAGATTGGTGAGTTTTCGGCACAGATTGGTATAATGCAGTGGTAATAACACAGACCTGGTTCAAAGGATGACAGGCCTGAGTATTAAATATCCCTCATTACAAGGTGTTCAGGAAAGATAGGAAAGGAAGGAAAAGGGTGGAGTGGCAGTATTTATTAACAATAATATTGCAGTGCTGGAGAGAGAAAGAGAGAGAGGGAGAGATGTTCCAGAGGGGTCAAGGACAGAATCAATTTGGCTGGAGCTAAGGAACAAAAAACGTTTAACTATAATCGCTCGGTGTAGTCTACGGGCCACCAGCAAGAGAGAAAGATGTAGAGGAACAAATCTGCAAAGAGATTGCAGAGAAGGGCAAGGGTTCATAAAATGTGTCCAGGAGAATTCCCTCCAGTGGTAATATTTCAGTTCAATAAGAAAGGAGGTGCATCTAGACCTGATCTCTGGAGGCCCAGTGGATCAAGGGGAACATTTAGGAGACAGGGATCAGTGTATCACAAGGCCTAGGTTGGTTCCGAGAAAGAACACGGAACAATCCAGAGTAAGAATAATTAACTAAGTGGGTTAAGACTGGATCTAATCAGCTGGAATCAAATGTTGGCAGGAAAAGTGTTATCTGAACAATGGGCTGCCTTTAAGGATGATCTCAGTGAGGCACTGACAAAACGTGGTCATGATCTTCTGGCTCTTCCCACCGACGGGATCTGCTGGTCCCACCAATGGTGCATCCGTGCTGCGTGTTTCCTGGAAATCCCACTGACAGCAGTGGGACCAGGAAATCCCGCTGCTGGCCAATGGCGCACTGACTCCCACAGCCAAGGAAAATGCTGTAGGGAGGCCAGAGAATCCTGGCGTGGATTTGCACAAAGTGGAATGGAAGGGTAAACAAATCTAGAACTCCCTGAATGGCAAGAGATAGAGATTAAAATGACAAAGAGAAAGTGTACTTATGATAAATGGCAGACAGGAAACCTAATTGAGAATCAGGCATAAACAAAGAAGTGGAAGTGAGAAAGTATGCAAGAGAAGCAAAGAGAGTATGAAGAGACTAGCAGCTAATGTAAAAGGGAATCCACAAATCTTCCACACGTATACAAATAGCAAAATGGTGGTTAAGGAAGTGGGACAAATTAGGGCCCAATAAGGGGATTTAAAATGGAGGCAAGATGCTTGACTGAGGTATTAAATTAATAACTTACATCTGTCTTTACCAAGGAAGACGCTGTTGAATAGATCGTGATGGAAAAAAAAACAAGATCATTCAGGCACTTGGAGGGTTTCAAATTGATGAGGAGGTATAGGATAGGCTAAATGGACTTAAAAGTGAATAAAGCAAGACTGGACAGGATGTATCCAAGGATACTGATGGGAGTGAGAATAGAAATTGCAGAGGCACTGGCCACAATTAACCAGTCTTCCTTAGATTCGGAGGTGGTGCCAGTGGTCTAAAGAATAGCAAACATTACATTCTTGTTCAAAGAAAGTCTAAGAATTAACCCAACAACATCAACAGGCCAGTCAGTTTAATCTTTCTAATTTAAAGTTGAAAGTTTCAAAAGCATTTGGTACAATACCACTTAAAAATACATTAACAAAGGTAATGGCACCTGAAAACAAAAGGAATTCGACCCCGTGAACAGGGGAAATAGTTAGGAGCAGGGGTTGAAGCATGTTTCTTATGCTTGAAGCATGTAATGAATCTTGTTCATGTAGAATCAATAATGGGACCAGTCTTATTTAGTAAAGGCCTAAATATTCTAGACTCAGCCCTAGCTAAATTTTAAATAGAGTGGAGGAAGCTGTGCACGCAGCCATGTACGACATGAGAAGATTGCGGCAAAATAAGAAAATCAAATGCAAAACTTGGTTTTATACTTACAGACATAAAACGCAAAAACAAATGGATAGTGTGAAGCTTATTAAAAAGCCTAATTTAGGCCGCAGATAAAGTGCTGTGTACAATTTTGAGTACCCTGTCATAAAAAAGGTTTTTAAAGCAATAGAAAATGTGCAGTACAGACTATCTCTGATATCATGCAAGCCAACATGTCTCCATTAAAATAATTGTAACCTAACCCGTTAAGAATTTCTTCAAACAAAACAACCAGAATTGAAGTGATCCCACAGTGAGGTCTTCAGAACTTTAATGGGTTTATGAAAGTAATAATTTAAGATAATCGCAAGAACAACATAGATTAGAAAAGAAAATAGATTTTCCCAACAGTTAGGAATCCACGACCATAATTTATTTGAAAAGCTAGTTTCTTTAAAGTAGCGGAATACAAAACAACATGAGCGGATAGCAAGAGTGTGCCAATGAAATGGATCTCCCAAGAGGCTCAGATTGAACTGGCTGTTTCTGTGCTGTAATATCTTATGACTCTATTCTGCAAGTAGAGTTTAATGTTTAAAATTATCCTTTGAATTACCTTCAATAGTTCCCCACTTTGTTTTTCGACCAAGAATCCTTCTTCCATTTACCTGGTACTCGAGGTTACTTCCAACCACTGCAAAAGGTACCATTTCCTAAATAACAGGAGAACAAATTATGAAACATTTGGCTTTGAAGACAGTTTGTGTCTGAATGCAAATTGTTCTTTTCCTCCCTGAAAGACCTTTGGCCTCACAACGTTATAACATAATGCCATGTTTAGTCCTCCTCCCCACCCCCACACACGTGCATGCAGAGATGTAAGGGACAATTGGGTGAGGGGAGGGGCGAGGAAGTATTTCTCAATGGGGCAGGCCTGAAGCCTGTTCATCCCAAATTATTTTCAGCAAGGAATACTTCAATTGCAATTTGGCTTCTCAGTTCATGAAACCCGTGGTTGCCCGAAATGTCCAAGATACGGGTCTGACAAGTTTAGCAGTGGAGCCGCATTGAACACATTGTCCCACTGCTACATTTCGCACCAGGGCACAAGGAATCATAATGCGTACCCCAGTGAGACCAAGAACGGGGAAAGAAAACGGGGGCAGATTTGTAGAGTCAGGAAGGTGCTTTGGAACTTTAAAAATGGTAGGCAAAACCTGGAGGTGGAAGCTCTACCCCAATTTATCAACAAATCTGATTTTTGTTGATACAGGAAAGGGGGCAGGGCACAAGTCACACAGGAGGGAAATCTGAATGCAGCAGGGCCATTTGAACCTTGTGCTGAGTTTAATATAAGGGCCGTAATCCACAGTGCGGGACTCACAGATTAATGGAGCTGGTGGAAATGCTGTTGGAGATCTGGTCAGGTCTGTATAATTACCATCACTCACATTCTTCTGCTCTGTTTAAAGTTTTGTTTCATTTTCCGATTCCCTAATTCCAAAATGTCTCACTCCAGAATTTCCTACACTAAAATTTGGGGTGGCATAGTGGCACAGTGGTGAGCACTGCTGCCTCAGTGCCAGGGAGCTGGGTTCAATTCCAGCCTCGGGTCACTGTCCGTGTGGAATCTACATATTCTTCCCGTGTCTGCATGGGTTCCCTCCCACAGCGCAAAGATCTGCAGGTTAAGTGGATTGGCCATGCTAAATTGACCCTAATATCAGGAGATTAGCAGGGTAAATGTGTGGTGTTATGAGAATAGGGCCTGGGTGGGATTGTGGTCGGTTCAGGCTCGCTGGGCCGTTTTGCCTCCTGCTGCACTGTAAGGATTCTAAAATACAGCTTCCAACATTTTGTTCTACAAGTGCTGGCTGCAGCTGTCAGAATTAAAACCAAATCTCTGTTGTGCTACTTTGATTGATAGGACATACACTGCCTGTTGGAATAAAAAAGCAGCATATTGTCATGTAGTTTCAATAGACTTCTTTGTTGACATTTCCCCATGGGCTATTATGAATGTTTGGCTGAGTTTCTATAGTCATCACAGTAGGTATGCAGGAACTTGCAGTCTGACTGGCAGTTTAAAGAGGCGATAAGATTCTTTGTCTTTGAAGTGGTGTTTGAATAGATTATCATTTGAGAGACTAACTACTTGAGGATGTTTAAAACTTGTTATGAAAAATGTATAATTTTAAGCTGAATTTGTGTACAATTTTGTGCATAGGTATAAAATGGTTTTGGTTTCATTAAAGCTTTTTTTAAATTAATTTTTGTGCCTGGCAGTCTGGATGAACTTGCAACTAAAAGGTTTGAGATCTAAATTTCCCCTTGGTGTGCGGGGGAACTAACAGGGTAACTACATGAGATTATAGGGATAGAGCCTGGGTGGGATTGTTGTCAGTGCAGGCTTAATGGGTCAAATGGCCGCTTTCTACCCTACTCACAATTCCCAAGGTCTGCCTATAATGACTACGAGGTGAGCGGCTAGATGAAGGTGACATATAGGAGATGAGGGGCCAAAAGGAGGAGGGTGGATGGTAAGGAGTTGTAGGCTAGAAGGCCTAATAGCTTCAGAAGCAACTGAGACCAAGTTCCAGAGAACCAAGGCAGGCCTTCTAAACAGCCTGCCATGGTACACGCCCTCCTACGCAGTACTTCAGGGATCAGCAGGCCTAAGTCCATTCCATTTCCCATCTCTGGGATGGGAATCTCATGATTCGGGCCACATTTTAATTGGGGTGGGTCCAGCAAGTCAGGAAATTTCCTGACTTGAACTACCTGCTTCACTACTTTAGATCTGGCCCAATGTTCATATGAAACATTGGTTTAAAAAAAGAGGGATGGCATGGAAAAGTTGGACCACAGGGCCTGTTTCCATGCTGTAAACCTCTATAACTCTAAGATGTAAGAATGATTGCCCCATTTCTCAAAAGTATCAAATTATCAGTTGTGACTATAGAGAAACCGGATCTTTGTTCAAATTTCTCTTAAAATCTAAAAGCATGGAGCCAAATCTGTTCACATTTTCCATTTGCAAACCAAATTTCAGTACTTTGGAACTAATTTTCAACTCATCAGAAACAGTGGGTGGGATGTTCCATCCCAGCCCACTGACAAGATTCTCTGGTCGTACTGAAAATCAACAGACCACTGAAGTTCCTGTGGTGGGTCCCAGTATGAGAGGCCCGAGGAATCCCAGACAGTGTGTAAAGGCTGACTCAACTGTATCACAGTCACAGCATTAAGACATGTCAAAATGGTTGCCATCAAACAATTGAGCATCCGATGGCACCCAAACAGTCCCCGAACAGATGGCAGCTAAAGGCATGGAAGAAGTTGATCTACATGCATAGATTATCTAGATAGTCAACATCTTTTTCCAAACGTAGTGGAGTCTAAAATTGGAGGGAATAGGTTTAAGGTGAGAGGAAAGAGATACAAAAGGGTCAAAAGGGGCAATTTTTTTCCCCCCCACACAGAGTGGGGTGAGTGTCTGGAACAAGCTGCCAGATGTAATAGTAGAGATGGTTACAACTTTGTTTTTTAAAAAGCATTTAGACAGTCATATGGCTAAGATGGGTATAGAAGGACGTGGGCCGAACACAGATAATTGGGACTAGCTTAGTGGTTAAATAAAAAGGCGCCATGGACAAGTTGGGCCATGCTGCAAACTTCTATGACTCTACGATTGATTTTTATAATCAATTTTTAAACATCCTAAAAGTTAATTTAGGGTGAATAATAAAGGAATATAGTAAAGAGATGACATCCGACTCCAAGCATACCCCAAGAAATTTCAGGTTAAATGCATTTGAAAATAAAACAAGTTCCACTTACTCTGATTTTGTCATTTATTAGTCGATCCTCTGCATCTTCGTCAAATTCTCTTTGAGGATACACGTCGATGTCATGTTTCTGAAGGTCATTCCTGATCTGAAACAAATAACCCATTGATATGCTTTAACCAGTTACTGTGTGGATTCATTATAAAGCCTGGTGTCTTGTATTTATACTTCAGGAAGTACCTTTTTATTTTGCCCCCTCCCCCATTCTAGGCACATTGTTGGTCCTCGCTAATACTTGAGTATTTGTCACAACTCTAACTCTTTACATTCATTCTAAAGTTGATTTATTCACCTCTACTTTTCCATCAGCGTACATTTCCTTACTTCCCTTTGTCGTTTTTTGCACAGCAATGTCAATTTTTTTTTATATATCCCCATGTCATTACGCAGGGAATACCTTTCTAAACTTGTTTTTTGCTGTAACTAAGCCTCATCACCATAGATGATACATGCAGCAACCTCCAATTCACACTGCTTCACACCATCAAGTTGCCCAGTCTGTGGTTCTTCTGGAACCTGTCCAATTCACATCCTATTGATTTCAATGGAATGTAAATTAGGTTGGTTCAACAACAGGCAGATGACCCGATGTGCCAAGTCACTACTCAGGATAGTGCTAGGATTACCACAAGAAAATTATTGAGAATATTTTTAAAAATCGATATTATATAAAGAAAGAATCTAAGTTTATCAAATGGAACTGAATTGCCACTATGCTCTCTAGCCCAGTTATCTCCCACCTTCTAATCCCTGGAGAGAGCATTTACTCTTGATGCCTTAAGTACAGCATCACCAGGAATCAATTAGATAGATTTCAATTGTTTGCTACATTATTCAGCGTTACCTATGCATAGGGAGAACTTGTCAACCCACTTTCATCTCAAGGAAAAGATTATTTAAAACGTCTTTCGTTGCATCATTTTCAGCAAGTCATTCCGGCAATCATGGCTGTTCATTTGGCAATAAAAGAACTCACTTCACAAAGTGACTCAAAGAAAAAAGGATTAATAAAGAAACTTCATTACACCAACACTTGGAGCCACACCCTGAGCGACACAAGTTTTCCATAATTCCCACCTGTTTTCTATTTTACTGGGCCCCCTGTATCATTATGCCACTGGTTACATTGTCTAACAGGTCACCTGACTCTCATGGCATGTTACCATTGGTTACGTTAAAATAGATTTCAATGTTATCATTAGTTGCATTATAGCAACGGTATCTTTTTCTCCACACATCACCCCACCCCCCTGCCCCCACTCCCCTTCAAATCTGAAAGATTTGTCCATCAGTAATAATTGGTAAACATGCAGCTGAATTTGCCCAAAATCAGACTGGTAAGTTACTGTCCTGCTCTCAGTACAAGCACCAGTGATTCACAATTAGCGATATTCAAAACAGCACATGCACGCTAATGGGATTTTTTGAACAAGGTTAGTACTGTGCAGATTGCGTACTAGCTTTGTTGAAGTCAAAGATTTGTCAAAGTCAAAGTCATGCCTTGCTCATATATGAATTTTTTGATGCCTTAATTAAAAGTATCGATTTGATTGTCTTTTTAAGTCAGTTCACTCAAACATTTAATCTTTTTGAAACTTTCAAATATTGATCATGGAACTTGTGAATGCGTGTAAAACACAAACGCCACAATCAAAAAAACGCAATACTGTGGTTAATATTTAATATGACAAAAAGTGCAAAAACTGAAAGTGACCACATCAATTATTTTTTATTAATGGTAAATGTTCAAGATATTCTATGATTAATGTACTGTTTTGTGGCATGATAGTACAGTGGCTAGCATTGCTGTCTCACAGCTCCAGGGATCCGGGTTCACTGTCTGTGCGGAGTCTGCACATTTTCCCCTGTCTGCGTGGGTTTCTTCTGGGGCCTCCAATTTCCTCCTACAGTCCTGGTTAGGTGCATTGGCCATTCTCCCACAGCGTACCCGAAGAGGCGCCAGACTGTGGCAACTAGAGGATTTTCAAAGTAACTTCATTGCAGTGTTAATGTAAGCCTGCTTGTGACTAATGAATAAATAAACTTCAAATGATAAACAAAGGGTTTTGAATTCAACCAAATTGCCCACATTGGGAATCATGTTGGAAATGGCAACTTTCAGGGAAGCACTAAAATAAAGCTTGCTTAGCTATAGTTTCAAAATAGGCAGTTGATGATGGAGAGATGTCACTCTTTCAACGAAGCAAAGTGATCGTGGGCTGTAAAAAAAAAGGTCCCTTTGAGAAAGCTGTGCTTTTTTTTTATCCATAACTCAACACTGAGCTGTGGAAAATCATCACAAACAAATGTTGGATAAAAAGCCTTTTGCTTAGTATTGTACAATTGATATAATACCAAAGGAATGTTCCACAGGAAATCAGATATTGAAAAAAGGGTGAAATAAACAGTGGTGACACATTCCATTTGAATGAAGTAGTAAGTTGACAATGAGATGACAAAGCAAAATGAGGAATACTCTTCCATCCCCCCAAAAGTTGCACAATAAATGTACATTAATTTTTATAATGGTGGCAACGGAACAGTAAGGACAATTTAATTCAATTCATTCTAATACTTGAATAAGTATGAGATAATGTCCTGTGATTAGCGAGTCTTAAAGTAACATGAAGATGCATCAGCACATTCCAGTAGCACTTTTTCCAGTAGGAACTCATCACCAGAGAAGACAACAAAATAAACAAGTTAATGCAACCCCCAAACACCTTCAGAAAATCCATAAATAACTGGCTAGATGTTCTCTCTCTCATGCACATGCATACACAGTTCTTGAACTCTCTCAAGTCATAATACTAGGGCCACTCCTTATCCCAAAATACAAGCAAGTGAAACTTCACCAAAGTGTCATTAGAGTCACTTACTCCAAATTAAAGGAGACCAAAAAGGGTCATTCAGATTTGAAGCATTGGCTCAATTCTCTCTCCACAGATGCTGTCAGACCTGCAGAGATTTTCCAGCATTTTCTGTTCTTATTTCAGATTCCAGCATCCGCAGTATTTTGTTTTTGTCTAGGTCTTGCTGCAGTTGAATTTGTATCGTAGAATCCCTACAGTGCAGACCACTGAGCCTGCACCGACAACGATCCCACTCAGGCCCAATCCCCACAATCTCATACATTTACCCTGACACTAAGGAGTAACCTGCACATCTTTGGGGTGTGGGAGAAAAATCGAAGCACCCGAGGGAAACCCACGCAGACAGGGGGAGAATGTGCAAACTCCACACACACACACACACACACACACACACACACACACACACACACACACACACACACACAGTCAACTGAGGCTGGAACTGAATCCGGACCCCTGGCGCTGTGAAGCAACAGTACTGACCATTGTGCCACCGTGCTGCCCTAACTGCTCACCAGTCCGCCAATTTGGAATCACTGGCAAATTTAAAAATTTTATTGTATTCCAATATCAGAGTCATTCTATATAACGTAATGTATATAATCATCGCTATCTGTCATCCTTCAGCCTGTAAAATAACCACTACCACAACACCTTAAACCAATTTTCTTTTTATCCAAGCTGGTGCTGACCCTCATACTTCACAAGCTTCTATTTTGTTAATCAGTCTTGTACGGAGTATCTTATCAAATATTTCCTTAAAATTCACGTGGACAAGATCTACTGCATTCCCCTCATCAAAGATGTGTGGGTTAGGTTGAATAGCCATGCTAAATTGACCCTCATATCAGGTGGATTAGCAGGGTAAAATATACGGGGTTATGGGAATAGGGCTTGGGTGGAATGACGGTCAGCACAGACTTGATGGGCCAAATGGCCTCCTGCTGCGCTGCAGGGGTTCTATAATTCTATTAAATTTTTGTTACTTTATCAGAAAACACAATTACATCAGTCAAACACAATCTAGCTTTTGGAAATCCACGCTGACACACCTTAACTGAGACAAATTGTTCCAAGTGCCTGTTGATTTTTTTCAATTATTGTTTCTAAATCCTTACCCACCAGTGTTGTTAAACTAACATGACCACGGCAGGGCTGTCCTTAAACCCTTTCTGGAATAAGGGAGACATATTTGCCACCTCCCTGTTATCTAGCAATGATTCAAAGATCATGGCAAGCCCTTCCTCTATCTCCAGCCCATTTCCTTTGGCAACCTGAGACGCAAGCCATCCAAACCCAGGATACTTATCCACTCCAAGCACAGCCAGCCTTTCCAGCATCTCCAAGCCTCTCAATTTTCATCCCAACTACTGCCTCTATCGTCTCCACTTGTACTTATTTCATCAGCTTTCTCTTCCTTAGTAAACACCAATCCAAAACACTCATGCTTCAGTCAAAGCAAAATCTGAAATAAAAGCAGAAAATACTGGATAAACTCAATGGCTGGGATTTTACTGGCCCGCCTGCCACGGGAATTGGAGCAGGTCAGGGATAGGCCATGGAAAGGTCCGTTGACCTTGGGCGGGATTTTACAGTTTTGGGACAAACGAGGCTGTACAATTCTGCCCAACAGGTCTGGCAGCAGCTGTGGAAACAGAGTTAACGTTTTGAGGCTCATATGATTCTTCCATAACACTGTGGAAAAATCATATAGATTTTTAAAGTTTATTAGTACCAAAAGTACATTGATACAGCAATGAAGTTATTGTGAAAATCTTCTAGTTGCCACACACTGATGCCTGTTAGGGTACCATGAGGGAGAATTTAGCATGGCCAATGCACCTCATCAGCAAGTCTTTCAGACAGTGGGAGGAAACCCACGCAGACACGGGGAGAACATGCAGACTCCACACAGACAGTGATCCAAGCCGGGAATTGAACCCGAGTCCCTGGTGCTGTGAGGCAGCAGTGCTAACCACTGCCCCACCATGCCACCCTACTGTGCCACCGTGCTATTTGGACTCAAAACATTAACCCATTTTTTAGCCTTGCCCTCCATCCCTAAGCATTTATCATGCTCTTTGTCACCAATAAGACCCGTATCACCTCTTCTTACCCACGTTCTGTTGTCTTTAAAGAAAGAAAATACTTGTAAATTCTTAGTCATTTCAGTTAACCGTGCAGCGAGGGAACCAAGGCTTTGTGAGCTGGATAACCCACACTCAGGCTGGATCAGGACTACAGGCTCCAGTGAACAACTGCACTCCACTTTATTACTGTACATCAGGATTTATGGATTGTTGGAAATGTAAGAAAAAGTGGGGTTACAATAAAAACAGTTCATTTTGGTTTCCAAACTGCTTAGAGAATAAAGTTATTGATTATATGTCAGCAGTTGATGCCATCTGTTTCAGCAACTGTCTCTGGGGATGCATAAGATATGGCTCATATTTCCCAACTCTGATTTCTCTCAGGGTAACACATGGCTTTGCAGCTTAGTTCAATAGCAAACTAAAATGTCAGAGCTAAATAAAAACTGAAGCAATTGTCAAATGGTAATGAAAATTGGAGCAATGTTGAGTTGGCAGTAGCTCTACCAACTCTGGCTACTTCTAACCTTCGAAAACCAAACATACCAAACATCATCTTTGGGTTCATTTTAATCTTACTCAGTATTGAATCTGCAGAATCCAGTTCTGACTCACATTTTGTGCTGCATTTGGGCATTACAAACAAAAATGATGGTCTTTTTCTGAAATGTCTCACACTTTGAAGGAGCGATTATGAAAAAAAATTACATTGAACCACATAAAAAGATGTTAGATTGGACGATAAAGGAAGCCATATTGTAATTTCTTGAATCAAAGTACTTTGGATCCTCCTGTAGATGGTTTCCTCAAAAACTCTGATCCACCAGGCTTCTGTCCTAACTTTGGATAATGCAACTTATGGCCCAATCTAATATCTCTGTCCTAACTTTGGAGATTTCATACTTGTAAATTCTCAGTCATTTCAGTTAACCATGCACAAGGGCCCATCGAGCCTGCTTCACCATTCAATATGATTCAGGGCTGTTCATCCACATCAAGCCTTTCCCTCACACTATCCTCATATCCCTTTACATCATTTGTATTTCAAAACCGACCATGAGCTGCCAGAGTCTTCTGGGTAGAGATTTGTAAATATTTACAACTCTCTGAGTATGATGATTTCTTCCCATCTCAATCCCAAGTGATTTCCTTGAAATTGTGTCCCCTGTTTCTAAACTACTCAACCAGAGGAAACGTTTTACCTGCATCTACACTGTTTACCCTTTCAGTATTCAGCAAGTTTCAATGAGATTACCTCTCATTCTTCGAAACTCTAGACAACGAAGGTCCAATTTGCCCAATCTCTCTTCATGGGACACCCCTGCCATCCCCAGAACAAGATGGGTTTATGGGAACATCATAAAGTGGGAAGGGGGAAGTGAGAGCGAGTGTGCCATTTGATTGGCACCCCATCCTGCACATTCAACATTCAATCCTTCCACCACTGTGTCAACACTGGTTAGCACTGCCGCCTCATAGTGCCAAGGACCCAGGTTCGATTCCCAGCTTAGGTTTCTGTCTGTGCAGAGACTGCACCTTCTCATGTTTGCATGGGTTTCCTCTGGGTGCTCCGGTTTCCTCCCACAGCCCGAAAGATCTGCAGATTAGGTGTATTGGCCATGCTAAATTCTTCCTCAGTGTACCCAAAAGGTGCCGAAGTGTGGTGGCATAGTAACTTCACTGCAGTAAGCCTACTTGTGGCTCTAATAAACAAACTAAAAAACTATACAAGATATAATGCAGTAACCCACTAAGATTTCTTCATAGCATTGTCCAAGCCAGTGACCTCTACGATCCAGATGAGCAAGAGTCAGAGAACACCACTACCTACAAATTCTCCTCCAAATCACACACCATCCTGACTTGGAAATATATCATGCTCCTTCAATGTCACTGGGTCAAAATGCTGGCACTCCCTTTGTAACAGTCCTGAGGGAGTACCTGCACCACATGGACTATCGGTGTTCCAAGATGACAGCCCACCAAGGCAATTTTCAGAAGGGGTGATAAATGTTGGCCTTTCCAGTGATGCTCGTCATCAAGGACACCCCGGATATACTCTTTTCCAACTTCTTCCATCGGGAAAAAGATACAAAAGCCCGAGGTCATGTACCAACCGACTCAAGAACAGCTTCTTCCCTGACTTTTGGACCTACCTCACATTAAGCTGATCTTTCTCTACACCCTAGCTATGACTGTAACACTATATTCTGCACTCTCTCCTTTCCTTCTCTACGAATGGTATGCTTTATCTGTAATAGTGTACAAGAAACAACACTTTTCACTGTATACTAATACATGCAACAATAATTAATCAAATCAAATAGGAATAAGACCCCATGAAGGAATGAGTGAGAAAATTCTCATTTTGAATAACTTAGGAGTCTACTGCAGAGTTCAAACCAAAAGGAAAAATCATTCTGATTTGGAGTGCAGTATAAAAAGGCAAACATGACTGTACGTAACGCATTCCACCTGATTAAACACAGCTCATTTTCTCCATTCAGGTTCACAAGTGTCAATGTGTAAGCACAGCTTGTACTCTCCAGCTGGACATGGCTGAGGCCACTCAAAATAACAATTCTGCGGCTGCCAAAAGAAGTCCCAAGATTCCATTTAATCTCCCTGCCTACGGACACAATTCCAAAAACAATAAAGCGGATTGTTTGGTTTTTAACCCTCTTCCTTCAGGCAACCGATATCAGCTCAGCAGGAAATGGGAAGAAAATGAAAATGGCAGAATGCCAAATGCACGGCAATGAGATGGGTTCAACATGACGGTACTTACCTTTTCTTTAAAGAGGTCCCTCTCTTCCAGTGTTAGCGTGTCCGCTTTGGCAATGACGGGGACAATGTTTACCACTTTGCTCAGGCGTCTCATAAATTCTATATCTAAAGGTCGAAGTCTGTGGGGTGAAGGGAAAAGAAGGTGCATTAATAAATGCGTGTGTTCTAAGCTTTTTGAACTGCGTTCAACAGCCAAGCAAAGCGCCTTATATTTTGTCAATGACTAATGTGCTCGTTTTTTATTTTCTCACTATACTTCTTCAGTTCAGGTTCCAAGTTTTCACTTAGAACTTCAATCATGGGAGCTCCTCCCAACTTTGGAAATGAGAGATTTGTGGGATATAAAGTATTAGCCGCGCATCTTTAGAATGCACAGTTCCTCACCAAAGGTAATTCCAGTTCCTGATGAATGCCAATCGCCTATTATCGGGTCAAACCATCTTTGATAAAAACCTTGGATGGGAAATGATTTATTTTTAACAAAGTATATTAAACTTATGACGAATGGTTGAGCTCTGTACTCAAGAGTTTAGATGGGTCGGGGCGATCTTATTGAAATGTACAAGATACTGTGAGGCCTGGATCGAGCGGGCGTGATGCTTTCACTAGTACGAAAAGCTAGAACCAGAGGGCCCAGCCTCAGGCTAAAGGGACAAGCCTTTAAAACAGAGATGAGAAGGAATTTCTTCAGCCAGAGGGTGGTGAATCTATGGAACTCTTTGCCGCAGAAGGCTTCAGAGACCAGGTCATTGAGTGTCTTTAAGACAGAGATAGAAAGGTTCTTGATTAATAAGGCGATCAGGGGAAATGGTAGGAGAATGGGGATGAGAAAAGGATCAGCCATGATTGAAAGGTGGAGCAGAATTAGTGGGCCGAGTGGCCTAATTCTGCTCCTGTGTCTTATGGTCTTACATTACAAGAAGACAGACAACTTGAAATGTGCAGTTCTTGTTCATTTAGACAGATACTTGAAAGTTTCAATGACCAAAATTATTTGCGTCCAAATGACTTAACAGACACACCGTACCAGAATAACAGCAGAATCTTTTAAAAACAAAGTAAATGCCAGCTGGGAAACTACATTTCCTTTACCACTGGTGAACTCATCACTAAAGGCTTCTGTATCACTAAAAATGCCACCTCTCATCCCTTTGGATCAGCAAACTTCGGTTAACCAGAAAGAAACCAAGAAAAGTGCTGAAATGCAAACATACGGGTGGCACAGTGGTACACCGTTCCAGGGACCTGGGTTCAATTCCGGCCTTGGGTCACTGTCTGTACGGAGTTTGCACACTCTCCCATGTCTACATAGGTTTCCTCCGGATGCTCCTGTTGCCTCCCACAGTCCAAAGATGTGCGGATTAGGTGCTTTGGCTATGCTAAATTGCCCCTTAGTGTCCCGGGATGTGTTGGTTAGAGGGATTAGTGGGGTAACTAGGTGGGGTTATGGGGATAGGGCCTAGATGGGATTGTTGTCAGTGTAGATGTGATGGGCAGAATGGCCTCCTTCTGCACTGCAGAGATTCTATGATTCTATGAATCAAATTCTCTTGCTCTTAATTGCCAAAATGATACAGTAGCCAGTTTTCATTTGGATATTTTACATGTCCATTAGAAAGTGGCTTAAATTTGTTGCCCAAACAATTTAGCTCCAATAGTCATGCAATTAAAGAAATGAACTTTAAATCTGAAATTTAACAGTTGTAATGGCTGGTTTCCATGGTGCGCAGATTAACAACAGAGTTTTTTCCTGGTAAGACGAACGCCCTGGAGACTGATGAAAGCAAATCCCTCAAAGTTGCAGCAATGAGTGAGGATTTCAGTACAGCAAATTGATGGTTTCTAGCGCATCCATTTAAATAAAAGAGGCTTTGTATGCATAGATCTTACCTTCCAAGGAGCGAAAGGAGCACATGGCTACTTTTATTTTTGAGAACAAGATGGGTGTTTTCTTCTAATAATTGGGGTGGGTGAAAAATGGAAGGGCCCATGGCCAAGATATTCCCATTTTGCTCAGATCCCAGCGTCAAGATCCACTACATTACGGTTTTAACTTGCAAAATGTGTTGATCAGCCTTGAAAGCCATCTATTACCATGCAGAATGGATAGTCGTGTTCCATAGGATCCCTAGAGTGCAGAAAGACACCATTCGGCCCATCTAGTCTGCACCAATTTATCCAGGCGCACCCACCACCCATCCTCCTATCCTATCCCCACAACCCCCACGCATCTGCCATGACTAATCCACCTAACCTGCACATATTTAGATTGTGGGAATAAACCAGAGCACCCAGAGGAAACCTACACGGATACAGAGAATGTGCAAACTCCGCACAGACAATCACCCAAGGCCGGAATTGAACCCTGGACCCTGGTAGTATGAGGAAGCAGCGCTAACCATTGTGTCCTCTGCAATACATTTTTGCCAGCGTGTGCACAAGTTTACCATGGATAATATCAGTCTATGACTTTCTGACTTGACACTTAGGTGAGGTTTGTCAAGAAACTCGAGGATCACTTGAGCAGATGCTGCAAGTATGCAAGAATAATACCAAGTCAGACATGTTACATAACCGTCACACCTTGAAAGGCAACAGCTAAAATACACTGATAGTTTTACACCTGGATTGCTATCATTGCAATGGATTCTACCTGTTGTACATTGACTTAACCAAATACAGGCCTGGAGAATGCATTGCCAGTCAGATCAACTTTGCCTGAAAATTTACTGAAGCAAATATCTGTGCGACTGCCTTTGATTAGAAACATAAGGTAGGAAACATGTTAAAACAAATTTATTTTTAAGGCTATTTTTGAAGAGGAGCAGTAGGGTGTGGGATGGGGCAATACTGAATAAACACTCCCCATTCTCCCAACAAACGTAGGAAAAAGAATTAATCACTTCAATCTGTTTGAAGGGAAAAGAGCAAGGAATTAAAAGTCAAAGCAAAAGCCAGAAAAGTATTAAAATATTGCAATAGTAATGGCATGCTGTAGTCAGCCAATGGTGGTACACATGTTAAGATTAATTATCTTGATATTGCAGGATATGAGAATTCTGTTTTTAAAGAACAGTAGTCCTGGCAGTGCTGTGCCACTGTATGCAACTCTTTCCTTCTCTTCCCCCTCACCTAAAGAAATCTCAGGGTAGTAGTTACCGTCCAGCCCACTGCCTCTGAATTTCCTGTACGTAGTAAGTACAACTCAAAAGGGAAAGAGTGACTGAACAACTCAAACAATGGACTTCCGACCGTTGGAACAAAGCGGACAGCTAACCAGCTTAAAGACGAAAAGTGAATTGCCTTGTGTTAACCCCTGTGTGCAGCAGAATGACAATACAGAAACCGTATCCAGACAACACATGGAATTTTAAATACTACACCACCCTCAGGGACTTGACAAGCTGACTTAATGAATCATATTCTGATGGAAGTCTTACTCCCTTGGCTTTCCTACCCTTACGCATCCTTTTGAGTTGAACAAGGGTCAATAGACAGCTGTCCAGCTTTGACTCCCAGTCAAAAACAAACCAAGTTCATTAAAAACAATTACTTTGTATGCACAAGACAGTTTTCTTCACACATGTGGCACTTTTGATCACATCTCTGACTGGATTCAGCTGCAGTGCTTAATCTGATTTTGAAGCTCCCTTTGCAAGTAGATAATCCATGGGATCAGAAATAGATCTTGGAGATTTTCCTCTTTATGAAAGAGCCTGAACTTGATAATATTCCACAAGTATGCCCACACACCTCCTGACTTTCCTCATCATTTCATTTCAACATGGCATTGCACAATGTTAAATTCCATGCAAAGTTAATGCACAAAAATTTATTCCAGGAAGGTATACTGAAATAGTCATAGTTGAAACAGACTGAGCAGTTCAGGACTGAACATTCAGTATTCCCTAACATGGGTCACACTCAACAAAGCTAACTGAATGTTGAACTGTATAAGGAAAACATTAAAATATAATTCTGGTGAAAGTTATGATAAAATGGTTTAATAAAATGATACATTCTCCAATATCAAAGTTAAATACTGCAGATGCTGAAATCTGAAATCAAAACTGAAAACGTTGGAAAATCGCAGCAGGTCTGACAGCATCTGTGGAGAGAGATTAGAGCCAACATTTCACGTCTGGATGGCCCTTCATCTTTCTGACGAAGGATCATTGGCTCTATTCTCCCTCCACAGGTGCTGTCAGACCTGCTAAGATTTTCCAGCATTTTTTGTTTTTGACACACACATCTCAAGATCAGCAAGTACAGATTATTCCATTTGGGGAGAAGAAAATAAATAATTTCTGTTTGTTAAACTGATGACACTAAACATTTTCATTAACTGTAATAATTTCATACATTTCCAACTGACTAAAACCAGCTCCAAAAGGTCCTCCACGTCATTTCTGACCATAACCTCCCCCGCTGGCCTTTTTATCAGTAATGGATTTACATGTTTGCATTTTATTGCATCTCTCATGATAACACCACAAACATTCTCTCAATTAAAGAAGGTTTTCATCTCCATAACATCCTACCCAAAGTAACCATTTGATAGATGTGAAATCAAAATGTTCAAAAAGCCATTTGGCTCAATCCACTAAACCCCATTCTACAATCATTACAAAGTTAAAATTTATTGTGAATATATAAAGTTGCAGATAAGCAATTTTGTGACGTGATTTATTGGAAAGTTTGGCTCGCAGATCAGAGACGAGGCGCAATAAAGTATCGAAGGCACATAAAACATTACCAGGAACCTCCTCTGTATCGGTCTGCTTGATACGCTGTCTCTTATGTTTGAGGAATGCATCATGGCCCTCAAACAACAACACTGTGACCAAGTTAAGATGACATCACCAAATATTAAAACACAGTATTAAATCACAGATTAAAAAAAATCACAGATGCTGGAATCTGAAATACAACCCAGTTTGGGAATACGATCCCTCATGAATCATTGACCTATTTTCCTTTTCCGGATGTGGGTTGATCTCCTGTGCATTGACAGTAATTCCTTTTACTGGGGCAGTGAGACGAGTTTATCCCTGTCTACTTACTCCCCAATGGTATTCCCTCCATTGAAGTGAGCAGTCAGAAAATGGTGGGTGGACAAGGAACGAAGGGAGAAGTATTGCAGGTTCTTGATGCATTTGTTAAAAAAAGATACTTCAAACAACGACATGTTGACTGGTGGCACAATCTGGTTAACATCAAGGTTCGGTGGAGAAAACACAAAAACCTACAAATAACAACACACAGATGTCCACCATAGATTGGAACAATAATAATGAAATTGAAGAATTAGGGGACAATATGAACAGGGTTACAAATAGCCATCTTTTTATAGATGCCACATAATATTTCTGTGAATGTGAAAGAGAAATTGTAATCCCAGATACATTAATTGGTGATTGCTCTTTGCTACCTTCATTCTTTCATGGCAAGGTATTTACCTTAAAAAAAATCTGCATTTATGTCAGTGGTTTTGTTGAAACTGAAGCCTTACTATGTGGTTTTTCTACACGTTCGTGTCCTTATTCTTGTTCTAACCCACATGAGCCTTTGCTCAAACTGGACTACCTAAAACATCCAGGTCCCCACTTCCTGTCCCCGAATGGTAATATAACCCTCTACCACAGACATAAACTTGTGCCTTAGCCTCATTTCATCCTCCCTTGTTGTTGCATATTCAACCAGTTGATAAGATTTTTTTTTTTATCAGCAGTATCTTGGAGGAAAAGTCCAAAAACAGCCTGCGCTGACTCAATCCATCTCCATTTACTTTTCAGGGTAAGGAAAATTGGGCAGCGCAGCACCAGGACCCGGGTTGGGTCACTGTTGTGTGGAGTTTGCATATTCTCCCCACGTCTGTGTGGGTTTCCTCCGGGTGCACTGGTTTCCTCCCACAGTCCAAATGATTGGCCATGCTAAATTGACCCTAGTGTCGGGGGATTAGCAGGGTAAATAGTTGGGGTTACAGGAATAGAGCCTGGGTGGGATTGTGGGTGGCGCAGACTCAAATGGGCCAAATGGCCTCCTTCTGCACTGTAGGGATTTTATTCTATTCTGAGGCAAGAAATGCTGGTGGAAGTGCACAATATTTAAATTGAATGTCCAAACAGTATAGTGGACTTAAGGGTTCACAGCTGGCTATCAACAATTGATAGATCCCCTCAGATGTGGTTGACACGGTCATGAGCAACTGCTATTACTCTCAAATGCATGTTCTATTTCCCCTTTAAAATTAAACTTCATTTAGTCACAAGTAAGGCTTACATTAACGCTACAATGAAGTGACTCTGAAATTCCCCTAGTCGCCACATTCCGATGCCCATTTGGGTCAATGCATCTAACCAGCGCCTCTTTCAGACAGAGAAGAAACTGGAGCATCCAGAGGAAACCCACGGAGACACAGGAAGAACGTGCAAACTCCACACAGAGAATGATCCACGCCAGGAATCTATTCCGGGTCCCTGGCGCTGAGGGGCAGCACTGCTGACCACTGTGCCACCATACACGACGCCCAAAACATCAACCAGCCAAACATTTCCTACATTTCTAATCCAGAAATCATTTATGACTCTGTTCTGGTGGTGTGGAATCTTGCCTTGGCCAGCACGTACACAACAAATGATGTTTCGCAAAGCAGGGCTCACAGCAAATGACCAACAAACATGCAGGAAATAAATGGTGTGATTAACTTTAGTCTGTACTCCAGAGAAAAATGAGTACAGAACATTGTTAGGTATGAATTAATCTTTTAATTGAAATATGTCAGTGTCACTAAAGATAGTCTTTCTTCTGTAAGTATGGAAAGAAATGCCAGAAGTGCAGTTTGAAAGGAACACATTGTTAGGAATTAAAAATGACGAAACTTCCATTTTGTAGCAATTGTATATGATGCAATGTCAAACAAATTGGAAGAAATTTCTGCTTATCAAACAGCAAATTTGTGCACAGCAAGCTCCCACAATAGCAATGTGATAAAGGTTATGAACAGGATTCTCTGGCCTCCCAGCCGCATGTTTCTCGGTGGTGGGAGGCGATGCGTCTGTCATTGATGGTGGGATTCTCTCGTCCCCCTGCTATTAGTGATATTTCCCCTTGAAGTCATCCCATTCCGCTGGGAAATCCGCAGGAGGGGGGTTTGCTGCCAGAAAATCCCACAAGCATGAACAGCCGCAGAACTCTGGCCCAGAAATTCTGTTTTTGTGATGTTAACTGAAGAGTAAATATTGTCCAGAACACCAAGACAGAACTCCTGCTTTTTAAATAAAATAGTCCCATAGGATCTTTTACATCCGCCTTCTATGGTGGATATGGCCTTGGTTTAACATCTCATCAAAAGGGTAGAGCCTGTGAAAGTGCAGTATTCCCTTAGCACTGAAATGTCAGCCTACGTTTTTACACACCTATTCCATTTTTAAATTATATATTTAGACTGTCTGCTCCAAGTTGATTTTAAACTGTAAATTACTGTTCACATTGAAAAGCTCAAATAGAACAACACACAGATGTCATAACTCAGCAACTGTTTCAGGCAGTACGTGATCACCGGTCCGTCTGGTCCACTCATCCATTGTAATCCCTTGGTGCATTTTGGTTGAAAACACCCACATCAATGCATAGGGATGTTTCTTGTTGGTCAAATTTAGCTGAAAGCTGACTAAAATAGGGTGGCACAGTGGTTAGCGCTGCTGCCTCACAGCACCAGGGACCTGGGTTCGATTCCCGGCTTGGGTCACTGTCTGTGTGGACTCAGCACATTCTCCCTCTGTCTGCGCGGGTTTCCTCCGGATGCTCCGGTTTCCTCCCACAGTCCGAAAGACATGCTGGTTAGGTGCACTGGTTATGCTAAATTCTCCGTCAGTGTCCAAACAGACACTAGAGTATGGCAGCTCGGAGATTTTTACAGTAACTTCATTGCAATATTAATGTACGCCAACTTGTGACAAAGAACTAAACTTTAAAAACTCCATGGAATTAGTCAAGTATTAGTGACATGGATGAGAACGAGTTTACAAAGTGGAAGACTCAACCATTTCCAAGGGAACTTCAATATATTGGATCGGGTACTTGTACAACTCAGAATATCTCAAAGTGCTTTACACCTAATGAAGTACCTTTGAAAGGTAGTCATTGTTGTAGGAAACATGGCGGTCAATTAGCACAATGATTTCCCGCAAATGCACCCGTGATAATGACCAGATGGTATGGGCGCTGGAGAAGAGCACTTGCTTTTCTTTGAAGAGAAATCTACAAGATTATGAGAGGCATGCACAGCGTAAAGAGTCAGAAGCTTTTTCTCACGGTGAAAGGGTCAATTACTAGGGAACACAGGTTTAAGGTATGAGAGGCAAGGTTTAAAAGATGTCCGAGGCAGATTTTTTTTTTTTTACACAGAGGGTGGTGGGTGCCTGGAACTCGTTGCTGAGGGACGTAATGGAAGCAGATACCTTAGTGATTTTTAAGGGGCATCTTGACAAATACATGAATAGAATGGAAGTACAGGGATATGGTCCCCGGAGGGTTGGGGGTCTTAGTTAAGTTGGGTGGTACGGTCGGTGCAGTGTTGGAGGGTCGAAGGGCCTGTTCTTTGCTGTAATTTTCTTTGTTCTTTTGTACCATGGATATTTTATGCCCACTCAGGGAGTAGGGGTGTCCTAGTTTAACAGCTCATTGGAAAGTTGGCACCTCCAAAGGTGCAACACTTCCTCAGTATTCAGCAATGTTAACCCAGATTTCTGTATTCAAGTCTGTGGAGCATGGCTTGATCCCAGAATCTCCCAACTCAGAAGAGTGTGTTACCCATGAGTCACAGTTGGCACATTGTTAAAATGGCGTACTGATCTGGAGCAGCAAAGGGTAGTTTCTGGGTTCACTGCTCAGAGGGGCTGTAACATGTTTAATTGCCAGCCTCAGAGTTGACTCTGATATAGAAAGCAGGGACAGGAACAGAACAGCCAGATAACAAGTTAGCAGCCAGATTCAGAAAGGGAAACAAAATGAGAATGCTATCTTTAATGGGTAGTGTTGATGTATTGAGTTATGAATGGCACAATGGTTAGCACTGCTGCCTCACTGTGCCAGGGACCCAGGTTCAATACTGGTTTGGGTGACTGTCTGTGTGGAAATTGTACATTATCCCCATTTGCATGGGTTTTCTCCAGGTGCTCGGTTTCCTCCCACAGTCCACAGGTGTGCAGGTTAGATGGATTGAGCATAATAAGTTTCCCCTTAATGTCCAAAGATTTGTAGGTCAGGTGGATTAGCAGAGTTCGGTAACATGAATTTCTCGCTCACTGCTAATCTAGAGTTTGCTAATCACGCACTGTTTTCCTGAGAGTTAAAAATCACTGCATTACTTCTTGGAAATAAAGAAGTAATTTTGGCTGCACAGTATAGCATTGCGTGGACTTGCTTAGCTCTTCTGAAATTCACTCATGTGAACTAGAATAACAAACCGTAAGGTCATGATGTGGAGATGCCGGCGTTGGACTGGGGTAGGCATTGTAAGAAGATTAAAGACTCACTTGATGAAGGGACAGCGCTCCGAGAGCCTGTGCTACCAAATAAACCTGTTGGACTTGAACCTGGTGTTTACTGTGCCAGCCCCAAGGTGGAAGCTCTTTATTTGCTGATTGTGACTACATTCTTTAACTGACAGAGTTATAGGATGCATCGCAATGATGTGACAATCACTGATGTGTTCACTATCAGCGTGCAAGGAGAACAAGGGCAAGCAGTTAACTTCAGCAGCCATTGTAAGTGTGTCAGGGACAACATTTCTGTCTACATTTCCCACTACCTCGGAAACACAACCAGCGTAATCAAGGACCCCATGCACCCCGGACATAATCTCTTCCACCTTCTTCCATTGGGAAAGAGATACAAAAATCTGAGGTCATGTACCAACCAGCTCAAGAACAGCTCCTTCCCTACTGCCATCAGACTTCTGAATGGACCTACCTTACATTAAGTTGATCTTTCTCTGTACCCTAGCCATGACTGTAACACTACATTCTGCACCCTCTCCTTCCCTTCTCTATGTATGGTGTGCTTTGTCTGTGTAGCATGTAAGAAACATTACTTTTCACTGTAAACTAATACATGTGACAATAGTAAACTAAATCAAAAACAAAAGTTTGCGATCAGTGATCAATACAACATGCAGGGAACCAAAAGGTACATACGAGTGTCCAGTCGGAGCAATGAAGTATATACAGCAATGCACTCGGGTGTCCTGGATTCGCTTCTTTCTATTGACAGTGAGTTCTTCTTTCAGATATGTTTCATACTGATCATTAATAAATTCTGTAATTGGCTGCCAGCTAAATGGAAAATTGGAAATAGAACATGTAATTAAACTGACCAAGCAGAACCATAACTACAGCAGACTCAAAGCAACTATTAAACTTGGTAATTTAGAGTGCAAAATTAAAAACAAAAGTTCACATTTAGCCTGAACTTCCAAAGGGTCATGTTCTTTGAAGTGGTTACTTTATGGCCATGATTCTATTTTTCCCATCGGGAGGAATGTCAAGTTGTCAACTGTGAACATTTTTATGTTTTCATTTCTTTAAACGATGGCCAACCGTCTTTCAGATTGAAGGCTAAAATCAAAATCATTTGCCTTCCATTGGAGGTATTACGGCCAGCCAACATGAGATCAAAATATTAACCCATCAAGATGGCACAATCAGCTATTCAGCTGTGTGTTTGAGTTTACAACGAGCTTGCTCCATATTAAAATTTCTGCTGGGGCTGTTGCTACTTCCATCAAGTTATGTCTGCAAGCAAAATTGGTGGGAATTTGTCAAAATAAAGCAGTGAAGGAGCAGTGCAACTTGTCAGAGAAAACAGAAACAGCAACTGCTCCTGGACTTGGTGGGGTTTTGCTCATTCTGAGAGCTCAGTTTGGGTGAAGATTTCTCATCCAAAAATATGGTATTAAACTGAAGTCTGAATCGTGGAATCATACAGTGCAGATGAGGGCTTTTGGCACATTGAGTCTGCACCAATATGTGTGAAACATCTGACCTCCCATCTAATCCCATTTACCAGCACTTGGCTCTTGGCCTTGAATGTTATGCCAAGTACTCATCCAGGTTCAGTCTGCCTGAATAATGGTTTGGTGCACTTCAATCATGTGTAACTTACTTACCATTGCTCTGTGTTGAGTGCTACTTGATGAATACAAGCTAATGAACAAACAAATTTGTATTTTCCTGAAACAGAGCACTTAACTTGACATTCATGTTGATGTAGACGGGATAATGGTTATGTTGGTTTGGCTGATGCAAGGAATGGTCCAGTTTGACATGATGGGGACTGGTACTCACCAATTCTCATTGTTTATCTGATCACCAAATCCTGGGGTATCAATTACTGTTAGTTTCATGCGGACCCCCTTTTCCTCCACATCTGCAACAAATGAAGAATGGTACTGGATAAATCAAGTCACTCAATTGAAGAGTGCAGCATTTCTTTTTCAAAGTGAACGTTCTTCCCCAGACAGAACTAGACAGCAGCCACCATTTATATTCTTCAGCTACACCTCAAAATGTACAACAGACTCCCCAACAAATATCAGATCAGTTATTCTGCAAACTGAGTCAGCAATGGAATGATAATGAACACCGCACAGCACTCGGAAAACAGATCACAGAATTCCCTAGAACGCTGAAGATCCAAAAGGTTTAAAGGCAACTTCACTTCAAAAGATCCAACTCAAGAAATTAGAAAATCACCACAGTGCACCTTAGGTCGTCAGGCACTACGAGTTTATAATCCTGAGGAATTTTGCTGATATTGTTTCTCAAGTTATGATCGACTCGATCAGAAACAAAACGAAAATAAAATTGCATTATTATTCAGTTTTTTTAAGGACCTTACTGCAACTTTCAGCTGTCTCCAATAAGCAAAGTGCTTATTCCTCAAATTCTTAGACAAATGTATCATTTCTGAAGAAACCACAGCATGTCGTATCTAATTATTCGGTGGCACAGTGGTTAGCACTGCTACTTCACAACATCAGGGACCCCGTGTTCAATTCCTGGTTTGGTTCACTGTTGGTGGGGAGTCCGCATGGATTTCCTCTGGGTGTTCTGGTTTCCTCCCACAGTCTGAAAGACGTACTGGTTAGGTGCATTGGCCGTGCTAAAATTCTCTCTATGTGTAACCGAACAGGTGCCAGAATGTGGCAACTAGGGGATTTTCACTGACTTCATTGCAGTGTTAATCTAAGCTTACTTGCGACTAATAAATAAACTGTAACTTGACTTTATTAAATAAACACACAATTGTTTTAGACCACCTAGTCACATGGCAACATTGGCTAGAAATGATCTAAAGCTTCCAGTTAATCAACTGGGCCACTTTACATGGAATTACTAGAGATTATGGGACTGCGGTCTGGACGAAGTCTGAGTACATTCAGAGAAGCATTACAAGTTGATGCACAGGCATAGCCTCTGACTAAAAGGATGAATCCCTCCCTTCCATTCAACACACAATGCTAAAGTGGTTTGAAGTTACCAGCAATATCCCATGTGATTGTGAACATGGTAAACTGTTCCTCTTTGCCTTTCTTGGCCTGTCTGCAGTTTTTGATACAGTTTGTCACACAATCCTTTTCCCCATGTCTCTCTTGTTGCCCAGCTGGGCTGAGACTGCAATTGTCTCATTCCAATCTTACCTATCCAGTAAAAGCCACCATCTCTCTCGACCCCTCTGCCTTCCCAAAATGGTCAGATTGCTGGTTCAATAGCCAGTACTCAATGAGCAGGAATTTCCTGCAACTAATTCCTGGGATGACGAAATCCATTGTCTTCAGTCCCACCACAAATTCCATGTCTCTCCATGGAAACGATCTGATGTTAAACCACATAACTATTTCACCACTAAGACCGTTCATTTCCATCTCCACAACATCACCTAACCTTGCCTCAGCTCATCCACAGCTGAAACCTTCATCCATGTGTTCATTATCTTGAGACTTGACTATTCTAATGGGTTCCAGGTTGGCTATCTATCTTCCTATACCAAAACTCTGTTGCCTGTATAACCCATACCAAGTCCCAGCTATTCATCACCTCTGTGCTGTTATAACCGCTAGACATCATAAAACCATCTTATGTTTTAAATTCTCTTTTAAATCAAAGTGACATGGAGCATATGCTCTGCCATGGGTTCTGGGTGGGAGTGGTTGCCATGGAGACTGGGGCTCAGCTCAAGTTCTGTTGAAACCCAAGTGCATCTGAACAGAAAAGAGACAACTTGTTCAATATAGGCTCTGATTTTCTCACCAAAAGAACCTCAAACAGAGAGGCAACGAGCCGGGCAGATGGAAGGGTGGGGGGGGGGGGGGGGGCGGTGCTAATGGGAGTGATCCTCCAAGATTTCTGCACTCCACCAATAGTGACTTTGAACACCCTCAATTTTGTGGCTGTACGTGCAGTTGTCCCACCCTAAATCTGTCTGCCTCTCTATCTTTAATGTTATTCATTAAGATATGCCTTTTCCACCAAACCTTTGGTCACCTACTCCAATTTTTAAAAATTCATTCAGTCATGGGATCTGGACATTGCTGGCTAGACCAGTACTTACTACCTATCCCTAATTGCCATGAGAAGATGATGGTGAGTTATCTTCTTGAACAGCTGCAGTCCATGTGACATAGGTACACCTACAATGCTGTTGGGAGGGCATTCCCAGGTTTGACCCAGTGACAGTGAAGGGATGCCGACATATTTCCAGGTCAGGATGATGAGCCACTTTGAGGGGACCTCAAGGCGGCGGTGTTTCCAAGTTATCTGCTGGCCTTGTCCTTTTAAGATGGCAGTAATCATGGGTCCAACACACTTGTGGTTTGTAGATGGTGGACAGTCTTTGAGGGGGTTATGAGGTGGGTTACTCAACAGGATTTCTCACCTCTGACCTGCTCTTGCAGCCAGTATATTTATATGGCTAGTCCAGTTCAGTTTCTGGTCAGTGGTAACTCCCAGGATGTTGATAACAGGGGACACATCAATGGTAATACCATCGGATGTCAAAAGACAATGGTTAAATCCTCTCTTGTTGAAGATGGTCATTGCCTGGCACTTGTGTAGCGCAAATGTTACTTGCCACTTGTCAGCCCAAGCCTGGATATTGTCCAGGTCTTGCTGCACTTGGACACAGACTGCTTCAGTATCAGAGAGTTTAATATCTCATATGTGGCTTGGTGTCAAAATTGTTTGTCGTTCCTTTGAAGTACTTGGGGACGTTTTACTATGTTAATGGGCTATACGAATGCAAGTTGTTGTTGTTTGGGTGTGCATTTGATGCTTATGGATGAGGAACAATCTCACTGACTAAAAGTTGCTCTCTCCCCTCTCCTTAGCAGCAGTTGGATTCACAACATTTCCAAGGTCTGCGGCGCACATTTCAGTGGAAGAGTGTAGTCCAGATGGGGAAAGCTCACTGTAGGCTGGCAGCGAAGATCACGGGTGTTTAATGTGCACCAGCTTGCGCACAGAGATGTTTCAGAAGTGCCTATAAACACAGGCCAGGCAAGTTTGTGCCTTGCTTTGAGAAAAGGTTTGCTCTTTTTCATTCATCATGCTGCAAATTGTCTTGATTGTTCAAACCACGTTTTGATCGGAAAACTTAAGCTAATAACCAGCCAAGGTTCTTTTCAATTTCCCACACGCACTAGGCACTTCAGATGTACATCTGATGCAAGGTGGAATAGATTAACGTAATGAGTGGTCTCAATCAAATTCACCATAACGTGGAAAAAAAACTAAAAACAACCAGAGGATCAGTTTCATATTAGTATCCTGTGATGTGAATTGCTTTATTATTAATGCAGTGCGCAAAGGGTTCATTTATCCATGCAATTAAAGACATATTTGTGTGTTTGAATAGATTGGGTAGGGAGATTGGTGCAAGTCCTCAGTGTCCCAGAATCTTGGTAGTGTCATTATTCACATTTATTTTTCTAAAACTCTTTTGCACAAATGCCCTAGTTTAAGCAGCAGTGTGAAGTCTTATGCAACAGTCCTCCTCCCAATAGTGGGAATTATATTTCTTTCCCAACCCCATCTGATCTCATTATGAGCAATCGCCAGCAGAGACAGCACAGAGTGCCAGAGTGCAGTCAGTCATCAAAAACTTTCATTAGGCAAAAGAGTTGCAACAGCATCACTAGATGAATAAATGCACAAGGTCAGTTCCAACTCACCATGGCTGATTGACTTCATTTCAACCGTTTGTGGAATTCGTTCCTCAGATCCTTCAACGGACTTACGGCTAACCTTGGATTTGAACAGGGTGTTTATTAGTGTGGATTTCCCCAAACCACTCTGACCTGTAGGTGAAAAAAAAAATTCACATTACAAGCCACATCCACAAATCTACAACAGGGAACAGCATCTCGAATGAATATTACAATGCAAGTAATCTGCTTTGGCCATGAGCTCAAACTAAAATTCAAATCGATTGACATAGTATTGTTTTAAAACAACTACATGCGTCTCTGAGGAGCACACAAATAATTCAACTGCAAGCAAGATGATAAAGGTTTTGTCACGTTTAATGACGCATTAAATTGTTTTTAACTGGCATGCTGCCCAGGCCAAGTACATAAAAACATAATTATTGAGAGGAAAAAGGGCAAAAGCGGCAATCTCATTTCATCACAACAAAAACAGAATTGCTGGAGAAACTCAGCAGATCCGACAGCATCTGTGGAGAGAGAATAGAGCCAACGTTGTGAGTCTGGATGACCTTCCATCAGTCTGAGTGGCATGATGGCACAGTGGTTCGCACTGCTGCCTCTCAATGCCAGGGACCCAGGTTCAATTCTGGCCTTGGGTCACTGTCTGTGAGCTTGCACATTCTCCCCGTGTCTGCATAGGTTTCCTCCAGGTGCTCCGGTTTCCTTCCACAGTCCAAAAATGTGCGAGTTAGGTGGATGGGCCATTCTAAATTGATCCTAGTGTCAGGGAATTAGCAGGATAAATATGTGGGGTTATGGGAATAGGGCCTGGATGGGATTGTGATCAGTGCAGATTCGATGGGCTAAATGGTCTCCCTCTGCACTGTAGGGATTCTATTCTCTCTTTACACATGCTGTCAGACCTGCTGAGTTTCTCTGGCATTTTCTGTTTTTGTTTCAGATTCCAACATTCAATACGTTGCCTTAATCTCATTTCATCCACTGACAATGTTAATCTATTAAAAGTGTTATTATTTTTCTCACTTAAATCTTGAGAAAAAGCTTGACTTTTTTTTATTTCCTGTAACCCTGGACTTCAAATACACCAGAAAATCAGTCCATTCACACATTTCCACTTATCCTGGTTACTTTGCACATATAATGTATTGCCTGCCTTAGCTCAACGAGTACTATTGCCAGAGAGTTCAAAGTCATTGGTTTAAGTCCCACCGTGGAGACCTGTGCATTTTTTTAAAAAAATTATTTAATGGGATTTGAGCATCACTGGCTCGACCAGCATTTATTATTTATCCCCAATTTCCCTCAAGAAAGTGTTGGTGAGTTGCCTTCTTGAATTGCTGCAGTCCGTTAGGTGTAGAAACTGCCACAGTCCATATCCTTCAGGTACGCCCACAGTGCTGTTGAGAAGTTCTAGCGATAATGAAGGAATGGTGATACGGTTCCAAGTCACGATGCTACATGGCTTGGAAGGGAACTTTCAGGTGGTGGTGTTCCCATATGTCTGCTGCCCTTGTTCTTCTTGATGGTAAAGGTCATGGGTTTGGAATTCCTTTTGAATGAACCATGATTTGTTGCTACAGCGCAGCTTGTACACGGTACACATTGCTGCCACGGTGCATCAGTGGTGGAGGAAGTGAATGTTGAAGGTAATGGATGTAGGAAGGAGGCAGCTTGATCCTGGATGTATCAAACTCCCTGAGCGTTGTAGGAGTCATGATGTGGAGATGCCGATGGTGGACTGGGGTAAACACAGTAAGAAGTCTCACGATGTCAGGTTAAAGTCCAATATGTTTATTTAGTAGTAAACACCACTAGCTTTCGGAACGCTGTTCCTTCCCCACTCACCTGATGAAGGAACAGCGTTCCAAAAGCTAGTGGCATTTACTACCAAATAAACCTGTTGGACTTTAACCTGGCGTTAAGAGACTTATTATTGTAGGAGTGGCATTCATCCAGGCAAGTGGAGAGTGTTCCATCACATTCTTGACCTGTGCCTTCTGGATGGTGCACAGGCTTTGCAAAGTCAGGAAGTGTGTTCCTCACTGCAGAATTCCCAACCTGTATTTGCTTGTTCTTTTTATTATTTAAAAGGTATGTTTGGCAATTAACAATGCCGAAGGCCACTTTTCATACAGAAGGAGAAAAATGTGCTGGTTAGGTGTGTTAGCCATGCTAAATTCTCCCTCTGTGTAAACAGGTGCCAGAGTGTGGCAACTAAGGGATTTTCAAAGTAACTTCATTACAGTGTTAACATAAGCCTATGAGTGACACTAATAGATAAACTTTAACTTTAAATGAGAAATTTAGAGGTTAAAAAACAGCAGTTGAAGGCTCATTCTCTGATCAAACAAGGAATCCACCTAAAAATCAATGGGACACAAAGTCAGGACTTTAGAGAAGAGTTTGAAACTTGGAAGTCAAACAAATACATGGAATAAAAGGAACAAGGAAAGCTAAAAATCTATCAGGCTTTAACTATTTTGCCAACAGGGCTTCAGTAGATGCAAAACCTTTGCTTTCCCCAATCAATAAACAGCCTTGCTCGAGGTTCATCAGACTCGTGTCTCCTGTTTCCATGCTCAGGCTCCAAGTTACTGTATATATTTACAACATGCCATTTTACAAGACTCGCATTGCGTTCCTTCACAACATTTTCTCCAATACAAGTAACATTTGGCTCTGAGTGTTCCTACAAAGTTCGGAGGACCAGATGATACAATCTCCCCTTTGCTCTTCTGTGACTCTTACTTGGCATAAGCAAGGCAGGGTAGTGCTGCAAATTAAAATCATTATTGTGGAAAATAAAAGATAAAAGTAAAAGCCCTTTTTTTAAAAAAATGGTACATTCCAAAAACAGCCATAAATTACTTCAGACTTCAAACAAAATAATTAAACAATGTGCCGTGTAGTAAAGACGACATTACGCAGCTGTGCAATGCAGATACACATATATTAATCCCATGTTTATTATTACCATTATTAAAAACAGCGCAAGACTATATTAAATTAAACCTCTGCAGCTCAAGGTATTGAACCTGGAAGGAAACGTTGCCCAGAAGGCAATTGGATTGACTTCTTGCCCAGCTCCACATTTCTAAGCACTCAAATGCAATATTCCTCAGGTCACCATAAATGGCAAAGCACCGACTGAAAAATCTAAATAAGCTGTCTGATGAAGATTGCATGAATCATTCTACCCGGACCAAGTGAACTTTCTGTTTAGATGCAGTATTTTGATTTCAAGCATTAATGGATTATGTTTGGAGCCATCATCGTCCAACACAGAGAACTCCTGGAACTCTTCCAAAGATCATTTCTTGAACAATCATTTTTTTTTACCCTTCAAGAACCCAAATCATTAACGCTTTGTGAGCATGACAACACATTCACATCGCAATGCATGATTTAAATAGAAAAGGTACTGTACACTAAAACTAAAAAGCAAAGGAATTTTTGATTGTGAAAGATGGAGGTGGTGGCTTAGTGGTATTATCACTAGGCTATTAATACAGAAAGTCAGCTAATGTTCTGGGGATGCAGGTTTGAATCCCGCCACAGCAGATGCTGGAACTGGAATTCAATAAAAAAAAATCTGGAATTAAGAATCTACTGATGACCAAGAAACCATTGCGGATTGTCAGAAAAACCCATCTGATTTACTAATGCCCTTTAGGGAAGAAAATCTGCCGTCCTTACCTGGTCTGGCTTACACATGACTCCAGAGCCACAGCAATGTGGTTGACTCTCAACTGCCCTCAGGCAACAAGTGAAGGACAATAAATGCTTTAGCCCGTGACTCCCATCTCCCAGGAACAAATTCATAAAAATGTCTTCTAGGATGTGTATTCATTTCTTAGAAGCTGCTTAATAGTGAGATCTTGATTATCAGTATATTTCTGGATGTCTTCTTAAAAAAAACAGTTGTTTGATTGTTAGTTACTCCCATGCAAAATCTGGAAGATGCTATGAATCCCTTCAGCTTTTTGCCTGCTTTATAAGGTAAGCCAATTACATGGAATTGGTACATGTCCCAACCAGCACAGCAAGTGATCATGTAGTTGTCAATCGACGAACATGCCTTCTACTTAAGAACATAAGAACATAAGAAATAGGAGCAGGAGTAGGCCATCTAGCCCTTCGAGCCTGCCCCGCCATTCAATAAGGTCATGGCTGATCTGTCGTGGCTCAGTTCCACTTTCTGGCCCTCTCCCCATAACCCTTAATCCCCTCTCTTATCAAAAACCCATCAACCCGCTTCTTGAAAATATTTAGCGAGGCAGCCTCCACCACTTCAACGGGTAGAGAATTCCAGAGATTCACCACCCTTTGAGTGAAGAAGTTCCTCCTCAACTCCGTTCTAAAACGCCCCCCCTTTATCTTGAGGCTGTGCCCCCTAGTCCTACTGTCTTTTTTGAGCGGGAAGAGTCTCTCCACCTCTATCCTATCCATCCCATTCATCATCTTATACGTCTCAATGAGATCTCCCCTCATTCTTCTAAACTCTAACGAGTACAAGCCTAGTTTATTCAGCCTCTCCTCATAGCTCAACCCCCTCAACTCCGGTATCAGCCTAGTAAACCTCCTCTGCACTCCCTCCAAGGCCAAAATATCTTTGCGCAGGTGCGGCGCCCAAAACTGCACACAGTACTCCAGCTGCGGCCTCACCAATGCCCTATACAGCTGCAGCAAGACCTCCCTACTTTTATATTCAATCCCCTTCGCTATGAAGGCCAGCATCCCATTCGCCTTCCTGACCACCTGCTGCACCTGCAAGCTGGGTTTTTGCGACTCATGCACAAGGACCCCGAGGTCCTTCTGCACCGTCGCCTGCTGCAGTTTTTCGCCACGTAAGTAATAGTCCTTCCTACCAAAGTGGACCACCTCACACTTGCCAAGATTAAATTCCATTTGCCATTTCCTGGCCCATTCGCCCAGCCTATCTAGATCCTTCTGCAGACTCTCCACACCCTCCGCACAATTTGCCGTTCCCCCAATCTTGGTGTCATCCGCAAATTTCGACACCCTACACTCAGTTCCCTCCTCCAGATTATCTATATAAATGGTAAAAAGCTGAGGCCCCAGCACCGACCCCTGGGGCACTCCACTAGTCACCATCCGCCAGTCCGAATAGCACCCGTTGACCCCCACTCTCTGCCTCCTATTTGACAACCAATCCTCTATCCACGCTAACACCTTACCCCCAACTCCAAGTCCCCTGACCTTCTGCAATAACCTCTTATGAGGTACTTTGTCAAACGCCTTCTGAAAATCCAGAAAGACCACGTCCACCGGCTCTCCTCTATCCACCGCCCTAGACACATCCTCATAGAACTTCAGTAAATTTGTCAGACACGACTTCCCTTTAATGAAACCGTGCTGCGTCTGCTCTATCAAGCAATTCCCTTCAAGATGCCTCGCAATTTCCTCCTTAATGACGGATTCTAACATTTTACCTACCACAGACGTTAAACTAACCGGCCTATAATTCCCTGCCTTTTGCCTGGCACCCTTCTTAAACAACGGCGTAACATTAGCCGTTTTCCAATCTTCCAGCACTTCCCCGGAATCCAGCGATGTCTGGAAAATAACCACCAAATTACACGTGCTAACTGAAACAATCCAAACCACCAGATCTCTTTCTTCAACAGGCACCTTGTAAATGTCTTGGATTTCTGAGCAGTACAAATTTAGGCACATCATATTCTATTAAGGATAAGTGCCACTTTGGAATGGCTAATGCCTCGGTCTTAAGAGGTTACTCAGCAAAGCAAGTGGTGGGGTATCATAAGTCTCAGGAAGAGCCCCAGATATATTCATGAAGAAGTCATGTGGTCCACACTCTGAGCAGTTTGCACATTCTCCCTCCTGTCTGCGTGGGTTTCCTCCAGGCTCTCTGGTTTTCTCCCATAGCTTAAAGATGTGCAGGTTAGGTGGATTGACCATGCTAAATTGCCCATTACTATCCCATGATGTGCAGGTTAGGGCACAGCCTCAAAATAAGGTGGGGGTGGGGAGCAGTTTAGAACAGAGTTGAAGAGGAACTTCTTCACTCAAAGGGTGGTGAATCTCTGGAATTCTCTGCCCATTGAAGTGGTGGAGGCTACCTCGCGGAATATATTTAAGTCACGGGTAGATAGATTTCTGACAGTCAAGGGAATTAAGGGTTATGGGGAGAAAGTGGAACTGATCCACTTCAGATCAGCCATGATCTTATTGAATGGCGGGGCAGGCTTGATGGCCTACTCCTGCTCCTATTTCTTATGTTAGAGGGATTAACCATGGGTAACGTGTGGGGTTGCAGGGGTAGGGCAGGGGAAAGAGCCTAGATAAGATATTCTGTCAAGAGTTTGCGCAGACCCAATGGGCCAAATTGCCTCTTCTGCATTCTAGGGATTCTATGTTGAAGCTGGAAACGAAGGATGTAGGTAGACAAATGTTGGATTGTATCCAGGAAGCGTACTCCAGTTCCAAGATCTGTGTAAACCTAGACAAGCAAGTCACCTGAGAAATATAATTATCGCAGTATCACCACAGCAAAGTGACAGTCAAAAAAGAACTAAGAATCAAAAATCACTGGTTTGAAAAGACCAACATTCTTCATGGAAACTTCAAGGAATGCACCTCAAAACAGAAAATAACTTACCCTCTCCAAAGAAATCCAAAGCGAAATTAATGACTTTGGTACAGGGTGAAAGTTCATAAGAGATTAAAGTTTATTTATTAGACATAAGTAGGCTTACATTAACACTGCAATGAAGTTACTGCAAAAATGCCCTAGTTGCCACACTCCGGTGCCTGTTCAGGTGTACTGGGGAAGAATTTAGCATGGCCAATGCACCTAACCAGCATGTCTTTTGGGCTAATGTGGCTTAGTTGTGCATCAGCCATAGGACAGTTGACAGCATTCTTGCCTCTGACTCAGAAGGTCCTGGGTTCAAGTTCTATTCCAAGGCTTGCGTGCAAAAATCAAGGATGGCTCACCAGCGCAGTACAGACGGAAGACTCCACTTTCTGCTGCATTTTCTTTTGGATGTGATGTTAAACTGAGTCCCTGCAAAGGTTAGCCTCCTAGGGTTAACGTGAAAAAAATTCCACATTGCACTATAGTGAAGAAGAGCAGGGGTGTTGTCTCAGATACCCTGGTCAAAAATGGTCTCTCAATCAACATCACACAAGTAAAAGATTATCCGATCAATGTTACATAACTGTTTATGGGAGTTTGTTGAGCAAATTGGTTGCTGCATTTTCTACATTACAACAGTGACTATACTTCAAAACTACTTCATTGGCTGCAAAGGGTTTTGAGATGTCTGGTGGTCATGAAGAGCTCAAATAAATTGCTTTTTCAAAAGCAAACAAATCCCCTGGGACAAATAATACATACCCCAGCATTCTGAATGTGACTAGGGAAGAGATTTGTGAGGCACAAACAAATATTATGAAGTGCATTGGATATGGAGGGAGATACAAGAAGATGGAAAGAAAGCTAATAATGACAGCTAGATTCATAAATAGTGGTAAACAGACACAGGCATCTTCAGGTGCCTTGGGTGTACTCAAGAGCTCCACATACCCCGGACATTCTCTCTTCCACCTTCTATCATCGGGAAAAGATGCAAAAGTCTGAGATCATGTACCAACTGACTTGGGAACAGCTTCTTTCCTGCTGCCATCAGACTTTTGAATGGACCTACTTTATATTAACTTGCTCGTTCTCTACACCCTGGCTATGACTGTAACACTACATTCTGCATCCTCTCCTTTCCTCCTCCCATGTACTCTATGAACAGCACGCTTTGTCTGTATAGCACGCAAGAAACAATACTTTTCACTGTACACTAATACATGTGACAATAATAACTCAAATCAGGGTGGGCTTTTGACTGAGGGAGGGGGAAAAGGAAGGAAGGAAGGTGGAGCATGTTAAAATATGAAATGATGCTCCATCCATCATTTTGTGAGGGCATGTTTGGTCTAATCCAATTTTATACACTTGTATATTCAATAGAATATGAAACTGTAGCCAAAACAATGCCACATTAATCAGAGGAGATGATAATCAAACTTTATAGCCTTCTTGTCTAACTGCAGTTATGCTGTTTGAATCTTTGACAAACAAGCATTGAAAGCAGCCCAAAGAGCAGGGGGCTAATCCCCACCATCTGGGTAATGAGTCATGAATAAAGATTGCATTGATTGGGTGTTCTTACCATGGAAAGGAGATGTCTACGAGACAAATTTATTGATGCATACAAAATTGTTCTGGATATGGAAAAGTTTACCCAGAATATTACTCTAAAACTGCAGGCAAAGAACAAGGAGCACTAGTTCAAATTTGGCAAAGGAAACGTCTTGACAAATAAAGAATGTTTCTTCACATAAGCGGAGTGTTTGAAGAGTGGAATAAACTTCCAGACTGATTAACAGAGGCAAATGCCCTTAAATCGTTTAAGAAACAACTCAATGGTACAACAGAGACACTTGGTTCTCTTTGTATGGGTGCATATAATGGCCCATGGCCCATTAACAGCTACCTTCATCAATCATGATCTTGTGGAATATCCATGAAGAGCAATTCTGAGGGAATACTGGTTTCCCTTTAATATGTGGTACTGATGGTTGATGGACTTGCTGGGGTGAGGAGTGGCGGGGGAGGTGGAATCTGTTCTATTCTACTCACTTGCATTGAACAAAGAGATAAATCAGTAGATTACAATAGTGGGTATCCTAATTCAGTCTAATTGATTAGCAAAAGGGGACCTTAAATATATTGATTGGGGGATGCAGCAGGATTTCCATTCTAGTCAACAATTAATATTTTACTGGGGGGTATCTTCAGTCTTGATCTAGACTTTCAAGTGCATGCTTAGAATGGCACTAATGTCAACAAGAACCAATGCAGATTCAGCTTGTGATAGCTTCATGGCTTAGACTGTCTACTTTTACGACAAGAAGTCTTCTTTCTCCCAAATATGCCTTCCAGGCAAAGTAGATTTGTAAAAAAGAGGAGCGATGGTTGGAAGAAAGGAAAGCTCTGACCTAAGCCCTTTGAGCGTTTGGGTAACTTGCTTGCTACCAAGGCCACTGTGTTGATTGCTATATTTCATAGAATCATAGACCCTCACAAAGCAGAAGGAAGCCATTTGGCTCACTGAACCTGCACTGACAACAATCCCACCTGGGCCTTATCCCTGTAACCCCACCTGCTAATCCCCTTGGCTCTAAAGGGCCAATTTAGCCTGGCAAACCAATTTCAAAAATGCTGCACATCAAAAGTGGATTGCACAAATTGACTGGTATGTATAATTCAAGCTGTTACTGATATTTAAATATTCTACATTGTGTAAGCTAAACGTTAGACACGAAGGTGAGCTAACATTCATTTGCATGTGAAATTCAAAATCATCAGACCACTGGGTTAATTAAAACAGCAAACTTTTCTTCTTTGATAACTTACCTACAACCATTATATTGAATTCGAATCCTTGTTTCATAGCTTTCCTCCTCATCTGTTCCAGAATTGAATCAATGCCCACGTAGCCAAAGTGGTCAGATCCTGGCTTCTCATTTTGCATGGGCTGCTTTATGCTCGCATCTCGAGAAGATTCAGACATAATGCTGGCTTTGATTGAGCTATTTTCTGCACCTACCAGTATGGAAAGAGAGAAGAACAAAAAAAAACAAAATTCATATGTATAGGTTAAGTTGTTGTTGCAATAATCACTGCACTGCTACAAATGATAAAAAAAAGAGCTAATCAGTGAGATACGAGGCTAAGGGCTGTGCAAAAATGGGCCTCAGAACTTAAACATAGATAGTCCAGAGTTGAAAAGTCTCATTCTAGGGGACAAGTGCTTTAGGTGAGAGGGGGAAATTAGGAAATATGAGAGGCAAAGTTTTTCCACACAGAGTAGGAGGAATCTGGAACGCTTTCCCGGGGGCAATGGTGCAGACAGAAACGATAGGGGTGCGTAAGGGGCTTTTGGCTAAGCAATGAATATAGGGATATGGACTAAGGGCAGGCAGAAACGACTAGTTTAATTTGGCTCATGTTCAACACAACATTGTGGGCCTCTTTCCTATGTGCTATATATAAGTATGCATTTGCATGCGCATCGCTCGCACCTCAAAACGTTCTTTTAGAGCTCTTTCGTCGTAGGCCCAGGATTAGAAAAAAAACAAACCAAGCAGTCTGATAGCTGACAAAGAGAACAGCCAAAAGATATGTGGGTTAGGTTGATTGGCCATGCTAAATTGACCTTAGTGTCAGAGGAATTAGTAGGGTAAATGAGAGCTATAGGAATGGGGCCTGGGTGAGATTATGGTCAGTACAGACTCAATGGGCCAAATGGCCTTCTTCTATAGTGTGGGAATTCTATTCTAGCTGAAATTACATTTTATGCTCCTGAAATATCAGACCTCCATTTTATAACTCCAGCCACTGAGACAAAGAAGGATGAATGGGTGGGATTTTCTGGCTGTTCTCACCGTGGGATCTTCTTGTCCCACCGATGGCAAACCTCCCTGCCATGGGTTCCCGGCACAGAGGGTGTGAACAATGGGAAACCCCATTGTCAGAAGCGGGACTAAAAGGTCTCGCTGCTGGCTAATGGCAGGCTGCCCCTGCTGCCGCAGAACACCCTGCTAAGGGAAGGGAAATTCCCACCTATCAACATCTCACTGCACATGCAAAAATATTAAAACAACTTTCAGGAAACTGGACTCAAAAACCATGTGTTGCACGTGTTTTGATTTCAGTCAAGTAATAGTCCCCACTGGATGCCCTTGTGTTTTTTTGGAAAGAGGTGGTGGTGCAAGTTACATCTACTACAAGCCAGGTTTCCAGAAAATAGAAATAAACATTGTAAAAGATTGCAGTATTTCCTATGAATAGAGTGTGTACAGCGAGCCAACACTTCAAGTATTTTACTGCAGCTTACCCCACAGTTCCCCCCAGTGTGTTATCAACATTCCTTGAGACACAATTACAGCAAAGTTTGTTTGTGCAGTCACAAGTAATGGGGCGATTTTCCAACCTCGCCGTGCCTTGTGCAGATCGCACCGATCCCATAAACTGTATACGGGCCTCAAAATAGGCTTAGCACCCGGAGTCAAACTCCATTCTAATGGATTGTGCCCAGAAAGGGTGCGAGTCCAATTAGCATATTTATAGTAGTATTTAAATATGTATAGCCCGTTTGATGCTCAGCTCCTGAGGAACTTCCGACCTTCAGGCATGGCACGAGAATCACTACTGGTTTCCACTAGCGGAAATCAGGCGCAATGGCCATGCCAGGAGGCTCAAAAGCCATTGAAGCCCCCGGATGGAATGAGGCAGGGCCAGGCACTGCTCACAGGATACCCTGGCACTGCCCAGAGGTGGAGGTGATGTCCATGGGTTGGAGGGTGAAATCAGTCAATGGCACCCCTAGAGCTCAGAAGCTGGCTTCACAGACAAGCTGAGGCTCAGAAACTCCACCTCCACCCCTGCCCCCAACACCTCTCCCCTCCCCCAAACTTCTGGTGAAATTCGCATTGCGGCTCCTACATTGCACAGAGTACCATCAATCCCCATTTCTTAGCTTGCTGAAAAAACTGGCAAGAAACCCGACTGTTTTCTTGCCCGTTCCACACTTAGGATTTTTGAGGAAATTTCACCCTTAGGTTTTTCTGGGGGAAAATTCTGCCCTCTGTTGCCGAAGCCAACACTGAACAAAGAATAAAGAAAATTACAACACAGGAACAGGCCCTTAGGCCCTTTAAGCCTGTGCCGGCCATGCTGCCCAACTGAGCTAAACCCCCCCCTATCCTTCCAGGGACCGTATACCTGTATTCCCATCCTATTCCTGCATTTGTCAAGATGCCCCTTAAAACTCACTATCGTATCTGCTTCCACGACCTCCCTTGGCAGCGAGTTCCAGGCACCCACCACCCTCTGTGTAAAAAAAATCTGGTAAAAAGTCTGACAACACCAGGTTTTAGTCCAACCTATTTATTTGATAATATAGGTTGATAAATAGATAAATTTATTTGATAAATAGGTTGGACTAAAACCTGGTGTTGTCAGACTTTTTACTGTGTTTACGCCAGTCCAACACCGGCATACCCACATCATAAAAAAAATCTGTCAGTCAGTTTGTTCATTGACCGAGATCCCTTAAATCAGTGGTGGGCAACCCATCTGGGTTCAGAACGTAGCCCACCAAACATTTTCATGACCATTGCCCACGTGCAGTGTTGTCACATTCCATCAATTTCCATCTGGACAGTTTTCTTTCCCTACCGCTATGGCTAAAGTGATATGCCATGTAAAACAAGTGAAGTGAGGTACATACTGACTATTCACAAAACACAGAAATCATAGAAACCCTACAGTGCAGAAGGAGGCCATTTGGCCCATCGAGTCTGCATCGACCACAATCCCACCCAGGCCCTACCCCGATATCCCTACATGTTTACCCGCTAATCCCTCTAACTACGCATCTCAGGACTCTAAGGGGCAATTTCTTAGCATGGCCAATCAATCTAACCCGCACATCTTTGGACTGTGGGAGGAAACCGGAGCACCCGGCGGAAACCCATGCAGACACGAGGAAGATGTGCAAACTTCACACAGCCAGTGACCCAAGTCAGAATCGAACCCAGGACCCTGGAACTATGAAGCAGCAGTGCTAACCACTGTGCTACCGTGCCACCCTGAACATCAACTGAGCGAGCTGTGTGCTCCCCGTGCCCAAAACGTAAATATTTCTTTTGTTTTAACCATTTGAACTTGATAGTTCTATAAATATCTGGATGATTAAGTATTTTCTGTAACTCATTATGAAACATTAGACAGGTACTCAATCTCATTCAGAGAGTCACGGTCAGTCAAGAAACCGGATTTCAATCTTGCGGCCTACTGGCATAAAGGAATGTCATTCATTTGGCCCCCTCACTATCCTCGGTTGCTCATCACTGCCTTAAAGATTACAAGTTATTTCTTTTGCAATCTCGATCACCGATAAAACAGTAGCTGGACGCTACAGTTCTTTTAGTTACAATATTACGGAGCAGACTCGAGGAGATTTCAAGTTTTACGCTGCAAATTTGAAATAACAATATTACACAATTACCACTTGACATCACAGGGATTTCAGGTAACATAAGATACTGGCCATTACGTATAGTCTCCCTCTCAACCATTTCCCTTTCTCTTCCCCACCACCCCATTAAAACAAATTATATCAGGTTCTTTAAGAGCTGTACATGAGATGGAAGTTTCGCAAAATCTAATTATGTATCGAAGCTTTTGCTTGAGAACCTCTTGAAATAACCAACACCCTGGAAGGCTTTCACTCAACATAAAACATGCATGGATTAGCTAGCATTACGCCAGCACATACGTCACTCTTGAAAGTACCTCATTACATGGGATATTTCACAACATTACTTAAACCAACATCCTAAGCAATTAAAAACCTGGGAAAAAAAAATCCAGAAAGAACCCCCCCTTCATTTTTTTATTGGGGGGGTGGCGGGCAGTGGTGAATGTGTGGAGAGAGGTGGGGGTACCTTGTGGCACAGTGGTAGCATTTCTGCCTCTAAGCCCCAAACTTTGGATTTGCATCTCATTTCAGGACTTGGATGGCCACGGGACGTAATGACTAACATGACTGATTATCAATGCGCAAAACCTTCCAACACAGCAGACAGCAAGAATGGGAGAGTGTGCTGACCAGCCATGCTTGATGCAAATGGCAGCCCTCAAGCTAACGTTATGTTCTACGGGCAAAAAATAAGCCACGGAAACAGGTATGAGCTTCATTGGCCTCATTTGCCTTTAATTCTTTTATAAACTACCAAGTCATTAAGACAGAGTCAGGCTGTGTAGAAGAACCCATCAGTGACAATCATCTGAGAGGAATGTGAATGGTCCATTTCCTAACCCATTCACAAGACATCCAGACAGCACCTTTATATTCAGTTCTATGTGAAGCAACTCAATAAATGCAATCACTTTTGATAGTAGTCCTTGGCTGTCCGAGAACTCTTCCAGCCATAACCCAATCATATCTAAACCTGGAATCAAATTGCAATGACCATCTTTTAGTAACTGGTTAGTGGGTGAGAAGTGATCATCTGATGTGTCAACCAACCCTCTTCTGTGTTGAGGAAATTGATTCTCTTTAGGCCAGTCAGAACAGAAGATGCAGATGCAGAAGAAAGTGGACTCTAAGTGGACACACTCTCCCTCTCTCTCTCGCTTGCCATGCGTTCTGGAAGCTTGAGCCCTATATCTTGCTCTACTGGTTATACATACAGTGGATAGCACCTAAAAACCAATCCAGAGTCTACGGACTCTAGGAGCGTTGTTGGAGTTGTACCTTATCCCTGTGTCTGCATGGGTTTCTTCTGAGTATTGCTGTTTCCTCCCACGCTCTAAAGATGTCCAGATTAGGTGGACTGGTCATGCTAAATTGTCTCTTAGTGTCGGGGGATTAGCAGGGTTAAGAAGATAGAGTCTGGCCAGTGGGGCGGGGAGGGTGGGATTGTTGTCTCTGCAGGCTTGATGGGCTGAATGATCTTCTTCTGCACTATAGGGATTCTATGATTCCACTAGAAATTGAATTAAATAGAAATTGCCCATCAACATTACCAAATTGCCCCATCATGTAATTCAGAAAGCCCACTGAGTCCGAGACATCAATCTACTGGGCATGAGAGGTTTTTTTGGACATTTAAACTGCTTTGCCTCTTCCTCTAGGCGTGTGTGAACATTTGGATGTGTGTGTGCAAGCATGTTGGGCCATTTATTATCATTTTTATTTAGATGGGATGTTAAGTACAATAAATACTCTCTTTTCTTTCTAAAAGAGAATAGCCACTCTTCCTCTTTGCGCCAGACAATATCAAGTAGGATTCCAGCTACTGGAATGTTTCACCTGGTTCCCCCCTCCCCCTCTGGTCTTAGCATCGTTGGGGCTCATACAAAATGAAGCAGGCCTTCATGGGTATGGGGTCAGTCAAGGTAGAGTGTCGGATATTTGGCCTGAGTATAGACACATATCCAATCACTGGTGGAACAATGTAAATGACTGATCTAGATCTCTGAGGTAGGTCGGTAACTCCATTACGAAGGCTGTTTTGGCTGTACATTTTGTACATTTTCCTGTACAAAAAAAATAAAAATCTCAAGATTTTATGTTGATTGTTGACTTTGCAAACCTTCAATTTCAGTGTCCTAAATTAACTAGAAGCTTCCTTTTAATGTATCCCTTTCACTCTCCTCCCACAAAACCGTAATTCTAAACTACTACCAATGAGCAAGAACAACAGACGACTATTAACCATCAAGAATATAAAACAGTCACTGCATTGGGCATTTGCTCTATACAATTCTGCTGACACATGCGTGAAAATTAAAAAGACAAAGCATTTGAACTATGTTTCAAGTGGTGGGAAGTGGGATGTTACAAGTGACTCGTGGATTTTTGTATATGTAAACTGATATCTTTCCAAAAAGGTGACAGGCAACTTCCTGTCATGGATTACAGTTCAGTAAGAGTAATTTAAATACAGGATGAACCCTAAAGCAATATTTTAACACAGCTTTTTGTTAGCACCTGCACAGTACTATCGAGCTAACCTGCAGTCATTAACACGTTATAGGCAATAACTGAACAAAAGTCTGTCAGGAATTACTGCAAATTCATTTGTCTGATTACAGATGACCAAATTCACAAGGCTGTGAGGAAACAGCAAACAGCATTGATATTTGGTAATACGACACACTTTCTCCAAATCCCTGTCTGTTTCAAGGAAGAATCCATGAGGCACATCGATAGATTGTTAAAAAATATTATCAAGCGGATTCATTCACACTTACCAAACGCTGGTCGCTATGTTCTTCAACTTTTGGCATAAAATCAAAGCCACACCTACTTGTTCCAAGTCATGTGCACAGTTCCAAAGAATGAACAAAGGGGCATTAATACCGAAGTAATCATTACCCACTTTACAATGCAAGTCGTCAATCAAGACAGTATGTGTTTGGAGTTTGCAGCGAGAATTCAAAATGAGCAAGTTCAGTATTTACCAGCAATTTGAGAGATTTTGCATTAAGTGGTGCTTTAGGACAAAATTTTGGTTCAACTAGAGGAATTCCTAATCTTCCAACCCAAATTATTTCAAACCTGTCTGTGTTGATACATGTTATTATTAAGGCTGCTAAATCCAATTGCATTTTTCATACGTGCTGGGAAAAAAGTGTTTAACATCTGCTCAGCGCAGGAGCAAGCATCATCCAGAAGCTTAAGTGTTTAGCAGTATTCAATCAATTGAACAGATTTGGGTTACTTGGGTTTGGTTACTTGGAATCTGTGAAAGTTTGCAAAGTTGAGGAAGCTCTGAAAATTTTACAATCCCTCCTCAAGTCACAGTGGGTGGAATCTTAATTTGGCCGAGTGTCATTTCCGGTGAGGAAACTGGTGTGGAACTTTCCAGCTCCAGTAGTTCTCTCTCCAGGTCTTTAACCACCAACAAAAAGAGTGGGCGCAGTTTGTTCTCCTGAGGCTGGGAACCAACTCCACTGACAGCATGGTCAAGGTACAAAAATCTTGTCTGGGGGCGGGGGGCGCAATATCCAGTAAGGGTGTTAAAAGCATTTAGATTTCTTTAAATGTATTAAAACCAGTTTCTTGCTCGTTATGTTGCTGGCGAGGGATGGTGAAAATCAGAGATCGCGATCTGGCTTCACCAGGTCTTGAGCCCCTGCCAACAATCTCACAGACAGGGAACGTAGCTTCAAGATTCACAGAATCTCTACAGCGCAGGAGGCTATTCAGCCCATCGAGTCTGCACCAACAACAATCCCACCTAGTTCCCATCCCCATAACTCCATATACTTTACTCTGCTAATCCCTCTAATCTACCGGGACACTAAGGGGCAATTTAACATGGCCAACGCACCGAAGCAGCACACCTTTGGACAGTGGGAGGAAATCAGAGCACCCGGAGGAAACCCACACAGAAACAAAGAGAATATGCAAACTCCACACAGATAGTCACCCAAGCTGGGAATCAAATCCAGGTCCCTGGAGCTGTGAGGCAATACTGCTAACCACTGTGCCTCCGTTCCATCCATGTCCTGCCGTATGGAACATTAATTGCTAACTGTGACCTTGCACGTTATAAAAAATGAAGTTGTAAATATGAATAATTAGAGATAAGCCAGGCAGGCACATGTTTGATAACATTGTCAACCAAATCAGAAATGCATTGTTCAGTCCCTTGGCAAGACTTGAGCATGTAAACAATGCAAATAATCTTGCATTGCCAGAGATTTGCTCCTTGCATGAGATACCTCCCTCTTTCAGAGCAATCAGTGAAAGTTTACAGCATTATAAGAGAACAGTACAGTCCATCATGTCTGTGTCACCTCCAGTGGATTTTCCAGTTCAAACGCCCACACTAATTCAAAGCAGGCCAGAAGTATTCTTGGTGTCCTGTCCAACATCCCTCTGCAAACCAACTAACTGGCCAGTCACCCAATTGATGTTTCTGGAATCTTTCTGCCACCTTTTTGTGCAAATCAGTTGTAGTCATTTTGAAAAACGCAAAATACTGCAGATATTGGAATCTGAAACAAAAAAGGAAACTAAAAAATGCTGGAAAGCCTCAGCAGGTCTGACGGTTCTATTCTTTCCCCATAGATGCCAACATTTCGATGCTAGATGACCCTTCAGCAAGCTCTGAGAAGGGTCATCTAAGACGTGAGACGTTGGCTGCGCTCTTTCTCCACAGGTGCTGTCAGACCTGCTGAGATTTTCCAGCATTTTTCTGTTTTTGTTGTGGTCATTTTGAAAATCATTGTATGGAGCTGAGCTATACTCTCAGAGATATGATAGGCTGCTGAATCACTGAGATTTGAAGACAGACTGTAAAAATTTCAAGGCTTCCTTGATTTTGCAAAACTTCACGGATTCCATGCAAAAAGAGTCAGACATCTCGAACCTGTTTAATTAATTAAATACTGCAAAACACTTAAGTTTGCTCCAACGCTGGTCAGATAGAAACACTTTTCCCGCACATACAATAACTTCTATGGCATTCAGCAACCCTGATAACAAACTATATCAACACATTTATCACTCAATTTACTATAAAGAAGAATTATTATTTTAAAATAATATTTTGAGTAATAAAAATGTAAATTGCTCTCCAACCTCAACCACAAAAGGGAGGGAGAGAGACAGTCAACCTCCAATTTAAAGAGGAAGCCATTAATGCTGTTGCCTGGAAATAATCTGTCATATTTTCTCATGATGCGTATCTGCTCTACTTTTATCAAGGAAAAAAAACAAACATTCCTGTTTGTCGGAAGTTTGTTTTGGCATCTGTTTTTATTGTTGCCACAAAAGCCTCAATGTGCACAACCAGGAAAGAGTAATCAATGTTTCCATCTCCCCACCCACCGCTGCCTGCCACCACCTAACGACCACCACTCTGTGCTCTGACCAGCCAGAGTCCTATACACCAAGTACCTCACTGACCACTTTACCCAATTAGGCGTCATGAAGGTTCCACAACTGACTCAGGGAAGTCATGGCACTTTATATGCTTAAAACAGTGAACATAGCTTACATCTCAGACAGTGCTTCACAGCTAATGAACATGCCCTCTGCATTCCAGAATCTCATCTTCTTACGTAGATGTATGGAAGTTCCAAAAGCAGAAGGATATTTGGTATGTATTTCCTCAATATAAAATTAAGTTTATTTGTTTGTCATGAGTAAGTTTGCATCAAGACTGCGATGAAGTAACTGTGAAAATATGAATTTTGAATGATTTCCATCGATTTTGACTTCATTGCCAATGTGCATTTTCAGAGGCGGAGACTAAAAAGTAAAAATGGAGTGCTTTTTTGGTATGCTGAAAAATACAATCGTTTCCTTTGCAGACACCACACCACTGTGATTGTCCCTTTAAGGATTTGTCAGCTGAGTACCTGGGGAACCAATTAGGGATCAGGGTGGAGAAGGTTCCAGAACCTTCTCGGGAGCTGACTATCAGCCATGAGGCTGCAAGCCTCTGTGTTATGGTTATATTAAATAAAATGTTGTTATTTACCTAACTGATGAATAGGAATTATTCCAGCGTATTACCAAAAGAATCCTCCATTTGACTTTGCTAGTGCCATCACATTAGTATCCATCAGAAGGTGGCCGAGGTGACTATAACTGGGACCTTCCTTTCTGCACACTGCTTCATCTTTGACCTCTGCTCGTTGTCTCCTCTCAAATGACCCAGAGAAAGAGGGGGAACTTCTTTTCAAAGAAACAGCGGGCGTGAACCTGCATTCTGCTGTTGGTGCACCAGTGGGCTCTCTGAATATTTGAGCTATTACTGTCACAAAATAAAATGCATAAATGATCAGCTCACATGACTGGGCCAAATGGGAGACAGTGAATGTGGAGGCTGGAAGCCACATGCATAGTTTCCAGCCCACTGATCTTGGAGCAGAAATTTCATGAGGAACAGGGACCGACAAGAACAGTTAAACTGTTGCTAAAGTACAATTGTACTACAAAGAATATAAGTGTTTCTTTTTGCCAAATAATCACAATGATGACTTTCTGTTATAAACTAGTTTTGACTGCACAGTTTGTTTGTCTGCCAAATTATTTGTAATTGTCAATTTGACCACGTCTATGGGACACAGGGGAACACTTAAATTGTTTGAGTTTGATTAAGAAAAGCTGCCAGCCTTGCCATATCAGTTGTAGTTTCAGGGAAGGGATCTTAATACTGAAGGTACTTCATACAATCCTGTCTTTAAACACCTAATGTTGAATTTGGATCTAGCCTACATTAAATGGTGTCATTTCTTCAATGAGGACATGATTGTACAGTGCACTGAAACACCACCTTTTCATTTCTGGAATCTGACTTTGAACTCAGCTGAGACAGAGGAGGTGAAATCTTTCCTTTCAAATCAATGAATACGTACTAGTCTCAGCAAGGCGTTTATATCAATTCATGACATGTCAGCCCGAAGTCAAAATTAACTTAGAGTCACAGAGACTGGGAAGAAGGATACTCAATTTTAGTGCATTCATAGTCCCATTAAGTTTTTATTTACGTTGCCACAATGCATGAACGTGCAGCTGGAACTGAAGGTACTAGTGCCCCCCTATACAATTGCAAAAGCACCTTAAATGAGATTAAACAGATTCTACCTAGTTTTATAAGGCATGAGTGTATGTGCACAAAACTGCCACATGCACGAATATTCGGATGATTTGACAGAGATTATGAGTGGAACCCTTTGCATTTAGTCCCTGCCAAAACATTGGGACCATTTTCGGGTCAGAAGCCTGATCTTCTATTGGGTGAGCTTAGCCATGACTCTCAAATTCAGCCTCAGCATTAGCAAACCATCTCCTGCAGAGTGGGTGAGATAATGGTCCATTCTGTCAAAGCAAGGATCTCTAACCAAAAGGACCCCGACAGACACCACGGGGTATCAATATTTGGATTTCTGAGATTGCAACAATCACAAGAGAACTGGGAAGGTTGGTTCCTGGTTCACTCCCTCTTACCTGGGGTTCCTGCTCTGAGATCTGAGGGACTGCATTGTGATGAGCTTTCCCAAGGGTGGGAAGAAGAAGACAGCTTTTCCAACTAAACAGATGAGGATAGAAGTGGCAACAGGGATTAGCAGCAGAGTGCAGCCCTTCTAACCTGGGAACCTCTGTAACCCTGCTGGAGTAGAAAGATCCACGGCATCCGGAGAGCATGACAGGTTGAGAGAGGTCACATTCGCAGCGCCAAGTCCGACATTCTTTTCCAAACATTCTCCTGCACAGCACTAAGACAAAACACTTTGTACCTTCATTCATTCCTACCGCAATTTCCAGGCATCTTCCATTCCTGACCTGATCAACCAACATTCACATTCATCCTCAGCCTATTTCCCTGTTGCAATCCCCATGCCTCACCATCACCAAATGTTACTCTTCCCTCTTCTCCACAAGTCATTTTGAACACCCATACAGAGACTGGCAATGTATGCTACCTGATCCACTAGGAAAGAAGTCTTGTCCCAGGAACCCGCAGATGTCAGCAGTGACCTGCCACGAAAGCTAGGGTCTCCTGAGGCACTGGTGCCCAGTCATGTCAGGAGAGATGATCCTCTGCCTGTGGACCCTGTTCTGGGGGTTTTGCCTCTTTGCAACCGGTTTTCTATGTCCATCCCATTTGCCCTGTAGAAGGGCATGAAGCTGTCTTCACCAATCGGCCAGTCAAACAGTGATCACGCTGTCTGAAAGAGAACTGCTTTGACCAGCAATTTATCAATGACCCCAAGGACTAAAGCTCTCCAATGTAACTGATCAGTTTGTCAGTTTCAGGGAAGAGGCTCTCCTCGGTAATCCTGCTGAGTTGCTGTCAGAGTAGAAGATACATTCCCTGTCTGGGAAATTTAGAAATGAAAAAGTTCTTTATTGGCTTTTTAATTACATTAACTGAAAAAACACATACAAGAGGGTTCTCCACTGCCTTTGATCCCATCCTGCAAAAACCTGGAAACGGCGGGATACTAGCCCAATTTCAATTTCAGGGGAGAGAGGGCTTTAATTTCCCATGCTCATTAAAATCCACCTCCCCCTGCCTGGGCGAAATTCCCTTCTAGAAGGATAGATGCTATGGGAAATAGAGATATCACCTGTTGTGTTACAGAATACCTGACTGAATCTGGCATTAAGTTATGTTATTGGAACAGTACAGATTTGTAGCCTGTATCAATACATGGCAAAGTGGTTAGCATTGCTACCTCACAGTGCCAAGGACCTGGGTTTGATTCCTGGCCTGCCGTTTTTTCCCCGGGTGCTCCGGTTTCCTCCCACAGTCCAAAGATGTGCGGTTAGGTGGATTGGCCATGCTAAATTGCCCTTAATGTCAGGGGGACTAATAGGGTAAGTGCATGAGGTTATGGAAATATGGCTTGGGTAGGATTGCGGTTGGTACAGACTCAAAGGGCCGAATGGCCTCCTTCTGCATTGTAGGGATTCTATGATCTAAACATCCAAAAATTTCAACTCCAACTATGTAACAATTTGTCCAACAATTCTACTTGCAGAACTGATATATTCCTTTTCAGGATTAAGTAATCTCAAAAAAGAGGTAGGCTTGATTCTGAACAGTGGGATGACCATTTGGAATTTGATTTCTGTAGCTACGTTATGTAACATTTTGTTGCCCCAGCTCCCACTTTCCAATATCTTCCTGTCAAAAGACCAGAGTTTCAATTATACAGCCTGACCTCTGAGCATCTCAAAGCACTTCACATTCGATGAAGCTTCAGTTTTGCTGTTTTATCATGTCCCAGTTATATTGTTGGAAACATGGCAGCTGATTTGGGTACAGAAAGGTTTTTTTATTTTACAGGCAGCGAAGAATTAACAGAATTTATTTTCTGATGAAAGGTCACCAACCTAAAAACATGAACTCTGTTTTTCTCTCCACCGATGCTGCCTGATCTTGAATCATAGAATAGAATTGTGGATACCCTGTGATGCAAAAGTGCTCATCGATTCTACACCGACTTGCTGACAGAGTATCCTACCTCTCTTCCCCTAAATCCGTAACCCTGCATGTTTACCATGGCTAATCCATCTAACCTACACATCTTGGGACACTAAGGGGCAATTTAGCATGGCCAACCAACCTAACATACACATCTTTGGACTGTGGGAGGCAACCGGAACACCCGGGGGAAACCCATGCAGACATGGAGAGAACAAGCAAACGTCAAATGGACAGTCACCCAAGGCTAGAATTGAACCTGGGTCCCTGGCACTGTGAGGCAGCAGTGCTAACCACTGTGCCACCCTGCTGAGTACGTGCAGATTTTTTGTTTTTGTACAGCAAAGTATCTCAAAACTTCAGGTCCGAGGCTTTGCCAGGTTTTGGAATTTGCTGGATTTCAGATTGGAACAGTTTGAGCTCTGGACGATTCAGGGCCCAGCTGGGTTGACTGGGGTTGAGATTGCTGGAAGGGCACGAATTGACAGACACACAAGAGACAACATGAATAACTGCCGCATCGCGCCAACTGAGTGTCTTCCCAAATTGTTGAGTAATATATATATTTATTTCACTCAATTAAAATTTGTGCCATTTTCTAAAAGTACTCAGTTTGCAGACAGCTCTAATTTTTGGACAATTGGATTTAAGCTTTTTATATTAGATGATTTGATTTTACTTTTAAATTGATGCTGGTTGATTTTGTCCAGAACATTCAAAGAACTCCCCTGCTCTTCACTTCAGCACTGAGGATATTTCAGGCCGATTTAACATCTAACCTGAAGGATATTACCACCAACATTTTCATACATTTCAATCTGCACTCCAGGTATTGCAATAGGAACTATTTGTATTCCTACAGCTCCGTTAATTTCCAAGTGCTTTACAAAAACACACGGGAACTCACCAAAGTATCACATATTAGGAGGCATGGTTAACAACTTGATCATTGAAGAAGGTTTTAAGGATTATGAGGAAATAGATTTAGGGAGAGAACTTGAGGGTGCTGGCCCTTGAAGGTTTGCTGGATAAAGTGAAGGAATGGACAGGGAATAAAGAGTTCAGGGGGTTTGTGAGGATTAGAACACTGAAGGAAATTAGAGACATAGCCAGTGTCAGAGTTCACCAAAATGGGACATCTTCTCAACAGGGGTCAGGTAATGTCACCAAGCACAGGAGGATGTCACCATATACATACAGGCATGATGTCACCGATGGGAATTCTGCACCATTGGAGAAACAATTGGAGAAGGGGAGGAGAAGAAGAGCATTAAAGCAAACTTGATCTTTGTCTTCCTGCCACATTAAGACTGCTGCAGATAGGGACAAGACGGTACACAGGCTCCTTTTAGTGCTTTAATAAAGTGAGCAGATTATAGGATCATACAGTGCAGACGAGGCCCTTCTGCCCATCAAATCTGCACCCACATGCAAAGCGCCTGACCTTCCACCTAATCCCATTTACCAGCACTTGGCCCACAATCTTAAACGTTATGATGTGTGAAATGCCCATCCAGTTAGGATGCGAGGCAACTCATCTTTACCACCCTCCCAAGCAGCGCATTCCAGTCTCAGCACCACCCATTGAGTGAAAAAGGCTTTCCTCATGTCCTTCCTAAACCTTCTGCCCCCTCACCTTGAATTACATATTCTGGGTTTATAGCACTGGAGATGAAGCCATCCAGCATCAGACTAAGTTAAACAAAAAGAAAATAGACTGTCTGGAAGACAATCTCAAATCTGGCTCTTCAGGGCCAGAATTTCAAAGAAATGAACTATTCAAGAATTGAAATATATAGCAAAAAAAAAATTTATGGACATGATAAACATACTTAGAAGTGCAATCACAAAACTTGTAGGATCAATATCATGTTGCCACGTTTTAGTACCTCTTCGGAACCTCATCCCAGTGCTAGCTGCATATGCAAGAATAAATGCCAGAAGTTTTGTACTTGCAATTTTCAGCCCATCAATGAATTGAATCCCATTTCCCTGCACACCACCTGGCTTTGCTCAATGCACGAACAATGGATCTGGCAGTTTACAACTGAAGTTAGCTTACCAGGCATGAGATTAAAAGAAATTCTTACAGGCAATATTATCTTCTCCAATTTCTTTTTTTTTGTATTCATTTTAAGTCAGTTATTCTTTTTTGAGAAAATTTATTAACTTCCTCTTTACATACTACTTGAAGAAATAAGATGGCGTGAACAATAACCATGGCACCATGTTAACGTGGGTGCACAATAATAAATAGTTTTCACCAGTCATGCAAACTTGAACAGCAAAAAATATTTGGATCAAATGCAAGTTCTTTCTTCTCTCTGACTTATCCGTCTATCTGCCCACATCTAAAGCTATCTTTGTTTTGCACATGTCCATAACAACCTTCCTCAATTAACCAAAGCAAGATCATCAAAATTTGTTCAAATTAGCAAGCACGATATCTTAAAATGCAGAGGAAGGCTTTAACATACAGACACGCATACATTATGCAAAAAGTAATGACAACACTCACTGTCTAGGCCCACACATGGAGAAATGCCACTTGCAATTGTGAGAGGCGCTGAACTGCTGTCTGCATTCATAGCGCGGTATCGAACAAAACAGAGCACCTTCAGAAGCAAGGAACAAATGGGAGGGGAAAAAAGACAGTTGTGCTTTCACACAAATAAGATTTAATCCTTGGGTTAGCAACCTTGCTGTGGCATAACAACTCAGCACAGCACAGATTGTAACAATAATTTATTGAGTTAAAGACCATGAGCCATTGTTTGGTCAAATCACCCATTATTTGGCATGCAAGTTAAAGGGCTCCAGTAAATGGATGGGGGAACCACTTCTGAACTTGTGAACTCAAGCAGGCCATTTTGTTAAATGATCTATGTAATGCTGCCCTCACCGATTTCAAGCAATTTTCTGACAGATTCCTGGGCACTCATCCAATCATCACTGTGCTTGCACACAAGCATATGTCGACAATCAAAGTCACCCACCTCAAGTTAAGTATTTGCATTGTCTGTGATTGCTCCAAGCTTCATTACTGAAGAAGATCAATTACCTCTGATAGCGCAGATTGTTCCAATTTATTAACCAAATTTAGATTTGTAAAGTATTTGTGCCTGTTGTTTTAAAGCAAGCAAAAATTTACTTGTGTTGCATTTATCTTCTAATTCCCCTTCCCCAATTCTCCCCCATTTTCTTGCCACTTTGTCCATTGTAAGAGACTGGTTAAATGCAAAGAATACAAACACTACCAAACTGGGTATTTGGCTTTGTTGCTGAAATAAGTTTAATGGGGGGCATTGTTCAAGTACAAGTATGAACCAGATGCTGAGAAACTCAGCTTAGAAACTCAATAGTGTATGTTACATTTGCCTGTTCACGTGGCTGCAGAGACAGTTGAAGTGTTGCTGGAATCTCAGTGAACTGAATCAGTCAACGTTCCCCATGCTGCTTACTGATTGTGCAACTATTTTTTGTTAATTCATGGGATGTGGCCATTACTGGCAAGGCCAGCATTTGTTGCTCTTTCTTGACAGCTCTTGAACCACAGTGAATCATCAACTCCCTGCAGAGAAGGAGACCATTTGGCCCATCAAGTCTCAACCGACTGACAAAGTATCTTATCCAGGCCCTCCTGACCTATCCCCGTAACCCCACAAATTTACCCTGCTAATCCCCCTAACCTATGCACCCTGAGATACTAAGGGGCAATTTACAATGGCCAATCCACCAACCCTGCAGTGTGGGAGGAAATCAGAGCACCCAGAGGAAACCCACCCAGATACAGGGAGAATGTGCAAACTCCACACAGTTACCCAAGGCCGGAACTGACCCCAGGTCCCTGGCACTGTGAGGCAGCAATGTTCACCATTGTACCACGCATTGCTGTGGGTCTGGAGTCACATGTAAGCCAGACTAGATAAAGATGGCAGATGAAAGTCTCACAGTCCCCATTACTGAGGCTAGCTTTATTGTCCGGATATTTATATTAAATTTAAATTCCTCCAGCTGCCGTGGCGGGATTTGAACTCAGGACTCATTTAATGACATGACGACAACACCAACATCTCTCCCCCCCCACCCCAACTCACTTTTTGGTGGGACAGAAAATGGTACATTTGGAGTACAGCTTAAAGGAAATCACTCCCTCTTAAAAAACAGATGACCCATGACTGCAGCCAGCAGGGAAGCTTCAGGAAGCTATTAAGTGGCTCCAGGAGTTCCAACGAGAGATTCTGATTTAAATAAAGCAACAAAAGCCACGGTCCAAACTGTCAATAAGGAGAAGGAAAATCCTGTCCACCCTCCTTGCAGCACTTCCACCAGTGCAAAGAGATGTCCTAAGGAGTGTATACAAGGTGCTTCATTGCCAGGGATATAACTGCAATGCCTCAATAACCTCATTAGGCTGGGTCAAACTAAATTGCTCCTCTTCCCTCAATTACTCCTCAAACCTGCACTACCTGTAGCTTAACTACTCGGAACAACACAAACCCTTTCATTCCTTGCAATTACTGCACCACTCTTTGCCTCTCATCATGACCCTGGACTTTCACGTTCCCACAGCTTGCACACACTTTCGAACTACAACATCATGACACGCACGTTCGCCAACAGGTCACAAAGCTGTTTCTACAAAACCCACTTCTATTCTTACAGGAGAATGCCCACACCACAGGGACTGCAGCCTCATCACCACCTTCTCAAGAGCAATTACAGATGGACAATAAATGCTGACCTAGCCAGGAACGCCCACATCCCGTAAATAATGTTTTTTTTAAAAAAGATCACAGAAGAGGCAGCAATTAGAGTTCACCTTTACATCTCCACCCCAATAAACTGTGGTAGTTGGGACATTAGAAACACAGGGTGAATAATAGCTGTCACAGAGCTTCTTCACACATTTTCACCCTTTTTCCTATTTCACCCAAACCACAGCTGCTTCCAGCAGCCATCCTTCTGTCACTCTGTTCACACTTAAAGCTAACCCCTTGCCCTCTCTTTCATTTTAGGTGCAGGAAAACAATTCAAGGCCCATCTGTCATTCAACAGGCCGGGGGGGGGGGGGGGAAAGAAAGAGAAAGAAAGAAAGAAGGGAAGCCTTTGTGAAGGTGCAATGTTGCGCTGATCTAACCAACTCAGAGACTGGCAGACTTTATAGAATCCCAACAGTGCAGAAGGAGGCCATTCAGTCTATCGGGTTTGCACCAACTCTTACCCAGGCTTACCCCATAACCCCACCTTGCTAACCCCCCCCCCCCCCACCTCATTATCTATCTTGGGACATTAAGGGGCAATTTAGCATGACCAATCAACCTAACTTTCACATCTTTGAACTGTGGGAGGAAACCCATGTAGACAAGGGGAGAACACGCAAACTCCACACACCTGAGGCTGGAATTGAACCCGGCTCTTTGGCACTGAGAGGCAGCGGTGCTAACCACTGTACTACCATGTTGCCCTCAGAAAACCTAGGCCAGGAGGACTGCTGTGATCATGAAAAGGCCAATAGGACAGTTTAGAGGTTAGCTTTATTATATTTAAACTGAATGAAGTAAACAGTAACACGCACACAGATTTTTACAAGCGCACACATGTACACTCACTCAAGTGTTCTCATACACACAAATACTGATTATAGGGTACAGGAGGATAAATTGGCTAAATTAGAGTCCACAAAAGCCAAAATGATTTCAGAGTTGGATTTTGGTGACTTGGCTGGTTTCAGGCTGGATTCTGTGTGCTTGCTACTTCTACTTTGTGGTCTTCTGCATTCACATTTGAAGGAGTTTAAAATTGCAAGTGGATGATCTGTTCTTCTGGAGACGCAAGCTGTGGAGTTGAGTTCTTTGCCAAACAAAAACTGTCAGCTGAACGTGGAGGGAGAGTCAGAAAACAGTAGAAAAGGGCCCAAAAGCTTGCAACTTGGGAGGGCAAGTGCGAGGGCGCAGGTGGGAGTGAGGGCTTTCCAAGCCTGTCCCGATCAAGATGCCCCAAACTATCAAAAAAAAACCTTCTGCCCTTGCATAGTCCGTATTCCTCTATTCCCTCCCTATTCATGTACCCATCCAGATGTCTCTTAAATGTTGCTAATGTGCCTGCTTCCTCTGGCAGTGTGTTCCAGGCACCCACCATTTTCTGCATAAAAAACGTCCCCCACACATCTCCCTTAAAACTTCCTCCTCCCCCTCATTCCCAAGAACTAGTATTTTCAATGCCTCCTTCCTCATTGGGTTGGAAACATAGTGTTGTAAAAAAATTCCCTGAAGACTCTCAGAACTTTTGTCCCTTTCTGTCCTTTACACGAATTGCCCAAATACAGACAGGGATAATAAAGTCTCCCATTGTAAGTCCTCTATAACTTTTGGACCTCTCTAAATTGTTTGCAGATTTGATTCTCTACATATTCCCCACTAGTTGATGGTTTATAGATTACATCAAGCAGTGTAATTGCACCTTTCATTCCTTAGCTCCAGCCAAATATATTCTGTCCTCAATTCCTCTGGAACATCCTGTTCCTCCAGCATTACAATGGTCGCCTTAAATCAATACCATCCCCTCTCTCCCTTTTCTTCTTTTCTTAGCTTTCTGAACACTTTGTATCCAGGGATATTTAACAACTAGCCCACCCCCTGTCAGGTTTCTGTTATAGCCACAGCATCATATTTTCAGGTGGCAATCTGCGGCACGCTCTCCCTGTTGAGCCATCTTTCAAGCCTTGCCTTCATCTATTTTATCATCCTATTTCTGAGCTGACTTGTGTGTGGTAACCAGAGTAATTCAGAGATGACTACTTTTGTGATCCTTCTTCTCATTTTATATTTAGTCCCCTAAATTCAGCCCGCAGGACACCACTCTTTCTAATCACATCTGCCAGCCCCCTCCCCCTCTACTCAATGACAACCTTGACCCTGGCACCAGGGAGCCAACACTCCATCTGGATTCATGTCTGCAACCACAGAAATGCCCGTCGATTCCTGTAAATATTGGCACAGTGATTAGCACCACTGCCTCACAGTTAGATTCCCGGCTTGGGTCATTGTCTATGCAGAGTCCTCACGTTCTCCTCATGTCTGCTTAGGTTTTCTCCGGATGCTCCCACGGTCTGAAAGGTGTGCTGGTTAGGTGCATTGGACATGCTAAATTCTTCCTCAGTGTACCCAAACAGACACCACAACGTGGTGATTGGGGGATTTTCCTAGTGACTTCATTACAGTGTTAATATGAGTCCACTTGTGACACAAATACATCACCTAAACTTTAAAAAAAATGGAATCACCTACCATTTTTGCTTTTCCAGATTTCCCTGTACTCTTCCTATACAGCTGAGCCACCAGTGGTGCCAAAGTGGTTTTGGCTGCACTCCCCAAATCAACAATCCCTCCCATTAGCATTGATTGACAATTGGTTAGAGAATGGGACTCACTCCGGGGACTCCTGCTCCACCTGCCTGTTCCACTACCTGGTGGTGGCCCATTCCCTCCTTCCCTGCATATTCTTAAGCTGTGGGATTCATGTATAACTCCCAACTTTACTGATGTTCCGCAGTGACGGCAGCTGCTGCTCAAGTTCCACAATCTGGACTTGAACAGTTGCAACTGCTGACATTTCCTGCACAAACAGCCTGGAAACATCCTGGAGTCCCCACATAGCACAGGATGGTTTCTCTATTTATTAACTGATAACATTGTTACTCTAACTAAACCTTACTACTGGCAATATACGATAGCAATACTAATCAAACTTCACCAATATTAATAGACTTTACCAACAATTAGTACGCCTTATTAATAAGAATAAACATTATTTAAGAAGGTAATAATCAGTCAGCCAACAGAAATGGAAAGAGACAAATGAAGCCAAATGAGAAGGAAAGGATGAAGAAAAACAAAGAACTAAAGCAAAAAAGCTAAACAAGAAAAATAAGTATAATTTTGGACCAGTGCCTTATATATAAAGTGTGTTCGTACACAGGAAAGCATGCAAGCAAACCAAGCCAAGCCAAAAATACGTACACCATAAACTCATATAGAATGGAAAAATCAGATCATGATATGGAGCTTAGACCAAAGGTTTCTGTTTATTTGCAAGCATAACATTATTCAATTGGAAAATACATTAGTCAGATTGGATGTCCGCCCATCAGATCATAGAAATGGAATTGAATAATAGAGGAGAAAATACACTGACTGAAGTCAAATGAAGATGTACTTTAGGAGAAAGGACCAGCTACTAATAAAACGCACAAGCAATGATTTCTTTCCCTTTAAGGTCTTCATCCCCAACTCTGGTTGATTTCTCAGGTTGGAGGGTCATTTTATTACATTGAGTTGACTTCCAGCAGGATTCTAATCTATATTGCACAGCCCAGTGAAGAAAACGACTAACCCAGGCTCCAAGGCCTGCAGCAGTGTCACAAGTAGGTTTACATTAACACTGCAATGAAGTTACTATGAAAATCTCCATGTCACCACACTCCGGCCAGCGCTTGTTCAGGTACACTGAGGGAGAATTTAGCATGGCCAGCATGTCCTTCGGACTATGGGAGGAAATCAGAACACTCGGAGGAAACGAAAGCAGACGAAGGGAAAACGTGCAGTCTCACACAGACAGTGACCCAGGTCGGGAATCGAACCTGGGTCCCTGATGCTGTGAAGCAGCAGTGCTAACCAAGCTATTAGCTCTCGAGGGTATCTTTAGAAATGTTTTTCCTAAATCATGTTCTCTGCAGCTATAAGCTGGTTTGTTTTCATTGTTGCCGGGCCCTCTGCTAGAAGTATTTTCATTGCTCCTTCTGTGGTTTAAATGAGGTTGTTTATTTTTACTCTGGGATCTTTTTATGACCCTGCATTGTTAGAGGGTTGTGTGTTTTGGACAGTTTTTTTCTTCCTTGCGAATTTACGGTTTCATTTTCTATTTTGGCTGGTTGTAGTTTTTAAATTTTAGAAGGGACATCAAGCTGAAAAGAAGCGTCGCTCTCTCTCCCCCATTTTGGAAATTCTGCTGGTTCGTGAAATCAAGGCTTCTTGCCTTCCTAGAAAAGAACATCTGCTGTTGGTGGCTTGACCAGAGTGTCTCTCTGGTGTTATGGAGAGTTGTTGTGACTTCAAAGTGTTCTGGAGGTACCTAGCGGGCTGCTAGAAGTTACATGGCTGAGAAGTCAGGGTTTTCAATCCTCCAACCGAAGGACTCAGTTCCAGTATCATGTGAGCATTAGTGTTATTTGTTAAACCTGTGGAAAGGGGTTTTCTGTCTATGGGAAGCTTTTGTTTGATTGGAACGTCTTGGATATATTTGTTAAGTGTTATGCATTATTATAGCTGTTTTGTTTGTAATTGGTAAAAATTGCCAGTTTTCTTACTAAACATGTTAACTATATTCTTAAAAAAACTTTGATAAAAGCTCCCCAGTGGGTCATCTGAATCATATCTAAAGTGAAATATTATGCTTATCCAAGCCAAATTCAAAGTACAAAACTTATGATCCAGTTTGGCTTCATAAAACACATTGGAGTTTGTGATCTGTGTTATATCAGATATCCAAGTTAATTTAGAAAATAGGGAAAATAAATCAATACACTGAACGCCCTTGGGACCTATAAAATTATAATAATCCATTACCGTACCATAGAAATGGTGAACACCAAGAGTGCTTGGTATTCCCAGTATCCAGTTTTGCTGGAAGGCAAAATGACAAAAAGAAAATTGCTGATGACATATTCTTGTGATTTTCACCTAATTAAAACATATTATCCTCCATATTAGAGTGGATTCACTGGATTTTGAAATTACTCCTGTGAGAATGGCAGGAAATGGCAGCAAGTGGTTGGGGTGCCATGGGAACAGTTCCCAGCTCGATTTTCATCCCCCGCCCATTGGAATCACATTACAGAGCCAGCTCGGCTCCAAAGGAATGACTGTTCTGTAGACTGCAAAGAATGTTGTTAGCAGATCCAGCTTTCTATCAACTGCTGAATAATGTGGCTAATTTGCAATCTTTAGCTCCCCAGTCCATTTGATTCTTTTACTCAGCAGTATGCAATCTGTGACTCCCCAGCTCATTTACTTAGCAATCAAGACAAGTGCCGAAATGTTTCAAACAAATTCCTAAATCAATTCTGAAATGTGCTGCTATTACTGATGAAACATGAGCGTGTGTTAGTTAGACAAGAATAACCTGAGCATTAAACACTCGAGGATTGGGAACTGTTATTTGTTGAGATCAGGAATTTGCATTTTTTACAGCAGAAAATATAACCGCAATAGAAAAATAGAAAGCGATAGGGACTTTTACATTAATCACATATAGCGGCACAGTGGCACAGTGGTTAGCACTGCTGCCTCACAGCACCAGGGACTTGGGTTTGATTCCTAGCTTGGGCCACTGTCTGCGTGGAGTCTCCCCCTGTCTGTGTGGGTTTCCCCTGGGTGCTCAGGTTTCCTCCAACAGGGTGAAAGATGTGCCGGTCAGGTGCATTGGCCATGCTAAATTCTCCCTCAGTGTACCTGAACAGGTGCTGGAGGGTGGAAACTAATGTATTTTCACAGCAGCTTCATTGCAGTGTTAACGCAAGCCTACTTGTGACACAAACTTACAACTTAATGTGCTGATTTGGGTTCAACTATAACTCAACCTGATCAATTCACCTCAGGTTCAGTTGTACTTGCCTATGCTTTAATTGCCACCAGAAACCACAGTTGACCTTTGAGGCCTCCAAACGAACTTTCCAAAGACAGGGCTTCACATAAATGCCAAATACATAATACAAACCGCTGCCAAGTGTGCGTGAAGTCCATTTTGAAATATGAAAAAAAACAGTAATTCATATTAAATTAACATGGAACAGTTCACTGACTAAATGATTTATCAAGAATACCTTTAATCACAATCAAAACTGTCAAATTCATCATCTTTGGCGTCCGATAGAAAGAGTTTATTGAATTCATTCAGAGTTAGTTTGACAATAGCTTCATCATAAGGATGCCACCCACTGGATCAGATTTAATGCTTTCACTTTTATAATCTCCATAACAAATGTTCTGCCTCTCCATCCAGGATTGGATATTCTGTAGTGCCTGAACAATCTGATGACACTTGGTGCACTAGTAGCATCCCATAAATTCTTACTGAAATCATACAAAACGTCGAGTGCGGCAGCAGGCATATTTCCAATCTTTCAGAAGATTTCCGATTGGCACAAACTTCAATGGCATGCAGAGGCACACATCCAAAGGCTGAACTACGAAAGTTAGGCCGCCAGCAACACCCACGTGGGTGATATTTCATCGCAGGCACCTCTTGATTGCATTGGTTATATGGGATCTGAACATGACTCACGCTATTACATTGTATTCTTTACATAGACCAGTGGAATATTTACTCCACACGTTTACAATCATAGAGCTTCATAGAGCCTTACGGTGCAGAAAACGACTATTCGGTCCATTGAGTCTGCGCTGACCACAATCCCACCCAGGCCTTATACCGATAACCCCATGTATTTATCTTAGCGAGTTCCCCTGACACTAAGGAGCAATTTAGCATGGCCAATCCACCTAACTTTGGACTGTGGGAGGAAACTAGAGCATCTAGAGGAAACCCACACAGATACAGGGAGCAAGTGCAAACAGCACACAGACAGTGACCTAAGTTGGGAATCGAACCTGGGACTCTGGCACCATGATGCAACAGTGCTAACCACTGTGCCACCATGCCGCCCCAAGCCACAACATGACTCCATTCTCATTTATCCATCCACTGTCATGGACACTTGCAGAAAGTCCTGCAGGGAACTTCACTTTCAGCAAGGTTTTACACTTGAAAATTACAATAGGCCTTAATTTTGTTCCATCATCCACAATCTTGTCTTCTCAAACCTTATAGATTTCACTAGAACTGTTTTCAAATCTTTCCAGTCTAGTTTAGCTGCTGGGCACACCAAAACTTGTTGTTATTCACCTATAATCGCCAGTGTGACTCAACGGGTACATGTGTTTTTGCCAATATCTGATGGAGAATTACAAGAAGTTTAGGCATTGTGCAATCTTGTCCTCTGCTTCCACACTTAACTGCTTCAGTCCATAAAGTAGCTACACCAATTAATTGTTGGTTTGAAATCTTTACTGGATTTAGGGTTTGATTTGACCCACTTAAATGCACATTGTATTTCTAGTGATCATGAAGCCATTCTGATTATTTGAGGACACATTCCAATGCATGCTTCATGAGAACAGGTCCCTGTGCTGATTGCACATTTATTATAGAATTATAGAATCCCTACAATGCAGAAGGAGGCCATTTGGTCCATCAAGTCTGCATGGACAAACAATCTGATCCAGGCCCTATCCCTGTAACCCCACATACTTACTCTGCTAATCCCCCTGACACTAAAGAGCAATTTATCGTGGCCAATCAACCTAACCCGTGCATCTTTGGACGTGGGAGGAAACACACGCAGATGCAGAGAGAACGTGCAAACAGTCACCTGAGGCTGGAATTGAACCTGGGTCTCCTGGCGCGGTGAGGCTGCAGTGCTAACTAGACTGTGCCAGTCTTGTGCTTCTTCTTCAGGTCAGACTCCATCTTCTATTTCTACACCAGTTTTTCAAAAGTACTGAATTCTCTCACTGCAGCTCAATTATTTAACAAGTTAGCAAATGGTTATGACATTAGGTTTGAAAGCAGATTAGTACTTCATTCATTTTGCTGGCGGATCCATTTCCGTTCACTACTTGCTATGCCATACACTGTCTGCTCTGTGTGGGCACACCTTAAGCTCCAAAGCATCTTTCTCATAACATAACCTCTAGTGCTGGCCTGACCCTATGCACTGACTTACAAGATAAAAGGAAAACATGTATTTCCAGGGTGAAAGATTAAAGGTCAATTACTGATGAGAGTATAGAATTTTGTAGCAGAAAACAAACATGGGAAAGGGTCAATTTATTGGAGAGTACATGATTTTTGGCACCAAACAAATGGGGTCACCTTAGACACAGGGTCAACTTTAAGCTATGAATCTATGGTAGCTCTGAATTTACATTTTGGCACTGGTTTCAACAGAAGTTCTCCTCAGCACAACCATTCAGGTTACTCAGCGACACGTTGCCGCTGGTTGTGAAGTAAAATATCCCATTACTAAATAAAATCTCATATTTCAAAAAAACCCTCACAATTTGAGATTTGCCAGCACTCACTGCCCCGAAGCAGATAGCGGACAGCCACTTTTTTGGACCACTGCAGTCCGTGAAAGTACTGTTAGAAATTCCAGAATTTTGACCTAGTGTGGTTCTTGGATTGTAAAAATACATCAGACCCACATTACATCTACAAACGCGTGATTTATTTTACAGCAGGCATTGTTTTTTAATATTACTAGCTTAATTTTGAATCTTACATAAAAATCAAAACAGTGTCTTTGTTTAATGAATAAAGCCAGATGAATAAACTAGTCTTAAGTATTGTCACATGTACAAAATGCAACTGGAATCAAGTTCTTCTTCAATTGTTCTATACTGTACGCCAAACAAATTCCATTGTTTACTATTGTACTTTATCTGTAATGGTTTCAGTGACTGTTTCTATGTCATCTGCTTTTATTCTGCATTCTCCATTTATACACTGTAGTATAATTCTTCCAGTAAATAAAGATCATGCAGCTGGAAATTTGCATTACTACCCCACAAGTAGTGATGGCGTAGGTAGGTTACAACAGTCAGGTCATCCAAGTTGAGTGTTTTTCTTATTTCTATGGCTCCCGGGAGGATATCCTTTAACACACCCCCTCCCCACATGTATGCTCTTGTCTTTGGATACTTGTTTCTAAATATTATCTGATTGTGTTTTGGTTGGTTCAGGTTGAACCAGTGAATTAGAAACACAAACTAGAAGCAGGAATAGCCTTCGAGGCTGCTTCGCCATTCATTTTGATCGTGGCTGATCATCAAATTCAATATCCTGATTTCCACCCGCAGCCCCCCCCCCCCATACCCCTTGAGCCCCAAGAGCTATATCCAATTTCTTCTTGAAATCAGACAATGCTTTGGCCTCAACTACTTTCTGTGGTAGCAAATTCCAGTCTCTGGATGAAGAAATTTCTCCTCACCTCAGTTCTAAAAAGTTTACTTACCTCTTATCCTCACCCTGTAGCCACTAGTTCTGGACTCCCCCACCATCTTTGTGACTCTATCCTGTCTAACCCTGTTAGAAATTTACAAGTTATGAAATCCCGTCTGACTCTTCTAAATTCCAGTGAACATAATCCTAACCAACTTAGTCTCTCCTCATATGACAGACCTGCCAACCCAAGAAACAGCCTCATAAACCTTTGCTGTTTTCCTTCTACAGTGAGGGCATCATTCCTCAGGTAAAAACATCAAAACTGTACACAACAGTCCATGTGTGGCCTCACCAATGCCCTATACAATACTTAAATCTTCTCATTATGAAGGGCACTATCATTCTTGTCACTATAGTACCAGTTCCATAGCTCAAGAGAGCAGCAATGGAGTGAGATTACCAACTGGGACTCCCGCCAAGTTTTATGGAGGAGGGCGTTTACAAGGTCTATACTTAATCTGTATGAGTTTAGTTATCTCAACTGCGGTGATGGTGAACCGCAGTATTTCCAGGACAAAAAAGGGAATTTACTGTGTCAGGTTTACTCCTTTTTCGCTTGCATCCAACTCTACTTGCTGGAAGTGCGGGCATGGGTGTTTGAGGTCTTGCATGAAAAATGGACATGTAGACAAGGTACAGAAAGATTACTGATGGAATCAGCAAGGTGTTACTGTTTGAAAAGACACTGTACAGGGAGAATGTTGATGGAAAACCAAAAAAAAAGACAAAAGCAATCAGACAGACAGCCTGTATTGCAACAGGATCAAATACAATCAGAATCCACATGACAGATGAACACTGAAAGGGAACATTCCTGGATTTGCAGGAAGAGAATGTTTTCAGTGGAGTTGGTTATATTTGTGAGATCACATTTTTGTTGGCATATAAACTAATGACTCAAACGTCAACGCAGAACGCAATCATGTAAATATGCCTGTGGTGATTACTGTTAAATCCCGCTGTAGCATTAATGCCATTTTCTAATGTATCAAACAAAAGGGAAAAAGAAATGAAGAATGGGACCATTGCCACGCATTATTGCCACGTACTGTGCCGAGATCCAGACAGCTGGGAAAATCACAAAGATCTAAACACAGACAGCATTCAGACACTTCCAATGTACTAGTTAATAATGACTTCAATATTCCAGACACATTACAAGGTGCATTCACGCATGATAATTGAAGCTGCTATGAAATACACCCCACTTCACAGAAATGCTAACAAATGGGGTGCAAGTCGCACCTGAGCTGAGATTGCTGGCAAAACGCTCCCCCCCCAGACCCCCAACCCCGCAACTAGTAAAATTCTAGCAATGACAGGAAGAATCCTGCAAGTGACCCTCAATTGTACACTGGATAGAAAGGTCATCCTCAACCTTCCTGCTGTGGCACAGTGGTTAGCACTGCTGCCTCACAGTGCCAGGGATCCGAGTTTAATTCCAGTCTGGGGTAACTATCTGGGCTTTGCACCTTCTCCCTACGGGGGTTTCCTCCGGATGCTCCAGTTTCCTTCCACAATCAAAAGATGTGCAGGTTAGGTGAATTGGCCGTGCTAATTTGCCCCTTATCATTGGGGGATTAGCAGAGTAAATACTTTGGGTTACAGGGATAGGGCTTGGGTGGGAATGTTGTCGGTGCGGAATCGATGGACCGAATGGCCTCCTTCTACACTGTAGGGATTCTGTGGTTCTCTGCTGCTGACAGAATTCCAGAATGATTGTGTGATTATGGACACTCCAGCCCCTGTCTTTCCTCCTGATTCAGCAGCCCTCGCCTTCTCTCTTCCTCCTGCAGCCCCCACACCCGTGCCCAATTCTCCAGTCCCATCTCTTTTGTGAGTTCCTGAGGGGCCCCATTTAAATTCTACTCAATAATAATTTCAAAAGCTTCTCGGGTTGTCAAACAGGGCATTTGAGCTTGGCATTCGTTTGTCCAATTTTAAAAGTGGGAGAATTACCACAGAGGATAATTAGAAATGAAAATAATTAGCGAGGAACAGTACACATAAGGGATTGTGTTCAATCACGTAATTACATCTTTCACTAACTGGGAGGCAATCAATTATCCTATTCTTAATCTGCATAAAGTAAATGCACAAGTAGTCGCACATTGGTTAGCACTGCTGCTTCACAGCAGGAGGAACGCAGGTTTGATTCCTGGCTTGGGTTACTACCTGTGCAGAGTCTGCATGTTCTCCCTGTGTCTGCGTGGGTTTCCTCTGCATACTCAGGTTTCCTCCCACGTTCTGCAAGACACGCTGGTTAGGTGGATTGGGCTATGCAAAATTCTCCCTCAGTGTACCCAAACAGGTACCAGGAGTGTGGTGACTAGGGGATTTTCACAGCAACTTCATGGGAGTAAGTCTCTGTGAGCAGTCCTCCTGGCTTTGCAGGAACAGAGTTGGAGATGGCTATATTTGTGAGATCACTTTTAATAAATAGAGTTCTTATGGAAACCAGTGTGTTGTTATGGAATATTTGATTAGCAACTGACATAAACTAATTATTTTCCACAATTTCTGGAAGATGCTGGATAAGCGACTCCAGCTTAGAACGGTCGCTCTCAAAACTAGCAGTTTATCAGGCTGTTCGGACTCCCAGCAGATAACGGCTTGTAATCAGTCCCCAGATGGTACGTTTCATTGTAGTTACAATCTGCTTTCTGTTTGGCCTTTACGTAAAATTTCACTGAGAACTAAAAGTTGATGACGAATTCAAGATATTAATTGGCCCGACTAAAAGTCCCTGCCAGTTGTGCCTCACAGGAAATTAAATGCTTGGGTCTAATGCAGCCCATTATTTCACTACTTAATCTCTATTAACTCTCACTAAGAAGTGTCCAGCTACCTCAAGAGAGCTCATCCGATGCAGCGCAGAATATTAAAGCACCATCTACATTTACAGGAAATACTGCTTAAAGATCCAGCTAAAAGAAAAATACAACTTCTTTAAAATCATCATGGGTGTGATTTTCCCACCCTACTATGCTGGTCAAGAAGCAAAGTCGGGCAGGAAATTTTAGCAGGAAACAAAAAAAAAGTCAGATCGTGCGCAGCATCCAGAAGATCACGATTCCCCTGAGGCATTTTTTTAAAATTACGTAATCAGCCTTCCGCCTGGGAAGGGTGCGAGGCAGATTTTAATATTTATTAGCTCATTCCAATCTGTTTAGTGTGCTCCAAACGCTGTTGTCCAGGTTCACTTGGCTCTCCAACATCACGAGCAGAGATTCCCACGAGCAGAGATCACAGCTGGTTCCCCAGAACAAGGAACCAGGCTTGATGGCCTCACCGGTGGGACCAGAGGCCGCTGGGGCTCCCCAGGAGGTTGGAAGCACGAGTAGGATTTTTTTTGTGGGGTGGGGGGGGGGGGGGGGGGGGGGGGGGGCATCGGCAGTGCCAGTCTGGCACACTGGCAGTGCCAAGTGGGCACAGTCTCACGAGGTGGATGGGAGGATTAGAGGAGGGGAGGAAAGAGGGGACTTGGGGTGGTGAAGCTGGTGATTGGGAGGCTAGGGCTGATCAAGAGGCAGCCAATATTAACCAATCTTCTGGTATACGGAGAGATCAGGCCCATGCGTAATGGCCCCCTGAGCTCCCTGTTCCATCCTCTCTGGCAGGTTAAAGCTCCCCTCCCAGTGATGTGAGTCATCTGTCAGCCTCTGCATTGCACAGTGCTATAAATAACCAATACACAGAATTACTTAGGGAAATTCACTCCCATTATCTTTACATTTTGTCACATCCTCTTCATGCAAGAGGTTAAGTACGTAATATGACAAGGTATCTTAATATGCAATTTCAGTAGTAGTACTCCAGCAGTCAATGTTGCCAGCATGGTGGCACAGTAGTTAGCACTGCTGCCTCATACTGCCAGGGATGCAGGTTCAATTCCAGCCTCAATGACCATCTGTGTGGAGTTTACACGTTCTCCCTGTGTCTGCGCAGGTTTCCTCCGGGTGCTCCGATTTCCTCACACAGTCCAAAAGTATGTGGGTTAGATTGATTAGGGTCAATTTTAACATGGCCAGTGTCTGGGAGATTAGCAGGATAAATATGTGCGGTTATGGGAATAGGGCCTGGGTGGGATTGTGACTCGATGGGCCAAATGGCCTCCTCTGCACTGTAGGGATTTTATGACTTGTGTCCCTGTGGAAGCAAGTAGTAATGAGCTGCCTGTCAGAAGGGGTACCTAATATTACTGTTCTAGTTAATATCAATCCTGCAGAAGCATCCTAGATTACAGAACTATGCCACTCTACAACAAACAGAAAAAGACTCAAGTCCAACTCATGTGTGTATATTGATTGTCCCTTTCTTGGCAACACCGCAAATAAGGGTCACCTGGCTTGGAGAAGGGGAGTAAGCAATCATCCCAAAGGGTGAAGTCCAATCTTAGGCAGAGACATTTAGGGACGTAGGTTGCAGCTATCTGGCTACGGAACAGCTCTTATTTATAAATCCTTTTAGTCTTCAGTCATGGAGTCTCAAAGTGCACCATTATATTTGCATTGCTAATTTTAGTGATTTGTGTATTTATACGCTTCAATAAATTTGCTCCTCCACCCATCTGAACTATTATTTTCCAAAGAGTACATGGATTCTGTGTTCTTCCTATAAAATGCATTACCTCACACTCATTTGTATTGAAATTCAATTGTCACTGATATTCCAATTATAGAATTTCTTCCTTTACACCCAAACTTGTAAGCACTTGTGTTATTTATAACTCTAATTTTAGACTCTGATTTGAAATGCTTATACCCTATGGTGCCTATTTTCTAGTGAAATGGTTTGTGAATTTAGTAGAACTAATAAAACTCACGGCTTCCCCAGATGTCTCATTTCTAAATAAGAATTTTTTGTGCAATTATTCAAATGTCTGCACAATGGATGTTACACCATCTTCTCTCTCTGACAAGCCAGCAAAACACCCACAATACATTATACTATCATTGCGAATAGCTGTGATGCCTCTTCTTAAGTCTGTGTGTGGACAGCCATTATATAAAAACCACAGGCACAGGGGCATGCAAAAGTAGCCAATATTTGAATCACTTGCTAATAAATGTTCAAGTTAAATGAAGAAAAAAAAATGTGTACCTGTCACACACACAGCAGGATTCAGACCTTGATTACTCACGCAGTGATGAGAAGGCCAAATTTCTATCCGCCTTACCATTCTGTTGAATGAGAAATCTAACACTTAAGTCAATGCTGTAAAACATGCCACTCTGCTAGCTTAGCGTGCCACCTCCAGCAGCATCACCTCCACTAGTGTAACGTCACCGCCGCTAGCTTACCCCATTTCCCACATCAACTACAAACAACAATGTATAAAATTAAAAGGGGTCTAGATAACAGATAGGAAGGATCTATTCCTCTCTAGGAGTGGTCAATAAGCAGAGGGTCATAGATTTAAAGTAATTGGAAGAAGGGTTAGAGGACAGTTGAGGGGAAACATTTTCACCCAGGGGAGAGAGGGGATTGGTGTGGCTTGAGCCTGGACCCCCATGTTTGAAAGGGTAGCAAGAAACAGAAATCCCCTTATTACATCCAAAAAAAAAGTACTCGAGTTCCTGCTTGAGGTTCCATAGCCTTCAGTGCGATGTAGCAAGTGCTGCAATGGCTTTAGGCTGGAGGACTCTTTTTGCCAGCACAGATATGATGTAGTGAACATCCCCTTTCTGTGCAGCAAATATTCTACATTCCTATATTCAGGCTGCGACCAAGAATTACTCTATTTTGTACCAAATGTCTCTTTTCAAACGTGTTTCCTACTCAGTATGCAAAAAGAGGCTTTCTCATGTGGTGTAATGAAATTTGCTAATCAAATTATTTTTCGTATCAAGCACAATTTCCCAGAGCACATAGGGTTTACAACAACAGGGGAAAAGTAATTGGGTCATTAGTGCATTGGAGGCTATCATTACATTTAAGATAACATCTGACTGCCCTTCCGAATGAAGGCCAATCTACAATATTTATAGATGTTGCAAAGCACCAATTAATGTTCAACAGTCTCAACAGTTAATTAACAAAGGAAGGAAAAACTATTTCAGAACTTGATAACAAATGTCTGTGTTGTATTTTTCAGATGTTCAAATATAGCTTCCAGATGTGAGCCAAATAGAGAATACAGTATCTTTATTATACAAGACATAATCTTAAACATGCAACTATGAAGGCAATGTACGCTACAGATACTGCCAAAAAACACAATTTACAGAAAAAGCTGATTCATCATCAACACGAAACAGGAATTAAATAATTGACAGAATCTTTTGGATGCTTTTATTTTTAAGCGCAGAAGGCAGTCATTTTGCTTATCATGGCTACATGAATCAATTTTGAGAGTGATGAAGTTAGAAATATCCACAATATCCTTTAATAGACCACTTCTGCAGCTCAGAAACAATTAATGTAGATCAAGAAAAATCCACCTTTACCCTTTGGTTTTCAGCTCCTCGGAGGTCAACTTGCCTAGACAGCCAAGATATTATGGACCAGCTCATCTCCCACAACGGTCTTACCTCAGAGGAGGCAAAAGAGCAGGCTGCAGCAGGAAGTGGATATTTGCCCCTTCTCTTCATGAGGGCATTTGAAGAATATTGAAAAGGCAACACTAAGGGCAAAAGGTTAGTTCGACAGAAGGTACATCTCAAGCCGTTGTTCTTGGGCTCAGCAATGGAGAGCAAACTACCAAGAGGTGCAAAGCTCACACATTTTCACTGCCTTCTGTACCAAACCGGCCAGCCCTTTATGCTTCCTTTTAAACAGCAGTAACTCATTTTGCAAAGATGTTAAAGAGCTACCATAAAAAAAGGCCATTGCACTCTTAAATGGAGCTCCTCCCCCACGTTTAAAAGAAAGCTGCAGAGAATCAGCCAAGGGACAGTTTATTATCTCCTAATTACAGCCTCCAGAAGCAATGGCCTCGCTGCAAATGACTTCACGTTACACACTTTCTATTGCAATCCTTCCAATACGCTGGTGGGCAGACAGAGGTATCCACGTTGACCCCATGCTTAATAAAAGCTTGTTGCAGGCAAAAGCATGGCTGACAGGATTAGATGCCTGCAATAAATGAGTCACCCAGCCGTGCAGTCTAGCACCTTGAACAGAATCATTACACTCCCTTATCAGTTCATCACCGCAGTTAAACTGTGACATCCTTTAGACTTCAGACAGATAATTCTGTTCTGTTTTTCAATCCTTTCAATCTCTGGCAAAGGGATGCAAAAACTTTGTAAAATTAAACACAAAATGTATCACAATGATGTGTGGCATACCACAGTGAAGGCTAGAAAATCCCACTGGGAAGATCGCAGCTTTTAATTTTCCAGCTAACCAAATTTACCCAAATCTAGATTTTAAGAAAGTCAAGAAAGTTAAGAAACCTTGGAAATGAAGAGAAGCAAAATTGTGACAGATGAACACAAGAGGGTGAGGGTAACCTCCAAATGGTGTGGGGGATCTTACACATGCCAAAACAAACATCAGATATTCAGTAAGATGTGCCACGTGTACAGATTCTTAATGACAAGTCAACCAGCTGCTGCTCGAGGTTTCACGAGGCAGAATTGAGAAAAAAACAACAGACCTCTGTGCACTGCAAAAGGCCCAAATTGCTACAGAAAGCAGGACTGATTAAATCCATTAAGAGGTATGAAAGTAATGAACCAAAATAAAAATTAAAAACTGCTGCCAAGCTTGGCAGGCCTGGCCACGTCAACATGACATTTTGTACACCAAATCAATCGAGTTTGAATTTCAATTCCAGATAGGAATTCATAATATGCAGTCAAATCCATCTGTGGTTTCCTGTTAGAAGAAGCTGACAATAGCAGTGTGAAGTGGGAGAGGCTGACATACAGTAACATGGTATTAATTTTACTGTTAACTGTATGAAAATTAATTTACCCCCTGTTCTCCAGTCCTTGCATGAAAGAAGATGGGTTAGCACTACTGCCTCACAGCTCCAGGGACCCGGGGTCACTGTCTGTGTGGAGTTTGCACGTTCTCCTCTAATCTGTGCGGGTTTCCCCTTGGGTGCTCCGGTTTCCTCCCACAGTCTAAAAGAAGAGCTTGTCAGGTGCATTGGCCATGCTAAATTCTCCCTTAGTGTACCCGAACAGGCACCAAAGTGCAGTGACAGGAGATTTTCACACTGGCTTCATTGTGGTGTTAATGTAAGCCGACTTGTGACTAATAAGTAATCAAATAAATGGAAGTTCTTTTAAAAACTTAAACCTCCATTGACTATGCCAGCAGAAACTTTCGTGGTAGAAACCTGCCACACAGTCAGAAAGGTTGGGTTTGGGCACCACTTCAGACAGACAATCTAAGCTGGCACCAGCTCCTAATATTGGATTGAGGTCCAGCACGGGTACTGTTTAAAAATTCAAAGGGTGTGGACCTCACTGGTTCGGCCAGCATTTATTTCCTATCCCGACTTGCCCTCAACAGGGTGGTGGGTGAGTGATCTGCTGCCTTGAACTGCTGCAGTTCAAGTGATGCAAGCAGACCGACAAGTAGACTTACATCAAACCTGCAAAGAAGTTACTGTGAAAATTCCCTACCATGCAGATGAAGGGTAGTTAAGATTATTTAGACTTAGAACATAAGAAATAGGAGCAGGAGTAGGCCAACTAGCCCTTCGAGCCTGCCCCGCCATTCAATAAGATCATGGCTGATCTGTCGTGACTCAGTTCCACATTCCCACCCTCTCCCCATAACCCTTAATCCCCTCTCATCAAAAACCCATCAACCCACTTCTTAAAAATATTTAGCGAGGTAGCCTCCACCACTTCAACGGGCAGAGAATTCCAGAGATTCACCACCCTTTGAGTGAAGAAGTTCCTCCTCAACTCCATTCGAAACCCCCCCCCCCTTTATCTTGAGGCTGTGCCCCCTAGTCCTACTATCTTTTCTGAGCGGGAAGAGTCTCTCCACCTCTATCCTATCCATCCCATTCATCATCTTATACGTCTCAATGAGATCTCCCCTCATTCTTCTAAACTCTAACGAGTACAAGCCTAATTTATTCAGCCTCTCCTCATAGCTCAACCCCCTCAACTCCGGCATCAGCCTAGTAAACCTCCTCTGCACTCCCTCCAAGGCCAAAATATCCTTGCGTAAGTACGGCGCCCAAAACTGCACACAGTACTCCAGCTGCAGCCTCACCAATGCCCTATACAGCCGCAGCAAGACCTCCCTACTTTTCTATTCAATCCCTCTCGCTATGAAGGCCAGCATCCCATTCGCCTTCCTGACCACCTGCTGCACCTGCAGGCTGGGTTTTTGCGCCTCATGCACAAGGACCCCGAGGTCCCTCTGCACCGTCGCATGCTGCAGTTTTTCGCCACTTAAGTAATAACCCTTCCTACCAAAGTGGACCACCTTGCACTTGCCAACATTAAATTCCATTTGCCATTTCCTGGCCCATTCGCCCAGCCTATCTAGATCCTTCTGCAGACTCTCCCCACCCTCCGCACAATTTGCCATTCCACCAATCTTGGTGTCAAGTGACTTCTTTTCAAGTAGGTGAAAATACCCAGAAGATTAAAAATCATTGGGAAAGCAACAAGGTTACTCTTCCCTTAGGACAGCCAAGAACAGAATACAGACAGACAGACAGACAGATGGGCTCACACAAGCCAAAACAAACATCAGAGCTACAGTAACATGTGCCATGGGTACAGATTCTTAAGGGCAAGTCAACCAGCTGGGGTGGTCAATGGGGCAGGCTGGGAACTAGACTGCCTATATCACTCTACAGCTTACCACTGGGAAGTGTGTCTGGGGGAATATTCAAGTCCTCCATTAACATCAAATTTAAGCTAATTTCAGAAATATAGTACACAACTTTCAGAGAAAGTCACATGAGCATTAATCAGAACCAACAAATCATTGAAAAATTACAAGCCAGCATGCTATTACAGTACTAAAATGATATCTATACTGACACTAGGGCTGAAGAATATCATCTGCTTCACTGAAGTTAGATCCCAACACGTTTCTGAAGAGCAGCAGTTGGAAATTCATTGGATCTGGTAAGCTTGCACCATGTTTGAGTTTTGACATCACATGGAGTATGAGACCAGCACAGTGTCAAACCTGATTAAAAGCAGCATTGCCTCAACACTTAGCAAGAGAAGGTGGACAGTTCCACCCAACTAGAGATTTTGAAGTTTAAAAAGCAATAGGGGTTGATCAATTTATGTAGGCATCCACGCACCAGGCATTTTCTTGGATGCAAGAGTCTCAGAGTCAGGTAATATATATGAGTTACAACCTGGGTGGACTCAAAAGGCTTAGCCCAGTTGTTACAGTACTTGTAGCTTCTAAATCAGCAGGAAAAGGGATACCAACCTCACTCAAATAATGGCTCACTCCACTGTAGAAGAAAGTGGGGACTCCTTGACACCTGTTTTTTATCTACTAAAATTCATAACTGCAAATATTAAGTGAGGCGCCTATGATTTTTGGCAGGGGTATACTGTCTGTCTGGTGTGTGAACTCTGAAAATCCATCAATAATTTTTGGGAATTGACTGAGAAATTGAGCATTTTGTGGCTCTGCATGAATAATGCAACAAAGCTAACATTGCTATGAACACTGAAGAAAGCAATGGGTGAAGTCCTAACTTAGAGGCTGATACTGAATTTTTAAACTTACCAACCCGCTATGCAAGTACATCAAACATCTATTGCAATAGCAGTAATGTTATTGCCAAGCACATGTGAGTAAAACTTTGCAGCGTTTGGTTATGGTCACTGAAATCTGCTCGCCAAAAGCCACATCATCTCTAAATTTATATTTTAGTGGCAAAAATAGTAACTTATTGTAATAAAATGATTTAATATTATCCAAAAGACCCTATATAAATGTGGTGTGCAATATTTATGTTATTCTGGTGCTCTGTGTTGTTAGTCATGGCGAGATGGAAGAGCTGCATGGCATCTAGAGCAGAACGTATGGCATCAAATAAGTTTGTTGCACTTGCCTCTGGGTCACAAGGTTGAGCGTTTAACTCCCACTCTAGGACAAGAGCTCAAAAATCAAGGCTGATACACCAACGCAATATTGAGGGGATGCAGCACTGTTGGAAGTGCAGTCTTTTGGATGAAGATTGAACCAACACCCTGTTGGCCACAAGCAAGCTGGGTGCAAATGACCCCAATGCAGCATTCGAGAAGGAGCAGAGGAGATATTCCCAATGTTCTGGCCAATCCTGACTCAGGGATAAGTTTAACTTAGCTGGCTGGACAGCTGGTTAGTAATGCATAACGATGCCAACAGGCGGGTCCATTTCCCACAAACGTTGAGGTTATTCATGAAGACCCCAACTTCTCAATCTTGCCCCTCGCCTGAAGTCTGGTTAAACCGGAACTACAGTCAAAAGTCTGACAACACCAGGTTTTAGTCCAATCGATTTATTTGATAGTAAACTCACAAGCTCACAAGAGGGAGTCCCCTCGAAAGCTTGCGAGTTTACTATCAAATAAATCGGTTGGACTAAAACCTGGTGTTGTCAGACTTTTGACTGTGTTTACCCCAGTCCAACGCCAGCACATCCACATCATGACTAAACCGGAACTAGTCAGCTCTCCCCTTCAAAGATGAGAGTAGCCTATGGTCATCTGAGACTGTGGTGACTTTACCTTACGTGGCCCACATTCATCCCTCAATCAATATTGTAGAAAGCGATTATTTTGTCTTCATCACATTGCTAGGATCTTACTGTGTGCAAATTGGTTGCTGCAATTCTACTGTGATTACACTTCAGAAGTACTTCATTGACTGTAAAGCGTTTTAAGTGGTCATGAGAAACAGTACATAAATTCAAATCCTTTTATGAATATATAATCTGGTGGATCTCGGGTGATGCAAGACATGCTGTTAACGGGACTGGATAGTACATTGGTCGTAGAGGCTGATGATGAGTTGGAAATATTTGATTTAATAGGTGACCATGTATATGGAAATAATTGAGAAAGAGGACGCAAGAGATGAAACTGACTTAGAGCAATCTGCAAAAAATAATCAAGAAGAAATAAAGAAGACAAGAAAGGAAACAATGATACTTTGATCTTGTTCACTGATATTCAAATTAAAATAATGACCTGAGTTAGCTGATTGAAAGATTTCCAAAAGCGTACATCTAAGTCAACAATCTGACACCGGAAGACTGATAAAATTATACGGTAGAGATACCATCATTTAAAAAAAAAACTGGTGAAAGGTATACTGGTGAGGTTTGTATGACTGAGAAAGGAGAGCCTACAAATCACAGGAGAGCTGCACATGGCTAAGCTACAAAGGTCAGTTCTGTGCACTGCACATTTCAAAACTTAAGCACTAGTGTAAGGATTCAGCATCTGAAGCAACAAATGGGAAACTTCATCGAATGAACTGAATCTGCCTGCAGGAGAAACAAACGATCAAAATATCAAGATGACTGGTGTGAAACTGCCTGTTTGAAACGTGGTCACGTGACATGCCAGTGGCTGGATTATATCAATACTATTTGCTGAAGTGCAGATAAAGTGACAATTACAAAGTGATGAAATCCCCATCCTCCAACATCTTAAAAATATTTATTATTGTCACATGTATTAATATACAGTGAAAAGTATTGTTTCTTGCACGCTATACAGACAAAAATATACCATTCATAGAGAAGGAAATGAGAGTGCAGAATGTAGGGTTACAGTCATAGCTAGAGTGTAGAGAAAGATCAACTTAATGCAAGGTAGGTCAATTCAAAAGTCTGACAGCAACAGGGAACAAGCTGTTCTAGAGTCGGTTGGTACGTGACTTCAGACTTTTGTATCTTTTTCCCAAAGGAAGAAGGTGGAAGAGAGAGTGCGCTCCTTAATTATGCTGGCAGCTTTGCCGAGGCAGAGGGAAATGTAGACAGAGTCAATGGATGGGAGGCTGGTTTGCATGATGGATTGGGCTACATTCGTGACCTTTTGTAGTTCCTGGCGGTCTTGGGCAGAGCAGGAGCCATACCAAGCTGTGAAACCAGAAAGAATGCTTTCTATGGTGCACCTGTAAAAATCGGAGAGAGTCATAGCTGACATACCAAATTTCCTTAATTGTTTCTCAGCTTTTCCATTGCATTTATGTAACATTCACTCATTAAGAATATTTATTCAGGAACACAGTAAACAAACAATTTTGAAAAAAGTCACGCCAAATAATCACACAGAATGAAAGGAGTTGTAGAAGTTTTTTTTCATTACTGAGGAATTAAACTTGTCACATACACTGAAGAATACGATTCAAACTGCTCATTCGAAATTAAAATTGGAGCTAGGCTTTGTGGAGAAACCATTTTCAATTATTCACAGGCTTGTGTGCATCATTTCTCATCTGCTTGGGTCACAGTCTCAATATTCACCTCAGTTGCCTGTGTAGCACAACATGTCCTCTGAGTGACTCCACATGACTAATTCATGCTCCTCCACTCACATCTGAAAAGCACCCATTCAAAATAACCCACCAGACATTTCCAACCTTTCGATGGGGAATAAAACAAATAGACAACGATGCCTCCTCACTATCTGTCTCTCTGAGGCTCTCACTAAAATGACAAAAACATTTGAAAGGAGACAGGTGCACAACACAAATTACCCTTTGCTGAATTATTATCTTTTAAAGGATGTTCTCCCTTAAGTCAGTAAATTCACTAACACTGTACTTTCATTAAAATAAATGAGAACAGAATCCTATAGTGCAGAAAGAGGCCATTTGGTCCATGGAGCCTGCACCGACAACAATCCCACCGAGGCCTTTTCCCCGTAAGCCCACGTATTTACCCTGCCCTATTTATGAGTGTAACACTACATTCTGCGCTCTCTCCTTTCCTTCTTTATGAATGGTATGCTTTGCCAGTATAACACGCAAGAAACAATACTTTTCACTGTATACTAATACATGTGACAATAATGAATCAAATTTTAAAAAATCCTTCTGACACCAAAGAACAATTTAGCATGACTAATCAATCTAACCCACACATCTTTGGAGTGTAGGAGGAAACCGGAGAACCCGGAGAAAGCCCACGCAGACACAGGAGAGCTTGCAAACTCCACACAGAGTTCCAAGGCTGGAATTGAGCTTGGGTCCCTGGAGTTGTGAGGCAACAGTGCTAACCACTGTGCCACCCGTGCATGAACATTAATGAGTTAATGGACAGGGCATCATCTAAAAATGTGTTTGATAACTGAAGTGTGATTGTGACCTTGTTTGGTGCAATCTGGAGGAATTACTATAGTACATCCTAATCCGTCATGAATTATAAATCTTGTGTTCTTATATCAAATCCAGCATCATCTCTCAATGCATTTGCATTAGCAAGGCATTTATTGCCGCATTCCAACATACAATGGCCTGAATTCTCCTTTCTTGTTCACCCCACCACTGCTGCCAGCGAAAATGGAGAACTTGACGCTCAGCCAAAACTCCCTTCACTGCAGCAGGACTGGAGAATTCCAGCTGTGGGTGAGTTCTGAGAATTCTGACCCATGTTTACTATTAAAGGAACTCAAAGTTTCTACAAAAGAAAACTGATCTTGTTTCTCGGGATTTCAAAAGAAGTGCACTGCTCCTGTAAGTAATTACTACATAAAAATGCAGAGGTGGCATAGCGGTCAGCACTGCAGCCTCTCGGTGCCAGGGAGCCGGGTTCAATTCCAGCTTTCGGTGTCTGTTGTTGTGAAGCTTGCATATTCTCCGTGTCTGTCTGGGTTTCCTCTGGGTGTTCAGGCTTCCTTCAACACTCCAAAGATGTGCAGGCTGGGTTGATTAGCTATTTTAAAATGCCCCTCAGTGTCAGGGAGATTAGCAGGGTAAATATGTGGGGATAGGGCCTGGATGGGATTGTCGTCAGTGCAGGCTTTTTGGGCTAAATGGCCTCCATTGAATGGCATTGCAGGGATTCAATGATCTACGATCACATTATTGTTTAATCACATGCTATAATTACCACAACGTCTAAAGTCATCTTGAGCGATAAGCAATGAAGAAAACACATCAAGTTCTCAGAATAGAACATATACAACTCTTAATCTAATTCTTATCCCAATAAATCAGAAAATTGCACAAACTAAACACTTGGCACAACAAATTAATATACAAATTCATATCAGGTTTACTCTTCGAAATATATTTCTCTGAAATCATCCAACCATCTGTGATGTTATTTAATCAGAACAGTAACTGCACTAAATTTAGAAGATTGAGTGTTCACTGTTCAATGAGAACTTAAAATAAACCTGCCCTAAAATAGTTCTGGTGTATCAGTGCGTCAAATGAAGAGTGGCTTTGGGGATTATCTATCGCAAGGTGATAGACCAACATAGTGCTTGAAAACACAAATCTGTGCAAGCCAAGCAAAAGTAAGTTCCATTCAAAAATAATTACAGGACCCACCAAAATATGAATACTTTAAATCAGTAGAACATAGGTCTTCCACCCCTTCGCCAGACACCTAGTATATACCAGTCCAATGCAAGTTAGATATCACCATTATTATTTAGCAGGGTGATTTTAGAACCATAGAATGCTTAGTGGTGAGGAAAGCCATTCAGCTCATTGAGCCTGAGCCTGCACCGACTCTCTGAAAGAGCATCCTAACTAGCCCAAATGCATCATATGGCAATGAGGCTCAGGGAATTCAATCAAAATTGTAATTGAGCAACTTCTCAGCACACAGCATCAAACAGAATCTCTACGCTTCGGATGCTATCGATCGTTATACTACTGACAAGAGTCGCACCCAAGTTCCAAGTCAAATGGCTTAGAAGACAAGTGCGTTTTAACAATTGTTCCAAAAATTCAGAGCACAGCAATGATCTGTAGTCATCATAGAAAAACATGAAATCAAAACTAAATTAAAATCATAAATTATAGATCTCCATTTTCTTGCTGGCATCATGCATATTGCAGGATTTTAAGATGCTGGGAAGCACCAGCTAACATATCACAGACACTAAACTAACACAGTATCAGAACCATTAAACGTACTGATCACCTTTCGATGCTGTAGATGTTCCCCAAGTAGTTATACTCCTTCTTTAATTGTCCTCAAAGGTTTGAAGTAGGAGGTATAGGGGGACGTCTGTAAAAGTCATGCATTTGGCCAGGCTTTTATTTCAGTTTATTTGCTATTTCAATTATTAAATACTTGCCTTTGAACAAAAAATATTTGGTTATTAATTTTGCATTTTACTATACTATGACTGTCTACAATAAACCATTTAGAAATTACATCACATTTCTAATGTAGACAGAAGTGGAGAAAGAAAAATGCACTCTTTCCAAGTTATGCTCAGATCTGATAAAATACAATCTATAAAAATAACAGGTATATGCCTTCAAATATGAAAATTAAAGTTTTAACTTAGTTAAACATTGAACATAATTGTAGAAAACCTGCTTACAAGACATTGCAACCAGTTGACAGACACATGGATGCATGAATTTTATAAATGTCCCCTTAAACCTCCCACTCTAACTTTTGTTATGAACAATTAAGAAAGGAGGGGGCCACTGATGAACATAGAAAGGCCTGAAAGATTTGGGCATACTGAACTTGCGTCTAACTCTACGCCCCAAATTCTGCAACCTTTAGGTCACATAGTTGAACGTGTCCCGGTCATAGGTACAAATAAGCAGAAAATTCCAGATCATACCACTATGTCTACATCAAGCATGCATTTGCCTACTTTAAGAGGAATCAACTATCAATCATTACGCAAGGATATTTTGGCCTTGGAGGGAGTGCAGAGGAGGTTTACTAGGCTGATACTGGAGTTGAGGGGGTTGAGCTATGAGGAGAGGCTGAATAAACTAGGCTTGTACTCGTTAGAGTTTAGAAGAATGAGGGGAGATCTCATTGAGACGTATAAGATGATGAATGGGATGGATAGGATAGAGGTGGAGAGACTCTTCCCGCTCAGAAAGGACAGTAGGACTAGGGGGCACAGCCTCAAGATAAGTGGGGGGGGGGCGGTTTAGAACGGAGTTGAGGAGGAACTTCTTCACTCAAAGGGTGGTGAATCTCTGGAATTCACTGCCCGTTGAAGTGGTGGAGGCTGCCTTGCTAAATATTTTTAAGATGCAGGTTGATGGGTTTTTGATAAGAGAGGGGATTAAGGGTTATGGGGAGAGGGTGGGAATGTGGAACTGAGCCACGACAGATCAGCCATGATCTTATTGAATGGCGGGGCAGGCTCGAAGGGCTAGATGGCCTACTCCTGCTCCTATTTCTTATGTTCTTATTCTTGGCAGCAACCACTCTAGATTTGAATTTAATGTGCAGCTGAGAACAATTTTACTTACTGAGAAAATACCTCAGAAAAGAACAATAAATGTTCCAAAAGCGGCTTGCAACACGTTTTATATTTTCTATAATCATTCTAGGGTAGTTGAGAAGCCATCTGCAAAACTGGAAGGATCTGTGAGTAATTGTAGGTCAGAAGTGGAACGTGAGATAACATTACTATGTTATCTTGCAGAGTTCATCTATCACATGCTATCTCTCCCATTTTCTGTATCTTGGATTCTGTATCTTGAAGATCCTTTGGTTGTTTCATTCTGTTGGGGTTGGTGGGAGAGCACATGTTTATTAGTGTCACAACTAGGCTTACATTAACACTGCAATGAAGTTATTGTGAAAATCCCTTAGTTGCCACACTCCAGCGCCGGTTCGGGTACACTGAGGAAGACTTTAGTGCAGCCAATGCATCTAACCAGCACATCTTTTGGACTGTGGAAGGAAATTGGAGCACCTGGAGGAAACCCACACAGACATGGGAAGAATGTGCAAACTCCACACACACTGACCCAAACTGGGAATCGAACCCGGGTCCCTGGGGCTGCGAGGCAGTAGTGCTAACCAGTGTGCCACCTTGCTGCCCTAATTAGTCACAGATCAGCATCAATGAAAGACAAGAGCATTTGCTGCCCACGCACTCAGTCAGGGCTAATCATCATGGGTGGCACAGTGGTTACACTGCTGTCTCACAGCTCCAGAGACCCCGGTTCAATTCCCAGCTTGGGTCACTGAATGTGCGGAGTTTGCACTTTCCTCCCATGTCTGCATGGGTTTCCTCTGGGTGCTCTGGTTTCCTCCCTCCATCCAAAGATGTGCGGGTTAGGTTGATTGGCCATGCTAAATTATCCCTTACTGTCCCCTTAGGGGATTATCAGGATAAATATGTGGGGTTATGGGGATAAGGCCTGGCTGGGGTTGTGGTTGGTGCAGACTCTATGGGCTGAAAGACTCCTACAGTGCAGGAAGCCAATGATTCTATATCGATCTGGGGGGAAATTAAATAAGATTAGACACTCTTTGCTTGAAACTAATTACGCAAAAATAACAAAAAACTGATATGAGTCACATTTATTAAAATTTACATTTCAAACTAAGTAACTTCTGAAAAAATGAGTGTTACATGCATCATTAAGAACTATTATTGAGCAAAATCATGGAAGATTGATTGTGCCATCATTAGTTACACTTTTACCTCATGTTCAAAATTCTGTAATTTGATTTTCCACACAAGAATATTTCCACTGTCACAAAATCTAATTTAGGTCATAGCCTGTTAAAAACCATACAAGTTGTACAATTGAATGACAATAAGTACAGGGTATATAAGAGCACACCTACACATAAACGTCCAATAAATCTGCACAATGTCATGACTTAAGCATCAGATCATATCAGGTGGTTCAAGATGGCGAACTGGAACATACTCTGCTGCAACAAAATGCGCTTCCATCAGATTCAAGGCATTATCTAACAACAGCAAGAACGCAAAACCTTATCAGCATCAACTGACTCGGGGGTAGGATGCCTGCTTTTAGACTAACTGATTTGGAAGGAGTTACCTCTGTGTAAACATACATAACAATGGGGTGGGGGGGGGGGGGGATGTGCTGGGATTATTTGGGAGGCAGGGGGGAATATAGCAAAATCAAATACTTTGGAGAGAGGATCCGAGACTTTAAGGACTGGATGATTGCTCTTTGATGAGAAGCAGACATGGACATGTTGGGAAAATTGCTCAGTTACACAAAGTAATAATAAAAATAAAATGTATTCAGAATTGAAGATTGCACATGGCTCTGCTTGTCATTGAAGACCACACAGCTTCCAGAATGTCACACTGAAGTGTAAAGAACAGAAGACAAAGTGTGTTGCAGAGTAGAATAGTCAAGGCCAGTTCAAATGACAATCAAATCCAGAGTTTATCTGTGAGGAGCAGGCGGTAAGACAGATGTGTTCTATCATCTCCTGAGGAGTCAGATTCTCAGCAGCCTAATGAAGGAAGAGGTTCAGCCAAAGTTTATTAAAACACACAATATCACCAAATTAACAGGCCTACTTAAATAGAAATGTAAGAAGATGTTTACTAGTCAGTGACAAAAATTCAGATTTTTGGTGCTGTAATCCTGCCGTTGTTAACAGACCCTCAAAGAGAGCGGAAAGCTGAAACTTTCTTCTCAGTGAGCTCGCTGCACGGCAATTTGACGCAGATCATAATTCCTGGAAAAGTCAATTGCAGATGATCACAAGTCTTGCAGCAGAGAAAGGAAATACAATATCTTATCGGTGGGTTACAAGTTCGCCTGGTAATAATCAATTCACTATGAAGCTGGCTTGCAAACTGAGGACTCCATACACATTTGCACATTCAATGGATCTCCGGAGATGATGTCTGTTCCAAAGAAAACCACTAGTGGAAATGACTAAGGCACTTCCCAGTAAGATTTTCATTTCTTGTGATGTACAGCTCAGTGCCTGCATAACCTCTGGGGAGTTAGAGTGTTACGAGGGAGATTTTCATTGTGTCAGAAACCAATATCCTTGTTTATTCTTGGCTTGAAATAATCAATTAATTTGCTAAATATCGATGAGAAGGGAACTGGATTGCTCCATGGAGGGTTAGCATAGACCCCATAGGCCAAATGGACTTCTCTTGTGGATTTATGAGATCAATGCAGTCAGATGGACACAGTTAATTCTATAGTTGCTTCCCTATGCCATGTCTACTGTGCTGGTTGACCTCTCTTAGTGATGTGGTCCTCCTTGTGTCCCCTTCCTTACTCAGAAACCTGGCTGAAAGACCAAGGCCATAGGGTGCCAATGTAGTTGAAAATAATGATAGAGAAGACAAAATCTGTTATGATTAACTGTACTCACACAATTAAAAGTGAGCAGAACAGTTAAGGAATCTAGACACAAATCTACCCATCACATCTAGGCGATGTAAAGCAAATTTGGGGGACCGCATGCAATGCTCGTTCTTGGCTGTACAGCAATGCAGAACTTAAAAGGTGCAAGAAACAATTACAGGCCACACATAATTTATAATTCCCGGAAGATGCCATAAAAAGGATCACACAGTACAAAAACATGCACGGCAAAGTGAATTCGGAGGAACACTGGCCTACTCCTGACCTTTTTTCCAACCTTCCTGCCATGAACTGACAGCTGGGAAATAGGTCCCTTAAACATCCCAAATCTCCCATGAACTGTAACCAATGTTTGTATACATGACGCAGAGCGATAGTGCAGCATGAGAGTAGCAGCTAAAACTTTAATTAAACTATAACACACCACAGGCAAAATGGGATGCTGCCATTCCCCAATCTTTTGCAAAAGTTGATAACTACGACACTCTTAAGTGTTGCATTAAGGCTAAAGCTAATAGGGAGATTTATACGATAAATAATAAATAGAATAAACAAGTTACTAATAGTACAAATCACAAGGGATTCAATATGTGGATCAAGCAATCATTTGCAATGAGGAGCTTGTAGTTGGCAAGTTTCCATTCACTGTATGAAAATCAATTACTGTAAACTGAGCTCAAAATCATGAGAATAATCTGTGTTTATCTGGGGTCAAAGGTTTATAAATACAGCAATCAATCATCAGCCAAGGAATTTAAAATGAAAGATTTCTGCATCCCATCCACAGGATCATTTGCTGAACAGATGTGCATTTATCCGTCAAGCTTTGCAAATGTATTAATGCCATTAGAGTTTGTTCAGGATTTAGGATAAAGAGTTTTTATCCTGGCTAATTTGCAGATCAAACAATCTGCCCTGCTCCCATCGCTAACTTATCACTGGCCTTCTAACTTAAAGTGGACCTGGCAGGCGGGGGAAGGGAGGAGGCACAAGAAGGAAGCCAATTTCCTTAATGCAACCAGTAAATCTGCTTATCCCCTTCATCATTCGTCTTGGCATCTCATCATTGACAAAGGGACGTGTTAATGCCAGGATGTTAACCTTATTCTATCAGCTGTGCAAAATGCAGAGAGATCGGGCACTGATTTTACTGTTGCCCGTCATCTCTCAACAAAAAAAAATTGTTGTACATAAAGATTTAATCTCCAAATCTTACTGAAGAATTTTTTCTGCGCTCCGTTTGAAGATGTTTGTTTGTTTGTGCCATAAACAGTTTTACAACACTGTAACTCTCTTGGGGGCATAAAATCATCCAATATCTCACCTTCCTTGAAGTCTGTTAATTTTGTATTTGCACCAACAAAGCCATAAATAATGGGGTATTGTATGGGACAACATTTCAATTAGGTCTATTTTTTGTGAGGCAGCAAACTGAAAAATAATCCAGGTGATTCGCTCTGCAACATTACATTGATGCAGCCATACTCTGCTTTTGGAGTAAAGTAATAACTGTAGCTGCAAGATCAAACACGAGAAGAAAATTGGTTTGAACTGTAATGGATGGATTATTCAACATGATGCCTTTTGTTATTTTCTCCTCTCCTGGCCATTCATATTTTGCTGGGTAAATGTTGCATTGTCAACAATTGCTGGCGATCATTCTTCATGCATAAGCAAGGATAGAGACAACTGTCTGACTGCACAGTCACACAGCATCTGAGGCACATTCATTTCTGCTTTAAGCAGATATCCACACAGTTGCTCACTCCAACATATGACACAAACAAGCATTGTCACCTTGGCTATTCTTTCCTCCTCTTTTCCCTAATTTGAATTCATTAAGGCCAATTGGAGCAACCATACCTGTAAACCTTTATGATTTAGGCCTCTATGACCAGGCCCAAAATAATTCAATCAATATTTATCAAGAATTGAAAGGAAAACCTTCTTGTCTGTACAGGTGGAATATTAACTGGAATAAAACAAGCTAGTTTGAGTCACAGGGATGATTGGATGATGGGGGGTTTAAAGGATCAAAAAAATCTCCTCTCAGACAGCACCCCCTCCTACCCTGCCATTTCTGGCTTTAACTGAAATCACAAGGCAAGTGGGTAGCCAATATGATTCAAGCTTCCAGCCTCACTCTCCTGCAGGTTTCATACTTCAACTGTCAGCCAGGACTCCTCAGCCTCCAGGAAACCAACAGCTTCCTCAGGTCGAGGGGAGACGATGGCCCAGTGGTATAATCGCTGGACTGGTAATCCAGAAAGTCAGCTAATGGTCTGGGGATCCAGATTCGAATCCCGCCACAGCAGTTGGTGGAAATTGAATTAAATATAAAAAAAAAACTGGAATGATGACTATGAAACCATTGTTGACTGTTGGAAAAACTCATCTGGTTCACTAATGTCCTTTAGGGAAGGAAATCTATTGTCCTTACTGGTCTGCTCTGATGTCTCCAGAGTCAAAGCAATGTGGTTGACTCTCATCTAGGGATGGCCAATAAATGCTGGCCAGCCAGCGACATCCATATCACACAACTAAATAAAGAAAAAGTCAAGGGTCACGTGCATTCAGGAGCCAAGATGGTTCCCACAAACTTCCTATACAGACCTGCTCCCTGTAGCTCCGAATATTCTGCCTTATGACTTGGTACTCTTTTGTACCTTGTGCCTCCAAGAACTGCAAAATGAATTTAAAGCCAATCAGTATGGCAATTGTGATTTCAATCACGAGAAAGATTACTTGATTACAATTACAGTGTGGAAAATCCTGAATGAGGAACTTTGTCTCTTTTGAAAGCTGAGATAATAACTCATCAGATCTTCCCACAGTTCAGTAAAGAATCATTTTTCCATATAACCTGCAAGCTATAAGAATAGTTAACAATCTAGACAAGAACTGGGACATACTCATGAAGTTGAATTTGAGGGTATTAATTCTCTAATTAATCACTTTCTACACAGAATGAGATCATAATAATGTTTGTGACATGAGTCATTCAATCCCAGAGTTATCCAATTTACAAGATTTTCATAAAACTGAGTTTGACCAAGATTGTAATTATTCTGAGGCTGGCTTTCCACATGCAACTGTAATGACAGACCAGTCAACAATAACATCAAAGACATTCAGTGTTTGTTAATCTCCACACATTCTAGGTCTGAACGATCATTTTGCTGATGAAGCTAATTAACATGAATCATAATCTAACTTTCAATTTTTTTTTACAAAGTTATTTTTGGGAACATGATAAAGAAAAATGCAGCCCACCCATGAAACTCTAATTTTTGTGAGCGAGACTTTCCTTGTAAAATCGGTTGGCTGACTGGATTCCAAATTTAACAAACGCTATGGGATCTTTATCATTGACTCAAAATAAAAGGACTTTGGCAAGCAAATTAAAAACATTCAACTGTTTCTCACACCCACATGAAGGAACAAGATTTTTTTTTATTCAAGAGGATAATGCTGACAACTCATGGGGGAAATAATTGTACCTTGCTTTGAACCTCCAATCTCCTCATTTCTATAACAGAGCTTCAACCCCAACCAATAAAATATTGATGCCACTGGCATCAAACTGAATGTTCGGAGAACAAAATCCTGTTTTGTGTCTTTGTCAGGTTAGTTCCTTTCATAACATACTCACACCTGGATATGTACCTTTTAAATTTTGACCCAAACAACAGATCATATTTCAAACTGTTCCCCAGCAATTGTTGTATTGAAGAAGTTTTTAAATTTATTTATTCGTGTCACAAGTAGGCTTACATTAACACTGCAATGAAGTTACCGTGAAAATGTCCTTGTCGCCACATTCCGGCGCGTGTTCAGGGATACGGAGGGAGAATTTAGCAAGGCCAATGCACCTAACTAGCACTACTTTCAGGTTGTGGGAGGAAACAGGAGCACCCGGAGGAAACCAACACAGACACGAGGAGAACTTGCAAACTCTGCACAGTGACCCAAGTTGGGAATCAAGCATTGCTGTGAGGCAGCAATGCTAACCATTGTGCTACCGCGCTGCCCTGTTGAACTGAATGTCCTGTCAACCATGTGGTGTGCATCCCAGGACCTGAAGTCCAAATTCTTACAAAAGCAGTTGTCAAATTTGAATTCAGTTAATAAATCTGGAATTAAAGAGCTGGCATCAGTAATGGCGACTACAAAACAATTGTATTGTCAAAGTGTTCTTTAAGGAAGGCAAATCGGTGACTCCAATCCCTTGGTAAGGTGGATGGTTCATAATTGCCAACTCCAATGGGCTAGCAAGCAAGGAAGGCAACTCAGAGGGCCTGAATGACATTATTGTTACTAGAGAGGCGGTGCACGACAGACTGGAGGGGCTGGTTGTGGACAAGTCCCCAGGACCAGATGGAATGCATCCAAAGGTTCTGAAGGAAATGGCGGAGGTGATAGTGGATGCCTTGGTGATTATTTTCCAAACGTCGCTGGATTCCGGGGAAGTGCCGGAAGATTGGAAAACGGCTAATGTTACGCCGTTGTTTAAGAAGGGTGGCAGGCAAAAGGCGGGGAATTATAGGCCGGTTAGTTTAACGTCTGTTGTAAGAAAAATGTTAGAATCCGTGATCAAGGAGAAAATAGCAAGGCATCTTGAGGAGAATTGTTTGTAGAGCAGACACAGCACGGTTTTGTTAAAGGGAAGTCGTATCTGACGAATTTATTGGAGTTCTATGAGGATGTGTCTAGGGCGGTGGATAGAGGAGAGCTGGTGGATGTGGTCTTTCTTGATTTTCAGAAGGCGTTTGACAAGGTGCCTCACAAGAGATTATTGCAGAAGATCAGGGGACATGGAGTTGGGGGTAGGGTGTTAGCGTGGATAGAGGATTGGCTGTCAAATAGGAGGCAGAGAGTGGGGGTCAATGGGTGCTATTCGGATTGGCGGTTGGTGCCTAGTGGAGTGCCCCAGGGGTTGGTGCTGGGGCCTCAGCTATTCACCATTTATACAGATGATCTGGAGGAGGGAACCGAGTGTATGGTGTCGAAATTTGCTGATGACACCAAGATTGGGGGAACGGCAAATTGTGCGGAGGGTGTGGAGAGTCTGCAGAAGGATCTAGATAGGCTGGGCGAATGGGCCAGGAAATGGCAAATGGAATTTAATGTTGGCAAATGTGAGGTTGTCCACTTTGGTAGGAATAATGGTAGGAAGGGCTATTACTTACGTGGCGAAAAACTGCAGCATGCGACGGTGCAGAGGGACCTCGGGGTCCTTGTGCATGAGTCGCAAAAACCTAGCCTGCAGGTGCAGCAGGTAGTCAGGAAGGCTAATGGGATGCTGGCCTTCATAGCGAGGGGGATTGAATATAAAAGTAGGGAGGTCTTGCTACAGCTGTATAGGGCATTGGTGAGGCCGCAGTTGGAGTACTGTGTGCAGTTTTGGTCGCCGCACTTACGCAAGGATATTTTGGCCTTGGAGGGAGTGCAGAGGAAGTTTACTAGGCTGATTCCGGAGTTGAGGGGGTTGAACTATGAAGAGAGGCTGAATAAACTAGGCTTGTACTCGTTAGAGTTTAGAAGAATGAGGGGAGATCTCATTGAGACGTATATGATGATGAATGGGATGGATAGGATAGAGGTGGAGAGGCTGAGAGGCTCTTCCCGCTCAGAAAGGACAGTAGGACTAGAGGGCACAGCCTCAGGATAAGGGGGGGGGGGGGGTGGTTTCGAATGGAGTTGAGGAGGAACTTCTTCACTCAAAAGGGTGGTGAATCTCTGGAATTCTCTGCCCATTGAAGTGGTGGAGGCTACCTCGCTAAATATTTTTAAGACGCGGGTTGATAGGTTTTTGATAGGCAAGGGGATTAAGGGTTACGGGGAGAGGGCGGGAATGTGGAACTGAGCCACGACAGATCAGCCATGATCTTATTGAATGGCGGGGCAGGCTCAAAGGGCTACTCCTGCTCCTATTTCTTATGTTCTTATGTTCTCACCAGCATCTTCCCAAAAGCAATTAGCGATGGGTAGTGAAGAATGACTTTGCCAGCAATGCTCACATCCCATAAATGGGAAAGAAAAAGAGATTGACTGTTCATTCATCTCTGCAATTAGCTAAATTATCCCAGCAAGTTTGTACTCCCAACATGCATCACGGAATTCAGATACATTCACCCCATGTGTTTCCATCTATTGATTCTAATGAACATAACAACAAATATTTTGCTATCAAATCCAAGTAAAATCTTTGTAAACTTGTTCAAGGCGACCGTTCTTCCAACTCCCCCATTGCAACATGAAATTTTCAGCTTTGCATCAGAAAATACCATTTTTCTATTTGAAAATGGTACAAACCGATACAAATAAAAATCTTGCTAGTCTTTCTTAAAACATAGTAACCTAGTACAGCAATATATCTTCATCATCATTGTGAACCAAGGCTCTTACTATTGGAAGGTATTAGCCACCACAAGCAATTAGAATTCATTGGGCTTTAAGTAACGTTAACAATATATAAACTAGAGTAAAACATCTCACACATATGCAAAGTGCAATAAGGACTGTGTTCTTGGCCATGTTCTTCCAATAGTTACCACACTGACATGTATCCAGCAAGATGAAAATCTGCCCAGGTATGTCCTGTACATGAAAGGCAACACCAATCCAACCTGGCCAATTACTGCCCCATCATTACACCTCTCAACCAAAGTAATGGAAGGGGTCACAGACAATGCTATTAAGCAGCATCTGCTAGCCAATAATTTGCTCACTGACACTCAGTCTCAATCCCACCAGTCACTCAGCTTGCAACTTCATTAAGCCTTGATCCACTGATTGTAGTCATGCCTGGCACAAATGAAGATGATTGTGCTGGTTGGAGGTCAGTCATCTCAGTTCCAGGACATCACTAATAAGAATTCTGCAAGGTAGTGTCCTAGGCCCAACCATCTTCAGTCCCTTCATCAATGACCTTCCTTCCATCTTCCAGGGATTTTCACTGATGATTGCAGAAATGTGCAGTACCATTCGCAACTCTTCAAATACAGAAGCAGTCCAGGACCATATGCAGAAAGACCTGGATAACATTCAGGCTTGGACTGACAAGTGGCAAGTAATATTCTTGCCACATAAGTAATCAGCCATCTCCCCCCCGAATTAGAATGGCATTACCACTGCAGAATCCCCTATGATCAACATCCTGGAGTTGACCACTGACCAGAAACTGAACCAGTTTAGGCACATAAATACCTACAATGAACACATCAGAGACTGGAAGTGCTATGCAGAGTTAGTCACCACCCCCCCATCCCCCAACTCCCCAAAACCTGCCCAACAGCTACACAGCACAAGTCAAGAGTGTGATAGAACACACTCCATTTACGTGGATGAGTGCAGCTCCAAAAACACTAAAGACAGGTTTGACACCCCAGGACAAAGCAGCCATTTGATTGGCATTCCATCCACCACTTATGCAGTGTCTGCAGTGTGTGCCATCTACAAGATGCACTGCAGCAACTCACTTCTTAGACAGCACCTTCCAAACCCAAGACCTCTAACACCTTGAAGGACAAGGACATCAGGTGTCTGGAAACACCACCACCTGCAAATTCTCCACCAAGCCATTCACCATTCTGACTTGGAAATGTATCGCTATTCCTTCACTTACTGGGTCAAAATCCTGGAACACTCTCTCTAACAGCACTGTGGGTGCAGCAGTTCAAGATAGCAGCCTACCACCACCTTCTTGAGTCAATTAGGGATGGGTAATAAAAATATTGGCCTAGCCAGTGATGCCCACAACCCACAAAATGATAAAAACTCTGACCAGGAGTTACTCCCTGACTAGTTAGGGCTACAATATATGAATAATCAAAAATGCTACAATCTGCTGGTCTTAAAGCCAGTGGGTACCTTCTCCTTGCTCGTTTAATCATGGTATTACAATGACAAGTTACAAACTTATGGAGCCCACCAACTTTTCCATCTCAAAGGCTTGTTCTGGCACAGGATATACGCGTGTCTCCGCAATACACAATCTCCTGATGTTTTGGACTTAAGAGGACTTGATTCCAGTTCAAAAAAGTGAATTAAAATGCTGTTCTCCCATCAGACAAAAGTTGACTGCAACCAGGAATTCTTCTTCTGATGAATGCGTTCTGGACAACGTGAAAGCGTCTGCAAATTATCTGTGTGTGTTTTTAATTCCGACATGAAAGATTTAATATATATCAAAGTGCTGTTCAACTTTGGAATATCTTCAAGAGTGATCTACTTAAGGAAGCTTTATGATGATTACAGAAAAAAGGAAAGCTCCACAGCCTATTCACTTTCATTGTTTGCCAGCATTGCGGATCTCAGACATCTGATTTAGTAGTTAAAACAAGCATTCCCTCGACATCGTCACCAACTGTGGGAGTCTTCAACCAAACCCATTTCCTCTCATAATTAAGAAAAACCTGCAATACCAAAGAAGTCTCCTGTTTAACTATTGTGACTGTGATCTTTGTAGCACGTCAAGGGCTCTTTGGGCTTGGTGCATCTTAAAAAGTCATTTTAGGTACAGGAAGACTTGCATTGTCAAATGTATATGCAGCATGGATTTATAGCAATACTGCTTTGCCAGAATATAATGGGTGCTATATAACAAGCGGGTTATCCAGATGCAAAAATTAATTGCAGCATTGCATTTACAGTCCAGTAAGAAATAGTTATGTAACCAATTTTAATCAAAGACATCGGAACACAAGGCAAGGATGAGACCTAATGGGCTAAAATGTTAGTTATTTCAACAGATGATATGTAATCTATCCAGCATATTTAATCATTAAGTTTTATTCTTACCCTCCAAAATTTCAACAACATTATCCAATCCTAAAGGTGCCCCCCCCCCCACCCCACCCCACCCCACCCCTGCCAACCCCCTCCCCAAGGCAGGATCCCCAGTGGAGAGATGAGTGAGCCATGCAAAATGTTGAAGACAGCGGTGGGACTGGAAAATCTCATTAGTGGCCAATGGCAAATCACCTCCACTGGCGGAATACACGCCACAGGGAATGCAAAATCCAGTTCAGGGTTTTGCATTTGCATAGTACTTCATAGGCATCAAAACAAGCCTAAGCACCTTACAAGAGAATTGGTTAACACCGTGCTGGAAGCAAGGTTAAAAGTTAAGAGACATACTTGAAGGTTCAGATGGGCAAAAAAAAAGTAATGGCAAGACAGCCCAAGATTAAGAGTTTAAAAGGAAGAATTCCAAGCTACAAGGGAATTGTGGTTGAAAACGCTGACATTTTTAAGCAGACTGAGGAAGGTTGGGAAGCACAGGAGAATGAGTCAGGAAAGAGGAAAATACATTATGGCACAAAGAAAAATTTCAGAGAAAGAGTGAAACACTTTTAAACGGAGGATAAGCTTTCAGAAGACAGACAGAAAATGGAAATCACTACAGAGCATTCTAGAAAGCAACCAACACAGAGGTGACAAAGATATAGAGATGAGAAGAGCAATGGCCTTGCAATGAGGTTGGTAACATTGGAATTGTCCAAATGGGCAGTTGTTATGGTGGGGTTCAGCCCGAGTGATAATTGAAGAGGTTGAGGGAGGATGGAATTATCAGTCAAGATCCAGTGTGTGTCGGATGGAGATGAAATGGGCTGGCAGAATATTTTCAGCAACATTGAGCTCATCCATGACAACTGGCAGGAGTGGTGGCAGGGAGGCAAGGTAGCAGATTCGCAGAATACAGAGGAAAGCTGCTTGTGCATGAAATCAAAGAGCAAGCTGTGGACAACTGAGGTTTGGGATATGCTGGAGATGACGGGAGGAAGAACGATTGAAGTTGCACCAGCTGTGTTTGCACATGTAGAAATGGAATTAGCTGGAGGAGGAGAACGGGCCACGTCAGAAGTCAAATGTCAAGGAGGGTGTAACAAAATGCTCTGTCACAGTTGCAAAGTATTTGTAGATGTCACTGGCCATATACAAGATGACATTGTCTGTCGTCCTGAAGATATTCCAACATCAGTTATCAATTCTTAACCCATTGGCTGGAAACAGGAAACAGACTTTTAAACGAAGTAGGAGTTTCAAACTACCTTAGGATAACTGTCTTCAAACTTACATTATTGTATATTCCACATTCCAACCCTACGGAGAAGAAAGAGCAAATCTGCAAAGCCCATCATGGATACAGCAGCCCACCAGGGTTTATGAAAGACCTTACTTCCTGCCCTATCAATAAGGTCTACAGAAGCCACCTACAGTATTCAACAGCCAAAGGCAAACCATTCAAAGGTCTCTTGGGCAAAAAGTGTTTGTTTTGCTGAAGGCAGCTCTCCAGGCGAGCTAATCGATTGGGATACATAGTAATGGTTGATTTACTGGCAGCAAAGAGATCACATGAGCAACCCAAGTCCTTTGTGTAGTTTAAGCAGGTCTAGCTGAACTTCAGGGCAGTGAAGCAGGGACACCACTCACTCCCTTTCTCCCCCTCCCCCACCCCACACATACACAATCTCCCTCTTCAAAATTTCTCAGGTAAGCAGTGCACAGCAATTGCCCAGGAAGTACAAAATTCCACTGGCAATTTCCCTGCACAGGGAACCTTCCAAAAATGCCATTTAAATCGCAAACTTTGGATGTTTCCAATTGTGTTACATCAATAGTTACCCAGAAAAAGTTGAGAGAATTAAAACCAATTAACCCCCAACCTGCACGGGGACCCCCGACTACCCATCACGACATCCCCTCGGGCTCCTCTCCAAGTCCCACCCCTCCCACTGGTAATATTTTAACACACTAAATGTTCAGAAATAATGTAATAAAATATTATTTTCTCACCCAGCTAGCAAAACAAGCAACAACTTGAGCTAATGTGATTTCTTTCTCAAAGAACTATTGCCTAATGTTTAAAAGTGTATAAATTAAAGGGCAGAAATGGTCTGGTGTAGCATACTCCAAGTACTCTGAGATTCACAGTGCAGGAAATATTTTCAGCTTAGACCGAGAGCAATACATCCATGGTAGCTGAAATTACTTTTAACCTGCAATAAAAGGTCAATATTGCTATTAAATGCACGGAGAAAAATAAAAAAAGCAAAATATATATGGAAGCAGACATGGGGAGAAGATTAAACTAAGATGACAGCCAGAAGCACACTGATCTGTAAAATATCGGTTGCATTCTAGATAATGAGTGCTTCAACATACTGTCATCCTAACATCTACTTTTCCATCTTCTTGAAATATACAATTTTCTAAAAATACAAAGCACATAACTAAAGCGGACAGGAAGCTAGAAGGCATGGAAAGAATGTCTGTAATGCTTTGGAAAACATTTGAAACAATTCAATATTGCTTTGCACACCCCCTGTTGCACGATCCAACTTCCAATTCCAGGCACCAAAAACACCACAGAATAAGGCACGCTGCATCCAACAAGTATGTGGCAATTTTTCCAAGTGTCACTCTTACACGTGTTGGTGTACCAGTAACGAGCAAAGCACATGAAAAGGCCTTCTGGCCCACTAAGCCTGCGCCAATGTGTAGTTTCCATCCCTCTGTTTGCTTCCTGTGCACGTGTCTATCAATGTTGCTAACATGTCTGCTTCCACCGCCGCCACTGGCCAGGTACCCACCACCCTCCAAGTGAAAAACTCACCCTGCGTATCTCCCCCAAATTCACCCTCTCACCTTAAACCTGTGCCCTCTTGTACTTGACCATCCTACCCTAGAATAAAGCCACTGGCTATCCGCTCTATCCAAGCCTCTCAATTTTATAGATCACTATCAAGTCACCCTTCAGCTTCCATTGTTCCGATGAAAACAATCCGAGTTCATCCAACCACTTCTCATATCTAAAATCCTGAACAGGCCACTTTCTGGTAAACCTTTGTTGCACACTCTCCAAAGCATCCATGTCCTTCAGATAGTATGGCAACCAGAATTGCAAGCAATATTCCAAATGCGGCTTAACTAAAGTTTTATACAGCTATATAAGCTTACATACAGCTTATACAACTTGCCACCTTTCATACTCGATGTCCTCGCTGATGAAGGGAAGAATGCTGTACGCCTTCTTGACCACATTATACACCATTGTTACCACTTTCAGGGATCCATATGCCCAGATCCCTCTGTACGTCAAAGCTGCAAAAGGATTCTGCCGTTTAATATATAATTTACACCTGAATTTGATCTTCCAAAATGCATTTGTCTGGATTAAACGCCATCTGTCATTTCTCTGCCTAAGTCTGCAATTTAATCAATGTCAATACCAATGACACGTACACTAAAATTCCAGTCCACTTGTGCCACCCTCTCCCCACTCCATTCCCACCCAAGGATGTGCATTTTTATTAGTACCCAGAGATTAGGAATACCTGACAACTGTTGATATTTAAGTAACGAGAACACACAGCAGACTGACTGTAAGGAAGTTTGTGCGGCACACAGGAACAGCAAACGCATGTGATAAAATATTTTCTCAGCTGAGCTAGTAAAACCAGCTAAAAATTTGAGCTAATATGATTTCCTTCTCAAAGAAATATTGCCTTTTTTAAAAAAAAGTGTATAGGTTAAGGAGCTGGAACAGTCTGGTGTAGCACACTCAAGGTATTCTGGGGTAAAGTTCACGGTACAGGAAATATTTTCAGCTTAGACCAAGAACAATGTTTTCCCCTTTATACCTCCACAGTAGCTGTTAATGATCAACTGAGATCAGAGTGTCATAAGATTGTTCCATTCACGGCACACGGACATGGTGACAATACTTCTGCCATAATGACTCCAATTTACATGCAAGGCCATAGGAAAACACCAATGACGAGAGATTGTACTTTGATTAGTGAATTTTCAATCATGCATTTGGTGACATATGGGATCAAGTTTTAATTCAATCATAGAATACTACAGTACAGAAGACGACCAGTCAGCCCATCAAGCCTGCACCGACAATAATCCCACCCAGGCCCTATCCCCGTAACCCCACATATTTATCCTGTGGATTCCCCTGACACTAAGAAGCAACTTAGCATTGTCAATCAACTGAACCTGCACATCTTTGGACTGGGGGAGGAAACCAGAGCACCTAAAAGAAACCCACGTAGACATGGGGAGAACATGTGGACTCCACACAGACAGTCACCCAAGCTAGGAATCGCACCCAGGTCCCTGGTGCTGTGAGGCAGCAGTGCTAACCACTGCACCACCATACCATTCCAATCAGGAAAGTTCTCCTCATTGTTTCATAAACATAGCTTCAGGTTGTCCTGAAAACATGTTAAAGCAATCTGTAAGGCAATGTTTTGCCATTTGCCTTAGAAAGTCAGTCTGCTGTGGGTGCTATAGCTACTCAAATACCAGGCGCTGTGGTCAGGTATTTCTGATTAATGTGTTGTTATAAAAATGCAAATCGCTGGGGTGCACAATAGCAGCATCCTGCCTGACACTTAGCCCGCATGGCATCAAATAAGTTAAAATAAATATCGGTTTCTTAGTTTCTTGGTCATACAAAATTTGAGTTTTACTGCAACAAACAGACATGCTGTCAAAGCTTTTCATCTTGCGCTCATCAGGACACATGTTAGAATACCAAATTTCAAAGGGAATATCAATTTATACAGCATGACTGAAGGGTGCTGATTGGTTGACAAGTGGACTCTGGTCAAGGTGTTTCCGTAGAGAATGCCATTTCTTCACTGTGTAAGCTTGATGCATCAGAGCTATCCTGCAAGTTAATGGCTTCCCGCATTTGATAATTGCTCACTACATATTGCATAAATTCAAGAATGAGCAAAAAGGACCATTTTCAGCTCTAAAATGGGTCCAGTCCACCTCACGTTACTTTGGAAGGGTAAGGGGTCGCAAACATTTCAGCAACAGATGAAGCTTGCTGCTGTGTGCTGCTCCTGTGCAACAGCAGCTCAACTGATAACTCTCCACTAACAGGAAGTTACCATCAAGTCAAAAAGAGTAGTGTGGTTTATGAATTTCAGCGCCAGTGTGATGCCAAGTACATCTCAAATGGCATGTCCCTTGGGCTGTCTGCAATAGGCAGAGTACTGACCAGACTCTGCCAGCTGTGCTTGCAGAACTCAGACCGTAACGTACAGCATTAATTGTGATTTCACGATTGGAAAGCACTTACTAAACAACCCCAAGTATTTAAGGATCATACTAACTACCAATTTAAGATCAGTCAAGCTCACAAAGTGACTCACTTAACTTTCTAAAAGCTACTTACATTTTTCTGCAGGGCCTTGACCTCTAAAGATAGAAAGAACATGTCTAGGCATTGTGTCCTTCTCAATTAAACAAAATCATGGGTGACACAGTGGTCGGCACTGTGCCAGGGACCCATATTTGATTCAGGGCTTGGGTGAATGTTAGCATGGAGTTTTCACGTTCTCCCTGTATCTGTATGGGTTTACTCTGGGTGCTCCGGTTTCCTCCCACTGTCCAAACATGTGCAAGCTAGGTGGATTGGCCAAGCTAAATTGCCCCTTAGTGTCTGGATAGGTGGCTTGGCCCTGCTAAATGTGCGGGGTCACGGAGATAGAGCAGGGTAGTGGGCCTTGGTAGAATGTTCTTTCTGAAATCTAGTACAGACTACATTGGCCAAATGGCCACTATCTGCACAATAGAAATGCTATGATTCTGTGTAACAACTGTTCCCTGGTACACTTCTCATGGCACCTAGTCAGCCACAGCCAACCTGCCAGTGTCCTTTTCACATGCAGCATAAACTGTTGCTCCCTTTGAAACAGATATTTTTGCCTTGGTGCTGTTGATAGCAAAACAAAAAGCTTCAACTGTTCAACTGTAAAATGAAATGGAATAGTTTGTTATTAAAAGGAGTTATTAGTAATTAATTGGACTCCATTGACAATAATGTTTTTAGAACTGACTTACCGCTGTCAACTACTATTCAGACGACAAGCAAACATCAATAACCACCAATAGGATCATAGAATGCCTGCAAGTATACTTTAGTCATAATGCCATTGGTGATATTGTGATGAGCGATAAAAGCCCTCAGTTCATGAGTGAAGAATTTAGGCACTTTGAAAAATTCAGCAGTTCACATAATCTCCTTAGTAATCCCAGCCAAATGGAAAGGATGAGGTGGCAGTGAGCATTTCCAAAGGATTCATCAAAAAAAATCAAGTGGATCCAGCACAGATGTAGCAATCTTCGAGTGAAGGAATACATTTTACTAATGTATTAGATCACAATCTCAAATGACGTTATAGCTTCTCGCCACTGGGACTAGACTACTAAAAGCAAAGCAAATAGTCCAGTTCACAGACTAATGTCATGCTGCATTCAAACTACTCTTCCATTAGCTGAAACTTCTAATGTCACCCTTCCTGCACAAAGGCCTGAGAGCAGTAGCCATTTAATCCACCACTTAGAACAGATTTTAAGGAGACTCTGAAAAGGAGAGAAGTGGACAAGAGGAGAAATTTAGGAAGGGAATTCCAGAATTTAGGACCAAGATAGCTGAAAGTACAGCCACCCGTGGGAGAGCAATTAAAATGAAAGTTGCACAAAACATCATAATTGGAGTGCAGATTGTGTAGGGCTGGAGAAGGATACAGAACTGGGGAGGGGGGTGAAGTTAGAGGGTTTAGAGAACGAGGATAAGGATTTTGAAATTAAGGCATTGCCAGCCCAAAAGCTAATGTAATTCAGTAAGCACAGCGTGGCAGGCAAAAAGAGCCACGACAGATCAGCCATGATCTTATTGAATGGCGGGGCAGGCTCGAGGGGCTAGATGGCCTACTCCTGCTCCTATTTCTTATGTTCATATAGGAGCAGTTTTAGATGACCACAAATTGATAGAACCATAGAAAATTTACAGCTCAAACAGGCCTTTTGGCCCTTCTTGTCTGCGCCAAACCATTTTTTGCCTAGCCCCACATCCCTCTCATCCATGTACCTGTCCAGGTTTTTCTTAAATGTTAAAAGTGACCCCACATTTACCACTTTATCCGGCAGCTCATTCCATACTCCCACAACTCTCTGCGTGAAGAAGCCCCCCGCAATATTCCCTTTAAACTTTTCTCCTTTCACCCTTAACCCATGCCCTCTGCTTTTTTTCCTCCCCTAGCTTCAGTGGAAAAAGCCTGCTTGCATTCACTCTATCTATACCCATCAAAATCTTATACACCTCTATCAAATGTCCCCTCATTCTTCTACGCTCCAGGGAATAAAGTCCTAACCTATTCAATCTCGCTCTGTAACTCAGCTTTTCAAGTCCCGATGTGGGAGGCTGACCAGAGAGGCATTGGAACAAGTTACATTGCAAAAGCCACAGCTAAATTTGAAACCAGATTAACATCAAACAAAAAAAGGCATCTACATCATTTCGAAACATGATCTCTGATACACAAACTGCTTTTCTTCAGCTTAAAGTAAAACAATATAGCTGTAACCATTTAACACAGTTCTTTGCTTGTACTAAAGTTAGGATTAGATATGAATCAAGAATGCTGAACAGTTCAAATATTATCAGTATGCTTGATAAACAATATACCACTGACATCTGTCAGAGCATATTAACATAGTTCAAACAGCTTTTGAAATGAAAAGTACTGTTTTCAAGAAGAACAGTTTTCCAAAGAGATGTTTAAGGTGCCAAAAATCTGGAAATTCTGTTTCCTGCATGTATTAGATCATTTTTGGCTCCTCAATCTTCCCCCTTTTTGGCTTCTCGTTCCTCTCCCTTTATGGTATTGAGCTGCTAGTGCTTTCAAATTGGACAAGCAAACTCTTCATCCAAACCCACATTGAAAAGATGTCATATTTGGTTTCAAAATTGCTTTGTCTGATGATATAGTTGGAGCGTTCAGCTAGCAATTGTGGTTTTATCATCAGTGGTTTTCCATCTGGCTCCAGTCACTAGGTTTCCAAGTCCCAGTGGCGAGAAGCTATAACGGTCATTTGAGATTGTGATCCGAATGCCCCTCAAGGGAACCAGCTGAATTTCCAGAAAGCTCTCAGTGATTTTCTGCTTCTTCTGGTTATGTCACAAAAGGAACAGAGGGAATAGTTAAACAGAGACCTTGGAGTTCAGATGCATGGTTCTCTAAAGGTGCACTACTCTTTAAGTGTGGATTTACAAGTAGATAGGGCAGCAAAGATGGCTTTTGGCAGGCTGGCCTTCATCAGTCAAGGCATGGAATATAGAAGTTGGGAAGTTATGTTGCAGCCATACGGGATGTTGATGAAGCCACACCTAGAGTTGTTCAATTCTGTTTGTCTTGCTACAGGAAAGATGTTATTAAACTGAAGAGAGTGCAGAAGAGATTTATAAGGATGTTGCTAGGACTCAAGGGACTGAGTTACAGGGAGAGATTGGACAGGCTAGTATTTTTTTCTGGAACAAAGGAGACTGAGGGATGATCTTACAGAGGTGGCAAATGATCATGAGAGACACTGATAATGTGAATGCGCTCACTCTTTTACCTAGGGTTGGGAAATCGAGAGCTAGACAGCATAGATTTATGTTGATAGGGGAAAGAATTAATGGGAACCTGAGGAGCAGAGAGTGGTACGTATGTGGAATGAGGTGCTGGAGGAAGTGATTCAGGCAGGGACACTGAAATACTGTCAAAGGTATTTGGACTTAGTCACAGAATGGTTAAGAGAGATATGGGCCAAATGGGGTTATCTTAGATGGGCTTTAGGGTCAGCATAGATCAATTGGGCCAAGGGGCCTGTCTCTGTGCCATACATTCTATGATTGATTGCCTTCACGGTTTATCATATACACTCCAGTTCCCAAATTGTGTTAAAACGTCAAGCAGAGAGTACCTCTGAAAGGATTTGGCATCGTTCATAAGCCAAATGTGGAAAGGAGAACAGTTAATAAGTTATACAATGTCTTCTACACCTTGGCAATCGGACATTGATGCCAGCCAATAGATTTGGGGATTTTAGTGCAGAGGAAGGTGTTTTGACATTATTGCATAATATTGCCTGTCTCAGCTTTCTGGACCAAAATGAAACAGCCATGAGCAAACTCATTGTAAGTGACAGAGGAAAACTGATCTTCGCAATAATAAACAGGGTGACCTACAATTAGATTATACCAGTAATCTGCACTTGGCTCGCTCAAATGTTTGATCATGCAACAGCCTGAAAGCGGGCTGCACGCAAGTCGACCCTTTAAGTGGCTGTACATGAAAATTTAAAGATCTGCGCACTTAATTAAATCACTGTTACAAACAAAAAAAAAGTGTACATTGAAATCCACTCCACTTATGTTTTGAAAACAAATAAGATATCACAAGACAGATTTAGGTGGAAGTTCATCAGCTTCTTCGATCCCATCCTTGCATCACGTGAACAGAACCAGCTAATTAAATAATCCAGTCTCAACTCCAATATCCTGTCATCTTCCTCTTGGCAAATTCTATCTTTGTAAAGAGCTTTTTTCTGGCATCTGCCCTAAAACCTTCAAGGTTATGCCTTCCTCTCCTGCTGCCCAGAGTATCCGAATGTCTTATTTTAGGTCTATCTTTTCCATCTAATTAGTTCCTTAGTTACCCCAAAGAGGCCCCTTTGTGAATCATTTGATGTCGAGAAATTCTAACTGCTCAACTCATTACTCACAGCTCCTTCCTTCTTCCCAGAGTCTATTCTGCATTAAATAAATGCAAATGAATAAAGTTCAGCAGCTCCTGTTAACAAACTAAAAGAAGTGTTTCAGCTTTTAACGCTATCCATTATCACCTCCGTCAACATTGCATGTACTTGAGCAGAAGAAAATGTTTATTAAAATTTGATTGCAACCAGTCTTTGAGCAGCTTTAAATCTACAGAGACCAGAGGAATGGTGCTTAGCAGCCAAGGAAAAGATGAAGTTCATTATTTTTATATTTGTTTGGCAGAGATTTGGATGACAATTTACTTACTGCAGCCAAAGCTCAAGGTACATGCCTTGCAAGTTCATAAAAACGTAAAGCGTAAGGATATTACATTTTTTTTTTACTTGTGTTCACAGACCCAAAAAGTTAATATTGTATAGATCATAGAATCCCTGCAGTGCAGAAGGAGGCCATTCAACCCATTGAGCCTGCAACAACCACCCAGGCCCCACCCTACTAACCCCACATATTTACCCTGCTAATCCCCCTGAAACCCTATGTATTTACCTTGCTAGTCCCCTTGACACTAAGGTGCAAATTACCATGGCCAATCAACCTGACCCAGTTATCTTTAAAGTGTGGGAGGAAACCGGAGCACCTGAAGGAAACCCACACAGACACAGGGAGAATGTGCAAACTCCAGACAAACAGTCAACCAAGGCCAGAATTGAACCTGGGTCGCTGGTGCTGTGAGGCATTAGTGCTAACCACTGTGCCATCTTGCCCATCCCATCTTTGAAGAAATCATTTTCATGTTAAAAATGCTTAACAAAAGGTTGAAATTCCACAGAGGAAATCTATGAGTAGATTGGATGCTTTTCGAGATTGAACAGGAGATAGTGTTGAGGCAAAACTGCCAAAACAAGGCTTGATTTGAACACATCAAGTGCAGTCTGGTTATAATTGGTTGATTTGCACGAGAACATCAGAGACATTTAATTTTATAATAATGTTCACAGTATGGTGCTGGACAAAATGTTCGGTTCCTGAAAAGGCCAAGTTTAAAATTTACTATCTTGACTGGAGGACAGGATTGGGCCGTAGCAGGTGTTCTCATCTTTCCTACTCATCTATTGTAATCTTTGCACTATTAAAAGGTATTTTAAAAATACTTCTGCATATGTAGCGGGTAGTTAAGGCATTTTACCTAGTGGACTCAGAGAACAGCACTTGATCTAATTTGGAGTCTCTGTTCTGAAGTAGATGTAAACTGGGAGAAGACTGCCTAGACAATTTTAACTCTATCCAGAGGAAACATTATTCTATTAGAAGATTCTAATTAGAAGTCAAGCATGACCGATGGATGATTTGATCTATGTAGTACCTTGGTTCTATTATCTATAAACAATATGTCTTGCATGTGACATGTTTTCAAATCATTTGAATGTTTGACCTTTGATGGACTGGAGCTGATCAAAGTACTCCTTTACAACATGAATGGTCACTACAGACCAGTGATCATGTGTGAACAGTGACTGAGTTGAGCTGGATTGACAAGGGCTTTACAAAATGGGAAAGCACTGTTGATCAAGTGTCCTCAATTGGCTTTTGTCTAAGATCAAGTGTATGTCCGGTCGTGCACTTGGTCAAAGCCAATGAGGCTTCACTTGAAGCAATTTTTTTAAAAAGCCAACTGGGCCTTTTGGCTAAGATGAAGCTCGGATTAAGCCTAAGTAGGGGTGTAATGCCTCATCCTATCAACTTGGATCTGGTTTGATCAAGCCCAAGTCAGGAGTATGGACTGTCTCGTCAGCTTGGGTCTGTAATGTCTCTCATGTAGGGACTCTGTTTGGGCCAAATTGGATCTTTGATTGAAAATAAAGTACCAAAAAGGTGGAAAAGAAAAAAGTGCCCTCATGAATGCACACAGTTTTCTTTTAGTTAGTCTATTGTTTTAAGAAAATCTGGTGAACCAAAATGCATTTTGATCTGGCTGGCTTTGGTAACATTTGTGCTGGAACGATGCCAGATATTCAGCCTCCAGGCCAACTGTCCATTTGAGTTTAACTAGCCCAGCTTGTTTGATGTCACTATGCTAACTGGAGCTCAGAACGTAGGATTTAATTTATTGCTTCTTATTAGTTGCCAGGAAGTAAAAATGGGGTACGAGAGGTTGTGTGATAGTGAACAAGAACACGGTGGAGGACCCATTATACACCATGCTGACAAGAGGAGTTTCATCTCTGGGCAGACTGACTAAGATACTACACAAAATGCTGCAATGGTCTCAGTGTTGGATGCTAAGAAGCCAGGGTTACACAGGGAGGAGAAGTACCCCATTTGACCAGGACCCACTTGATTCCAATACTATATCAAGTGAGAGCATGTTTCATTTCCCATACCACTTCCTGGATAAGAGTGTGGATTCAGACAATCTATTTGATGGTTCTGTCACTCCCACTCTGGACACCTAATGTGACAGAGGCTGCAAAATTTTTATTTAAAAACTTTGGAGGAGCATTTTCCCCTTGCCCTGGCATTTGTAGACACATCAGCGAAGATCATGCAGAGAATAACACACGTTAACCATCTTGCATCACTCTGCAACATTATGCCAAAACTGCTCAACTCCTAGTAAACGATATGAATACTCCATACACACATATTTACTTAGCAAAGCTACACGTGTCTTTTCTTCTAGCGATAGCTCCTCTCTGCACTATATACAACTTACTTAACAGTAGTTACATGGAAGTGATAGTTAGTAAATTTTGCATACATTTCTTTTCCCAAGTTGCTTAGACTGAATTAATTTCAACTAACAAATTGAAAGCTGAAGAAATACAGCTTATTTGACTGTTTCACAGGAAGACAATTCATCGGTTAATTGTGGAGGTGTTGTGGTTTTATAAAGTGCAGCATTCAGCAGACTACTTCCTTTGCCTTAAACTGACATTTATGAACTCCATCACACAATATTCTGGTGGCCCTTGACTGTCTTTAATACTAAGCATGAAAAATTTGTTCAATCAAGTACACAATGTGAAATGTCGCACACTTTCAATTTACACTCTTAAAAAAGGTGGATTAAACAACAGTTGATAAATTTGATGCAACTGCTCTCATTTCAGACACCCCAGTACATTACACTACAACGCATGCTGCACACGTGGATTTAACAATGGATTAAAAAAAACCCACAACAGGAACTTGCATCCATATCGTGTTTTTAATGTAATAACACATTCGAAGGCGCTTCACAGGGGACATTGTGAAAGAAAATTAGATTCCATAAACAAAATTTTCCCCTCCCTTCCGCCATGGGAATCACAGTGCAGGGGGTACGGAGAGGAAGGGTTAGCATGCAAAGGTCCATTGACCACAGGCAGGATTTTCCAGTTTGGGGGCAAAGTGCAGTCAGAAAATCCCACCCCAAGTCTCTGAAGGCAATATTAGGGCCAATAGCCCCTGGTCAAGGAAGTAGATCTTAATGATTGGAGGTATATCTTAAAGAAGGAAAGAGAAGGATAAAGTTGGACAGAGTTAGGGAGGGAATTCTGGAGTTTATGCCCCAGCCAACTGAAGCCAACAATGGTTGGGCAATTAAAAATCCGGCTTGCTCAAGAAGTCAGAATTAGAGGCGTGCAGATATCTGAGATTTGTTAAGCTGGAGGAGATTTGAGAAAAAAGGGAGGAGCAAAACCATGGAAGGATTTGCAAAACATAACTAAAACACATGCTTTCCTCCGTCCGTCTCCTTCGTCAAGCTTAATGGTTACTTTCTGAATTGCCGTGTGCAGTTTAAAATAAGCTACTTCAAAAGCAACATCTGTACAAACTCTGAAAACCATGAACCTCATCCTTGGTTGTTCCAATCTATTAAAAACTCTTCAAGCGCAACATGCGTAGGAAGGGTTTGCATCACATGGGTCCCCTATGAACTACCGATCGACAGGTTATTGCAATGGGCACCTCAAAAAAAGGACGGGAAGAATTAAAGCCAGCATCCCACTCACATTACAGCTTAGCAGGTATATCCAATCATAAATCATAGGTGTTTAACCAAAAAAATGGTAGCTTTCTCAAAGACAATAATAATTTAATGCTTTTTAAAGCTTTTAAAAAGAAAAAAAGATTTTGGGCAAACACGGCCGTCGCTGTTAACGGAAATATTCAAACATCGTCAATTAACTTCCACTAATACCACACAATCACATAAACCCCGAATGCTTATCTGATTATGATATAACAAAGCTCAGCAAAATTGAAGCTTTTCAAATTTATATCAATTGATATTAACGTTAACTGGGATGATAAATTGTTTTATCATTCAAAGTAAATATTTATAGGAACGGTTCAACTTAAAGCACAATAAAACTTTTACTCACTGTTCTGACTCTTCGCTTTGGTTTCAGTGACTGCTCTCTCTAGCTGCACTTCCTGTTGCTGCGGGTAATTAATGTGGGGAGAGACTGAATTTTCCACCTGTTTAGCTGGGGTTTCTTGATGCTTTGGTGCATGAATCTCCACCTTCTTTGGAGATATCTCTGTCGGCGAAGGTCCAAAACTTTCTGTTCTTCTCGGAATGGATTCAGCGAGTTTGGATCCTGTGGTTTCCAACCTTCTTGAGGCGCTTTCCTGCAGTTTTGTTCCAGGAATTTCCGTTCTCCTTGGCACCATTTCTGGAGGCTTGTGGCCTAGCAACTCCGCTCTTTTAAGGCCAAGCTTTGGCGCGCCATGACTCGCGGCTTCTACTTGCTTCGAGGAAAGGTCGATGGAAATTTCCGCTCTTCGTGAAATGGGCTCCGGGTGTTTGGATCCCGTAATTTCAATTCTCTTGACGGAGGACTTTGGTGACTTAGCATTGGGTGCTTCTGCTTGTTTTGGATTTGGATCTGTAAATTTTGCCCCCAAATCTTGATATCGATGTCCAGACGATGGTGTTGACCTCAGCAGAGGAGTTGGGACTCGTCTGGGTGGGATGGAGGGATTTGGTGACTGATCAACTTCCTCGACCTCAAATGATCTCTTCAAAGCTGATAGAAAAAAATACACCAGTTGAACAAATTATTTTTTCGTATTATCGCTATTTTTCCACATAAGAACATAAGAAATGGGAGCAGACGTAGGCCATCTAGCCCCTCGAGCCTGCCCCGCCATTCAATAAGATCATGGCTGATCTGAAATGGATCAGTTCCACTTACCCACTCCCCATAACCCTTAATTCCCTTATTGATCAGAAATCTATCTACCTGTGACTTAAACACATTCAACGAGGTAGCCTCCACCACTTCAGTGGGCAGAGAATTCCAAAGATTCACTACCCTCTGAGAGAAGAAGTTCCTCCTCAATTCTGTTCTAAACTGACCCCACCTTTATCTTGAGGCTGTGCCCTCCAGTTCAGGTTTCCTTTATAAGTGGAAAGAATCTCTCTACCTCTATCCTATCTAGCCCCTTCATTATCTTATGTCTCTATAAGATCATCCCTTAGCCTTCTAAACTCCAACGAGTACAGGCCCAATCTACTCAATCTCTCCTCATAAGCTAAACTTATGAGGAGAGATAAACATGCTAAGATAAATAAGCTAAACATAGATAAACAGAGAGATAACTAAGCTAAACATGCACCTGATAATCATTGCTCCCTAATTTAACATCTTAGCCTGCCAATTCAATTGCCATTTACAGGCTCAAATTTGTAGTTCCACCAGATCTCTGGGAAAAAAAAGATCAAGGGCAAGTAGAATTTCTGGTCATTGCTCCAGTGACCACAATTTTACTACCCCACCCCAGGAATCGGAGCAGGCGAGAGGCAGAACATGGAAAGGTCCACTAACTTCCAGCGGGATTTTCCGGTCTTGGGGCGAGTGTGGCCATAAAATCCCACCCAGCGGGTGTGAAAGTAAAAAAAAAATTTATTAGTCACGAGTAAGACTTACATTAACACTGCAATGAAGTTACTACGAAAATCCCCTAGTCACCACACTCCAGCCCCACTTCAGGTACACTGAGGGAGAATGTAGCATGGCCAATGCACCTAACCATTAAATCTTTCAGACTGCAGGAGGAAATTGGAGCATCCAGAGGGGAACCCATCCAGTTACAAAGGACTAAAATAAGGCCCAACATTGCCAGATTGGTGGCAAGTAAGACTAAATTACGCACACCAAAACTGGGGTGACATATCAAAACATTCCATAAAGACTTCTTTTGGCCTTTAGAGAGCATGGACTTTCATCACATCAGTCTGGGCTAAACTCAAACTTCAAACTGAAGAGACTAATACATTATGACCTTGATCCTTTTGAAACAGTGATCAAATTCAACCAATTAGAAAAAAAGAATCCCATGGCAGCAAATTCAATAGACAGTTTCATATCAATATCCATTCCTGAAGGTGATTACGTTCTGTAAACTATGACCTTTCACCATGAACTAACTAGATCCTGCAATTTTCATGAAAATGCCAGATTTATTCTGATGTATTGGCAGACTTGTACCAGAAGCAAACAGAAATCAGGGAACGTTATGATAAGTTTTCAACACCTCAAATTAGGCTACAGATTTGTTCTCCCCTTCATTATGACAGATGCAACATTGTGCATTATCCCACAGTTACGAGTTGTTGAAGGTCATGAATTACTATCACTGGAAGAATTAGTGTTGATATATCAATATTTATATTCCATAATATTTCTTGTTGAATGGTGAGGGTGTGGGTAACTACTTTTGACATAAATAATTTACCCCTTGACTTTCCCATACATCCAGGTTTCTGGCACACACCCAAAAATGTTTTGCTCACTCAGTATGCTCGATATGCTACAACAGACCGAGTTTAGAAAAATAAGCACAGCAATGATTATTGTATATTCCTTATATTACAAAGCAATGGACAATAGAAAAATGTATGCATGCATATCTTAATAATAAACCAACAAAATGTAAAAGCTCCAAGTTTGTTTCCCAACTGTCCCAAGATTAGGGCCCAAAAGGGTGTTAAGAGGTTTTGTCAGTGTCTCACCATGACTACCAGGAATATGTTTCACCAGGTCCCTGTCTCTTCAGGGGTTTCCTGGTTGCCTTGGAAAAGGCGGGCCCTCTTGGCTGGCCCTTGACAAACAAACGACAACCAGAAAACACAAAGTTTCTCTGGGAGACCCCAACTCAGTTCAGACTTGTTTTCGTTTGTGTGGTAAGCCAGATAAGCAAGGCATAACATCTCCAAGATGGATGTGGGCCCCCCACCTGCTGTGCTCTGCGGGACCAAAGCATCCGACTCACTTTTAAAATAATTTTGGACAGCCGAGCCTCTTTACAGAGGGGACAGAGGAGACCTCAAGTGAGGGGAGCTGGAATTAGGCCATCCTTTGCCAGAAAGACAGACAGGGCCAGTAAACATCAAGTAGAACCCCCAAGAACCACCGAAAGCAGCGTCCGTCCAGCTTATTCTCCAGTCCCTGTAAACTCCAATACAGAGGAACCTCTGTGTGCAATCTCAACCAAAGAACTCAAATAACTGGATACAGTTTGAAAGTCTGGACCCCAACAGTTCAGAAAAAGGGCATAATTTTTCAAATGCCCCTTGTCATTGGTATTCTAATGGGAACCCTGGTTTAAGACGTATCTGCAACTAAAGGTGATCCCACAGAGCACAACATTTCCAGCATATTATCAGCAATGCCTTCACAAGGTCAGCTTTGCACAGCAATCATATGAACACTCTTTTCTCGGGGGTTCAGTTGTTTAAAAGTTTATAGCACACCAGGCTCACATCCAGAGAATAAGAGATCAATAAAACTATCTCCACCTCAGTGGCTGCATTTCACTGAATCTTGCATCTTGTTAAAGTTGTAGTTTTACCGCAATCCTTCACCAAGGTTTCAAATGTATCAGCGCAGAGCATTTGTCTTATTCATGCTGCCATTGTCAATATAATCGCGAAGTTCACCTTTTATTTATATTTTTAGTTTATTTATTTGTGTCACAACTAGGCTTACATTCACACCATAATGACGTTACTGTGAAAATCCCCTAGCCCCCCACCCCGGCGCCTGTTTGGTACACCGAGGGAGAATTCAGCATGGTCAATGCACCTAAGCAGCACATCTTTTGGACTGTGGGAGAAAACCCCACCCAGATATGGGGATAACATGCGGACTCCGCACAGACAGTGACCCAAACCGGGAATCAACCCGGGTCCCTGGTGCTGTGCAGCAACAATGCTAACCACTCTGCCACAATGCAGCCCTTTCAAATATTTTGAATTTTCAGTCTTACGTCCAACCAAAAGGGAAGAGGAATTGTCCTGGTCACTACCAGCAAAAGAAAAGTTCCAAATGCGTGTTTTTCTCATGAAATTTTAACGTGTTCCTCAGATCGTAGTGACCATTTGATTTAGAAGTATCAACAATGGAATTCTGAATGAATTCACTTACAATGCTGCTACAAATTAATGTCTTTCACCCTATACATTGCACTGATGGAAAGAACGACAGTCCCATTGGTAACAGTTACTTCATGAGAACAGTCCCTCAAAGCATCGGAGGTGAATAAAATACGCTCTGTACTAAACGCTAAAGGGTAAGAGCAGAGCTCTGTCATACTTCCTCCTGTGAGATGTGGATGATGAGTATTACAGAACCAATCCACAAACGTGCCAATATCACACTGACACTCATAGCAGTTCTAAAGCTCAGCAAATAGATAAAATCACAAAACATACACAAAGAAAGAGGCCATTCGGCCAATCATGCCTGTTCTTAACACCGTGATGGTGACTGTGTCCACCTAAGTAAGCTGAAGAAAAACAAATCAAAGTGGTACAGATGAGGGCTGCAGTAATGGTGATAATAGAGAACATCTCAACAAAGACTTTCCTCAAAGCGCAGTGACCAACAAAGATCATCTATTGTGTTCTATTCTCATCCAAAACTGGGTAGCACAGTGGCACAGCAGTTAGCACTGCTGCCTCACAGTGCCAGGGAGCCGGGTTCAATTCCAGCCTCGGGTCACTGTCAATGTGGAGTCTGCACATTCTCCCCATGTTTGCCTCGGTTTCCTCCGGACACTTCAGTTTCCTCCCACAGTCTGCAAGATGTACTGGTTAGGTGCATTGGCCATGTTAAATTCTCTCTCAGTGTAGTCCAACAGGCACCAGAATGAGGTGACTAGGGGATATTCACAGTAACTTCATTGCAGAGTTGACAGACCACAAATAAACTTAAAAACATAATCAAACGGTATTCTCCCATCTTAAATTTCTTTCAGTGACAATCCTTAAAATGATCAGTTTGTGCAAGCATATGCTGGAAATCTGAAATTAGAACTGAAACTGCAGTGATATTTGGCAAATCTTTGAAGGAGGAGAAGATCCCTCTGCCCATTTTACTTACGGAATGAAAGCACAGAAGGAAAAGAAAGTCTGTTATTTCCATTGACTATGTAAAACCAATCCTCTATAAATACAATTCTTTCTTTCTCTTGAGCAATGGTTTCATATGATCATCTTGGAAATTCAAAAGCTCATCCATCAAGCATTTTCATGCATCCTAACATCTTCAACGTTCAATCCTGTCTGGCTGCCATCCACAAGTAGTACTCTTTCTCCCCAAGCAGCGTCCCATGGCATATCTAATCACTGCAGTCTATGGCTCTTGTTTTGTATGCCCTGCTACTGCTGTCAGTGAGAACGGAGAATTTGACACTCAGCCAAATCTCTATTTACAGCAGCAAGAATGGAGAATCCCAGCCGTGAATGTAGACTGAAAATCCCGGCCTGTATCTATAATCTCCAATATACGTATCTACTTTTAGGACACCAGAAGGTAATAATCCATTTCAATGTGACTCATGCTATTACAGTTATTTGCCAGACTTGCTTTTTAATAAAACATCAGATTTCAAAGCAATAGTTTATTTCAGAGGTGCACTGGCTATGCTAAGGTCTTCCTCAGTGTACTCAAACAGGTGACTAGAGGATTTTCACAGTAACTTAATTGCAGTTGTTAATATAAGCCTATTTGTAACACTAAAATAAACTTTAAAACTTCAAACTGGAGATGCATTTGTGTAGACAGCTGACACTGGGAAGCGCTCAAGAAGTTTCAAAGATTTGGCTGGAGAGAATTTGAAAATTTGATCCTTAAATCAAAATTAGCTGAAATGACAAAGGCTGAAGTTAAAGGAATATAAACATTTTGTCCTGTTTCCTTTTTTTTCACATGTCTGTCTAAATAAAGCAAGATAATAAACTTCAGTTTGCAAACAGCCCCACAGGTCAGCTTCACAGGCTAAACTAGCTACTGTGGGACAATTTTTTTTTGGTTGGGCTTATCTGCATATCATCGGACCACCCAACAAGGGTTTCCGCTTTGTCCTTTATTTTCCCTCATTCTTGCTGAAAAATCCGACCAGAGATTTGGAGAGTAGATAACTTCCGGAGAAAAATCAATGCAAACTAAGTGAATGGAAATGCACAGTATGTCAGAAATTACATCCAGCGTCACAGTTATGGGTCGTCAAGCCAAATTATTTTTGCTCGCTCCAATTACCCTCCGAATAATTTAGTTTGAAAAGAAGAGGTCATAGAATCCTACAGTGTAGAAGGAGGCCACTTGGCCTATCAAGTCTGCACCGACCACAATCCCACCAAGGCCCCATCCCCACGCGTCTACCCCAGCCAGTCTCCCTTACACCAAGGGGCAATTTAGCTTGGTCAATCCACCTAACCCGCACATCTTTTGGACTGTGGGAGGAAATGGGAGCACCTGGAAGAAACCCACACAGACACAGGGAGAATGTGCAAACTCCACATGGATAATGACCCAAGCTGGGAATCGAACCTGGTCTCTGGCGCTGTGAGGCAGCAATGCTAACCACTGTGCCACCTGGTTTGTGGAGTGGATCACATTCTGGCCAGGCTTAGTTTTACTGTTATTTAACAGTTACAAACTCATGAAAGGGGCTGGTTAAATCATGTTCTTCAGTCCCAGGTTCCTGGATTCAAACGTGTTAACTTCCCCAAGTTCCTGAGATTTCCTTCTTCCATACCTCTCAAGTCCCAGAAGCCTCAAACTATTCCCCTCACTGACTGTAGAGACAGATGATCCAATCTCAGGTCCCTGCCAGAGCTTTCTAATTATTTCAAAGCAGGTATGCAACATATCCAGAGGATGCTGGAAAAATTTAACAGCTCAGGCAGTTTTTCCAACATTTGCCATTTTTGTTTCAGATTCCAGCATCCGCAGAATTTTGCTCATTTTACGCAACATTTCCAATTTGTCTTCCCGAACTAAATATCTCCGGTTCACTCACTATACGTATTAACATCTAAGCCAAGATCAGAAACTCAATCAAAAGTTAGGTCCTAGGATTCCTTAGAAGATTTACAGATTTAGAAATAGGACAAGATAACCTCAGGCTGCAATAAGCCAGACATAGAAACAGCAAAACTTATTAGCAAGAGGGAATACTGTAACATACAAATCAAAGAGTGAATAGACCAGATGATAGACAACAGGATATTAGTGTGATAGCAAATGAGGCAAGAAATAAGTATACAACTGAGTCTGACCATGTCTTCAAATCTCTGAGGGGGATCAGATAGCCTAATAGTTTTATCTAAATCACTTGGGAGACCAATATTTCCTTTTAAGGTCAATGTAACAAAGAGAGCTGACATTTTAAAACTCTCCTGCACGCAATGTCAATAACTACTTATGAAAACATTCATCCAAACTATAAAACTGACCTGCTACACCAAGTGCAAAACGGTGCCACAAATGTACCTCTTTTATGTCATGTAGGAATTGCACGTCTGCTATACAGGCAGCACTTGTTTTAGCAATAACCTACTCACTGGGAACCGCCAGGGCCTCTCAGCTCCTGACCTCATTTGAACCAAGGTTGTAAACAGGTACAAAAGAGCTGAACTCCAGAGGTGAGCCAAGAGTAACTTCAAGGCCGCATTTGGCCGAATATAGCATCAAGGAGCTTTGGCTACACTGGACCTGATGAGAATCAGGGGTGTGTGTGTGTGTGTGTGTGTGTGTGTGTGTAAATAAAATCTGCTGTTTGAAGTCATACCTACACAAAGAGTGCTGGTTCTATTGCTGGCGATCAGTCAGCTCAGCTCCCAGACATCACTGCAGGAGTTCGTTACGATAGTGTTATAGGCCCAACCATCTTCAGCTGCTTCATCACTGACTTTCCTTCTCTCATAAGAGCAGATCTGAGGATGTTTATTGATGATTGCACAATACTCAACACCATTCATGACTCCTCAAATATTGAAGCAGTCCAAGTCCAAATGCAACAAGATCTGGACAATATCCAGGCTTGAGCTGACAGGTAGCAAGTAACATTTGTGCCTTACGGTGCCAAGCATTGACCATCTCAAAAAAAGAGAATCTAACCACCGCCCCTTGACATTCAATGTCATCAGTGTATTCTTCCATCATCATGGATCAGAATTGGTCAGAAACTGAACAGGACTAGCCATATAAATACTGTGGCTACAAGAACAGGTCAGGGGCTAGGAATCTCACAGTGAGCAACTCACCTCCTGACATCTCAAAGCCTGTCCACCATTTACAAGGCACAAGTCAAGAGTGTGATGTAATATTCTCTCCTTGCCTGGATGGCTGCAGATCAAACGCCACCTGACACCATCCAGGACAAAGCAGCCCAACTGATCGGCCTCTCTTACACAAGCATTCGCCCCCTCCATGACTGATGCACAACGGCAGCAGTGTACCATCTACAAGATGCAGTGCAGGAACTCATCAAGGCTCCTTATACAGCACTCTCCAAACCCACAACCACTATCATCTAGAAGGACAAGAGCAGCAGCTACATAGGAACACCACAAACTGGAGGTTCCCCTCCAACTCACTCATCACCATCCTGACTCGGGAAAATATCACTATTCCCTCACTGCTGCCATGTAAAAACACTGGAACTGCCTCCCTGACAACGCCATGGCTGTATCTATAATCACAAGGATTGCAGTGTTTCAAGAAGGCAGCTCAGCACCACCTCCGCAGGGAAATTAGGGGCAGGCAACAAAGTGCTGGCCTAGCCAGCAAAGCCCACCCTCACATAAATGAATCTTTAAGAAAATATCTGTCCTGTTCATGTTAATGATATGGATGCGATGTAGTAACGAGAAGAAATGCACAACGTATAGCTTTTGAAATAAATTGCCACATACAACTGTCCTTAATCTTGTCAAACAAGTACTCCAAGATTATCAGCATGCACGATACTGACCATTTCCTACCAGCTGAAAGAGACGGTTAAGATTCAAATAATCGCTAAAAACTGAGGTAAATTGAAGAAATCCCCATACAATCAATCCATATTTCCAGATGCAAATGCAAAGAAAAATTACACATTGGTGAGAAAATGGAATCCAAAAAAAAAATGCTAAAAATTGCAAAACAGCCAATTTACTACAAGCTCGACCAGCGTACCTATTTGACTGAAACTGAACAATGATTCTTGGAATTGTCTGGTACTTTCAAGATTAGTGCAACATTGTGATGGAATACACAGCTTTGTTTAAAATTAAAATTCCTGTACAATTAAATGCAAGAATTTCTAAAAGTCCAGAAAATACTGGCAGGAAATAACTTAATTATTTACATTGCACGTGGCCAATAACCCCTTGAGATTCTAGCTGAAAACTGGAGGACTGAAGGGTCCTAATTCATTAATTTAAATTAACTACATTAAATTACAGCCAATTTAGAGAAGGTGCAATGTGCTGTAACAAATGTGTTCAGTCATTCATTTCCAAAAGTTCAAATGTCATCCCATGTCCTTTGGCTCCTGTCCCATCGTGTTGTTTCTCTTCCCACACCTAGTTTTTTTTTGTTTATTAGTGTCACAAGTCGCTTACATTAACACTGCAATGAAGTTATTCTGAAAATCCCCTCATTACCACACTCTGGCACCCGTTCGGGTACACTGAGGGAGAATTTAGCTTGGCCGATGCACTAACCAGCACTACTTTCAGACTGAGGAGGGAAACCAGAGCACCTGGAGAAAACCCACGCTGGCAGGGGGAGAATGTGAAGACTCTACAGAGAGTGAGCCAAGCTGGGAATCAAACCCGGGTCCCTGGCGCTGTGAGGCAACAGTGCTAACCACTGTGCCACAAGACAGACTTCCATTTGTTCCCATAGCAAGATTTTTCCTGGATGAGTGCAGATCAAACAACACTTGACACCATCCAGGACAAAGCAGCCCAACTGATTGATCTCTCTTACACTAGCCTGTCCCAAAGGGTGATAGCAAGAGAGGCACCACTCCACATCAAGGATGGCAGACCAGGAATCTCTCCTGCTCTGAAGATTTCACAAGGTGATACTCAACCTACTGGCTGCATTATGAACGCATCGTCCTTGGCCATCAAGCCCTGGGGTGTGACTCGAACCAGAGGCTTCTGGTTCAGAGACAGGGACACTACTCATTGTAATATGAGGCCTCCTGTTCCAACATGTGCACTTTTAGATAATGTTTTGCTTTCGAAAATAGGTCTTCTACAAGTTAAAACAGAAGAGAACCCATTTAATATTTTGAACATCTCACTAAGTAACATTTCTGCAGCCATGCACAGCTTTTGGGAGTTCATACTGGAGCAGGACAATAAATGCTGGCCTAGCCTATATTCTACGAATAACAAATAAAAACAAAAAATCTATTCCATCTCAAGCATTGCAACTTTAAGATAATTATTGATCAGTTTGTCAGCCATGTATGTCCCACAAGCCCTGCCAGATACGCACTCAATGTTCTGGGATTTTTGCCTCTTTACTGTTCCTGTGGACTTGTTTCAGAATTTGGCATATTTTTCTTGTTTTTGAGGTTAACCTTGACGTCACAAATTGACAGTATCTGCAGAAATATCTTAGAAGCAACATAATGACAAATGTAACTGGCTGGAAATGTTCTGATGTTGAAGTTGATGCTAGGTCACTTTACTGAATGAGGGTTTATGAACTCACATCTCCTTCTGGAAATTAAAACAGAAAATGTTGCTAACTCTCAATAGATCTATCAGCAACTGTGGAGACAAAGGAATTCACAGATCTGAACCCTTAACTTTGTTTCTCCCTCCACCAGCGCTGCCAGGCCTGCTGAGTACTTCCAACATTCATGTCTTCTTATTTCAGATTCCAGTGATTCGCAGTATTTTGCTTTTGTATTTGGGTGAACTCAGATGAACACTAATTAAACATTAGTGTGCACACAAGGTATTGGATACCTGGAAACATATAATCAGCTCTTAGGAAATGCATAGGAAAATATTCCAGAAAGTGGAGCACAGTTTCACAGAAGGAAAGGGTGGTGGTGGTGGTGGAGGGGGGGAGGTGGGATGGATGGCGGTAAAGAGAAGGGGATAGTAGTAGAAAATGGTTAAGAGTTTACCTTTAATTTGACCCTTCAACTGAATTCATCCCTGTGATCGTGAAATCGATAATGGAAGTCTTAGGCAAAAATTTACAATGCATCAAGAAATTATTTGGAACCTCACGATATATCTGACTACAAAATCAATGGCTTGTTAAGTGAGATTTTTCATCTGGTGTTTCAAATGGAGGGAGTAAGAAGATGACAATAAAGAAGAGGAGGGAGACAGGTATCCTCCCTGACAGTCCAATGGCGGTATGTGTGGGTTAGCACTGCTGCCTCACGATGCCTAGGGGTCCGGGTTCAATTCCCAGCTTGGGTCACTGTCTGTGCAGACTCTGCACATTCTCCCCATGCGTGTGGATTTCCTCTGAGTGCTCCTGTTTCCTCCCACAGTCCGAAAGATGTGCCGGTTAGGTGCATTGGCCATACTACATTCTCCCTCAATGTACCTGAACAGGCGCCGGTATGTGATGACTAGAGCATTTTTACAGTAACTTCATTGCAGTGTTAACATAAACCTATTTGTGACACTAATAAATAAACTTTAAAACCTGTACTAAGAGGTTGTGACTGCCACCACCATATAGAAAGGATAAAACGCACCTTTGATGGTGACAGCAATCTGATTTTATGCATCTCCAGCATGGATAATGTAACCAGCAAAAACCATTCTTTTCTACAGTAGCTTTTATCAAAACTTATTTCAGGATATGGGTTTGTGTGGGGATTGTCTCTTTAATGATCCCTCTGCAGAGTATGGTTCACATGACCCAGGAACCAACTGGGGAGCAGGATGGGTGGGCATCCTGCTGAGCTGGGATTTCTGTTCCAAACCTATTTGGGAGCTGACTGGCAGCCATGAGGCTGCAAGCCTCTGTATTATAGCTATATGTAAATAAAAATTACAGTTGTTCTTTACCTAACTGGTGAACAGGAATTATTACAGTTCTGTGAACATGTGTGGCATTTATTCTCCTCTCTAGTTGCTTTGATGGTGGTGGTGCACTCTCAAATTGCAATTAGCCCCTTTGTATAACTGAGCATCTTGCTACACATTTCAGGGAACAGTTACATCTAGGTCTCGAGTCACATATAGACCCAACCTGCCAACGGCAGCAAGTTTCCTTCCCTAAAAAGTACAATAATATCAGTTGGAAAGGAAAAGATGCAGTTTGTATCACAAACATCTGACTTTCAACCCCAGTGTTATATCCAGTGATAAATTGAGAACTAAACATCAGAAAATGCTCAACCCAATCTCATCTCACTTCCATGTTATCCATGGTGGGCCACTTAAGTTGCCTGCTCTCAGTATTAGTCCACTTTAATGTCCTGCTTTCAACTGAGCCCAGGCCAATCCAGAGTTATGTTCATTGACAGAAGAGAGTCCAAACACTGAAAAAGGGGAAACCAATATATAATTTTAAGCAATGGCTTATTCTTTGGAATTGATACATACTGTAGGTACAATAAATTTCAGACACCATGATATGTAATAAAGGGAACTGCACAAATGTATTTCTATAGATTTAGAGCCTACTTGGCTCAGTTGGTCACACTCAGGTGTTGCCCATCAGAAGAAATATTAAAAGCAAAACTGAGACTGCCTGACGCAATGATCAATTAAGAGTTGTGTTACAACTAACAAAGAGGTTCAAAGTATATCTTGTAAGTATAAATTATGTATACACATCTCCATCTACCTACACACAGACGCATTTAACTTTGACACTTAATATTTATCTAGCCTAGTCACTTATGTTGCTAAGTGGCAATTGGCAAGTTTCACTCACTGACTCATACGGTGCCCGAAAAGGCATGTAGCCAAAACAGTGTAGCCTTCTATCAAGCCAAGGTCATCAACGGTGAAGTTACTTATTAAAGTATTCACTTCAACATAAGCAACAATTAAAAATAAGCACAAATTCAACACTCCACAATCTCAACGGCCATGCAATTTCCTGCTGCTTTACTGGTTAGTGTCTGTCAGATTAAAAAGATCAGTAAATGACGTGTGGGGTTCTTTAATTTCTGTTGGAAGTCTATTTTGTCTTTCTACCACACAACAGCATTACAAAACCTTGACCACCATGCATTAAAAATTCGGGACATTTCACCCATCTCCCATTCAATCTTGCCCAAGTTTCCAGTTACTGAGAGTTATCTCTGAACGGCTTGCTCTGTATCACAAGAGACATGCAAAAAGGGGGTGGGGAGGGGACACTCAGCGGCTCTCCAGTTTGGCTAAAATAAACACGCTCTGAATGGGAGTGGGGCTGGAGGATTCCCTTTGACGTACCGAAGGGAAAAGCTGCACACTCAGAAACTGGTCATCTCCCCCCGGCACCCCCCCCCCCCACCCCCACAAATTTCCTGTGCTTTCAAACAGCCTGCTTGACATATTGCACAGAAAGGAAGCAAAGGCCACATAACGACAATTATCTGCTCGCTGGAGCATCCTGCAGGGAAGTGTGTATTTGGAGGAAAAATGGTCAGAGCAAAAAGCAGAATACTGACAAGGCAAGAATGCTGCTGCGAAGGATTAAATAGCACTAGTCCCCCTCCACCCAACCCCCCATGCACTTCACAGAAACCTTAGGCACAGTCCTCAACAGATCTGAGTTCTTGCTTTAAAGGGAAAAAAAAGGTGGTTAACCAGTGCATTTAACACGGCAGACAAGAAACAGCCACAGAAAGTTGATTTAGTTTGTTTAAACTCTAATCGCGAGTGTTATTCCACGGGTGAACTTTAGAAGTAAACAGAATCCACTTATAAATAATCACTGTCAACAGATACACTTACAAAAGAGCTAAACAAAAGCACAGAGAGACATTACATTCCTTACTGCCTTGCTCTTCCGTATGTCCAAGGTAGAAATCACAAACAGGTAGCAATTAGAATCGAGTCACAAACCTTCGAAATCTGATATAATTCCCTCCAATTGGTCATTTACTGATATGTCAGACATCTTCCCAAAAAAACTTTCCGACCCTGATTTAGTCTCACTCCAGATACAGATCCCAGGGAGAGAGAGAGGGGAAAACAAAGCTTGCAAATACAATCCCAGCAGCTTGTGTTTTTTTGAGCTGAGTGTATGTTTGGTCTTCCAAAAAAACTTTTTTTTGGGGGGGGATGCTGGGGGAAACTTTGACGGCACTGAACTATCGCAAAAGCCAACCAAAGGCAAAAAAGCATGCAGGATGAATGGATAAGACCCACCCCACAGTTCGCAGAGGCAAGCAGAGAGCTGGCCAGGGACGTGACTGGCTGAATGAGACGCCTGTCAAAAGGCTGCAGATTGTGGTACATCACTGAGGCACTACAGCAGCAGCTTGGGGGCAGCACTGTGTAGCTGCAACGAGAGGGGGTTGGGTGGGAGGAAGATTATTCTTATTTTGGTACAAATAGGTATGGGTTAAGGTGTAAAACCATATCGCAGCTTCAAAAAAAATGACATTGCATACATGTACAATTTCTGACTTAAAATACCTTGCCTGGTGCATCCCTCAGTTGAGTGGTTAATTTTGCTATGAACAGTCAATATTTGGAGGCTGCAGAGGGCATCGAGTCCTCAAGAGTTATATTTGTGCACATTAGTCACATCCTATTGACCTCAAATCATGACCCTGATTAATAAGAAACGAGAATGCATCCGTTCCTTCAGCGATACTTAGAAGTGTATAATCTAACAACAGAAAGATGGTATTTTTTAAAATCTGATAAGATTTGTCTACTCATTTACATAGGGCGGGGGGGGAGCTGCCGAGGTCACTTTTGCTCGATCTTCCACAAACGAGTAAACCAATCCGTAGCACATGCCACAGATGCATTAATTTATATAAAATACAACACAACCTGATTAAAGTGCACATTGTCGTTTAATCCCCTTAATTTGATAATAGCTCAGTAGCATCTTAAATGTATGTTAATGCTCTGTTGCCGGTGTTATTCATTTGCATAATTCAATTAGAATCACAAGATGACTCAAAACACAGTGCTCAACAGCTTTACTGAAATAATAGTGATGATTTTGTGGATTATGGTCCCCTTTGGGAGAATGCCTATTGTTCTGGCCTGAAACAAAAAAAACTAAATCACTAAATAATGTCGAAACCAATTACAGTTTGCCTCTTGGTCTGATATGAAACCATCTCGTTGATCAAAACAACAAAGCAAAGACATTTGGCAGGAGACATGGAAAACAAAGCAAGTCAGGCCAAGCACTGCTTTCCTGAGTATTCCTACTTCATTTAAGTATAAATATTATGCAGCTGTATAGGTAGTTTCCAAAGTTGGATATGTATCGTTTAGCCAAAGTACCTCTTGTGCAGACTTGGGTACGAGATTGATAGCTTTCGTGTTTATATTTCTTAGTTATGCCCGTTTCCTTTTGTAACTTTATTTTTAAATCAGTTATCTCTTACCTCAAGCTTTCCGTCAGGGCAAATGGGTTTGCTATGTCATGGAAGACCAATTTCTGGTCTTACCCCACCTCACCTACTGGATGATAGTTCAGACTGTTGCTCCTGAGCCAAACCTTATCAACATATCAGAAAGCAACCAAGTTTATTTGGACAAATGTAAAAGGTTTCCAAATTATGCTGGGAAACGTAGTTTACTTGATCGACTTTCACAGGACTCAAAAAAAGCAGAGGGAGGAAGCTGTGGCCTTTCAGTCATAGAGTAGAAACATAGAATCTCTACAGTGCAGCACATTGAGTCTGCACTGATTACAATCCCACCCAGGCCCTATCCCTGCATCCCTACTTATTTACTCTGCGAATCCCTCTGACACAAAGAGGCAATTTAGCATGGCCAATCCATTTCGCCGCCACATCAGTCAGTGCATCTATCAAACTGCTTCTAAATTTCTCCAGTCACTGGCCTCTGCTTCTCTGTTGTTTGTTTTTATCTACACCACAGATTGTGAATTTTGGGAATTGCTGTGTTGTGTAGTCACAGCTACTGGAAAGTTGTTCAAACATCACAAAAAAAAGGGCCCAGACTGAGCCATTCATTGGACGAATGTTTCCTCTCTTCACAGACCTGAGTTATCCACGTGTGGTAAAGGGTTGAGAGATGGGATATGCTAGTATATTACGTCAATGATGAGGTACAACTGATAGTCAGTCAGGTGTTGGACTCAAGAGGAAAAGGAGAAGTTGGAATCAATGCCTAGGAACATTGTGTCTGCTCTGTGATCTCTGTAGATGTATTGCTAAGAAACAAGTGTTTAGCAGACATACAGAGTATGTTTTCAGTCTTTCTAAGAACCAAGTTCCATGCATACCATCCAAAATAGAAGAACACAATTCAGATTATGCTGGCAGCAGTGGGGAACTCAATGTAAAATATACATCAGTGTTATCAAAGGAAGCACAGAGTGCATGAAGCTCTTGAAAGTAGCTCTTAAAAAAAAAATTGGCTGAGGAAGCAGCACTCAGGAGTGTGGTAATGATGACCGCACCTAGTGAACAGTCCCTGTCCTCGTCTCACCTATTTCACTGCCTCAAGGTTCCAGAGGCCAAAAGTAGGAGCTGTGGAAATACCATTTTCTCCAGTAGCAAGCAGCATCAGTTCATCACAAATCTGTTCCTTTCTATATGTGGTAGTTCCAGTAGCAGACAAAGTTCTCCTATGGGACCAGGTGCAGGAGCCACTATGGATTTTGAATTCATTCTTAAAGCCTTTGATACTTATTTAACCCAAAGCAAAACAAACACATTTTAACCAGTGTCACAACAAACCTAGGAAATCGATTGAATTATTTCACGCTGACTCATATCACTGCCAGTTCTTGTGGTTGCTGAAGGCCAAGCTAATTCACTGTTGCAAAGTTGTGAGGTGGTCAGGATGCAAAACTCTCACTTTCTGCAGACTAAAGATGATCTTACTTTGGATCAAATGGTTCAGCATGCGAGGCAGGATGAGTTTAGAGAATTTAACAAGACTATAATTCCACACAGCTCTGATGTTCCACTTGACTTTGTAGATTGGGTAGGCTCACAGTGGCTCCACACAAGTCAGCCAAATCAGGCCTAATGGCAGGGAACTCCACGCCATTTGGAGATGCTTGCATCGTGGTATGAAAACCAAGCACAGATGCCAAGACCGCTCAGCGGAATGCTTCTAGTGTGGCTAAAATGGACATTTCCAGGGTTTTGGCAAATCCAATAATTTTAGTCAAAGTTGAAGACAAAAAAAAAAGAAACATTCCATCCAAGAAATGGAAAGGCAAGGAAAAGACATAATTACAGAGTACCTCGGGGGAAGTTGATCATCTTTCTCCAGGCTATTGGTCAATTATAGTCCAAGTTTAAGGTTACTTTTAAAATTGAAACTAGAGTTGAAGTTAATGCACTGGTGGATGACCTCCATTGGCTTCAGCCAATGGCCCTTCATCCATTAGGGATTGATTTATAAGGTCCAGGTGGCATAGACTTTCCCAATTGAAGGCAGGATTATTGCTGCTCTTCATTGCAAGGGGTGACAGATCACTGATTCTCTTTGTTACTCATAATTAGTGCACATCCTTATTGAGTGATGGTGTTGGCGTACTTCTAGAAATCCGAGAAAAAACAGACTATGTTCATGATTTGAATGACTCACTGACTTTTCTTTGCTGAGGAAGGAAACATGGCTGTGAAAGTGAGTTGTGGTGAACACCTTTTTGAACACCAGGAGGGAAAAGGAAAACAATGAAGGTATGCAGGGTAAAAAAAGAGAAGAACGGAAATCCTATCGGAGAGAATCATAGGATCCCTACAATGCAGGAGGCGGCCACTCGGCCCATCGAGTCTGCACCAACCACAATCCCACCCAGGCCCCATCCCCACAACCCTAACTAGTCCCTCTGACACTAAGGGTCAATTTATCATGGCCAATCCAACTAACCCGTGCATCTTTGGATTGTGGGGGGAAACCAGAGCACTGGGAGGAAACCCACGCAGACACGGGGGGAATGTGCAAACTCCACACCAAAGTCAGGAATCGAACCCTGGTCCCTGGCGCTGTGAGGCAGCAGTGCGAACCACTGTTCCACTCCGAGAAGAGCAGTACTTCCTGGAAGAGAAGCAGCAGTGAGTCAAACACCAAGATAAAGGCAAAATGCTGCAACTGCTGGAATCCGAAATAAAAACAGAAAATGCTGAAGAAACTCAGGCCTGGCAACATCTGTGAAGAGAGAGTGGAGCTATTCCCTCTCCACAGTCAAACACGCTGAGTTCCTCCGGCATTTTCTGTTTTTTGTTTCAGATTCCAGCATGTGTAAACATACTTTCCTAGTTGCAGCCTCTTGATAGCTATAAATGCACTGTGGCTGCAAGAGGGTTTCAAGAACAAAACTCATGGACATTCCAACAAAGATGATCCCTCCAGGAGAATAAAAATGTGACAAAATGATTTGCACCAAGAATTTGTTCAGATGTCATACAAACCAGTATTGCACTATCCAGATCAGTCAATAAAGTTTACCTCACACACTGGTATAAATTATACGACAGTACAAGTAGTTGTGGACTGGAACAGACTTAACATAGATATTCCTGTTTAGTAACGCACATTTCTCAGGAAGTGCCTGAAAACATTTGATTTCATTTTGTTCCTGTGCCACGCTGAAGTGATTTTATTTCAAACAACAGAAAAGTCAATCTAGAATCAGAAATGACAGCATACTGTGGCAATATCCTCAGAAAATAATCAATTTGAACATTTTTGGAAAAATTAAGAGTTGTTTGAAGAAAATGATGGTTGGATGTAGTGACAAAGGCAACAAATATCGTTTTTTAAATTCATTTTGAGGATGTGGGCATAGCTGGCTAAGCCAGCATTTGTTGCCCACCCCTAATTGACCCTTGAGATGGTGTTGGTGAGATGCCTTCTTGAATCACTGCAATCCGTGTGGTGTAGGTACACCCACTGTGTAGTCAGGGAGGGAGTTCCAAGATTTTGACCCAGCGACAGTGAAGGAACAGTGATATATTCCCAAGTCAGGATGGTGAGTGACTTGGAGGAGAACTTCCAAGGTGCTGGTATTTCCAAGTATCTGCTGCTCTCGTCATTCTAGATGGTAGGGGCCATGGGTTTGGAAAGTGCGGCCTTTGGAGACTTAGCGAGATCCTGCAGTGCATCTTGTAGATGGTATATATATATATATATATGGCTGCCACTGTTCGGTGGAGGAGAGACTGAATGTTCATGGGTTAGCAATCAAATGGGCACTTTGTTCTGGATGGTATCGAGCTTCTTCAGCACCCTTGGAGTGCACTCACCTGGGCAAGTTGACAGTATTCCATTACACTCCTGATTTGTATCTTGTAGAGTATGGACTGGCTTAGGGAACGGGGGTTCAGGAGGGGAGTTAGACGCCACAGAATTTCTTGCCTTTGACTTACTTTTGCAGCCAGTGTTTATATGGCCAGTCTGGTTCAGTTTCTAGTCAATAGTAATCCCCACAATGTTGATAGTGGGTGATTCAATGATGGTAAATGGCACTGAATATCAAGAGGTGATGGTTAGCTCTTCTCTTGTTTGAGATGGTCATTGCCTGGCACTTCTGTGGTATGAATGTTACTTGCCAAACATCAGTCCTAGCCTGGCTATTGTCCATGCCTTGCTACGTTTGAATCATAGAAATCCTACAGTACAGAAAGAGGCCATTCGGCCCATTGAGTCTGCATTTGGACATGAACTGTTTCAGTATGAAGTATGGTGCTGAATGTTGTGTGCAAACCTCCCCCAATTCTGACCTTATGATGACAAGGCGGCCACTAATGCAGCTGCTGAAGATGCCTGGGCCTAGGACACCATCCTGAGGAACCCCGGTTGTGGTGTCCTGGAGCCAAGATGGTTGACCTCCTACCACCACAACAATTTTCCATTGTGTCAGGTCTGATGAATCTAAGCAGCGGAGGGTTTTCCCTCCGATTCTCATTTATTCCAGTTGTGCTAAGGCTTCTTGGTGCCATAGTCAAATGTGGTCTTGATGCTAATGGCAGTTATTTTCACCTCACCTCTGGAATTCAACTCTTTTTTTCCACATTTAAACCAAGGCTGCAATGAGTCAGGAGTTAAGTGACCATGGTGAAACCAAACTGTGCATCATTGAGCAAGTTATTGCTGAGTAAGTGCTGCTTGATAGGGCATTTGATGACCTCTTCCATCATTTTACTGATTATCTAGAGTAGACTCATTGGGCAGTGATTAGCAGTGTTGAATTTGTCCTGTTTCTTGTGTGCAGGACATACCTGGACAATTTTCCACATTGCCGTTTAGGTGCCAGCTGTACCGGAACAGAATTCATCTTAACTACTTCAAAAACAAACTAAAATTAGTTCTATTTAATTGTATATGTTTCCAAACAAGCAAATTTTGCCTTTGACATTGCTTACACCAAGCCACATGAGTCTGTTTTAGCATGACAGGACTCTATACCATGTGAAACACAATGAGTGTGTTTATTATTATTATTATTATTGTTGTGAGCTTTGATTCTTAACTTTGCAAAGTCTGAGAACTGTTAGGTTAATAAATCAGCATTTAATTGCTGTTTGTCAATGGAAATGTACAGATTGAAAAACCATGTAAATTCTGGTTGTTTAAAAATACACATTATTAACTGACAGCTTTTCCTGTCTCCTCCATCATTTCAAAAAGAATTGTTTTTGCATTTTACAAAAGTGTGATATCAACTGTGAAGAACAAACAGCTCATTAAGCACATCTTTTGTGTTGCTACTTAGAATGTGAAAGGGTGGGAATATATTTTTATTAATTCATTTTTTACTCCATTCATAAAGTTAAAGCCAATACTCACAACAGACCAGGCAAACCATTCCAATTGATCTTGATTTGTCACATGTATTAGCATACAGTGAGAAGTATTGTTTCTTGAGTGCTATACAGGCAAAGCAGACTGTTCATAGAGAAGGAAAGGAGAGGGTGCAAAATGTAGCGTTACAGTAATAGCTAGAATGTTGAGAAAGATCAAACATATGGTAGATCCATTCAAAAGTCTGATGGCAGCAGGTTGTTCTGAGTCAGTTGGTATGTGACCTCAAACTTCTGCATCTTTCTCCTGACAGAAGGTGGTGGAAGAGGATATGTCTGGGGTGCGTGGGGTCCTTGATTATATTGGCTGCTTTGCCGAGGCAGCAGGAAGCATTGATGGAGTCAATAAATGGGAGGCTGTTAGTTTGCATCTATAGACTCAAGGTTGTAAGAAATGACAGACAGTCTGCTGGAATGTTAACACCCTCTTCCCCTAGTCATCTAGCAGATACTAGGAAGCTCACCCACCTGCCTGCCAGCCAGAGCTGGCTGAATATATTATTTTAAACTGCATTCAGCCACCCATTGCTATCAGGATTCTTGTTCATATATGAATAGTAGGTCATGTATCCAGATGATGTCATATGGGCTCAACTGTAAACTTCACACCTAAATTACCTGACAAGCCAAACTCATTAAGAAATGGATCCGGGTCCAAGAGACCCAGAACATATAGAACATAGAACATAGAACATTACAGCGCAGAACAGGCCCTTCGGCCCACGATGTTGCGCCGACCAGTTACAAAAACAATGACCCACTAGCCTATACCAATCCCTTTTCGTCCATAAACCTATCCAGAGATCTCTTAAACGCCCCCAAACTAGACGCATCTACAACTGCAGCAGGCAGGGCATTCCAATCCCTCACCACCCGCTGGGTAAAGAACCTACCCCTGACATCCGTCCTGTAGCTACCCCCCCTTAATTTAAAGCCATGCCCCCTCGTGCTAGCTTTCTCCATCCGAGGAAAAAGGCTATCACTATCCACCCTATCTAAACCTCTAATCATCTTATATGTTTCAATAAGATCCCCTCTTAGCCGCCTTCTTTCCAACGAAAACAACCCTAAATCCCTCAGTCTCTCCTCATAGGACCTCCCCACCATACCAGGCACCATCCTAGTAAACCTCCTCTGCACCCTCTCCAACGCCTCCACATCCTTCTTGTAATGCGGGGACCAGAACTGCACACAGTACTCCAAGTGCGGCCGCACTAGAGTAGTGTACAGTTGCAACATTACACTGCGACTCCTAAATTCAATCCCCCTACCAATAAACGCCAAGACACCGTACGCCTTCTTAACAACCTTATCTACTTGATTCCCAACTTTCAGGGATCTATGTACACACACACCTAGATCCCTCTGTTCATCCACACTATTCAAAGTCCTCCCGTTAGCCCTATACTCGACACATCTGTTGCTCCTACCAAAGTGAATTACCTCACACTTCTCCGCATTAAATTCCATCCGCCACCTCTCGGCCCAGCTCTGCAACCTATCTAAGTCTCCCTGCAGACTATGACACCCTTCCTCACAATCTACCACACCTCCAATTTTGGTGTCATCAGCAAATTTACTAATCCACCCAACTATACCCTCATCCAGATCATTAATAAAAATTACAAACAACAGTGGCCCCAAAACAGATCCCTGAGGCACACCACTCGTAACTGTACTCCATGATGAATATTTACCATCCACCACCACCCTCTGTCTCCTATCTGATAGCCAATTCCTGATCCAACTTCCTAGATTACCCACAATCCCATACATCTGCATTTTCTGCAGAAGCCTACCATGGTGAACCTTATCGAACGCCTTACTAAAATCCATGTATACCACGTCAACTGCCTTACCCCCATCCACCTCTTTGGTCACCTTCTCAAAAAACTCAATAAGGTTAGTAAGGCACGACCTACCCGCTACAAAACCATGTTGACTATTTCTAATCAATTCATTCAGAAGGGAAGGTTTTGATTTTTTTTTGATTCCTTGTGAGTCAACTGTCCTTCTCTGGGATCCAAATAAAAACTTTGGCCTTTTCTTATCCCAGTTGACTTCCATGCCCACCACAAGCAAAATTCCCTTTAGTGTCAGTGGTGGTGAGGCAGTCACCATCTAAATGCTTGTGCTGGAGATGGTTCCTTCTAACTTGCAGCCCATTCCCATTAGTCTGCAGGGAACTGGCAGGTTTGGGCAGAAGTGTAACCTCTGAAATGGAAACATAACCCACCAGCTTAACTTTCTCAGGGCTCCACATGGAAACGGAATGGGTGTTTTTGGCTTACTTCAATCTCTTTTAAAGCACCAATGCCACTCCGCAGACTGTCTTCATTTCTGTGTACTTTGTGATAGAAAGCCAAGTGCAACAGGGATGCACAACAGACGATAAATGTTCACCACATGCAACACCTTCATAAAACGTGATTTTTATGCTAGTTGTTAAATCATTGTTAGTACACTTCAGAATCCAATGGGAAAACCATAAGAAATCTTGATGAGGCGACATGGACACAAACAAGATGTGAACCGGAAACAAGCATTTAAATCTGCTCCACCATTAAAAAGTAACTGGGTTTTTTGGATCAGCATCAAGCTAATTAATTTCCACAATCAGTCTGCCGGTAGTTTAATATTCACTAACCAACACCTCTTTCACTTTATACTTTTGGCAGACTGTATTTGTTCTCCAATAACATCAGCTTTCAAGTAGCCTTTTTCAATAGTGCTGTGCGCAGTAAAAAATTACAGAGAACACCAAATTAAATGAATAGGAATAAACTCCATGAAACACAAAAATGTGACTTTACAGCAAAAAGCCTGCCATATCTTAATATTCATGCTTGAACTACACTAATCAAAACATCAGCTCTCAGAGAATTTTCAAAAGCTACCGAGGAACGCAACAAAGCTTCTCAAAATAACTTTAACTCTTCCATGGAATTTTGCATCTTTGTCATTTCAGTGTTATAGACTCATATTTGAGTGGAAATTTACCAGCATGCCGCGGGCATGGCTCGCAGAACGGAGTTCTTCATTGGCCTCGGGCAGAATTTTATAAGCCTCGCCTAAGCGAGGTTGTAAAATTCTGGCCAAAGTCTATGACACAGAAAAGAGGCCACTTGGCCCATCGGCTGAAAATGAGCTACCGCGTTGAGCATTTAGCCCATAGCCCTGTGGGTTAGTGCTCGAGAGGTGCATATGCAGACACCATTTACATGAGTTGAGGGATTCTGCCTTTCAGTTAGCAAATTCCCCCACAACACACTAGGCAAGTTAAATCATCCTCAGCCATATAATCTTTCTACCAATCGCCTTAATTCTGTTATAAAGAACCTGGTAGCCTATCAGCACCACATTTTGGAATTTTCACTCTGAAAATTATATATTTTCCAGCTGTTGTAAAATGGACAACTAAAAGTCAGAAAAATCAATTGGATAACTATTTCACTGGCTCCTCTTCCATCTTAGTCAGTGCTGTACCTTCTGTCCTGTCCATTACATTCACTAAAATCATACCATAGATAGTGCAATCATTTCATTTTAAATGAAGAAATAAATGCAAATGCAATATAATTTTCAAAACTCGAGTGTTTTCACGCATTCACCATGGCTAATCCCCCTAACCTGTACATCTTTGGACTGTGGGAGGAAACTGGAGCACACGAAAAAACCCACATGGACACACAGGGAGAATTTGCAAACTCCACACAGACAGTGACCTAAAGCCGGAATCAAACCTGGTCCCTGGCATTATGATGCAGCAATGCTAGTCATTGTTCCGATGTACCAGGCTGGAATCAAACCCGGGTGAAGACTTGGCGACGTGGGGCAGCAGTGCTGATCACTGTGCCAGACCAGAACGGAACCTAGTTCCCTGGCATTGTGAGGCAGCAATGTTAATGTACCACTGTGCTGGATCCTTCCTCCACAAGGCCATGCTCACATTTTCTGTCCATCAGATATTTCTCCTACAAATTTTAAGTATGTAAGTTGATAAAAAGGAGCACATAGGAAACCTGGCCATGTCTCTGTAGGTGTGTGAAATATTGAACATAGATCATGCACATTGCTTTTCATGAAAGATTACTGTTTGGGAACAACTTTATAGATGTGCTTGAAAGAAGGGTTTTAATTTTAAGCTCCTGTATGGATATTCATGTGAAATGATGAAAGAGGTGCAAGGTGGGATTTTACCAGTGTCAGCAGTCAAGGTGCAAGTGAACGTAGAATCCCTACTGTGTAGAAGGAAGCCATTCAGCCCATTGAATCTGCATCAATCACAATCCCACCCAGGCCCTATCCCCATAACCTCACACATTTATCCTAGTTAGTCCCCCTGACACCAAGGGGATATTTAGCATGGCCAATCAACCTAACCCGCACATCTTTGGACTGTTGAAAAGAAACCAGAGGAAACCACACAGATACGGGGAGAACGTTCAAACTCCACACAGATAGTGACCCAGACCAGGAATCGAACTTGAGTCTGTGGCACTGTGAGGGAGCAGTGCTAGCCACTCTGCCATCCTTAAAGAGAAAGGTGACTTGGCATTTTGCCCATTTACTTGGTACAAGGCAAGACTGCCAAGACTACCTTGGAAGATTTTCCTCAGGCTAGCATGTTCCCGGTAACCTACTCCCAAATCATTTCCTTATTTACCTCTACTGCTGTCTGAACTCTTCCCTTGGTGTGTCGGCACAGAAGAACCTGCCTTTCACGTAGTACCTGAAGCCGTAACACCACAGCATTAAGTGTGAAAAAATATTGCAATAGCAGTGTGAGATCAAGTATACGTTTATCAGTGAGATTTAAGTTTAGGCTATTTTAGTGAACCTGCTCTTGCGATGGTTTCACCACATCCTATATATTGACCTTAAATCTCCTATTAGAGAGAAGCTGTGGTTTTCGGTACACACTTGAGCTTGGTTTAAATTCTGAACGAACACATTACATGTGTCTACAGAGGCACAGAAGACACGTACAGAATGTATAAATCTGCGTCAATAGCAGACAATGTAAATAGATGGAGACAAATTGAGCTTCATGTCTGAATAAGCTTAAATTTTAATTTATATGTACACCACTAAATCACCAAGTTTCCCCACTTCAACATCCTGGGATCACAATTAACCAGAAACTGAACTGGGCCACTCCCATCTACATTGTTGCATTTTGGGTACAAGAACAGGGCAAAATCTGAGTGCTCTGCCTTGAGTGGTTCACTTCCCAATCCCTCAAAGCCTTTCCATATTTAACAGACTCAAGTTAAGAATATGATGGAATGCTGACTTGGATGAGTGCCACCTTAACACTCAAAGCTCAGCAGCATCCAGGACAAAGCATTGCTGCTTGTTTGGCACACGATTGAACTGGCACCATTACTCTATTGTATCTACTGTGTATTATGTATAGGATAATAGTGTATAGTGTATTATGCACTGCAGCAACTCACTACATTTACCTTCTACACCTTCTCACCCCATGACCTCTATTATTGAGAAGGGCGTCTATAACGTGAGAGCATCAATTTCATCCTCACAGCTCCCACTATCCTAATTAAACAGATTTTGCTGTTTCTTCATTGTCACACAATCAAAAGTCTGGAATTCTCTGCATAACACTTAACGTGGGAGCCCCATCAGAACAAGTATTGCAGTTGTTTAATAAAAAAGCCCACCCATCTCTCTCCCTCTGGAATTTTAGGGACTGGCAACAAATATGACCTTAGTAGTGTTGCCTACAAGTGTAGAAAACAAACATATTCTTTCTCTATCTCCCAACATATGCCGTTAATGCTGTGGAGTTTTTGATTTTCATGAAGGGGTATTTGTGACTGCTCCTGTTCCTTTTAGTGGGAAGAGATTTTCAGAGACTGTAGAGATAAATAGAAGCAAAATGGCAACAGGAGCATTCATTTCAACAGCCGCTGTAACCTGTATGAAGACTGCAGAAGTGCCAAGGTTCTGCCCACACAACGAGGTTACAATCCAAAGAATTAATCTCAGCCAGAGGAGTAACACAACCACGTAGACTTGATCCTTAGATTATGCAACAAGGTCAGCGACGTACAGCATGGACGAGCCATAAATTTAGTTGACACCAAGCCAACGTCAGAAAATTAACATCTGAGGAAATATTTAAAGTGCACCAGGTACAGTGCCTTCATTAGCATCGTTGCCAATAGCAACCAAGACAGGATATTAAACACAGTCTTTAGTTCCTTTTCATTAGCCCCATTTTTTTTCAACAATATTATTTCACAGACAGAAAACAGCCGAATACTTGTAAAACATAAAGGATTACAGACAAGAAATGTAACTTGCCTGGAATATTCAGAACTAAATGATACAACAGCTTTATTTAGACTCATCCAAAGTCCGAGCGTAAATAACCATTTCTCCAGCTGGGTGCCAGAAGATTTGCATTTACCAGGGCAAATTCCTAGCTTGTCGAGGCTCAATAATTGTGGTAATAGCATATCCAGAGGTAAGACATCTTTGCAAAATAGTTTGCGGCTGGTACGTTAAACAGTCTTCCTGCTAGACTGTTTACACCATTAAACTTCTGCTAAGCATCTTAATCTTAGAGAGTAATTCCTTTCCTGTCATACCATAAGACAGCTCTGTCTTTATGACTCAGGGTGGAAAATGTTAGGGTAGGAAAGCCAGATGAACTGTTTGATTTTTGTCAGTGCTGTAATGTGCGAAAGGAGAAAAGAGTGTCTTACACTAGCCATGGATTACAATACTTATTTACTGTTTGTGATATACAGGTAAACAGTATGACATTCCTTTTTTCATGTGCTTTTAACTGATGTTCAAAATAAAATGGGTTACTGCCTCTGTGTTGTAATTGCAGGTCAGATATTCTCCAATGAGCATTCCCTTAATGTCTAGTGTCTAATTGCACAGTAATATAAATGAGTGTGTAGGAATGGAATGCTCACAATCTGAAAGGGATTTGTATTTTCCACATTGGCTTCTTTAGTCTTTCAGTAATGGACTGAAAAACACTCAAGAGTCGAGGCTTCTTCTAAATTGTTTCAGTTGCATCATTTTTCATGCAGCACGTGATCACACAGCTGTTCAGTGAACAAATTCCACTTTCCTCCCTGTCCTCAAATAAAAAAAAGACATGTCCTGTATCCTTTCCCTTAGTTTTAACTTTGCTGCAAGCTCCAATTGCAAAAACTGGCACCCTGCATCTCAACTTCTGGCTGTCAGGCAGCTGGCAGCTTCTGACATAAAACCTGAATGACTTGCCATGTGTCCTTATGCCTCGTTTTCCTGTTCCCAACAAGTGGGAGGGCAGCCATTATGATTACTTCTCTGTTCACTGACTTGCAAGTGAGGTCCTCCTACCAAGAGAGAGTGGGGTCTCAGGAGACCACCTCCTGCTATTTTCAAAAATGAATAGGGCCCACCCTGACTCGCTGAGCCTGATACGAGCCAGCTGACTCACTTGAATTTGACTGTGACCCCACAGCATTCCCCATCCGGAATGTTCCCCTGCCCAACGAGCTTTATCCAATTCTTCAGTGACTGCGCCATGAACAAATCCCTCATCTCTGGGTTGTCGCCGGTTAAACTGCACTTTGGCTTCTCAATACTTGAACCCCTACTGAGAGAGACAGACAGAACACAAACTCAAACGCTATAGAAAATTGCAAAAGTATGTGAAAGACATGCTGGCCCGAAAAGATAAACAGTAAGAGATGACCAAAGAAAGAGAATGAAAATAAATAAAAAGGCGCACAGTTAAGAGGCTCTTTCAGAATTTTAAAATTTGTGTCCATGAATGATAGCACCAGGGATCAACTCTCATCCAGGCAACCCGATTTTGTGCAGCAACATTTTCCAAGATATCTCATCAACTATGGTTTATTTTCCAAGGAATCAGTTACAGGACATACTTCAAACATCCACATTTCCAAACCAGTATTAACCCTATTGAGCATTTTTTAAAATCAGCATGTTTTAAAACACCCATGTGCGGCTCTCTCATGGCCTCCTGAACTTTAAAGGAAGTTCCCCAGCCGATCACGAGCAGCTGGGCACACAATCAGCAATTACTTTGCTCACCGGCTGTTTATGATTCACATTTGGATTAAATTGCAAGTAACCGGTGCATGAGCAGTTGTTACTGCAACCAGCAGGAAGGTTCCTTCAGTCTTAATCAGGTTAAGGACTATGCAAAGCACTGATGCTTTAAAGTACTTGACTAAGTGCTTATGAAGATTGAAGGAGACGCACGTTAAAGTGCAAAGTTTCACTTTAAAAGGATTTGCCATGGCACATTGAATCTCAATAGATCACCTGTCTTAACCATACTATTTCCTGGGGCTCATTATTTGATGCTCCAGTCTTATTGTGACCAATGCTAGGGTGGGGTGCAATTGGAGGAAGGGGGAAGAAATATGATATTTTAATGTAACAGATGAAAAACAGAGTTACATTACAAAATGTTAAACAAGACAGACAGTGGTTGTTGCAATATGCTTTTAAGGAATAGCAACATGTCATCATTAGAAGAGTAGTGCATCACGTGATCCAAACTCAATTTCACTTTGGATTGTAAGCAGAAGATAGCACACACAGCTCTGCTTTCTGTCCATCTGTACACGTTCTTATATGCCTAGTTTAAATAAATGAACACACAACATGTTGACACAATCCCTTAAGAGTGATTGATGTTTTTATATCAACATTAAAAATGACTTATTTCATGGTAGTTTCTTTTAACCTGAAATCAAAAATTTGCCAAAACGTCTCAACCAGCAGCCCTCCCTCATTAATAGGGATTAATCTAGGATTATCTTCAAGATGTTCTATTCACAAAAATTAAACTTTCGCTCTGATAGTTGCCAAGCCAGATAAACACAATTTTGTCCCAAAAGACAATACTACTACAATCTGTATTTACAGTACTATTTTTGCATGGTCCATTATTACTCTGGTTATCAAAATGGCAGCATGATAGCACAGTGGTTAGCACTGCTGCTTCACGGTGTCAGGGATCTGGGTTCGATTCCCAGCTTGGGTCATTGTGTGGCGTTTCCCTGTGTTTGCGTGGGTTTCCTCCGGGTGCTCTGGTTTCCTCCCACAGTCTGAAAGATATGTTGGTTAGGTGTATTGGCCATGCTAAATTCTCCCTCAGTGTATCCGAACAGGCTTCAGAGTGTGGTGACTGGGGGATTTTCATAGTAACTTCATTACGGTGTAAATGTAAGCCTACTTTTGACTAATAAATAAACTTTACTTTAAAAAGGTACATTATTTAAATTGCCACGATCACTCCAACTCTCATCCGCTATATATTTGGGAATTTACTTAGAACAGTCACGTGTTCTTGTGATTGAACCATCTTCTTATAGTTGATGTCAGGAGTACAGTCAGTCTTTTTAATTCCCTTTCTTATTTCTCATGAAATGTGCATGTTGCTGGCAAGGCTGGCATTTACTGTGCAGTCCCAATTGTCCTGGGGAAGGTGATAATGAAATACCTTTTTGAATCGCTCCAGTCCATGTGGTGCTCAGAGCTGTTATGGAGAGGTTAAATTTTGGAACAAGTTATAGCGGAGGAGCAGTAATACACGATGTCAGGAAGGTATGAGGCTTGGAGGGGATTTTGTGCTGTTCCTATGCATCCACTTGTCATTCTAGGGGTAGAGGTAGCAGATTTGAAAGATACTGTTAAAGGAAGCTTGGCGAGTTGCTATAGTACCTCTAGTAGATGGTACATTTTGCTGCTGCTGTGCCCTGGTGGAGGGACTGGTGATCAAATGGGACGTTCTGTCCCAGATGGTGTTGAACTTCAAGTGTTGTTGCAGCTGCACTGATCTAAACAGGTGGAGTGTATTCCATCACACAGGTATCTTGTGGATGGTGGATATTGTGATATGTGTCAGCTTGTTACTGTAATGTACAGATGTTCAGCAGATCAAGGGTAAAAATGGGACTGGAGAATAGCACTGCCCATGGTATGATGTACAGTATCACACAATAAAAAGGTTCTGGGAGAGAACAGTCTAGAAACAGAACTCACTCATCAGCCTGCCTGCATAGAGGCAACATCTCCACACATGACCATACCCTGGATCTATGAATAGTTAAAGACTTGCAATACATGGTTCACATTTAAATATTCAAGTCTCAAGATCTCCTCACTGAAAGACCTTCACATTGAGACACAACGTTACGATATGCTGTGTAGCAGGGGTATTGACAGTGATGACCAACGATGATAGTATCATGGTGATCGGTGAGTTGTGATGAATGACGATAAGAAAGATGATAGCTAAACGCATGAACCCAGAACAGTATTTCAAGGTAGAAAAAGCCGAAGCAAGAAGAGAGAATTTTACACCTCTAGCCTGCAGACTTTGAACTTGAGGATTCCAACAGAAAGTGAAGTACATTGTGACATGCCCGTGTGAGGCAAAAGCATCCAAATCCACAATGAGTGAGCAAAACTACAGAAAATTGCAAGATCCTGAGTGACATAGCTCACAACATGGTGAATAATAGCACAAAAAAAGCTGAACTTACATTTTGGAACAGGTGATAGTCCCAAGGTTCACCATACAGAGGGCAGCTGAAAGAAACGCAAGTGGAAACACAGGTCTTAAATATAAAACCTGCAGAAAAAAGGCTGGGCCAAATTAAATACAGAAACCTGCGAAGAGCATTTAAAAAAAAAGAGGGAAAAGTCCTGTAGAGTTACAACACATGCAGAATCCAATCTTCCAAACACTTTGGATATACTGAAATTTTCAATTTGAAAAGCACTCCAAACCAAAGGGAAGGCTTTTTTTTAAAAAAACAGGGAAATAAATTGTGTTCCAAACTAAACTAAAAGTATAACCAGGTTTTAAGCCCAGTGTAGTACAAACTGCTGGAACCTTCAACAAATTTCCTACAAAATACAACACCTGCAACTGTTTCTGAGATCTGCCCAACAAACAAGACCTCAAGTACAGAGGGAAGCCAGCCGCACCATAGCAACTACAGTCTATGCGAGTATATGGCAACTGCATTCAGTCTTAAAGAGGTAATGAAATTTAAAGTGAGAACGACAAACCAAATTGGCTATTGAACAAAAAATTCAAAGACATAACCCACAATGAGGGCAACTCTCACTGATGTCCCTATGCGACAAGAGACCCGAAAGAGGTGTAAACAAGAGACCCCAGAGAAAGGGCACCAGGAAAATGAATGGGTGGGCTCTCACTCACAGGCAAAATGTCAAAAGGAACACACGACCATTCAGCAACATGAAGAAACAAAGACAGTCTTTGTAATAATCTCAACGAGGCCCATGATTTTGGCCTTTGACTATGAGCTCCCTGATTGAGGTAATGATTGCTTGCCACCTGGTGCAGAGAAGGGGGTGGGGAAGGAGGAGGACCACCTCATGAACCTGCTCCTGGGCCTGGCAAAACTTGCCATAAACAGGTTCAGGCAGTGGGCGACTGAGGGAGCTGTCCAACCCAACTGTCTACCTCTCTCCCACGGCCGGGTGTCCCTGGGAAAGAGAGCATGCAGTTGCCTAGGGCATTGTTAATGCCTTCCATGTCTGCTGGGCACCGCAGGGACTGGGGTGCATTATTGATCCCTTTGATCACATTTTTGGTTTGATGTTTTAAGTTTCCTTTACATTTTGTCCTTCGTTTCAGGCAGTTCCCCTCTTTCTGCAAGCTGCACATTTTAATTTATCCACTTGTTAATTTGATTTAGTCCATTTGTTTGGCCAAAAGAGTGGAACTGAATTTGTAAATAAAGGGAATCTGATGAACGAACACTGTCCTCCAAGGAGTTATGTCAGTCTTAAACAGAAAAATGGAAGCATGGTAGAAGGAATTTGAGGAGATCCTGCTGAATTGTTTGAAAGCTCAAAGTGAAGCAAGCTAGCTTCACGAACAAAGAGAAAACCTGTTAAACAACTTTCACACAATACAAGAATTCCTCAAGTCAAAGTTTATTCCTCTGGAAGATTACGAAGAGAAGCAGAATGACTGTCATAAATTCTGAACAAACAGACGAACCTGTTGACAGAGAAGATGCCAGCAAAATGTTCCATATTCCAGAAGGAAGCCAGAGCTGAAGAAACAGTTGGACGAAAGCGAGAAGGCATTGAAAGAAAAGCCTTAGGAGTTCCCATGTTACAAGCAGCCGTGAGTAGCACATTTACAGAACTGAAGCCATTTGGCCAATGGTGAAGACCAAAAAAAAAGGACAAGACAAAGTTCTACTGTGAAACAAAAGACAGAAATAAGATATAAAATGTAAATTCAACACAGAAGCGCAAGAACTAAAAGAAAAAGCAGTGGTTGTCTCCAAATGAGCTAAGAAACAGTGAGCTGAATGAAAAAACTCATAAGCTTGCAAAAGAATTTGGGAATGTTTGGCCGAAGTTATGAATGAAACAAGTAGAAAGGAAGGTTCCATTTGTGACACACCAATGTCCAGTAAGAACATGGCAGACACCACAGGTAATAAACTTCAAACCCACTCTCGGAAATAACATTCTCTTCAAGAGGAACCAGACAAATCCACAAGTGCCAGAAAAAAAGTGAGAAACACAACTTGAAAGTGAAACAAATAGAGTTGGCAAAGTACCAGAAGCTCAGAATACTATGACATTCCTCCATACTTGACAGTCCAAGATATTGAAGAACTGCCAAGATTCTAAATCACCTGAATTTGTAAAGTCAAAGCCTTGAGTTGGGCGGGGTGGGGGCGAATAGCAAGTAAAAAAATTGAATTCTAATAATCCATCGAGGGGTGGAGGAGGGAGTTTTCTTTAGAGAAGATTGGGGGAGTTATGATATGTGCTTGGGTGCCATTGTAATGGAATGGAAATATGACTTGTCACAGAAGGGTTAATATGGGACTGGAGAAGAGAACCATCCACGATAGTCACTGAGAAGAACAGTCTCGAAACAGAACTCTAAACGACCAGCCTGCCTGCAAGAAAACAATGTGCCATGCATGACCACACCTGTGAATAGTTGAAGACAAGCAATAAATGATTCATGTTTAAATATGAAAGTCTCAAGATCTCCTCACTGAGGCATCTTCGCAGCAATGAGACAACATTGGTAGGGCAGAAGGGCTTTGGGGAAATCAGGTGGAGAGTTGTCTACCGCAGGATTCCCAGCCCAGCCTCTGACCTGCTCTTGTAGCCGCAGTATTTCATATTGCTCAGCTAGCTACATTTCTGGTGGATGGTAATGGCAGGCAGTAAGAGCTGGAGACATTCCCAGTCAGCCACATGTCAGAAAGAAATCAGAGCCTCTATCATCACAATACATTGCTACCACTTATTAAGCTGATCTTTCTTTTCACTCTTTCTGTAACTGTAACATTACATTCTGCATCCTCTCCTTGCCTTCTCAAGGTGCGCTGAGTGGTATGTTTTGTCTATATAGCATGCAAGAAACAATACTTTTCACTGTATCCCAATACATGTGACAAAAATAAATCAACTTAATTCAATCCTACAATATAGATGCCACAGCAACTCAGATGCCTTTGGGGGAAGTCGTGAGGGGAGGAGTGGTTGGATGGGTGACATGCTTGGTTCCATTAGCTGGATTGGTTCAGGCTGGTGCCAACAGTATGGGGTTCGATTCCCCATTCTGGCTGCTGTGGTTTCAGGACCAGCCTCATTGCCCTAACCATGGTGGAGGTTGAGGTGCTCTGACTCAATCTATTTTCAGGCAGAGAACTCAAGAAGTCTATCTTGATGCAATTCACCTCAGCATCCGATTTTTATGGCAGACTGTCACCTGCTGGTCATTGGTTTCCTTCAGAGCTGATTTTCTTTTACACATTATCATTTATTTTGAAGTGATCAGTTAAATCAATGAGGGGAGCTATTATTATGATTTAAGTGTGTAAAAACAAAGCCAGAAAAGAAAGGGAAAATGAGTATCAAGAAAAGAGTGAATGAAAGTAAAATTAAAAAGGAACCACAGACAGAGATAGATAATGAGCATTAACAAATAAAGATTGGATGAGTTAAGGAGGCTGGAACTCTGGTGGCAGAGGGTGTATTTTGAGGCAATTTATGACTGTAGGCACATACAAAAGCAGGATAGCACAGGGAGATCATTTGAGATCAGTGCTGGTATGACAAAGTTCTTCAACAAATGCTGAATCCGAGATTAGAGAGTTAGGTGAAGAGGACAACAGCAGTGCAAGCGAGCTAGAGTCAAGAAACTGGCAGGTGTGAACTGCTCGAGTCCAGGGCTGGAGGAGGTTACTACATCCCCACAATTTGATTTGATTTATTATTGTCACAAATATAGGTATTCAGTGAAAAGTATTGTTTCTACACTTATTAGCAAAAGGCAACATGGTTTTCCAAAAGGGAGATCATGTCTCTCAAATTTGATTGAGTTACTTGAGGAAGTAACAAGAAAAATTGACAAGGGCAGGGCAGTGGATGTTTGTTTACATGGACTTTATAAACCTCGATAAAGTTCCTCATGGCAGGCTGACACAGAAGGTGAAGTCATATGTTTCTCCGCAGACGCTTCCAGACTGCTGAGTCTTTTCAGCATTACTTGTTATTTCAGATTTCCAGCATCTATGGTATTTTGTTTCGATTTTAAACTTGAATACATTATAGCCAACGCAGCAATCCAAAATATAAAAACTGGAAACATTAAATCAAAGTAGAAAAAATAGCTTTCCGATGATTTATATGGCATAGTTAACAGATGACAAAAAGTAGATCTGGGACCACCTGTTGGGTTCCAAAATAAATACCTTCTGCTCAACTTGGACAATGTCCAGAAAGACAGGAGTGAGTCTCATATAGAAAATATAGACCAAGCAGTCTTTGACAAATTTCAATTCTGCACCATTCACCCAGCTTCACTGTCGCTAGTCACATGTTATATTGCCAATTGGTGTTAGACAACTGAACAGAAAGATCTTAGAATGGCTCAAAGGATCATAACATTTATTTTTCTTTTGAAAACATGGAGGAACAGATGACATGACTGCAAATTAGTTTTGATAACAAAGGAAAAAAAATTTAATAAGCATTAAAAGTTTGATTTTGGTACAATACTCCTCCTCTTTCTCCCACTGCACCCCCACCATCCCAGCTTCATAAGTATTTCAGATCTTAAGGTTAATACAGGTTACAAAATATATTCAGAGCTACAAAGGTTTCAGGAACACAAAATCCCTTTAAGCACGCTTGTGGTTTTAGGCCACCTAAAACTATACTTACTTCTAATAAGTATCAATACAAATAAGGCCACCTTTCTTTTCCTAATACCTGTTCTCATGTTCTTCATGATCTGATGTATAATTTTCCTGCATAGGATTCTTGTGAAAGATTAGAGTACCATAGCATTTAGGTTTTTTTGTGTTTGAGTCGTCATGAAATACAGTCTGGATTCAAGAATTTTTGAAAAATATGATCAGAAAATCTTACCCACATTCTCGTGTACCCTCTATACAAATTCACAGCTCATCATATCTCCACTACCAATTCATGGCATTTGCATGTCTATTCTCCCAGTACAAACTCTATACAGAGCTAGTGATCCCTATAATACTGGTGGCATGGTTAGAACTGCTTTTAAAATACTCATTCATAATTTTCTTCAAAATAACTGCTTTCGTTACTAACTATAAAATGTTAATTAACTGGACATTTAAAATATTAACAACAGAAGTTATAAACACTTGACACTGGTTTACCTTGTGCAAAAAATTGAATCATTGACAAAGGAGACCACATAAAATAGCTTATAACGTCATAAAGCATGGCATAATACTTTTATGGGAGTTTGGGCTCTGAGCCAACATTTCTTAAACATACTATGTGCAGATAGGGGGACTCAGGGAGTCATCTGTTTGTAATTGGATTGGGGGGGTAGGGGGAAATCTAGATATTTTCACACCAGAATTGACACTTGGCCAAATTTTGCTGACAACACTCCATCATGTATTGATTGGCAGTTACATTAGGCTATTTGATGTGGTCACTAAAGTATGTTTGTTTTTATAATAGCTTATCCACTTGAAGGACTTTAAAATATTCAAATATGTTTCATGGATGATAGATAGTTTTCAGTTTCAAGCGCACGTGTTAGACTGTTGAGGTTTTTTTTCATCTGCATATGGCTTACCATACAGGATACTGGGTAAGCAGATATGGAGATGGTTTGGAGTGGTATCAACAAGGGACCTAATAGCCTTTTATAAAACTTAGCAAAACTCTGAGAACCAAAGTAGGCCTGCTAACCACCCCACCTCAGCACTTACTCTGAACTTTGGGGGCAGCAAGACCCACTCCATTAGGCTCTCCAACTGCTTCCAACGCTCCCCTTCCACCAACTCCCCCACCCCCCATTCCAGAGTGAAAAGTGTGCGAGGGCTGTAGTATGCGGGGTTAAAAGTTGGGATATGCTAATACATGATGTGAATCATGAAGTACCATTGACCTGAATCAGTTGAGTTAGACTCTTGAGAGATAGTAGAATTATGTCTTGGAGTAACATGTTTAATGCATAACCTATTTAGATGTAGCGCTAATAAACAAGTTTTAAGCAGATATGTCTACGATCTAAGAACAAAGTCCCGTGTCAGGAATCGAAGATAGAAGGATAATCCAGCAACAGCGGAGGCATCAGTGTTATTGAAAGAACCACAGAGTGAAAAGGTCTTTGACAACAACTCAAAGAAAAGTGGCAGAAGGCAGCAGTGGCACATAGGAAAGAGGTTATGGTGACTGTGCCTGGTAAACTGGCCTTGTCCTTGCTCTGTCCAGAGGATCAGCAAAAAAGCCAGCAGGGGAAATTACAGAAACACCATTTGCTCTGGAACCAAGCAGCATCTGGTCTTCATGAAAAAGGGCCAAGGCTGAGAGCTACAAATCTGCACAAATCTCAGGCTACATAGACTCCATAATTGATGTAGGCCCACAGACAAGGTACTCACCCATAAGAAAGCCCAACAAAATCAGGCAGAAGGCTGGGAAAATGCCTTTCTTTCTGCCGTGGGAGAATGTTATCTGCTATTGGATCCAAGGAGTCCATCATGGTCTTCAAGTAAATTCTTCAAGCTTTTAACCTTATTTTAGCCCAAACCAAAATTTTGTAATCAAGTGATCACAATTTGACCGGAGGTCACAACAACCTAGGAAAAATGATTAATTATTCTCGGACTTACTGCAGACCAAAGATTATCTTACATTGGATCAAGCAGTCCAGCATGCAGAGGCAGGGTAAACTTAGAGAGTATAATTGGGATACAATTCTGAGGCTACACAGACCTCGTAGACCCCAGGAACCGCAGCCCCACCTGTAAGGCGGCCCAACAAATCTGGCAGAAGTGTGGGAAAATTCACATGGTAGCCATTTTGAGATGCTGGCATTGTGGCGCACCAGGTCTAGCAGAGATGCCAGAAGTGCCCAGTAGTGTGTGCAGAATGCTATCCGTGCAGTCTTGCTGGACATTTCAAGCACTCCTAAAAATCCCACAACATTAGGTCATGAGTCAAAAGATAGGAAAGTATTTATGAAACATATTCCAAACAAGAAATGAAAAGTCAAGAAAAAGATGAAGCTACAGAGTTCCTAATTTGATAGTCTTAGTTCAGACTATTAGTTAGCGACAGTCCAAGTTCAAGACTTCAATAGTACTTTTAAAATTGATACTGGAGCTGATATTAGCAGATGACCTCAACTTACTTCAACCAATGACATTTCATCCATCAGTCATCATTACCAAGTCCAGGTGACATAGATTTTACAAATCAAAAGGCAGGATTATTGTTCCAGTCAGTTACAAGGGGAAATAGATCATTCATTCTCTATCTTTTTCAAAATCAACATACGTCCCTATTGAGTGGTGATGTTGGCCTGTTTCCAGGAATTCTAGAATAACGATGATGTTCATCATTTCCATGACTCACTGTCTTTTATGCAACAACCTTCACCCTTTCTTTTAGAAGTAGTGAAAATTCAGCCTTTGGAAGTTGAGGAAATTTATACTCTTGACAGCAAGTTCCTTCCTTTCACAGAGACATTTCCACGATACCCTGGGTGGAGATTGAAGTTATGAATCTCCCAGTTCTTCATGAAGAAAGAATACAGATGGTGGATACAGATGGGACTGCAGCAGAGTGTCTATCCCAAGATGGCCTGCTGGACCCGAATTGGCCGTTCCCAAAAAAATTGAGGAGGAAGTATCCATTGCACCACTAATACCGATGGTCCTGGAGAAAGATTCAAATTCCAATTGATGGATACAGCATAGAAAGTCTCTGTTATCTGTTTGGCAGAGTCAGCTGTCTTTATCGTGGCCGAGCAGCCTTCAGATTTTAGTTCCATCGCATCTACCAATGTTTTGCTTACTTCATCTCCTGTTGTCCATGAAGGGTCTTCCAGAGGGAATGCAATGCCCAAGTCCAAAAAGAATCACACTGCCAAACAACTGGTACTTTCCAGGGTGAAAGGCAATTGTCACCCATACATTTGTCACGGCTAGAGTTCTGCCCTCCAGAGTTGGAGGTCAGCACCGAATCTCTGGCACTTCTGAAGCAACCAAAACTTGCACAATAATCTTTTCCAATTTAATGGTCTACAAGAAAGTTGCCTCATTACAGGTGAGGCTGTCTTGTCTCCATATTCTCAGCAATTATTCCCATTGCCCATGGTAGAATAGTTTCACATTATTAAGAGAGAAATGTGGCTGTCTTATCACCACCTACAGAAAGTAAACAGTCCTCTCAAAATGTTAGAGAAAACCCATATCTCTCTTCCAACATTCTTACATAAATTTGGTCATTATTTTGTTTGCTGTCTAAGTTCATTGAAGTCTTAAATCTTCAATTTTTTTTACTCTTCAATATAATAAGTGGTAAGCTGTGAGTCTTCACGGGAGTTGAAGATCATTCTTCTTCTGAACCTCTTTCCCTGTCCACTTCAAGGAAGATGCTTTTCATGTCTTCCCTCTTGAATCAATCTTTCAATGGAAAGTCTCTTGTCCTTGCAGCTCAGTCATTCTGCAACTTATACTTGACTTCCCAGCAATGCTGCTAAGGTTCTGTCCTGTTCTGCTGATGATATACTACCAGATCCAGAAGAAAGCCCTCATGTCTCCAAGATCTCTTCCCTGAGGGCCAAGAATACTATTAAAGATTGAATCCCACACGACCTTGACCTGGGGAGGGGGGAGAATCAGTAATTGTAAAAAAAAAGTTATAGAAAAGCAATGTAGATAGTTAAATATGTAGTTGTTGTAAGTAGGATAGCATACTCAAGGGAGGTATGGTATTAAGAGTCAATAAATGGTATATATTAACGTATGATGTAGATAGAATCACTACAGAGCAGAAAAGGGGTTATTCAGCCCATCACATCTGCACTGACCACAATCCTACCCAAGCCCTATTCCGTAATCCCACATTTTTACCCTGCTAATCCCCCAACACTAGGATCAATTTAGCATGGCCAATCAACCTAACATCACATCTTTTGTACCACTGACAGTCTGTCAATCATGTATTAGACTCTTATGAGGGGGTTGGAATCAATTCTACATGCCTCCTCAATAACCTGTATGGATGGAGTACTAACAGACAAATGTTAGGCAGATACTAGAGTGCTCCTACAGTTTGCCTACTAACTAAGCCACATGGCTAAAGTCTAAGGTAGACCGACATTTGCAGACAATGGAGTTCTTTAAATTGTGGTGGGTCTGCTGAGTCAGGACATTTCTTGACTTGATAACAAAAATCCAGCCCAGTGTATCTGTTCCAGAAATATCAACTTCAGCCCAGTAAAGAATCCCATCATCTGCACACTCTCAGCTCAGCCACTGCTACTCAGCTGAACGTTAGATTCTTATCAACTGACCCTGCAAAAAAAATACTTTGGTTTCATGTCAAACCCCAAGTAAACACAACAAACTAGAATTGTTGATAGCCTGAGTGCATTTTCATCCAAGTTTCCAGAGGACTATCATTCTGTTCTGCTGTTATCAGGGAGACATCAGCTGCTTAACTTAATGAATCAACCCTGAGCTTCCAGCATGACCAAACATGGAGAACCCCATCATCCCCAAAGCAAACATAAAAAAGGGAGAAACCCAAAGTTAAATTTTGAAAAAAACAGAACTGATCATGAATTCATAGAAACTAAAAGCAAGAGTAGGCCATTTGGCCCTTTGAGCCTACTGCATCATTCATTTTGACCATGGCTGATCATCATATTCTGATCCCTCCTTCCCCCATATCCCTTGATCCCTTTAGTCCCCAAGACCTACATCTCATTTCTTGCTGAAATTAGACAACATTTTGGCCTCAACTATATTCTGTGGTAGTGAATTCCACACATTCACCACTGTTTGGGTGAAGAAATTTCTCTTCACCTCAGTCTGAAAAGGTTTACTCCTTATCCTCAAACTATGACCCCTAGTTCTGGACTCCCTCACCATGGGGAACATTCTTGCTGAATCTACCCAGTCTGAGCCAATGGCATTTTGAAAGTTTCTATGGGATCTCCTCTTGTTCTTTTAAACTTCAGGGAATACAATCCTAACTGACTTGGTCTCTGCTCATGTGACAGACCTGCCATCCCAGGAAACAGTCTGATAAACCTTCACTGCACTGTGCAGAATAAGCTCAGAACCTCAACCACCCTTTCTCTTCTAAACTTTTAAAGGCTTTAATTTGATGTATTCTCAACTCAATTTCTGAGCCAAATGGTGGGATATTTAAATGGGGAACAGTGGAAGCTAACATGACTTTAAAAAGAAAAATCGGATTACGTTCGCCATTAAAAATAAAACAACTAATTAATCTTCAAATCGTACACTGAAACTGGCCAACAGTTGATTTTCTGTGCCAAAAGGTGTGGTTCTGAACACCCAGTATTGCAGCTTCCTGAAATACAAAACTATTTTTGAACTTTTGCTTTGTTAGAAACAAATACTTTGGCTCTGGGAATTGGAACGAACTGTGGTCACAAGAAAAGAAAATCATTATGTTTTACTTTCCCCTCTCCTTCAGTTAAAACAAATGAGTGGAGGGAATCTGTCAGTAATTAGACTGAAATTCATCAAAACAAGCTTCTTCTCAAAAAGTTGCCATGACCGGTCATCTGTTATTCTGAAGCACAGATCCAGTTTGAATTTAAACTCTCCTCATGCAAAACATCTGCTGTCCAAATGCATAAAAAAAAGGCATTCTAGGCTGCGCTTCCCCTCAGGGAAGTAGGGAATAAATCGAGGAGCGAGTCAACCCAAACTGCTTTTATTTCTCTCGGAGGTCAGTAACAGATCAATATTGATGGAGGCCCAGTGACAGCCTTGTTGCTGAAAATCTTGGCTCGAGAACAGTATTAAGGAGGGGAGGAAAGGAAAGGAATGAAGAAAGATCAAACATGATTGATCTCCATCTTATCTCAGTTCACCTGGCTTTATCCTACAATCTTTTATTGTCTGCCCACATTTATTCACCACCAAGATATAACATTTTTATAATTATAAAATTATTGAGTCAGCATCTACCACTTTTTGAGTGACAGTTCCACATTTATCTAACGTGAAGAGATTGGAGATACTGGTGTTGGACTGGGGTGGGCACAGTAAGCAATCGCACAACACCAGGTTAGAGTCCAACAGCTTTATCTGGTATCACAAGCTTTTGGAGCGCTGCTCCTTCATCACCTGATCAGTAGATTACCTGATGAAGGAGCAGCAATCCAAAAGCTCATGATACCAAATAAACCTGTTGGACTTTAACCTCATGCTGTGAGACTTCATAATGTGAAGAAAGCACATCCTAAACTTGACTCTTGAATGATCTGGCTCGGATTTTAAGGTTTTGTCCCCTTGTTCTAGATTCCCTCAAGAGTAAGGGAGCTTGTGAGAGTGGAATAAAGAGGGAAATAGGAAAGGGAAGAATTTGGGCAGGAAGGGAGGTAAGGGAAGGAGTAGGAAAATAAGAAAGAAAAGTAAAAATAAGAGGAGAAAGGGAAGGAAAGTGGAAATCTCTCAATATGGATTTAGGTACCTTTAAAAGTAGAGACATTGCTTGGAGGGCTGAGCGAGAACCTTGCTTAGAGTGATGAATATGAGGAGTGTCTAAAAGGCATGCGTAGAGGTGGGCTAGGCTTAGGGAAGAATAGTTGGCTGAAGGCACAATCCTTAAATTTACTACTTATATTCAATTCCATTGTTTTTTAAAAGACAGTTCTGAAGTAAGATTAATGGGACAAAGAGTTAATTATGCCTTTTTTATAACAGGCATCATTTTAGGCAGTTACCAGTGTTAGCAACTTCCTCAATAATCAACATTTTAATCACCTCCATAATCCAACTCAGCACAGATCAGCAATCAAACGTGGAACTTGTATGGGGGGGATATTCGTATTGAAATAATTGGTTAATTCTGTAGTAGGTCTGGTGGTGGTGGTGGTTAGGTAATTTGGAAGAGTCAGCCATGGCTCAGTTGAATGCAATCTCACCTCAGAGTCAGAAGATAGTGGGTCCAAGTCCTGCTCCAGAAAGCTGAGAAGGCTGGCACTTCAATGCAGTAGTGAGGGAATGCTGCACTGTTAGAGGTGCCGGTTACTTGAAATGTTAAACGGAGACCCTGTTTGATCTTCTTGGGGGAGGAGGGGAGTGGGGGTGGAACATAAAAGATTCCGTGGTGCTACTTGAAGCAGAACAGTTTTCCTAGTGTCTGGGTCAACGTTTATCCCTTCGTCAACAACAAAACTGTTTATCTGCTCATGATGGCATTGTCAGATGTGGGCTTTTTCTGCATCACAATGAGTACTTGTCAAAGGTACTTCACCGACTGTAAAGCACCTTGGGATTCTCAAGGTTGTGAAAAATATTTTTATATGAAAGCAAGTTTTGTCTTTTTGTTCTATTTTAAAGAACTCTTCCATAAAGAACTCTTCCAGTTTGATTGATCCATTCAGGTTTATTCTTCAACTCACAGATGGTGAAAGACCTCATTCAAACTATTCAAATTTGTTTCAACTACAATTCAGGCTGTAAAATAAGACATCTTAAGGAATGAGTCATGCTGATGAGCAGGACTGCAGGGCGGAAATTGATGCAGGCAGTATTTTACAGTCCCACCAAAGGGAACTGCTCACCATATTTTGTGGCCCATTTCCACAGCGGCAGGGTTGTAAAAACTCTTCCTGCGGATTCTGTTCAACATTCTATTGCCGACTAAAATTTTGCTTGGAAGCCTTCAGTAAAATAAATGCCCCAAATTTTTGGGAATATACCTCAATGCAGAAACACAAGGCTTTTTTTTTGTATTTTAGTATTTTTTGTGAAACATAAGCAGAAGAGAAAATGAAACAAACAGAACCCCATTTGGTAATTGGTATATTTTCAAAGATTTGAGGAGAATATTGAGCAGGAGCTGAAGAGGAAAACAAAACTGAGCAAAAACTCTGAGAAATTGGAATTTGAAAGTTATGGAATGTTTCTGTAGATATGGTTCCACTCTGCTCAAGATTTTACAAGCAGCTAAGATGTTGTCTGTAAGATGTTGAATTCTGATTGCCAAAAAAAATGTTCGAAAGGATAAAATCTTGATCCAAATTCTCAGGACCCTAGAAAAAGATTTGGTAATCTAATAAATGATATGGGATCCAAAGCTATTTGCCTTGACGCAGTGGACACATTCCTACGTTAAATTCATCCACAATCTCTGAAACCAAAGTACATTAAAAATCTGATTCTGTATCAAGATTCCCTGGCACCTGACCTCAAAAGACTTTTGATGGAAGATTATATAGTTTCATCAGGGGATGTTATTCCAACTAGGTCAACATCCTGTAGGGAGAAGCTACATTCATGATGGGCAACCTTGGCTTGCGAGTAGGTTGCGTGAATGGCCCTCCATCTCAATGGGCTGTAATATTGAAAATCGGGCATGTCACCAAATATGACCCTTGAATACATACCAAATATTTCGTACGTTAAAAAAACACTCAGTCATTCATATGTTAATGGAACTGTAATCAACTTTAAGCAGCAAGAACAAAATAAATATTTACCCTAGATTGGGCACAGAGGGAGCACACTTCTCTCAGTAAATGCTGTTTGCAATAAGCAGACCCCTCACTTCAACATGCTCATGCTTTACACTTCAGTTTTGCTGGTGGGAAAAAAGCTACATGGATGGAAACTAGGATAACATGACAGCCCTGCACGCGAGCAACAGTAAACAAGATATCATGAGCTGCACTCAGAACCCAGATGGGCCACATGTAGCTCCTAGACCACAGGTTGACCATCACTGAGCCATGTGCACATCACAAATAAAGACAAAAAATGATTCCTTTCCTCCCAGTGGATAATTCTGGAAGTTGGTTCCGCACCACTGGTTATTTGGACAATGGTGAAGCGACCACTCATTGTGCGTGTCAACAAACTATTCAGCAACACCAAAAAGTTGAATGATTTATTTGCTACATCAAGTTACAGTGCAAGGACCTGAATCATCCTTTGGCAGTTGTCACCTACATGTTGGACATTCAGGAATGAAATTCCTTGTGGTTCATGAATTCCTCTGGCAGGCCCAAGTGTCTCTCAATAACAGTCTGTGCAGTCGATGGCTTCCAGCACATTAGGGAATCCCATTATGGCAGCAAACCCTCTCATTTTCTGACTGTATTTATCTGTTATGCAGTTGATGGATTCACCCGTGCTCTTAAAATATGAAATCAGGCACCACCTAGGTGCAGTGATGTGCTAACTAGCTGGGTGTCAGGTCTCACCTGACGAAAGGGCAAACCCCGAAAGCTAGTGGGTTTACTATCAAATAAACTTGTTGGACTTTAACCGGGTGTTGGAAAACTTCTTATTGTGTTTACCCCAGTCCAACGCCAGCATCTCCACATCACGTCTGGAAGGACCCCAGGGCATAAAGGTTCGAGGCTACCATCAGCTTCAGAGCCGCAGGCATTGGTGGATGCCATCATAATTGGAATTTATTTCCCCTGCCAACAGGCTCACGAAGAAAGTGAGGTGTGGGGAAAAAGGGAAATTTGGCCAATTGGACAAGTAACTGGCTATCTCATTGAAGGCAGAGGGTGGGGGTGGATGGAAAATTTTCATACTAGAGGCCAGTTACCAGTGGTGTACCACAGGGATCAGTGCTGGGTCCTCTGTTATTTGTGATTTTTATCAATGACTTGGAAGAGGGGGCTGAAGGGTGAGTTAGTAAATTTGCTGATGACACCAAGATTGGAGGAGTAGTGGATGAGGTGGAGGGCTCTTGTAGGCTGCAAAGAGACATTGATAGGATGCAGAGCTGGGCCGAAAAATGGCAGATGGAGCTTAACCCTGAGAATTGAGTTTATTCATTTTGGTAGGACAAATTTGAATGCGGATTATAGGGTCAATGGCAGGGTTCTGAGGAAATGTGGAGGAACAGAGAGATCTTGGGGTTCATATCTACAGACCTCTGAAGGTTGCCGCTCAAGTGGATGGAGCCATGAAGACGACCTATAAACGTGTTGGCGTTTATTAACAGGGAATTTGACTTTAAGAGCCGTGGGGTTATGCTGCAACTGTAAAGGACCTTGGTGAGACCACATCTGGAATATTGTGCACCGTTCTGGTCACCTCACTATAAAAGGAGGATGTGGAAGCATTGGAGAGAGAGTGCAGAGTAGATTTACCAAGATGCTGCCTGGTTTGGAGGGTAGGTCTTATGAGGAAAGGTGGAGGGAGCTGGGGCTTTTCTTTTTAGAGCAGAAGAGGATGAGAGGCAACTTACGAGGTTTAAAAGATCTGAGGGGGATAGACAGAGTGGACGTTCAGAGACTATTTCCTCAGGTGGATGTAACTGTTATTAGGGGGCAAAACAATAAGGTTCCTGGGGGGAGATATAGGAGGGATGTCTGAGGTAGGTTCTTTACTCAGAGTGGTTGGGGTGTGGAATGCACTGCCTGCTGTGACAGTGGATTCGGGCATTATAGGAACTTTCAAGCAGTTATTGGATAGGCACATGGAACACACAGAACGATAGGGAGTGGGATAGTTTGATCTTGGTTTCAGACAAAACTTGGCACAACATCGAGGGCCAAAGGGCCTGTACTGTGCTGAACTGTTCTATGTTCTATCTCACATTGCAATGCCATTTTCTCCCAGGAGAAAGGTAGGCAGCAAGGATACTGATACTCTTATAGCTTGGGTAGTTTGAGTTCTGCCACTCAGTCTTCCCATAGGATAAAGTCTTCTTAGATGGCCTTGATGTCAGTGATATCTGCAGCCATCTATCTCTTCAACAACAGGCACTCCATCTGCCTCATAAGCAGGGTGCATCTGTCCCTGGCACAGTGCCTTCCTTTTCCTGTTTCCTCACTGGCAGAGTGCACAATGCCATGGCAATGGTGAATTCTGGCAAAATTTTCTGTTTCCTCCATGGCTCCAGGCCCTCTGAACTATGATTCCCTTTTAGAGTGTGCTTTGCAATGTACTACCCTGGAAAGTTGCACCAAGATCCAAAACCTAGTTGCCTCTACCTTCTCAGAACGAGTACCTCTTCATCACTTATATTGTGCCCCTTTTTTTTTTAAAAATTCATTCATGGGATATGTGCATCGCTAGCTGGCCAGCATTTAGTGCCCATCCTTAGTTGCCCTTGTTCAGAAGGCAGTGAGAGGCGACCACATTGCTGTGGGTCTGGAGTCACATGTAGGCCTGGTCAGGTAAGGACAGTAGATTTCCTTTCCTAAAGGGCGTTAGTGAGCTAGACGGTTTTTTTCCAACAATCGATAACGGTTTCACCGTCACCAGTAGATTCTTCATTCCAGATTTTAATACTAAATTCAAATTTTACCATCTACCGTGGTGGGATTTGGACATGGGTCCCCAGAACAATAGCTAAGTTCTGGATTCATAGTCTAGTAATGATACCACTAGGGCATTGTCTCCCCATGTGCCACCCATGGTTAACTGCCAAGGCTCACTCCCCCCACTTGACCCAGAACATGACAAATTTTCAGTCCATTGCAACTTCTGTTGCCTTAACGCGTATGCATGGAGAAAGGGGTTTGACGGGCGTCCAGTTTTATACATTTCATATTATTACAGATATGCATCACTATCGGGGGGCAGAGGGGTGGTGTTTGGTGTCTTGACTCAACAACATCCAATCTTGCAGAGGGCAGCCATCCAATTTATCACTATAAATTTCAGTCCCGAGCCCCATTCCAACACATGAGCAGAGAAGAGAATCGACCAGTGCAATCTTGGGTGTGGTTATAGTCAATGCAAACTCGATGGGCCAAATGGCCTCCTTCTGCATTGTAGAGATTCTATAATTCTATGCGGCAGGGTACTCATTTGGGATTGTTAAGAGTCGATATCAACCTGCATAAAAATGGATAAACTCTGAAACTGTCAAGCTTTCAGGTCATTTAAATTCCTGCTCTTTACATTTTAAAATATAAAAAAAGGGCAGCACAGTGGTTAGCACTGTTGCCTCACAGCACCAGGGACCCATGTTCGAATCTCAGCTTGGGTGACTGTGCGAAGTTTGCACATTCTCCCTGTGTCTGCGTGGGATTCGTCCGGGTGCTCCGGTTTCCTCCCACAGTCTAAAAGATGTGCAGGTTAAATGCATAGGGCTATGCAGATAGGGCCCAGGTGGGATTGTGGACCCCTTCTGCACTGTATGGTTCTATGGTTTTAATAGTGAGCAAGTGCTGCATTCTTGATGAAGGAGACATTCAGGTGATATGCTCAGAGACGACCTGATAAATATAAATACATTCCAATGAAAAGGTATAGACTTTAAAGGACCATCATGGTGTGCGCACATGCACGCACGTACTTTCTCTCTCCAGGACAGATTTCAGCACTTAATGCAGAGAAAATCTGGGATGTGGTTTATGCCATCACTCTGGTAATAGTGGCTCCACAGAGATTGGGATGCTATCTTTAAAAGGGTTCTCCAATCTGCATTGGAAATGAACTCCCACCTTCAGTCCCCCACAGACATGGGGGAGCCCCCCCATCCTGCTCCCCGTGGCACAGTGCTCATCATTGCTGCCTCACAGCACCAGGGACCCAGGTTCGGGTCACTGTCTACGGGGAGTCTGTATGTTCACCCCATTATTGAGGTGAAGTCACGTTGCTTAGAGAGAAACCACCTGAACACTTCAGATGATTGTCTGTCCCTCATTTTTATGTCCCAGATTACAAGATTATGCAGAACGGACTACAGCTCCTCACAAACAATGATCATATCTGCTTACTCATCATATGATTCCTATTTTAAAGTTGGCAGAGGTTACAATCCCACAAAAGAAATTGCTTCCATATGCTTAAGGAAGTGCTGTTTTCCAGCCTAACAAATCCTCAAGGGCTTCGCATTTTAGGCTATTTACAGACAAATGGTAGAGTCCTCATTAGGAAACTCTTTTTTCAGTGGTCAATTTTGTCAAAGTTCATGGCATCAGATTGAACATAAGGAGCGCAGAACAATTGCAACTTTTGTTATTTCTAAAAGGGCTTGGATTCAGAAATGTTCTTCTTTTTCTATCTGCTTTTGACTTCTTAAAGTGAATCTGAAAATGTCATATTGCACATAAATTGATCTTTCAGACCAATAAATACCAGCAGAATGAATGCATACAAAACAAATTCCCTGCAGCAATACAAAATTAAACAATTATTTTAAATGTGCATTTGAAAAAGCAGGAAATTAAAGACTTTGACAAAAAGTTGATAAATGTTTTTCTGGCAGGTTAGGTGGATTGGCCATGGCAATTGTTTAAGTTATGTTTATTTACCAGTGTCACAAATAGGCTTACATTAGCACTGCAATGAAGTTACTGTGGAAATCCTCTAGTCACCACGCTCCAGTGCCTGTTCAGTTACACCAAGGGAGTATTTAGCATGGCCAATGCACCTTACCAGCACCTCTAAGACTGTTGGAGGAAACTAGAGCACCCAGAAGAAACCCATGTAGATACAGGCAGAACGTACAGACTGTGCACAGTGACCCCAAGTTGAGAATTGAACCCGAGTCCCTGGCGCTGAGAGGCAGCTGTGTTGACCACAGTGCTGTCTGTGGGTTTATGGAAAGAGGGTAGAGGGGAGGGCAAGGGTGGAATATTCTTTTGGAGAGTCATTGCAGACTTGATGGGCTGAACGGCCTCTTTCTGCACTGTAGGGATTCTATCTTTCAGAGGAATCAAGGGGCAATTCTGGAATTTTCCTTTTTTAAATTGAAGTTGAGTTTTTTTAAAAAAAACAGGTCAGCAGAAAAATTAAACTTTTAAATCTCTCTGGACTCAGTCTAGTGAAAGATGCTTTACTGGGAATATTATTCTGTTTTATTTTACTTGAAAATGTTACACAGTTCTCGGCTGAATGGATTATACATCAAGAGCTGGCAATGCTCAATAGCTGATGTCAAATGCCATCTAGTGGATATTGAAATAATGCCCATCTTTTCTCATCAGCCCAGTTTAATTTCAAAATGACATACAAATCAAACATTACACAGGCACTGGATCAGGTTCACCAAGTTGTGAAGTGATCTTTTCAACATTGTAAGCAACGAAACTCTTTCACAGCCTTATGTTGATCATACAGTGGCACAGTGGTTAGCGCTACTGCCTCACAGCACCAAAGTTCAAGTCCTGGCTTGAATCGCTGTTTTTGCAGAGTCTGCATGTTCTCTCTATGCCTGCGTGGGTTTTCTCTGGGTTCACTGATTTCCTCCCACAGCCTGAAAGACATGCTGGTTAGGCACATTGGCCATTGTAAATTATTCATCAGTATACCTGAGCAGGCGCCAGAGTGTGGTAACTCGGGGATTTTCACAGTACCTTCATTGCAGTGTTAATGTAAGCCAATTTGTGACACTAATGAAAAACTTTAAACTTTAAATCACATACCTTTAGAAAACTAATTATGCTTGCTTTTGTTCCTTTGAGGGCAGCATAAAGCAGAATTGGAAGCAAAGAATTCCTTGACAGCATCACGACCTCTATACCCAGAAGGACAAGGGCAGCAGATGCATGGGAACACCACTTCTTGCAGTGATCCCAAGTCACTCACCATCCTGACTTGGGATATCACCATTCCTGCACTGTCACTGGGTCAAAATCCAGAAACTCCCTTCCTAACCATACTGTAGGTTTGCATACACCACACGGACCGCAGCAGTTCAAAGCAGCAGCTTGAGGTTGGGGAAAAAAGTTCGGCCTTGCCAACAATGTCCACATCCAAAGAATAAATCATTAAAAAGTAAACAAAGCAACATATGCAGATGAAAAATTAGCCTCTTCATTAAACTGTTAGTCAGTTACATCATTTTTAAATGTTGAGCAAGTTTTGGTCTATTGCTGTGTAGCCAACAGTGCAGAAATACCTGGTCAAAGTAGACACAGAGGCTGCAAGTAGATCCTTATGCCAACAGGTTGAGAATGTCTTTTATCCATAAATCTGAAAACTGAACACTTCCAAACACCACACTACTTTTGAACATCAACATTTAGCATGGGAAGTCTGTGACCTGAGCTGACACAAACCTCACCAACCACACCAGACTTATTATTCAGGAACACATCTTACTTTTCTAGTCACTATTTATTTTCAGTGATAACTGGTCTAGGCTTCAGCTATTGTAACGTAGCCTTCATGCAGTATCCAACAACATCCAAAATCTGAAACACAACCAACCTCAAGAGATCGGTTAAAGAAGATTCTATATGTACGCAGTTCCCATGTGGAAACAGGTTGCTTTTTGCAAGTATTTAGTTCAAATGTAATCAAATCATTCCATTAAAACAGCCTAATGAACTGTGAGGGAAGATGTCATAGAATCCTATAGAGCAGGAGGTGGCCGTTCAGCCCATTGAGTCTGCACCAACCATAAATCCACCCAGGCCCTATCCCCATAACCATTGGTGAGGCCGCAGCTGGAGTACTGTGTGCAGTTTTGGGCGCCGCACCTGCGCAAGGATATTTTGGCCCTGGAGGGAGTGCAGAGGAGGTTTACTAGGCTGATACCGGAGTTGAGGGGATTGAGCTATGAGGAGAGGCTGAATAAACTAGGCTTGTACTCGTTAGAGTTTAGAAGAATGAGGGGAGATGTCATTGAGACGTATAAGATGATGAATGGGATGGATAGGATAGAGGTGGAGAGACTCTTCCCGCTCAAAAAAGACAGTAGGACTAGGGGGCACAGCCTCAAGATAAAGGGGAGGCGGTTTAGAACGGAGTTGAGGAGGAACTTCTTCACTCAAAGGGTGGTGAATCTCTGGAATTCTCTGCCCGTTGAAGTGGTGGAGGCTGCCTCGCTAAATATTTTTAAGAAGCGGGTTGATGGGTTCTTGATAAGAGAGGGGATTAAGGGTTATGGGGAGAGGGCGGGAAAGTGGAACTGAGCCACAACAGATCAGCCATGATCTTATTGAATGGCGGGGCAGGCTCGAAGGGCTAGATGGCCTACTCCTGCTCCTATTTCTTATGTTCTTATGTTCTTATCCTAGCTAGTCCCCCTGACAATAAGGGGCAACTTAACATGACCAATCCATCAAACCTGCATATCTCTGGATTGTGGGAGGAAACCCATGCAGAACAGGGAGAAACTCCACACAGACAGTGACCCAAACCAAGAATCGAACACGGTTTCCTGGCACTGTGAGGCAGCAGTGCTAAACACCGTGCCATTGTGCCTCCCACTTGATCATACTCCATGAATAAGGATGTCTAACTGTCTGCCAACATTAATAACCATGCCACAACAGTCTTGAGTCTGCCTTGCCACTTCTTGAAAGTTACCTCTGTTACAGGCTATTTCTATGAGTCCTTTTGCTTTTAATCAACAACTGTTGCCGCAACTACAAAAATGATTAAATACACCATCAGATACTCAAAACACCATGGGAAATGGAGTTCATTTTCCTAACAATTTGAAGGTTTATCAGATTAATATCAAGGAAGGAAGTTTCAAGATTTGGGTCCAGCAACGGTGCCCACCAGAACTCAGCAGTTGGCTTAATTGGCAAGATTAGGCTCTTCCCTCCCCTGCTAACGAGAATCGCATCCTGACACTTCTTTTTAACTAAGTGCTATAACATTGCTTTTTTAAAAAAACTCACCCCAAAAATGAATCTAAAACTCTCATTTTCTCACTCGTTAAGCGCTTCAAATTCTTTTGGTAAGATTGCCCTCTTCATCTTTAATTTTCACCATGAACACATCGATTCCATCCAATGTCCTAACCCTCATTTCAGATCATTACAGCCTCAGCATATTTTTCAGTTCCAACCGCATCATCATCTAGCTCCAACTCCAACATCACCTTGCCTCTCTGGCCCTATCTCAGGCTATCAACTACTGGAACTCACCTGAATCAAGTTAGTCAAACTTCCTTTATGGTCACCGAGGCTGAGGGGGGATCTTATAGAGACGTATAAGATAATGAAGGGGATGGATAGGGTAGAGGTAGAGAGATTCTTCCCGCTTAGAAAGGACAGCAGGACTAGAGGACACAGCGTCAAATTAAGGGGGGAGGGGGGCAGTTTAGATCAGAGTTGAGGAGGAGCTTCTTCACTCAAAGTGTGGCGAATCTCTGGAATTCTCTGGCCGTTGAAGTGGAGTAGGCTACCTCGCTAAATATATTTAAGTCACGGGTAGATAGGTTTGTGATAGACAGGGGAATTAAGGGTTATGGGGAGAAAGCAGGAAAGTGGAACTGATCCACTTCAGATCCATGATCTTATTGAATGGCGGGGCAGGCTCCAAGGGCTAGATGGCCTACTCCTGCTCCTATTTCTTATGTTCCATGTTCTTATGTCACTTTCTATGTTCCTGCTCACCTCAAACATTTCCTTTATTTCCCATCACCCTGTCCTCATAGACTTACATAGATTGAGAAGTGATAAACCATTGTCTATACTTGCCCTGCCTCACAAAAGCAGCCAGCATAGTCAAGGACCCCACACACCCAGGAGATACTCTCTTCCACTTTCTTCTATCGGGAGAAAGGTACAAATTCTGAGATCGCAAATCAACTGACTCAAAAACAGCTTCTTCTCTGCCGTCGTCGGACTTCTGAATGGACCTACCTCGTATTAAGTTGATCTTTTTCTACCCCCTAGTTATGACTGTAACACTACATTCTCCAGTCTCTCCTTTCTATCTCTATGTATGGTATGCTTTGTCTGTTTAGTGCGCAAGAAACAGTACTTTTCACTGTATACTAATACATGTGACGATAATTAAATCAAAATCAAATTAAGGTTCTTAACATTATATTTGGATTCCCACCTTCACCTTGCCCTTTCCTAAATCTGATGACATTTCCTTCAACCCTACATCCACTCTCATCCCCCAGTGAAAACCTGTTCACCATTGACAGACATGGCTTTCATCTGTTAAGGTTGTGCTCCAGAATTAATTCCCAAAAATCCTCCCTGACCCAGTCCTTCTAAAAAAAATGTAATGCCTTGACCAAGCTTTTGGTCACCCTTGCTAGATTTAAAATCCTCCTTTTCCTTTGAAGTACCATGGAGCATTTCTCACATGTTCGAGATCCTACAAACACATTTACGTTATGTTGAACTGTAACTTGCCAGTTGCTCCTGCCATATTGCGAGTTCAGCTTTCTAATGTTAGACAGCAATATAGAGGTAGAAAAAGCCTTTACATTTTGTGAAATCCTAAACACACATTCCTTGACATGGTTGGGATGGAAGCAACTCCATCTACATTCCACACAAGTCTATTTTACATTATCCAAGCTGCAAAATGCCTATCACGTATGGCTCAAATATAATGCTCTTCCCCATGGCAAGCTTAGTATCAGAGGGCATTTAAATCGTGTTGGGAGGGTGGCAGGTGGAGATACTGTTACCTTCCCAACTTGCCCTGATAAAGTTTGAGTTGGGAAGACTCATGGCAGCCTCCCCACTTGCCACCAATTGAGACCCTAAAATTAATCCCACTAAAAAGGCTTCATTCTGCCACCACTGTATTCACTCATCAGTGGGCAAGGGACTTACCATGCAGGAAACTCAAAAAGCAAACCCCTGTTAGGCTTGCGATGTTTTGAAGGGGAGCTTGCTCAGAGCCACTCTCCTGCCCTTGCTGTAGATCCCCCTCCCATCATTACTGGGTGACCCTGAGCCTTAGTGGGTGCCATTCAGGCAGCAGCCGCCTCCTACCTGGTGACACTGCTGACCAACAAAAAAGTTGCTGGCCTCCGATTGGTCAGCAACTCTCAGCAATGGAATCTCTGCCCCTGGGGTCCTTGATCTTGGAGAAAACCTGTCACTGCCCAGTTAAATGCCCGACTGGCATGTGACAGGCCTTCCCAAAAGAGGCAAAATGGTTCTCCAGCCAGTGGGCAAAAATCACAGCGTCGACATTAAAATCCACCTTGTATCGGAAGTATTCAATTATCCTCACTGACACGATTAACACCCAATTCTCAAAAGTGATTTCCAATCATTAATTGTGACCCTACTCTCTCAGGCAATTTAAGATTCCCATTCATAATCCGTACGGACGAGCTTATAAACAGTGCAAAGTCTATTCACTTAAGAAAAGATCACTTCACCAGAGCAACTTTTTGACCACATAAATGAGTGGTGGGCAACCTGCGGCCTATGGGCCCCTTGTGGCCCATCTGGATTGAGTGCAGCCTGCGAAACATTTTGTTCACTACTGCCACGCGCAGGGTTGCCACATTCCACTGATTTTTGTTTAGGTAGTTATTTTCCTATTGGTATGACTGAAGTGATTTGCATGCAAAGCAAGGGAAGTGAAGTGAGCTGCACGCTAATTGCTCACAAATGTTGACCACAAGAGCCATGCCCTCTCTCTGCATCCAAATAGGTCTTTCGTTTTTAACCATTTGAAATTGATGAGAGCTCTATTAACATATGATTCGCATTTTCTGCAACTTATGAAACATTTGTTGTGTAATAAACGTATTTAATCTTATTCAGGAGGTCATGGTTCATGAATAAGCCTGATTTCAATATTACGGCCTACTGATATGAAGGAGGGCCACTTGAGGCCCACTCACTAACCTAAGTTGCCCATCACTGATGATAACTGTCCAAATATTACAAGAAAGCTGCACAACGTTCCAACATGTGTTGCTCTGTTTTTTCTTACATATTTGATTGTGGATGAGAATTTAGAAAAAAAAGTATTCTGGATCTGTCATTTTAATCCTGAGGAAATGAAGCAGCATAGAATTTTGAAAGACCCCAGGAGTTGGATTTTTATGGAGTTGGGAAACTTTAAAATGGTAGGAGAGACCAGATCTGAAAACGCTGCCCCCATTTCTCACATTCATACAGGTGGAAAACTCAAACTTCACAGGGTCATTTGAAATTATGACTGAGTGCAAAGAGACCCCCATTATGGCTGTTCAATCCTGCAGTATGGGAGTGACAAAATGATGGATTAAACATCAACAATCTTGAAGACAGATGAAGTCTTTCCAATTGTCACGACCTTAAATTGAAATCCACTTTTCTGTAAATTTGGCGAAAAAAAAGAGCTTAAGTTGACAGTGAGAGTTTAAACAAATGGTCCACTAGGCTGTTTTAATTGACAGGCCATCTGGTATATGTTAGAGAAAATTCATGAACATCTGTTCCACAGTTCTTTGGGGGCCTCAGACAGCTCAATTTCACCACTGTAGAAGCTATTGCTTGGCTTGGTGATTATTGCACACAATGGAAAACAAAGTTGTTAACATTTTTCAAAATGCTGTTATAATATTATTTTGAAAGTTTGCCTGAGTTTCAAAAGCTAAAATTATCCCAGCAGTCTTTCTGAGTTCACAGTTCAATTAAAGAGGCTATTAAAGGGTTAGCTGCCTTTGATGTGGAATAGCTTGTCTTTTTAAAGAAAAGAGATTGACTAGTCAAGTGATATTAAAACTGAGAGGATTTTTGGAATGAGAATTATTTTCTCACTGACATGTTTGAGTGAGAGCTGTATTAGATTGTTCAAAGTTTATTTTTTTCCAGCTCTACATAGCTTCGCAGGTCTGCCCATGGTGGATACTGGTTGAATGGTTATGGAGATGGAATGGAAAGGTAGGAGACAACATTGGGGTCTAGTTGGGGACATGAGTTGGCATGAAGAATGAGATGACAGAGGAGGGGTGGGGGGCAAAGCAGCACGACAATTTCTAAAGCAACTGGGACACCATTTCCAGAGAACGAGGCAGGCGTTCTTTCCAGTCTGCCTTGGAACCTACTCAACTCAATGGCTGCCTGCAAGAATCAGCGGGCTCAGTTCATCCCGCCTCCACCTCTCGAGTCAGTCAAAATGGAGTCTAACGGGAGCCTTTACGACAAAGTGAGTCTGTCAAGTCAGGAAATTTCCCCCGATTCAAACTAGCCACTTCTGTAACAAAAAAAAAACAGGCCCTGGATCTTTTGAGGGAAAGATGACATTTAAATAAATGATGATTAGGTATTACTCATTTCTGACTAGCAACATTCTGTTACATCCACATAAAGGGCCAGTTTAGTCTTTGTAAAATGAATCAACTCTTAGTGGCTAGAAGGCTGCTGGTTAGGAATGTCTTTCCCCAGCCAGCAGCATTGCATCATTTTAATCTCCACCACAGACCCTTTCTCTATTCACGTTAATTTAACTCTTTGGTGTTAAAGACAGCTGGTATTAATACTCCTCTTCCACGAGACATTCACTGCAAAGTCATTTTAAAAAGTGATGATAAACGATTGGCAAGAAAAAGAGAAGTTTATATCAGATAATTTAGGAGACACTGGGCTCCATCATATTAATTCAACTGGAAACAAACTCAAGTGAGTCTCAGTCAGTGTGTTTTAAACAGTTATAAAATTATATTCCCTGCTACTAACAATTGTCCTACAGCAAGTATCACTACTCGGGCAGAAAATAAAATCTATTTTTATTCTAAAGTTGGCATATAAAGCCTCAGGATATAAAATTTGAAAATCTATGGAACAAATGCCACTATTTTGATCCTGTCATACATTTAATGACAAACAGGTGTTTTGTTGGAATATACATTTCCAAAGGGCATTGCCACAAGCCTCAAAATTCCCTTCACAAAAAATTATTATCCTATGTTGTCACTTTTTGTGATGTGTATGAGTTGTCGGTAGGGGAAAAAAAGGGCATAGTTAAAAGGTTAGCAATCCACAAAGTCTGAAAGCCACTTGGTCTGGATGGAACATACACAGTAGTGGTCCCATCCACTTACCTGGGAGCTGGTAAAAACTCCCTTCTGCATTTCCAGAAGATTACATCCCAATTAGTCAATCATTGATCAGCTGTTTGGGGTTTTCTGGGTTTTTGGGTCAAGGATCCTGCTTCAAGAGCTGCCAGCAAATCAGTGCACTGGCAGCTCCTCAGCCCCAACAGTGCCACTGGGAGCACTGGCCACTATTGGGACTGCAGGAAGCCTGGGACGAGGAACAGTTTTTGACTTCAGTTTTCTCACTGAAAAAACTCTGACTTCATCCACGGCTGGCATTCTGAGGTGCCTCTGCAGTGAATGGAGTTTTGGCTGAGTGCCACGTTCTACATTCTTTCTGGCAGTGGGCCAGCCATGGATGAGATCGGAGAGTCCTGCCTGTAAACGATGTTTCTCTCCCCACAGATGCTGAGTATTTCCAGCACTGCTTTAATTACACTGATGGAGATCCTGCAGCAGGCCTAGTCAGAAATGCCCTGGTGAGAGAGGTACCAGGGGGCTATTGGTGTAGGGTGGAGGGAGGTCTTCCTATGGGGGTGGCCTTTGTCACAGGAAGGGCTGTTCATGGGGCAGAGTGCCCAAACAGGAGGGAATCCCCCAAATCCACAAGCAGGCTATGATATAGACATTCCCCAGTGCAATTCAATGGAAGTGGCGGTGGGATGATCCTTGTAAGTGGTCACTTAAGAGTCCTCACTGTCACAGGGGCAGACCTTCTCCACTCCTGACTAAATTAGGGCCAGTGGGAAAGGGGACTTGGTAAGGCAACAGACTCTCCACGCTTTCCCACCTGACTGAAATCTCAAGAAAGCTCTTTGCAAATGGCTGTCCCATCTCCAACAATCTTTTCCTCTCCAAGGTCTTTCAATGTATTCTCACCTTCCAAACCAGTGTTTATCTTTACCTGAACTCCATGTTTGAATCTTTCAAATCAGGTTTCCACCCCCAGGACAGTACCATAACAGCTGTCATCCTATGTGACTGTAACAAAGTTGAACAATTCCTCTTTGTCCTTTCCACAGGTATCAGTCTTGATTTGGTTGCCCACAACCACCCTCCTTCAGAGCCTCTCCATTGTTGTATGGATGGATGTGATTGCTACTCGCCTGTCTCCATTCTGATCAATCTATACTTGGCTAGAGAATCGCCATCTTCTTCTGCTCTCACACAGCTACCTGTAGTGCCCTAAGGACCTTTAATTGACTCCCTCCTCTCTCTGAGAAACTGAAATCATCTGAAAACGTAATACCAGTTTCCACATGTACAGTGATGCACTCTAATTCATCCACTAATGCTTACTTGTCAGACTGCTTGTCTCACGTACAGGGTGGGATGAATAAAAATTTCTTCTGTTTAAATATTGGGAAGAGTTGCCTTTTGGGCATCACCACAAATTCATATCTGTAGCCATCTATTCCAACCCTCTGTCCCTGGCAACTGGCCGAGACTAAAACTGATCGTTTCCAACCTTGGCACCTTTTGTGACCCGGAGATGAGATTCTGATTACGTATCTGTCTCATCTCTATGAGGACACATTACCACGTCCAAAACATTGGCTCAGCTCATTCTGTGCCAAAACCCTCATCTGCACACTTGTTACCTTTTCCAATACACTGTTGGCCAGCTTCCCACACTCTGTAAACACGAGGCCATCAACAACACTGCTGTGCTTGTTCCTGTTCACACCCAGACCCATTCACCAATTTCTCCTGCACTATGCTATGCTGACCAACCACACACACACAGCTGCCTAATGTAGTTCCATGGCACAGATGTTTCCCCCAAAACTCCCCCCATTACTGGTCTTCACAAATGTTGAATGAACAATGGGATTTGTGGAGTGCTAGCTTTTAACAGGTACTTTTCACATCGGTGCATGATTTCTTTCAACAATCATGGAATGCAGAATATTAGTACGCTGAAATGAATATACACTTCTGAAGGTAATTGTTCTTTGCAGAAAGACTGCAGTAAATTTGGAGTCCCGTAAGTCCTTTTGGCTACAAACCACATTAATTTAAACAAAGCCATTTCACTTCTAGCAAAGTGCGTTAATGCTCCAAACCTTGACTCAGACATTGTCTAGCCACAGGCCTTTGGTTTAATAATTGGTCCCGAATTGCCAAAATACGTCAGTGCAAGGTAATTACAGTTAAATGCTTGCAAACATTTTCATTTATTCTTAGGACATGGCCAACCTTCCTAAACAATCAAAGATGTTTTGCATGTTTTAAACCCTTTACATGCTGAATTAACAAAATTTTGCAAATGATAACAACTATCTTTGGACAAAAACAACACTGTTCGAGGAAGCACTCAAAAAAAAATGTGTCTATACAAGCCCGCATTCAATTATAATCACCCGTCCCTATTATAGGTAAAGCCACCTACATTCTTCAGTTCAAATTCATACCACACACGATCAGGGTGATCAGAAGAAACTATCGTTTCCAGCAACAAAATGTAGTGGCACAGCGGTTAGCACCACTGCCTCACAGCACCAGGTCCATGTTTGATTCCTGGCTTAGGTCACTGTCTGTGCGGAATCTACATGTTTTCTGTGTCTGCGTGGGTTTCCTCCAGGTGCTCCAGTTTCTTTCCACAGTCTGAAAGACGTGTTGGCTAGGTGCATTGGCCATGCTAAATTCTCCCTCAGTGTACCCAAACAGGTGCCAGAGTGTGGCAACTCAGGGGCTTTCACAGTAACTTCATTGCTGTGCTAATCACAAAAAAAATCTTGTTTTCGTTCTCAAAGCCATACATCACAGCAAAGTCTGTTGGCTAAACAATTTTCCGTTTGTAAATGTGTGGAATGGAATTATGGAAAAACAATTCCATCTTGAAGGTGATTCATAAGAACATTATTAAACAAAAGGAGGACACCGAAACACATCATGCCAGATGACTGGAAAAAAAGCTTAAAAGAGGTAGGTTTTAATATTGTCTTAAAAAGGAGGAAAGTGAGGTAGACCAGGTGTTCACTTTGGTGCGTAGACAACTGAAGGCATGGCCGTCAATGGTAGATCAAAATTAGGGATGCACAGAGGGCTAGGATTAGAGGAGCGTAGATATCTGGAGCGTAGTTATCCACTTTGGCAGAAATAATAGTAGGAGGGATTATTACTTAAAGGTAAAAAGCTGCAGCATGCTACGGTGCAGAGGGACCTGGGGGTCCTTGAGCATGAGTCGCAAAACCCAGTCTGCAGGTGCAGCAGGTGATCAAGAAGGCGAGTGGAATGTTGGCCTTTATAGCGAGGGGGATAGAATATAAAAGTAGGGAGGTCTTGCTGCGACTGTACAGGGCACTGGTGAGGCCACAGCTGGAGTACTGTGTGCAGTTTTGGTCACCGCGCTTGCGCAAGGATATATTGGCCTTGGAGGGAGTGCAAAGGAGGTCCGCTAGGCTGATACCGGAGATGAGGGGGTTGGCCTATGAAGAGAGGCTAAATAGACTGGGTCTGTACTCGGAGTTTAGAAGGATGAGGGGGGATCTTATAGAGACGTATAAGATAGTGAAGGGGATGGATAGGGTAGAGGTAGAGAGATTCTTCCCGCTTAGAAAGGATAGCAGGACTAAAGGGCGGGCGGGGGGGGGTGCACAGTTTAGATCAGAGTTGAGGAGGAACTTCTTCACTCAAAGGGTGGCGAATCTCTGAAATTCTCTGCCCGTTGAAGTGGACGAGGCTACCTCGCTAAATATATTTAAGTCACAGGTAGATAGGTTTGTGATAGACAAGGGAATTAAGGGTTATGGGGAGAAAGCAGGAAAGTGGAACTGATCCACTTCAGATCAGCCATGATCTTATTGAATGGCGGGGCAGGCTCCAAGGGCTAGTTGGCCTACTCCTGCTCCTATTTCTTATGTTCTTATGTTCTTAGTGGGGCTGGAAAAGATTCCAAAAATAGGGAGGGGTAAGGCCAGAGGGCAATTTGAAAAATGAGGCTGAAAATTTTAAAATCACAATGTAGTTTGTAATGCAACAAAGCTGTGGTGAAATTAGATAGAATGCTAGGTTGATCTAGCATAAAATAAAGAACACCATTTTACACCTGTACAAGAATGTGGTACCCAGAATATCATGCCTGTTTTGTGTGTTAGTCTCATAGCTTTATCTATACAGGGAAGATTCCCTCTTACCATGAAGAACTGATCTGACTCAAGTTACTTAGTTATTTTAATTATGCTACATAAATGATGAGCTACAAGGCGGGCACATCTCTCTTAGCTGCAGACTGCTCCATCTGCTCCAGAGTCACTCACACATGACTGCTAATATCACTTCCATCACGATGCACATCACTAACTCATTGCCATAATTATTAACCTACAATACCACAGCGTCTAATTTCCCTCCGCCACCCCCCCCCCCCCCCCCCCCCCCCCCTCAGATTGGGAGGAAGAGTTTTAGGGAGGGTTCAGAGGAGGGCAACAAGGTTGACATCTCGATAAAAGCAAAATTACTGTAGGTGCTGGAATCTGAAACAAGAAAAATCTCAGCAGGATCGACAGCATCTGTGGGGAGAGGATAGAGCCAACATTTTGAATCTGGATAACCCTTCAGAGCTAGATTAACACCTAGCTGAGAAAACATTAATTTTAACAAGAGGCTCAAGAAGGAATGTCATCCCACTCTCAAAAATACTTGATTGAAGTATTTAAAAATCGACCACATACATGGACAGGTTGTTTGAATTCCAAAAATGAGAAAGAATGAAGGGACAGGCGTTCAAATTAGATAAGCTCAGAATTATGTTAGCCATCAGGAGATTTTTTAGAGTGTCATTGACCTTTTGAAATAAGTTGTCAGCTTGTTCAGTGGGTGTAGATGCACTTTAAACATTCCAAAGTTCTTGGGGGAGGCGGATATCGCTGGAGTTTGGCCAATATACCACATGGTCATTGTTCCCTCTTGTATCAGTTTTTGATAAAATCAACTTCACAGATCAGAGAGAAATTGTGCAAAATTATTCCCCCCGCCCCCTCCAAAATTGCCATTGGGATTTTTCAATTCTAATTTTGTCTCTCCAAGAAGATGACAGCACTGTTAGTCTGTCAGAAGTATTGGAATTCTGTTAGCTGGCTGCAGCATCACTGAAATGAGATGGACATTGCTGGGCCAGCTGCTTGTGCCAGTCTTATTGATGTACTTAAACAGTGTGACAAATTTTCCACTTCCTTCATCAGATTTGCTCATGGACTGCAAGCAAATGAGCTGTGACGAAGGGCTATCAAGACTCGAAATGTTGGCTCTGTTTTCTCCCCACAGATGCTGCCAGGTCTGCTGAGATTTTCCAGCATTTTGTTTGTGTCGCAAATTTACTACTAGTTAACTTGTTAGCTTTGTATCACTGATACACACTTGCAAGATTAAGATTGTTCTCACTTGGAGTCAAACATTAGAGAAAAGGAACACTCACAATTCATTAGCCCAGTTTTGAACCTACAAACCTGTGTTCATCAACTGATTAGGAATCACTCACTTCTTTTGCAAAACATTGTTTATTTTTAATGCCTACCATTTAACATTGAAATATGTGAACTAATAATGCAAGATTTACTTTATTAATAAATGTTTAACATAGTATTTAGAAAGTATGCGTGCCATCACTCGCAATATTAGGGAATTGCAACAATTGCAGCCACACTATTTATTAACGTAGAGATTTATGTAGGATAACCAGATTTTTAATGCATTATCTGCTGCACAAAGTCGTATTAGCAAATATCATACGTTCAACAAAACTTTGTTCATATAAAGAACTGACTTAGGAAGCAACAGTCCAGGCAATGGAGAGCTGTAAATGATGAAGTTGGGGAAATCAAGTCATTCCAGGTTAAGGAAATATTCAATTGGTTCTACTTTTCAACACTGGCAACAAAAGAGGTTTGGCAACAAAAGGTTTGGCAAAACTGAGTGAAACTTTAATAACTTCCAATATGGCTTTTCCATATTGTTCATTGAAACCAGCACTGATTTGGACCAATGCATCCAAGTAGCAATTTGAAAATCTATCCCCAGGTCAACAGTTAAGATTTTAAAATAATAGGTATTTGGTCAACGAAGGGGACAAAGGGGACATGAAATCGGGGTGGGTGCATATTGCATTCAGACTACTACTCAGGTGAAATAGTACATACCTAAGCTGCCTGTTTCTGGGTTGTCATTCTATGGGAGGTGCTGGTGTAGTAGTATTAGTAATAAGTAATTCAGAAACCTAGCGCAATGCTCTGAGTTCCCACTCCCACCATGGTGGATGGTGGGATTTGAATTTGTTCAAAACCTAGAATTAAAAGCCTGAAAAGATGATAATTGTAAATACCAATTTGGTCCACAAAGGGAAGGAAATCTGTTGTCCTTACCTGTGACTCCAAATCCACAGCTCTCCAAATTGGCCTAGTGAGCCACTCAGTTCAAGAGAAATTAGAAATGGGCAATAAATGCTGGTCCACCCAGCAATGTCTACAACCCATGAAAGAATTCCTTCAAAAATAAGGCAATTCTAAGTAGTGACTGTAACAGTCCTCAGTTCTGTTATAAGATTTACAGTCCAAATGTTAGCACCTGCTTCTCTTATTTTAGGTCATATCTGTTCCTAATTCAAGAAAGAATCGGCACACAATATTACTCTTGCACCACACGACTTTATTTCATAAGATTACCTCCAGCTGCCTTTTTCAACGTTTAACAGGAATTCAGAAACGTATATATTGTTGTCATTGTCCAGACATGTATTTGGTGAACTATTGCAAAGAAATTGCTGGTTTAGTAAGATAAGCTTTGACTGACACTTCACCTACGACTTGCACTGACTTGGGTGAAACCGCCAGGCAGGCCTTTCCAAAGAAGTAACATCACACACACACACACACACACACACACACACACACACACACACACACACACACACACACACACACACACACATTTCACCAATAAAACAAGTTACAAACTGATCACTTCAGGAGAAATGGTTTCCGGCAAAAAAGAATCCAGATTGTGTGTGGCCTGTCAGCGCTTGGTCCCTTTTCTGTAAGCGTTAGCATTTTTGGAAGGTAATCTTTGCTAGTCTCACGTACAAAATTTTCTTCATATCAAACAGTTCCGGGGTAAAAAGAAGAGATGCATCTATCATTTTGTACCAGAAAATAGTATATTAACAAAGCCAGGGAATCTAAAGTTTACAAAAATAGATATGTGGTAGATGTGCACAGATATAAAATTAAATGGAAATTTGGGGAATCCCACTGCTGCTGCCGCCTGGGAATCCAACACAAATTTTCAGGTTGATATTTTATGAAAAGTCTCAGCTTTACTCAACACTAATTGACCATGGGTAATTGCTGCACTGGAATAGAATCATAGAAAGATGTCACTTATCAAAACAAATGAAAAGCTTAATTAGTTGAGGGGTTGCGGTCACATAAAAAAGTCCAAGAGCAACATTCTCTTCCGCGTAATTCCCAATAGAATACAATAAAACAGATCCAATATGGCACTCCTAACAGAAGAGCCAGTCTCTAATAAATCATTTACGAATGCAGGCATTTTCAGCCACAATCATTTTAGTGTGGACACCACTACAAGATGTATTAAGGGGTGCAAGAGTCAATCTCAGCATAAAGAATACATCCAAAACAGAGTATAATAAAATTCTCTGCATGCCTTTGTTGCTAGGGGGAACATTACAGTTACATAGAAAAAAAAAATCATAAAGTGCTCTTTGTAACAGTCTTCAGGTCACAGAAATGACCTCTGACACTATGCAGTCCTACTACGCACAAAGTGGTTTCAAATCATAAATGGCCACACAGACAGGAATTGTGGAGGAAGTGTCCAAAAACTGAGAGAAATTGCTCTATCATTTTAATAACCCTATGTAAACATTTCACATTTTAAAGTCAGGAATTAATTTTAAGGTTAGGAAAAATGTAATGGAACCAATGCCTTTATTAAACAGCATTTGTTATGTCTGCATGCTCTTTATAATTTCCCCTCATTGCACCTCCTATATTTCAGTGAGGTCTCCTGACTAGCAAGGTTACAGTTGCAGGTTCTGGCCCGGCTCCACAAGCACCGTGAATACCAGAACTGCTTCCAAACTCCGAATTTCTGCAGAGTAGCTGAACCTTCTTCTTGGCGCCCAGTGAAGCAGCAAGACAGTTGGAGAAAGGGGAGCTTTAACAGAGCGAATGTTAAACAGATATCTGCAACGTTGGGGTCAGTTGAAGCAATATTCTATGGAGCCTAACTGTTCCTGAAGTATAGTCAGCACACACCGGATGTCAAACACTTATCAAACAACAATATCCAGGCCTTTGATGAATATAAACAAATCTACCCCAATAAAACTTCACTCATAAATGTGACACCGTGACACCAGAGTGATTGATTTACCCAGTTTTCAGCCATTATATTTACCTAATTGCAGTTTCACTGCATCTTAGAACAAACAAGTTATGTGCCAGGGATTTAATATTTTAACACCCAAGTGTGCATTTCTTTTTAACAAAATGCATTTTATAGTGAACTCCGTTTTATTTAATGTCGCATTTCCACTAACTCCTAGTTTGTCTCCACACGTAGCTTGGAAAGGCCCATAATCTCTGGGGCATCTCAGTTGGTACTTTGCCCAACTGATATTTTTCACCTTATGTACAGTCACTATTTACCTTGAATTCCCACTGCATCCAATTTCAACAGCAGCCTTTTGTGAGGAATTTTATCAAAGGCCTTTTGGAAATTTGTGTACACTACCTCATAGTTTATCACTGTCAACTTGGAATGTCAGTCCCTCAACAATATTAAAGAAGCTGGTTAATCAAGCAGAATCCTAACCGCATTAGCTATTTCTTAGATTATTCTCATACAGCTAGCTGTGGAGTTTGCCTCTGATAAACAAGTATGTTAAATATATTGAAGTTATTTAATTTGCGAGAAATTAGTTGTCAAGCTGTCACTGAAACTATTTGACAACGTAATTGACGTATTTACATAATTTCTTGTTAGCACTGTGGCCTCACAGTGCCAGGGACCCAAGTTTGATTCCCGTTTGAGTCACTGTGTGTGGAGTTTGCAGGCTCTCCCCATGTCTGCGTGGGTTTCCTCCTACATTCTAAAAGACATGCTGGTTAGGTGCATTGACCCAAACAGGCGCCGGACTGTGATGACTAGGGGAATTTCACAGTACCTTCATTGCAGTGTTAAATGTAAGTCTACTTATGACTAATAAACTTTTAAGCTTTAGCAGGGCAAACGCTTAGTTGGAGCTACATTCATTTATAGCTGCTTAACCCATGTAACACTTTGAATATCCTGAAAAGCTCCTTAGAGTAAATGCTAAAGTAGGATTATAAAGTAGACAGCAAATAAAGCCGACAGATAAAGTAGACAGCAAATTACCAGAGAACAGAACCAACACATCATTCAATATTTACTTGTTTAGCAGCATGTTATTGTTGCTGTGGTGACATTGGATGCCTGTATTAGATTAACAGTATATAGATGACTAGGTCTCACCAGGCCTATCTTTATACCCTGTCAGCACAGAATAAGAATCCATACATAAAAATTATTGACAATTGAAAGAGCACAGATGGAGTTAAGTGTCTGCACTGCTTCAATCATGTTCACTTGGCAAGTAGCCCTTGAAGCCAACAATTTTGATGTTAATTCTTAGCAATCGAAGTCAAGTATCAATTAACCATTACATTTCCTCGTATTATCATTCGCACCAGTGCTTGGTCTCTTTCTGAAATGTAAATATTTCCTAATTCAATTAAATGTATAATGCATAAGATGTTTTAAAATTGAAAATAAGTTTCCTTATATTAAAGGGAGATTACTTGTGACCTTAACTAAATACATACAAGAGAATAATGGATACCCCAGAGAGAGCAGCAAGCAATGATTTCATTTCAAGGGTCAGCTTAATATCATTAACAGAAGAAGCTGGAGTATTTTGAATTACTTGAATTGTTCCAAGCTATCAATTGGTGTTGGAAACACCACCATCTTCTAAATGGATTCTGAAGCATATGAGGGTACACATTTTATTTTTAAAAAATTTAACGTTTACTTATTAGTTACATTGGGGCAGCACGGTGGCACAGTGGGTTATCACTGCTGCCTCATAGCGCCAGTGACTTGGGCTCAGTTCCCGGTTTGGGTCACTGCCTGTGTGGAGTTTGCATGTTCTCCACTTGCCTGCATGGGTTACCTCGGACACTCCGGTTTCCTCCCACAGTCTGAAAGACGCGCTGGTTAGGTGCATTGACTCAAACAGGTGCCGAAGTATGGCGACTAGGGGAATTTCACAGTAACTTCATTGCAGTGTTAAATGTAAGTCTTACTTGTAATAAATACATTTTACTTTTTTTAAAACCAAGTAGGCTTACATTAACACTGAAATGAAGTTACTGTGAAATTCTCTTAATCACCAAACTCTGACACCTGTTCAGGTACATTTGGGTTATTTGCTATGCCCCGTATAGGCATGATGCTAGATATTACGATATATCCAACAGTGATCGACCACTGAAAGTAATCATTTTTCCTTATTGAATGAGCTTAGCAGTCGGAGAACATTGTAATTATATTGTGAATCTCGTTAGCGTACTCATTTCCTGGAGAACTGTTTCTTCCCATCACAAGACCACTTTCTTTATCTAAACTACATCATATGATCTGAAAATAGTAACAAATTGGATATTCAGGATAATAGTTGTGGGAACTGGTTGGCTTAGCTGGGGGAGGGGGAAGAAATTAAAATCAGTATGCTGGATGTGGCAGTTCAGGAATATTCAGGGGACCAGATCGCAGCTGGAAGCATGGCATTTGCTACAAGGCATCCTCTGCCAATCAATCAATCAATACAGAAGCTAGTCAACATTTCCTCTTGTGGTTACTGCTGTTATTGGAACTGCACAGTTATGCCATGACCTTATAAACAGAATATCACTGGCATGGACTCATTTCAAAATAAAATGTTAAAAAGAAATGCTGTGATTCACGCCAAAAGGCTATAAAAGTTTCTTAGTTAAATATTTCACATGATCAAACAATTTCCAACCACATTTAAGCAGCAATTTTATTACACAGCCAAGTAATTGCATTTGTAAAGCTACTTTTAAACTTCAGTTAGGTTTTACTGATGTGAAAAATATTTGTGCCCGCCTACTGTTAAACAAAAAATAAAATTTTAAATTAACATCTTTCCCAACTGTGGTGGCATATTTCCCATTATTAAAGTCATAAAAGTGTTCATATTGCAGTAAGAGAATGTCAATTGAATTCATTCAAGGAAAAAAAAATCAATGCAAACAAATGGGATTTATTTTATGGAAAAGCTTACGATGAACGGTTAGGAAGGGAAGCTACTGTTACTGCTGCCTCTGTCGACTGTCAGCATTGTCTCAGTCTCTTCCTTATTTGGGACACCCTTCTATGGCAAGTGCAAACTATATATCTAACTTTTTGTAAACCTATCACCAGTCAGACAATACAGGAAAAAGAGACACTTCATGTCATTTTTTTTTAAAAAGTAAACTTCTTGAAATTTACAAACTGCAGCACTGGGTCTCTGGCAGAATTATGAGGAACACATTCCTCCCTGTAGCTCAGTACATATCGCTGCAGTTCAGATTGAGATCCATTTCGGAGATTAAACTTGTTGCTGTTGACAAAAGCTACAAAAGATTTGCCGATACAGGAAACAAGTCATGAAAAATGAAGAAAAATACTTCATTATTTCAGCATATGGCATCACATTTTTGAAAACTCCAAAAGAAAAGTCTCAATAATTCCAGTAGGAAACATAAATGAAAGACAGACACTGTCTGCTCAGGAAAAGGAATCATGGCCAGCAATATACAAACTTCAAATGGAGCAATTGCCACAGTTAGCAGTAAGCACGTAAAACGACTCTAAAGTAAAGACTTCTGTAACTTACCTGAAATTCTGACTCTGTCCATTAGTACAACAAACAGCATTTACAGTAGTATCCACAGCAATATTGTTTATCTTAAAGAGTTCTCTCTGTAAGTGTTCTGTCTGATACAATCTCTGCAATCATGAATACACCATATTACCACATTACCATGTGCTGATCATATGTTTGTACCACACACTGAAGCAGCATTGTCAGCTTGTGGCTTAAAAACTGAGCACGTGACTACATTCATAAGCTTAAAATAACCTACCAGAAGGAGGCAACTGTACATCCTAAATATACATCTGCACAGTAATGCTACGGATAATCATTTTTACAAGTAAAAGATTCAAAGTGTTCCACTCCAATTATTGGAGTTTAAAATCATATTATCAGAGTGTGAAATAAAACAGAATCCACAATATGGATTGTAATAATAACACGACATTTACCTTGGAGGGTAAGGTTTCGGTTAAATATATCCCATGAAATTGTCTTGCAGCAGAATGACCATTATATTAAGAATTTAAAAAAAAACAAGTGGGAGTAATATGCTTGGGCTCCAACTTACTGGAAGGAATTCTGATGACGTTTTAAACCACAAGAGGGCTACTCAGAATGATTAACAAATACATCAGGAAGTGAGGCTATGCTTAAGCCTGTAACAGTCAAAAGAGTCTTACTTTATGTTGAGTAAAATGTACTGTCTCTCAGCAGTTGCATTTTATCTCAATGCCTTAAGTCTTCTGACTGACAAAGCAAAAGTTTGAGGCTATTTAGAACAGAGAGAGAGAGAGAAATGGGCTTTATACATGTCAGGTGGTATAGAGGTGAGTTAGCTCCACGTGGCTAGGGCACTGATTCCCAACCAACGTGCCGTGGTACGTGTTTGGGCTGGGGGAGGGGTGTGGAGCAAGGTGGACACAAAAAGTATGCCACGCGAAAGGATTCTCAATGATTCAAAATTCATACAGCTAAACTACATCTATCCTTTGTCTTCAACTCTGTGGTTGGCATCTCCTAGACCCCACAAATCTTGGGCCTCCCGCACACATGACAACTGGGAAAGAGCCGCGCATGTGCGGTTTAGATTTTGTAGGTTAGTCAAGCCTACGTGCATGACCAAGGGGACTTGGAGCTGAAGACAAAAAAGATCCCGTGGGCCTGCACAAAAAAAGTGAAAATCAAAAAGGCGGCAAAAACTCAGAAGCGAGAGGCACAGAGGGAGGCTAAAAATAAAACAGGCACGAGGACAGGGAGAAATTAAAAACAAAATTCTCAGAATAGGAAGACAGAAAAATACGGGTGTGCTACAAACTTTTTTTAAAATATATATATGTATATATATATATATATAGAGATGTGTGCCATGACATTAAAAAAGATGGGAATCATTGGGCGTGAGCGTGGTGCAGAATGACATCAGAAGCACAGGTTCAATCCCTATAGTCGCTGTGTTAGGTCATAGAGGGATACCTCTTAATTTTGCCTCATAATTGATATGAAGTGATTCTAATCAAGCTATGTAACCACCTCTCTCAGAGCTGCCTCAGACTACAGCTGATTACCTTATCTTACACATCAGGTGAATGGTAAATTACCAAGTTACCTGCCCGTGACAAATGTTTCATGCAGTGTTTGAAAAAAAGAGAGCTGATGAAACGTTACAAGGCTTCTGCATGAGTGATGACATAATCAAGTGCAGGATGAAAAAAAATGAAATTATTTATCATGCTACTGACAGTTCTAACTCCAATTTTCAAAACATCTACACATTATAAAGTAATCAATCTTTAAAAACAAAATATTTTCAGAGCTTCTTCATAATAAGAATCTGCGTCCTCCAAATTTCGCCACGATTGCCAAGTTTGTCAGTCCAACTCATTGCTTTGTGACAGGAAATAGGGGCGTTCTACAACCTATTGTCAGCAGGCTAAGGTCACAGTCACACATTATTTTTCAGTACATCCATTCATCCTGTCAACCACCCCCAGTTGATAGGAAGAATAGAGATTGTACTGCACTTTGTTTCACAGATACTAATATGCAAGAGTGTCATGAGAGTGTAAATACTTGAAAAAAATTAAACAATGAAAATGTTGGAGTAATTTGTTTATAACGTTCCAATGCTGGAATTTATTATGGGCCCACATCCGGCAAGCTAGGACAGAAATTCGATAGCAAAGGGATACAAAGTGTAAAGATGCACTTTCACAGATTTCCTTCACGAAGGAGAGGCTGGATAGATCGGGATGTTTTGCTCTGGAGTGTAGGAGGCTTAGGGGTGATCTTATAGAAGTCTGTAAAATAATGAGGGGCATAGATCAAGTAGATACTCAACATCTTTTCCCAAAAGGCAAGGGAGTCTAAAACTAGAAGACATAGGTTTAAAGTGAGGGGGGGGTGGGTAGATACAAAAGGGTCTAGAGGGGCAATTTTTTCCACACAGAGGGTGATGAGTGCCGGGAACAAGCTGCCAGAGGCATTAGTAGAGGCAGATACAATTGTCTCTTTTAAAAAGCATTTAGACAGCTACATGGGCAAGATGGATAGAGAGAGGTATGGGTCAAATGCAAGCAATTGAGACTAGCTCAGGTGGTTAAAAAAGAAGTGGCACGGACAAGTCGGGCTGAAGGGCCTGTTTCCATGCTGTGAACATGTATGACGCTATAACACAAAAGGTATTTATTAATAAGAATTGTACCACACCCTCATGGCTGTACCTAGCTCTCAAAATGTCTTTGTCAAGGAGCTTCTCTCACCATTGAGTGATTGCAGGCTAGGTGACCCTTACTCTGCTGTGTTGCCCTTAAAAGGGACAATCACCAAACAGAGCAAGTGGCAAGAGCCTCACAAAGAGAATGACAAAAAATGGGAGTGGTTTTCCCATTTTTTGACACAGGCAAAGGCGTGAACCTGATCAACATTCATTTAAACATACTTAAATGTTCAAAACTGGCTTAACGCCACATCTTCAAGGGAACGTCACATTCCTACCTACTGGTACAATGTAATGCTGGTGGGAAACAAAGCTAGTCTCCAAAATGCTTTGGATTTGAGTCCAAAGAGTCTTTGGACTCTTTGGTTGTGGCAGTGCCTCCTGGTAATGCCAGCCTGGCAGGGTGAAAGGCCTAGAGGGGGTGGAGGCTCGAGGTTATCCCCATGGCAGGGAATCATTTCACATGAAGGGGAGGTGGTTGTGGATGCAGTTGCCCCGAAGACCAGAAATTAGGGGGTGTTTGTTGGGGAGTCGATGTGCCAAAGACCTGATGCTGGCAATGACGGGGGAGAGGAGTCTTTAACATAAATGTGTGGTGCTGGGCTTGCTGGTGTCTTTAGGCCCCACTCCTCATAATAATGGGCAAAACACACCCCACTGTTTTAGCATGGCAAAGTGTGGGAGAATCCAGACAGAAAACCTGCCTGTTTCCCTGGGAGGAACACACTGGTTTTCGGTCTGAACCTGACACCTTGCCACTTTTTGGGAAAATTCTGAGCAACATGCGAGAGATGTCAAGGGCAACTATGAAGGATTTTACAAATATGTCTGAAGAAGAAGACGGCTAAAAGTGTAAGAGTGGGGAAAGAGTATAACTAGAGGCCATAGGGAGATGGTCACCAAAGAAGTCCAATAGGGAATGCAGGAGAAACCTTGTTACCCAAAAAGGATGATAAGAATATGGATATTGCTGTCACAAGAAGTGGTTGAAGTGAGTAGTATAGATGCATATTCATTCATGGAATGCCAGCCTTGCAGACCAGGCCAACATTTATTGCCCATTCCCTAATCATCTCAAGAAGGTGGAGCTACCTTCTTGAACCACGCAGTTCATGTGGTGTAGGTACACTTACAATGCTGTTCAGGATGGAATTCCAGGATTTGACTCAAGATGAAGGGACAGCAATATATTTCCAAGTCAGGATAGCGAGTGACTTGGAGGGAACTTCCAGGTGATGGTGTTCCAATGTATCTGCTGCCCTTGTCCTTCAGAACGCTAAAGGTCATGGGCTTCGAAGATGTTGGCTCAGGAGTCTTGATGAGTTCCTGCCGTGCATCCTGTACATGGTATACACTGTTGCCACGATGTATCGGTATTGGAGGGAGTGAATGTTGGTGGATGGGTTGTTTTATCCTGGATAGTGTTGAGCTTCGGGTGTTGTTACAGTTGTACTTATCAAAGCAAGGGGAGAGTATTCCATCACACTCCTGACTTGTGCCTTCAAAATGGTGGACAGGCTTTGGGGAGTCAGGAGGTGATTTGCTCACCACAGGATTCCTAGCCTCTGACCTTCTCTTGTCACCACTGTATTTATACGGCTGGTCCAGTCAGTTTTAGGTCAATGGTAACCCTCTGGATGTTGATAACTATACAGTGAAAGGAAAACCGCCCATGCCACTGCGTATCCCATTACATCAAACCCAGCATTCCTGTCTTCACTCAACAGAAGAGTGAGTAATGGAGTAAAACCTTATGCTTAAACAGAGGTGGGAAAGCTACCAAGTCGAAGGTTTGAGTCATGAGCGAAGGATATCCTTTGCACAAAAATTCAAATAGAATTGGTCTCATTGTGTTGCTTTCAGGAAGTGACCGTTGTTTAGAGTTTAATTATTAGTGTCACAAGTAGGCTTAGATTAACATTGCAATAAAATTGTCATGAAAATCCCCTAGTCCCCACACTCTGGGGCCTTTTGCGTATACTGAGGGAGCATTTAACATGGTTAATGCGCCTAACCAGCACATCTTTTCGACTATGGGAGGAAACTGGAGCACTCAGGAGGAAACCATGCAGCCACAGGGAGAATGTGCAAACTCCACACAGACAGTGACCCAAGCTGGGAATCAAACCTGGTTCCCTGCCATTGTGAGGTCACAGTGCTAACCACTGTGTCCTACTCAGTCCCCAGGCAAACAGACACTTCTGCTTTCATTGCCAGTAGAGTTTGCCTCTGAATTGTGTCACTGACATTTTTAATCCTTCATTATCTGTGCCTCTCAAATCACTGATTTTGACACATGGTTTTAAACATAACTAGGGTTGGAATTCTCTAGTCTCTCACACCCCACTACCGCTGCCAGTGAGAATGGAGAATTTGGCACACAGCCAAATCTTCATTTACTGCAGCAGGACCAAAGAATCCCAGCCACGAGCGAGGTCAGACAATTCCAAGCTAAGTTTCTTGAAAAAAATTCAAAGATCCATTTAGTCACTGCCATCTTTGTAATCGAGAGGAAGTTGCTGAAAGACTCTTTTACTCAGCTAAAGTATCAGTGACATGTTCAAATTTGCACTGTGTACACAATATTGTGGTAAATTCAGATCCACAACTCTAATCCCATGCTGAATCCATCAAAAGCAGTTCGGGTATTCCCTCTTGAAATGCAGAAATTTAAATATTTACTACAAAAAAATAAACAATACAAAAGAGAATCTAAACTCACAATAACTGTTACCTTAAACAGCTACTGTCCTCATTAATAAAAGTTAAATCTTCATAATAATGTTGGGGGAAGGGCACAAATCGTAATTTAGTCATGTTAACAGTATCACATCTTGGGCTTAGTTAAGATTAAGCATCAGATCAAGCCCAGGATGGGGGTGCTATGCCTTACCTTGTCAATTTGGAACTTGATTGCCTCTCTTGCAGGGACCATGAATTGGTTTCAACTGGAATTTGGGTTTTTGAAACAGGCAAGGAATGGATTTGGGTTTGCCCGATCTATTCCGAGCATTGGCTTTTGTAACTTGTAAGAATGGAGTACAAAAAGAAGTGTTATCACTATTGCTCGGATCCAACCAAAACAGAACAAGCGGACACAAGATCAGTGCTGGGACGATGAAGATAACAAGAAATATCTGTGTTGCCAGCGGATGATCAGTAGCTGCAATAGGATGCCAAGAATTTAAAGATAGGGAGTGGGATAACTGGAGCTTCCCCTGTAGATGACAAACCAAACGGCAGCCTCTGGTGTGGTCACCACTCCATCATTTTATTCAATATGATGTAAAATGGGAATATAGGACTGGAATTCGATTGAATTTCGTAACAGTGTGCTTGACTTCCCGTTTCTGCTCACTAAGAACTATGCCATTCTCTTTCAGCATGTGTATTGAGACACGCAACATATGTTCAGAGAGAAATGTCACATTTCACAAAATGAATTTTTGATTCAAAAATGTTCTGCAGTCACGACTCTGTTAGATTTGTATTTGAACAAAGACTCAAAGCTCACACCTGGTATACAGCTAAAGATAGATTTCATGATAAAGAGGACAGTTGGTTGCGCAAAGACCTCAGCAATAAACACAATCAGGCAGCAAACAGCAAGAAACAGATACTGCAGTGAAACAAAAGCTAGAGTCAGCTGTTCAAAACCAGGTTAGCAAACAAGAAGGATTTAATTAAACATGATTGCCCTGTTACTCAATTACAAACTCTTCAAATTGGAGGGGGAAAAGCTGTATTGCAAAACTGCAATGGAGCAGACGCAATGTCGTGAACAATGAAAACTGTTTCTGCTGCACCTGACAGACATTAAACAGATGTAAGAGGGTGGAATGTTCCTATTCCGCCCACCGTGGGAATCATAGCCGGTGGGACAGGACCACGCAAAGGCCCGTTGACCTCGGAGTTTCCAGTTTTGGGGCGAGTACGGCCAGAAAATCCCGCCCAGAGTCATAGAGATATACTGAACAAAAACAGGCCCTTCAGATGTTGACTTTTTGAAATTAGAACCTTTATTTCCACTAGCCAGATGTATGTTTCCTTTATTTTCCAATGGTTTTATAAAGCTCATGAACCTTTTAATTCAGTTCAGCAATAACCCTAGTGAGTTTAGTTGCCTTTGTTTTGGAGTATCTGCAAAATCCTCATGCACGCTTATTTGAATTTGGCAGTCAGTTGCTTTCAGAGTCTTTCCTCCGTGGTCACTAACTGCTGTTTAGATTTCTTAAAAGTTTTATTTACTGTAATTTTATGTAGTCTGGATTTTTCTCTTACGTACTGCACCTCATTTTTACATTCTTCAGATTAGATCAAAATTCAAGAATTTCATTACACTTTTCACAAGGAAGTTCCAACATCTTAGCAAGCTCATCTTTTGTAGGTGAATGTCAGTTCTCCACACAGACCAGTTTTTCCTTAGTGGAACCTAATTCATATGTGCTACCCTTCAAATTCTTCAATTTTACTTCTGCTAGTTGTTTCTGAGAATCTCCTCCACCCCTTTGTGAGAACTTCTATTTTCTCTTGCAACTGCTCAACTTTTTCATGACAACCAAGGTTCTTAATTTTCATTTCAGCCATGTAATTTTTCAGAAATTGAATGGTTCTTGGTATGTTTGAGGAACCCAGTGATTCTTCAGATTCCTCGAGCATCTGCACCAGCTTTGCATTTTCCAATCTTATCGCTGCTTTTACTTTGTCCACCTTCAGCAGAGCTTTGTCCAGAAGAACAAACTTTGACACGAGGGATCTTTGCAGCACATGAAACTTTCATTTTGGTATCACTGTTGCCTCCACTGAAGTCTTAACCTGCTTCAATTCTGTAATTGTGCTACTCGTGGCTTCATTAGTGGCTTGCAGCTTGGAAGGTGGTTGCACTGCTTTACCTTTCAATGCAAGAAGTCTCACAACACCAGGTCAAAGTCCAACAGGTTTATTCGGTAGCACAAGCCACTAGCTCTCAGAGCGCTGCTCCTTCATCAGGTGAGCGGGAGTTCTGTTCACAAACACGGCATGTAAAGACACAAACTCAAATTTACAAAATAATGGTTGGAATGTGAGTCATTACAGGCAAAGATAATGTGAGTGGAGAGAGGGTTAAGCACAGATTAAAGAGATGTGTATTGTCTCCAACCAAGACAATTACTGAGATTTTACAAGCCCAGGCACAACCTTTTACTGCATTTACCCCAGCCCAACGCCAGCATCTCCACATCTTGCCTTTCAATGCCATCTCTTTTCTATTCTTCAGCTTTTTAGTCTCTTGTACTTTTTGGCCTTCTCCTAAAATACTGAACACTTTTTTTTTGCCAACTGCTTCTTCAGTTTGTTCAGAGGGATGGTAAATTCAACTTGCTTCTTTTTGTAATTTTCCAGAAGAATAAACTTTGACGGGAGGGATCTTTGTCACACTTAAAGGTTCTTTAGCAGGTTTTTACTTTTCTTCGCAAAGATCAATTGCTTCACCTTGAGTTTTTTTGAAACTCAGTATCTCCTCAGCTGTTCAAAACACTCAAGTTGCTGGAAGGTTATATATTTTGTTTTGTATTTGGTCTTGAAAAGGTAATCAGCTGTTCCTTCAACCGCTTATTTTCTTATTGACCTCCTGCCAATTTATCTGCACATCAGTGTGTTGCCTTGTTCCACTGATAGCTTTAATGCTGCTTTTACTAAAAGTAGAATTCAACATTTTTTAATCTAATTTTCCCATGGTTACATTGATTCTTCAAAGTGCCTTTCAGGGTTACAGATTCTGAGTGTCTTTTCTGCCTGTTGTTGTGCCTGGCTATGCACTGAGTTGAGTTTTCCTAACTCCTGCTCCAATTTGTCAACTACGGGATTGAGGAATGGTATTTCCTCCTGGACATCTTTGTGTCATCTGTTCAAACAGCTTGAAGACTCTTGTTTATTGTGTGTTTTCAGAAGATGGATACTCTGGGTTGAAATCTGGTTTCAAATCTTCCATTTCAACTTTGCTATGATTATTTTCAAGTGGGATAGTGTAATAAGTTCATGGAGGCAGAAGTCCCTTCTCCAGAATCCTTTTATTTACAATTCCAACAGCAGTATACGGAGTGCTGTCAGTCAGCAGTTTACCTTCGGGAGTGCCAGAAGTTATATACAAAGTAAAGTCTCTGATTATCCTGTCAATTGGCCCTTTAAATCAGGAAGTTCATATTCCAATAGGCCAATTTCAATAGCCTGATTAAAGTCATTACAGATAGCTTTTTTTTGCTGGATGTGTTCCTTTTGGGTGACCTCACACACATTTCCTTAATTCCCAGCCATCTGTTGCTGCAGTTTGGATACTCTGTCAGCATCGTCAAAAAGCTCGCCACTGGCTGCTTTTCAACCTTTTCTTTCTTCTGCACTAAACTCGTCAGCTCATATGCTTCATTGCATGGACATGTTCTACATCCATCTTAAAGTTTGCTTGAGTACCATCTTGACTCACCGCTGCTCCTTCAGTGCTTCAATGGAGGTTTACGAAATCTGCTTTTGAGTTTGCTCTTTCTGCAACTTGGAGTTTAAAAGTTTTGTCAAAGCCTTTTAATACCTCACCAAATGTGGCAGAGGATTCATTTACACCTGTTTTTATGGTTACTTCATCCACACATATACACCAAATAAACATAAAACCTCACAAACTTGTATTTCTTATTATTCCTCATGGACTCCTGTAATCTAAAACTTTTCTTCTCTAAGGCTCCCAATTTTGTGTATGGACTAATCCTTTCCTTGGCCAAAATGGATCAGATGATTTTCATTTTCTCTTCAAGGCTGTTTTTAATTTTTTTTGTGACTGCTGCTTTGAATTATTGTTATTTTAACAATATCTGCATGAACCATTTCATTCTCCCAAGATGGCTCCACAGCTGCTGGTTTTTTTTGTCTGAATTTCCTGCGCTGCGCATCAGGTTCGTCAAGCTCCTGTTTTGATCACAGGTCCTTTTTCCTTAACAAAATCCCTGCACAGCAAAGAGAAACCTTTTATAATTGCAGCAAATTTGCTTCTCTGAACTGCTAAAAAAAAATCACAGGGTGGCTCTTGTTTTTTCTACCCACCATTTCTTTAAAAATCATATTTCAAAAACCTCAATCCAGCTTGGCCATCGAGTTATAGTGCTGGATATATATCCCTGCTCTGTATGTGCAGATCTGGAAAAGGCAAGTCTAGCTTTCCTTTTGTATTTTGCTCGCCCTTCTTTGCATTAGGCCACGTCTCTTGGACTTTGCTTTCATTCAGGTCTGTCTCATTATCTACACAGCCTAGTTCCTTGACCGCCATTTTTGATCAGGTCTGGCAATGAACCTCCATGTGCTCTGATGAAATCCTTCACCCTCCCCATCTGAAATGGAACATACTATTCAACTAATCTTCAGTTTAGGTGCATTTCTCTCAGGTCAGGTCAGGCTTCTTTAGTTTCTCGTACTTTGGGATTCCATGGTCCTTTCCCAACCTTGAGATCCTGGGTCCATTCATTTCGCTGCTAACATGTAAATATTTGTTTGGGTCTCTCACTAAGAGGTTGCAGCTCTTGTTTGTTTAAACATGAATCATTTATGGTTAACCCTTGATTATATACAGGTACCTGGGGGGGCCAGTTAGCTCAGTTTATTGGTCACCTGGTTAGTGATGTAGAACAATACCAATAGCATGAGTTCAATTCTCATACTGGCTAAGGTAAATTTTGAAGGCTCGCTCAAACTTGCCCCTTGCCTGAGTTGTGGTGTTGCTCAGGTGAAATCACCACAGTTAGCTCTCCACCTCAAAAGGGAAGAGCAGCCTATGGTTATATGGAATAGGGCAACATTACCTTAAAAATATTCCAGGTATATGGATACTGTACTTTTACTGTGTGACTTTATACATCATAGCATGGGCAGCACTGTTCTCCAGTACTCTGCCAAAAACCTTCATCACAAATGGCATGCTACTAAGGCATACACAACACACTATGAGAGAAATTCATTTGAATGGAGTTATGTCGAAGGAAAAGACTTGGCTAGAACATTGTACCTTCACTTATTCAATTGGTTATGGAGTTCAGCCTTGTAAAGACACTGGGCTGCTAACGTTTGAGGTCTACGCCAAAATGTAAACAGCTTAAATCAGTAAACAAAAAAAAGGGCAATGGCTATCATGCTCATGTCATTCTTATTCAGTTGGTGGATTTTACCTTAAGCTTTCAGTCCTGCATTCCTGTTTCTTGTATCAAGTACTGGCAAATGTTGTGGTATGAGTTTCAGATGTGAACAAACCAGGCTATGGCCCTTGGCTGTGCAGCGCACATACTGTATCAACTTGCTGGCACGTGGCCACCAGCCACAACAAGACAGGTTCAATCAACGCTGTAGTGTAATCATGTGATTTGGATTCTCAAGCATGTGTCCATTTCAGCAATTATATTTGAATGGAGTCAGCGCTGCCCCTGCACTGGGCCAATTGTCTTGGTAAAATGAAAGCTGGAGCTGTGGAGTGAGCGGCTGTGAATTTATAGATTTTATAAAGTAAACTCAAATGGAAACAGTTAAAATTTAAATCCTTAAAATATCCCTTTCTTCTCCAACCAACGATTTCTACTCCATTGACTTTTTTTAAAGAATTGTCAGTGAAGTCAGACACTTTATGGGATTTTGAATTTCAAATTTTTCCGTTCTTTTGTGCTTCTGCACGTAGAGTTCGTACAATAATAATAAATTGCCTAAACGGCTATCACTGAATGTTCCTGTTGCATGAACTGGTGCACAAGAAAGTCCCATGCAGAGTTCTAAAAATGAAAGACAAGCCGAGGTTACCCAAACATCAGCATGGATCACCACTTCCGACATGAGCAATGGTTAGGTTAAACAGAATTATAAGGTCTGTGAATCCACAATTATGGGGCTGTTTCTCCAACAATGCTGCTCAGCATCCTTACAAGTTTGGTCACAGAGATTCAAAACATGATATTCTGCCTGGATGAATGCCTGCACGTGGCCTCACATTCAGATGTGACTGCATTAGTGAGTGATATCTGTTTGCCAATCTCCTGGATCCAGGTCTTTAACCTTGCTCAAGGACAGAACTTACAGATTTCATTATATCTGATTCAAAAGCAACCAGGCACTTTTCAGACCTGGAGTTTAAGATCCAGATGCTAAATAAGAAGATTTTTTTAAAAAATGAAAAGGAAGTATCTGAAAGCATAAAGAACGCGGGCAGTGGTTGCACAGAAAAACCATCACCTGCAAGTTCCCCTTCAAGCCATTCACCATCCTGACTTGGAATGATATTGCCATTCCTGAAAATGTTTCTGGGTCAATATCTTAGAACATCCTTCTCCCTAGAACACTGGACGTATACCTACATCAAATGTATTGCAGTGGTTCAAAGTGGTGGTGAGGCACATCAGGGATGAGCAACAAATGCTGACCCAGACAGCAATGTTTACATCCCACGAAAGCAGAAACTAGAAATGGTCTTTGCATGATACAGTTGATCAAGTTCTCAGTTGACGCATAGCTTTGAAATTGTAAAAGGATGGTGGGCTTGTTTAGGTGAGGGGAAAAGCTGCTTTGCTCAAAGCTTTAATGTTTAAGTTAAAAGGAAGCAGTTCAGGTTTTAGAGTGAGAAATCATTGTTATAGAGAAAAATCAATCCAAGGGGTTCCACTGGGATCATCCATTTCCAAGTGGATGCTGAGCAAACAGGTCAAGGAGATTAAGCAAAGATTTGAAAAAAAAATCTAGATAACAAAATCTTCACAAGGCAGTGAAAAATTGAAAATCCTAGTTTTAAAAATCAAAACATTATTTTACGCAGCACTATAACAGCTAGGGAGTTCATATTTTATCAAGATACATTCTCCAAATTTATCCTTTTTTTAGAAAGGAGATTGGTTCACAGTCTCTGGAGGTCAACTCAGGAACACAACTGGCTAAAGAATGAGGGCACATCATGTGCACGGCATTAGAAATTGGAAATGGAGTGCGGCAAGTTAGGATGTTAAATGTTGTTTGTAATATACCTACAAAAGGCACACAACGTGACTATGGTGTAGTTTAAAACCAGAGCTTTAGTGGAACTGCCAAAGACAGATCTCCCACTCAACTGAATCAGGTCCAAAGGTAGCAGCCGGTAAGTCTAAAAACTTTGCATTTTTGAGCTGGAGTGCCCTGGCAATCCATAGAAAAGTTGTGGCCTATCCTGTCCTGAACTCATTTCCTTCCTCCTTCCCACAAGACCAGCACGAAACCCACTCCCTCCCACTCACTTGGCAATGCTGGGCCATTTGCCTTTTGCCAGGTTCTCTTGGCCCATCCCTGGGCAGAAGAGTGAAGAAGTCACATTTAAAAGGAGGCCTGGGAGTTAAGCTACCCCAGGCTTGAAACTGACTCTGGGTTAAAGACTTCAGCTTTTAAAAGTCAGAATGTGGAGATGCCAGCATTAGACTGGGGTAATTACAGTAAGAAGTCTCACAACACCAGGTTGAAGTCCAACAGGTTTATTTGGTTGCAAAATCCACTGGCTTTCATGAAATTGAGTTTGTGTCTTTATATGCCCTGTTTGCGAACAGAAGTCCCACTTACCCGATGTAGCAGTCGCGCTCCAAAAGCTAGTGGATTTTGCTATCAAATAAAGCTGTTGGTGTTGTGAGACTTCTTGCTGTGTTTAAAAGTCAGGCCAGCTTTACAGCTCAAAATAGCCTTGTAATTCCTCAGAACACAGAAATAGCTAAGGTCCATGAATCAACCTACCTATTTAGCAGGCAGGGAACAGGACAATAATGCATCAGTTAGCCTTGCTCTGTGTCATAAAATGGGTGATAGTGAATTGAATCCACAGAAAATAAAAATAAAGGCACATTCGTGTCCTTTTGGTGCTTGCAGTTAAGATAAATCTGTCTTTACAACTGCCACAAATCTATAATGTTTCCTGCTCTTTGATCATAAACATTGTCCAAACAGATGAAATTACTTAGGAGTTGCAATGTTCTTCTTTGCTCAACAACGCTTGAAAAGTTTTCTCCTGGCTTTCTATCCTGTTGTTTTCACTAACTGCATAATAGAATTGGATTGTATCTGTTCTCCGGTGACAGTATACCCATTGACCTCACTGTAGAAGCAATTGTTTTCAAACAATATTACCAATTCACTTCCAACTGAAAAGGAAACTAGATTAAATACTGTGAGAAAATTCTACAGCAATGAATGAAGTGCACAACATATGACATGTGTCATATGACAAAAGGCTTCATAATGTAACTGACATAGGACAGAGGTATCAATTCAAGAGTACTTCATTGGTGGTTAAGTATTTTGAGTAGTTTGGTGACCATGAAAGGCATGATACAACATTTTACTCTGAACTCCTCACATACCAAAATGAAGGCACACGTGAAGTCCTCACAATGAAGATTGTTGGGGTCACTTTCGTACATAAATTTAGATTCTGGAATCAAATCACAACTTCTTATAAGTTTACTTATTATTGTGTCACAAGTAGGCTTACATTAACACTGCAGTGAAGTTACTGTGAAAATCCCCTAGTCACCACACTCCAGTGCCTGTTTGGAAACATCGAGAGAATTTAGCATGGCCGATGCACCTAACCAGCATGTCTTTCAGACTATGGGAGGAAACTGGAGTGCCTGGAGGAAACCCATGCAGGCACAGGAAGAACATGCAAACTCCACACAGCCAGTGACCCAAACCAAGAATCGAACGCAGATCCCCAGTGCTGCGAGTGCTAACCACTGTGCCACCATGCCGTCCGTAACTCTGTAGGTGATTTGGTGGGATGCAAGATAGTCAATACCAAGGAAGAATGTGATAGTTCATATGACTTTGTCATATAATTGGCAAAATTAATTTCATCACAGGTATATATGAGGTATTCCACCTTACTAAGAAACAGAAGGAAGATCATGGATAATTTGGAAATTTAAGAATGTAAATGGGGTTAAGGTGCAAAGGAATCTGTAAATGCAACAACTTACATTTACAATTACGAAGCACTAAAATAAAGCTAAGGCCATCAAAAAAAAAGACAGTTTATTTCGAGTGATAGAACTGAAAAACAGAAGTGATACAAAGCTTGCAAAACACCAGTGGGATACCGAGAAAACTCTGGCTCCAATACTGCAAAAAGGGATATAGAAACACTGAAGTGTAAAAATTATTTGCAAGGATAATGCCAGAACTGCAAGGTTATATCTATCATAAAAGAATGAACAAATTGGGTCTCCATTGTCTTAGCAAACAGCCTGAGCAGTGATCTAATTCATGTATTTGAAACAATACGAGGTTTTGATAGAGTGAACAAAGTGGATGCTTCTACATGTGAGGAGGAGCAAAATGAGAGGCCATCAATATGATGTAGGCACAAAGACATCAAATTGGGGAAATGAGAAGAAATTTCTGTGCCTAGAGAGAGTGGGGAGAATGTGAAACTCACCACTACAAGGAGTAGTTGAAGTGAATAGCAGAGGTAGAGTTAGGGGAAGAGTAGGAGGGAGGGGGAGCAGATGAGGAAGGGTGGGAGGAGGCTTGAGTGCATGGATGCATTGGGCCAAATGCCCTTTGTATATTTTACGTAAAACTTGACAAGCTGCTGATGTTGGATTAAATATTAACTTCATGATTACTTACTTGGACTTGTGATATCAGCGGTTCTTCTCAATTTTCCACTAGCTGTCCTTGTAATCCCTAAAATAATAGTAAAGCATTATATTTACATTATGTTGATATACTGGTCCTAGATTCATTGCTCCTTGTTATCCACTAATTTATTACAATCATCTTTGTTCAGTAAGTGAGAATGATGGGTTGCAAAGATCCTCTCTGAAATGAACAATACAGTTCATTTCAAAAACAAAGTGGTGTCAAAGCCACATCTTAAATTAAGCTTCAAACGCTAATCACCAGTAAAAATGGTTGAAGGTTCTGCCAAATAATGATTCCCATGATATTTCAGAAGTTTAATCACTGAAGAAATTGGTCAGGCAATGACTCATGTCTATCCCCCTTCCTAATTATTGACTACAGCTCAGCCTTAAAACATCATTATTTCTACAAAACTCATTTCCAAACTCTGTGGTCTAGGGCTCGGCTCCTTACTCTGTGACTGGATCCTAGACTTCCTAACACACAGACCACAATCTGTGAGGATAGGCAACACCACCTTCTCCGTGATTATCCTCAACACTGGTGCTCCACAAGGCTGTGTCCTCAGCCCCTTACTATATTCCTTATGCACCTGTGACAGTGTGGCCAAATTTCGCTCCAACTCGATTTTCAAGTTTGCTAATGACACCAAGGTCGTGGGTTGGATCTCAAAACAATGATGAGGTGGAATACAGGAAAGAGACAGAGAATCTGGTGAACTGGTGCAATGACAATCTCTCCTTCAATGTCAGTAAATGAAGGAGATAGTAGCTGACATACCCATTGATGTAGGCAGGGGCATGAAGTGGAAATGGTCGACAGCTTCAAGTTTCTAGGTGTCCAGATCACCAACCTGTCCTGCTCCCTCCATGCTGACACAATAGTTAAGAAGATCCACCAACACCTCCACACAGACGGCTAAGGAAATTTGGCATGCCTGCTATGACTCTCACCAACTTCTACAGATGCAGCATAGAAAGCATCCTTCCTGGTTGCATCACAGCTTGGAACGGTTCCTGCATTGTTCAGGGCTGCAAGAAACTACAAAGGATCATGAACAAAGCCCTGTCCATCATGCAAACCAGCCCCAATCCGTTGACACTGTTTACATTTCCTGCTGCCTTGGAAAAGCAGCCAACATAATCAAAGACCTCACTTATCCTAGACATACTCTCCTCCACCTACTTCTGTCGGGAAAAAGATGCAAATGTCTGAGGCCACTTACCAACTGATTCAAGAACAGTTTCTTCCCTGATGCCATCAGACTTTTAACCTTATATTAAACTGATCTTTCTCCAAACCCTAGCTATGACTGTAACGTTACATTATGCACTCTCTCATTTCCTTCTCTATGCACGGTATGCTTTGTCTGTATAGCACACAAGAAATAATACTTTTCATCGTATACTAATGTGACAATAATAAGATCAACTCAGTAGCAAGAACCACCTGATTTAGACCTGCATAGGGCAGGGCTAAAAAATAAATCATGCAATTGGCTATTTGCCTCAGTTCTTGCCAGATTTTATTTAAAGAAGTGTAGATATTACAATGAAGAGACACTAATTGGTAGCTTGTATCACATGTACCCTGGCCCACAGATCTTATTGTATAACTATAAATTAACCAACAGTGCTTAACATAGTAAATTGCTTCCGAAATAGTGAAGTGCAGGAGCTGAACATATCAGCAATTATAAATCACACACCCATGGTAAAATGATGATGAAGAGACACTCATGCCATGAAGATCAGCAAGTATTAGGTTCTGGGAATGTGGAATTTAACAATTGGAGTATGCAACGATTTCTAGCTGGAAAAGGGACTTTGCAATAGTATCTCATGCTTTTGTGCTAGGGTGAGGGCGATGTAACGTGGTTATGAGCCCCAAAAGAGGGAAAAAAGCTTTCAAAAAAGTCCATACAGGAATCAATGATGTAGCAAAGAGCAGAATGAAGCTCTCACAGTGGGAATTAACTTTCAAAGGAGAGGTCCAAGATTTCAAAACAATGTTAGATTTACTCCTATCAAAAGGAGAAAATGCTGGAAAATCTCAGCAGGTCTGGCAGCATCTGTAAAGGAGAGAAGAGCTGATGTTTCAAGCCCAGATGACCCTTTGAAAAAGCTGTTGGAGAGAAATGCAATACTTTTTCAGGGTAGGCATTCCTGGAAGAGAAGTGGCAGCGAGTTAAACACTAACCCTTTGACAAAGGGTCATGTAGACTTGAAATGTCAGCTCTTTCCGCTCCTTACAGACACAGAAAAATCTCAGCAGGTCTAGCAGCATTTTCTCTTTTAGTTTCAGATGCCAGCATCTGCAGTAATTTGCTTTTATTCAGATTTACTGCTGATGCTCTACAATAAGTTGCTCAAGTTTAACCAGCTAAGTACATTGCTGCATGCCCAGAGATACAGTAGAGGGAAGGTTCAGATTCCTAGAGCATTAAGGCAAGTTCAGAGGGCTTTGGAAATTTTCAGGGCAGAAGCTGGGTTTCACCCAAGTTGGATTGCTAACGGGTACCATTGCAGGATAGGTAAATACAGTAGTGAAAAAAAAAGCCACTGACAGGCAGAGCAGAGATAAATCAAAAGAAAAGTCAAAAATTGGTTTTATAAAAAGAGTGACCTGATGAGTATATAATACAAATGCTTTAAAGACCAAAGCGTACTCGACCAGACTTTTGGTTACCCCTAATACTGCCTTCATTGGGCTACTGGCTGATTAAGTTGCCGTGAAGTACCTTGGGGCATTTTTCCGTGTTACAGTTGCTGTAATTTCAACTTATAGCTGTGTGCTTTGTATTCTGTTATAGATGCATGTCCAGTTACGCAAGAAATCAAAGTTGGGAGGAAGAGTTACTATTTGAATATCAAAGTGCTGGAGGAATTGAGCAAGTCTTCCATTTGAAATAAAAGCAATCAATAATTGTGAAGATGCAATCCGAGGCTTTACGTTAAGCAAACTCTACTTACACGATTGCTTCAAACAAGCCCACAGCACATTCCTTTCAAACGAGAAAAACCTCCTTTTCTTAAGGTATGACTGGTTCTTCAGGCCATGTGACACTTTCTCAATAAGGCTGGTCATAAAGTGACAATCAATACATCCCTTCCTCTAACTCCTTTTCACAATCCTAATTTACCAAATTATGCATGGTGACACAGTATTTAGGGTGGCATGGTGGCACAGTGGTTAGCCCTGCTGCCTCAGTGCCAGGGATCTGAGTTCAATTCCTGGCTTGGGTCACTGTGCAAACTCCACACATTCTGTGCGTGGGTTTCTTCCAGGTGCTCTGGTTTCCTCCATAGGTCTAAAAGATATGCGAGCAAGGTGGATTAGCCATGCTAAATTGTCCCTTAGTGTCAGGAGGATTAGCAGGGTAAATATATGTGGGGTTAGAGCCTGAATGAGATTGTTTATGGTGTGAATGGCCTCCTTCTGCACTGTAGGGATTCTATAAAGAAAAAAAAGTTACTTTATGCGGATGAACAGAAAACACTATCAAAATCTGAGAAATAATTACGTGTACCAAGTCCTGAATTCGAATAACACACATATATATTAGGTTCAATAATTATCAAGTCTTTGAGGATGTTTTCTTTTTCCCAGTAGAGTGACTTGGTGCTGTAGTTTGAGATGCTTTCACAGGATTGACATTAACAAAAACAATAGGTACCTCTTCTAAAATGCACAGTTCATTACTATTTGCTTCAACGGAGTTTTGTCTGTAACAGGCCCATCAGGTACTTAAGGGTTTGAAACCATTTCTAGATATCAACACTGACTGCTGGAGCATTTCTCTACTCTTCACGTGGTCACAAATGATCCGTCCCTTCACACCCATTTAGTACAACAGAGATTCTATCTCAGAGGCAATAATTCCCGACATCCAGCTTGTTTCATTAACGAAGATTTTCACATACACAGCTTCATTTGTTGTAAATTTGTGCTCTAGAATGCAAATCATGGCTTCTTATCTGATTACCTTGGCTGGTTTCTACCCACTTTGGCAAATTAGGAAACCCAAGGCTCAGCACTATTCTGAGACAACGTTTTATTAGCAGTTCTGCTGGTGGAACTCCCATTGTTGCATGTGGGGTGTTACGATAGCCAAAAAGGAAGCATGAGTCTTTGGTTTCCAGGGTTTCTCCTGACAGTTTCTTTTGGCCAGATGTGAAAGTTTGGATCGTTCCCTCGACTAGTCCGTTTGATCCTGGGTGGTAAGGCACAGTTCTCATGCATTTAATCCTGTTGAAACTGGTAAAGTTTTGAAATTCAGCACTTGCTTATATGGTTCGTTGTCTGATACGGATTGCCAGGAATTGAAAGACATTGGTGAAATCTTCCAAAATGGTAACATGTATGTAGGTGACTTCACCTCAAAAAAAAAGGTCCAACCATTTAGAGTGTGTAACAATCCCAAACAAAAACATTGTGCCCAGGAATGGACCAAAATAATTGATACGACTTGTATGCATGGCCGGCCATGCCATTCCCAAGGGTGCAGTGGGGCTGTAGCAGGCAGCCTTTGTTGCAGTTAACACAGTTGACCATGCTTGATTAGTTTCAATATCAGCATCAATACCAGGCCACCACATGTAACTCATGGCAAGCACCTTCATCTCAGACATGCTAGGATGAACAGTATGTAATTCAATTAGGAGCAGCTCCCTGCCTGGTACAGGACTGATTATGCATGCTCCCCTTAGAATGGTGCCATCCTGATAACTAAATTCCTTATTGCAGGTAAAAAAGTGGTTTAATTTCCTTGGAACCTGGCTAATTTGTCCATCCTATAAACATTTGGTCTCTCACTTTGGTCCAATTCCTGACCTGCTTCACATAAACTGTTTAAAAAGTATAATGCCAAAAGATTTCTTAGAATACAGCTTTACTCCAAAGGTAGACAGCTAAGTGCATCTGCATTTGCTATGTATATTCAACTTTGTGTTTGATAACATAGTCATAGCTGGACAAAATTTCCATCATTAAATTCTTGCTGAAGCTATTAACGGAATAGACTTATCTTCTCTTAAGAGGCCCAAAAACAATTTGCCATCACAAACAATGGTGAGGTGTCCATCACGTAAGTACTAGTGGATTTTTTTGATGCTGAAAACTATTGATAGTTCTTCCTTGTCAATTTGTGAGTAGCCTTTTTTGGCCACTGAGAGGGTCTTGCCATGTACCTGATCGGCCTTTCAGAGCCATCGCCCATCTTGTGGGACAACACCGCACCCACGCCAAAGATTTTCACATATACACCTTCATCTGCTGTAAATTTGTGCTCTAGTATGCTAATCATCTCATTACCTTGGCTGGTTTCTACCCTCCTTAGCAAATTTAGAAAAACAAAACTCAGTACTGTTCCAAGACAACGTTTTATTAGTTCTGGTGGAACTCCCATTGTTGCATGTGGGGTGTTACCATGGCCAAGGAGTAAGCACAAGGCTTTGGTTTCCAGGGTTTCACCTGACAGTTTCTTTCGGCCAGATGTGAAAGTTTGGATCATTCCCTCAACTAATCTGTTTGATCCTGGGTGGTAAGGCACAGTTCTAACGTACTTAATACCGTTGAAACTGGTGAAGTTTTGAAATTCAGCACTTGTGAATACGGTTAATATCAGTTCTTTAGAGGGTCAAAGTGCACTAATAGGTTTGAGGAACACAGCAATTCCTTTACTCTGTTTAGAGCCTCTTCCTGGGGAGCCTTCCAAGATCAATGATAGTGTTTCTTTAACAGACTATGCAAGGGGGCCAGTAAAGTTGATAAGTTGGGTGAAAACCATCCATATTCATTTACCACCCCCCAAAATGATATAATCTTGGTTACGTTTATGGGAGAAAATGTTTCCTTTATCACTTTAACCTTTACATCCATGGGGTGTAACCATTGTGCATCTACACTGTCCCCAAGTAGGTCACTTGGTGCCTTGAAAGGTGCACTTCTTTCTCGAGGCAAACACCAGCCTTTTAAATGCTAGATGTTCGCCTCTGTCAAGCCAGTTATAAGGAAATTGGCAAGGTATATACTACAATCCACAGTAGCCCCTTAGCAGACTTGGCATTGTTCTTTGAGATATTGCACATGCTGAAGACATGATAAAATGTAGGGATGTGTATTTATTATGACATAACTCAGCAAGTGTTATTTAATTTGAGCTGTTGTACATGTGACTCATACCCAGCTTTGTGTAAAATTGACCTCCTGTAGCTCCGCACACAGGTCTTCAATTCTCAGGATTGGATACTTATCCATCTTGGTGGCCTGATTAACTGTTAGCTTATTTTTGCCACAAATGTGGATGGTCTTATCCAGTTTCAATATGGGGATGACAGGAACTGCCCATTCTGAAACTGAAACGGCTGGATAATGCCCAATTCCTCTAACTGGTTTAACTTAGCATCCGCTTTTTCCTCATAAGGCATCCTGTCCTAACTGGATCAATGCAAGTCTTAGCTGGCAAACCTTTAAATTTTGTCCAATTAATTACATAAGACGTTGCTGCACTTTTTAAAATTCTGGCAGATCCCCTACCCACACTTGAGGGGTCTCAGGCCAATTTAAATTGTTTTCTTTAAGCCAATCATGACCCAGAAGTCTTGGTCCTTCACTCATCGCTATATAAGTCACAATCATTTCACCTCAGGCTCTCACCCTCAAATTAGTGTCTCTGGATTATGACTGATGGTTTGTATTAAAAGTGACTCTTCACCAAATCTGCAGTGCCACTGAAATGATTTAGAATCAGGTGTACTTGTAAGACTGGGAATAGACACAGACGCTCAGGAGAATTTCCTAGCACTTTGCCTCCTCCCCATTTAGATTGCCTGGAAATAGGTGCTCTATGCATTGACTACAGTCCTCTGAGGAGTCAAATAGGTCTATTCCCCTGAAGAGAGGCATCCTGGTGTGAGTATTCCTTTTTCCTTCAGTCTTTGTTGGTGTTACTCACAGGTGTAGGACTCGAGGCAGCTCCAGGATTATTTTGCCCTATTGCCAGATATGGAGATGCACTCCTGGATGTTTTAAATTGAATAAGTAATCTTTATTTGCAAGTTTGCTTCATTGGATGCATGCTTCAAACTAGCCTATATTAAACTCGTTCTACTTAGTAAAATTCCTCCACTTAGAGAGATTTTCCATGTTAGGCGTTGATTAGATTTTCAGGTCTTAACATGTCAATTGCCACAACAATTAAAAACATTAAAATTGTGCCTTCATTTCAGACAATAGCATGACAATAGTGTGCCTTTAAGGAATGTACGGAGGCAACACCTGGAGTAGTGTGTGCAGGTTTGGTGTTCTTATCTGATAAAGGAAATCTTTGTTATAGAGGGAGTACACGGAAGGTTTACCAGGGATGCCAGATCAGTCATAGAAGGACAGAGTAAAGTCAGTTAGGATGATATTCACTTAAATTTAGAAGAGTGAGAGGCAATCTCATAGAAACTTATATAGTTCCAGTGTTAGACAGGGTGGATTCAGAAACAAATCAATGGCGGGGGAGTCCAGAAATAGGGGGTCACGCTTTGAAGAGGTAAACCTTTTAGGATTGAGACGAGGAGAAATTTCTTCACCAAGGGAGTGGCAAGTGATGGAACTCACTACCACAGAAAGTTGCTGAGGTCAAAACAGTGTTTGATTTCAAGAAGAAATTAGATATAACTCTTGACGCTGAAGGTTTCAAGGGATATGGGGGAGAAGGCAGGATCTTGAGTATGATCAGCCATGATCAAAATGAATGGCAGAGCAAGCTCCTAGGGTCAAATTGCTTACTCCTGCTACTAGTTTTTATGTTTCTATATTAGCTGACAACCTCAAATCATTTTGACCCAATTGAGGTGGTCAACTAACATAGAAAATAGAAGTGGGAGTGGCCATTTGAACAACCCCACCGATAAATGGCTAAGAATGACTTGAATCCATTCCTAATTAAGTGCTGCGAAGGGAAGCTTATTGTTTTCCTAGTCTATTGACAGGTTCCCCTTCCAAACTTTTATCAGGCTGTCCTTCTCAGCGTTCATTCCCTCGTTCTCACACAAATTCAATATCTTGTTACCCTCGAGGAGATGGTGGGTGGAGGGGGTTCAATGAAATTCAACCATATTCCCATAGATCAGCAGAAAACAGCATACTACTTCGAAGTGGAAAATGTTTTCATCGCAAACCCAAATTATTGTAAGACATTTTCTCAGAAGCTTGTTTTTATTTTAGAAAAGAAAAGGACAGAAGGCAAGGGACTGAAGTAACAAGTTGTGCTAGGTTTCATATTAAATCTTGGTAAGCTGCCAGGTTTTAACATCTGCCTCTAACTGACACTACTATAAAGAACAGCAGCAGCAAACAGCCCACTTTTTACCTGTTCACGCGTTTTTGACCAATGGTTAGGGAGAACCAAATGAGCTAGATGACAAGATTCTTATTTTTCATTTCTGGAAGGAAAGGAGAGAGATTTGCATCTTGAAGAACTATTACAGCGCCCATTGCATAATGCAATTTGAAATGAATGAAAAGAAAAATCAAGAACCAACTTGCAACTATGAATGCTTTATATGTTAAGAAAACAGTGGCTTGCGACCGGATGTTCGACGTCTAGGGCTGCAATCTAAACGCAGTGTCAGCCTGCCAAAGCCTGGAGTTTAAAGCTGATCTGCCGAGTGGCTTGAAAACCTTTAGCTCCTTCCATGCCCCGGTCCTGGTCACAGTTTAACCATTTAACTCGGTGATCCCCATTGTGCGTTTTCTCCAAAAAATCTCAAACTCCTATTTGGTTGAGGGCAAACTGAAAAAAAAAAGTACTGGGAAGGTCAAACGCAGGGCTTGAAAAGAAGACTTGCTCGGTGGGATTGGCAGGCCAGTTGGAAAAATTTATTTCACGTTCAAAAAACTCTTTAGTGAAGCCCATGTGGATTGAAAAAGTACTTAATTTGCCACTGAATAGAGACCACAGAATTCAAAAGAAATACATTTTAACCAAAACCAAAATGATTCTTCTAATAAATCTCTTCTGTTTCACAAACGTGGCAGGACTGTCGGTGAGTCAGTGTGTGTGACTCAGTCTACAGATGGATTAGCTTTCTTCAAAAGAAACACACAAAGGAAGGTCATTTTTATCTTGGACAATAATTTGCTTTTTTAAAATTGAATAATACCTTTTGTTCCCCGTGTTCAGAATGATTTGATTTATTCACTGTAGCAGGATACAGTGAAAAGTATAGTTTCTTGTGCACAATGTAGACAAAGCATACTGTTCATACAGTACATAGGGGAGAAAGAAAGGAGAGAGTGCAGAATATAGTGTTAGTCATAGCTAGGGTGTAGAGAAAAAGGTCAACTAAATACAACGTAGCTCCATTCAAAAGTCTGACGGCAGCAGGGAAGAAGCTGTTCTTGACTCAATTGATATGCGACCTCAGACTTTTGCATCTTTTCCCGACGGAAGAGTACATGTCCAGGCTACATGGGATCCTTAATTATGTTGGCTGTTTTTCCAAGGTAGAGGAATTATAGACAGAATTAATAGATGGGAGGCTGGTTTATGTGATGGATTGGGCTACGTTCATAACTCTTTGTATTGTCTTGCGGTCTTGGACAGAACAAGAGCCATAACAATAATGTCAATGATGGTTTAGGATTTATTTAAAAATTACTTGCACCAGTACCTTCTATATTCGTGTTTACAGTCAAGGGACTGCTGCAAAACTTGAACCCAGTTTCAATGTCCTCATAACCAGAGAAGGCTGAGGTTTACTCTTCGCTGTTGCTACACCTGACAGCTGACCAGACACCAGGGGAACAGTATCTTTAGGCTTTTGTGCTAGAAAGCACAGATTGTATAAACGTCTTGCTTTTACTACAAACCAAGTGCCACAGAAAATGAAAGCAAGAGAAGAGAAATTGCAGCAAACGTCTTGGAATAAGCTAGAGAAGGCTCAATTGCAGAATAGTTACATTTTGATATGTAAAAAGTGAACCATTTGGAGTTGAAATTTCAAACATTTCACTGAAGAATTCTATTGCAATGACTCAGGACTTTATCCCCTGTAATAAAAACAGGATTTTCCTTGTGGGAGTTGGGAAAGACATTTTGAGCATGAATTTTATACATTTCCACCTTCCAGTCTGCCCTTGGGGAGGGGCAAAGTAGCAGCACAATTGGTGGAGGGCACATGGGGTAGGCACTGAATAACCCACAGATCCCTGAAGTGGCCAATTAACAAATCATTGGTACTTTAGCAGAGTCAGCGGTTGCTGATGCCTCACATGAAGCCATTGAGTAAACCTCAATGGGTTCATGAGGTATAAATTCCATCCTGTTAGGGGATCCTGTGCTCAGAGATCCCACCCACCCCCCACCCCCAATAATGATTGTGCTGCCATCCTGCCCCAACCACTGTCGTCAATCAACACTCTCCAACCCCTCCCAACTGGGGCTGGCCTGACTGACCCCAACAAATCCATCTGACATACCTTGCCTCCATATTGTTCAGTGGGACTGTTTGCCCTGCAAACCGTAGCCATTGCTCCCTGTGGTGCTGCTAGGACTGGAGAACTTCCATCTGGTAGGCTAAGAGCTCTCAGAGGTGAGACATTTTCCAAAATGGGGCTGAAAGCCTGAGACAGGCAACCATAAAAATCAAGTTGTAGGGGACCTTGTGGTAGCATCCCTTTCTCTGAGCCAGAAGCTCCAAGTTCAATTCCCATGCCAGGATTTATTGTCCATGGAAGGAGCATTACGATGAGTTTCAACAGGCTGATAATGAGCCTGGACCACCACTGTCTTTTGACTATTCCCCGAAGGGAAAAATGTACACACGTGCGAAAATAACTTAAAATATGGCAGATCGGACTGTGACCCTAACTCTCCTTCCTTCCTGCCACCCCACAATTTCAACTCCCTTGTTAATAAGCAAATCTAAAATCAGGCTATGACTTCCTGAATCTGCAGAAATGGGCTTGACCCTAGCTTTACAACTGTGGGGCATACTGTAATATACATTTAAGAGATATTAGTGACATCACTAGAACCAGTCTTAGTTTTACTTTTGCTTTGAGCACAGCACATGCACATCTCTAACGTCTTCAAGCTTTATACTTATGCATAACTGATCTCATGTGCCCAACCTTACTAATTGAACCCATAACACATTTACCCAACTTCGTACAAGTGATTGATGCCTTGTGTTTTGACAAAGTAGAACCATCGACTCCACAAAAAGTTTAGGCCTGGGACAGTTTTGGTTTCTGAATGTGGTTTGAGGGGAAATATTTTAGGAGCCTTTATTTTGGGACAGCTCCTTAATTAGCTTGGAGATTGATTTGGTAGCCTAGTGACCACAGAAACAAGGACTAAATTGTACAAGTGCAGGCCAGATTTAATCAGACCTCCATTATTGTGACTGCTTTTTCAGTGCATTAGTATAATTGGAATTAGGTATCTCTCGGAAGCAGAAGCCTCAAATCCCAGATGGGGCAGATTCTTGATTCATGGATGTGGAGGACTTAAGAGGCAATAGGGGAAAGAGCGGAGAGGAAATCCTTTTCCAGGAGATTGTGGCAGAAGGAAGCCATTTACCCAGCAGGACTGGCCAGTACTGTCAGCAGGTGGAATGCAATGTGCCAGAACTGGATCCAGTGTGGAAAAGATTCAGTGACCTTCTTAATTCTGCCAAGGGGGAGGTACAATGACAAACCATCAGGACACCAACTGAGCAGCCTCAGGATGCATGCTGCACCTGAATTTCCAGGTATGATCTATCAGAACAGCTCAGGAGGCTTTGTGCTGCTGAGGACCTACCAGTACTCTAATGTGCAACTTCTGAGTAGAATAATTCTCATTGGCTACATACAAGAGGACAGCTGTTTCTTATCTTTCTCCTCAATTGTCATTGGAAGAGAATATAATGCCAAATTGAGAGTACGAGGGAAGAGTTTCTTATCTCATGTCATCATCACCATGGAGGGAAGGAGGTCTGGACACCCTCACAGTCCATGACCCTGGTGAAGTCAGGCAAGGTGGAATCAACATTTGTGGTAGAAATGGTGATTGGCCTGTTTAAAGCATTTATTAACGAATGCATTACCCTCCATCAAACAGCATTTAGAAGCCTTGACACTGCACAGGCTCCTGCTGTCCAAGGTTAGTTGTCTTCTTGTCTCTCCCTCAAGAGGCAATTAGGCTAGCTCTCACCATCACTGTGCAGTGCACATCCACAACACAGCTCAGAGGAGCTGCCATCAAAACTTCCAAATGCACCATCTGGATACAGTCATCTTATTGGATCTTCGCATGTGGTCAGATAGTGACACTATGTTGAGGGAGTGGAAGGGTGGTGGATGAGCACAGTACTTGCTGGAAGAAGGTGCAAGAGACAACCGGGGGCTGTCTGGTTTGAAGGGAAGACGACAGGCACAGCCCTGCTTGTTGGAAACAGATGCAGGGCCTCAGAAATTACTAGATAGGAGACATTACCTGGGCTGGCAGCAACAAATGGGCTTCCTCATGTCAGAGTTCCCTGAGGAAATCCATCCAGTTCATGCACACTTCAATAACTCAGGGCTTTAAGTTCACCGCCTCCCTCATTGAGGGTGACCAGCCCCCAGCAAGAGGCAGACGCTGAAGAAGTTTGCATCATGAACAAACTCCATACGTTGTACATCATGTACAATGTAACCTGTGTCAATTAGTAGCACTGATGGCACAGAGGTCGAGAGGAGATGCCAGTTGTACCCAACTGGTGCTCTGAAAAACCAGCCAAGGCTGTGACTGTGACCCTAATGAGGTACCATCATTGGCATCTCTGGCTCATCTGACTGAGGGGGCCTGTATGTAGCAGGTTCCCTGTAACAGAGGCTGTCCCTGCAATGTTAACACAACAGCCTCTGGAGATGCCCTCACTAGCCTTTCAGTCAGATGGGCCAGAGATGCCACTAACCAGGACAACTGCCAGCTGCATCTCAGCTAAAAGCAGAGATAAATCACACAATACAATACTTGCAGTACAGAGGGAGGCCATTTGGCCCATCAAGTCTGTGCCAACCACAATCCCACCCAGGCCCTGGTCTCGTAACCCTGCTAATCCCCCTGACACTAGGGTTAATTTAGCATGGCCAATCAACCTAACCCACACATCTTTGGACTATGGAAAGAAACCGGAGCTCCTGGGAGGAAACCCATGCAGACACAGGGAGAAAGCACAAACTCCACACAGACAGTGACCCATAATTAGAATCAAACCCGGGTCCCTGGTGCTGCGAAGGCAGCAGTGCTAACCATTGTGCTACCCAAATGAACAGACTGCCCTGGCCTCAGAGGCCACAAGGGGGTCACTGCATAGATGTGGCTGAGAGTGAGGCCACTTGAAATCAGGCAGGATATCAGATTAGAAACTGGAGTTTCTTTCACTTGTTAAGGTGAACTTTTGGAGTTCTATGTAGATACTGGGACATGAAGCCAGCTGGTGGGAGAGAAGGGATGAGGTAGTGAAAGGGGACAAGAGTCTCTGAATGGTGACAATGAAACCTCTGGATAGCTGTGTACACTTCAATGGCATTAAGTGTTGAGTTGCTCGGGGCTTAATCTTCAAACGCATCTCAAAGCAAGCGCCTACCCATTCCAATTCCTCCTCAGTCGAGAGGGGCTCAGCTGAAACAAGCCAAGTCAGGTTATCTCCAACATTCCTGATGAGACCCTGGAGTCCTACATGTCCCCAGCTACCTTCCTGTATAGTCTGGGCACATTCTGAAACTTCCTTTAGTCACTCATCCTTGTCAGTGACCCTTCATGAGAAGTAGAGCTCAAAAATGTCTTTGCATTTTTGAATAGAATTAGCAATTAGCAAAGAACTTGTAAATTGTGTGTGTTGTAATCTGACCCATTTCAGAAGATCCCCGAAGAGCCAGAAAATGAACCAACAAATTCTTTTTAAAAATTACACAGTTTGTCTGATCCAGAACACCTTCATCAAGTGGGCTGCTCCTGGGCCCAGAAGAGTTAAGATAATAAAGCCATTATTTCTCCAGGCCAAGAATATCTTGGTGGCAATGCTTCTAACATGAATCTCAGCTGATAAAATAAACTGGTTTCATTACTAAAATCTACTGTTGGGAAACAGCAGAAACTGCGAAAGTTTTTATTGTGAGCTTGAATGATTTTATAAGCATGCAGCCAGACCCCAAATTTCCTACTAAAAACAAAGAAAAACATTTCTAAGACTGCAAGAAGCCTATGTAAGAGCAGCTCTGAATAAATATTAAAAATAACCTGGAATTTTCACACACTCAGGAGGCTGTGGCTTTGGAAAGAGAGGAGTTTTTTCTCCCGCACTGTGTTTTTCCAACTTCACTGAAATATAGCTTTCCTGGATTTTGGATCCTTTTTGTTACATTATTGTATTACAATCCAAGTACAGCTGCTTCTTTATAACTTTCAATAGGGAGATCTTGAGTCAGAAGCTCCAGGTTAAAGTCCCACCTCAGGGCTTGATGGGCAAGGAAGGTGCGTTCATAATGCAGTCAAACAGGTTGAGTGTCAACCTGCAAATCCTTCCAAAACATGCCAATGGCTGACACTAAGAGTGGGAGAGACTCCTGGTCAGCCATGCTTGATGTGGAGTGGCGCCACACAGACTATAAGCCTCTGGCGACAGACCAGTGACCTCTTCCAAGAATTACTAGCAATGGAAATAGACGAAAGTCTGCCTTAGTGACCATTAGATGCAGGGAGGGAATTGAATTATAACTTTATAGTAACATCTTTCGCAGCCACTTCTTATAATGACCACTATCTGTTTGAAGGTTGTAGACCAAGTAAATCCCTTGCTTTTCAATATGATGCCATGGGATCTTTTACCTTCACCGTTCCATTTACACTACACTGAAGGGCAAGGTGTAGGAGTTTGAAGGAGCATGTGAACACACAAGCTTGTGACTCAGATATCACCATTAAGTATTCACACCCAACCATATCAGATTAGTGACATTGCCAATGTCATCATTCACTTAATCCATGCCAAGCAAGCTTGGTCATAAGGCCAATCATTTCAGATTTACCAGGTGTGATCTTACCATCTTGCCACATCTGATCAGTGCAGCGAGCTACGAACAAAGCGAGAGGCGCCAAAAATTTGCTACCTCCCCAGGCCTGTTTTATTGGCAAGAATGACGTTGTTCCCAGAAAGGGCACAAAGCTTATTAGCATTAGAGTGCCTGGATCTCCATATATCATTACCGAGTCCAGCACGGCTGCTTCCCCCTTCTGGACGCTTCCCAGACTCCAGCGAAACATCACATCAGCACGAATCACTACTGGTCTCTGCCAGCAGAGACAAGGCACCATGGCCATGCTGAGGGTATTGGAGGCCATTGAAGCCCCCCACCTGGTAGTTGGGGGCATGACCAGGCAGTGTCCACCTAGCGGAAGGGGTTATGATGTGTCCTCACAAGGGGAGAGTGGCTTGATGGCCCAAAGCCGGTGACCCATGCCAGTGTGGGAGGTGAACATGCCACTGCTGATTGAGGGCATGGGGGAGGGGTGCCCAATATCCAATGATGGGGAGGGTGGGAGGAGGTCTCCTGGTTTACTGGCAGATTGGGGTGCTCTGCAAAATGGCCCATGAGTGCTCTAAAGCTGGCGTCGATAGGCTTCATTCACCCAGCTGTCAAAAAAAAAGTTGGAAGATTGCAATGCAGAGCTTGCCAAAAAGAATGGCTCAGAGGACTTGAGTTTCCTTGCCGTTATGACACTTGAGGCGGGATTTTTTAGCTGCGCTTACCCCAAGAATGGGGAATCCCACCTAAGGTCAACAGACATTTGCATGGTCCCCTCCCCCCCCCCCACCCACTCACTATGATTCCTGCAGTGGGCAGGATGGGAAAATTCCACCCACTGTGTTTGAATAATTAATTCAGCATCTATTTAACGTGGACACAGACAGTACGAGAGCTATCATCTCACACGAAGCTCTCCAAATAGCATCTTAAAAAATAGACATATTCACACTTGCATTTTATAGAATCAGCAGTGGTCCCATATAACTGGAAATAAATTTCCGCTGCAAAGAACAGCTGGTCATTGGCCCCCCCTTGAGGTTTTCAGACTGGAGAATATTTCTGTACAGATTCCACTAAACCTTCATACTGAAAGCATTTTTTTTATTGCAAACGGTAGCCTGGTCTGAAAGATTCCTAAAAAAAAGACACAGACTTAAAAAAAACATTAAAAATAAACCTGTAAACATTATATTTCTTTATAATATCTGAAGCTGCTGCAGATTTATAGAATTTGTATCGAGGCACTCTGCCAGACAATTGTTCTATAGGACCATATCCTTTTTGTTCCACTGAACCTATCGTCAACTTCCAAAATTGTCTTGTCTTACAGAAAGCCTATACGTCAATTAGCAGAACTGTTTTCCTCTGTGGTACAAGGGCAGAATTTTGCAGTTTCGCCTGCTGTGGAAATTGTCGCAAGTGGGACTGAAAACTTGGTGGACCTTTTAAAGTTAGGGCAGCACAGTGGCATGCACTGCTACCTCACAGCACCAAGGAGCCAGATTTGATCCCGGCTTAGGTGACTGTGTAAACTCCACACATTAGAAACATAGAAAAACTACAAAACAATACTGGCCCTTCGGCCCACAAAGTTGTGCCGAACATGTCCCTACCTTAGGGATTACTAGGCTTACCTATAACCCTCTCTTACTAAGTTCCATGTACTTATCTAAAAGTCCCTTGAAAGACCCTATCGAATCTGCCTCCACCACCGGCAGCCCATTCCACGCACTCACAACCCCATGAGTGAAAAACTTACCCGACATCTCCTTTGTACCTACTCCCCAGCACCTTAAGCCTGTGTCCTCTTGTGGCAATCATTTTAGCCTTGGGAAAAAGCCTCTGACTGTCCACTTGATCAATACCTCTCAACATCTTATACACCTCTATCAGGTCATCCCTCATCCTTCATCTCTCCAAGGAGAAAAGACTGAGCTCCCTCAACCTATCCTCAGGCATGCTCCCCAATCCAGGCAACATCCTTGTAAATCTCCTCTGCACCCTTTCTATGGCTTCCACATCCTTCCTGTAATGAGGTGACCAGAACGGAGCAAAGTACTCCAAGTGGGGTCTGATCAGGGTCCTATATAGCTGCAATATTATCTCCCGACTCCTAAACTCAATTCCTCAATTGATAAAGGCCAGTACACCAGTTTCTTAACCATAGCTTCGACCTGTGCAGCTGCTTTGAGCATCCTATGAACTTGGACCTCAAGATCCCTCTGATCTTCCACACTGCCAAGAGTCTTACCATTAGTATTATATTCTGCTATCCTATTTGACCTGCCAAAAATGAACCACTTCACACTTATCTGGGTTGAACTCCATCTGCCACTTTTCTGCCTAGTCTTGCATCCTATCAATGTCTCACTGCAACTTCTGACATCACTCCACACTATCCACAACACCTCCAACCTTTGTGTTATCAGCATTCTCCCTGTGTTTGCGTGGGTTTCCTCCGAGTGCTCCAGTTTCCTCCCACAGTCCAAAGGATGTGCTGGTTAGGTGCATTGGCCATGCTAAATTCTCCCTTAGTGTACCCAAACAGGTGCTGGAGTGTAGTGACTAGGGGATTTTCACAGTAACCTCATTGCAGTGTTGATGTAAGCCTACTTGTGACTAATACAAAAAAAACTTTAAAAAACAAAGGGTCTATTGACCTTGAGTGGGAATTTCTGATCTTGGGAGGCATGTGGCTGGAAAAGCCCACCCCAGATTTTCTTTGCAAAAGCATACTTTACTTGTAAAATATCTGAAGTAAAGTCACAAGAATTTCAAAATGGCCATCACACCAAGTGCAAAAATATTCACGTTTTCTATCTTGATCATGTTGCATCCTGTGGTGCTTTAATACAGTTGTGGTTACACTTTCCAGTTGCCTGGGCCTGTGCTATATTAATTGGGCATTATTCAGGGCATATCCACGTATAAGTCACCTTCACATTGCTAAGTGCTATCTCAAAACATTACTGAATGGCTGGTACAGTGGACTAATCCAAGAACTGCAAATACTTTCAGCCAACATAATGAAAAACATACAAAATCACAAAAGCTTGTAATCTTTGGTACCATCACCTGGACAAACAGAATGCATATGCTAAGCAGCAGACTGGAAACCCTTGTACTGGTAATAGTCCAGGATTTCAGCAGCAAACCCTTTAGATTGAAAAAAAGTGGGAATCATAGCAATTATGTGGAGAAAACTCCATTTCACAAATTTCACTTTCTATACAATGCTATTTTAGAAACATGCTTGGTACTTCAAAAAAAAATCCTGCTCTCTATGCTTTGGTTTCCATGTTTCTGACCACTGCCATTGATAAAAATCAATTCTAAGATGTAGAGAATGTTAAGAAACAAAATTCATTTGTGGCTAAAGAAAAACAGATTTTCTCATTGTCTTGGCCAAGATTCTATCCTATGCCTAAACAGGACCTTTTCTATCTGCAGAAGGCAACCAGATGGCAACACTAAAATATCAAATACATTTACAGGAGTTGAAGTGGAGAGTTTGCAACTTTGCCATTTATCTGGAGACTAATTAATCTTATACAGAGGTCTTCTCATTCTTTTTTTATAAATTAATTCATAGGACATTGGCATCACTGACAGACCAGCATATATTGCCCATCCCTTGTTGTTGCCCAAGGGCAGTTGAGAGTCAACCACTTTGCCATCAATCACATTAACTATCTGGACTAGTTCATTTTCTTCATGAGTTTAACACACTCCTTAATTTGACTAAGACTGACTGATAATACCTCAGGACAGTAACTGGACCATGCAAGGAGTTAAAAAGAAAGTGAGGATGTCAGTCAACTAAACACAAAGAAGCTGGTCAGAATTCTCCCAAGCCCCCGCTGGCATGTTCCATGTTGGGTGAGGGCAATGACAGGATGCTCAGAAGCTGGTTTCATCCTGCCATTAAATTTACAGTGGGATCTTTCTCTGGCACCTAAGGTGGATCAGAAAGCCTGTTAAGCCTGGCACAAAGGGAGGCAGATGAAGACCCTCCAGGAGTTTAGGATGGAGGATCCTGCAACTCTGGACCCCAGAACATCAAACCAGTGGGTCAGTAGTACAGCTGTAGGTGGATGTTCCCAATTAGGTAGCCTGGAGTGGGTCCACCTTCCAGCCTCAGAATATGCCTGGAGATCCATCACCATTCTCAGGAGATGTAGGTTCTTTCTTCAATAAGGGGTCAGTGATGTTGGGCATTTTTTCAATATGGCATCCATAAGACATAGGAGCAGAATTAGGCCACTTGGCCCATCAAGTCCACTCTGCCATTCAATCATGGCTGATATTTTCCTCATCCCCATAACCTCTGATCCCTCTATTAAAATCAAGAACCTATCTCTGTCTTAAAGACACGCAATGATACTGCCACAGAAGGCTGTGGCAAAGAGTTCCACAGATTCACCACTCTCTGGCTGAAGAAATTCCTCCACATCTCTGCTTTAAAAAGGATTGTCCCTTTAGCCTGAGGTTGTGCCCTCTGATTGTAGTTTCTCCTACTGGTGGAAACATCCTCTCCATGACACTATTCAGGCCTCACAGTATCCTGTAAGCTTCAATAAAGATCCCCCCTCATTCTTCTAAACTCCAACAAGTACTGACCCAGAGTCCCCAGCTATTCCTCATACCACAAGTTTGTTATTCCAGGGATCATTCTTGTGAACTGCTCTGGACCCTTCCCAATGCTAGCACCCTTCCTTAGATATGGAGCCCAAAACTGCTCACAATACTCCGAATGGGGTCTGACCAGAGTCCTATACAGCCTCAGAAATACATCCCTGCTGTTGTGTTCTAGCCCTCTCAACATGAATGCTAACATTGCATTTGCCTTCCGAACTGCTGAATGAACCTGCATGTTAATCAATCAAATGGCAAACAACTGGCCATCCAGACCTTTCCAGCCACTGAATACAGTGTAAAAATCTTGGGTGCATAATTAATAAGGTCAGGGTTGGAAGAATTGCTGTGTTTTCCCACTGGTCACCACAGTGGGAAACATTCCATGTTCCTGCCCCTGCCACAGCGCTTCTCAAAATGGGAGAATTCCGCTGTCATGACAATTGCAAATGAATTGAGTGCCATAGTTCCAGTCATTAGTTCCCATTTGTAGAGAAACCAACTAATTATTGCAACATGGTCTCCTGAAAGTTAAACAGGCATTTAACTAGTTACGTACTGTGACAAAATTTATAAAGCCAGTACCAAACTAAAGCTGAAATAACGTTATAAAACCATGTTATAAACCTGCATTTCAGAAGACCATCAGGATGATGGACTATTGCTTTATTGACATCCATATTACTACATTCCATCAGAGGACCAATATCTTCCTTCCAATGAAAAGAGATGAAAAGACTATTCAATATTTGGTACAAATTTTCTGTGATTTAACTCAGTTATGGTTGAGTGAGTTGCAAAAACATTCCCTCAGCAATTTTAATAGAATACTTACCATATGGCATTTGCTATTCCCTCAAAAAACTTTTGTCCTGTGTTTGTGGGAAAAGAGAGACGCCACAGAATAAAGGGTCTCCGATGATTTAAAACCTGTGCCCTTGTATGTGCTGCATGAATGAACATGCCTAGGTTTAACAATTACCTTTGAATTGTGCTATATTACTCACTGAAGAACATAGAGGATGCCAGCTGAATTTTCTTGTACTTCCCCCAAAGACAGTCGGGCCACTGTTTACCATGTATAAACATTTTGTAAAGATTAATTAAATACTCAAACAAAAAAAAAACTAACATACTAAATCAATGCAATACTTTGAATCTATGGATTGAAAATCTGTTCACATATCCATTCTGCAGTGTGCGTTAATTCAGGTTTATTTCTTGAGATTTTCCAGCTATAATATATTAAGTGAGCCTTTCAAATTGACTGTTGATTCATGGGGCAGTCCTACCTTATATTAAGCTGATCTTTCTCTACACCATACTGGTGACTGGAACACAATATTCTGCATTCCCTCCTTAATTTCTCCCCTCTGTATTTGAGCTTCTTGGTTGCCTTTGTTTTTTTTTAATTCAAATCCACATGCAATTCTTCCCAATCCCCAGTGCCACCTGTAGCCCCTTTATATATCAGTGACTTCTATTAGATAATAGACATCAAATTAGGACTCAATTAGAAGGTCTGTTAACCCATTGCTAACACTCTGTACTTTACGAACAGTACACTTTGTCTGTATAGTGCCCAAGAAAAAATATTTTTCACTGTACATCAATACACATGACAATCAAATCAAATCTGGCCTTCCCAATTCTCACATCCACTTCCCCGCCTCTAGAAAAAGGTCCCGACATGTTGTGTGCTTCTGTGACAGCTGTAATCGCAAGATCCCAATAAAAGGTACTGTATTGGGTGTTGGGCAAGTCTCTTCACATCCAGCATTGCTGCTGACCAGAAAATTCAGGTCAAAGACCGGGGTACATGGAATTTGAGGTAGAAGCAGAAAAAGCTTAAGGGGCAATTTAGCATGGCTGATCCACTTAATCTGTGGGACTGAGGAAGAATCCTGAGCACCCAGCGAAAGACTCAGGGAGAATGTATAAATTCCACAAAGACAGCCACCCAGAGCTAGAATTGAACTTGAGTCTCTGATATATAAAAAAAATGTTTGTGGGCTAGACTGATTGCTCAGTCATAGTTATTACTCAGATCACTGTTAGAAGCCCAATTACATCTCACTGAGGTAAGCAGATTTGATTTGACACATGTATTAATATACAGTGAAAAATATTGTCACTAAAAGTCACTGAAGTTCCTATGATGTAGATACACCTATCGTGTTGTTAGAGACAGAACTGCTGGATTTTGACCCAGCTGCAGCAAGGGAATGACGATAGAATTGCACTCCAGATACTGGGTGATTTGCAGGTCACGATGTTCCCTTGTATCTACTGCACTTGCTCTTCTGGTAATAGTTATGGATTTTAAGTGAGCTATTCAAGAAGCCTTGATGAGTTGCAGGCAAGTATCTTTTACATAGCACACACTGCCGTCACTGTGTGCTAGTAGTGAGGGGGATTGAAAGTTTAAATTGGAGAACCAGATCCGATTAAATGGGTTGCTTTTCCTTGGATTGTGTTGAGCATGCACTCATCCAAACAAGTGGAGAATATTTCACCACACTTCTGACTTGTGCCTTGGGTGGTGAACAGGCTTTGGGAAGTTAGGAGACGAGTTATTTGCTACAGAATATCCAGCCTCTGGTCTGTTCTTATAGCCACAGCATTTAAATGGCTGGTCTAGTTCAGTTTCTGCTCAATAGTAACCCCCAACTATTAATGCTAGGGAATTCAGTGATGGTAATTCTGGTAAAGATAGAGGGCAGAAGGTAGGATTGTCTCTTGTTAACAATGGGGATTATTGAGAATGGTACCACAAGTGCCAGGCACTTACTAGCCCATGTTTGAATGCTGTACAACTGTAGGGAGTTACTGGTTTTTTCAGAATCTGAAGAGGTGCAAATTGTTATGAACACTGTGGGATCATCAGCATCTCCATTTCTAGTGTTAGCTTGGACAGAAGAAGTTAATGGTAAAACAGTTGAAGATAACTGGATCTAGGATACAACCCTGTGGCCATGTCCTTGGGCTGAGCTGAGTGACCTCAAACAACTCTTTGTATGAGGTTTGACTCCATCCAAGGAGAATTCCCTGATTCCCGTTGACTTCAGTCTTGCTAGGACTCCTTCATGTTGGACTTGGTCAGATGCTGCATTAAGCAGTCTCACTCAAGAGGCACTCAGGCTATAGGATACTTCACTTCTCGAATTCATATTTGGCCAATGATTGTATTGAAGTTGTGTGGCCATGGAAAAACCCAAACTTAGCTTCCGTGAGCATATTAATGCTGAGTTGCTTGATCACATCATCATCAGCTGATGAGGCGGTAATTGGCTTTAGTGGATTTGTTTTTTTCCTGTAGAGTTTTTAAAATTTATTTGTGGGTAACGGGCATCACTACCTGGTCAGCATTTATTGTTCTTCCTTAGCTGTCCTTTGAGGGCAGTTGAGAGTCAACCACATTGCTGTGGCTCTGGAGTCACATGTAGGCCAGACTAGGTAAGGATGGCAGATTTCCTTCCCTAAAAGGACAGCAGTGAACCAGATGGATTTTTCCAACAAACCGACAGTGGCTTCACGATCATTAGTAGATTCTTACTTCCAGATATTTTTATTGCATTTAAATTCCATCATTTGCCATGGCTGGATTCACGCCTTGGTCCACAGTACCATTAGCTGAGTTTCTGGTTTAATAGATTAGCGACAATACCACTAGGCCATTGCCTCCCACAGTCTGCCATTGTTGGATGAGCAGCAGTGTTGAAGCTGTACTGCAGCTTGTAGGGGGCACAGTTAATTCTGGAGCGAGCTCAAGTCTTCAGAAGTACAACTGGTATGGAGTTAACTGGGAGTGTGAGGAGCCTACTTTCTCTAAGTCAACACCTCAACCTATCAACGTCAACTTACTAACCAATCAGTTCACTTTTCACTTATAGTATATGTTGTCAGGATTAATTGAAATTAGGAATTGTGGTGTTTGTCCTGTTTGTAGAATCTCTACAGTGCAGAAGGTAGCCATTCAGTCCATACCGACCACAATCCCATCCAGGCTCTCGTCCAGTAATCCCACACTTTGCCCTGCTAATCCCCCTGACACTAGAGTCAATTTAGCGCGGCCAAATCGACCTAACCCACACATCTTTAGACAGAGAGGAAACTGGAGCATCTGGCGGGGGGAAGATCAGGCAGACACGGGGAGAGAATATGCAAACTCCACACAGACAGTGACCCGAGGCCAGAATCGAACCTGGGTCCCTGCAGTGAGGCAGCAGTGCTAATCATTGTGCCACCCATTGGATGCTTACATGACAAAAAGCTTCAGCAACAGGTCTCTCTTTTCAATAATACCATATAAAAAGTTTCAATTGATCCACTTGTAGATAACGGAAAAATATCAAGATCTCAGCAGATAGCCAGATCTGTATTAAAAGGAATTCCCATGCAGAAAGCTTCACTTTTCTGTCCCCACAATCAAGTTACCTTTCTCATTTGGTGCATTTTCTCCTCGGGAAGGATCAAACAAGGTCAGTCTCTGCCACAAATGACATATACACCGTGTCTAAATCACCCTTTAAGCTGTGAAGTGCATTGACCTTTAAAACATCTGAACATCCAACTAATATTTCTTCAGTTGCATTGATCCAGTTGTGCATGAAATGCTATCTACACTGCCAAGGAATGCAAGAGAGATTGCTTCTCAGTTACTTGCACATCACACAGAATAGGACTTTGTAACAGAAAATGCTTTCAGGCTGTGCCTGACCTACAAACAGAGCAAAAAGTCACCGCAACTAAATAGCTATCAGATTAGAATACGAGAACCTAATTGTGCCAGTTACTGGAAATTTTTTTTTTCCATGTTTTAAAAAAGTTGGAATGGTAATTTCAGCTTCTAGTTTGCGGAAATGAAAAAAAAGAGGACTGCCCTGCCAGGTAAACTGGGAGTATTTGAGGACAATTCTGTTCATATTTAAGTGTGGCCTGACCATAATATTGCCACCAATACCTGCTCATGGTAAACTCATTGATCATTTTTGTAAACCCCTTGAAGTCAATTTGGCCAGCGGCTTGCTTAGATTTTTGTGGCTTGTCTTGCTGCCAATGCTCAATAGTTTCTGACTGAGCAATGCTTTCACTCCCATTATTTTCTTCCAATCCAAGTCCTTCACATCTCTGGATGTTGTAATGCATCAAGCTTTTTCTTTGGTATCTCAACTCTTGGGTCAAGAGGTCTGTACATAATTACTATCAAAGTCCAAGCAGACAAACGACCTGATGAAAATCCTTGCAAACTTCACACCTCTCAAAAGATGCAAAAGGTCTCAACTTTAACCTGTTGCATATTGATATTAAAAAAAAAGTTGCTCAAGTATTTGAAAAATTGCATGCAAATGAAATCAACATTTGGACAATAACCAGAGAATCAAACAAATTCATTACACAGCTCAATTTTGAAGGCTAATTTAACAAGTAACTTCTTTAATTTTCATGAGCTGTAATTTGTTATTCAGGCTCATCCTTATGGCTAACAACAGCACTTATAGACTGGAAAATTTATCTGTAAAAATTAGTTCATGTTAGAAATGTCTGTCTCATATTTCCCCATAAATAACCAGACAATTTTGTTTGAAGCCTTTGGGTTTGGTTTAGAAATGTGACTTTGAGGGAGATTGCTGGCATTTCCAGCCACTGTTAACAAACTAAGTGTGCCTGTGCCCTCATGTTTGTCTACATGTGATTGCTGGACCATTCAATCTCCCACCCCTCCAGGAGTACTTCATTCCGGTGAGGTTCATTCTAGATCCCCACGTTCGGAGAGCTGGCGGGAGACCCCGCTGGAATGAAGATTGAGGGGGGGTGGGGGCTGGTGGCGGGGCGGGGTGCGGTGCATTTGGAACCCTCCAGAGGGTCAGACGGCAGGAGGTGGTGCCCCAGGCATGGGCACCCTGGCAGTACCAACCTGTGCCCCTGGCACTGCCCAAGGAGCAAAATGCTCATGTCTGGGGGCACCTTGGCATTGCCCAGCAGGCATCAGGCAGTGCCAACATTGCAGGGCCTAGGTGCAATTGGTGGAGCGGGGTTGGGGGGGGGGGGGGTCCCACTGCCACTCTATATTGGGATCGGTCGGGACGGAGGGACGGCAGTGATTGGGGCAGGATGGGGGGAGCTCTTGGGGATCTCCACTGCTGGGGGTGGGGGTGGCGGCCACAAGCTGACCCGGGAATTGTTGTAGGGGCCAGCGATCAGGCACGGGATGGGGGGGTGGGGGGTGGGGGGGGGGGGGGGGGGGGGTGGCGGGGGGGTGAGACTGGAAGGGCACCACTGTGGGGTCCCAGACTGGCCAGCAAGCAGGGAGTTTGACAGTTTGCGGCCCCCACTGTGCATGCACAGAGCTCCAGAACTGTCAGACCATCACAAATATGCCCCCCTCCGGGATTTTTAATGAGATTCCTGACTGGGACCGCTTCAGTGCGCAAAAATGTGAATGTTCAGCTGAGAAGCTGAACTATCAGAACAGTTTTCCCACCAATTTAGTTTTGGGAGGAGCACCCCCATAGTCTCTAAAATAGTAGAATGTTCCAAGGCACTTACAGTATGGGAGCAAACTGATACCAAACTGTAGGGGATGAGCAGAGACAACTAACAGAGAAAGGTTAAAGAAGCAAATTTCAGACTCATGGGACAATGCTGAGCACCTTAGCAAGTCAGGAAGCGGACAACTGGAATTCTAGGCAGCAAACACACATTTCTCACTAGAGCAGCATCCAAAAATGCCTTCATAATGGGCAGTTTGACTATCTATCTCAAATTTTGAAAATATTTGGCTCCTTTTGCCAAACGTTTTGGAGAAACTGGAAGTGATTTGCCTCCTTGTGCATTTCCCTGAAAACATATTATGTTGCTAATGCGGTTTAAAATAGATATTTTTTCCTGTAGCCATGAGGATGTTCCAATTAACAAATTTTGTACAACTAGAGGCGCTTAGTATACTTTGTAAATATTGTGCTATACACCAGTCACGTTCAAAGTCATGGGATTGAATTCAAACAGAAAACACAGGTCTGCAGTTAAGTCTGCCTGGAATAATTGAAGGAAAACCAGTTGTACAAAAGAAGCAGGGACAAAGCTGTTATTATTTTCCTCATTAGAAGGTTGCCATGAGGGTGTATGTAACTCTTGTACTGTATTTACACAGAGTCCTTATAAACATAGCGTGACTACACTTCAAAGCTGTGAAAGACTGAGATATCCCAAGATAGTTAATTAACAGTGCCTTTTGAAATGCAATTTTTCTTTATCTTATTGTGATGTGGTGATCATAGATGTGTTGAGAAAATGTTTGAGATATACAGTGGAACGTCAAGGAATTAAATGTGGGGTGACACAAAATTCCAATTGCATTGGAAGTGTTCGGTAAATTCAATCAGCAGAACAGCGAGTCCAAAGATATGCAAGTTAGGTAGATTGGCCATGATTAAACTGTCCCTTAGGTGTCCCAACATGCATAGGTTAGGGGGAATTACTGAGGTAAATCTGTGGAGCTATGGGAATAGGGCCTGCCTGAATGGCATGCTCTGTTAGAGAGTCAGTGCACTCAATAGGCTGAATGGCTTTCTTCTGCATTCTGAGAATCATAGAGTCCCATGAACTATTGAACAATGCCTGTGATTTGTCAGGTTTCAGTGATCACCAGATTAGCAAAATTTTTATTCAGCGTTAGAAAGAGAAATAATGCTGAGATTTATGATTAAGTGACCAAATAGTTGGACCCAACCATGCTCCCATTTCTCTTCAGTGTGACCTGTAAAGCACGTGTGCATGGCGGAACATATGACAAAGTTAAATGTGTTGTTGCTTGGAGAGAAGGAAAAGGCGATAGAAGAAGTGAAAAACTGCAGCATGAAGTGCAAAGCAGGCATCAGGAAAGAAGAGTGGAGATCCTGCCATCAAATTTGCCCACGATTCTAAAGCCAGGAGAAGATCCTGGAACAGTTCAACAGGCAGGCATTCTTTCCAGTAAGGAAGAGGATGAGAATGGCTGCCTATTCTGAGGAAGAAGCTCTGCTGATATGATTTAAGGTAGCTTGAGCACATAACATACCTATTTCTGGCTCAATTCTGCAGAAAAACGGTAGTCACCATGGTGAAGAACCTGAGTCACGTGGAGTTTACCTGCAGTGATGGATGGCTGGACAGTTCAAGAGGAAGCACGATAGGCTTCTACTCTAAAATGGTGAGGCTGCTCTCATTGTAACAGAAATATTTAGCTGATTGACAGATAACTGGCTCTAAACTTGTCTCATGAACAAGCGTGTACAAAAATCTCGAGTCAAGGTGAAGACTGACTTTTCGTATTAACCTCAAAATCCAACCAATGCAAGTTAGCTCCTTGATCTGCAGATCAGCTAAGATAGTGAAAACAAAAAAAAAGTAGACCATTCAGCCTCGCATCTTGTTTCACCGCTTATTAGACCACAGCTCATCTAAAGCTTAACTTCATCCATATGCTAAATCAATATTCTTGTCTGGTATATATTTTTGAAAATCAAACCCAGTTTTGAAATTTTTAATAGGTCCATGGCCTCAACAATTTTTTCACAACCTATGCAAAGTTGGGATGGAGGATTGGACAGAATATAAAAAAAGTCAAGATTAATGAGAGAAAAATTGAGAGAACAGTAGTAAGAAATATAAAGATAGATAGTAAAAGTTTTGATAGATACTTTAAAAAGTAAAAAAAAAGAGTTGGTCTGGTAGAATGCGAGTCTGGGGAGTTAATAAAGGAGTTGACAGATGAATTGAACAGGTTTTTCGCAGTGGTCTTGACTAAAAAAGTTGCCATTGTCCAAGATGACCATAGCCTGCTCACCCTTTTGAGGGAGAGAACTGGCTGGTGGTGATTTAACCTCAGGTAAGGGACAAGGTTGAGAAGTTGGGCCTTCATGAATTACCACAGCCGTACAGAAATTGAACTCACACTGTTCACATTATTCTGCATCACAAAATCAGCCATCCAGTCAGCTGAGCTGACTCAACCTCACAGATGGACTTCACTATGCAGGATACAAATAGGATGACATAAATATGAATAGGAAACTAAAGGTGTGAAGAGGACACAAAAGGATTAACAAAGGTTAGGGGAGTGGGCAAAAGATTTGGCAAATTATGTGGGAAATGTGAGGTTGTCCATTTTTAAATTCATTCATGGGATGTTGCATGCCATATTTATTGTCCATTCCTAATTATTAAGCCATTTCAGAGAGCATTGCTGTGGATCTGGAGTCACATTTGCACCAAGTAAGGATTTCCTTCCTTAAAAAGGATTTTAGTAAACCAGATGGATTTTTATGACAATGGTTCATGATCAGCATTTAGACTCAATTCCAGATTTCCCCCAGACACCTGAACAGTACCCATTTTAAACATTATACAACATCGTTCTGGACTGTCCCACCAGAGGAAATAGTTTTTTGCCAATTACTCTGTCAAATCCTATAATCAACTCTAGTCCTTTCCATCTTAGGCGTTAAAAAGGTGCTCATCAAGTAATGCAGCATTTAAACGATAATGAATATTTTGTTGATTAATTGCACATAGAAACTTACCAGCAATTGAAATCTTTCCTACAAAAAAAAGGGAAAAGTTTAAGGATAGCCATTTGGTGGGACAGGACGTGAATAGTGCTGACAAGAAGCTTTATTGTCAAAGCCGGTAGAATCATTGAATCCCTACAGTGTAGAAGAGGCCATTCGACCCATCGAGTCTGCACTGACTCTTTGACAGAGTATCTTACCCAGGCCCTCTCCCCCACCCTATCCCCATAACCCCATGTATTTACCTTCCTAATCCCCCTTAGACATCTTGGTTCACCAAGAGGCAATTTAGCATGGCCAATCCACCTAACCTACATACCTTTGCCCTGTGGGAGGAATGCACCGATTAAGACATCCACAAGAATACGTTGCAAGGGGGAAAGAAAAATTATCTACTGTCTGAAAGAAGACTGCTGATTTGTTGGCAAGTCAATTCTAATTGGTAGAGGAATTGCCTTGGATAATTCACCAGTTGATGGTGACTGACATTTAAATGCCAAATATTGTTTAAAAGTTAAACAAGGCAACTTGACTCTGATTGGCCAAAGCACCGCCCTGAGGAATGAACCAGCGAATGGCTGGCATCTATTTTGTTTAGTTGAAACAGGCACAATGCGTGCACATGTTCTATCTGCAAAGAACAGGGCCTTGTGTATTAATAGTGCATGCGAACGTGCCTCTTTGCAAGCCTGAAAGACAATCTTAAATTGGTTATCAGCATAAATCTTAACAGGTTCACATTGATTTCCCTTGAATTGTATTCTTGCAAATGTCCTAATGAGTACAAGGTGAGCAGCTTTGATAAAGAGAACGTATTATTTTTCAGCAAAACTCGAGTTCATAAAAAGATGCTTTACCCCATAAAATAATTGAACTGTTCAGGAGGGGTTTTCCACTCTTGCAGAAATCCAACATTTTATACTGTTCACGGGATCGATAGACAACAGTTAGCCTAGTATGGAATGTAAACATTTACTCGTCTTAGAATCAGAATGAACGATAACACAAACTTCACATGATGGGTAATACTGCAGACTTTTCTCAATAGGCAATGTACCCAATGGGAATTGAGACACTCAGGCAATGCACTTTGGGGAGCCACAGGTGCTTAGCTTCTTATTTTCCATCTTTGACAGAAATTTGAGCCAATTATTTCCCCAAATGCTTAATTGTGGCTATGGCTACTGACTGGGCATGTTAGGTTGCGGATTTTTCCTTGCACTCTCTGAAAAAAAAAGGGAAAAATTTAGGCAAATTAGATCCGCAGCCATCTCATCACCGCTCCTTCCCTATGCTGTCAACGTGAATGGAAGATTAGGCTTGTACTCGTTAGAGTTTAGAAGAATGAGGGGAGATCTCATTGAGACTTATAAGATGATGAATGGGATGGATAGGATAGAGGTGGAGAGACTCTTCCCGCTCAAAAAAGACAGTAGGACTAGGGGGCACAGCCTCAAGATAAAAGGGGGGTGGTTTAGAACGGAGTTGAGGAGGAACTTCTTCACTCAAAGGGTGGTGAATCTCTGGAATTCTCTGCCCGTTGAAGTGGTGGAGGCTGCCTCGCTAAATATTTTTAAGACGCGGGTTGATGGGTTTTTGATAAGAGAGGGGATTAAGGGTTATGGGGAGAAAGCGGGAAAGTGGAACTGAGCAGCGACAGATCAGCCATGATCTTATTGAATGGCGGGGCAGGCTCGAAGGGCTGGATGGCCTACTCCTGCTCCTATTTCTTATGTTCTTATGAAACAGGCAGGGTAGCACAGGCGGGATTGAGATTTCCCACTTAGCTCACCACGTTAACATTTCTTTCCCAGAGCTCCTCCTGGAAATATTAGTAGGCTGTAGAGAATAGTGGTACTAAGTCTGAAGACATCCCTAGGGGAGAAAGTCTTTATGTCATCTCTTGACCTTTCTGTCTTGTAGCCTCAGTTCTTAACTTTAGGTAGACGCCTGATTTCTGTTTTCATGGGAGGCAAATTCCAACCTATGGAGATGCTTTTGTATATTGAACATTATTCTTGTGGTGCTGGAACGTTAGCAAAACATCTCCCTTCTGCAGGAGGTGGTTTTCTCCAGGTGGTGATTATGCCAAAACCCACCCTGCAAATGAGACAACGCTCTTTCTCCCTGCTATAAATTGAAGAAATTGGATCAGACTTCCAGCATTCTGGCACTACAGGCAGACGTTCTGTAATGCCAAAACATTTGCTGCTGTGAGGAAAATATTAGCTTTGAACTTCAGGAATTGAACCAAGAATCACATTGCCCACATACAACGTTACGCTGTTCCCAGGGCTTTGCTTGTTAACTATCAATCAGCTGTCAGAAGGATCAATTCCTAGATGTTTGCATTTCCTTCCCGAAGGCAAGGCAAACCATCACTTGGGATCTAAAGAGGCCAGGAAATCTTGGTGCTTCTACAGCCTAATTACATTCTCTGCCAGGGCAAGGTGTGGAAATGGGTTGTGCGAAGGTGCTGGATGCAAGGGTAGCTGTATTTACTTGTAGCATGCATTCTGCACCTTATTTGCAGATCACATACCGTGATTACTTTTTTTCCTGCAAATGAAGTGGATAGGCTTTTGCACTAAGATATATTTAACGAAGAATAGGGTACATGTCGGATGCTTTTATTTGTCTTGAGATAAAACCCATGTCCTTCTGTCTGCTGAACATTTGGTCTGTTCGCTTTCTATAATCACCTGATCCATAATTCCATAATCATCTTCATTCATTGCTCAGGAGACGGCAGGCAGATTTGAGAGGTGATTCTTACCAGCAGGGAACACAGAGGGGAAAGCGGCTGGTTTTTTGCTCGTGGGCCCTAACCCATCAGGAGGAAATACAGGTCATGAAACCACACTTGCTAAGGCCAGGATCCCGAGCTTGATTTGAGGGGTGTGCAGCCAATTCCAAAGCCTCCCCAGTTAAAAGATATAAGAAAATCATGCCTCAAACTCAATTTTACTAAACGTATTAACATTCAAAAAAGGTGTCGTGTTCGAATATAATCAGTATTTAAATTACACACGTCAGTATAACAAACTCAGGTAACTGATTACAACTGCTAAAGTAGGATTGCAAACCTTATCTACTTGATAGTGCATTTAAGGCAAGTGCTTACATGGACTTTGTTTGGGACATAAACTTTGGATACGCAGGACTGCTGACATAGGCGACTAGATTAGTCATGGGACCGTATAGGGAAAGGATGTGCAGTCATGCCCAAGTGGCAGGATATTAGTCACATGGACAGAGCTAAGGCAACTTGGACCAATCACAGAATTATCACATTCTACCTGATTTGGTTCAGAACAAAGTTTCACGCACAAAGCAAAAGTACTTCCAAACAAGCTAAGAGAACAGCCTAGAATCCATGGGGCCGGATTCTCTGACCTTGCCCTTAATTGGGATTCTCCAATCCTTTTGCAGTGAATGGATATTTGGCTGAGTGCCAAATTCTCCATTCTCGCTGGCAGCAGTGGCGAGGCATGAATGGCTGGAAAATTCTGACCATGGAAAGAATTTTATGGACCCTCCTATCAATGGGATCTTCCATCCCCACTGAAGTCAATAGTGTTTTGAGTGGCTTACTGCATCCCACAGATCCGCAACAACAGGGTTGTAAAATTCCGCCTCATCTTTACAGCAGAGAATGTTGTCATTGCAAAGGACAGCCTCAAGGCACAAAAGACACAACTACAAACAAGAGAAGACCATGCGACAAGTCCTTGCATGCTCCGCTGTGCATGATTAAAACTGGAAGTAAAACCTGTCTGAGCCTGTAAATTACTACCTAGTTTTGTTAAGTCGTACTCTTAATAAATCTTTCCAGCTTGTTACACGTTGATTCATTTTGCAAGTTCAAGCCCGAGTTCTTTACAAAAGGCAGGCTCTTGAGCTTGGAGGCTAGCAAATGGCCATTCAGCACTTTGAGATCAGCATTCCTGCCAACAGTGATAGATAGAAGTAAAAAAAAGGTTTCGCCAGATAGAAGCATTTTCTGAAGAGCTTTTACAAACTTTAAAATCAGAGGTCATAGTTGTCAGACCATAATCACAGTGAAGCAACCCATCGACTGGATGGCCAGCAGCTGTGGTCAGATAGTTGTTGGGAATGCCAGCTTGGGGGTTTTCAGCAGGTAATTACCAGGTCACATCCAGTTGACATAAAAAATTGCATCCATCCCTCAATCATTTGACCTAATTTTGCGGCGGAGTGGAAAATTTGGATCAGCGTGTGCTGTGTGGTTCAAATTATCCCTTTAATCGGCCATACTGGATGCCTAGCGCTTGTGTGTGGGTTGCCAACAACCCTCTCCTGCCCCTGGAAAAAGTGCCTGGACGTAACATCATGGCATGAGACCAGTATGTTGGCCAATAGAGGAAAATTGCAAGATTTAGCTGTCTCCAGTCCCACTTTCACTGCCAAATTGAGAATTCCAGCCGTTGGGTAGGAAATCAAGTTCTACAGCTTGTAGGTGGGACATCTTGCTTAGACCTTCAAAAATTAGTCCCATCTCTGTGTAATCAAGACACGTGGGACATTGATATTAACCATTGTAGAGGGGTTGTGGGAGGTCGGGGGTTATAGTGGCAATAATTTCAGTGGTGAATTGAAGCCATTTCTGAGTGCACACAGTGCTCCTGGAGAACGAAAGATGCATTGAAATTTAAATGTTGCAATATCCATTTGAATGCTTCGCTTCAAGTTCAGAAATGTCAATACATTTCAAAGGTGACCTGTCAGCTCTTACTGTGCAATAATTTTACTTTTAAAAATACAGAAGATATTTTGCTACGGACCAGCTTTTGTCTCAGAGGAAGATCTTTTCACAGAAGTCACTGAATTATATTAAACGCTTGCTACACTTAGTTGTGTCACAGTTTACATATTACTTTAGGCAATGGTCCAATGGGCCTTTCCCTTTAACAGGAACAAAGGATGAGGTGGTTGCTTCTGAAGAATCCTTTGAAGTGTTTAGCAATCACTGGAAATGAGTTGCATGAAAAAAGAACAGCAATTCTCAGTATCCCAGGTGATTCAGTGAAGAGAGTGGTGGTACAGTTTAGCTGTTTAAAGTAAAGTAGAATGCCTATTAAAAAGGAATAGCAAAAAAAACCAAACAACTATTCCTGTGCTATCCAAAAGACCAAAAAGCATCTCTGTTGAGATAACAGTGCTTGCACTATGCAGGAAGGGACCATGACGTTTACAGAAGATGCTGGCCTCTGAGTAGCAGAGATATACATGTTAGAGAAACAGGAAGAGGATGAGGACTGCGGTGGGGGTGAGAGACAGAAGGAAAGGGACTAACGCCAAAAGATAAAAGGATTGAACTTGGCACGCAAGACGACACTCTAATAAATTTAGGATGGCAACAGTAATCACAAAACTGAAAATAACCTCGTTGAATTGAAACATCTCCATGAAATAAACAGCAATGAGAAACAATTGAAAGCAAAAAGGTTTTGTATCATGTTAGCTAGGAATAATATCACTGGTAAGGTTTTGTTACGACTGAAAACACAGAGCTAGGTATTAGAAATTGGAACACATGCCTTCCAATTCCATGTAATAATGTGCCAAATGTGATGTGCAGACACTTCCAGCCTTGCCTTCCTTCTAGGCAGACACCCACGAGGAAAAGTATCAAAAAGATCTGCTAGCTGTCCAACTTCATTTACATCAGAAGTTCTCAAGAGGGCAATTAGTATTACTTTAACTTCACCTCCCAAAGACAGCAGGAAACGTCTTGGGACTCAAGACATTCAGGCAGTTGGTTTCAGTTCCACTGCTGCAGTTCTGGCCCCACTCTGGATAGAAGGCGTTGCCAGGTAGCTGCAATAAGCTGGGCCTCTGCAAACAAATAATCTGAGCCAGCAAATATAGTTACACGAAAATTAAGCCAGGGCGGTACGATGGCACAGTGGTTAGCACTCTCAGCGCCAGGGATCTAGGTTTGACTCCTGGCTTGGGTCATTGTCTGCACATTTGACACTGAGCGAGTCGCCTCTGGGTGCTCCAGTATCCTCTCACAATCCAAAAGAAGCACTGTTTAGGTGCATTGGATTGCTAAATTCTCCCTCAGGGTATCCGAGTGGTGACTAAGGGATTTTCACAGTAACTTAATTGCAGTGTTAGTGTAAGCTTACTTGCGATATTAATAAAATTTATCCAGTTCATTTTCTATATAGATTTGACGGGGAAGGGGAGAAAAAAGGAAGAAAGAAATAAAATCCAGCAAATCAAGCGGTTCCACGAAAGTAGAGGAGGAAGACACACACAGTCTCTTTCCCCACATTATTAGTTTATTGTAAAATGAAATGCAACATCTAATTTGTGAAATAACAATGACACTGAGTGAATTTTACAGGTAAGCTATGTTGATGTTAACACTATAACAAAAATATTAAATTAAAAACTGATCCAGTAGATCTGTCCAAAAACATATGCCATCTGAAAAATGCAAATAAAACACACGAGGGGTTTACCTGACTCAGATAAGCATCCTAGGATGGATCCAATGCTGAGTTCAGTCAGAATAATTCAGCGCAACAATGAGTGAACACAAGGACCTACATCGTTTTCTTTTATTTAGAAAAAAGAATTGGGTTTGTTTGTCCCCCCCCAAATAGTTTGAGAGATTGGGGTCCTAAAACAAAAGTATAATGTCGCTAGTTACACCAAGGCTGACAATTTTATACAAGCAAGGCAAGTTACCCAGATGGTCACAACATGCAAAGAAAAACGACAAGGGACAGTTATTACACAGATAAAGGCTGAAATTAGTCACAGACGGAAAACACATCAGAGAGAATTCTACTGGACCCAGGAGAGATGACTGAAGGAAAAGATGAATAGATAAATGAACCCTAGCTATGACTGTAACACTACACATTGTGCACTCTCGTTTCCTTCTGTATGGAGAGTATGCTTTCTCTGTGTAGCACATAAGAAACAATACTTTTCACTGTATACTAATACATGTGACAATAAATCAAATAGTTCAAATCGCGGATTTATTGGTAATCCTCTATCCTGGCTAACTCAGATCTTCAGCCTAGAGAAGAAGGACAAAGTCTATAACTTTCCGTAATCCAGAGATATCCAAATAAAATGCAAACCATTTTTCAATAATCTGCTTTTTTGGAAGATGACTCAATGCAAAGTCATATAGCTTCAATGTCTGATTGCCTAGAACATCACAAATAAATTAGTCAGAATTCTCCCATGCCCCACTGGAGGGATTAATTGCAGGCAGTGGGGAATGGGGGAGTATTCGATGGGATGCCCAAAAAAATCACTTCACCTTGCTGCAAAAAAAATAAACAGCAAGATCTTCCATCACTGCCAGTCATGATAATTGGGAATCCTGCTGGATGTTGGTGTGAAATAAATCTGCATCCCTTGGGATACAGATCAAAGTCGAATCAGAATCTTGCCCTCATGCTCTATAACTCTACGTCGTTCATCCATTGACAATGAGGGCTGCGACATCACCAGTCATTGAGGCTGGATGCGGGTGTGTCCAAAGATGACTGATCAGGTCAATTTGGGCACGGAATGTCCTGGCACATATTGGGCAGACTTGTGTAGGCACTGTAGTTGTGCTGCTGGCTCTGGACTTGCGCAGCTTGTGCTCAAGTTGCGTTTCAGCATTGTACCTTGCTTCGTGAGCTTGACAGCCCTTGTGGATGAGACAGTGCCAGGTAGGGCTGTTTTGTGCCAGCGTTTCCCAGGTGGTTGTGTCTACGTCAAGTGACTTCAAGGAGGCCTTGAATGTGTGTCTTTGTAACGTTTCTGCCCTCCAATGCGAGTGTCTTTCAGAAAATTCCTCAAAAAAGGAGCTGCGTGAGTATTTGTTCGTCCACATATGGATGGCGTGACCTGCCCATCAGGTCTGTGCTCTCATCAGCATGTGTGGACTGGTGGTAGGCTTACTCTAAGGAGAGCTCGAATGTCTGGCACTTTGTCTTGCCATCTGGTGAGTAATATTCTGCGAAGACAAGTCATGTGGAAATGATTGAGCTGTCTTGCATGCCTTTGATACACAATTCACGTTTCACAAGCATACAGGAGGGTAGTGAGTACACAGCACTGTAAACCTTCAGTTTTGTTGCTGGATTGATTCCTTGACGTTGCCACACAGTGGAGCGCAGTCTACCAAAAGCAGAACTTGTCTTTGCTATTTTGCAGTTAACTCCTGTATCAATAATCACTGCTTTGGAGCGGGTGCTGCAAAGATAAGTGAGCTGTTCCACTGCCCTTTGATTGTGATTATGGGTTCTGTGTACAATGCATGAGGAGCAAGCTGGTGCATGACTTCGGTCTTTCTAATATTGACAATAAGTCCAAAGTTGTCATAAGCCATGGAAAATTTATCCATACTGACTTGCAACTCTGGCTCTGGGCCAGAATATAGGGTGCAGTCATCGATAAAGAGGAAGTCTCTCAGAACAGTCTCCTTCACTTTGGTAATAGCTTGAAGTCTCCTCAGGTTGAAGAGCTTCCCATCCACCCTGTACTTGAGGCTGATTCCAGCAACACTGTCCTGGAAGGCATCATTCAGCATGGCAGTAAACATCATGCTGAACAGTGGGGGTGTGAGCACTCAGCCCTGTTTGATGCCATTGGTGACTGGGAACGCCTCAGAGGATTCTCCGCCATCCAGTACTCTGGCCATTATGGAACTGGCAAACCATCTGAATGAATTTGGGAGGCAGCCGAACTTTGACATAATCCTCCACAGGCCTTGTCAGCTGACAGTGTCGAAGGATTTCACGAGGTCAACAAAAAGGTTGTGTAGAGCTCGCGATTCTGCTCCTGACAGTTCTCCTGAAGTTGGCACATGGCAAAAATCAGGTCAATAATCCCGTGACCTTTGCGGAAGCCACACTGTGACTCTGGAAGCAGGCCCAGCTCCAGATGAGTGACTGGATGATTTAGCAGGACTCTTGCAAGAGTTTTTCCTGCGACGGAGAGCAACGAGATTCCTCGGTGGTTGTCGCATACTTGCCGATTCTCTTTCTTCCCCAAGGCACATGTTAAATTGTCACATTCAGGGTTAGACACCTTCTCGTGCTCCCATTCAAGGAACAAAATATTGCAAAAGTGCGGACCTGAAGTTTCCATCTCCTCCATTTGTCCAAAACAGGACAGAGGATTGGAGGAATTTTAAGTCCAATTATATCCAGCACTAGAATTCTCAAGTCTTTTGGATCAATTTAAAAGAGATATTGCATATAAAGCCAGCCCAGCCTCTGAAACTGGCCACATTACAGTGCAAAATAAGAACATTTCCACACCTGTAAGGAGGTTCATGAAATTAAACCCATTTTGGCACAAAAGCACGAATTGGTACCTTTTAAAAGCTTAATAAATTAAACTTTTATTGTGACTGAGTACTGTACAGCAATGAAGTAGTAAATGGTTCTGCATAGTTTTGAATTCATTCCAGTTAGAGTCAGGGTACTTACAGGTGTTCGATTAGGCATTTATTAAAAATACAAAAAGTGATAAATCTATTTTCGACTGCTGTTAATAGAACTTCACAAGCATGCCACTGAAATATATCAAGGAACTGTTTTAATGCAGAAAATAAATAATTGCATTCTATATCACTGTCCAACTGCGCTGGCACATTGAAGTCTTTCGACTAGAAGTGTGTCTTCTCCAGTTTAAACGTGATTTGCTCACATTTCTTCCAGATTAGGTTGTAGCATTTGAATTTTATATACCCACCCACCCACCCACCCACCAACCCACCACCACCACCACCCACACATCTGCACGATTGTCTAATGCTCCCCGGGCATGTTTCATGCTACTTCCTTCCGAGCAGTGGTATTGGAGGATGTGAACAACTTAGGGAAGATACTACATGGAGCAGCCAGGCTGCTCTTCTTAAAGGCAGGCTGTCCCTCTAAGGGAAACCGATAACTGTTCAGGCACAGAAGCTCCAAGGAGAGCAAACGAGAGCAACAGTACAACATTAAGCATCCTCATCACTTTTGACACACTCAGCCATCACTTCAGATAATGGTTAGCACTGTTGTCCCACAGCACCAGGGACCTGGGTTTGATTCCCAGCTTGGGTCACTGTCTGCGCAGAGTCTGTACACTCTCCCAGTGTCTGTGTGGGTTTTCTCTGAGTGTTCCAGTTTCCTCCCACAGTCCGAAAGATGTGCTAGTTAGATGCATTGGTCATGCTAAATTCTCCCTCAGGTGTACACAAACAGGCACTGGAGTGTGGTGACTCGGGAATTTTCACAGTAACTTCACTGCAGTATTAATGTAAGCCTACTTACATTAACATCTAAGAAAAGCCAAATGTTATTTTAAATGGAGAAAGACTGCCAAATAGGCAGTACAGAGGAATCTGGGAGTCCTTGTACGTAAAGTACAGTAATTAGGAAGATAAAGGTAAAGAATGTTGGCCTTGATTGCAAGGAGGATGGAATATAAAAGTAGGCAAGTCTTGTTATAGCTGCACAGGCTATAATTTATTAGTAAATTATAGTAATTAATAAATTAACTTAGATATTGGCACAGCATATACCTTGGAGGCTGGTGTTAGAATTGGTTTGTGCATATACCTTGGAGACAATGGTAGGAAAATTTACCACCCCGCCCACCATAGGAATCAGAGTGGGTGAGGGATAGACAATGGAAAGGACCTCGGGCAGGATTTTATGGTTTCAGGCCAAGCAAGGCCATAAAAATCGCACTTAATGGCTTCTCCTAGGAAACCAGCCGATTAAACCTTCCATGGACTGCTTCTAATGCAAATACATCCTTCCTTAAGTAAACAGCGCTCTAGGTGTGGTCTCACCATTGGCCTGTGCAGCTATAACAAGGCTTGCCTACTTTTATATTCCATCCTCCTTGCAATCAAGGCCAACATTCTTTACCTTTATCTTCCTAATTACTGTACTTTACGTACAAGGACTCCCAGATCCCTCTGTACTGCCTATTTGACAGTCTTTCTCCATTTAAAATAACATTTGGCTTTTCTATCGTTCTTGCCAAATTAGACCTCATATTTTCCCACATTATGTTTCATCTTCTGAATATTTTGTCCACCTGCTTCATTGACTTAAATCCCTCTGCATACTTTTGTATCCTCCTCGCAACCTGCTTTCCTACCTATTATTGTAACATCTTGTCCAGCACTGGTCCCTGCGACTCTCCACTAGTGACAGTTTACCCATCTGAAAACTTATCTCCACTCTCTGAAACCTGATGGTTAGCCAATACTCTATCCATGCTACTATATCACCCCACCCCCACCACACCATGAATTCTCTTATTTTATGCAGTAATCTTTTCTGTGGCACTTTATCAAATCCTTTTGCGAATCCAAATGCACTAACTCTACAACTGATTGCACTTTGTCCAAGCTACTGCTCCATCCCCAAAAAACACTTTCGTGAAAGCATGTTAATTCTGCCTGATTATATGACAATTTTTTACATGCCCTGCTACCTCCTGAACATGGTAGCTAGGTACAGTGGCTGACCTGCCAGACAACCTTTGTCACCATCAAGGATCTCATACAAACCATTTAGTTTTACCACTTACACCAGCGACATGATTTGTACCATGATTCTGGCCTACTGTAGAATGATGCAGTACTGAAAATCGCCACTTGACCAAGCTGGTACTAAATTGAGCAGTGACTGAACATACAACAGGACATTATTACATGCGTTTCACAATCAGTTGATAAAACTGCAATTCAGAGCATAATATTTCCCAAGTGTTACATTTTATAGATAAATTATTTTATATATGCTGTTTTACGCTGGTAACTTATGAAAGGCAATACACATACTTTAAAAACAGTAGCCATGGTGTCTGAACATTGCAGGCAAGGCCTCATTGCCCATTAGTAGTTCTCCTTGTGGTGAGCAATCTTTCTGAACCACTGCAGTCAATGTGATCCCATTGTGTTGGTAGGTAGGGAATTCCAGGGTTTTGACTCAGTGACGAAAGGCTGACAAATTAAATGGGGAGTGCAGTCCACCAGAGGGGATGCTGTTCCCATATGTCAGCTCTCCTCGTCCTTCCAGGTGGGGGTTTGGGAGCTCCTGAAATAGTCCTGGCATGTTACCTCTGTGCATGTGTTAATGATGTACACTGCAGTGTTCTGCGTGCCATGGTGGAGGAAGTGAATGTTTAAGGTCATGGTGAATGCGATGCCAGTCAAGCTTTGTTTTGGATGGTGTTGGAGCTGCATTTCATCCAGACAAGTGAAGAGTATTTCATCACACTCCTTGTAGGCAGACTTTGGGGAGTCAGGAGGTGTGTCATTAGTCACAGTCTTCTCAGCCTCTGATCTGCTCTTGTAGTCATAGCATTTACTCCAGCCAGTTAAAACAAAAAGTGGACAAAAGGGACTTCACCCAGTTTAATGATTAATGTGGTTTCAAATTCAAGTTAAAAATATATTCTTATGCAATGATGATTGTCAAATACTAATTTTATTAGAATATTTTTTGAACCAAAAGCATTTTCTGCTTGTAGATACTTTTTCCTATTAATAGTTAAAGAATGAAACAAAAAGTACAGCACAGAAACAGGCCCTTTGGCCCCCTGAGCCTGTGCCATTCATGATGCCCTAACCAAATTAACTTACTTGGTCTGTATCCTTCTATTCCCTCCCTAATCATGTACCCATCCAGATGCCTCTTAAATGTTGCTAATGTGCCTGCATCCACCACCTCCTCTGGCAGCATGTTCCAGGTGCCCACTCCTGGGTGAAAAACTTACCCCCCACTTTAAACCTGTGCCTGTAAAAATACATCGCTTTTCCTTCATTGTCGCTGGGTTAAAATCCTGGAACTCCCTCCCTAACAGTACTATGGGTATACCTCAGAAACTGCAGCGGTTCAAGGAGGAAGTTCACCATGACCTTCAAGGGCAACTAGGGATGGCAATAAACGCTAGATGAGCCAGTGCTGTTCACGTCCCATGAATGAATTTTAAAAATTGTGAAGCATATTTGCACGCCTACCTACATTAAAAGCACAATATAAAGGCAAGTTGCTGTCAATGAACTGTTTTTAAGGAAGTCAAACTGTATTGAATGTTTGATGGCAAGGGCTAACAATAACAGCAAGAAGGCAGAATGGATTAGCAGCAAAAGTAGACCATTTGGCTTCTCAAGTCTGCTCTGATTGTGGTCTCAGCTCCACATTCTGCTTACCCCTAATAACCCTTGACTACCTTGTTAGTCAAGAATCTACCTACCGCTGCCTTAAAAAACATTCAGTGACCCTTCTACCATTGCCCTCTGGGAAAGAGAATTCCAAAGACTCTCAACTTTCAGAAAAAGAAAATTATTTGCATCACTCTTTCAAATGGGAGACCTTTTATTTTTAAGCTTAATCCTGGAGTTATAATCTCTCCTACAAGAGGAAACATCTTTTCAGCACCCACCCTGACTAGTCCTCAAGATCTTGTATGTTTCAATAAGATCACCTCTCAAATGTTCTAATCTCCAATGGATGCAGCACCCAGCCTGTCCAACCTTTCCTCAGAAGCTGACTTCCTCATCCCAGTGGTCAGTTAAGTGATCTTGCAGGGAGATTGATGGAAGTGACACCCAGGCCTTCATAACTGCCCTTTGTAATCATCTTATCTAGAATCATAGAAACCCTACAGTGCAGAAAGAGGCCATTTGGCCCATTGAGTCTGCACCAACCACAATCCCACCCAAGCCCTACTCCCATATATTTACCCGCTAACCCCTCTAATCTACGTATCTCAGGACACTAAGGGGCAATTTTTAGCATGGCCAATCAACCTAACCCACACATCTTTGGACCGTGGGAGGAAACCTGAGCACCTGGAGGAAACTCACACAGGCACGAGGAGAATGTGCAAACTCCACACAGACAGTGATTCAAGCCAGGAATCGAACCCAGGTCCCTGGAGCTGGGAAGCAGCAGTGCTAACCAATAAACTGGGCCTCCACCTCTCAAAGGCTGTATAAAATTGACAGCTCTGACTGCTTAGTTTTTTGTAATGGAGTTGACAACTTGGGACCTCATGGTCAAGGTTACACATAAAAATGAAGTGAAGGCAATGTGGATTGAAATCCAACTTGGAAGGGGCCAGAAAAGTGAGTTTTGGTGGAGGGGTCATCAAATATATACATCCTGTTCACACCTCCTTCCCCCTGAGTTAGTGGGCAAATACTAAAAAAAAACAGAAGATAGAGGAGCAGAAAAACGTACTGCCTTAGGAAAACAAAGTACAAAAAAGTCTGTAGAACTCTACTACCACTGAGTGCTCTTAGCAATTATAATGCTGCTATGACATCTTGCTTCCTTTATTTACTTTACAAAATAAGAACCAGATTTCTTCACTGGCATTATCATAATTATCTCCTCTTGATTTTTCTCCAGCCCTGCAGACTATTCTTCTGTGGTATGGTACCATGAATGGTAGAAGCCATCCATCATCTCAGAAGTGGCATTGTTTCAGTGTCAGCGATTGGCAGCAAGCTCTGACTATGGATGAGATTGCCATTTTCACAACAGATTCATAAGAACATAAGAACATAAGAAATAGGAGCAGGAGTAGACCATCCAGCCCTTCGAGCCTGCCCCGCCATTCAATAAGATCATGGCTGATCTGTCGCTGCTCAGTTCCACTTTCCCGCCCTCTCCCCATAACCCTTAATCCCCTCTCCTATCAAAAACCCATCAACCCGCGTCTTAAAAATATTTAGCGAGGCAGCCTCCACCACTTCAACGGGCAGAGAATTCCAGAGATTCACCACCCTTTGAGTGAAGAAGTTCCTCCTCAACTCCGTTCTAAACCGCCCCCCTTTTGTCTTGAGGCTGTGCCCCCTAGTCCTACTGTCTTTTTTGAGTGGGAAGAGTCTTTCCACCTCTATCCTATCCATCCCATTCATCATCTTATACGTCTCAATGAGATCTCCCCTCATTCTTCTAAACTCTAACGAGTACAAGCCCAGTTTATTCAGCCTCTCCTCATAGCTCAACCCCCTCAACTCCGGTATCAGCCTAGTAAACCTCCTCTGCACTCCCTCCAAGGCCAAAATATCTTTGCGCAGGTGCGGCGCCTGTTTGATTTCATTTTCATTTTCCAGTTTGGAGGTGCAGGTAAATAGCAATCAGATAGGGAACTGTGGAACTCAGCCCCACCCACACATTTTCCTAGCTGAGGAATGTTCATGGCAATATGAGGGTTACTATTTTCAGTCCATGGAACAGCTGGACTACGTAAAAAATTGGGTTCAAGATTAACTTGACACACTGAATTCCAGGCCATATACACAATGAAAAGATACACTGTGCCTTCTTACAGAAGGCAGAGATTTTTAAAATAGTGATTGAAAGGGTCTCTGTATTATTCAACATGCATAATTGTTGAGTGAGCTTCTGGCATAGGTGCTGAAAAAGATAACTACGTATTGCATCAAACCTAACTTGCATGTAGGTAAAACTCTGCAGAGAAACTGTTTATCAGATGAAAGTAGACTTGTCTGATCAGGCACATCTCAACCGTCTAAGAGAACAAATAATTGAGAGCATTTTCAAGTAGGAGTCTGCAGCAGTCAATAAGTTTGGAAAGTGTCAAACTACAAGTATTAATGGAGTCTGGTCTCAAGAGACTGCATTATAACACACTCCAACTTTTGACACTTAATATCATAAGTACAACTGAAGTTATTGAGATATTACAGGATTTTTTTGGAAGGGAGCTTAACAGCTATCTTTGTGGAGCAGAAAGAGCAACATTGTCACCACAGGCTTTTGAGTGTTGCCAATGCATATATTGTACATTCTTCATCTTTCACACGCCATGTATTACAAACTGAAACCAGACATGAAGAGGCTGCTGTGGAATTTCGATATATGGGATTAAACCTGCCAAGCCATATATTTTTAACTGGCTGCCAAACAAATCATAATCGCACAAGTTTCCTTGACAAACAATATAGGAGCTTCCTTGGGATACTTTTTAAGGAAAATATGCTCCACATATTGAAACTTGACTTTCGGTATATACATACACATATCGTGTGCAGTAGTCAGAATCTAAACTGTGCAAGATGGCAAAATGTACACTTCAAGAAAATTGTGATCATTAAATATTGCTCAAAGTTCAACAAAAGAAGGTTATTGAAAGTTGGGATCTTAAGTAGCCCAAAGGGTATACGCTGAACACTTTTATGGTATGGGGGGGGGGGGGGGGGCAGCGGGGACGGGAAGGGACAGTAGTAGTGGAGGATAGCAGAATAAAATAGTAAAATGAACTATAAAATTAATTAATTTCACATCTTAGAAAATGAACTGAAAAAACCTGAAATGATAAGCTCTTGGGAACAGTTAAATACCCACAAGTTGCAGCAGGATATATAATAAATTTAGCTACTTTCGAACCGATGTTGGCAACTCCAAGAAATCTAGCCATCTTTCAGAGTTCTTTTGCAAGGATGTGAAGTGTATGTCAAATAAAATAGAACAACAGCTAGCAGGGTGACAGAGGTAATGCCAACTTTTATTTAAAAAAATTAAAGGAAGCAAGCTTTACTACAGAAGATCAGAAACATAGCTGTTCAGTCCTATTCAAAAAGAATTGATTTAATTAGGAGAAACAGAAAGCGGGGAATGTGTTTCATGTTACACACACACAGATCCAGAAAACTGTCTGGAATGCATTAATGTTTATATAAAAAAAAACTGATGTTACCGTACAAGCAGGGTGCAGCCCCAGTGCTGCCTGAGCAAATACTAAAAAAAAACAGAAGATAGAGGAGCAGAAAAACGTACTGCCTTAGGAAAACAAAGTACAAAAAAAGTCTGTAGAACTCTACTACCACTGAGTGCTCTTAACTATTATAATGCTGCTATGACATCTTGCTTCCTTTATTTACTTTACAAAACAAATTTACAGCCATGGAAAATATACATTTTGGCTCATATCAAAGTCCTGCAAGCCAGCTGCTGTTTAGTTGTTTTAAAGCAGCTTCATGCACAAACTGGAATGGGCATGGTCACGTTAACAGACTTTACAATTAGTCATCAGAGACCAAGCGGAAAGCTGATATGAATGTTTAGTCATTACCTATTTTAGTTAAAATTTAAAGAGCTTTTTGTACAGGAGATATCACCCACTGCAAATGTTTATGAGGTCACAAGAAAAGCAACTACTTCACTTTTTAATTATTTTCAAGGATACAGGCTCATGGATAAATTCCCCACTACCAATCCACATTGTCAGAAGAATAATTAAAACTTTACTTCAGTGGTTTGAAAATGGGTCACTCTCCCAGAGAGAAAAAAAATATTTAAGCACATGAAGACAAATGCAACTTGTGGAAAGACTCACCTGAAAAAGAAGATTTCTTCATGGCTAGTTTTTAAATTGCATGGAAAGCACGCTCTTCAGGATTAGGGTAGGTTACTTCCCGTGTTCAGTAATCAAAAACGTCCAATATTGTAGGGAGCTGACTTAGCTCCACAGACTTTCATTCAAGTTACAGTAACTTAAGCTTCTTTGCACACCGTCCAACTGCTCATGAAACACTCCCATTAATTAGTACACACCTTTCCTAATCAGATGAACTTAGGCATCTTTGGCCTTGTCCAACTAAGCAAAAGCATTGGGGAAATCACAGAGCTCATTTGTTCTCGAGCTTGAAATTTTTTTAACTCTTAGTAGTAGTTAGAAGTTTAGCAACTTTTCTTGAAAGATTTCTGTGTTCGTTTGAGATAATTTTATCTATTTCAAAAAGCAAAGCAACATGTTTTTTCAGTGTGAAAAAAAAACACCCTCCCTACCCTATAGACTTTGGTGCAGCTCAATTTAGTACTGTTACATAGGCTGTAGGAGAAATCTACTGTTCAAAGTACATTATAGCTCCCATCTAAAACTGCAAGGCAATAATACAAACTGTTCCACGTTCAAACGCTTTAATGCCAAGCAGAGATAGTGAATAAGATTCTACTCATTCTTTGTACAAAGAGTTTCTCCTCCATTATTTGAAGACTTTCACTCCTTGGATTAACATGAGTAGCAGAACAAATGAGACACAAACCACTGCATTCCAGTTATCATCCCTGTAGGTTGTCAAATGACACTTGTACAGCTCAATTCATTTGTCTTATAATTTATAAAAATTAGTCTCAGATTCTTTACATGCGATACAAATTCAGCTGAACAAGTATTTTATTTGTGTTTTGCCCAGGCCAATTAGTATACAAGAAACAGGTGTTCAAGGCACCTTCCTTCCTTTTCCACAGAGTTTTAAAGCCATGCTGCTCTAGACTGTTTCTGTTCAATGCACTCGAACACAAACAGAATTAGAGGGTTTCCTGCCAAATAATATCAAAACTCATTCATCTGTGTATTTTGCTCTTTATTAATAACAAAACCCAGTGCATATTTTGATGCCTTACTCATTTTTTTAAAGTTTTGAAGTTTGTTTATTAGTGTCACAAGTAAGCTTACATTAAAACACTGCAATGGAGTTACTGTGAAAATTTCCTAGTCGCCACACTTCGGCACCTGTTAGTGCACACCCAGGGAGAATTTAGCGTAGCCTATGCATCAGATCAGAATGTCTTTCAGACTGTGGGAGGAAACTGAAGCACCTGGAGGAACCCACGTGGACTCGGGGAGAATGTGCAGACTCCGCACAGACAATGACCCAAGCATGGGAATTGAACCCGGGTCCCTGGTGCTGTGAGGCAGCAGTGCTAACCGCTGCGCCACCTTGAGGAAAAAGTAAAGCCTGCTAAATGTACTTCCAGATTTTATGGTTTGAGAGGGAAGCAGCTCAATGCCATTTTAATGTGATTTCAAAATTTTTTCCAGCATGGAATCATTAAGGTACCTTTATCCTTTCTGAACTATAGCCACCAATATTATTTTGATGTTCCTTCCAATATGTCGTGCATTGCAGACTCCATAGACCATCGGACTATCTGCTACTTGGATTTCTTAGGTAATCATCAAATCATTTCCTAACCAGCATAACTTCTTGTCACATTACCTTTTTCACAAAGTTATTATAAGGCCTGCTCCCAAACACTGCTTTTAAAATTTGTCTAACATCTATGTTAAACCAGTTTCCTTTCGAATAAAGACTTATTTTTTGATCACTGTTTGCCTCCAATATCCGTGAGAGGATGGGTGTCCTTAGATTGAACTCAGGAAGTGATAGGGGAGATAAACTGAAGTAAGCTTGTCAGACTCCACCAAGAACAAACTTCCAATCATCCTTTCAATATTGCTAACTTGGAACCTCCTGCTTCCACACACACGCCTTAAATTGCCCCCGAACTTTATAATACTTGGTTAGACTTGGCAAATGCATATTACATTTTCCTGTTTACTTTCTAATATTTTTTTATACATTGTATATGTATTGGAATGTTTAATTCTATCCACTTCATTTGTATCTATAGGCTGGTTGCAGCAAACAGATTTTCCTTTTCAGTGCAAAAGTCTAGCTAGTAATGATTGTCACTGCCTGAATCTGATTGAATCATAGAATTCTACAATGCATAAGGAGGCCATTCAGCCCATCGAGTCTGCACTGACCACAGTCACACCCAGGCTCTATCCCCATCACCCCATGCATTTACCCTAGCTAGTCCCCCTGCCAATAAGAGGAAACTTAGCATGGCCAATCCACCTAACCTGCACATCTTTCGGACTCTTGGAGGAAACCTAAGCACCCGGAAGAAACCCACTCAGACACAGAGAGAATGTGCAAACTCCACACAGACAGTGACCCGAGCCGGGAATCGAACCCAGGTCCCTGGCACTGTGAGGCAGCAGTGCTGATCATTGTGCCACGGTCTCCATTCCCAGTATTGTCCAATAGACGAGTGAAGTTCTAATCAGGCAGCCTTCAAGCTTGGCTATACAAGATTGCATGTGAAATGGTGAATCTCAACAAGCTATCATGTAACTAATGAAGAATCTTGAACCATACCCAAATAATATACTTGTGTGTTAAATATCTCACCATCTTCTATTGTTCAGTGTCAGTCAGAAAGATTTAACATCCTCTTTGCTCAGAAATCCCCCATCCTCGAAAACTTTAAATCAACTTGCAAAAGGCGGAATATCTACCCTTCTCACCCAGGTGCTGTTGCTAATCCATGAGACATCCATGAACTTTTGGACAGAGTCTGCAAACACTTGAAGAGGTCTATTCCAGCTAGGATGTGCACTTCTTGGAATTGTTCAAGTGAAACATTCTTTCAGACGTGCTGGACATTATCTCATTAACCAGCAACCCTGTTGAATCATTTACAGTGAGTGATGAATCAATAGTGCCGTCCAGTCATTATCCTTCCATGTGGCCACATACTTTCTGAGGGCCTTCTTCAATGGAACTTGCAGTTATTAGAGAGTCAAAATACCTGATATAAGTAAACAGCTCTCTCTTTCCTCATGTTTCCACACCACAATCTTACCCTCTGTCATTGTCCTTTCAGATACCCAATAACTGCAAGCTGGCCAAGCAGTGCTGGATGGACAAGAGATGGAATTTCAGAAATGGCAATGGGAGTGGCAAAAAGCATTGGATTGCCATTCTGTACCGCTTACTTGTGCTAAAATTCTTAAGTACCTGTCTCATCTAACCTTCCTGACTTAGGTCAGGTGGGATTTAGGCTGCACAACACTCCTGTGCCAAAGTCCAGAAGTAGTGGAGCAAAGGAGGCCTTGTCCCCTTTTATAGGGCACTAGCTATCATAAGACAGGTGAGTTTAAATATCCCACTGAAAGTAGCAGGCAAAGGAGCAGATCAAAAAGATCTGAGGGACATGGGGAGGGTCAAACATTGGTGGTGGTGGGGGTTCGGTTCGTGAGGTGGGGGTTGAGTCGGGTGGGACAGGGATCGGATCAGCTCTGGTTGGGTTAGGTTGGCGGGGAGAAGGGAAGAGATTGGGGAATCCTGTGAGCATAGGCAGTGTTTGTGAATACCATGGATGGGGTTGTTTAGTTGAGAGTCATGGAGTCCCTTGGATGTTTAGAGTGGGGGCGGTGTGTCCCGGCAGTGTTCAGACTGGATCCTTAAAATAGTTACGCTGAAGTTAAAAGTGCTTTTATTTCTTCTAACTCTTTGAGTGTAGCTAACAGTGTAACTGGCAGAACTATCCAAATTTCATTTAACTTAATTTAAAAATAACTTAAATCACTTCGTTAGTAGATTCCAGCACAGTGCAATTTTCCAGGAGGACTTAGCCCTTCTAGAGAATTGCCAGATAAACCTTTAATTGGTAATTTCCAAACCTTCTTTGGGGTAGGCCCCAAATCTGACACTGGGGAACTAGGAAGTTATGAAGACAAAATACCCTCAGTCACACTCGCCCTCATAGCTGCTTGACCTAGTATTGACTGTGCATATTTTAGACAGTAGATTAGAGGTGGGATTTACATATCATGTGGTACTTGTGTTGCAACCAATGCATGGAACAAGGCTGGTACACCTACAGGCTTCTGAAGTGTAAAGTTGAAGATGAATTCTGCCTGGGAGGGAGGGGACCCAGATGGGGACATTTATGAGGTGCCCAACAGAAAAAAGACAAATGAAAGTCTTGATGCACCGACGGATCTGACTTGAAGCCTACAATTATTGTAAATAATCATGGAGGAGCTTGGCACTAATTTGGTCTTTGCATCGAGCTTGGAGCCCATTCTTTCCAGCGTGGTAGTGATTCTATTTGCATACTTTCAGCTTCAACCCCGTGATACAGCAACTAATGGCCAATATCTCATATTCTTTTGAAGCATAAACAGAAGCCAATCATTGTCTGGATGGACATTGCCTTGGAAACATAGACTGAAGATGTGCAGGATCCACATGCAGCCATCATGGCTACTTATAACAATATTTACATGGAAATCTAGTGCATTATGTCAGTCCAGTAATATGCCGCCGCACATTACTTGGATTGCTGATTCACTATCCAGGGAAGTGACAGTGGTACAACACTGCTGTCCCCTCTTGGGAGGCAACACTCAGCCTCCAACCTCTGTCATTCCATGTGTGCCCTTACTACTGTTTGATGTTGCTGTTTGCCACTGGGGTGGCACGGTGACACAGTGGTTAACACAGCTGCCTCACAACACCAGCTTTGATTCCCAGTAAGGTTCATCATCTGTGTGGAGTCTGCATGTTCTCCCTGTGCCTGCGTGGGTTTCTCCGGGCACTCCGGTTTCCTTCTACAGTGCAAAAGATGCGCTGGTTAGGTGCATTGGCCATGCTAAATTCTCCCTCAGTGTACCCGAACAGGTACTGGAGTGTGGTGACTAGGGGATTTTCACAATAACTTCATTGCAGTGTTAATGTAAGTCCACTTGTGACTAATAAATAAACTTTACTTTAAACCTTAAGATATGCAGGTTAGGTGCATTGGTCATGATAAATTGACCCTTGGTGTCCCAAGGTGTGTAGGTTAGGGGGGTTAGTGGAATAAATGTGTGTGTTTATGGGGATAGGATGGGGGAGAGGGCCTGGTAATGGTAAAATTGCTCCTTGATGTCCCACAACATGTAGGTTAAATGGATTAGCCCTGGTGAATGTATAGGGTTAGTAAGAAGTCTCACAACACCAGGTTAAAGTCCAACAGGTTTATTTGGTAGCAAACACCACAAGCTTTCGGGGCTTTGCCCCTTCGTCAGGTGAGTGGGGAGTTACAGGGATAGGACAGGGCAGAGGGCCAGGGGAAGAAACTCTGTCAGAGAGTCACTGCAGACTTGATGGGCTGAGTGGTCTCTTTCTACATTGTAGGGATTCTATGATATATAAAGAGTGGAATCATATCATCATTACAGCAGATATGTATGCATGCCACATAATGCTATTCTGGAGATAAAGCGGCATGTGTAATGTAAGAGAAACCGGACGCTGACTTACATTTCACAACCATAGCATCTGAACCAGGAACAGCAAGTTAGAATATTAACCAAAGATTACTGTGTATAAGTTGACCGTTGAAACATCTGTCCAAAAATGGGGGTCAACTTATACACCAAGTATAAAGTGTGAATGGCCAAATGTGTTGGTGTAGGTGGTCGCCATGGTGAAGATAGCAGTAACTCAAATTAAATCATGTTTTATTTAATGAAATAATTACAAGAATAGATTGAACCACAATCACAATGTTCTAAATGCATCAAAACTCATTGTCTTTGGCCTTTGATGCAGAGTTCATTGAATTCACCCTGTCATTTTGACTATGGCGCGATCTTCAAAGTCCCATTCTGCCTCAGACGGATAACGCTTTCGATTTCAGAATCATCACTTCACAATAATTAATCTTCTTCTCTACCCAGGTGAACCTGTTCATTCTGCATTTTCTGAATGACAACAAGACCACACAAAATATCAAGAGGGTGCTTCTCTGCCCTCCCCACTCCGCCCAGCCAGTGCTCATGCACAGGTCATGCTGGTGCGATACAGGATCGAAGAATCGTGGCGGAGAGGCCCAGCCTGTTTAGTGCTAGCGAGAATCCCTTTTTGGGATTCTCTCAAACCCCTGTGCCCCGGTAGTCATTCTCATTTAAATGTGCTTAGTCAGTTTCAAGTCGGATTCTTCCTGTCCTCAGGACTCTCCAACCCTTGAGCGCCACAGGAATCCAACGCAAATCATTTCTAGTCTCCACAAACGGAGACCGGTCATGATGGCCACTCTGGGGGAGGGGGGCGTCAAAGGTTATTAAAGCCCCTGGGTGGTTGGGGGAGATGGCTGCCCCTGGCACTCTGGATGCAAACATGTCATCAATCAGAGAAGAGGGATGATCCATTGTCAGTGGGAGAGGGAGAGGGATCCTGGCATGTTTAGGTACCACCTCTCTCCGAACCAGTGCAAAACTCGCCTCCTCCCTCCCAAAAAATGACTAGGCGGCTACCTCACACAAAAAAAATTTAAGTGCCAAATGAATGTGAAAAGAGGAGAGAATCATGCCCATTTTTTGGGCGAGCTCCCAGGCACAATCGCATAGCACTTTAGAAAGAATGAGGCTAAAATGTAATTCTCACCAGCAGGGGGAGTGGGCGGAGTTTATTCATACTGGTAAGTCAGCTGCTGAGTTGTAGGGTTACCATTGCCCAGGCACCCCAATCTCCCAGTGCATTTTGTACAAGTGTGTCGGATGCGAGGCTGATTTTGCCTGCAGAGTGGGGCCAGTAACATCACAAGAGGCGAGCAACCGAATGTGAGCCTAATTTTTTGCCTCTCACCTGATCTACTGGCTCTCTATGGCTCAACCAGCGTGATGGGTCAGTAAGATTGCTCCCTCAGTGTGGGATGAATGCGATCAGGTTCGCACTGGCATCACGCGGTTTTCTCACCCAAAATTATACTTGTGGTGGAATCTTTTGACCTTGTCCCACTTAACCTTTGGTGACACAAGGTGGTAAGATCGGGTGGTAGGCAAACATTCAAGTTCACACTGATCTTTTGCTTCCCCTCATTTTACGGAACCATTTTGGCAGCAAAATCGGCTTGGGTGCAAAGCCGATTTCTCCTCGATGAGAATCATGTATGTCCCCCACCAGACGTAATGACCTCGCCAAGTGGATTGGTGGCCATTAAAGACCCTGGGTGGTCAGCTAATACAATGTGATCCATGATATTCAATCATATAAGAAAGCAAAATAAAGAGAAGAAAGATGGGATCAAAAGAAAGATAAAAAGGACAAAGAATATGTTGAAGTGCAATGACTTTATTTTTAAAAGTACTTTTATACCTCCAGTAAGAGTTAAAAGCTGAAGGAATGTGATTCCATAATTTTATAAGTAAGCTTTCAGTGCCAGAGAGGGTCACTGAAAGTTTCCGACCTTGCCTGCGGCTGAGATTCTCCAGTCCCACTACATTGAATGGAATTTTGACTGAGCCCCAAATTCTCCATTCTCGCTGACAGTTGGGTGGGAACGGATGAGATTGGAGAATCCAGCTCATTGTTAGGCAATATTTTCACATCACTAAAAATTAATTTTCGCTGGAATGGGCAAGACCTAACATTTTCTTGTGCACTTAGTGGATATGGATGAGTAAGTACCACAACTAAGCCTAGTTCATATTTTTGAATACTCAGTGTATCTGCGCAGTGCCGATATAGTGAAGCTTCTGGGGGAGTAGGTGGCTCAGGTAGCAGCTTCCTGATTTCCCTGTTCAACTATGCATGCATGGACACTTATGCCAGAATTTTATCGGCAAGTCAGCTCTGGAATCGTGGCGGGGGAGGCTTGCTGATCAGGATTCTCCATTGGCCTTGGGCGGGATCTTATGAACCCTGGGCATGGCAAGGCAGTAAAATTCCGGCATAGGAATTGCCACATGGTTTACTTGTATCTGGGCACTAATCATTTCACTGTTATTTTGACTGCAAAATTCAGCCATTAAAACTTCTATCCCCTCTTGTAGCACAACTGGAGATTCACCCAGGAAAGCTCCATGTTCTGAAGGCTTCAACTAACTGCCTCAATCTAAGTAAAATCATGTATCTGGCTAAACCACTTCTCATTTGACTTTGGCTGATATTGACTGAACTTAATACAGTTCCAACTTCCCTCCATTAAGATTTTACTACAGTTTTTATTGAAAGTTCTGGAAACAACCTACACAGCACTGTAATGAACTGCAGATGAAAGTAGAGGTGGCATAGAACGTTGACTTTAATTACTATTCATTCATTATAAGAGCCTTTCCTATAATTCAGATGGAATGAAACTCCAAAGACAGTTAAGTATCAAAGGCTTGAGTTTCTTTTGTATTTAATCTCACTTTTATTTCACTGGTATAGGAAGGGATTTGAAGATATTTTCATCCCTCTCCCTGAATGAGCATTTGCTCATATTCCATTTCATGTGAAGTGCCAGGATGGAAAACTACTCCATGCTTCCATCAGTGACACTTTGGAACCAAATATATTTCAATACTTCCAATGAAGAACCAGATCCCCCAATCTTTCAAACTCCTGAAGTAAAATGATCGGTTTCTTATTATTTTAGATTTGAGTGACTTACAATAGTGTTTTGTTTTAGAGATAGATGATGGTGTTCCACTTTCATTTTTGTGTATCATCCCCAAATTTGGAAATCTAAACAGATATCCTTTAAACAGAAAACATTTCCAAATATACCACATCACTTAGATTACATTTGATCCATTCTCTGGAATTTTGAAACATTACCTTTTTGTTTAAAACTCAGTTAAAGTGTGAAGAAAGCCTCCTCAATGTGAAATGCACAAAACCCCATTCTGTGAATAATTCCATACTTCAAAATTGGGTAAGGTCAGCAATCAAGGCTAAGTCATTTTGATGCCTATCTCCTTAGCAAATGCAAGCAGAAAATCTGGTCTTTTCCCAAGTGCCCGGTGACAGGGAAGTCTTCAGGCCAGGACTGTGTCTTTGCCAAGACCCCGCTCACAAGGACCTTGGTTGGATGTTTGGCAATATGTAAATTTGGCATATAATATGGGGCTTGGTCATCTTGGCAGTACGATGGCACAGTGCTGGCAGCACAGTGGTACAGTGGTTAGCACAGCTGCCTCACAGTACCAGGGAACCAGGGTCAATTCCGGCCTCAGGTCACTGCCTGTGTGGAGTTTGCACATTCTCCCCGTGTCTGCGTGGTTTTCCTCTGGGTGCTCTGGTTTCCTCCCACACTCCAAAGGTGGGTGGGTTAGGTTGATTGGCCATGCTGAATTAACCCTGGTGTCAAGGGGATTAGCAGGGTAAATATGAGGGGTTATGGGAATAGGGTCTGGATGGGATTGTGGTTGTTGCAGACTCAATGGGCCAAATGGCCTCCTGGACTGTAGGGATTCTATGATCTAAAGCATTAGATAACTAGAACAACACATGTTGGCCTTGTGGTATTTAAACCATTCTGAAAAGTAGTATCCACTGTATTTCTGTTGATAAAAATCCAAAACAGGGGATGACAGCTGTCGGAAGATTGCGTTGTATATTAGCTTGGGGGTATGAATTTTCCCCAGTTTGATCACTTGCAAATACAGAGGGAAGGTGGTGGGGTGCCAATGTCAATAATTAAACACGTACAGTTTGGAGAACTATTCCATGAAGAGAAAACCTCAAAGGCCAAAATAACTCGAAGGTTAATTTTATTTGACAGTTTTTCTTCTGATGTTAAATCTTGTAGCCTGGGCCTTGGGTGGTTACAGGACCTCCCTTCCTTCCTCTGCTTAATGGAGAAAGAAACGGAGGACCGTGTAGGCACTGCCAGGCTGATTAGGCATTGTGGGTACTTCTGACCTCGGCCTGCTCTTCCCACAGCAGGCACTGTGGTCTACTTCTGCCCTTTGCCCACTGACACTCACACCTCCCTGTCCACATATCCACAAACGGCCTTTTTTTTTAATCATGACCACTCAGCGATGATTCAGATGGCTGTGCCTAGCTAAGGGAAAAGGAACTGAATTGTGCCATATGCCAGACAGCTGCATGCCTCATAAAGGAGGCTTTCAGCTGCCTAAGATCTGAGCTCACTGCCAGATGAATCCTGCCATTGTAGTCCCCTTTTGGAAATTAATGCAATTCAATTGTCTACTGACTTGTTCCTCTTATGCAAAACTAACGTGGCTCACTTTAGGGTGATTATTCTGCTGATCCTTCAGGCAGGAGTTCCCCCACCTTTAGTCCAAATCATTTTGTAGGAGCCCTGTTCGTGACAAAAAGATCTCACTGAAAGCAAATCTGACACATTCCTACTGCTTAATGCTACACGCCTCCCCCTAGTGCTTATCTTTGCTACTCTTGCATTCATAACGTCCAACTTCTACAGTGGTAGGGAGGTGGCTGGCTGAACATTGGAGGGTTAAGGTGATTCTTAATTCCCCTTTAAGGAGAAAGGAGAATGAGTAATAATATTCTCTGTGTCAAATTTTGGGAGAGCTTCCTTAATTATTTAAAATTCATTTATGGATTGTAGGCATTGCTGGCTCAGCCAGCATTTATTGCCCATCCCTAATTGCCTGCGTGGCCATTTTAAGAGTGGATCTGGAGTCATATATAGGCCAGACCAGATAAGGGTGGCAGATTTCCTTCCTTAAAAGGACATGAGTGAACAAGATGGGTTTTTACGACAATGGTTTCATGGCCATAATTAACTTTTAATGCCAGATATTTATTGAATTAGAGGGCAAGAAAAAGTGCTGACAAAACATCAAATACAAGTCTTTCACGGCTTTCCTCTATGTTCCAGCTGTGCAGCAGCAGAGGAGTCAGTGTGTAATAACCTTACAGAATTTCATACAAGTTGCAGATAAGGAGACAGTGGGAAAGGAGATCCGTAGAACCATAGAATCCCTACAGTGCAGAAGGAGACCATTCAGCCCATCAAGCCTCTATTAGGAACAATCCCATCCATCCCCGTAACCCCATGTATTTACCCTGCTAATCCCCCTGACACTAAGGTGCAATTTAACATGGCCAATCCACTTAACCTACACATCTTTAGACATTAAGGGGCAATTTAGCATGGCTAATCCATTTAATCCACACATCTTTGGACCGTGGGAGGGAACTGGAGCACCCGGAGGAAACCCACGCAGACACAGGGAGAGTGTGCAAACTTCACACAGACAGTCACCTAAGGCTGGAATAGAATCTGATCCCTGGCAGTAGTACTAACTACTGTGCACACAGTTGCTTTTTCACAAGTTATGAGCATGATTTTAGTGGGATTATTAACCATCATTTCATAAAGAGATGATGGGAGTTGCCATCCCCTGGCAAGGCCACCCTTTTCTACTGGAACCAGATCAAGCCACTCCAGGAAGGCCACAGAACAGAAGCCCTCATTTGGCAGATTACTGAGCGTAACACTGTGACTGAAGTGGCTTTAAACTTGTGGACACAATGTCCTGAAAAAGCAGCATCAGATATCAAGCTCAGTCAGAGTGTCCATGAGACAAAGCCCTTTTCAACTACTGGAACATTGGATTCCTCCTCATCCCCCACAGAGTTGGAGACCAAATAATGGATGACGTAAGTCCAGAAACCCATTATAAATCGATGACAAAGGTATATTGAGGAAGATTGGAGTGACGTGTGGCGGAGTAACATGTAATTGTACAACTCCACAATCTCTACCACCAAGAAGGACACTGACACCATTATCATGGGAGCATCATCATCAAGGTTACTCACTATCCTGATTTGGAATCCTGAAATTGTTGTGCAGCCAACATTCCAGAGCTCGAATTCCACAACACAATAGTGGCAGCACCATCAATCTGCAGGAGAAAGCACAGCACCCTCTCTCAGGTCAATTAGAAATTTAGCCATATTGCTCAAGACAGAAGTGCAGTACTGGCAGTAAATCCACTGATGAGGAAAATCTAGCTACAAATAATGCGAATTCTGAACTTGAAACCTTTCCAGAAGTTTTATTTTTTTCCAAACCATATGCTTTGGACAACTGAAACATCTTTGCCTGTTTTCAAGATTTACCAATCGACATTTTCACATTGATTTCTCCTGTAGCATTAACATAGCGCCCTCATGTGGTCTTCTCCAAATAAGCATAAAATCGCTCGGTTATACCGCAAATAGCCCAAATAAATCTTATTTATTTATTTTGATATAAGCTTTCATTATTTATTTTAGAAATATAGTTAACAAAATGATTACATGTAAAGCCATGTATACCTATTTTGTTTTTATATAGATGTAGAACTATGGACAGGAGATGAAAAGTTTACAATCTAATCGAAGAATTTAGCTGCAAACACAAAACCCAAGGCCTCTAACTTGAGTGATTTATAAATGCTATCTGAATGCTGAGATTAGGTTACAGTCTTCCAGTTATGTATAATAATTAGTCAACATCTTTATTTAAATTAAATGAATTACTTGTCTTTCTTCCCCTGTAGCCTAATGAATGGAAGGGGGTTTTGAGTTGGCATTTTGACAAATACCTTCTATGTTTTAAGAATCTTCTATCAGTGAATAAAACTGGCATCTTGGTAATAAAAGCTAACAATTATGTTCGCTAACAGTTGTGAACTTATTTTTGAGTGCATGCATTTTTGCAGCATTTTGTGAGCACATGCCAGTAGAATATATTTTCTGAAGTGACGCGTGGCATAGTGACACAGTGGCTAGCACTGCTCACAGTGTCAGAGACCCATGTTCAATTCATGCCCTGAGTGACTGTCAGTGTGGAGTTTACACATTTTCCCCATGTCTGCATGGGTTTCGTCCGGGTGCTCCGGTTTCCTCCCACACTCCAAAGATCTGTGAGTTCAGTTGATTGGCCATGATAAATTGCCCATCAGTGTCAGGGGGATTAGCTGGGTAAATACATGAGGTCATGAGTCTAGGGCCTGGGTGGGATTGTTGTCTGTGCAGATGTGATGGGCCAAATGGCCTTCTTTTGCATTGTCGGGATTCTATGCTTCTTTGAATGTTGTATGTGAGGCAATGTTACTTCACCCATTATACTAATGGAACGCTGGGCACATGATCCCACTGTAAAACAATCATTACTAAGCATTAACTATGCCAAGCAAACTTGGAACAATCCAGAACATCAGCACAAGCAACTGGTACAACTTGCACTCACTCACAAACCTGAATAGACGCCATCCTCGAATTGAGGAAGAGTTGAGGTTGAGAATTTTCACTTTGTATTCGTCTGCCCATGCACTGACAAACAGCGGTTAGACTCATGCTAAAGCACATGAATTCAAATCTGGGACATCGCCTCGGATCTCATGCTGGTATATTGGGATAATTTCCTCTAGTAGCTCTTTGGGATGGTAAACTTGGTGACATGTTGGCGGTCTCGCCTGCCAGCTGAAGAGCTACCAAGGAATATAATCTAATTGAATGGGCAAGGGTCAGGCAGATGGAATACAATGTTGGTAAATGTGAGATCATCCATCTTGGTAGGAATAACAGCAAAATGGACTATTATTTAAAACTGCAGCATTCTGCTGTGCAGAGGGACCTGGGTGTCCTTGTGTATCAATCACAAAAAGTTGGTTTGCCATGCAGCAGGTACTTAAGAAGGCAAATGGAATTTTGTCCTTCATTGCTAGAGGGATGAAATTTAAAAACAGGGAGGTTATGTTGTAGCTGTATAAGGTGCTGGTGAGGCTACACCTGGAGTACTGTGTACAGTTTTGGTCTCCTTACTTGACAAAGAATGTACTGGCACGGGGGTGGGGGGGCGGATGGAGATTCAATAGGTTGATTACGAAGTTGAGAGGGTTGGCATATGAGGAAAGACTGAGTAGACTGGGACTATACTCACTGGAATTCAGAAGAATGAGGGGCGTTCTTATAAAAACATATATGATAATGAAGGGAATAGATAAGATACAAGCAGGGAGGTTGTTTCCACAGGCGGGTGAGACTAAATCTGAAGAGGATGGCTTCAAAATAAGGGGGAAGCAGATTTAGGACTGAGTTGAGGAGGAACTTCTTCACCCAAAGGGTTGTGAATCTGTGGAATTCCCTGCCCAGTGAAGCAGTTGACGCTACCTCATTGAATATTTTTAAGGCAAGGATGGATAAATTTTTGAACAGCAAAGGAATTGAGGATTCTGGTGCACGGGCAGGTAAGTGGAGCTGAGTCCACAAAAAGATCAGCCATGATCTCATTGAATGGTGGAGCAGGCTCGAGGGGCCAGATGTCAATCCTGTTCCTAGTTCTTATGGTCCTTAAGAGACCCACGCAACCACTCTTTTGGAAGAACTGCTGAACCACAAGTCAGTGAGGCAGTGTTGAGGCCAGTGGTAGGCCTTTCCCTGGGATCAAGAGCCCAGAGGTGGAAGGCTTGTCTACTGAGACCTTCTGACCCCAAAGAGGCTGGCAACTCTTATGCTCAGCAGTGCCACTGGGGAAGAGAGACACTGGAATCCCAAGATCATGGAATGACTCAGGCCACTATTGAGTAATGTGGGGAGGTGAGGTTGGTGTTTACAGGGTGGTTGTCACGTGGAGAAGCGGGTGCGGTCTCTAAGTGGCCCTTACCATACTGATGTTGAGTTCCTTGTTAGGCATTGAGTGCCTTTGATTGATAGACCCAGGGCCTCACCACTCCTAAATATGACAAGCTGGCTGCATGGTTTTATCTGACATGAATGTTGCATCATGATAGGTCTGCCTACAACTGGCTTAATTAAAAAAAAAATCTATCACCATTCTTAAAGTACTGTGAAAAGGAAAAGTGCCTGAGGATTGGGAAAGGTCACTTTTCTACCTTCGTTCAAAATAATGTAAAATTGGGAATTTGTACTTTACAAAAATAAGTGTGAATTCTATTTGTGGGTCAGACCGCTGCAACGTTTCATGTTCTTTTTAGATTTCCTTAACACTCGATCAATATTGCAGAAGGTTGCCCTCCTACTGGTCACCCTCAATGATACTATGGAGCAGATTTCACAACATCTGATGACTGTTTGTTCCTGTTTGGTTGCTTCAAAGTCACAAATGTTGCATTAAAACAGCTGCGCACTAGTAAATCAATGCAGGAACAGGTGACACCAAGTTGACAGAAGGCCTGGAAAGGTCACTAATGACTAAAGTGCATTGTTGGTCTTTAGTGCATGTGCTAGGAGGTTAGCCCAGTGTAGCCATGACTGAAATGGCAAAGGCAGTTCAGTTGCTGCAGCTGGCCTCTGTACAGCACCAGCAATAGCCTAGTGGGAAATGGCCACTGACCGGAGCATTGCCAAGTTACACCGGCCAAAAGGTCTTAGGTTAGATCCCCAGTCTGTGGTAGTTGGCTAATCTCACTGAGGCAGCTTTTTTTAGAATAGAACAATTGCTCTTGTGTCTTGGGCTGATGAGGGGAGAAAAGTTAAACTTTATGCTCCTGTTTCCATCACACAACTCTGATTAGAATATGCACATGTGAATGATAGGTAACAAAAAGGGATTAGGCTTGGCTTTCTAGGTTTATACATTAAGAAAACCCTAGATAGGTTATAAGCTCTAACAGACCCAAATCCGTCAAATGCCTCCACAAATAACAGGTATGCTGGGGAAAAAAAAACCTAATCTATACAGAAATACTGAAGGAAAAGGGAAATGATTTCAGCCAAACCATGAGTTTGGAGAGACTCCAATTACTAAATGAAAATGTTTCCATGAATACAAAAGAGTGAATAAAACAGTTGCCTGAGGTTTTGTTAACCCTTCACTTCACTGATTGTTTTAGTCTTCACAATTGCACAATGGACAAGATTCTCCTTTCAAAACAATGGGAGGTGAATGACACTTGCCTTTTATTGTTCACTCATGGGATTTGACCATCACAGAAAGACCAATATTTCTTGCTTGGGCCTAGCTGATCTTGCAAAGGTGATAGTGAGCCACCTTCTTGAACCACAGAAGTCCATGTGATGCAGATATAACCTCAGCGCTGTTACAAAGGGAGGTCCAGATCTTAGTGAAGAAATGGTGAACAATTCCAAGTCAAGATGGTGTGTGACTTCAGGGCAACTTATAAATAACAGAGCTCCCATGCAGCTGTTGCCCTTCTCCTTCTGATGTAGGGGCCATGTGTTTGGAAATGTTATCAAAGGATGTATGGCAAGTTGCCACAGTGCATCGGACTATAGCATATATGGTACACACTGTTGCAATTGTACATGGTTGATACAGAGATCTTCACATCCCGTGAACTAACAAAAGAAAATTAACAATACAAATATAGATGCGTTAAAAACTACCTCTGTTTTCCTGTCTCTAAGCCAATTCATAGGTGGCAATTCTGGAATCTTCCACTCAATTCCCACAATCAATTGAAACATACTCTTGGAGATCAATATGACCACAAGACTCATTGACCTTCATTTACCTTCTGAATAATATGAATATATTCCAAGGTGCTTTAAAATGACAATTACTTTAATGGAGGGGGCAAGTAACATATTGGGAGGCAAGACTAATAAATATGGCAGCTAACTAAGTAACACTTTGTTGTAAGTTTATTTGGCATCTCACTAAGAGATCTGGAGGCTTATGCAGTTACACGTAAAGGCTGGAATTTTACTGTCCTGCCTGGCATGGGAATCGGAGTGGGTGAGGGGTGGACCATGGTAAGGTCAGTTGACTTCAGGCAGGATTTTACAGTTTCAGGACAAGCACTCAACCTGTTTATTGTTAACACACAACTGTGCACATCTCCAAGGTACAGTCTAAACCAGGTACTGCCTCCATGCCAACTTCTCTCAGACCCTCTCCCTGAACTACCTGTCTACTATCATTTGTTTTTCTACATTATAATGTAGGCTGCACTATTCTCCAGTCCCTTCTTAACCCTTACTATGCCAGACACTCTTATCTTACACCTCCATCTTTACCCTATGTATTAATAGCACAATATTTCTTTGCATGCTGCCCGTTATGCCCCCAATCTGATTTAATAAATTCAGATGGCATGGAGTCTTTATGAATTCCCCAGATCTTGCTGTCTTCCAATTTCAGAGGAATGGTAGTCCCAGTGAGTCTGGGCTGACTTTGTTTGTTCAGAATTGAGATTGTAGCACTTGGTGTTTCTGGTATTTGGCTGTCTCCATCTGATTCATGTTTTGAGCTCCTTCGTGTTGAATTTCTCTTTATCAATCATCCATCTCATGTGGTCAGATACCATTTACTTTTCCAGTTCCTTCCGGAGGGAACAGTCACTCTGTTCATTCATTGAGTGGACTCGGATTTTGATTTCCCATGTCTACCAAGTTCTACCTGGAAGGTAATATTTCAAAAAAAAAAGTTGAAGCTCAGTTTTCCATTTTTTTACTTCAAAATTTCTCACAGCTATTTGTTCACCCCTCTATTTTCCAATTCTTTTTCAAGTTTATTTCTCTTTGATTCAGTTCAGTTACTACTCTGGTGGGTGCAGTTGTCTTTGTTTCAGAGTTATCTGGAGAACTCTTATACAAGCTTAACAACTTCACTGGGCATTCAGATCCTGCAGCAGTTGTTCTTCCTTGGTCACTGACTGCTCTTTAAGCTCAGTCCATTCACTCGTTAGATCTTCAATCAGTTTCTTAGAATTTTTCATTATCTGCCTGCAAAGTCTGGATTTGCTCTTCCACATCGTGCTGCTCATCACTCATCTTCTTCAGTTTGGATCGGAATCAAGAATTTTATTGCTTTTTCACAATGAATTTCCAACATTTTGCCAGTTCTGGTTGTTATTTCTGCATTCAACCAACTGTTCTGATTCATCAGTAATTATTTGTCCCCTTACAGGTATTTTTCACAATCCTTAATAGAAATGTTTGATACTTGAAATTTATCATTTAGTTTTCCATTCGCAAACTCATCTTCCATATGTGAAAGTTACTTCACTCGGCTGAACAATTTCTCCTTAATAGTGCTTTAATCCACTGTTATTTTTCAGGTTCACGTTCTTTAATTTAGTTCCGCCAATTGTTTCTGAGGCTTTTTATTCTAGGTTCTTGATTTTTGTTTCCGCCTTATCATTTTACAACAAGTCAATGCTTGGAATTTTTCCATGAACTCCGCCTGCCCACCTTCCTCCTGTGAAAATCATTAAAAATCAGCTTCGTCCAGGAGCTTGTTTCTACCCTCTTTCACCCTTCCCCACTCTCTTTCACAGCCTTCTGCCATCTTTCACCTTTCCCCACTCCATTCACCTTCTTTCACCCTCTCCCATACTCCCCCACCCTCTTTCACTGTCTCCCACCCACCCATCCCACCCCACTCTCTTTCAACCTTTTCCACCCTTCCTCACACTCTTTCACCCTCCCCCACCTTCTTTCACCCTCCCCCATTCACCCCTACCCACCCTCTTTCACTCTCTCTCACCCCCGCCCACCCTCTTTCACCCCGACCCACCCTCTTTCAGCGTCAGGGACCCAGGTTCAATTCTGGCCTCAGGTGACTGTATGTGTGGAGTCTGCACATTCTCCCAGAGTGTGGGAGGAAACTGGAGCACTCAGAGGAAACTTAAGCAAACACACAGGGAGAACATGCAAATTCCACACAGACAGTGACCCAAGCTGGGGATCAAACCCGGAACCTTGATGCTGTGAAGCGGTAGTGCTAACCACTGTGCTACCGTGCGCCCAGTTAGGTGCATTGGCCATGCTAAATTTTCCCTCAGTGAAACCAAACATGCACCACAGTGTGTCGACTGGGGGATTTTCACAGTAACTTCATTGCAGTGTTAATGTAAGCCTACTTGTGACACTAAAAATAAACTTTAAAAGAAAACCATGGTGACGTTTTTCAGATCCTCTCTGCATCACTCTGTCTCTTGTTAAACGTTTCTCTACATCTTACTGTGAGCAATACTGGTCTCCAGTTCCAGCTTAACCCTTCACATCCTGAACTGGAAAGTATCCACCAGGTCTAACTTCAATAATGTACATTCATTTAAACTTACTGCATTTTTATTATTACTTCAATACACAAAAACATATTTTTTTCTTTGGCCAATCGTATTTGTTTGGTTCATTATCATTGCGTTGGAACAGCACGGTGGCACAGTAGTTAGCACTACTGCCTCACAGCGCCAGAGACCTGGGTTCAATTCCTGGCTTGATTCACTGTCTGTGTGGAGTTTGCACATTCTCCCCGTGTCTGTGTGGGTTTTCCCGAGTGTTCTGGTTTCCTCCCACAGTCTAAAGATGTGTGGGTTAGGTGGATTGGCCATGCTAAATTGCCCCTCAGTTTCAAGGGGGGCTAATCAGAGTAAATGCATGGGGTTATGTGGATTGGACCTGGATGGGGTTGTTGTCAGTGCAGTCCTGATGGGCCAAATGGCCTTCTTCTGCACTGTAGAGATTTTATGTAAAAACTAAAACCAGTCAGTATTACATTGTGATTTTAATTTTTTTTTCCCCGAATATCCTTGGGAATGGGGTGGCATGGTGGCAGAGTGGTTAGCGCTGCTGCTTCATAGCGCCAGAGACCCAGGTCCAATTCCAGCCTTGGGTCACTGTGTGGAGTTTGCACTTTCTCCTCATTTCCTCCCACATTCCAAAGATGTGCACGTTAGGTTGATTGGCCATCCTAAATTGATCCTTAGTGTCAGCAGGATTAGCAAAGTAAAAGTGTGGGGTTATGGGAATAAGGCCTGGGTGGGATGTAGCCGGTACAGGCTCGATGGACTGAATGGCCTCTTTCTGCACGGGATTCTATGCTCCTGGTGGAAAGCCTGCTTCAGCTCTTAAGAAATAGAATCTGATCTGCAGCAGAACATTTCATCAAATCTGTTCAAAGATCCCAGTGTGACACAAGCCGCTTTAGCTGTGGGTTTCGAACAGAGGAACAACTTAGCCAACTTGGCGTCTCATGGTCTAAACAGCAGCTTGTAATTTTTTTTTCTGCTCAAATGCCAGATCATCGTAAGATGACTTGGCCAACTTTCCTGGGACCACAGCAAGAGGCAATCGTTCCAAGTGTCAGCTTGCAGATGAAATGGAGGTCTGTATGTTTCTGGTCACGTTGAATTTGCTCACAGATGCTAGCAGCTGGTAAGACACACTGCTCACTGTACAGAACACCAGTTTTAAAGCTACTGCAGGAAGACACTGCTGGCACTGTGATCACTGCCTGAACAACAAGTACAGTATAATATGGAAATAAATCAAATTACAACTACATTCCAAAACTTCCCAGGCATTGATGTCACTTACTGTAACTATCCAAACAGAGAATGTGTATTGAAGAGCCATTGACAATAGTACTGGCCCATATTAGCAATATCAACTTTCCCTAAGTCGGTTACAATTAAGGCTTCTTCTCAGAACACAGGGAGCCATTTTACAACGAAGCCGGCATAAAATAATTTACAATGAATTAAGTTACAATAAAATGAAGCTTAAAGCATCCCAGCGTAGTTACGTTCATTCAGATGCTTTCTTACGAACAACTCTTTCTCATGCGATGTTCTGATCTCACAGACCTCATTTTAAGTGTTCAACTTTACAATCTGTCGTGCTCTCAGTGAAAGATATGTAACTAGTAGATTGCCAACAGATCTGGAGAAATTCCACAACCTCCCCCAGAAGAGGTTGGTTAGTTTTTTCAGCCAGATACCATAGTGAAAACGTAACGTTATTGCTGTTAGTGGGGGAGCATTGATGTGAAATAACTGTCATCTGTGTTGAGATGACAAAAACAAATTCATTTCAAAAGCAAATTGATTGCCCCAAGAGCTTAGCATGTAAATGTGCTACATAAACGAAAACATTAGTCAGACTTCGCTGACAATTTGGCAAACTTACTGTTCCTGTTTATATCTCGGCCAATTTAATATGCTGCGTGGGACAGAAAGATGGTGGCAGGTGGGTCCATGGAAGCACACAGCTAACCTAACCATTGACGTCCTACTATAACATTGTTTATTTGCATTTTAACCCACTCTTCTGAGCAGGCAGCAAGGAGGCCCCCTGTGGAGCTTTTCTCCATAAATGTAATAATTGATGCCAACAACATCACCAGATCCCAGTTATGATTTTATCATAGAATCCTACAGTGCAGAAGGAGGCCATTTGGCCCATCGAGTCTGCACTGACCACAATCCCACCCAAGCCCCATCCCTGTAACCCCATGCATTTACCCTAGCTAGTCCCCGTGACAGTAAGAGGCAATTTAGCATGGCCAATCCACCTAACCCGCACATCTTTAGACTGTGGGAGGAAACCACACAGACACGGGCAGAATGTGCAATTTCCACACAGACTGTGACCCAAGCTGGGAATCGAACCCAGGTTCCTGGTGCTGTGTGGCAACAGTGCTAACCGCTATGCCAACGTGCTGCCCCTGGCCTGAGTGAAGCTGCTGCTATGACTTTCCCCCCAGATAGAAGGCAACTCAAGGGCAGAACGAACCCAAACAATAATAGGGAAGATTCTCCCATGACACTGCGCTACTGGCATAGTGGGCCAGGAGACTGTGGAGGCTGTTTAGCGGGCTTCCTGCTGGGTGCCATTGCTGTCGATGATGTCAGCTCCGAGCCAGAAATCGGTGTGCAGCAGTATAATTTATTTAAATTGAAATTTGCCTATCATTGGCGGGTCCAGGGCTGAAATCTTCATCCCAAATCCCCCCACCCCAGTCAGGGGTGTTTCACGCCAGCGAGGTTTACAACAGCTCCCGCGCTCCAGGAGCTGGAGTGAAGGGAAGTCAAGAAGGCCCCCCAGGAGGGCTGTGGGTGAAGGAGGGTGCCCCTTGGGCATTGCCAACCTGGCAATGCCATCCTGCCCCTGGCACAACCCAAGGGACAAAGTGGCACTACCCACTGGGGATGGGGCAGTGTCAAGGGGCAGGGATTAATGGGACAGGGCCTAACAGGGGGCAGAGACTCTGGGCGGGGGGGGGGGGGGAGCGAAATCGATGGGGATGGGGTGGTCCTGCTACCAGTCTGCACTCAGCGATGACAGAGGGAGGGAGACCAGTGATCATAGTTGGCCATCAGGATGGGGGAAGGGGGGAGGGGCTGGCCAGGACATGTCCAAGGGGGCCAGTGATTATGTGGTTGGGGAGAGATGGGGGGCTGCGGGGTTCAGGGGTGGCGAGGCTCGCATGGCCTACAATGCGAGGTTGTGGGCCTGGCCAGCAATCGAGCTGGCCAGTGATTGGGAGGCTGGCTGTGAGGGCTAATGCGCATGTGCCAATCTCAGTGCAGACAGATAGGCGCATGCGCAATGGCCCACTCAGCACTCTGCTGATGGCCTCTCCCACGATAATAGGCCCTGCCATTGATTTTTAATGAGATTGATGCTGGTGCACTCTGCAGTGCCCAGAATGCAGGAGATTCATTTTGAAAATCCCACACAAAAAACCAACAGGATTTACTTCAGTTTTTATGCAAATTCGACACTGATTTTTTTGGGAGAATCCCACCCAATGTTTTCAAAAACAAAGCAATCTTGTCGCTACTTTCTTTTTACAGCAAAGAGGAATTGAAGGTTTCCCTACTCCAAGCTCCTTCTCCACTCCTTTTCTACAAGATCATCCCCAAAGAACCCCTCCCAGTGATTCATCCTTCCTCCTGTAAATATTCCTTTGGTCTTGGCTGGTGACTTCCTGCCATTGTACATTTTTCTAACCTGCCCATCTAATTGCTGTCCCCAGTATAAATCAAGGCTAGAATTTTTAGTTTTAAAAGTCAGTCTGTAGATGTCCATTTAAGTAGTTGAAGAGAAGTCTCTTGTCTAAATAAAGTTCCTGACATTGGATAATGTTCAGCATCTGAATTTCTGAGCTGCTGAATTAATCAATAATTTACTAAGTATCTTGGAAAGTGATTTTAATCACTGCATGTCTGGTCTATTTTCCTATTAAAAAGTCTGACAACAACTGGTGTTGTCAGACTTTTTACTGTGTTTACGCCAGTCCAACGCCGGCATACCCACATCATGACTATTTTCCTATCACATGCTATTAAACTGGGAAGTGAAATCAATCCTGACTGCAGGTTATTACGTTGCAAGGATCATTTGAGGAATAGCAAATAATAAAATGTGAATAAATATATTTAATTAGATCAATGATTGTTCAGCATGAGACAAGAAGAGCAAAAATAATCATTGACTCAAAATTCCCCATCAGATGGACCGCACATCATGAAATTCATCATTGCATTCAATCTCTAAACATTTTTACCATTATGCTTTATTATTTTGTTCATAAGCCACAGCATTTGAATCTAAAAATGATACTTGTGCCAAAGGAATAAGGGAGAGATGTCCTAGTGGTATTGTTGCTGGACTAGTAATCCAGGGACCCAGGGTAATGCTATGGGGACCTAAGTTCAAATCCCACTGTGACACATGGTGAAATTTAAATTCAATAAAAATCTGGAATTAGAAGTCTGATGATGACTATGAAACCATTATCAATTGTTGTAAAAACCCATCTGTTTCTCTAATCTTCTTTAGAGAAAGAAATCTGCTGTCCTTACCTGGTCTGGCCTACATGGGACTTCAGACCCACAGCAGTGTGGTTGACTCTTAAATGACTTCAGGGATGGGCAATGAATGTTGGCCCAACCAGCGATGCCCACATCACATGAGTAAAAAAAAGAGATATACAGTGGGAATGACTGAAATTGTTATGATATATTGAAGGAATCTAGCTATGGCTTTATATTAACTTCATTGTATGTTTAATTGCCCAGGGTCCTTACAATAACTTCTTCTTGTTGGCCACAAATCCATTTCGCAATTTGGTCCTGAATGTTACAGCTAGGAAATGAAATGAAGAGCCAAAGCACACAGTTTAGTAGACCCAAGAAAATTGTTTGGAGCACTATTTATATGGTTCAACCTTAATAGCTGGGGCTGGTGTGTTCATAGTGTGTGGGCATTTCAAAGATTGTAGGTTTTTTAAGTTTGTGAGGTAATTACTATATATATTCCTACACATTCAACTTGATTATAGGTTTCTCTGTTGAAACAACTCTAAATTATGGGTCTACTGATTTTGTTTGGATCAACTATTTGTTCTGGGAGGTGTGATAACAATAACATGATATTTGGCTTTGCTTAATGATATGATCCAACTTGTCAAAATTATTCGGGAAAAAATTGGATCATACACTGCAGCCACAGTCTTGTTTACACTATGTATTTATGTTATAAAACTGGAAAATGGTGCCATCATTTCAATTATGCATATTGTTCAGCAAAGTTCATCAAACAATTCAGAGATTCCAGGTGAGCAATCAAACTTAATGAGATGCCAACAATAATCTTTTATTTATTGATAAATCACTCAGATTCATAATAGTCCGATGGATTTGATTCCTTCTGTGGGCTTTTGGTACACGTTAGCTGATTTTTAAAAATGTATTCCTTCGCTGTCAAAAATAAAGTTGTGCTTTACTGTTGGAAAGACACACCTTCCCCAGAGGTTGGGTGACATGGTGGCACAGTGGTTAGCACTCACAGCATCAGGGACCCAGATTCAATTCTGGCCTCAGGTGGCTGTATGTATGGAGTCTGCACATTCTCCCCGTGTCTCCATGCATTTCCTCCAGGTGCTCTGGTTTCCTCTAACAGTCCAAAGATATGCCGGTTAGGTTGATTGGCCGTGCTAAATTGACCATTAGCGTCAGGGGGATTAGCAGGGCAAATACATGGGATTGTGGAGATTGGGCCGTGGTGGGATTGTTATTGGTGCAGGCTTGATGGACTGAATGGCCTCCTTCTGCACTGTTTGGATTCTATGATTCTATAAGGTCATTGAATGCTCATGGCAAATCTCTAGTCGACCTCAGCACCATGATGGAATAATTTGACTTTGTGCAAATTAAAAACTCATGTCGATGCAAATGTACAAATCGACAGTTCTGTAGGCAGCTCCTGCCTGGTTTGAGTTAAACCTTCAATTAGAACATCTCTTACATTACCAACCCAATATGCTGGATTTGCTTCTGGTCTGTCACCTGGCATGGAAATCTCATCAATGCCCCGCAGCGAAAACACTGCTGAGAAAAGTCCATTCCTGTATTTCTGAGGCCCCGTTCGTTCAATTGGCAGGATTTTTAGGTCCTGCCTGCTCCGAGACTGGGAATTCCCACCCAACAAACCTTTCAATGGCCCATCAAATTGTCCGTCCTACCCTCAATGCTTCCCGTGGCGAGAAGGACTGGAAAATATACTCCAGCATCTATAAGGCATATAGTACTTTTTCCCCATTGCCATTATTCTCGCAACCTCCCCAATCCCCGTCACCCTAAAGTCCTAAAGGGAGTCCTTTTCTTTAAAAACTGCTGCGGTGGAGGTTTTGATCCTTGACTACATTTAATTAATTAAATCCGCTATGTATCATAGAATCCCTACAGTGCAGACAGAGGCCATTCAGCCCACCGAGACTACGTCAACTCTCCAACAGAGCATTTTATCCATCCCTATCCTCGTAACCCCACATATTTACCCCCCACAATCCCCCTAATTTAACATCTTGGGACACTAAGGGGCAACTTAGCATGGCCAAATCCACCTAACCTGCACATAGAATCGTAGAAACTCTACAGTACAGAAAGAGGCCACTCGGCCCATCGAGTCTGCACTGACCACAATCCTGCCCAGGCACTACCCTCATATCCCCAGACATTTAGCCATTACTCCCTCTAACTATGCATCTCAGGACACCGAGGGGCAATTTTTAGCATGGCCAATCAACCCAACCCTCACACTTTTCGACTGTGGGAAGAAACCGGAGCACCCGGAGAAACCCATGTAGACATGAGGAGAATGTGCAAACTCCACACAGACAGTCACTGGAATTGAGCCTGGTTTCCTGGTGCTGCGAAGCAGCAATGCTAACCACTGTGCCACATGCCTCCCCTGCAGAAGTTGATAGCGCCGACTTTAGAAATATTAAAATCCATAAAGCCTATAACATATCAAAAAACACGTGTGTGATAATAAAGCTCATGTTCCTTGCTCCCCAGTGCATAGGTATTTCATCACCTGGTATCCCAGACACAGTGTATTAAATATCTGTCATTTTCAGTGTAAATATCAAGTGCTATGGATCACATTGCCGACACTTTGTCAGCTCCTTCTTAAAACAGTTGCCTACAAAATGTCTCTCTTGTGAGTGTTAATCAACAGCCTGCTGAAACTGATTCTCCGTTGCACACATGTATAATGAGAGGAAATTGGTAAATAAAAACATGTGCGTGATATAACATTGAAAATAGAAATCTCCAGCTAGGAGCATTCTTTATCTAGCAAGCATTTTATTTATCGCAAATGACATCCTGTGTGATTATAACAAAGATAAAGCAGACTGGAGAAGCTGGGCTTGTTCTCCTTAGAGCAAAGAACACAAAGGAAATTTAACAGCTCCTTAAAGTCAAAAAAGGGTTTACATTGAAGAAATAAAAGGAAATAATTTTCAGTGGTCTAATCATCTAGCAGGGGCCATTTGGTGCTCAGAAAGGTAATTTTCACAAGCAATGCACAATGCCTCAGTCAATGGTCACATTAATTAACAGTCAACAGATTTTCCTCTAATTAATTCTTGGCAAGCATTTTTGGAAGCTTTTTCCTGTGCTCAATTGTTCTTGGGAGAAAGGAGTTAGCAAATGATGCATGTTGCTGGTGTATAAAGTTGGATCTGTTGGTTATAATTCTTTGAGTTTGATCACTTTTGGGCTTGATGTATTGTACCTAATTGTCCTTTTAAGAACATAAGAACATAAGAAATAGGAGCAGGAGTAGGCCATCTAGCCCTTTGAGCCTGCCCCGCCAATCAATAAGATCATGGCTGATCTGAAGTGGCTCAGTTCCACTTTACCACTTTCTCCCCATAACCCTTAATTCCCTTGTCTGTCAAAAACCTATCTACCCGTGTCTTAAATATATTTAGCGAGGTAGCCTCCACCACTTCAACAGGCAGAGAATTCCAGAGATTCGCCACCCTTTGAGTGAAGAAGTTCCTCCTCAACTCCGTTCTAAACTGCCCTCCCCTTATCTTGAGGCTGTGTCCTCTAGTCCTTTCTGAGTGGGAAGAATCTTTCTACCTCTACCCTATCCATCCCTTTTATTATCTTATACGTCTCTATAAGATCCCCCCTCATCCTTCTAAACTCCATTGAGTACAGACCCAGTTTATATAGTCTCTCTTCATAGTCTAACCCCTTCACCTCCGGTATCAGCCTAGTGAACCTCCTCTGCACTCCCTCCAAGGCCAAAATATCATTGCGCAAGTGCGGCGACCAAAAACTGCACACAGTACTCCAGCTGCGGCCTCACCAGTGCCCTGTACAGTCGCAGCAAGACCTCCCTGCTTTTATATTCTATCCCCCTCGCTATAAAGCATCCCATTCGCCTTCTTGATCACCTGCTGCACCTGCAGACTGGGTTTTTGCGATTCATGCACAAGGACCCCCAGGTCTCTCTGCACTGTAGCATGCTTTATAGAAAGCTTTATTTGAAAGCTTTATAGAGTCATCTCAACTTGTAGATCTTCCTTCTGTTCTAGAGATTGCGCCAGCCTGGTGTTGAAGTTTCTCGAGGAGGGTAATGCTTTTGGCAGTATATGGGTCACAAATGGTTATGTCACTCTCAGGTTGTGGTCTGAGTGGTGTTTGGTGCAGAATTCCCATTATTGTTGCTGAAAAGTGACAGAAGTTCAGTATTTTGGGTGCGTTGGAGGTTGCTTGTGGACTGTGCACATTCCACTTTTAATTCGTTTTGATGTGGATTCCAAAGTAACCACAATCTTTAATAACTTTAAGGGGGGAGGGAGGGAAATCATGTATTGTATGGTTGGGTGCTAATGGACATCAAGTATTGCTAATTCACACGATGATGCATTTCTAAATGTAAAACTTAATTCCCCAAAAATTGGCTCCTTTGACATCCTTACTCAGAACTTCCTGATGGGAGCACAAATTTAAGGTGATTAAAGAAATTTTGCTGAAAAGAGACGCATATCATGGAAGTTTTTTGTCTTGCACCCATCAGGCCAAATGCCAGGATGTTAAATTGTAAACGAGCACAACAATTTATACTATTAGACAATAGGATGTTGATTGGTTGGTGAGTCAACTCCAAATAACAGGGAATAATTGGCCCCCAAGCTCACAGAAAATTCTAGAAAGATAAAACGCTGGAACACTTTTTTTTTGTTGAGCTTGGGTTTGCTGCATGTGAATGTACACCACTTATAGCAGGTATAAATGAAGCAGGTGATGACCTTGGCTGAGTATCTACAATTGGCTGCTGGTGTACCTATTACATATTCAGGATTGTTCAGTAAGCGCTGTCCAGTTGCAAAACTACATGGCAACACTGAAGCCAGAGCATCACATGCAATGGCTTGCTTTCCTGCTCCCATACCATTATTTCTGGTGTACCCCAAGGATCTATCCTTGACTATTCCTATTTCTCACCTACATGCTGCCCTTTGGCGATTTCCGTTAAAAACACCACTTCAGTTTTCACAGGCAAGGCTGACTACACCTTGCTCGTCATCAACACCACCTCTCTTGACTCTGTTATTGTTCCAAAATGATCAATTTGTATGTATGATATCTAGTACTGAATGAGCAGTTAAATATTTGATAGATGAAAGCCATTTTCTTTAGACCCCACTACAACTCTGTTCCTTAGCTCCCAGCTCTTTCCATTTCTTTGGCAAGTAAGAGAGATTAAACCAAACTGTTTGCAAAAAGTGAGCTTGTGATCACAAAGCTGCACCTTCACCAGAACTATCTCCGTAACATCACCTGACTCATCCCCTGTCTGAGCTCATCTGCTGCTAAAACCTTAATATAGGCCTTTGTTACATTGAGACTTGACTATTCCTAAGCACACATCAGCCTTTCACAATCCACCCTCTGAAAACTTCAGGTCACCAAAAACTCTGCAACCAGCAGTTTAATTCACAAAACATCCTGTTCACCCATTACCCTATGATCGGTGACCTACATTGACTCTGGTTAAGTAATGCATGGATTTTAACATTTTCATCCTTGTTTGTAAATTCCTTCAAAGACACAACTCCTGCTTACCCCCGTCATCCCCTTCAGCCCTACAAACCTCCAAGAGGGGACATAGCTTTAAATTAAGGGGTGGTTGTTATTAGGACGGATGTCAGAGGTAGGTTCTGGTAGAAAAGGTTAAGGCGCATGGGATACGAGGCCAGGTAGCTAGGTGGATTGAGAACTGGCTGGGAAATAGGAGACAGAGGGCAGTTGTGGAGGGGACCTTGTCGGGCTGGAGGCCAGTGACCAGTGGTGTGCCGCAGGGCTCAGTACTGGGACCTCTCCTCTTTGTAGTCTACATAAATGACTTGGAAGAGGGCGTAGGTGGTGTGATCAGCAAGTTTGCTGATGACACCAAGATGGCAGGGTTGGCGGGTACGGAACTGGATTGTCAGGTGATACAACAGGATATAGATAGGTTGGTGCAGTGGGCAGATAGGTGGCAGATGGCATTTAATCCTGACAAATGCGAGGTGATGCATTTTGGACGGAATAATGCAGAGAGGAGCTATGTGATAAAAGGTAGGCCGATTAGGAGTATAGACATACAGAGGGACCTGGGAGTGCAGGTTCACAAATCCATGAAGGTTGCGTCACAAGTGGAGAAGGTTGTTAGGAAGGCTTATGGGATGTTAGCCTTTATAGGAAGGGGCATAGAGTATAAAAGCTGCCGTCTAATGCTTCAGTTGTACAGAACGTTGGTAGACCGCATTTGGAGTACTGCGTCCAGTTCTGGTCACCTTACTACCGGAAGGACGTGGAGTCTCTGGAAAGGGTGCAGAGGAGGTTTACCAGGATGTTGCCTGGCATGGGGGGACTGGGTTATGAGGAGAGATTGAAGAAACTGGGGCTATTCTCCTTGGAAAGACGGAGATTGAGGGGGGACATGATAGAAGTATATAAGATACTGAAGGGAATAGATAGAGTCAATAGTGAGAGACTGCTCCCTAGACTGGGTACGAACACGAGAGGTCATCATTTAAGGGTGAGGGGGGGGGAGGTATAATTTGGAGGTGAGAAGAAGGTTCTTTACGCAGAGAGTTGTGGGGGTCTGGAATGCGCTACCGAGTAGGGTGGTGGAGGCAGGAACGTTGGACTCGTTTAAGATGCAGTTAGATAGGCACATGAGTGAAACGAGAATGGAGGGATACGGTAGGGGCTATTAAATAGGGTTAAACCTCGGGAGACACCGGAAAGGCAGGCTGTATGATTAATATTTTTGTCTTTATTCCACAGGTGGAGGTCCACCTCGTGTCAAGCGAGGGGCATGCACACGGCGGGTCGTGCGTGGGCTGCTCTTGGAAGTCCAGGAGTGGCCTAGTACTTCGTGTCGGTGTGTGTGCTTGATCCTGGACCGGTAGACAGGCGCCGCAACAGCTCAGTGACTAGCACTGCTGGCTGTGCAGATACATGGATTTGGGCCTGTGTCTGTGGGAGTTTGCGCATTCTCCCTGTGGTTGCATGGGTTTCCTCCGGGCGCTCCGGTTTCCTCCCACACCCCAAAGATGTGCTCTTAGGCTAATCGGTTTTTACCAAATTGACACTATTTCTTCCCTGAATCTGACTGAGTAGGGTCCCATTCGTAGACATGCAGGGTAGAATAGGTGTAGGGTGATGCGGCGGCGTGGGCTCGTTGGGCCGAAGGACCTGTTTCCCGTGCTGGGTTGTTCTTTGTTTGTTCTTTACTCAGAGGGTAGTAAGGGCGCGGAATGTCCTGTCTGCAGCAGTTGTGGACTCGCCAACTTTAAGGGTGTTCAAATGGTCAGTGGATAGGCATATGGATAACATGGGAATAGTTTAGGTTAGAGGGTCATTAGATTGGTTCCACTGGTCGGCGCAACATCAAGGGCCGAAGGGCCTGTACTGCGTTGTAATGTTCTATGTTCTAAGATATCTGCGCTCACCTCATCTGGCTATGAGTGTCCCTGATTTTAAATCACTCAACCATTGGTAGCCATAGCTTAACTGCAGCCCAAGTTCTGGAATGCTCTTTCTAAGCATTCCACCTTTCCTTCTTCCTTTAAGACATTCTTTAATATCTACCTCTTCGGCTAAGGCTTTTGACCATCTGCCCTTTGCATTGGGATGTTTTATGGTGTTAGAAGCACTTTCCAAGAAATCATTCTTGAGACTTGGTTGATAATGTCGCATATGTGGTTGGGATATTCTGTGTTTGAAACCACATCACCACTTTTATCTTACAAGCTGACATCTCAGTACACATTGTGGGAGGCAGCATCCCTTTGCAGCAGATGTTAAACTACTCAATCTGGTCTAGAGGTTCTTGGAGGGGGCTGAAGATCTCGCAGAAAAAGAACATGGTGTTCTTGCTGTGCGCTGCCAAGCATTCATCTTGTAACCAATAACGAGACTCACCACTGGTCATGTGGTTTTGTGACTGAGGGAGCTTGCTGGCACAGAATAGTTGCTACATTTATCTTCATAATTAGTAGTACATCAGGCTATGCACTTCAAATGTAATTCATTGTGTAATCTTCTTTGATATAGGGAACTGTATGGGAGGTCCAGTAGCTGTAATATACGGAATGGATTAAGAATCCACAGTGAAAAAGGTTTCTAAAACCACTTTACTCTTTCAAATTACACACCAATTAAAATTAAGCAACAACACAATTTGGAAAAGTACCCTTTCTTATGATATCTATATTCAAACATAATGATATATTTTGCAGTTTGTGGAGATGATATTGTCATTCCACAGAAAAATCACTTGGCAATATTCACCTTGGAAAGTAATGGTTAAAAAGTTAGATTTTCAACTCAACCCGCACGCCAGACAAGTTAGATTCATAATTTAGTTCAAGCTCCATGGACGTAGATTGCAATTACTGAACCAGCATTTCAAGCAATGAGATCAACAAGGGGAGGTGATGCCTAGTGGTATTATTGTTAGACCATTAATCCAGAAACTCTGCTAATGTTCTGGGGATCCGGGTTCGAATCTCTCTATGGCATCTGGTGGAATTTGAAGTCAGTAAAAAATATTTGGAATTGTGAATCTACTGATGACCATGAAACCATTGTCGACTGTCGGAAAAACCCATTTGGCTCATTCATGTCCTTTAGAGCAGGAAATCTGCCATCCTTACCTAGTCTGGCCTACAAGTGACTCCAAAGCCACAGCAACGTGGTTGACGCTCAAATGCCCTCTGCCAACTAGGGATGGGCAATAAATGCTGGCCAGCCATATCCCATGGATGAATGAAAAATGAAATGAATGAAAGAAAGGACAATTAGAATCGATCAAATCATTCGGGGAACTGTATCGAAGGTCAAATGAGTTAATCAGAATGCTGACAGGTGAGTAAGGAGGGTGCTTGAACCAACCATATCAATCTAAGGACAGAACCAAGGGCTGTCAGGAAAGGACCAGTCAGATTGGTTGGAAAGTGGAACTAAAGATTGCGGGGGTGGGGATGGGGGTGGGGGTGGGGATGGGGGTGGGGGTGGGGGTGGGGGTGGGGGCAGGGGTGGGGGTGGGGGTGGGGGCAGGGGTGGGGGTAGGGGGAATCACAGTACTTTTCCAGTTCTCATTGAATATCTATTGCAGTAACCATGTTTTCTGTTGCTTCCTGCGTCGCCGGCCTGTGTTTGTTTATTTTGTGTTTATCCAAGAAAGATAAAATGCATTCCAAACAATGTGGTAAAATGCAGCTTTTTTACATTTCCCTTCAGACTTCCTGGCGTACGCCTGGGGAATCGTCTTTACATGAAGGCTTATTTTCTTTGGGGATTGCTGCAGTTAGGTTTTGGACAAGGACGGCGTTCTGAGCTGCAAACGGGTTTTATTGGAGATTTACCATTGCTGCATCGCTGTGAGGGTGCAGACAGATCCGCTTCATTTTTTTATGGCATAGACACACACAGATTTACAGGAGGCTTTAGAAATTCTAGAAAATATGTCACAGGCTGAATTTTTGACAAGTTAGGGGATTGCCCTATACCCACCAAAAAAGTAAATCTTAATCCTTTCGTAAACACAACTGTTTCCAAACATTTCTGAATCCACTCCGACTTCAAATTCTGAAACAAGAAATTAAAAGCATTGCACAATTCTGACATGCTTCAGTGGCAGGTCAGAGAATTTCACCACTCGCTTGAACCAGAAAATTGACCTTTTCCCTTTAGATGAACACTAAGGGGTGCTGTGTATGCATAGTCCTGTTTGTTTCAGTCCATGCAAAGACTTCACTTTAAAATATTTCCGCCTACGCACAATTACATTTAAATGCAAGACTGTAGGGGTTAACTAAGCTGAATAATTGTAGCTGGCCTGACTACATATAAAATCAGAATTTTTAGCTAGATCTAGCTAAAAATTGACTGCATTCCTGAAGGGTACACAATGCAGATAAAGAACAGTTTCACATAACAGCAGCTGTGAGGATTATTTTTCTAGACAGAGACAGCATACAAAAAACACTTCCAATAACGAGATAAGGTTGAAATATATTTTCATTTTACAGTGTGTGTTCAGTATTTAGATTCCGTTCATTTCAGTAGTTTTTTTTGTAGAGGATTTGACCGAGAAGACAATCTCCAAGTTTGTTTTCTGCTTCTTTCATGTTAAATTTTAAGTTCATTTCAATAAACAAAAATGTTTTAAACTTGTACCAGTGCAGTCCCCTCATCTCTTCAAATGAATGAATGGACCCAGCAGCACTGAAAATTCATAAAATGCATCCCTCAGCCTGTAAAAGCTCAGTCTATTTATATTTACTGATCTGCGCTGAACATTCATTCAACTACAGAGGGAGCTGTGTTCACTATAAGAATTTATTTTAAAATTGAACAGATTTTTAAACAAGAAAAATCCTCTGTGAAAATTAAACACAAAAGTTTTTTTCTTACATTTAATGTTAACTATCTAAATTGGCAAAATTATTCTTAAATTTCTTTTGGAAAAGGCAATTTAATATCTCTAACTGAATTTTATACAGTTAAAGTTAATAGAATAGAAAATATGGCAGATAACTGTTTCTTTCCAGATACTGAGAAAGTTAATTTCCTTTTATACTATTTTTTAAAATTCCTTCGGATAAGCATAGAATCCTTACAGTGCTGAATGAGGCCATTTGCTCCATCAAACCTGCACTGACAACAATCTCACCCAGGCCATATCCCCAGGTATTTACCCTGCTAATCCCGCGGCACTAAGAGGAAATTTAACACGGCCAATCCACCTAACCTGCACATCTTTCGAACTGTGGGAGTAAACTGGAGCATCCAGAGGAAACCCATGCAGGTACGGGGAGAACATGCAAACTTCACACAGTCAGTCACCAAAGGCTAAAATTGAACCCAGGTCCTTGACGCTGTGAGGCAACAGTGCCAACCACTGTGCCACCATGGATGGTGTGGTGGACGTGGGTGCCAGGCCATGTGGCACACAGTGAATCATGTTCCTATCTCTGGACCAGAAGATCCAAGTTCAATTCCCACTCAGGACTTGATGGCCATGGGAGGTGGATGCACAACGTGGCCAAACAGGTTGAATTATCAGCCTGTAAATCCATCCAATGCATCTGATGGCAGGTGGTAAAGAGTGGGAGAGTTTCCTCGTTAGCCACCTTGCAGGAAGTAACCACAGAAGTAATTTGCCAAGCATCATCATGGGCCAATCCAATGGCAGACCACATTTGCCAATGCCCTCTTGAGGTGTGGTACCTGCAAGGGGAGATGGAGGTGGGCGTTTCTGGTAAAGGTGAGCATTTATTGCCCATTCCTCATTCTCTGCAAGCAGCATGATTTCTGGGCTTCTCCGGTAGAGGTCAGTTATAGCTTTACAGTTCCTTCCTGTGCTCATGGTTAGAAATTGCAGGCAGTACACTGGTTCCAGGAAGCAGTCGGGAGTATCCAATGCGTTCAGATTTGTTTTGAATTTCTATCTTTCTTAAAGTGCAGCACGCCCAAAAATGCATAGCAGCCATCTGTATTAACTGCCGCCACTCCAGTAATCAGGTTGGGAATAAATATCTACATGTCTATATTTGAGAATGCCATTTACAATTCAGAAATTTCGCCTAATGCATGCAATAGAGACCGTACAATTTCTAACGTCCAGTTCCACTTCTACCAGTGCCTGCCATGCTTATCGTCTGCAGGACGTGTGACCACAACTCACCACATTTACTTTGACAACCATTACTACAAAGCAGGACATGAGTAGCAAGCACGCAGGAATACAGACATCCCTGAGTTAACACCCAATGCATATCCCATCCTGGTGTTGACATTTAAAACTGCCCCTCATTATCGTTTAATCAGAACCCTGAAATTCTCAACTTAACACCAGGGGCATGTCATCACCTGCCAGAGGGCTATGTCCCTGTACATTGGAAATAAGCCGATTGGAAATTCTACAATTTGAACTGAGACACGTCTCTCCCATGGGAGGTTTTCCTGTTTTCTTTTTATCAGATTGGGGCACAAGTTTGCTGGTGGGGGTGGAATTATTCAGAGCATGGTTGTCCAATCAATCTTCAAGGGCAGCGACCCTATTTGAGAGCCTTTTCTGCCTGCTGTTGTGTCTGGCTGTGCTACTGGGTGAGTTCTTCCAAATCAGCTCTGATGTGCACATTTTCCAGTGGAATAGCTTCATTTTCCTTTTGCAGGGTTTGTTGCTTTTGGGTTACATCAGGGAACTTTTCTTCATTCACACCTAGCTCTACACTGCCACCTGCTGTTTCTGGTTGGGTACTGTGTTGGCACTTTCAAAAACCTCCTGTCATGGGGGCGTAAAGGTGAATACAGCCCCAGGAAGAGAGAGATATGGCCAGGTAGTAGCCTGGCAATGCCTCTGGCACTGCCTCTGGCATAGGCTGGCACTGCCAAGTTGGCACCATGCCAACTTGTGCCAAGGGGCAGACACTAGTTGGAGTCTCATGGTTGGGGGTGGGGGGGTGCAATTTATTTTTATGTGGGTAGTAGCTGGGAGCAGATGTGCGAGATGGGGATGCCAGCAATGGCCTTTTGGGGGGGTGGGTTGTGGGGGTTTGGGTGCCGGCATTGACTGTGTGGATGAAGAGGTCCAATTTTGATCAAAGCTGTGAGGACCCCTTTGACCTCCATGGTAGGCTGGGGGTTGGTGGATCATTCATATTCTGATTAGAATGTCCTTTAATCACAATGCTTCGATGAGGGGAGGCAAGGTGTGGGGAGTTATGTACTCAGTCTCAGGTAAATTCAGGGTGATGATCAGCTGGGTATGGGGGTGTGTGGAGTTGGGTGTCGGGGGCAGAGATTGGTTGAAGGCAGGGTGTGATTGGGGGATCTGGGGTGTGAATCCTGGAGGAGTGGGGGGAGTGATTGATTCCCAGTGCTCTCTGTACTTGTGTACACAGTGCAGTGGGAGATCAGAGTATATGCGCAATTGCACCTTCTAGCAATCTGCAGCTGATTTCCTGGCATGAATAGACTCCGTCCACTTCCCCTCCTGGTGAGAATCACATTTGGCATTATTTTATTTTCTAAGTGTCACAAAATAGCGTATGGGAGCTCCCCCAAAGAATGGGTGTGATTCTCTTCTGTTTTCATGCTTGTTCAGCACTTAGAATTGTTTTGGTAAGATTGCCGCCACCTTTTTCTTGCCAGAACCAACATGCCGCAAAGCCCCCTCTATCTGTAAGCCTTAGGCTGCTTGCCTTTCCCCTTCACTAAGGCTGCAATTTCCCCCAAGGCCAGTGAGAATACTGAAGGCCACAGCTTTCAGGTGCATTCACCCATCTTTAGAATGTAATAATATGCATAATGGAAGGCACACCAGCCAGCCCATCTTCACTGAGATCAGGGCATCCTTGATCTCCATAGTCGGAGATAGTCCCCCCCCCCCTCTCCCACCACTATAGAAAGGGTGAATCTCCCCAACAACCTCGCAGGAAAGAGAGACATTCTCCCCCCCACAACTAAAATAACAAGATCACCTCCACCCCCTCCACCCCACCGCCAACATCACATAGGCAAGAGGGTAACCTGAATCAGGCATACCCTCAGGCCACCCCTCTTGGCAGTGCCAGTAGTGCATTATCTCCTGGCACACTAGCTGTGATACCCTGGCCTGGCGTGTTGGATCCCAAGGGAGATCAGGGAGTTAAGTGCAGTACCCATGTGCCCCTCTGCCCCTGACACTGCAAGGCTGCAGAGGAATGGTCCCCTAAGGGTCCAGGGGGTAAGTTTGGCTCAGGCTGGTGACAAGGGGTTGACCTCGGCATTCTTCCCCGGGATAGGTGTCTAATGGCTAAACTGCCCCTTCTAGTACTAGGAAACCTGAACATTGCTCCAGCATGGTGATTTCAAGCATCTCTCTGATCAAAGTCTTCATTCCTGATTATCAACTATGAAAACTTTGAGATGTCCTGGTCACTTTAATATCTATGTCTGTCCCATGACACCTGGCAGCCTTCCAAATCCCAGGAGCATTCTAACCAGCAGAAGAGATTCCCTTTTCTCACTCTAAGAAGTTGCAGGTGTGAGAAAACCCCTTTCAAGTCTTCTGGCTGTCAGGAGAAATAATTTTCACTGGAGGAGGAGGGCTCCCTTCCTCATTCAGCCCCATTCCTTGAACACAACATTTATTTCAAGCCTCCGAACCTTCATAGAAAGCTCATAGCCTTTGAAATCCCTTCAAAGCCTTTGAAGAGTCTTGTTTCCATTCAGTTTCAGTCCAGTCCTTTAAACTCTCTTTTGGTTGACAGCTTAGTGGTTTTTAGACAGTATGCAGTTAGCTTTGTTTGTTGATCTTTCCTTTCACAGTTGAATGCATCTCATTCTAACCATGGTTTACTCAAAGAATGAGTTGAGAGCATTTGGTTGCTTTGAAGTTGTCAGCTGCTTGTGGTCCAAGACATATTGGACAGGATTAGACATAAAGCTTCGACATTATGTCTTTCCTTAGCAATTCTCAAGCTCTGTACTACCAAACGATTATATCTCTGATTTCTTTAACCCTGAAATGCTCATGTGATCTACAAATTTACTTATGTTCATGATGCCCAATTTTGTACCTGGTTTGTCCTTGCCTGAGCACAAATTGGTCTGCTAGTTTTAATTTGTTATCCATGGTTGTTTGTCATCAGTGCGGTACAGCTCTGACTTTTTTTCAAGATAGTGCCTCTGTAATACATTTTTCTCTTCTTCTCCACTTGTTAGATTTTGACGGGGCTCCCTTCGTGTTCACAGAATGCTCTTTAAAACTTCGTGATTCTGCAGGAAGCCCCACTGAACCCACACCAGTCACCTTCCCTGTGCCCACCCTGATCCTTCCCACTCATCTAATTTGTGCCACTCAATGACCCTCCCCCCACATGAAAACTATATCCGCCATACCCAGTCCTGACCCTACCACCCTACCACATCCCACTTCTCCCTCCAGCATTACCAACCCCTCCTACCAACAGCACCCCTAGGCATTCCTTCCCCTCTTTGTGTCTCACCCCCAACCGCCCCTTCCTACCCCATCTCCTCTCACCTCCCTACCCTGTATCTTCCATGTGAACCATATCTTTGATCAACTCCAGTAATACAGCTAGCTGTGACTCTGAGTGCTCTGAGAGTTATGATGTGGAGATGCTGGCATTGGACTGGGGTAAACACAATAAGAAGTCTCACAACACCAGGTCCAACAGGTTTATTTGGTAGCAAACGCCACTAGCTTTCAGGGCAAATTATGGAACATACAAAGTGATGTGAAGAGTTACCATGGTGCATCCCTTCACGATCGAGGCGACGTGGCACTTGCGAACACTCATTTGCAGTGTCCCTCGTGTTGCCTCAGAGGACACTGAGTTCCCCCAGCATTGGGAAGTGTGGTGGCCAACTTTATCACACAGATACCCACTGGGGACTTACTTCACACCGTGGCCTCTGCCTTCCTGTTGAAAAGAATCCACAAACACCTCATGGTGGTTACTGAAGACATTTTCTTGCCCTCCCTTGAGCCACAAACACTTGGGCTGGAATTCTCCCATTCCACCTACCATTGGAGTTTTGGCTGATGGGGGTGGGGGGGGGAGGTTGGGGAGGTGCTGGGGCGGGGGGTGGGGGGGGGTTTGGGGAGGTGCTGGGGGGCTGGGGGCAGAGTGGTGGGGTGGGGGGGGTGGTGGGTGGCAAGGGGTGGTGGACATCACATAAAGGTCCATGGAAGCCAGGTGGGAATCTCTGGTTTTCAAGCCAGTGTAGCCAGAGAACCCCACCCTTGGTTTGTTCCACAGAGGGAGAATGAATCTTGTCTCTTCTTCAATCCTTCTCTTCAGAAATGGTTGTGGTATCCTACAGATCTCTCAGGGAGTCAAAAGTTGTGGTGGCAGCATGCACTTTAATATGCAAGCTGTACTCATCATAAAATCCCTACAGTGCAGAAGGTGGCCAATTGGGCCATCGAGTCTGCACCGTCAACAATCTCATCCAGACCCCATCCCCACAACCTCATATATGTACCCTAGCTAGACCCCTAACACAATTTAGCATGGCCAGGAGCAATTTAGCATGGCCAATCAACCTAACCCACACATCTTTGGAGTGTGGGAGGAAACCGGAGCACTTGGAGGAAACCCACACAGACACGAGGAGAACGTGCAAACTCCACACAGACAGTGATCCGAGGTCAGAATTGAACCCAGGTTCCTGATGTTGTGAGGCAGCAGTGCTAACCATTGTGCAACTCTGTGCCACTGTGCTGCCCTGTATTAATGGATAATGATGGCAAAGGCTGCGATATTCTAACCACAACATGCAATCACTGGGAATCTCCCCTGCTCTTAATGCCTGCTGATGCTGTGTTGGAGGGATCGGCAGGTTGATACTCGACCTGTTTGACCACATTGTGAACATAACTTTCTTGGCCAACAAATCCTAATGGACTTGAACCTAATGCTCTGGCTCAGAGGCAGTGACTCTACCCATTGCACTACAAAACTGGCTAGCCTTCCAGGACAATATAGAGAAACCTTACGCTCAATCACATTCTCTCAGCCTAATCCCATACCATTCTCCTTCATAGGCTAGTAAAGTGCTGGATGAGGGAACAGAGTTACCTTATTGCGCAGTTTTCCTGTGTCCATCTCATATAAAGTTCTCCTATGGTCTGTGCATTCTAAGGTGTGGTAAAACTGGTGGGCCCTGCCTCCTTTAGCGCTGTCTAATTCTCCTGCTTCATTCTATGGTGCTCCGGCTTTTCTCTATCTGTGGTAATGGGTGGACAATGATTGGTAATGGCATATCTCATTCCTGCCAAAGACCGTAGGGGGGATGAAAGAGTTAAGATTTCCTAATTCCAAACCCACACACTGACAGAAGCAGTGACAAACAACATAAGGTTTGTGTCAGTAGAAAAGTCAAATCAACAAATGGTCACTTTACAGATGCAGAACTGAATCTCTGCATCCTTCAAGATGAGAAAACTACCCCATTTCTCCTGAATCAGCTGCGGTTTGTTGTTCTCAGTTTAACTTAGAGTTTTCTGCCATGTCAGAGCACGAGTTTCAACCACACTGGTGCAAGGTAGCTTATATTTTGACAAAGTCACTGGGACTCTGAGCAAATCATGGGGGGATTGTGGCGGGGGGAGGGAGTCAATTTTGGGATGTGAAACCAGCAACGTGACACAGTGGTTAGCACTGGTTGCCTCACAGCACCAGGGACCCAGTTTCGATTCCCAGCTTGAGTCACTGGTGCCGTGTGGAATTTGCACATTCTCTCTGTGTCTGCGTGAGTTTCCTCCGGTTTTCCTGTTTCCTCCCACAGTCCAAAGATGTGCGGATTAGGTGGATTGGCTATGTGAAATTGCCCCTTAGTGTCAGGGGGACTAGCTAGGATAAATTCATAGGGTTATGGGGATAGGACCCGGGTGGGATTGTAGTCGGTGCACGCTCAATGGGCCGAATGGTCTCCTTCTGCACCGTAGGATTCCATGATTAACAAATTCTGCTCTCTTCCATTAGCAAAGTAAAAAGGGACTACCACAATGAAACACAAATTACATCAAGGTTGGCATGGGCATTCTGTACCAGTAAGTTGAATTTTAGCCTGAAGAACTGCATTGATTATGTTTGGGTGGGGTACAGTGTGAACATGTCACATTCAACTCACTGGTCCTAAGCGTGTTGTGCTGTTTGCATACAATCTTCTTTTGAAACGTGGATGCTCAATAGCATGTGCTGAATCGCTTAGTTGGAGTGATGTTTCAATTAATGTTTAATTTAACGTGTGTCCCAGAATTCCTGAAACTCGCAAGGCAAGAGCTCAATGGCAATTGAGGACGTTCTGCAAATCAGAAGAAAAAGCAGTTCAGATCAGTATTCTCATTTCTCTGATTTTCCTTCTGGGAATTCAGATCATTGAAGCAGGACCCATACACTCTTTCCAGTAGCTAGTGCCCCTGCATCTTTTGTCCCCTTGTTATTGTTTGTTCTCTACTTTTCGCTGTCTTCTCTCCCAACAGCACAGATTGTTTTATTCCCCTTAATTGCTATTTGTCTTTACAAATTTTTAAAACCTGTTTCACGTTTCATACTTAAGTGAGGGGAGGTTCATTAACTTTGAGGCACAGTGGTGCACTTTTGTCTGATTATATACCTTGAAGTAGAATTGCATATCTGGGTATTAACTTTTTTCACATTGTTTATTTGGTACTGATCACTAGTCCCTTATCGTACCTATGCATGATGGAAACAAAAGGGCAGCATAGTGACACAGTAGGTAGCACTGCTGCCTTACAGCTCCTGGGACCTGGGTTAAATTCCAGCCTTGGGTGACTGTCTGTGTGGAGTTTGCACATTTTCCCCATGTCTGCATGGGTTTCCTCCCAGTGCTTGCATTTCCTCCCATACTCCAAAGATGTGTGGGTTATGTTGATTGGCAATGCTACATTTCGTGTTAGTGTCCCAATATGTGTAGGTTAGAGAGATTAGTGGGGTAAATATGTGGAATTACAAGGCTAGGGCCTGGGTAAGATGCTCTGTTAGAGTTTCAGTGCAAGCCAGATGGGCTGAATGGCCTCCTTCTGCAGTGTGGCAATTCTATGATTCTAAAAGGAAAGGCAGCTTGAAAGTTGCACTAGCATATTCTAATCAGAGCAATATGCTACCTGACTTTTAAATTTAGTGACCCATTCATATGTTTACAGAGCTTTCTGCAACTTGCCAATACAAGCAAAACAAGTAACGATGGCAGCTGAGGAGGTTAAAAATCCTTGACATTTACAGCTGCTTTCTTACAACAACATCCTATATTTATATAGCACCTTTGATATTGCTGCCTTTTGGTTCCTGATTTTGTTAATAATCACACTTTAGGCTTTGAAAGATCAGAACCGTTCATAGAATCATAGAATCCCTATGATGCAGGAGGAGGCCATTTGGCCCATTGGGTTTGCACCAGCCGCAATCCCACCCAGACCCTGTCCCCGTAACCCCATGCATTCCTCGTAGCTAGCCCCCGATACTAAGGGGCAATTTTGCATGGCCAATCCACTTAACCCACACATCTTTGGACTGTGGGAGGAAACCAAAGTTCAGTTTAATATTGTCATGCTGCCTTGAATAACAAAAGGCGCGAGATTGAATTGGTCCTGCTATACATCACATGATTCTATAAAACAAAGTGTGCCATTGAGCCACATGTGGTCAACACAGTAGATTGTAAAAAGCATTTTAAAAGTTGAAAATGGCAGTAGAGAGGCAGAGTGATGTAGGGAGAGAATTCCAGAGCTTTGGGCCTAGGCAACTGATGGCATATACTCCAGTACTGAAGCAATTATGATTGGAAATACACAGAAGACCAGAAATAGAGGAGCAGAGATGTCCTAAAGGGTTGAAGGAGATGGCATATAAAGGTGCAAGGCCATGGAAGGATGTGAAAACAAAAAATTAGAATTCTAAAATCAAGACAATATTTGACTGCGAGCCAATGCAGGTCAATGAGCATAAGGGTGTTGGGGAAGGAGCCTTGCTGAAAGTTAAGATACGAGCAGCAGCAACTTGGGTGACCTCAGGTTACAGCGAGTAGGATGTGGGATATCAGCCCGCAGTACATTAGAATTGCTGAGTCTACAGTTCCTACTGGGTTTATTCATCTAAGGCCCCTCCATTTCTATGTAGGGAACTAAAACAGATCAAGTTTCTAGAGCACTGGCTTGCTGGCTCTGTTCTGTAGCTGTTGAATCTTCCTGACATCTTCAAATCTGTAAACAGACGTAAGAGATGGCCGTTAAGGTAACAATCTTAATCTTAAATGATGACATCTGTCAGACCCCCCATTAATGAAGCTCAAACCCTAGAATGAATGTCATATGACAACCAGATGTGAGATTGAAGAAATTGCTAACATACAGAAGATATGCTTTAGTTCCCTAGGTAGATATGGAAGGGCCATATCCATGTGCACATGTGTGCAGGGGCAGAGTCAGCTCTTGAATCACATGGCATCAAACTTGGTAACTGGCTGCTGGGTTGGATGGAGAACAGATGAGAAGTGCAGGTGCTTTGAGCAGGTGTCCCATTTCACCTTCTTCTTTCTTACTGCGTAGCTGTATTTCACTGCTGTCAAAGTTAAGGTATTCTATCTAAGGTGGCAGACATGTTGTCACTCAGATTGGGCATGGTCTTAGTTAAGGCATGAATAGACTGCTGTGATTGGAGCATTTGATGTTCCACAGATTTGGTCTCTCTATCAACAGAAGAGCACCTTATTGAACTAAAAAGTCATTTCAGTTTTCCCACATTTGCAGCCAAATATCGAGACCAATATTGTCTTCCATCATTTGACTGTCACATTTCCAGAACCATATTTCACTCAGAGAAAAATGAGCACAAACTAATAATAAACAAATATTCCTTTTCCAAATATCTTAAGGGCCAAATTCATAATAATGGTAAACAATTCATTCCATTTATTATAACGAAGTTATTAAGAAGGAGAGGTTTATTTATTAGTGTCACAAGCAGGCTTACATTAACACTGCAATAAAGTTAGTGTGAAAATCCCCTAGTTGCCACACTCTAGTGCCTGTTTGGGTACACCGAGGGTGAATTCAGCATAGCCAATGCACCTAACCAGCACATCTTTCAGACTGTGAGAGGAAAGCAGAGCACCTGGGGGAAACCCATGCAGACCCGGGGAGAATATGCAGACTCCATACAGACAGTCACCCAAGCCAGGAATCAAACCTGGGTTCCTGGCACTGTGAGGCAGCAGTGCTAACCACTGTGCCACCGTGCGGAAGAGTAACCAATCCAGTGACTTGGGATAGTTTTTTAGATCATGAAATTTTCTGCTATCTTCAACCAAGTATAAAGATAAAATTTGAATTGATGTAACATTTGAAGATAAAACAGGAGTGAGGCTGATTAAGGAATAGAAATAATTCACATTAAGCATCATGTATTCATCTAATCAAAAAATTCACTAAGCACAGCATGACAGCAAAAATAAATGGAGACGATTTAAATGGAATATGAGTCTGGTTCAGTGGTATTTATTACTGCTGCAACATGACAATATATTGTTAATTAGCCATCTATAAAGAGGAACATGAGAAATGTCATTTGGAAGATGACAAAACTGGATGATTTATTTACCTATGTTGCTAGTTTCTGCTTGGACAACATAGGAATATCTGCTATACCAATGTCTGCTCTCCTCTTTCCTTCCCAGTGCCTCTGAGGGGTTCTAAAACAGGCATGAGGACCTTCATTAACATATGTAAGGGATCTAATGCTCGTTTTAGGTGGCAGACAGGGATGCCTGAATCGTGGCATGACACAATTTCAGATGAGGTATCGCACTCATGCTACGAGTGTGGCATTGGTAAGGAGCAAGGGCTTGTGAGATTTCTCACTCGTCTACGGAACAATACATCAACACTTGAAGGCACTGAAAATGGGGAAGAGGAGAGAAGAAGGGAATAAAAGAACTGTGCAAATGACATTTGCCCCATGTACAATTGGGATATTGCTCCATCTTAATATTCATGAATTACACATACAAATACCATCTTCTACAAAGCAGGCTCTGCACATATTCTGCAAATATAAAACAAATGGGGCTGGACTTTCTCAGAAGGTCTTATTAGTAGGAGTCACATAGGCTGGCACAAGGATTGTCCATGATGTTTTACCAGCAGCAGCCAATTATGAAGCTGCCATTGGGATTGCCATCCAGTTGAGTGTAGTGACTTGCCTCCCAGCACTGCCAGTCCAGTCAGAGAGCTGGCAGAACTGCAGTCTCAGCGTTACCACAGCTGGAATGGTGCAGGAAGAAGGAAAAGGTTCTTCCATGTTGAGGTGTCCTCAAAGAGAAGGTAAGCTTTTCTTTCTAACTGTACTTGGTTCAGACAAACAGCCTGTAGCAACTGGGGAGAAGGTCTACCTTCTAATGGTGACCCCTTAGTCACAAGGTTGTCAACTATTGCTGAGAGGAGCCCTTCCTTGGCCTTGGAGAGGGCGTAATGGAGGGCCCAGGCCTTGAAAAAATGGACTTTACCTAGTTGTCTCCATGCAGCAGTGACACCTCCCAAAGCTGGCAAAATGACGGCGGGGTGGGAAGAGGCCCATTGTAATAAGCATAATTAGCCACCCAGGAGGCAGTTGCACTCCTGAGATTTCTGTCACTGGTCATACACCGTGGTAGTGGGAGGACATCAAGCTCTGTATCCAATGCTGTCTATGAACAAATTACCAGCTCACCCTCCTCCCAGTTGCTCAAGAGACGTGGTAAAATGCAATCTATAATTTTTTTTTTAAATGAGCCCTTACATCGCAAAAACAATTGGTGAAAATGTGCTAAACTTGAAAGAAATTAAGAATTTTACAATTCTCTGCCTACATTTAATCTTTAATAGAAAAAGCATAAAGAGGCCTGAGCTTGAAGTTAATACAAAATAACACAACGAACATCCCCTTCTTTGTGTTTGCACCAGGTTCAGATCGTCATTCACTGAATACATTTTCTTGCCTAAAAAATGAAGACAGTTTTTAAAAATCACATTCATCGCAATGGTTGCTTCAATATAAGGCAGTGGTAATGTCACTAGATTATAATCCAGAGAAGCAAGTTAATCCTTTGGGGGACATTGGTTCAAATCCCATGACGATAGTTGATGGAATTTAATTCAATTCATGAAGCCTGGTATTGAAAGTTAAGTTCAGTTAATGGCGACCATAAAATTGAAAATTGATGGAGGCAACCTCTGTTATTAGCTGATGTTGAGGGACTCTGTGTATGGTTTGTTTCATCGATGAAAAGACTTCATTTTAAGATATTTCTGCCATTACAGTTACGTTCAAATGCTAGACTGTTGGGATTAACTTGACTACATACTAAAGCTAACACTTGGCTACATTTTAAAACTCATAAGGCATGCTGGGCTAGCTAGGAATGAGCTGCATTTTTAAAAAGTGCAATATAAGCAGAACAAACTTTTCATAAGCCAAATAAGTTTTTCATAAACATCTGCAAGGCCTGTTTCTGCAAGTTGGAGACAGCATGTGCAAAACAATTTCAATAACAAGGTGATGAGGGACATATATTGTAGTTTCAGCTCTGTTTTTGTTTTTGAGTTCAGTATGTGATCAATATAGGGCTGGCTCCAGCTTTTAGCTTTTATACTGATTTCATTTTAAGTTCTGTTCATTAAAAGAAACTCACTTCAACACCGTGCCAGTGCTGCCCTCGTGTATTCAAAGGAATGATTGGACCCAACAGCTGGTTTGGCCTATATGTGATTCCGGATTCCCAGCAATGTAGTTGACTAATAACTGCCCCCTGAAATACCCAACTCAGCCATTCAGTTCAAATGCAGTTAGGATGGGCAACAATTGCTGATCTTGCCAAAAATGGAGAGCCCTGGACCCTAGGAAGGTTAAATGATCCCGAAAATGTTGTTCATTTGGCATTAGCTATCTATATTTCTATTCTTTAATAAATGGCTCTGAATAAACGCCTTCTACTGCCTTTCTGAATTTTCTCTGGTCATTGAGGGAAGACTGATAGGGTGATAATTGGCTGGAATGATTTGTCCTGCTTTTAGTGGACAGAGAAATTTCCCATTTTACTTGGGTAGATGCGAGTGTTGCAATTGTACTGAGTTAGTTGTTTGTCCATCATCATCGATGAGGACCTCGACACCATTAGTCATTTAGAGGCTGGTTGCAGTGTGTCCGAAGATGACTGATCAGGCCAATTTGGGCACGGAATGTCCTGGCACATATTGTACTGAAACATCTTAGTTAAGGATGTGACTAGTACTGGGGTACAAGTTTTCAATGCTACATATGGGGCAAGGCCCAGGGCCTATCTAGTTCCTTCAGCTATTTCTTGAGATCTCACGGAGTGAATTAAATCGGCTGGAGAATGGCATTTGTGATCCGGAGGTTCAACAGTACATACGTTCCGGAAGAATTCTGGGGTTGTAACTCACAGATTTCCAGGGTCCTATTATACTTATTTGACAAATTTTGCCTCAAGTGTTAAGGGGGTTCATTTCTAAGACTAATAAAGTCAAGTATCGGTTTTATTAATTATATATTTCAGAAAAATCAATATCAATAGTGTAACTCAGTTGATTAGATTTTTTTAACAATAAAAATTCCTCTTAAATGAGAGGGAAGTTACTGAGAATCATTGATACGGGGAGGCCAGAATCTTTTTAATGTTTATGACTCAGGTTCTTTGCGTTAAATTTAATCCAGGTGATGGGGATTTCACTCAATGGATGGAGCACTGGCAAATACCCCACATTGCCTTCTTTGGAGGAGACCCGTGATATGAAGGACCCATCAGGCAAGTGCCAGGCCTTCCCTGGAATCAAGGTCCCATGAGTGGAAATCCCTCCTGCTGTGAGCTACCAGCCAATCAGACACTGATGGCTGCTTAGTATCATCAGTGCCTCAGGAACACCAGTGCTAGCTTGTGGTTACCCTTCCACCAGAGACTCAGGTTCAGTAAGGGACCAAGTGCACAGCTGAGTGACAGCGGGATGGGAGTCACAGTGAGGGAATCGTGACTGGTGAATACAGTGGGGTGTGGGTCAGGAGGAAGGGCAGGCAGTGGGAGTGGGGAGGGTGGCTTTCAGTGTCACCACAGCCCCCAGATCTTCCCAATGCCAGGTCCCTTAATCAGGAAACGAGTGCCCTTGAATGAGGATTTCCACAATGGTGAATGCCTCGCCAATCATTGAGTTAATATCAGCAGGGGCAGGATGAGGCTTTAAGTGAGTATTCAGTCCCACCTCAAACATAACCAGGGTGCAGTTAGGAAGGTAGAGAGGACCTCACCCACCACCCCCCTGCCTAATTCAGTGCCTTGGTGAGGGCATGGAATTTTACCCTACCCAAACTAGATAAAAGCAGACATCCAGACATCCAGTGGACAATAAGTTACGTATAACTTTGTGCTCTTTTACCGATTTAACAATCTGGATAACTGTTCACCAGCACAATCTGTATTTAATTGCAACAATTTCACTTCCGATTATTTAATACCTGTAAATACTTCTTATAAAGAAAGCAAGAACTTACACGCAAGAGTAACAGAAGTCATGCACAAATACTGGCAATCACTGCAACAGTAATCATGGTGATCAGGACTGAATTCTTATATGAAACTTCGCCGTAGTTTGTTGCTCTCACAGGACAGTTTGCATGGTGTTCCGTTTCAAGCCCTGAAAAAATATGCAATTGTTTTTGACAAAAGAATTGCACATTTTACATCTCTGCATTGTCATGAAATTATTTTCCTCTTCTATCATGTTTCTTAACGGAAAATAAAGATGATGCACAAAAGACAGAATATGTTGTGTTGCTGATTAGAACACTCCAATCATGGCTCTGTGTTTAAATCTCTGAGTACACTTACAAGCTCATGACTTCTGCCTTCAAACAAGACAGGCTGTCAATAGCTGAAGTGGAGTCACGCAAGTGTCAGCAATGGCACCAGTTGGAGAGGGACAGGGAAGCCCTCACTCCTGTGGAGGTGACGATACTGGCCACCATCGAAGATGCGGGAATGGCGGTGCTAAGAATAAACCCACTGTCCTCTCTCAGGGTAGCAGCACTTATCCTTCCCACCTTCTGCCAGTGGCCTTGCTGTTGCCCGTCAGCCAGCCTGATTAACTGCTGCCTCTGCTGGGGTGCTTCGTGTAGAAACCAGGCCTTCTTGCCCAGAGCTGCCCATGAGCTTCCTCCTCATCTTCCTGCTCCTGCACTGTTTGCCAAATTGGGTGTGCCCCTCAAAAAAATAAACAAATAGCCACGGGGGTAGGCCATTCAGCCCTTCAAGTCTCTTCTGCTATTTACTAAGATCATGGCTGACCTCAACTCTATTTGCCGACCTAACTACCATACACTTAACTTCCTTGGAGTCTTTATAAAAAAGTTTGCTCCAAACTATCTCCTTTCATTCAAGGTAAAATGGAACAGTTTGGGAGGGTGTACAAGATTTTTAGCTGAGTCTGCCTGGAAATAAATCCATGTGAGTACATTTACAAGCTCATGATTTCTGCCTTCAAACAAGATAGGCTGTCAATAGCTGAAGTGGATTCACGCAGGAGTTTGGCCAAGGACAAGCCCATGCAATGTCATATTGAGTTTACCCAGAGAAAAGCCTATGTGCCTGGTCGCCATGAGGACAGGGGCAAAGGGCAAAACCTATGGAAAGTAAGTTGCAAGTTTTAACACCTGGATGATAAGGAGGAGGAAACTGGCCTGATTGCCATGTAGGCTCACTGACCCATGGGGCAATAAGATGGAAAACACTGGGGAAGAGTACCACAACAGCGGTTACCCTGTCTGGCAAAAAAACATGGATTGCTTTTGGGTAAATCACCAGATAGAGTGTGAGTGAAAATGGAACTCATGGTCAAGGAAACAAAAATTGTTCATTAGAGGGTGCCTTGCAGTGAGAAACCCAGTTGATAATGCTCAAAGGGTTGAACAAAGAGGGTTTTGTTTTAAAGGATACTGGAAAATTCACTCTGGTGAGGCAGGGAGAAACGTCCCGTTAAAGCCAGGAGAAAGTTTGTTCTTTAAAATCAATGCTGTAGTCAGGATTTCCATAGAATCAGGGATAAGCTGGAGGTGTCAAAATGATGGCAGGGACCCAATTACAGGATTTCCAACCCTATTCCCACGGCTCTGATTTTCACCAGTACGGGTTGTGATTCCCACACCCTGCACTGCTGACCTGGCCAGTTTCATTATGGGGATAGGTATGTCCCAGGTGTACACATTTCTTGTAGCATTGGGCTAGCTTTTAAAGGAGGTGAGGTTTATGACCCCACAGAGGTAACATGAACCATATTCTGGATGAGGGAACCTTTTGAAAGGTAAGTTCAACTGGTTTCACCCATGCCACCATGCAAAGCTACATCCTCCACCAACTACTCTATGGGTCCTCATACTGTCCAAGCCAAGTTATGTCCCTCGGTGCAGCACCCACTCCCATGGCCCTCCATACTGTCGTGTCAAAGCCATAAGATATAGCAAGTGTTATGAATTGGTATGAAGTTCTGTTAGACATTTCATTTAACTTTGATTAACCAAGAAACTTGCTAAAGTAACTTGTGTCAACAGCAGACATGGCTGCAGGAGATACTTGCCAGGTTCACTCATCTTTAAGAACAACTGTGTTCTCTGACTATTGTGTACTCTTATTTGCAGGGTTCATGAACAGGCCTCAGAATAAATAACTGATAGTGAAATGAATGGGAGAGGATGGAAGACAACTCAAGAAATGATAAGGAAAAGATGAGGTGAGATTGATCAAAAATGGCTGTAGGTTACATGCAAAAGATTTTGACAACACTGAGTTCAACAATTTTAAATTGTGAAGTTTCTCCTCCATGTTGACCTCTTTATATTGTTTGTCTCGACACACAATCACCCATCTCCCCCACAGGGCCCTCTGTCACTTGTTGAAATTGACAAAAAAACTGGCCCATCGAAGAAAAATAATGAAAGAAGGAACAGACTATTCAGAAGAATCATTTAGGGGTGCATGGTGGCTCAATGATTAGCACCGCTGCCTCATAGTGCCAGGGACCTGGGTTCAATTCCATTGTTGGGTGACTGTGCGGAGTTTGCATGTTCTCCCTGTGTCTGTGTGGGTTTCCTCTAGATGCTCCGGTTTCCTTCCACAGTCCAAAGATGTGCAGGTTAGGTTGATTGACCATGCTAAATTTCCTTTTAGTGTCAGGGGGATTAGTAGGGTAAATACATGGGGTATGGGCCTGAGTGGGATTGTTGATGGAGCAGGCTCAATGGGCTAAAAGGCCTCTTGCACTATAGAGATTCTATGATTCTAATAAAACTAAATTCCAGGAATCTCTGAAATGAACTTCCCTGAGAAAAAGGAAACATTAACAAAATGAAGCTGATAAAACTTCAAAAGTACTTGAAAAATGCAGAGAGAAAGCTGGCAGCTGCTGACAGATGAGCAAAAAAGATGACAGTGGCAATGCATTTAAAGAGGTAATACATTTAAAGTGATAATGCACTTAAAGTAGCAACCACAAAAGGGAACAAACACCTATCTACAAGAAAATTGGAGAAGACCCCAGAGAGAGGGCAATTCTCAAAGAAAGATTGATAAGAAATGAAGACCTCATGGAAGAGAGAACAGAAGACCTCAGAGGAGGCAACAAAGACCTCAAAGAGAAGGCAAAAAATATATCAAACAAAGGGCAAGAGAAACCTCAGAAAGGAGGCCATAGAAGACTCCAGAAGGTGGTAAAAGAATTCCCCAGAAAGAGAGCACTGAAAGGAGGGCAATGAAATACCCCAGAAAGAAGACAATGAAAGATCCCACAAGAAGGGCAATGTGAGAATTGTCAAATGGAAACAAGTCAACACCTGGTCAGAGTCAGGCCTGACCAACAGTGAAGCCAAAAGTATATGGCTGAAGTTATGACAAGTAGAAATGAAGGTTCCATTTATGAAATGTAATGATGCACTTTCATAGACTTCATTAAAAACATAAAATAATTTATTAATAAGAAGAATTGTCCAGCAGTACAGCAGGCACAAGGCTGCACATCATCCCCTACGTGTCTCCTGTCTGAGAGAGGACTCTGCCCTCTGGGGTGATTTCACAATCTGCATCGTAATTGGTCACCCAAACCATGTGACTCTTGTTCTGCTGATATGCGCTTAAGGGGACAATCCCCACAAATCACCACAGGACTTACAGGCTTATTGATTAGGGAGTCGAGCCTGGGATGGCAGCAAGAAAGCAGGAAAGCCAAGGATTGCTGAAGGGTTGGGTAGGAAATTGAGATGACAAAGCAGCTGAAAATGGAGAAGTGAGAGGAGGCATGACAACAGTGGAAAATGTGGAAAGTCTGCAGAGGGATCTAGCTAGGCTGAGCGAATGGGCCAGGAACTGGCAAATGGAATTTAATGTTGGCAAGTGTGAAGTTGTGCACTTTGGTAGGAATAATGGTAGGAAGGACTATTACTTACATGGAGAAAAACTGCAGCATGCGACGGTGCAGAGGGACCTCGGGGTCCTTGTGCTTGAGTCGCAAAAACCCAGCCTGCAGGTGCAGCAGGTGGTCAGGAAGGCGAATGGGATGCTGGCCTTCATAGCGAGGGGGATTGAATATAAAAGTAGGGAGGTCTTGCTGCAACTGTACAGGGCACTGGTGAGGCTGCAGCTGGAGTACTGTGTGCAGTTTTGGTTGCCGCACTTACGCAAGGATATTTTGGCCTTGGAGGGAGTGCAGAGGAGGTTTACTAGGCTGATTCCGGAGTTGAGGGGGTTGAACTATGAGGAGAGGCTGAATAAACTAGGCTCGTACTCGTTAGAGTTTAGAAGAATGAGAGGAGATCTCATTGAGACGTATAAGATGATGAATGGGATGGGTAGGATAGAGGTGGAGAGGCCCTTCCCGCTCAGAAAGGACAGTAGAACTAGAGGGCACAGCCTCAAGATAAAGGGGGTGCGGTTTAGAACGGAGTTGAGGAGGAACTTCTTCACTCAAAGGGTGGTGAATCTCTGGAATTCTCTGCCCGTTGAAGTGGTGGAGGCTGCCTCGCTAAATATATTTAAGATGCAGGTTGATAGGTTTTTGATAGGCAAGGGGATTAAGGGTTATGGGGAGAGGGCGGGAATGTGGAACTGAGACACGACAGATCAGCCATGATCTTATTGAATAGCGGGGCAGGCTCGAGGGGCTAGATGGCCTACTCCTGCTCCTATTTCTTATGTTCTTATGTTCTTATGTAACAGAGAGAGTCTCAGAGGGGGAAAGGGAAGAGAGTTTAAAAATAGAGAGCAACAGTAGAAATAGATCGAAGGAGCCAAGTCTGGAGTGGCAGCATGTAATGGAAGCAGGAAGAGAAGAAGTTACATCAGCCTTTTATATAGAAATTAGGAAACATAAAATCAAAACAGTAAATAGGCAAATAGGAAATAAAAGGTAATAATAATAAGTAGCCCAGAGTGAAAGTCAGAGGCACTGTGCTAGAACAGTGACAATTTAAGGAGAATTGGGTCAGCTGCAGCATCAAATGGATGGGGTTGTTCAGGGATAAATGATCATGCTGGATGATTTTTTAATATTTGTTTTGGATACTTGTACATACAAAATGAATGAAAATGACAAAAATGGCACATGTCCTCACAGATCCAATTTTTCATTTTACAAATATTGCTTTTCAGAAATATATTTTAATGAATAAATTTGGTGTCAGATGGAAATTTGAAAGAAACATACCTGACACGAACAACATCGTTCCTTGTGCAAATACATTTGATACTGTAGTCTCTCGTATTCCAAACATGCAATAGTAAATATCTGTGTCATTTTCCTGGAGATTATTGAGGGTCACAGTGAAGTTCTTTTTGTTTCCTTTAAACTCAGTGCGGTTGGTATATGAGTCTTGTATCGTATTAGCACGATCGTGGATGTAGATCAGATCAGTGGGAGATGAAAGACCTCTTCTTAAATAGACGCCCACAAGGATACTGTCTTCAGATGAAAATCTGCAGTTTATTGAAACAGATTCTCCCTCTTTCACTTGTTTAACAAAAGGAGACTGGGAAATGCGATTGTCTGTAAAATATAGAATTAAAGATATAGTCAACATAGTCATAAAGCTCTGAATGTGATCAATTATCAAACAGAACGTTCTTTTTAAATAAATATTTATTTGAAGAAGAATATAAAAATAAGTGATTGTTCTGTGTAATTTCTATTATTTCAGATTCCTGGAATAAAATGGTTCCTTTCAGTAGCCGCGAGTCTAGTTGCCACTTCAGTCCATCACTTTATGTCCTAAATAATACCCTCTGCTGCAGGGAGTAGGTTGCACACTCAGCAGTTGGAGCCTTAAAGAGACAATTGCCTCCCCCTTTAATTCATTTTTACGGTCTTCAATAACTAAGTTATACAGTCGTGAATTATAACTAAATATGGTGTACATGAGTTGGACAATTACAAATCAAGTCCTTGTGAGGTTTTTCTGTAGCTTGTAGAGTGGTATAATTCTGTTGTCTGAAATGCTTCTATGTGATCAACATTAACAGGAACTGCAATAAGAGTACAGTCTCTTATAGGAGTCATTACTATGTGCTCCCACAGAGATATCAGTTATGTCTATAACAGGTCAAGCAGGCGCTTACAGGTTCAAAAACATCTCTTGATGGCAATGCTGACTGCTGACGTCTCTCTCCACTCCTCACGTGATCCATATGTTTATGAATGATCTGTCCTTCCAGGTCTATTTGGTGAAACAGGTATCCGGTTTCAGAGTCAATAATTATGGGATCCAACTTGATCCATTGCTGAGGTTTCATATTACAGACATAGTCTGTTTTTTATTATTGTTGCAGCTCATTGATGGGATCTTGACGCTTGTGTGTTTAACATAAACATTTTTATTGTAGTCTTTAACTATGTAAAGTTCCAAATATGGTTGTGTATGGAACTGTTCCACGCAGGCATGCTCCTGAGTTCAGTTCTGGACAGTTCTCTGACCATGTGACTACATGCATCACCCTATGGGTGATGCTACTGTCTAGTCCCACGTTGACCCTTGCCCTGCTGAGCACCTTACATTAAAATGCATTTAGGCACAATTCAACAAAGTCTTGTCTTGACAGTTCTTTCACAATTCTGGTCTATCATGTATGAAGGAATGATCATGGTATTCTGTTTCTGGTACTTAGGTCATGTGGTAAAGTTTCTTTTCTTTCCAGCATTTCAATTCAGCATCTTTTTCATTGACCATTTTATGATATTAGAGCCAGAGGTATGCAACACAGAGAAAGGTCCTTCAGCTCATCGCTTCTGTGCCCATCAAAGACAAAATACGCAAGCATGTTTATCCAATTTTTCAGCACTTAGAACTTAGCCCATAGGCTTGTATGCCTTGGCATCGCAAGTGCACATCTAAGTACTTCATAAAGTTATGAGGGTCTCTGTTTCCACCACCCTTTCAATCAGTGAGTTCCAGACTCCCACCAACCATTGGGTGAAAAAGTTGTTCCTTACATCCCAATTAAAACTTCCATCCCTTCTAAACCTCCTGACCCTTACCTTAAATCTATGCCCCCTAGACATTGATCCCTCCATCAAGGAGGACAGTTTCTTCCTGCCCACTCTATCAATGCCTTTCATCATTTTATATATCTCAGTCATGTCCCCCCTCAGTCTCCTCTGTTCCAAGGAAAACATCTGCAGTGTATCCAATCTCTCTTCATAACTAAACCTCTCCAGCCCAGGTAACATCCTGGTAAATTTTCTCTGCACCCTTTCCAGAGCTATCACATACCTTCTCGAATGTTGATTACAAAAGTGCACACTATACTCTAGCTGTGACCTAACCAACGTTTGATATAGTTTCAGCATAACCTTCCTGCTCTTAAATTCTATGCTTCAACTAATAAAGGCAAGTGTACCATATGGCTTCTCAGCCACTTTATCCGCCTGTCCTGCTACCTTGAGGGACCGGTATACAAGCACACCAAGGTCCCTCTCGTCCTCAGTGCTTCCCAGAGCTCTGCCATTCACCATGTATTCCCTTGACTGTTTTATCCTCCCCAAGTGCATTACCTCACACTTATCTGAATTGAATTCTATTTGCCACAGATCAATCCATTTGATCAGCCCATCTACATCCTCCTGTAATCTAAGGCTATCCTCCTCATTATTTACCACACCACAAATTTTTGCAAAATCTATGAGCTTATTGATCAACCATCCTACATTTAAGTCTAAGTCATTTATATAACCCACAAACAGCAAGGGCTCCAACATTGATCACTGTGGGACCCCACTGGGCACAATCCTCCACCCCCAAAAACCACCCCTCGACCATCATTCTTTGTTTCCTGCCGCTCAGCCAATTCTGCATCCAATTTCCAAACTTCCTTGGTTCTTATGCTTTTCACTAACAACAATCCCACCCAAGCCCTATCCCCATGACCCCACATATTTACCCCACTGGTCGCCCTGACACCAAATGGTAATTTAGCATGGCCAATCCACCTAATCTGCACATCTTTGTTCTGTGGGAGAAAACTGAAACACCAGTGGAAACTAACAGACACGGTGAGAAGATGCAAGCTCCACTCAGACAGTCATCCGAGCTAGAACTGAACCCTGGCACTGTGAGGCATAAGTGTGAGCCACTGTGCCACTGTGCTGCTAGTTGTTTTTTCATGGAATTTGTAATGTACAATGTAAATTTATCCAAGAAAAGTTTGCTGTCAGTCATTTCACCTTGTTGTTTTAATGTCTCCTTTAGAGCTTTAATTCTTTTTGCTGATCCCTCTTTGTGTTGAGTAGTTCCTAATCCTTTTGAAGCCTTTAATTTGAAAAGGAATCCATCATATTCTTACTGGACATACACATTTCACAAATAGTATCTTCATTTAACTTCAGTCAAGTCCTTTTGCCTTCACTGTTGGTTGGGTCTGTCTCTAACAGAGTGTTGACTTCTTTCCATTGCCCTACTTGTAGTCTTTCATTTGGCTCTCAGCCAAATCTCCATTCACTGCAGCAGGACGGGAGAATCCCACTGGCATGAATGGCCAGAGAACCCTTCCCGTTATTGCCAATGGATAGAAGGAAGAGGCTAGGCTCTGACATGAATCTGGAGTGATTGGAAGAAGTCTAAGGGTTTGGTACCTCGCACATAGATACAGTGATTTCATCACAAGTGGCTTCCCACATTCAATCCCCACAATCTGACCTCCCTAGCATTCTCCTGCACAGTACACCTCAGGCCAACACTCCCTCCAGTTCCAGCCATTCCTCTCTCTCAAGGTACTCTTTCATACGTGGCTTGCATGGCCTATCTTACCTTCAGTAACACTGGTCTGAGGAAGGAGGGATACACATGAACATTATAAACAAGAGAGGCTACAGCGTAGATATTCACCTCATGAGTATTGCCTGTTCCATCTGCTCCACTGGGACTCTAGTATGTGACTGCTGATATCATGATATACATCACTAACTCATTAGCCTAACTATTAACCCTTTCAGCAACCTCCTCAGATCCCCATGTATGCAACTACAGACACTCAACTTCATTTATTGCTGGTCACTCACAATGCATCTGCTTGTAATATTTCATTCTTCACATTGTAACTTTTTGCTTCCTTTCCTCTCAGTCGATGAGAGCACAGAATTCCAGGGAGAGGCAGAAAACGGAGGTACAGCCCTCTTGTATTTACCACCCTCACCGTGATATTCACAAAAGATAGGCAAAGTGACAGAATACACGGCCATTGGAGATGCATAGATGGGGGACTTCATACAACCTCAAATGTTGCCTCCTCCCTCAATGATGGAGTCTTCAACTGCACAGGCACCTTGAACTCAGAGGGTCCAAAACCCAGAGAACACAGAACACTACAGCACAAACAGGCCCTTTGGCCCACAAGTTGCTCCGATCATATCCATACCTACCAGGCCTATCTATAACTCTCAATCCCATTAAATCCCATGTACTCATCCAGAAGTCCCTTAAAAGACCCCAGCGAGTTTGCCTCTACCACCACTGACGGCAGCCGATTCCACTCACTCGCCACCCTCTCAGTGAAAAATGTACCCCAGACATCTCCTCTGTACCTGCTCCCCAGCACCTTACCTTTATGAAGAAAATCTGGCCACAACAAGGGAATGAGCAGTTTTGTACTGGTGGCAGTAAAACAAGGTGTTTAACAATCATATCTTAACATTTTAAAGAAAAAGTCCAAACACCTAGGGATTAGCCAAGAAAACAACATTGCAAGATTACACATTTGTGAACAAAAACAAACTTTAATGCACATTTAAGGAAATTAAATTCAGTTAGCATTATCAACTTAAAACTGCATTTTCATAGAATCATAGAATCCCTACAGTGCAGAAAGAGGCCAATTAGCCCATTGAGTCTGCACCGACCATAATGCCACCCCAGCCCTAGACCTAAAAGAACCCCCCCCCCCCGCTCCATATCCCTACATATTTAACCGTTATTGCCTCTAACCTATGCATCTCAGGACACTAAGGGGCAGATTTAGCATGGCCAATCAACCTAACCCACACACCTTTGGAACTGTGGGAGGAAACCGGAGCACCTGCAGGAAACCCACACAGACACGGGGAGAATTTTATAAACACTTATGTTGTAAATGTACTTCTACTTTCTAGTTTCCCCAAGAACCCCCTTATCTTATGAAATTCTTAAAGTTCATTGGCTTTTCCTGGGACCAACTCAAAAATTATATCACTTCCCTCTGAATTCGCTCTGATTTCAGTTCAGTGTTCCAGCTATTCGACAAGATACAAGATGGAAGGGGTCCTTCCATTAGCTTGTGACTACACAATCTTCCAACATTTCTTTATTAGTTGCATAACTGGGGATTTGTGGCCACTCTGTGACCCCTGTGCAGTGGCCGAAAACACCCCAGATTTTACATAGCCCACTGCTGTGACTTCAAACAGCAACAAAAACTGAATCATTCCAGAACTCCAAGTGCAATATGGTTAGCTCACTTTCATTGAGTGACTTGCTATCAATTTCTTCCTTTAACTGCCAGTTAAACAAACTTTGTAGTTTATCATTGATGGGGGATAGTATAGAATTCTAGTATGAGGCCCTTCATTTTAGTTTTAATGTAAGTAGACTAGATTAAGGTAATTATAAAGTGCCTTATTTATAGTAAGAATTCACAATGTGCCTGAAACAAAATATGCAAAAGTATTATAAACTGCAACAGTATTATAAACTGTACAACCACAAATTAACCAAGTATTATAAGCTTGAACTACAATTTCAATATATATGTATTGTGCGCCTTGGCCAACTTTGTCCTGAATGCAGCATGATGGGAAACACAGTGGTAGACTGACCAAATTCTGTTAATGCAATGAAGCATAAAAAAGCAGCTTCTGTTATTTGTTTTTGGACACACAAAAACAAGTTTAATTATAGGTCTGCTATTTAAGGGAATAAATTTGGTCATGGGGAGTGAGGCTGGAGCAGTCTCTTAAGCTGATAAAGGAGGCCCAGGTTCCAGTGGAAGAGTGACTCCTTCCATCAATTAAAAATCACAGATGTTAATAATGGCCTTGGTTACTAGTGATGACATGGGTTAGGTTTCCTAGGTAAAAGGGAAGGAACCTATATGGGCAATAAGCTAATAAGCTCCTATTCCTGTTGACAGGTGGAACATTATTGGCTGAGGTAATAATGTGTGATGTAGTGATTGGGTCCTCTAGTCTGATTGACAAGACAGGGTGGGATATTGAAATGTTCAAAATAATATAATAATTTTACCTAGCAATATTAGCTCAGAAAGGACAGACAACCCTCACTGACTGTGTTTCTGTCCTGATGCATGCATTAGCAAATAAATTCCGTTTCATTCTTTAACTATATACGGTCTTTCGCAGTCTATATATTGGTTGAGTGAGATTCAACGAATACAGAGCACCCCAGGGGATACCTGAGAAAATTCCTCTTACAATTTGGTGCTGCGAGCAGGGTACTCACCAGTGATTGACGGCGAGACATGTTTCCAAAAGATGGGTGAGTCCTTTCTTTAAATACCACCCAGTAGCAAGGGGGCTACACGTCTGGCAGCCAGAGGCTGTAAGTTGAGTGTCTTGGACTGGGGAAGAGGTGCAAAAGTGGTGTGTATGTAAACAGCCCATGCTTAACATAGAAGGATCAGGGACGGACTCTCAGATTTCCTATGAAGTGGATCGAAAAGCTGCTTGGGTAGAAGGGGCGTTTGCAGAGAAGCTACGTTTAAACATAGCGGGGTTGGGGACGGACTCTCGTACACTCCTATGCAGCGGAGCCGAGAAAGCCACATAGCTAGAGAAGCGTCAAGTGGCTAGACGTGTGTACAGGTGGTGGCTGGCTCAGGCGCAAGGAACTCACAGGGAGGCATTCCAGAGGTAGAGATGGGACAAGGCAATGTGAGAGAACTGGCAGGGAGAAGTCCCAGGAGTACAGATCTCCTGTGTGTGTGTGAGAGAGAGAGAGAGGTTAACTTGGTTGGTCTAAAATGTCATAGACCAAAGAGGGGAATAAAGGGTTAAAAGCAGGAAGTACTCTCTGTGTATGGCACAGGGAGAGAGAGGATATAACTGTACAATTCATGGTCATTTTCAAGAATAGGGATCTGCCAGAGATTTGAACTTGCTCTGTTGGGAAAGGAAATCAATTCCAAGATAGTGAAAACATCTGAAAAATTGTAAGGAGAGTTAACCATTTAGGCACACAGTTGATTTGATTTTGTATTTGCCTGTGTTGGTTATGGAGGTAAAGTTGTAGAAATAATTAATCATGCAAACTTTGAGCTAAACTGGAGAGATTGTAAGTAAGTGTAGAAGTTTTAATTTAGTAGAGATGCTTAAAAGTAAAAATAAATTTAATTTTGGATTAATCTGGATCAAGATTGTTGTTACTTTTGAAAATGTATTCTTCATAGAAATCATAGAACCATGGAAACCCTACAGTGCAGAAATAAGCCATTCAGCCCATCGAGTCTGCATCGATCGCAATCCCAGCCAGGCCCTACCCTCATATCCCAACATATTTACCCACTAATCCCTCTAACCTATGCATCCCATGACATTAAGAGGCAATTTTAGCATGGCCAATCAACCGAACCCGCACATCTTTGGACTGTGGGGGGAAACCGGAGCACCCGGAGGAAACCCAAGCAGACATGAGGAGAATGTGCAAACTCCATACAGAGAGTGACCTGAGCCGGGATCGAACCCAGGTCCCTGGAGCTTGATGGAACTGACAATGAAACGATAAATGGAAAGAATTATTCCAGAGTGTTTGAAGTGATGATGTCAATCTGAGCAAATTTACTCCTCTCCTGCTGAAACAAGCAGAGATTTAACCCTTTCTGTTTAACCCTTTGTGTTATAAGATTTGAAGTAGTTTTAAGACATAAAATCAAAAATCTAACAGAAAGGGGACTTGCATAAGATCGAATGGGAGTGTGTGTTTCATGATGGGAATTATTATGCTGCCATAATGCATTCTAGTTAAAATGTGTGACACGGATATGCAAAGTAGTGAATCAACCTCAAAATTGGTGAAGTAGATTTGAACACAAAGCACACCCTGTTGTAAATTTTGAATATGGGAAGGTTGAAAGCTTATTAGATGCCAGTCGGGCTAAAAGGGAGATCTGCCTATAACACAAAATTGACAGATTAATATAATTAGAGATGAGGGAAATAATTCAGTAGAATAAATGAGAAAGGAAAATGAACAGGATAATAAAAGATTCATTATAGATAGTAAACAGAGGAGGACAGAATTAAAAGTGGGATTCATTGGATACAAGGGAGACATTTAAAGGGATTCTAGGAAGTAGAACACAGTTAAGGTGATAGCTATAGATGAAGGAAGCAAGTTTTCTTAAAGGAAAAAGAGATAAGAGAGACACTAATGGTCAGTTGAAAGCCCAAAATATTGTTTTCTGAGTTTGGGATGATTCTGACATAGGAAAATGCGCTGTAAACAAGTTACCTTAATAAAATGATATTATTTAAGATAAGAACAAACAATTAAAATAAGTTATAGCCTGGGATCAAATTGGAAGGTTTGATTTCTGTTTCAAAGATGTTATGAGGTTATAGTATTTGGGAAAAGAAAAGATAGTTTCCAGAGGATGGGAGGAAGGTTATTTGTGTACAAAGGTTTTTCAACGGGAAAAGGGTAAAACAAGCATTGAAGACTTTTTAACTATTGTAGGAGTTTTGTGGAAGATTATGCCCGAATGGTAAAGCTCTTACAGGACTTGATAAAGAGAGAAAGGGCGAGTCCGGAAAAGATGGAGTGATGAGATGCGGAAGTACAGGCTTTTTCAGATTTGAAGCAGGCTTTGGTGACAGCCCCAGCTTTGGTCACCAAACCATTACACATTTTTTGTGAGGAAAATGATGGAATACAGGCAGCTGTAGTTCTCAGCAGCATGGGGACAGATTGAGACCGATAGAGTGTTACTCCACTCGGTTACCCAGTTGCCAGAGGGACGTACTGGTGTGTGAGGGCACTAGCTCGTGCCTCGTGGGTGGTCAATGTGCCAGTGCCTCTCACCTTGATGGGAAAAATGACCCTCCATTGCCCGCATAATCAAGAATTTACTCCATGCAGCCAGTGTTCCTTTCGAAGCAGCAGTAATAAAAGTTCAAGCTCACAGGAAAATTGAGAATAAAATACAGCAAGGAAGTCATTTTGCCGACTAGGCAGCAAAGGCCTTAGTAAAACAGGATTGGGAACGGACACAGTCTATACGGTTAGCACCTGTTGCAATTGAGGACAATCCAGATATTGATGTAAAACAAGTGCAGGAACAAGCAGATGAAGAGGAAAAGGAGTAATGGAAAAAAGATGGAGGATGCTAAGGTCATGATGGAGTATGGAGGAGAAAAGGAAAAATAGTAGTTCCTAAAGTAAACAGCATTCGCTGTTGAAGATTTATCACGGAATAACACACAGGAGCAGGGACTGAATGTTTGATTTATTGAAGAAATGTTAGTATTGTCAGAGGTGTCTGCAGTTCACCCTAGTGATGGCAGGATGTCCCTGCAAGATTAAAATGGGAAGTCAACCCAGACCCAATTCTCTTGGATGTTACAGGGCTGTTACCATGGGTACAGGGAAAACATCCAGTTTAGTAACTGTAGACCAAGACCAGTTTACTCAGTGGGTTGAAGCATTTCCATGTAAAGATACCTCAACGAATTTATTGGATTTCTATGAGGATGTGACTAGTGCGGTAGACAGAAGGGAACCAGTGGATCTGGTGTTTTTAGATTTCCAAAAGGCGTTTGATAAGGTGCCTCACAAAAGGTTGCTACATAAGGTTAGGGTGCACAGAGTTGGGGGTAAGGTGTTAGCGTGGATAGAGGATTGGCTGTCTAATAGGAAGCAGAGAGTTGGTATCAATGGGTGCTATTCTGGTTAGCGGTTGGTGACTAGTGGAGTGCTGCAGTGATCAGTGCTGGGGCCTCAGCTGTTTACCATTTATATAGATGATCTGGAGGAGGGGGCTGAGTGTAGGGTGTCGAAATTTGCTGATGACGCGAAGGTGAGTGGAAAAGCAAATTGCATGGAGGGTGTGGAAAGTCTGCAGAGGGATCTGGATAGGCTGAGTGAGTGGGCGAGGACCTGGCAGATGGAGTATAATGTTAGCAAGTGTGAGGTTATCCACTTTAGGAGAAATAATAGTAGGAGGGATTATTATTTAAAAGGCGAAAAGCTGCAGCATGCTACAGTGCAGAGGGACCTGGGGGTCCTTGTGCATGAGCCTGCTGCAGGTGCAGCAGGTGATCAAGAAGGCGAATGGAATGTTGGCCTTTATAGCGAGGGGGATAGAATATAAAAGTGGGGAGGTCTTGCTGCAACTGTACAGGGTACTGGTGAGGCCGCAACTGGAGTACTGTGTGCAGTTTTGGTCACCAGACTTGCACAAGGATATATTGGCCTTGGAGGGAGTTGCAGAGGAGGTTCACTTGGCTGATACTGGAGATGAGGGGGTTGGCCTATGAAGAGAGTCTAAATAGACTGGGTCTGTACTCGTTGGAGTTTAGAAGGATGAGGGGGGATCTTATAGAGACGTATGAGATAATGAAGGGGATGGATAGGGTAGAGGTAGAGGAAGTGGTGGAGGCTACCTCGCTAAATATGTTTAAGTCACGGGTAGATAGGTTTCTGATAGACAGGGGAATTAAGGGTTATGGGGAGAAAGTGGGTAAGTGGAACTGATCCACTTCAGATCAGCCATGATCTTATTGAATGGCAGGGCAGGCTCGAAGGGCTAGATGGCCTACTCCTGCTCCTCTCTCTTAAGTCCTTTTGTTCTTCAGCTACAACAGTAGCTGTGATATTACCAAATGAGATAATTCCCAGGTGGGGAATGCCTCTTCAGCTGGACTCTGATCCGGGAACTCATTTCAAGGGGAGAGTTTTGAAAGAGATCTGTTGTATGTTGGGAATAAAGCAGAGGTTTCACATACCATATCAACTACAGAGTTGAGGGATGGTGGAGGGAAAATGGAGGGATGTAATACACAATCTACATTTTCTTAAAAAGCAGTGATCAAGCAATAGCAGCATGGAGATTGGACTAAATTGGCAGGAGACAGTACTCCTAAATTGCCCTCACCGGGAGATGAGGTAATGGTGAAACTCATGTGAGACACAAAGGGGCTAGGATCTCACCTGTAAGGGTCTTTTGTGTCTGTCATGAGTTTCACCATTACCTTATGTGCCCTAATTGATGAGAAGTGTGGCCTACGCTGCAGACACTGGACTCAGTTAATGCTGTATCCTGGTGGTAGCGAACCTGACCCAACGACAGAATGATTTAATACAATAGTACAAGTGGAGAGAATCTGATTAGACCGAGTTTATTCTGATTGCTAAATTTAAGGTCACGAGGCCATCTGTATTCTATTACAGATCATGCGCACAGAATATCTCTGACATGCCACAGGTAGAATCAAAGCACAGCTCCAATCAAGATCAACTGGACATCTCCGAACACAGAAACAAGTTGCCAGTGCATGCAAAGTGTGGCACAGTGATTGTGCGAGCTTTAGTAAACAAGCTGTATTATTACCCGACATTGATCAACAATTGTGCTTGATTGTAAGACAGAAGTTGTATTGAATGCATGTGATTACATCTTTTTAATATTGAATGTACAGATTTTGACTCAGGTAGGACCAGCGACTAAGGTCTTTCAGCATTCCCTTCGGGAGGTACATGTTAATATTTACTTATATACGGCACACACAGATGCTAGATTGACTAACACATTGTTCACACATTCCATATATGCAGGAGGGGGATTCAGTAGAGAGGTAAGGAAAGAATTTCTTAACAGTGAATCTTGTGCAGGGAAGTTAGGTCATATAAACACATATACACCTATCTATAACCTAGGGGAACCAGCTTCTAGTTCAGTTTTAAAACAGCAACACCAAAACCAAAAGTGATATATTGTGCTAGAAACATGGAAGGCCAAGGGGAAAACTTGAGCATGAGTGAATGTGAACACATGAGTGATCGAACCACCTGGCTATGCATGAGTTCACCCAGTAATGACCAATCTTGCAATATTTCTGATTACTTTAGAGGAGGCAACACTTATCCAACTGTCAATGGAACATGGATTTGATGAAAGAAGAGCGGTGGACGTGGTTTACATGGACTTCAGCAAGGCGTTTGATAAGGTCCCCCATGCAAGACTTCTTGAGAAGGTGAGAGGGCATGGGATCCAAGGGGCTTTGGCCTTGTGGATCCAGAAATGGCTTGCCTGCAGAAGGCAGAGAGTGGTTGTGGATGGGTCTTTTTCTGCATGGAGGTTGGTCACCAGTGGAGTGCCCCAGGGATCTGTTCTAGGACCTTTGCTGTTTGTCATTTTCATAAATGACCTAGATGAGGAAGTGGAGGGATGGGTTAGTAAGTTCGCCGATGATACGAAGGTTGGTGGTGTTGTGGATAGTCTGGAGGGATGTCAGAAGTTGCAGCGTGACATAGATAGGTTGCAAGACTGGACGGAGAAATAGCAGATGGACTTCAACGCGGATAAATGTGTAGTGGTCCATTTTGGCAGGACCAACGGGATGCAGGAGTACAATATCAAGGGTAGGAGTCTTAGCTGGGTTGAAGAGCAGAAGGATCTTGGGGTCCGGGTCCATAGGACTCATAAATCGGCCTCGCAGGTGGAGGATGTGGTCAAGAAGGCGTATTGTGTCCTGGCCTTCATTAATCGAGGGATTGAGTTTAGGAGTCGGGAGGTAATGCTGCAACTTTATGGGACCCTTGTCAGACCCCACTTGGAGTACTGTGCGCAGTTCTGGTCGCCTCACTACAGGAAGGATGTGGAAGCTATTGAGAGGGTGCAGAGGAGATTTACAAGGATGTTGCCTGGATTGGGTGGCATGCCTTATGAAGATAGGTTGAGGACGCTAGGTCTCTTCTCCCTGGAGAGACGAAGGTTGAGAGGCGACCTGATAGAGGTTTATAAAATGTTGAAAGGAATAGATAGGGCGGATTCTCGGAGGCTATTTCCCAGGGCTGAAATGGTCGCTACGAGAGGACACAGGTTTAAGGTGCTGGGAAGCAAGTACAGAGGAGATTTTAGGGGAACGTTTTTCACTCAGAGGGTGGTGAGTGAATGGAATCGGCTGCTGTGGCTGGTGGTAGAGGCAAACTCACTGGGGCCTTTTAAAAGACTTCTGGATGAGTACATGGGATCTAATGGGATTGGTAGGTATAGATGTGATCGGCGCAACTTGTGGGCCGAAGGGCCTGTTTGTGCTGTAGTGTTCTATGTTCTATGTTGTGGGAGTAAGGCATATCCTAGGCTTCTTGTTGGATGGAAGGGGTCATGTTACCTTGGATATGTAATCCCATACATATATCACACTCCAAAACTCCCTCCTCTGCCAAGACATCGACATGCTATTACAGAAACAGAACAGTTCTTTGGCGTACTGTTTCCCCAATATGAAGTAGCTAAAGCGACAATGAATTTCTGGTTCTACGCTCCATTTTGGGACAAGTCACCAATGAAACAGCAGTTGCTCTTGCTAAAGTTAATGATGAGATGGTAGCCATGCGCATTGTGGTACTTCATCACAGATTGGCATTGGATTAAATCTTGGTGGCAAGGGGTGGGACTTGTGCAGTGATTAGATCAGGATGTTGTGCATGAAATATTAAAGAGTTAATGTCCACTGTAGAGGGAAAGGTGAACTACTGGGCTTGCAAGAATGGCAGAGAAACAGCTCATGGGAGAAAACTGACAAAACAGATGAACAACAGGCTCCAGCTTGCTGAGCCTGGCTGGGCTGTGAGTCTGGCTGAGTACGTGATGATGTTCTCTTTTGTGCTAACAAATGGTGTATCCTAAAGACATTATGCTTATGCCCTGATGGGTGGGGGTTATAAGTAGTAAATGTGTATTTGAATAGGATGTTCATTTTCACTCATCAATTCCTGTAACTACTCATTTTTGATTGAATTGGGTGATGTGTGCTCAAGTCTTGTTTGAAATCATAAGTACCTGATAGGATTGCAAACTATATAAAAGGGGTCAGCCTTGTTGCTTCAGGGGGTTTTTGCTAACTGACTCCCAGCACTGAATGAAAGTTACGTAGCAAACGTTTGCCAGCTTGCATATGTAAGTCAAATAAAAAACTTTTGAATCAGACAACAGTTTGTGTTTGCCTTTGTATCAGGGACAGAAGAATCTCACGGAAAACGAACTTAACAATTGGCGCTGTGAGCAGGGTTCCAACATATACAAATGTCCCCTGAGGTGGACTAAACAAGCGATTGCCTGGGTGTCAGTAATGTGAGACGGATGGGCCCACAAGGGAAGATTAGTCTTGGTCTCTCTCACTGAACTAATACTCAGTCAACCCCTCACCTCCCGAGGCCCTGTATTGATGGAACCCAGAGATGACGTATGTCCTTGAACACTGACTAGTCCTTTACGGGGTGGTTCAAGTCCCCTGAGTGGCCTGGTGGTTTGAGTCCCCAGGTTTATTTATTAAGACATCGGGTGGTTCGATTCCCCCGGTTGACCCTCGGGTCCGAGTCCCCTGGTTGGTAGCAATTGAGGTTCGAGTCCTCTAAAGAGTGGTCCTTTGTCTTTTTAAAAAGGAAGGAGTGTGCAGTGTGTGTTACAGAATTTTGAGAGAAAGGAACTATGATTTTACTAGGGAAGTATAAATTAGTTGACAAGATGGAAAATTGATTAGAGAAAATCTAAGGTTGAGCCAATAATTTGAGTCGTTTTTGTATTTCAGTGCGTTTGTGTGGTCTCGTTGCTTATCGAATGTAAGTGGTTATTATTGCATTAGATTGAGAGCAGGAGTTGTTAAAGCCTGTTTGTTCTTGTGGAGTATTTATTGTGGCCAATAAATGCAATGCTTTACATTTTGGTTTAACTTCAAAGGGGCTGAGGAAGTGTTAAAACTGTTAAAATTTAAGTGTAAGATTTCTTGAATTTACTTTTGTTTTTGAGTTTAATTATAGTTTGGAAGAAAGAAGAATGAAAGCAATTGTCTTAATCAATTTTCTGTATTTTCTTTAAGTGTTTTATTTTCATCCCAGTTTAAAATGTTAAGTTTGAATGAAAGAGGAAGTACTGTGGAATGAATGTTGGAAGCTTCCATGTGTATCTGTGTGAGTTTAATAAAGTGGTTGTGTGGATGTTTTTGTTGTTTTCTTTAATGTTTTAATGCTCTTCCCTTCATTGTGATTTTACAACAATGGGTATGATACAGAGTTTAAATAAGAATTGAAAATTGGATCAGATTAAATTGAAATCAATTTTTGGAATTCCTTTATCTTTTAAGTATAATCAATGGCCATGATTCTGCTTAACAGTATAAATGTAAATACATAAATAATATATATATTACATTGAACACAATTTTTGAAAAAGTAAATTGAAATTTCAAAATCAAAGTAAGTGAATTGAAATTTGAAATAACCAATTTGAATTTTGAATAATCCTGGTTCAAATTTTGTTAATAAAGGATTTAAACATTGAAGGGAACCATGTGCTCTTTGTCTTGAAGAAATCGCGACATCATCACATTGGAATGTATTTTATTTATTGTGTTTTTTTTAACAGGCAGAGATTTCACCATCTCCTGTTCTTAATTTGGCAATTAAAAAATTATATACATTGGAGGTTGTAAGTTTTATTTTTGTTTTTGTTTTTAATTTGACAGATTTTGAGACCAAATTAATTCATTTGGCTCCAAGCCGAGTATATTTTTTGTGTTTTGTTTTAAATAGATGGCTCGTGAATAACATGTCTAGTAGCTTCAAGACTCCAAAATTGTTTATCACAACCTAGTGATAATTGAGACTTGAAGAGTTTGGCTCATTCAGATTTTCTCACTATTAATTTTCAAATTAAAGTGATTGGTTACACTCAAGTGTTACTGTTTCTAACATTTAATTGATAGAATAGATTGAGTGCACAAAATAACCAATTTATAAATGGGAAGTTGCCTAAATTCTAAAGAGGCAAATAAGTTTAATTTGACAAATTAAAGGATAATGGACAGAGAGTTTGTATGGGTTTTGTGTTTCAAAGAGAGATGCATTGAAATATATTCTCAGTTTATGATGTAAACATTTGAATGTGAGATAATTTTACAAAGTAATATCTGTTTGTTTTGTGACTTTCCTATACTGAGTAAATGTTATCTGTGGTAATCCTCATGTTCACGTGTAAAGTTTGTTCGGTTCAATGTATGTAAATGCTAATAAGTTGGGAGTTAATTTTTAGATCTAGTACTAATAAAGAACTGGGATCAACCCAATCTTGGGCCATAGTGGAAAGGACCATTCCAAGTTCTCCTCCAGACTCCAACTGCAATCAAGGTTCAAGGACAACCTCGCTGTATAATCTGAGTGACTGTAAATGCTGGACACCGGAACCTACTGATAAACCATAAAGTTTATTTTCATCATCCTCAGTCTTTTGGCTATCCCTCTGGTGCGAGGATGACCAATCCAAAGGAAAAAAAGTCTGGGAAATGGGCTAACCAATTGACATTTGCATTCTAATACTTTTCTGTACCTGTCTTATCTGTATGCATTGCTGTTGTAGGTAAAATAATACCTCTGAGGCCAGCTGTGAGTCAAAGTGTAGCAAATTTATTCAAAAGCTTTTGGGACCTACACCTGGTACCTAACAACGCTTCCCCAGGCTTCTCTCCGAACACAAATTAAGAGCACATATTTATAGCCCCACAAGCACATACGCATTTCCTCATGCTCGGCAGGTTCCCAGGCTGTGGTTTGTCCTCTATCATGTGAACATGGTTGCCGCATTGGTTTCTTCATGGTTATTTCAAGACCACAATTGTCCTACATCTCAAAACCTGTGGTGTGATTAGCTATTAGTTAACATACAGGCCGGCACAAACAAGTTAACTGCATAAAAGATAATGGGGCCGGTATAACAATTTTATGTTCGTAGGTACCCGTATAGCACATAATATATTGGTACATAATGCATAAACAATACATAACAAATATATATGAAGGCATGTATGTAAGTTCTACTATGTTAGACAGAGGTCCATAATATTAAAGACACAAAAATAGATATTAGCCACATTCCTGAACACAATTAGCTGGGACTGTCATAAACTTGTGTACAACAACAGGGAAAGCTGCCTTCTTATCTGTCTGGGATACACAAAAACAAGTCTTACAATACTTTTTACAAATCTCCAAGTATTACAAAGTTCATTAACCCATTCCCCCTTCAATTGCAGTCAAACCTGAGTAAGTGTTGGGTATGTTCACATATTCTTGCCCATGCCGAAAGAGAGATTCCTTTGTTCCCCATCCCCTTATCCACACAGGAAACAATAGGATGGATATTGCATCAAAACAGCGCTCAATGTGGGGGATGAAGCAGACTATTGGAGGTAACTACCAAGTAGATATTATGAGTGATGTTTCTACTCTGAAAACTGCTGGGTGTAACCTGACGTCCCTTATTCATAGCTTCAAATCCAAATACAATAGGTCGGATTCCCCATCCCATTTTGTCATCATGAATCAGCAGAATGGATCCGTATATATCTTTAGAAATGGGACTAAGCCGGTAGACTGTAGTGGCTGTACCCAGACTTTCAATGTCACTGGGGGCACCAAAGGGACATGCTGAAAATTGGGTGTTCTAGTGGTTCTGCCTAACTAAGGATAGATGCAGAACTACTTAGCGACATGATTACGTATAATGGCAGCTATATTGTCGGCGGAAACAACGCCTATCCATTGCTCCCTTGGGACTGGGCAGGATCCTGCTGTCTAGCGTATATGGTCCCCTATGTCCAACATTATGACTCCCATGCCTCCGCCCCAAGATACACATTTTGAGATCAAAACGGACTATCACAGAAACCCAGCGATCTTGGATGATACCCTTTCCTCTCTATGGTACAGCCAAAACTGCACGAGAACAGATCAACATAGCCTTGGCTCTCGAGGAAATAGCCAATAACACAGCAGACGGTCTGGAAAGAATGGGCACGGTGATATCTGAGGTATCGGCAGAAATGATGGCCATCTGAACGGTAGCCCTTCAAAACCGAATGGCTTTGAACTATTTACTGGCTGAATCGGGAGATACACGCACTCTAGTAGGAACAGAATGTTGCACCTATATCCCTGATTCCTCCGAAAATATAACAAGCCTAGCTAATCACATTAGAGAGACAGCAGATAAGATCAGAACAGAAGGGCAGAAATTCAATCATTACAACCGTCCTGGTTGGTGACCGTTTGGTAACATATTTGGAGACTGGAGAGGAATGATAGTACACCTAGGAATCATTATCTTGGTGGAACTGGTCATTTTATTTCTTCTCAAATGCCGATGTTATTATTTGTCCTGTTCTTCCAACGGCCCCCTGTAAAACGATTTACGAGTTCATTATCATGGAATGATAAAAGGAGGGAATGAGATATTAAAGAGTTAATGTCCACTGTAGAGGGAGAGGTGAACTATTGGGCTTGCAAAAACGGCAGAGAAACAGCTCATGGAAGAAAACTGACAAAACTGGTTAACCACAACTCCAGCTTGCTGAGCCCAGCTGCGGTGCGAGTCTAACTGAGTATGTGATAATGTTCTCTTTTGCACGAACAAATGGTGTATCCTAAAGACATTATGCTTATGTTCTGATGGGTGGAGGTTGTAAGTAGTAAATGTGTATTTTAATAGGATGTTCTTTTTTTTAATACAGCAATTCCTGTAACTACTCATTTTTGATTGAATCAAGTGATTTGTGTTTAAGTCTTGTTTGAAATCACATCTACCTGATGGGGTTGTAAACTGTATAAAAGGGGTCAGCCTTGTTGCTTTGGGGGGCTTTTGCTAACTGACTCCCAGCACTGAGTGGAAGTTATGTAGCAAACGTTTGCCAGCTTGCATATGTAAGACAAATAAAGAACATAGGCGTCCTCGATCGCTGTCCAGCCCCACGATCCCTGCAATGCCTGCTCTCTGTCCCTGATCACTGGCCCCCCGACAATTCCCGAGTCCAGACCTGACCAACCCATCCAGACCCGCCGCGATCGCTAGCTCCCCCACACTGATTTCACCCCACCCCCACCCCGACAGTAACCTCCCTTCTGCAGTCGTGACCCCCTGCCCCCTGCAGTGCTGACCCCCCTCAGTGGGCTGACCCAGCCCCTGCCAAGCCCATCCCAATCTCTGGCCTCCCTGCTTCCCCAACCGATCCCTATGCAGAGTGACAGTTCGCACCGATCATCCCCTGGGCCCGGCTGATCTGATCCCATCTTCCCAAAGGCCCTGCCCCCTTGGCACTGCCCCATGCCCCATGTACTTTGTCCCTTGGGCAGTGCTGGGGGCACAGGCTGGCATTGCCCGGGGGCACCCCTCACCCCACCAACTGACCACTGCGCATCTAGGGGGCCCTGATTACACCCCCTTCACTTCAGCAGGGTTGGGCCACATTAGTGGGGAGCCACTGTAATCCCCACTGGAGTGGAATACTCCGATGGGGTGGGGGATGCTAATGGGCCTGAAGACTTCAGTTTCGGGCTGGCTAATCGTATTGAGATTTTATTACAATGACCATGTCAGTGACCTTTGTGCCTCGCTGCCAATTTCCAGCACGGAACAGACACTGCCAGAAGTCCGCCGCTGGGAGATGCAGGTGGGACATCTCCCACCTGCTCGCACAACCCCACTAATCGTCCAGCATGAGAATCTCCCAATCCACTGCGCTTAATTTGTAGAGCAGTGGGATGGGAGAATCGTGGCCTCTATCTACCTTTGCCTTGAAAATATTCAGTGACCCGTATTCCAATGTGTTTTGAGGTAAAGAGGTCCAAAATCGCACAAACACCTGAGAGAAAAAGTTTTTCTTCATCTCCGAAAAAGCTGACCCTTAATTTTAAAGCAGTGCCCCTTAGTGCTGGACTCACCCACAAAGGGAAACATCCTGTCCACATCTATCTTGTCAAGGTCAGCCTGAATCTCATATAGCTTAATCAAGTCACCCCTCATTCATCTAAACTCCAATGGAAACAAGCCAAGTCTATTCAACCTATCCTACCCATCTACTCTGCGCATGAAGAAACACTTCCTAACTTTTTACTTGAATAGTTTGGCTCTGATTTTATGCAAAGCAAACTTGTCTCGGACTTTCTCAACAATAGGAAAGGTTTCTCTCTAACTTAATAACTATTCTCAAAATTCGAAAAAGCCTCAATCAAATGACCAAATATCAATAAGCTAACATTGGATATCTCTAATCGCAAACAATAGATCTGAAAATTAGTCATTGAGGCATTAAAATATGAGAATATAAAAAATTGCTTAGATTACTGTCACTAGAGAGGTAGTGCTTGATAGACTAATGGGACTGAAGGTAGGCAAGTCCCCAGGACTGGATGGAACGCATCCCAGGGTTCTGAAAGAAATGGCAGAGGTGATAACGGATGCCTTAGTAATTATTTATCAAAATTCGCTGGACTCCGGGGAAGTGCCGGAAGATTGGAAAACGGCTAATGTTACGCTGCTGTTTAAAAAAGGTAGCAGACAAAAGGCAGGGAATTATAGGCCGGTTAGTTTAACGTCTGTAGTTGGAAAAATGCTAGAATCCGTCATCAAAGAAGAAATAGCGAGGCACATGGAAAAGAATGGTTTGATCAAGCAGACGCAGCACGGATTCGTTAAGGGGAAGTCGTGTTTAATGAATTTATTGGATTTCTATGAGGATGTGACTAGTGCAGTAGACGGAGGGGAACCGGTGGATTTGGTGTTTTTGGATTTCCAAAAGGTGTTTGATAAGGTGCCTCACAAAAGGTTGCTGCAAAAGGTAGAGTGCACGGAGTTGGGGGTAAGGTGTTAGCGTGGATAAAGGATTGGTTGTCTAATAGGAAGCAGAGAGTCGGAATAAATGGGTGCTATTCTGGTTGGCAGTTGGTGACTAGAGGAGTGCCGCAGGGTTCGGTGCTGGGACCTCAACTGTTTACCATTTATACAGATGATCTGGAGGAGGGGGCTGAGTGTAGGGTAACAAAATTTGCTGATGACACGAAGATGAGTGGAAAAGCAAATTGCGTGGAGGGTGTGGAAAGTCTGCAGAGAGATTGCGAGTGGGCGAGGACCTGGCAGATGGAGTAATATGTTAGCAAATGTGAGGTTATCCGCTTTGGTAGAAATAATAGTAGGAGGGATTATTACTTAAAAGGCGAAAAACTGCAGCATGCTACGATGCAGAGGGACCTGGGGGTCCTTGTGCATGAATCGCAAAAACTCAGTCTGCAGGTGCAGCAGGTGATCAAGAAAGTGAATGGGATGCTGGCCTTTATAGCGAGGGGGATAAAATATAAAAGCAGGGAGGTCTTGCTGCAACTGTACAGGGCACTGGTGAGGCCGCAGCTGGAGTACTGTGTGCAGTTTTGGTTGCCGCACTTGCGCAAGGTTATATTGGTCTTGGAGGAAGTGCAGAGGAGGTTCACTTAGCTGATACCGGAGATGAGGGGGTTGGCCTATGAAGAGAGACTAAATAGACTGGGTCTGTACTTGTTGGAGTTTAGAAGGCTGAGGGGGGACCTTATAGAGACATATAAGATAATGAAGGGGATAGATAGGGTAGAGGTAGAGAGATTCTTCCCGCTTAGAAAGGATAGCAGGACTAGAGGGCACAGCCTCAAAATAAGGGGGGGAGGGGGTGCAGTTTAGATTTGAGTTGAGGAGGAACTTCTTCACTCAAAGGGTGGTGAATTTCTGGAATTCTCTGCCCGTTGAAGTGGTGGAGGCTGCCTCACTGAATATATTTAAGTCACGGGTAGATAGGTTTCTGATAGACAAGGGAATTAAGGGTTATGGGGAGAAAGCGGGAAAGTGGAACTGATCCACTTCAGATCAGCCATGATCTTATTGAATGGCGGGGCAGGCTCGAAGGGCCAGATGGCCTACTCCTGCTCCTATTTCTTATGTTCTTATGAAAGCTGGTTGCTCTATATCTGCTGAATGCAATTTTCATATTTAATAAGCTATCACCACGTCACCCCCCCCTCCCCCTCCACCACTCTCTCAGATTGGTCACACCAAGTCCTTTGTTTAAACTTACAAGGAGATTCTCATTTGTTCAATGCTGTTCTGGCAAGAATTTTAATTATACCATTTTACTTTTACTATCTAAGTAACAATTATTTTGGTGCATTTGTTTCATCATTCTAAACTTAAATCAAAACAACAATTAAAGATATCACATTGCCACATAAAAGAACAATAGTTTGCATTTCTATGAATTACGTCTAACATAGAAATACATTAGAATGTTTTACAGTGCTCTACAGAGTGGTGAAAAACTTGAACACCAAGAGAGCAGAAATTAGGCAAAGTGTGATTAGAGGAGTTAAGTTTCAAGAAGAATTTTAAACCTGAAGTGAGAAGGGGAAACAGATGTTTCATAGGAGAATTTCAAAAACAAATTGAGTGTGTCAGGCCATTTTAGTCTACCCTAGTATATGTTATAAAGTGGATCTTCAGAATTATTTTTATGCTGAAGATATGCCAGTATTTGTACCAATAAACTCCCACTGTCAAATATTTCAAAGATTTCACAGTAAAACCATGTCCTACCTGCAGCAATCACAAGAACAAAAAGAATCTGAAGAAGGTGGAATACTTGTGCAGCCATGCTTGATGTCCACAGTTTACCTCTCTCGAGACATCACAGAGTGCAGCAATATAGTTCCATTTAAACTTCCGCTGGTGTCAGTCCAACCCACAAAACAGAAAACAAATCACATTTCGCTTGACTGCTTATGAGAAAAAACAAGCCTCAGTATTCCACCCTCTGCTGGGAGCAATGCTTGTGTCTCAATACAACAACTGAAACCAACGCATGTTGATGTAATTAAGTGCAAAGACTCAAAAGCTTATTTTATGAAAACAAAAATACATGGTTTTGTAATTTGTAATAAGCATTCTAACTAATTCAATAAATCAGTTTGTGGACTAAACACAATATGTTGAGAGAGCAGTTAGTAAAATTAGATTATCTATTTTAGGCCTTATTCATAAGAACATTGAGTACAAGAGTAAGGGGGTCATGTTGAACTTGAGTAAGACACTGGTTAGGTCTCCTCAGCACTACTGTAATGAGTTCTGGTTGCCAGTTCTGGCCATTGGAGAGAGTAAGAAGTCTCACAACACCAGGTTAAAGTCCAACAAGTTTATTTGAGAGTTCTGACGAAGGAACAGCGTTCCGAAAGCTTGTGGCCTTTACTATCAAATAAACCTGCCATTGTGAGACTTCTTACTGTGTTTACCCTAGTCCAACACTGGCATCTCCACATCATTGGAGAGAGTACAGAGGAGGTTCACAAGAATGATTCCAACGATAAACCTTAACTTTGAGGGTACATAAGAAATAGGAGCAGGAGTAGGCCATCCAGCCCTTCAAGCCTGCCCCGCCACTCAATAAGATCATGGCTGATCTGTCATGGCTCAGTTCCACATTCCCGCCCTCTCCCCATAACCCTTAATCCCCTCGCTTATCAAAAACCCATCAACCCCTGTCTTAAAAATATTTAGCGAGGCAGCCTCCACCACTTCAACGGGCAGAGAATTCCAGAGATTCACCACCCTTTGAGTGAAGAAGTTCCTCCTCAACTCCGTTCTAAACCGCACCCCCCTTTATCTTGAGGCTGTGCCCTCTAGTCCTACTGTCCTTTCTGAGCGGGAAGAGTCTCTCCACCTCTATCCTATCCATCCCATTCATCATCTTATATGGCTCAATGAGATCTCCCCTCATTCTTCTAAACTCTAACGAGTACAAGCCTAGTTTATTCAGCCTCTCCTCATAGCTCAACCCCCTCAACTCCGGTATCAGCCTAGTAAACCTCCTCTGCACTCCCTCCAAGGCCAAAATATCTTTGCGCAGGTGCGGCGCCCAAAACTGCACACAGTACTCCAGCTGCGGCCTCACCAATGCCCTATACAGCTGCAGCAAGACCTCCCTACTTTTATATTCAATCCCCCTCGCGATGAAGGCAGGCATCCCATTTGCCTTCCAGACCACCTGCTGCACCTGCAGGCTGGGTTTTTGCGACTCATGCACAAGGACCCCGAGGTCCCTCTGCACCGTCGCCTGCTGCAGTTTTTCGCCACGTAAGTAATAGTCCTTCCTACCATTATTCCTACCAAAGTGGACCACATCGCACTTGCCAACATTAAATTCCATTTGCCAGTTCCTGGCCCATTCGCCCAGCCTATCTAGATCCTTCTGCAGACTCTCCACACCCTCCGCGCAATTTGCCGTTCCACCAATCTTGGTGTCATCAGCAAATTTCGACACCATACACTCGGTTCCCTCCTCCAGATCATCTATATAAATGGTAAATAGCTGAGGCCCCAGCACCGACCCCTGGGGCACCCCACTAGTCACCAACCGCCAATCCGAATAGCACCCATTAACCCCCACTCTCTGCCTCCTATTTGACAACCAATCCTCTATCCACGCTAACACCCTACCCCCAACTCCATGCCCCCTTACCTTCTGCAATAACCTCTTGTGAGGTACCTTGTCAAACGCCTTCTGAAAATCAAGAAAGACCACATCCACCGGCTCTCCTCTATCCACCGCCCTAGACACATCCTCATAGGACTCCAATAAATTCGTCAGACACGACTTCCCCTTAACGAAACCGTGCTGCGTCTGCTCTATCAAGCAATTCCCCTCAAGATGCCTCGCTATTTCCTCCTTGATGACGGATTCTAACATTTTACCTACAACAGACGTTAAACTAACCGGCCTATAATTCCCTGCCTTTTGCCTGGCACCCTTCTTAAACAACAGCGTAACATTAGCCGCTTTCCAATCTTCCGGCACTTCCCCGGAATCCAGCGACGTTTGGAAAATAACCACCAAGGCATCCACTATCACCTCCGCCATTTCTTTCAGAACCCTTGGATGCATTCCATCCAGTCCTGGGGACTTGTCCACAATCAGTCCCTCCAGTCTGTCGAGCACCGCCTCTCTAGTAACAATAATGTCATTGAGACCCTGCAGTCCTACCACCTTTCCATCGCTAACACCCGGCAAATTATTCACATCTTCCTCCGTGAAGACAGAAACAAAAACGTTATTCAGGACCTCAGCCATTTCCCCATCCCCTACCACTAAGTCCCCCTTCTCATCCTCTAAGGGTCCAACGTTCACCCTAGCCAGCCTCTTCCTTTTCATATATTTATAAAAACTCTTGCTATCCTTTTTTATATTAAGCGCTAACCCAGCTTCATAGTTTCTCCTACCCTTCTTTATCAACTTCTTTGTCAATCTTTGTTGACATTTAAACCTCTCCCAATCCTCTTCTCGCCCACTACTCTTAGCTACTCTGAATGCCTCCGCTTTTAATTTAACACTTTCCTTCACCCCCTTCGTTATCCACGGCTTATTACCTCTCCTCCTACGGTCCTTTTTGACCATCGGAATAAATTTCTGCTGAGCACCAAGAAAGATCTCCTTAAAGATCCTCCACTGCTCCTCAGCAGACCTACCTTCCAACGCGCTCCCCCAGTCAACATTCGCCAATTCTTCTCTCATCCTACCGCACTCCCCTCTGTTCAAACAAAGGACGCGTGTCCGGGAACCCACTTTCTCCTCCTCCATCTGCACCAGAAACTCCACCATACAATGATCACTCTCCCCAAGAGGATCCTTCACCGCAAGGTCCCTAATTCTACCCGCCTCATTACATAGCACCAGATCCAAGATAGCTCGCTCCCTTGTCGGCTCCAACACACACTGTTCAAGGAAACTATCCCGGCAGCATTCCAAGAACTCCTCCTCGAGCCCACTGCGTCCAACATGGGTCGACCAATCAATATGTAGATTGAAATCTCCCATAATTATGGCCGTCCCATTCCTGCACGCCGCACTTATTTGCGCGTTAACAGCCCGCCCCACCTCCAGATCGTTATTCGGGGGCCTATAGACAACACCCACCAGCGTCTTCCTCCCTTTGCTGTTCCTAATCTCCATCCACAACGATTCCACTTTCTGCTCTTTGGTTCCTATATCATCCCTTGCTACCACCCTGATGCTATCTTTAATCAGCAGAGCTACACCCCCCCCCTTTTTCCTCCCGTCTATCCTTCCTAAACACTTGATACCCCTGGACATTCAGCTCCCAGTCCCTGTCACCTTGCAGCCACGTCTCTGTAATGGCCACCAGATCATATCCATTTGTGCTGATCTGCGCCAACAGCTCATCCACTTTATTCCGACTGCTTCGTGCATTCAGATAAAGTGCCTTCATCCCAGCCTTCACCTGGACCCTATTTGTCAGAACGCCACCAACCATACTCACGCCCCCTACTCCCTTTATTATTGGGACATCCTCGGCCTCTTCCCTTACCTGTACCCTCTCCTTAACTTTAGACCCCGTAATGTCACCTACCCTCGCACCCTCCCCCTGCCTAATTAGTTTAAAGCCCTGTCTACAGTCCTATTTACACGATTCGCCAGGACTCTGGTCCCAGCACGGTTCAGACCAACCCCATCCCACCCGAACAGGTCCCACCTACCCCAATACTGATGCCAATGCCCCATAAATTCAAACCCATTCCTCCCACACCAATCCCTGAGCTGCCCATTCACTTCCTTAATCTTATCAACCTTACGCCCATCTGCACTCGGTTCAGGCAGTAGCCCAGAGATAATCACCTTGTCGGTTCTACTTTTTAATTCCATTCCCAGCTTTTCATACTCCTTCCCCAGATCCTCAGTTCGCATTTTGCCTATGTTGTTGGCACCCACATGTACCACAACAACCGGATTCTCACCCTCCCATTCCAGGTTCCTCTGCAGCCCAGATGTGACATCCTGGACCCGAGCACCAGGCAGACAACACACCCTTCTGTGCACTTCGTCATTGTGACAAAGGACAGTGTCAGTACCCTTAACCCCACTATCCCCAATTACTACTACGTTCCTTTTCACCTTTTCTTTGCCTATGTCCTGCATCTGCATCACTGTACTGTGTGCAGTTTGCTCACCAACCTCACCTCCCTCGTTCTCGTCCAGACTGGAAGCAAGAACCTCAAACCTGTTATGCAGATTGAGAGGCTGAGGCATCCGCTCCCCACCCTCCTTCCTCCGCTCCCCACCCTCCTTCCTCCGCTCCCCACCCTCCTTCCTTCTTTCAGCAGCCCCCTCTTGTTCCTGACCCTTAGAGTTAGCCAGTCTAGTGGGGGTGGATGTCACTTGCACCCCATTGACAATGGCACCCTCTCTCCCCCTGATGAGCCTCAGTGTCTGTAGCTCGGAGGCCAGCTCATCTACCTTGAGCTGGAGCTCCTCCAGCAACCTGCACTTACTGCAGACATGGTCACTGGGAAGGACCCTGGGGTCCACCAGCTCCCACATCATACAGAAACAACACATCACATGCCCCTCCATTATTCACTGTAGTAATATTGGAAATTTCCACACGAACTTACTTGGCCTTTTTTCTCCCCAGCCCTTTTGATCCTAAGCCCTAGTAACTCACTCTGCTTCCCTCTCACTCCACTGCCCGCTCTGATGCTGCCCGCTGTCTACACCAGGCCTCCTTTTAAACCTGGCGCTGTTTTAAAGCCTGCTCCCCCGCAACTCCCTGCTATCCACTCCCTTAGAATTCTTAAAGCGGTAAATACAAAAAGCCCGCAATAGATTGGAGAAGTTGAGACTGTTGGCTGTGGAGAAAAGAAGGCTGAGAGGAGACACGATCGAGGTATTCAAGATCCTTTGGGGTATGGACAGGGTAAATAGTGAGAAATTGTTCCCACTCAAGGGATCGTCAGGGACTGGAGAGAACAGATTCAAAATAATTGGCAAAAGGAGTAAACGTGTTGTGAAGAAACTTTGTTTTCAGTCTGGGATGAACTTTCTGAGAGGGAGGGAGGTTCGATCAAGCTATTCAAAAGGGAATTGGATGGCTTTGTGAAAAGGAAGAAAGTGCAAGGTTAGGTGAATAAAGCAGGGTAGTGAGGCTGGGTAAATTGTTCCTTCAGAGAGCCAATGTTGACTCGATGGCATGAATGGACTCCTTCTGCATTGTAAAGATTGTTTGATCGTGTTTTACTTCCTGTTTAATTCTTCCTTTTTGCAGTCTTGTGAAAGTGCTTACAATCTGTTTTCATGTTTCTGCTAGTTAACTTTTCTACTCTATGTTATTCCTTTTTATCATTTCCTCATTCTTTATTTGCTAATTTTTAAAACACTCCTAATCCATTGGTTCACTCCTTATTGGCAACATTGTAAAAAGCGTCTTTATTTCTAATGCCATCCTGACTTCTCTAGTTAACCATAACTTTTCCATTTTTTGATTTGATTTATTATTGTCACATGTATATAGCATACAATGAAAAGTATTGTTTCTTGTGCACTATACAGCCAAAGCATACCGTTCATAGAGAAGAAAGTAAGAGAGTGCAGTCATAAAGTGTTGTTAGAGAGTTTAAAAGAGCCAGAATGAAGTTTTAGAAGCATAGAACAAGAGTAAAAGATAGAATTAGAAGGTATGCTGGGCACAGCTTGCAATAAGTTGCCTTGCTTCGGCACCATCTTGGAATAATTTTCCTGTGGGACTTCTGTCCATCAAAGAACATTTGTATCTGTTGAGAGTTGTGAGTTGTTTCTTTACATATGCGATTGCCATGAACAAGAAAGATAAAATTGACAGGAGTGCAGCGATCACCCTGTGTTTTGGCCAAGACTCTGAAGTCAACAGTTGCCACTGAAAACAAGTCCTTCATCTGATTTTCCACTTCTGGGGTCTTACTATGCGTAATTGGCAAAACAAGAACACAAGGACTATGGTCGTGTGGCCCCTTTAAGGGGACGATCCTATGGAGAGGCCGGTTGGGAAGCCGAGCCAATCGGGAGCAAGGACATTCTGGTTTCCAATGGGGGTACCATAAGCATAGACACGGGTCAAGGGAGGTGTAGGACAAATACATTGTTAAGATGGTGGCATGGGCTCGTTGGGTAGAAGGGCCTGTTTCCCGTGCTGTGTTGTTCTTTGTTGACAGGTAGCCTCAGTTGGGAAGGAATTTCAGTTGGACCAGAGAGCAGAACAGAGTAAACTGTAATGCAGTTCTGTCAGACCATTTCCTACACATATATATAAATATTGTTGGTGTTAAACCCCTCATAACTTGAAGCCACAATGAAGTTACTCAAAGTTATTAGATAATAATCGACATTTTGAAAAAGTAATAATTGGTTGTGACATACCTTGGGACACCCAGAATGAAGTGCCGAAGTGTTGTAGAAATCTACTTCCTTCTGAGTACATTTAAATAGCGCTACTTTAAAATGTAATTTGACATTTAATTTCAATTCCAGCAGGGAGAGCTATTTTCCCACCATGACAAAAGCTAACTGTTATTTTACTAAGAAGCACTAGATGGAGTGCACGCCTAATTCAACTGAGTTACACAGGATGTTTAGTAGTAATTATGTATACAGAATATCACTGAAAATTGAATGAAACATAACTGCCGGTGGCATGGTAGCACAGTGGTTAGCACTGCTGCTTCCCAGTGAAGGGTCACCGTCTGTGTGGAGTTTGCACATTCTCCCTGATGAAAGTATGAAGAAATGCAATGTTAAGTTTCAGTTGCTTAAATTTAAATTGCACTAACATTTGCCCAGATCTTGTGGAGGGAATAATGGTAAAACAGCTACCGTTCACTATAACTCCTCCACTGATAGCTGCTATGGGAATCAGTATACGCAAGAATATTGCAGAACTCCTGAATTACTGCCTGTGATTCTATGCTATTCCAGCAGGTACACTGTGGGAGTGCAACCGCTTAACAATCAGTAAACTGGTGAAAACCTTCACTTTTAAACAGTTGGTCTCACTGTGAGAGCCATGAGAAAAGTTAAAGTTTATTTATTAGTCACAAGTAAGGCTTACAATAACACTGCAATGAAGTTATTGTGAAATTCCCCTGGTCGACACTGTCCGGCACCCATTCAGGTCAATGCGCCTAACCAGCCTATTTTTCAGACTGCGGGAGGAAACCAGAGCACCTGGAGGAAACCCACACAGACGCAGGGAGAATGTGCAAACTCCACACAGACGGTGACCCTTCACTGTGAAGCAGCAGTGCTAACCACTGTGCTACCATGCCACCGGCAGTTATGTTTCATTCAATTTACAGTGATATTCTGTATACATAATTACTACTAAACATCCTCAGTGGTCTTTAAAAACTATTTTTTGTGGATTTTCTCCATTATGATTAAAAATCTCCACATTTTAAAAATAATGTATTTTTTGAGGTTTAATTATGTTGCTTTCTAGATCCAATTCTGATAATTATTTCTGCAATCCGAAAATTTAAGTGGGATGTGAAGGAATTCAGTGCATTTAACTTCCTGATTGGCTGTCTGTGAGAGTACTTCAATTTGATTGGCTTACTCACCATGCTTCCTAATATCATTCTTGTTGGATGTTGGAAATCCCCCTTCCATGATGACAAGTTTAAACTTTCCATCGAGGATGGAAAAGGTCACACCATAGAGATCGCTACCTCTTTCTTCAAGATCAGCTATTTCTTCATCATTGACCACAGAAACAGGTTCGAACAAGACTTCTTCACTGCACAGAATCTTCAACCGATGCTGTACACTAGATACATCGATGACATTTTCTTCCTTTGGCCTCATGGTGAAGAATCACTGAAACAACTATATGATGATATCAACAAATTCCACCCCACCATCAGACTCACCATGGACTATTCCCCAGAATCAGTTGCATTCTTGGACACACGCATCTCCATTAAGGACGGTCACCTCAGCACCTCACTGTACCGCAAGCCCACAGACAATCTCACAATGCTCCACTTCTCCAGTTTCCACCCTAAACATGTTAAAGAAGCCATTCCCTATGGACAAGCCCTCCGTATACACAGGATTTGCTCAGATGAGGAGGATCGTGACAGACACCTCCAGACCCTGAAAGATGCCCTCATAAGAACAGGATATGGTGCTCGACTCATAGATCGACAGTTCCGATGCGCCACAGCGAAAAACCGCACCGATCTCCTCAGAAGGCAAACACGGGACACAGTGGACAGAGTACCCTTTGTCGTCCAGTACTTCCCCGGAGCGGAGAAGCTACGACATCTTCTCCGGAGTCTTCAACATATCATTGACGAAGACGAACATCTCGCCAGGGCTACCCCACACCCCCACTTCTTGCCTTCAGACAACCACACAACCTCAAACAGACCATTGTTCGCAGCAAACTACCCAGTCTTTAGGAGAACAGTGACCACAATTCCACACAACCCTGCCACAGCAACCTCTGCAAGACATGCCGGATCATCGACATGGATACCATCATCACACGTGAGAATACCATCCACCAGGTACATGGTAAATACTCTTGCAACTCGGCCAACATTGTCTACCTGATACGTTGCAAGAAAGGATGTCCCGAAGCATGGTACATTGGGGAGACCGTGCAGACGCTACGACAATGGATGAATGAACATCGCTCTACAATCACCAGGCAAGAGTGTTCCCTTCCTGTTGGCGAACACTTCAGTGGTCACGGGCATTCAGCCTCTGACCTTCGGGTAAGCATTCTCCAAGGCGGCCTTCACGACACACGACAGTGCAGAGTCGCTGAACAGAGACTGATAGCCAAGTTCTGCACACATGAGGACGGTCTCAACAGGGATCTTGGGTTCATGTCGCACTGTCTGTAACCCCCGTGACTTGCCTGGGTTTGCAAAACCTCACTTACTGTACTGTCTGGAGACAATACACATCTCTGTAACCTGTGATCAGTGCTCCTACCACTCACATTGTCAGCCACTTCAGGTCTTGAACTGCAGGTTAGGTGTAAGGATTCGCATTCTAATCAGTAATCTCTAAACTGTCTGTGCTTTATATGCTCTGTCTGAGGCCAGAACTCTCCATTCACCTGACGAAGAGGCAGTCTCCTTGAAAGCTTGTGAGTATTATCAAATAAATCGGTTGGACTAAAACCTGGTGTTGTCAGACTTTTTACACAGAAACTAACCCATTCTGTTTTTTTTTTCAAATGAATGCCACTTTCTTCACATTTTGAACATCACACTTTTATTTTATTAATCTGTTCATGAGATGCGGGCATCGCTGGCTGGGCCAGCATTTATTGCCCATCCCTAAGGGCATTTAAGAGTCAACTACATTGCCATGGGTCTGGAGTCATATGTCAGCCAGACCAGGTAAGGACAGTAGGTTTGCTTCCCTTAAAGGACATTAGTGAACCAGGTAGGTTTTTACAATAATGGTTTCATGGGTCATCATTAGATCTTTTAATTCCAGATTTAAAAAAAAATTAATTCAAATTTCACGCTCTGCTGTGGTGGGATTTAAACCAGGGGGCCCTAGAACGTTACCCTAGGTCACTGGATTACTAGTTCAGCAACAATACCGCTACGTCATTGCCTCAGAGAAATCAGCTCAAGTTAATTATACTCAATAATTCCACAGTAATACTAAAATCATTGATTCCATGTGTTGTAACAGTGTTATTTGCAAAAAAATGCCAAACCTATCCAGTTACTCAAGATGTTTTTGATAATATTTCTGCTGAATATTTTTTGCTAACAGCGGACAAGTAAATGAAGCTTAGAATTTAGCCAATATTTGAAAGCTAGATGTATGTTTGAAATTAAAAATGCAAATTAATCAGATCTAACACCACACGTTCCTTCAATTTGAAAATGTACAAAATAAAGTACAACTAGAAAATAAAAGGAGACAATTTAAGTGTAATTTCACCCATTAGTAGTTGTAAATACATTAATTAATGTAAAATTAATGTCCAATTAATGTAAAATATAATTTCTACTCATTCACCCAATGGCTATTTATTTATTCACTGTGTCTCCTCCCAATGCATGGCCACTGATTCCCCTCTGTGTACTGCTCCGTTCATATACAGAAATCCAATGACAAAGGAACATAGGAATTAGGAGGTAAAGTTGGCAATCCAGCCCTTCGAGCTTGTTCTGCCATTCAATCCGATCATGGCTGATGTCTCCCTGGTCTCAAATCCATCTCCCTACCTGTTCCCCATATCCTTTTAACACATTTTTAAAATCAGAAATATTTATATCTCCTTGAAACCATTTAATGATTCAGATTCCACTGCGCTAGGGGGCAGTGCCACAAATTCACCACCCTCTGCGAGAAGTAGTTCCTCCTGATCTCAGTTTTAAATCTACCACCTGTCAAACCAAACCTGTGACCTCTTGTTCTAGATTGCCCCTCAAGGGGAAACATTTGGTCTACGTTTACATTATCAATCTCTCTTAGTATTTTATATACTTTGATTAGGTCACTTCTCATCCTTCCGAAGTTCAGCGAATTAAAGACCAAAACTGTTTAATCTCTCTGCATACATCACCTCTCATTCCTGGAATCAATTTGGTTAAACTCCGCTGAACCACCTTTGACGTCACCACATCCTTCCTTAAAAACAGAGACCAAAACTGGAAACAATGATGTCACCCCTGGAGGGTCCAAAGTGTCACTCGTACTCAGAGTGGCAGAAAGAGGAGGAAAGGATTTATACTCTGTAAGCTGAAGTCCTTTCCTTGTGGGATATTTTACAGTCATGTTGGAGAATGTCTCTAAACTCTATCTCACTATCCCAGTAAGATAAGTAGATTGTAGGTCATTATGAGTGTCATATAATCTAATTTTAGGGCACATACTTTGACGGCATTCTTTGTGCTTCGTTTTACCCACTTAACAGCATTAGAATGAGTGCAGCAAACTCTATTTTCCACCCAGTTTTTCTTTCACAGAAAAGACACTAACTTACTGACTCTTGACACCTTTGAGTCTTGAGATTTTATATCATTTTAGCTCTCCTTCTCTGGGCCTTCTCCAGATCATTAATATCTCCCATTATGTAAGGGAGCCAAAATTAAACACCTTATCATCCTATCCATCTGCCACCCTTTCCAGCTGGCACAATTACTGCCTGCCACCTAATCACACTACCCACCTACCATTCCACCCACCTACTACCTGATGCATCTGCCACCTCACCACACTATTCACTTACCACCCTAACCGTCTGCCACCATTTCTATCTATCACACTGACAACATTCACCACTCTTCTGACCAGCCATCCCATCTTTCTACCCACCTGCCACTCAGCCCACCTACCACCCTATCACCTGCCCACCTTCCAGTTCACCCAATGCTATTCTACCCACTTACCTCACCCACCATACCATCTTACCCGATAGAAAAAGGCTAAGAGGAGATTTGATAGAGATATTCCAGAACATGAGGGGGCTGGACAAAATAGATAGGGAGCATCCTCTCCTGCTTGTAAAAGGATCAAGATTGTTTTATTTTATTCATTAATTGGACATGGGTGTCACTGACTGGCCAGTATTTATTGCCCATCCCTAGTTGGCCTTGATCTGAGTGTCTTACTAGGTCATTTCAGAAGACAGTTGAGAGTCAACCACATTGCTGTGGCTCTAGAGTGGGTAAGGATGGCAGATTTCCTTCCCTAAAGGACATTAGTGAGCCAGATGAGTTTTTCTGACAATTCACAATGGTTTCATGGTCATCAGTGGATTCTTAATTCCAGATGTTTTTCATTGAATTCCAATTCAAATTCCTGTGGCAAGATTTGAACCCATGTCCCCAGAACAGCAGCTGAGTTTCTGGATTAGTTGGCTAGCAATAAAACCATTTGACAATTGTCTCCCACTGTGAGGGAACAGATTTAAAGTCATTTGCAAAAGAAGCAGACATAATATGAGAAAAAATCTTTTTCACACAACCAGTGGTTTGGGTCTGGAATGTACTGCCTGGAAGTGTGGTGGAGGCAGATCCAACTGAAGCATTTAAGATAGCATTAGACAACTACTAGAAAAGAAACAATGTGCAGTGGTACAGGGAGTAGGCAGAGGAATGACACTAAGTCATGATGCTCATCTGGGGAGCTGGTGCAGACTCAATGGGCCAAATGGTCTCCTTCTGCGCTAGTAATTCTGTGATTCTGCAATTTCAATTATCTCACTTACCCTACCCACTTACCTTATCCACTCCAACCCCTTACCCATGTAATCTTCCTTCCATTCACTCATTCACTCACACGTAGGAAGGCCTTTAAAATGTTCCAATGTTTTAGTAAATGCTTCCCAGGATGTGACAACTGCTGCCACAAAAAGGGGGCATGGCTTGCCTTCCCCCAACAATCCGCACTACAAGGAAGCAACTTCATTCTGGAAGAAATGTGAAGCTGCAGAGTGATTGGAATGGAATGGCAGCTGCTGCCAAGGCGCAAGAGGAAAGGCTACTATGTAAGGTCTTTCAACCCAAATAAACCAAGGGACTAGTAACTAGAAAAAACCCCTCAGACTGTTTGTAATCTTAGGTTTAGGTTTATTTAGCTTTATTTATTAAATAAATAATATTTATTTATAGCATTCACGGCGGAATGGTTGCACAGTGGTTAGCAGTGCTGCCTCGCAGTGCCGGGGCCCTAGGTTCGATTCCCGGCTTGGGTCACTGTCTGTGTAGAGTCTGCATGTTCTCCCCATGTCTGCGTGGGTTTCCTCCGGATGCTCCAGTTTCCTCTCACAGTTCAAAAGACATGCAGGTTAGGTGCACTGGCCATGCTAAATTCTCCCTCAGTGTACCCGAACAGGCGCTGGAATGTGGCAACTAGGGGATTTTCATAGTAACTTTATTACAGTGTTAATGTAAGCTTTGTGACGCTAATAAGTAAACCAAAACTGAAATGTAATTCGTGCTGTTTTTTTTTTCAGTGAGGGCTCACACTAGAATCTCCCACACTGTGTGCAATGCAGAGGTCACCAGCATGAATATCATTAGATTTCAAGGTCGGGGCCTATTCCTGCCCCGGAGGCTGAAACCAGTTGGACTCTGCACATGCGCAGTGGCCCCGAACTGTCAGCCTCCCATTTACTGGCCAGCTCGATTGCTGGCCAGCCCCAGAACCCTACAGTGCTGTCCCTCCACCACCCACCCCCCCACACAGCCCGATCGTGACCCCTGACCATTCTTTCACCACTGTCCCGGAACGCCCCATTCTTCAGTCCCCGCTGAAGTCGTGTCTGACAAATTTATTGGAGTTCTGTGAGGATGTGTCTAGGGCGGTGGATAGAGGAGAGCCGGTGGATGTGGTCTTTCTTGATTTTCAGAAGGCGTTTGACAAGGTACCTCACAAGAGGTTATTGCAGAAGGTCGAGGGACATGGAGTTGGGGGTAGGGTGTTAGCGTGGATAGAGGATTGGTTGTCAAATAGGAGGCAGAGAGTGGGGGTCAACGGGTGCTATTCAGATTGGCGGATGGTGACTAGTGGAGTGCCCCAGGGGTCGGTGCTGGGGCCTCAGCTTTTTACCATTTATATAGATGATCTGGAGGAGGGAACCGAGTGTATGGTGTCGAAATTTGCTGATGACACCAAGATTGGGGGAACGGCAAATTGTGCGGAGGGTGTGGAGAGTCTGCAGAAGGATCTAGATAGGCTGGGCGAATGGGCCAGGAAATGGCAAATGGAATTTAATGTTGGCAAGTGTGAGGTGGTCCACTTTGGTAGGAATAATGGTAGGAAGGACTATTACTTACGTGGCGAAAAACTGCAGCAGGCGACGGTGCAGAGGGACCTCGGGGTCCTTGTGCATGAGTCGCAAAAACCCAGCTTGCAGGTGCAGCATGTGGTCAGGAAGGCTAATGGGATGCTGGCCTTCATAGCGAGGGGGATTGAATATAAAAGTAGGGAGGTCTTGCTGCAGCTGTATAGGGCATTGGTGAGGCCGCAGCTGGAGTACTGTGTGCAGTTTTGGGCGCCGTACTTACGCAAGGATATTTTGGCCTTGGAGGGAGTGCAGAGGTTTACTAGGCTGATACCAGAGTTGAGGGGGTTGAGCTATGAGGAGAGGCTGAATAAACTGGGCTTGTACTCGTTAGAGTTTAGAAGAATGAGGGGAGATCTCATTGAGACATATAAGATGATGAATGGGATGGATAGGATAGAGGTGGAGAGACTCTTCCTGCTCAAAAAAGACAGTAGGACTAGGGGGCACAGCCTCAAGATAAAAGGGGGGCGGTTTAGAACGGAGTTGAGGAGGAACTTCTTCACTCAAAGGGTGGTGAATCTCTGGAATTCTCTGCCCGTTGAAGTGGTGGAGGCTGCCTCGCTAAATATTTTTAAGATGCGGGTTGATGGGTTTTTGATAAGAGAGGGGATTAAGGGTTATGGGGAGAGGGCGGGAAAGTGGAACTGAGCCACGACAGATCAGCCATGATCTTATTGAATGGTGGGGCAGGCTCGAAGGGCTAGATGGCCTACTCCTGCTCTTATTTCTTATGTTCTTATGGGAGATTTGAACTGATATCTTCCATCAGTTGTGTTTTATTTCTCATTTGTATGTAAGCATCATAGCTTTACATTTGGATGCTTCCCTCATAACGACTCTATAGCTGCGGTCATGAGCTTCAGTATACCACTGGAAATATCAAAATCCTGATCGCAAAATTAAACAGAAAGAGGTTTGTGCAAAACTCCAGTAATTTCTGGTCAATTACACAATCAACTCCATCTGTTTTACACACAAAATTGTGAGGAAAGATTTAGGTATTTAAGTTATTCCTTTGCACATGTTCAGTGACTAATTATCAAGTAAATCTTCTGCAAAATTCTCTGATGTAATCCTTTGTGGCGTTATGGCACAAAGGTCAGCATTACTGCCTCACAGCACCAGGGACCCAGGTTTGATTTCATCCTTAGGTGACTCTCTGAGCGGAGTTTGCACATTCTCTCCGTGTCTGTATCGGTTTCCTCCGGGTGCTTCGGTTTCCTCCTAAAGTCCAAAGATGTATCGGTTAGTTGGATTGACCATGCTAAATTGCCCTTTAGTCCCAAACTATGTAGATTAAGGGGGCAAATATATGAGGTTGCAGGGATAGGGCGGAGAAAAGGGCCTGGATAAGATGCTCTGTCAGAGAGTCGTGCAGACACGATGGGCCAAATGGCCAGCCTCCTTTTGCACCTTACGGATTCTATGAACTAGCAACGCTCTCCTCCCAGTTTCCCAGGAACTGATGGGTGTAGGCATATGAGAACTGGTGATGTGCGTTCTTCAGTGACAGCTTCCTGCATGCACTAATGTCAGCTTTGGTGGCAATTTCATTCACGCAGCAGAGAGCTGCTAGCAGAGCATAGACATTGCACGGATATGGCGACTCATGGACATATTGAGATTTTTATATTCTCACCTCCAACAGAAAAAAATATACAGTCTGTGTGATTGTGTATAACAGCTGAATGTAGTCAAAGGATGTAAAAATTGGAAAAGATACTCAGTATCACTCATCTTACAATATCACACAACTTAAGTTGCACCCTTGGCTATTTTGGGACATTGGGTGACACGATGGTTAACGCTGCTGCCTCATAGCGCCAGTGATTGACTTCAATTCTAGCCTCGGGTCACTGTCTGTGTGGAGTTTGCATGTTCTCCACGTGTCTGTGTTGGTTTCCTCTGGGTGCACCGGTTTCCTCCCACAGTCCAAAGATGTGCAGGTTAGGTTGATTGGCCACGCTAAATTGGTGTCGGGGCACTAGCTGGGGTAAATGCATGGGGTTGTGGGCCTGAATGGGACAGTTGTCAGTGCAGATTTGATAGGCTGAATGGTCTCCTTCTGCATTCTAGGATTCTGTTAGTGTCACATAAATTGACAAGTAATTTAGTGTTCTGGCACTTGTAAAGGTCCTTTTACTCCACACACAGATTGGTCTTGGATGCCACTGATAACTCCTGTTGGAGTTCAATTCACGACCTGGAAGTGATACGCTAGGACAGCTTCATAAGAGAGAGAGAGAGAGAAAGACTCACCGTCTATTCCTGACCAGTGAACTCAGCCTTATGCCACATGAGTTACCCTGGCTGCCACTTATGACCGTGTGTCTCTCTTTCTTGTAGGTAGTAAAATACAACCCAGCAGTACCACACTGGGACAGCTTCACCAGAGAGAGGGACCACTGTTTATTCCTGACCTGTACACCCCCTTGAGTGATCAGTTTCTAAGTGTTTGGCCTCTTTACAATTCTGTACCCTGGAATTATGTTCTGGCTTTTTAGTGACTTGCTAAGATGGACGATGAGAGAGAGAGAGAGGGAGGGAGAGAGGAACTAGTCAAAGTTAATTTAAAAATAATTTACTCAAGAATAACGCCAACCAAACTCAGTCAATAAAACACAGACACTACAATACTATGCTACGGAAAGAGAGCTCTTCATAGCACAATGTAAATTCTTAGCATTCCACAATTTACACAATTTACACAAAAACAAGAAGAATCCTGGACACTTCCTAAACCTTTACCTAACTGGGGGATTTCTGAAGGCTAGGCGAATATATTCACCACTCCTCCGATCATTTTAAAAGCAGAAGTCCTTGATGCTGATCTTCCTTGTTCTTTCCTCTGCCACAAAGTAGTTAGAACATAAGAACATAAGAAATAGGAGCAGGAGTAGGCCATCTAGCCCCTCGAGCCTGCCCCGCCATTCAATAAGATCATGGCTGATCTGTCGTGGCTCAGTTCCACATTCCCGCCCTCTCCCCATAACCCTTAATCCCCTCTCTTATCAAAAACCCATCAACCCCTGTCTTAAAAATATTTAGCGAGGCAGCCTCCACCACCTCAACGGGCAGAGAATTCCAGAGATTCACCACCCTTTGAGTGAAGAAGTTCTTCCTCAACTCCGTTCTAGTTGTTTGGCTGGACACCTGAATTCACTCCTTTCAGAATTTACATCACTCTCCTGCACCGAACGTCACAGAACTCTTTTCTGAGTTAACTGCTGAAAGGTCAACCAGCTCTCCTCCTTGTGTGTCCTCCTGGCCAGAGTCGGATATTATTTTAAAAGGCAGTTCCTTAATCAAATTGGCTGACTCCTCCCATTGGTCAGTTTCAAAATAAAGGGGTGCAAAGTGCTTACTGGTTGAATCAGTTTCAATGACAAAGAACCCAAACTGTTTTAGGGGGTATCTGATGGGCTACTAAGTGTCTCAAGTTAGTTTCCTCCTTGCTGCAGTTGGGCAGCGGAGGTTCCCAGTGGAGGTCCCTTTACAGAGGGATCTCCCCCAGTTACTTCGGGACCCTAGGGTGGAGAGTGATGCATGCAGCAGTTCCGCTCAACCGTAGGATTCACTGGTTCACGGGCTCTGAAGCTTGCCCCTTCTGTGGCCTTCTGTGGAATCAGTGGACCATGTCTATGTTTCATGTCATAGGTTGAACTCCCTTTTTGTTTTCCTGAAGAACCTTTTATTGAAGTTTTGTTTGCACTTCTGTCCCACGCTCCTGATCTACGGATACCTGGTGTGGAGAGAGGCAGGTCGGGATGGCGACTTCCTCGTGAACCTGCTCCTGGGCCTGGCGAAGCGCGCCATTTACAGGCCCAGGCAGCGGGCGATCGAAGAGGCCATCCATCCTGACTGTCTGCCCTTCTACCACAGTTACGTTTGTGGCCAGGTGTCCCTGGAGAGGGAGCATGTGGTGTCCACGGACGCAGTTGATGCCTTCCGCGCCCATTGGGCACCACAGGGGCTGGGGTGCATTATTGACCTTAATAATCGCATTTTAATTTAATGTTTTCAAGTTTCCTTTGGACTTTGATTTTGTTTGGGCTGTTCCCCTTCCTTTTGGGGAGCTACCCTTTTTACTTTGTCCTGATTTAACTTGAGTTTGTTTATTTACCTTAAAAGAGGCCAAGGTGGTTTCCTGGAACTGCTAAATGTTTTTTCCATTAGTGGAGGCATTATTCTATACAGGTGGGGTAAAACTCATTACCATTTCTATTGTCTCTCCTGTAGTTGGTTGGGGCTATCGATATCCCTCAGCATAATTTTGTCAGATAGTTTCACCATGACTCCTGGCCCCCTTTGTTCACTCCTTGGGTGGTTTGGTGCTGTTGCATATTCCAATGCCTGGTTTGCAGCAATTTAGCTTGAATGTAACCTTTTAAAATAATACTATCTTTAAAATGTCTGTTGTCTTGGACATGAAAATGGCCATGTTGTATCAGCTTTAATGTAATGTCCATGTATCCTATGGAGTTCATCCAAATGATGGATTTGCTGCACCTACACACTTCCTGCATGCAATGTATTATTTAGTATACACTGTTATTTTAAGCATTACTCAATGATGACAATAGTTCCTACATACTCTGCAAAAAAAGGGAAATGCTCGTCTCCACTACATTGATGTGGAGTTGCCAGCGTTGGACTGGGGTAGGCACAGTAAGTAGTCTCACAACACCAGGTTAAAGTCCAACAGGTTTATTTTGTTGCACGAGATTTTGACGGCAAGGTAGAACGCACTCTTCACCCCAATAGAATGTCGGTCCAGAAGAAGCGATGGAAACACAGCCTGGGAAGTTGTGGCAACATGCGTTAGTGCCAAGGCACTGGCAGGAGAACTGGAAAGCAATGCCGGAAATAAACAAATAAACTAATCCGGGCAGCAAAGGGGAAGTGTTAAACCTCATCTAGCATCTTTCCCCTAAATGACCTCCAGGTCCCCCCACTCCCAGCACGCTGCATTCTTCCAGAGCCTGACCACCAAGCACCTCCCTCCTCTCCCCCAGGAGTATCACAACCCTTACCCTCTGAGGACCACCTCCTGATACCCTGCAGGACTCGTGCCATCAGAATTTTCGTGGCTCCTTCTGTCCCCACAGGAGAAGAATGCCTGTAACCGCCAGGAGAGGGCGAAGACAGGGCGTGATGAGCCTGACATCCGAGTCCTCACCCTCTTTGAGGAGCGGGCACTGGAGCTTGCGGGAGAGGAGGGAATGCAAATGATAGGTGACAGCGTGGTGGGCTGGAGCATTGAAGTCAGCACCGGCTAATCCTTCACTTTATGGAGAAATGTCAAGTGAGTTGCATGCAGCCCAGATTCCTCTCCCTCCCTTTCACTTAATCTCGTGTCCAGCGTTGCAGGAAGGGACCCGACACACTTGGGCCATCCGACATTGTGGCCCCACTACAGCTCCCACCCATCTTACCCCCGACAGTTCAGAACGCTCCTCGGAGGAAGCCGATGAAGGGAGCTCTGAGGCTGGCACCAGTTTGGCATCAGCTTCCGCCTCTCAATTCACCATCCCAGAGACTCTCATGCGAGTGGGTCAAGTTAGTGGTGCGGCATCTGGGTCACTCTCTGGTGCACACGACACACCTGCTGATGTACATCAGGTGGAGAAGGAAACACCCGAGGCTTCTGGCTGGCGGGGCCTGCTGGAAGTGAGGACTCAGCAGGCCCCAGGCTTTATGCTGGGCCTCTGCGATCACTTCTCCCTCAGCTGCTGGAGATGCAGCATCGGAGCCAGGGAATATAGGAGGAACTAATGGCCACACTGGGCCGACTGTGAGGCTGTTGGGAACAGTCCCAAAGCTTTCAGGCCGATCAGCTATTGCCAGTTTTGCATGGTTCCCAGGCCAACACTGCAAGGATGGCATCTTCAGTAGAAAGCTTGGAGCAGGAAATCTTCATCACGAGTGGCAGGGTCCAAGCGATGGCCGAGTTACAGCAGGCCCACAGCTGAGGGCCTCAACAAGCTTCTCAAGATTCTGTGGTCCATGGCTGAGAGTTTCGAGAACTTGCAGGAGACCCAGTGGGACAGCGCCGAGACACAGCAGGCGACAGCAGCAGCCTTTGAGAATGCGGCCCAGTGTAACCTGCAAAGTGTGGCCCTGTCTCAGATGTCACTTGCTGCTGCCATTGACACTACTCATGTTGCTGTTGCAGAGGGCTCAACCACCATGGCTAGAATGCAGGTGGTCCTCCGGGCCTGGCAGGGCGAGATGATGCTGGAACTTCTGCAGCTCACAGCAGAAGTATCAATGTCCCACAGAATGACCCAGGGACCCACAGGGACTCCGAAGAAAGAGGAAGGGCTGAGCTGTGCTGAGGCCTTCCATCCAGGAGACCGCAGCTGTGACTACACCTTCTGACTCCCCCTGTTGCAGGAGATTGTAGGACTCAAGGGATTGAGGGGGGAAATGGCACTGGCGTGTAGCAACACAGGCCCCTAGTGAGCAAGGCACCTGGTGATCAGGGCCTGCCTTGCCGCCCTCGCATACCTGACCCTGGCTACTGCCAGCCCTCCAGCGCCTGGGTGGTGTTGCTCTTTGTCATTCTCCTCCCCTTCCTCTTCCTCCTCTTTCTCCTCTCTCCTGCTGGGGGGGGGGCCCTCCCCAGCAATGCCAGGCTGGTCAACCTCCACCTCCTTGTCCTCCTCAAGAAGGTCTCCTCACTGTTGCGCCAGTTTGTGTAGGGCACAGCATACCATCACAATGCAAGACAATATCAAGGGGCTATATTGGAGGGCCCTGTCACAGCAGTCCAGGCACCTGAATTCACATTTTGAGGAGCCCTATGCACCGTTCACTACTGAACGGGTGGCAACCTGGGCCTCATTATAGCAGGTCTCCACCCCAATCACAGGCCTCCGCACAGGTCAGCCAAGTCTGAAGCGGGTATCCCATGTCCCCGTGAGCCTTCCCTGCATCCTCGGCTCCTCCTCAAAGACCTACGGGATATTAGAGCTCCTCAATATGTAGCTGTCATGCTCGCTGCCGGAGAGTCTGGTGCAGACATGCATAATATTGAGTTGATGGTCACACACCAACTGCACATTTATTGAATGGAAGCCCTTTCTTTACATGAACAATCCTGGATTCCTTGAAGCAATAGAGATGCAGTCTATAGCTCCCTGCTCATTTGACATCCCTGCGATGGCTGCGAATCCTGCAGCCCAGGTTTCCTACGGGGCCTTGTCTAGGTCAAATTTGATATACTGGCCAGTCCGGGTGTACAAGGTGTCCATGACCTCCTTCACAAACTTGTGGACGGATGATTGTGAAATGTCACCTAGGTGTCCACTGGCGGTCTGGAAGGACCTGGTGGCATAAAAGTTTAAGACAGTCGCCACTTTCATAGCCACAGGGAGTAGTGCCCCCGCACCCTGTCCCATGCCATGAGGTGCCAGGTCCTGCCACAAATGGCACAGTTGTCGCACTGTCTCCTTTTGGAGCCGGAATGTCAGTAGCACATGTTGTCCATCAGCTGCTCGAAGGATTCAGGCGTGCAGAACTGCTGGGGTGTCTGCTCCCTCCTTCTCCTGCCCCAACACCCCACCCCACCACCCACTCCTGGGGTGAATGGTGGCCACATCCTGCCTCTGGTGGCTGACTCCTCCTCCTCCTGTGAAGAGTAAGGCCTGGGCCTCCTCAGTTCCAGCAGCAACCAAACAAACAGCAAGATCAATGGGTTGCATTGCAAAAGCCATCTCGTTAATCGGAAGGGAGGAGGGGAGAAACAGATGGAGAGATTAAAGATCTCTGCTCGCCCCCAGCTCAGCAACGCACTCCCCATTCTCCTCCATAGCCCCTCAGCAACACAGCCCCCCTCATTTCTACCACAGCACCCCAGCAGCACACAATCCCCATTCCCCCCACTGCCCCCCAGCAACACACAGCCCCCGTCCCCTCCACTGTCCCCCAGCAACACACAGCCCCCCCATTCCCCCCCACTGCATCCCAATAACACACACTCCCCATTTCCCCCCACTGTTCCTTAGCAACACATACTCCCCATTCCCCCACAGCCCTCCAGTAATACACACTCCCCTCACATTCCCTCCCACTACCTGCCAGCAACACACATTCCCCATACCCTCCCATTGCCCCCCCCTCAGCAATACACACTCCTAATTCCTGCCCAACAAACCCCCAGCAACACACACTCCCCATTCCTCCCACTTCCTCCCCCACCAACACACACTCCCCATTCCCCCTCACTGCCACCCAACAACACACATTCCCCATAGCCCCCCACACACACACCCAGCAGCACACAAACCCCATTCCCCCCACTGCCCCCCAGCAACACACATTCCCCACACCCCTCCACACCAGCAACACACAAACCCCATTCCCCCCACTGCCCCCCAGCAACACACATTCCCCACACCCCTCCACACCAGCAACACACAAACCCCATTCCCACCCAATGCCCCCCAGCAACACACATTTCCCATCCCTCCTCTGCACCCCCCCCCCCAGCAACACAGCACCCTGAAACACATGCAGGTATGAACACAGACACTGCTGCTTGATAAGTCCTGAGGCTGCAGGCCTGCCACTTGTCATAAAGTATTTCCAGTATATCCCCCATCTGCATTTGTGCTTCATGCTGCCTGCATTAGGACCCAGAAGCATCCCTAAGACCTGACACCTATAGTGTAGAAGAAAGCCATTCGGTCATCTAGTCTGCACCAATAACAATCTCACCCAGTCCCTATTCCCGTAACCCCACATACATTTACCCTACTTATCCCCCTAACATCCCAGAACACTAAGGGCTAATTTTAGCATAGCCAATCAACCTCATCTGCACATCTTTGGACTGTGGGAGGAAACTGAAGTACCCAGAGGAAACACACACGCAGGCACAGGGAGAATGTGCAGACTCCACACAGGCCGTAGCCCGATGCTAGGATTGAACCTGTGTCCCTTGCACTGTGAGGCAGCGGTGCTAACCATTGTGCCACTGTGCCACCTGCAAGTAGTTAAGAAGGCATATGAGACACCTGCCTTTATCAGTTGTGGCATAGACTATAAGAGCAGAGAGGTTATGTTTGAGCTGTATACAACTTTGGTTAGACTACAGCTGGAGTATTATGTGCAGTTCTGGTTAGGAAAGATGTGATTTCACTGGAGAAGGTGCAACAAAGATTCACCAGGAATTTGCCCATGATGGAGCATTTCAGCTACGAAGAGAGGCTGGACAGGCTTGGGTAGTTTTCTTTAGAGCAGAGAAGGCTGAAGAGGCACTTGATTGAGGTGTATCAGTGTATTACTGTATGGACAAGATGGATAGGAAGCAGCTATTCCTCTTAGTTGAACAGTCAATAATGAAGAGGCGTAATTTTAAGGCAAGGAGGTTTAGAGGGAATTTGAGGAAAAAATATTCACACTCATCTACACCTGGCCACCTCTTCGGTCTGGAATGCACTGCCAGGGAGGGTAGTGGAGGCAGAAAACCTCACAACCTTTAAAACGTACATGGATGAGCACTTGAAATGTGATAACACTCAAGGCTATGGGCCAGGCGCTGAAAAATGTGATTAGTGTAGATTTAGTGTAGTTCTGTTAGTGCAAGACTCGATGGGCTGAAGAGCCTTTTCTGGGCTGTATGATTCTATGGGCTGCACTCACCCCAAAACCAGAAAATCCCACCTGAGGTCAGAGGACCTTTCCACAGTCCAACCATTGCCTGCTACATTCCACCCAATGACTCTAATTCCAGCCAATGTACATATTAACAAAATAGTCTATTCTGATGATCCTGCCTAAATTGTAACTGTGCAAATATTTATTTACAAACATTTATAAATAACACTCTCATTTCCAGCCAATATCAGTCTTGTCCTGAGAGTTCAATTCCTTTGTTTTAAGAAGGAGGAATTTTACTATTGAATATACCCAATTTTTTTAAATCCAGTTTAATCAAATCAAGTCCACTTCAGAGTCTCAACAAGTTGAGACATTCCCGATCCAAGCTGACAAGACAGGGCTCTCACCTCCCGTCTTGGGCTTGATCAACATGATCCAAGCTGATTGAAGTAAGACTTCCTCCAAGACTTCATCTCATTTGCATCCTAGCCAAAAGGCCGAAATGCTGCTTTTAAAAATTGCTTCAAATGAAGCTAAAAAGTAACCTAATGACTTCAACCTAGCACAGCATGTCGATATTACACTTGATCTTAACCAAAAGGCTGAGAAGTGATTTTACCCAGTTACATCAGACAGACTCAGCAGCTTCTGCAAGGGTGGAGTTGGTGAGAAATAGATTTCTGGTGTGAAAGTATAGGCTAACCCACAATATATTTTCTCTTGAAGGATAACAAAGCATTACTAAGTGTTAAACTATACATTTTGAACTTCAATTGTTACATATAACTGCAAATGTCATGACTTGTACTTTTCTTCCAAAGCAATTGTCATCCTTTCTAACCAGCAAAATGCTGTTAAATGATGAAATCCTTCACCAACCAATTCCTGTAAAGGCCTGGCAAAAAATTCTGTAGCAATTAAAATAACAAATGATGTTGAATTTTTTGCTTCCTGTTTTCTTTTTTGGTTTATTTATTAAGTGTCGCAAGTAGGCATTGCAATGAAGTCACTGTGAAAATTCCCCAGCCGCCGCACTCTGGCGTACACTGAGGGAGAATTTAGCAGGTCCATTGCACCTAACCAGTACATTTTTCGGACTGAGAGGAATCTGGAACACCCAGAGGAAACACACGTAGGCACGGGGCGCACATACAAACTCTGCACAGACAGTGACCGAAGCCTGGAATCAAACCCGGGTCTCTGGTGCTGTAAGGCAGCAGTGCTAACCGCTGTGCCACCATGCGTAAGAGAGAATAATAATATACGTTGAAACTGCTGTTCTCTTTTCACTCAAACATTGAGGTTGGGATGAATGGGTATGAACTGACATTGTTCTTTTTAATTGATCAGAAAATCAGGTGCTTGTCAAAATATAGTGCAGCCCCGTAATAACACGATGGTTGGGGTCCATAAAATGTTATTGTGAGAAAAGCGGGGTCACCCTAAATTGGGGTGCACCTAACCTGCACAGCTTTATTCCAACATTTATCTCACCATTTTTGCGGAACATTATAACAGGAGGCAAAAAGTGCAACATGATCTGTTAATAGGATTAAAGGAAACAAACTCAATCCATATTACGGAAATGTAAAGTCTCTCCTCCATCTTAATTTGAAACAGCCTCAGCTTCTTCTGAATGAATTTGCCACAAAAATTGAGGCTCAGGTTGTAGGCAATGTAATCCACCCTTTCTGCTCCTGTGCTCAGTGACCTTTTACTGGCTTTGTGATTAATTCTAGATAGTGATGCTTCTTTACATCAGGACTCCATACTTTTCACATTGTTTACCACACAACCATTCGTTTTGAAGTCCTGGTGGGCCCACATATAGCGTGAGGTCAAGCTTCCGCGATGAGTCTCATTCACAGAGAATGGAGAGTTGGACGTTGCCTTTAGTTCAGGGAGGTTGTTACAGATGAACAGAGATGGGGAAAGGTGGCAGGATTTAAGTCAGGATCTTTTTCAGGGTCTAAGAACAGTGCTTGAAGGTTTTATCACCCTTGATGGAGTGGACAGAGGGAGATACTGAAATAAGTGGCAGCGAGTCAAATAATTTTTGTTTCCTTTTAGAAAGATTACCATACAAAGTGAAACATTTTCATTTTGTGACAGTTACCAGATATGCAAAGTCTCTTCTCCCACATATTTTAAAACAATGACAGGAATGAGAAGTAGCCTTGCGTTATATCTGAATTCACGCTAAATTGGGGTGCATAAAATCAGAGTTTCACTGTCATAGTTTGTGAGAAATTAAGGATTTAATAATGAAAATGTTGTTGGGCAAACCGCTTTGAACATTCTTTCATCTGGTGATAATGGAAATGTGACACTGTCTGTAAAGGTGTTGTATGGGGGTGGGGGCAGGGTCTGTTCTCCACATGGCCCAGACAGAAAGCGGTGCTGGAGGGAGGATCTTGGATTCATGTCACACTATCTGTAACCCCCATGACTTGCCAAGGTTTGTAAAACCTCACTTACTGTGCTGTCTGGAGATGATACACATCTCTTTAACCTGTGCTCAGTGCTCCTTCCACACACATTGTTAGCCACTTGAAGACTTGAATAGCAGGTTAGGTGTAAAGATTCGCATTCTAATCAGTAATCTGTAAACTGTCTGTGCTTTATATGCTCTGTCTGAGGCCAGAACTCGCCATTCACCTGACGAAGAGGGGAACCTCGAAAGCTTGTGAGTTTACTATCAAATAAATCTGTTGGACTTAAACCTGGTGTTGCCAGACTTCTTACTGTGTTTACCCCAGTCCAACGCCGGACTCTGCGCAGACAGAGCTACGCTGCATTTTCTGTATGCCTCAGGCACTCAGGCTTCACCACCACAACTCAAACTCAGCCCACACCTTATTAAGAGCAAATCCACTTTGCCTCAGATAACAAAGAAACATTTGGAAAGGGATAAAATGGCTGGAAGGTCATTAAGATCCATTGATGGCGTTTTTGAGGTCCTGCTCCAACTATCAGCAGGAGAAAGGGGTTTTCTCAGTGGGGTAGCAGGGCGGGGGGGATGGGGGGGGTTGGTGGGAGATGGGGTGGTGTGGGTGAGGAGTGAGAGATGGGGTAGGGTGGGTGGGGTTGGGAGATGGAGTGGGGGGGGTGGTGTTGGGGAGATTGGGGTGGTAAGGGGGCATGGGGATTCAGTTTGGGTGCGAGGCCAGAGTGGGGGCAGGGACCGAGAGTTGGTGGTTGGGGAAGGGGAGCGGTGAGTGGGGGTGGGAGGGAGAAAAGGGATGGAGATAATGACCCTGATGAATCGGGAACATGGTTCATATAAACAGCTCTTGTCTGTCTAATGATTTGCTGCTAATGCTCTTCCTCCTCCTTTTCTGTGCCCCTTCCCCGTCTTACTGCCCTGATCATGTTGAGGGATGCAGCATGCAACTAAACATCTAAAGACACTGTCAAGGCTGTGCAGAACAAGCTCCTCCATTTAGAGGCAGCAAAAGCATCACTGATAGTCTGTTTGTTGATGTTTCTGGTGGGGGTTGTGTCTGGGTTCTTGACGTGGGCCATGAACATTGCTCGGAGGGATTCACACCAAGTAGCCAACCTGCGATTCCATTGCCTGATTGGAATAGAAGCTGCACAGAGGACTGGCTCAGGAAGCATAAACCGTGCCTGCTGGTGAGAAACCTGGCACAGACCTGGAGAGATGCAGCACTTTAGGCTGAGTAAAGCAGGATTCCTCTTTATTCAGCAAAACTGCAGCATGCTGATGGTGAAACAGGCAATTTTTTTTTAACCAAAAATATACTTTATTCATAAAAAAACTCGATTAATCTATTTCAAATATACAGGGCTTTGAATAGCAAACACAACGTGGAATCAAAATATTTTTATAGATCTGCACAAATTACAATGACTACATTTCAAAACTTAAAAAACTATATCCACGCCTCAATATTTACAGATTTGTGCTGATTACAATGATTACATTTCAATACCTAAAACTTTCTACATGCCTCAATAAATTACTGTGTGCCGTTTGTGCTCAGATTGGCACACAGCTACGCAGGTCGAGGGTATTCTGCAGTTCCTGGGCCCTCGGTCTGCCTACGTTAAAAGGCCTTACAGTGTGGCCTTTCCCCATTGTGCCTTTGCGGCGGCTGCCCCAAGCTTCAGCCCGTCCCTCAGCACATAGTCCTGGACCTTGGAATGTGCCAGTCTGCAACACTCGGTCGAGGACAGTTCTTTCAGCTGGAAGATCAGCAAGTTTCGGGCGGACCAAAGTGCGTCCTTCACCGAGTTGATGACCTTCCAGCAGCAGTTGATATTTGTCTGGGTGTGCGTCCCCGGAAACAGCCCGTAGAGCACAGAGTCCTGCGTCACCGAGCTGTTGGGGACGAACCTCGACAAATACCACTGCATCTCACTCCAGACCTTCTTTGCAAAGGCACATTCCATAAGGAGGTGTGCAACCGCCTCATCAGCCCCGTAGCCACTTCGAGGGCAGCGTGCGGTGATGTTGAGACCGCGAGCGTGCATAAAGGATCTGATAGGGAGTGCCCTTCTCACCACCAGCCAAGCCAGATCTTGGTGCTTGTTTGTCAGTTCTGGTGATGAGGCGTTCTGCCAGATGACACTGACAGTTCGCTCAGAGAACCTTCCGACAGGATCCGCCGTCTCCTTTTCTCTCAGGGCCCCAAGGACGTCACGCGCTGACCACTGCTTAATCGCCGTGTGGTCAAAGGAGTGTTTCCAGAAAAATTCCTCCACGAAGGACAGGTGCTGCGGGACGGTCCAACTACTCGTACCGTTCCGCGGCAGTGTGGCCAGACCCATCCTTCGCAACACTGGGGACAGGTAGAACCTCAAAACAAAGTGGCACTTGCTGTTAGTGTGCTGAGGATCTACGCACAGCTTGATGCAGCCGCACACAAAGGTAGCCATCAGGATGAGGGCGGCGTTGGGAACGTTTTTCCCTCCGTTCTCTGGAGATTTGTACATTGCTTCCCTCCGGATGCGATCCATCTTTGATCTCCAGATAAACTTGAAGATGGCCCGCGTCACTGCTGCAGCGCAGGATTTGGGGATAGGCCACACCTGCGCCACGTACAATAACCCGGACAGCACCTCACACCGGATCACCAGGTTTTTTCCTGTCATGGAGAGGGAGTGTTGCTCCCACAAGCCCAGTTTCTGCCTGGCTTTGGCGATGTGCTCCTCCCAGTTTTTGGTGCAAGCCCCTGCCGCTCCGAACCATATCCCCAGCACCTTCAGGTAATCTGCCCTGACGGTGAAGGGGACAAAGGATTTGTCGGCCCAGTTCCCAAAGAACATGGCCTCGCTCTTACCCTGGTTGACTTTGGCTCCTGAGGCCAGCTCGAACTGCTCACAGACCTGGAGGAGCCTGCGAACAGACGAGGGGTCCGAGCAGAAGACAGCCACGTCATCCATGTGCAGGGAGGCTTTGACCTGCGTGCCTCCGCTGCCTGGGATTGTCACCCCTTTGATGCCTGGGTCGCTTCTGAGGGCCTGGGCAAAGGGTTCAATGCAAGGAGAGGCTGAATAAACTAGGCTTGTACTCGCTAGAGTTTAGAAGAATGAGGGGAGATCTCATTGAGATGTATAAGATGATGAATGGGATGGATAGGATAGAGGTGGAGAGACTCTTCCCGCTCAAAAAAGACAGTAGGACTAGGGGGCACAGCCTCAAGATAAAGGGGAGGCGGTTTAGAACGGAGTTGAGGAGGAACTTCTTCACTCAAAGGGTGGTGAATCTCTGGAATTCTCTGCCCGTTGAAGTGGTGGAGGCTGCCTCGCTAAATATTTTTAAGAAGCGGGTTGATGGGTTTTTGATAAGAGAGGGGATTAAGGGTTATGGGGAGAGGGCGGGAAAGTGGAACTGAGCCACAACAGATCAGCCATGATCTTATTGAATGGCGGGGCAGGCTCGAAGGGCTAGATGGCCTACTCCTGCTCCTATTTCTTATGTTCTTATGTTCTAATACACAAAAAGGACAGAGGAGAGAGGGCAGCCCTGCCTGACTCCAGACCTGATTTGGAAGCTATCTGTTTCCCACCCGTTGATTGAAACTGTGCTACTGATGTCTGTGTAGAGCAGCCGGATCCAATTGCGGATTCCCTCCCCAAAGCCCATTTTGGACAGCACATCCATCATGTAGCTGTGCGTTATTCTGTCAAACGCCTTCTTCTGGTCGAGGCTGATGAGGCATGTATCCACCTGCCTGTCCTGCACGTAGGCGATCGTATCCCTGAGTAGCGCGAGGCTGTCAGAGATCTTCCTGTTGGGTACAGCACAGGTTTGATCAGGATGGATTACTGACCTCAGAGCAGACTGGACCCGGTTGGCGATGACTTTGGACAGAATTTTGTAATCCACGCTCAATAGCGAAATGGGTCGCCAATTTCGAATTTCTTCCCTCTCCCCCTTCTGCTTGTAGATGAGGGTAATGATGCCTTTCCTCATGGATTCTGACATCCTGCCTTCCAGAAACATACTCTCGTATATTTCCAGGAGGTCCAGGCCCGTCAAGTCCCACAACGCTGAGTAAAACTCAGCCGGTAAGCCGTCGCTTCCGGGAGTTTTACCCTTCTGAAAGGACTCGACAGCCTTTGTCAGCTCGTCCAGAGATACCGGTCTGTCCAGGCTGTCCCGCTCGCCGTCGTCTAAGACCTGCGTGATGGACGACAGGAAAGACTGGGAGGCCTTGCTGTCTGTCGGCTTTAGGTCATACAGTTTGGCATAGAAGGATTTGCAGATCCTCAGTGAAACAGGCAATGGTTCAGTGTATGGAGTTGGAGAGGTGAAATGTACTGCTCCATTACCTCACCTTAACCTGGGAAAGTGATACAGGGGCACTCCCAGCACAGAGAGCCTTGGAGACCTCCCAGATGCAGTGATATGCAGCAAACTAGACAAGTAGCTGACCTCACCCTCCTGCAGCCTGGAAGGTGTTGACCACAAGAAGTTAAACTCCGCTGTGACCTTAAATGTTACAGTCAATGCTACGGATGCCCCACTGCAAGTCTCACATTGTGGTTGTTATAGGTGATATAGCTCACCAGTAACCTCATTAGTGAAGCAGTAACACCACATGCTGTCATTTAATGAATGTCAGGAGAAGGAAATGAGTCTGGGTGGTGTGTTGTTCCACCCGCCACTTCCACCTCCCCCCCCACCGCCCCCCCCACCCCCGCACTCTGTTCTTCCATGTCTGCTGATCCCGCAATTTTCCATGGCTTGCCTGTCCTGCCACCAGAGGGTCCTTGCTGGCGGGAAAAGGCATCAGATCCCACCCTCTGTGTACGACCTTCCCCACAGCATCTTATCTATCACCTGCCCTCTCCTGCACTGCACTCCCTCATCTTTCAGCCTCAAAGCAGACCACCCAGGCAATAATGTATGTTTTGTAAGCTTGCTTGGAATACATAACTGCCCTTTAATTCCTTTTGCACAACTGTAGATGGGGTAACATAAAGGGACCCACTTGTTCATGGTCCAAACAGGGACCTTTGGGTTGCTGACTGGCTGCACAGCTTAGAGTGCAATAGAAATATATTGAAGGCAAATCAAAACATCTTAGTGAAAACATGGGCACAAATGTCAGAATTCTGTTGGAAAACGTGGGACAAGAATACTCAGACATATTAACCAGCAGCTTTGTTCGTGAAGGAAACAGAAACTCATGGCAGAGTGAATAAATGATGTGGAGATGCTGGCGCTGAAATAAACCCTTTGCTTGGTATTGTGCAGGCTCCATACTTGCTAATAGCATTGGGACTTGCTGCCTGAGTTTATCAGATATAATTAAACTAGTCAAGGGACACTGTTGTTTAGCAACAACAAATCTATTAAATTGTGTATTTTAATAAGAGAAGTTATTTTTCTTTGGAGTTCTTAATATTGCAGATTACATTTAGAAATGGTTACATGTCTAAAAGGTATATTGCTTAATATGCATCATCTATATGAGGGAGAAACTTCTGCTTCAGAAAGCAGCATATGATGTACCTAGACAAAGAAGAATGCATTTTTAAGATATAGTACAGAAGCAGTCTGCTGGTAGAAATCAAATCTACAAACACAAAAATAATGATTAACGTCAAATATATCAAAAGCACTGACCTTGATTTTCCTGTCAGGGTCTTTGTGCGTTATTAGATTTAACAGTAACTATTAATCAGGACAAAATCTCTCAGCTGGAGTTAATGGTGATGACCAGAAAAAAGTGATGAGAAGTTTACCCACCGTTTGACATGGCAAATTCCTTGAAATCAAATGTTTCAACAACTTTAGTCAGAAATGCCTACAGTTTTTAAGCATAATTTCTGAAAGGACAACTCTCAGAAAATGAAATGTACGTAATTTAGTCGGAGTCATTTCTGCTTTGGATTTTGGTGTCCTTAAAATGAAGGTCCCCAGATTTATCTTTCTCATCCTCATTTATGCAGCAAGCAACCCACAATCTCTACCCTGTCCCATTAATAAATTAAGATTTATTTGGACATTTCCTACCAATAGCAACAAAATATTCATCCAACTCAACCTTTCACTCATCCAAATCCTGACCTCCCATCACTGTGTGGGTGTCCATTTGATATCCCCATACCAAATTCATCATTTACTGACACCTGTCTTTGCCGCAGTCCTCCCTGAAATTGCTAAGAGCTCAATTTGCACTGGCCATTTCTGTGCTCCTTTCAGATCTTTCCCAATCACACCTTCCTAAAAATGTCATCTTCAAACCCTTTGCCCCTGTCAACAACTATCAGAGGTTGAACCAACAGAAGAGTGAGTGTGTGTGTGCATGTGTGTGTGTGAGAGAGAGAGAGTGAAAGTGCGTCTGGGTGTTTGTGAGTGTGAATGAGAGAGTGTGCATGGGAGCAAGACGGTGTGTGTGTGTGTGTGTGTTTATGAATGAAGGAATGTGTGAGTGAGCAAGGGTGTGTGTGTATGTGTGAGTGAGAAAGTATGAGCAAGGGAGTATGTATGTAAAAGCAAGGGTGTGTGAGCAAGGGTGTGTGAGTGAGGGAATGTGTGCATGAGTGAATGTGTGTGTGTGATTGTGTGCATGTGTGTGTGAGATTGTGTGTGAGTGAGAGTTTGTGTGTGTATAGGTGTGTGTGTGAATGGGAGTGTGTGAATGGGAGTGTGTGTGAGAGTGTGTGTGTCTGTGAGTGAGTGTGTGTGTCTGGGTGAGAGTGTGTGTGTCTGTGAGTGAGTGTGTGTGTCTGGGTGAGAGTGTGTGTGTCTGTGACTGAGTGTGTGTGTCTGGGTGAGAGTGTGTGTGTCTGGGTGAGAGTGTGTGTGTCTGTGACTGAGTGTGTGTGTCTGGGTGAGAGCGTGTGTGTCTGTGACTGAGTGTGTGTGTCTGGGTGAGAGTGTGTGTGTCTGTGAGTGAGTGTGTGTGTCTGGGTGAGAGTGTGTGTGTCTGTGAGTGAGTGTGTGTGTCTGGGTGAGAGTGTGTGTGTCTGGGTGAGAGTGTGTGTGTCTGTGACTGAGTGTGTGTGTCTGGGTGAGAGTGTGTGTGTCTGGGTGAGAGTGTGTGTGTCTGTGACTGAGTGTGTGTGTCTGTGAGTGAGTGTGTGTGTCTGGGTGAGAGTGTGTGTGTCTGTGAGTGAGTGTGTGTGTCTGGGTGAGAGTGTGTGTGTCTGGGTGAGAGTGTGTGTGTCTGTGACTGAGTGTGTGTGTCTGGGTGAGAGTGTGTGTGTCTGTGAGTGAGTGTGTGTGTCTGGGTGAGAGTGTGTGTGTCTGTGACTGAGTGTGTGTGTCTGGGTGAGAGCGTGTGTGTCTGTGAGTGAGTGTGTGTGTCTGTGAGTGAGTGTGTGTGTGTCTGTGAGTGAGTGTGTGTGTCTGGGTGAGAGTGTGTGTGTCTGGGTGAGAGTGTGTGTGTCTGTGAGTGAGTGTGTGTGTGTCTGTGAGTGAGTGTGTGTGTCTGGGTGAGAGTGTGTGTGTCTGTGAGTGAGTGTGTGTGTGTCTGTGAGTGAGTGTGTGTCTGGGTGAGAGTGTGTGTGTGTCTGGGTGAGAGTGTGTGTGTCTGGGTGAGAGTGTGTGTGTCTGGGAGTGAGTGTGTGTGTGTCTGTGAGTGAGTGTGTGTGTCTGGGTGAGAGTGTGTGTGTCTGTGAGTGAGTGTGTGTGTCTGGGTGAGAGTGTGTGTGTCTGGGTGAGAGTGTGTGTGTCTGTGAGTGAGTGTGTGTGTCTGGGTGAGAGTGTGTGTGTCTGTGAGTGAGTGTGTGTGTCTGGGTGAGAGTGTGTGTGTCTGTGAGTGAGTGTGTGTGTGTCTGTGAGTGAGTGTGTGTGTCTGGGTGAGAGTGTGTGTGTCTGTGAGTGAGTGTGTGTGTCTGTGAGTGAGTGTGTGTGTCTGGGTGAGAGTGTGTGTGTCTGGGTGAGAGTGTGTGTGTCTGTGACTGAGTGTGTGTGTCTGGGTGAGAGTGTGTGTGTCTGTGACTGAGTGTGTGTGTCTGTGACTGAGTGTGTGTGTCTGGGTGAGAGTGTGTGTGTCTGGGTGAGAGTGTGTGTGTCTGTGAGTGAGTGTGTGTGTGTCTGTGAGTGAGTGTGTGTGTCTGGGTGAGAGTGTGTGTGTCTGTGAGTGAGTGTGTGTGTCTGGGTGAGAGTGTGTGTGTCTGGGTGAGAGTGTGTGTGTCTGGGTGAGAGTGTGTGTGTCTGGGTGAGAGTGTGTGAGATTACAGGGTGAATTTTCCCATTCTACCCACCACGGGAATCATAGCGGGTGAGAGATGGATCACACAAAGGTCCGTTGACATTGGGCAGAATTTTCCAGTTTCAGTGTGAGCGCAGCCGGAAAATCCCACCCTTTGTGTGAGTAAGAGTCAGTGCGGATGTATGAGCAAGCGTATGCTTGAGATTGTGGGGCAAATTTTTCTCTTCCGCTCACCGCAGGAATCGGAGCAGGAGAGCGACAGATCATGGAAAGGTCCATTGACCTTGGGTGGGATTTTCCAGTTTTGGAGCGAGTGTTGTTGGAGCTGCACCCATCCAGGCAAATGAGGAGTATCCCATCACACTCCTGACTTGTGCCTTGTAGATGATTGACAGGCTTTGGGGAGTCAGGAGGTGAGTTACTCACTGGAATATTCTTAGCCTCTGACCTGCTGTTGGAGCTATTGTGTTTATGTGATGAGTCCAGTTGATTTTCTGGTCAATGGTAACCCCAGGATGTTGACAGTGTGGGATTCAGTGATGGTTACACCATTGAATGTCAAGGGACAGTGGTTGGTGTGTCTCTTTTTGGTGATGGTCATTGACTGGCATTTGTGTGGCATGAATGTTACTTGTCACCCCAAGCCTGGATGTTGTCCAGACTTGTTGCATTTGAACATGGACTGCTTCAGTATCTGAGGAGTCACGAATGGCGCTGAACATTGTGCAATCATCGGCAAACATCCCACTTCTGACCTTATAACAGAGGGACGCAGCTGAAGATGCTTGGCTCTCAGACACGTCTTTTTGGTAGCTGTCAAGTGAAAGAAGTAACTGCAGCTCAGAATTCACGCTTGGTACAAATGTAGTTTAGTTTAAGTGAGGATAGCTTCTTCCTTGCAATTTATTTTGTTAACAGTGAGAGAGTGGCGGTACAGTGGCACAGTTGTTAGCACTGCTGCCTCACAGCACAAGGGACCCAGGTTCAATTCTGGTCACTGTCTGTGTGGAGTTTGTACAATCTCCCCGAGTCTGCGTGGGTTTCCTCCAGGTGCTCCGGTTTCCTCTCACACTTCAAAGATGAGCAAGTTGAGTTGACTGGCCATGCTAAATTGACCCTAGTGACAGGGGGATTAGCAGGTTAAATATGTGGGTTTTGCGGAAGTAGGGCCTGGGTGGGACTGTGACCAGCGCAGACTCGATGGGCCGAATGGCCTCCTTCTGCACTATGGGGATTAACTAAAATGGAGATTGTTCTCCCTGGAAAGATGGGGAATATGAGAGGTATAGATTGGGTGAACGGTTGGAAGCTTTTTCCCAGGGTAGAAATGACAATTACAAGGCACACGAGTTCAAGATAATGGGGAGGGAAGGTTCAGTGGAGATGTGCAGGGGAGGTTTTTTACACAGAGAGTGATGACAGCCTGGAATGCACTTCCAAGTGAGGTGGTTGAGCCAGTTAAGTTAGCCACATTTAAGACTTATCTTGATAGGCATATGAACAAATGGGGAATAGAGGGATATAAGCGATTACTTTACATAGATAAACATGACTGGCGCAGACTTGGAGGGTCAAAGAATCTCTTCCTGTGCTGTTCTGTTCTTTGTTCTTGTTCTTTGAGTCTATGGTTTGAATTGCACGAATTTGAATTGCAGTAGATGAAAGAACTATGTGGTCACGTTGTGTTACTCTGTAGCACATCAACAGGTAACATCTCAGAAGTGCGGAATATGGTTCTGGTACATGGTGAGCTTTTAGCTTTGGGCAGGTTGCTTTGGGAGATTTTGGTCAGGCATTAACTCTACTGTTGGAAACTTGGAATGCTAACCATTCTGTTCTTTGTGCATATTCTGCCCTTTAGGTCATCAACAAGACAATTAAGCAGGCATGAAACCTTTTGTTTTGCCGAAGGAGTTGTTATGCCAAGAAGAAATTAAAATTGGTTAAGAATTGTAAATAATGCAGAATAGTTCAACCTTCATGTTGGATGCAAAAGCAAAACTCTGTGACCTCTTTCGCAAACTGACAAATTGGAACCAAATGCAGATTGGTCGGAATGTGTCAAAGTTAAATTCCTTTCAGTCACCAGATGGTGATGATAAACTAAAGCGATAATCTGATGTCATCCACCTATGTTTAGATCAAAAATAACTTCACCCTCTGTACTTCTCACATTTCTATGGAAAATTACATAACCCCCTGTGTAAAAACCTTGTTGAAGACATTATAAAAGAAAATCATTAGTTTTGTTTATTTCACCTTTGTGAACACTCGAAATGTGTTAGTACATTAAATGGACTACAATAGGAATAGATATCATTGCAAGTATGTTCAAAAAGTATTTGGAATTAGAATACTGATGTCTGATAGCAATACTGATGCCAGTTAAAAAAGTCACCTTAAAAACATTGCACGGAGAAAGGAAACCACAACTAGCTCAGAGCTAATGTGAGTTCATCATTGACCCTAAAGCTTGACTACCTTCTTTGCAAGAAAACATTACCACAGAACACTCGAATTTTTACTTTTTGTTAGCCGCTTCGATTGCCTCGCAGTAAGAAACATAACAGATATGGAAAGGGCAAATGTTGTATCTATGCACACAACCAATTATTACACATGTAGATACGGAGAGTTTCCATGGTGATTGCTCACCCCTTGACTATTTACCAGGTAAAACAAAGAGCAGTTTTCTCCTCAAACCGGAGATTACAGTAGCATTAAGAGTTTCCAAACCCACAACATGTTTGTGGTTGATTTGCTTTTGGGTCACTGTGTGTGGGGGTGAAGGTATCAGGAGAGACACAGTACACTGATGTACTAGTTTGGTCTACTGAAGATCAGGAGGATGCAGGTTTGTCTTTCTAAAGATAGGCCTAAGCTTAGCTCTGGTGTCGATCAGAGAGAGGGCATGAATATAAAGTGCTTTCCTGTACAATGGGAGAAAAATCAAATCACACCAGCGCTCTTTCTAGTCACAAGTCCTGCAATATCATTGAATTTTTATTGTGCAGAAGGAGGCCATTCAGCTCATCAAGACTGTGTTGACAACAATCCAACCTAAGCCTATCCCTGCAACATCACTTATTTACCTTGCTAATACCCTTGACACTAATTTACCACGGTCAATCCACCTAACCTGCACATTTTTGGACTGTGGGAGGAAACCCATGCAGACATGCAGAGAAATGTGCAAGCTCTACACAGACAGTTACCCGGGGCTGGAATTAACCCGGGTCTCTGGTGCTGTGAGGCAGCAGGCCTAGTCACTATGCCACCATGCTGCCCTTAGCACAAATCCCAAAAGAGGTTACAGTTTCTATGCTAGTTCAGAAGGGTATGTGGAAGTGACGGGGGAAAAAAATCTGCCTTTAGCAAAAAAAAATACATTTTTATATCATAATACTTAAAGGTGATTATTTCTTCTAAATCTGATAGGTTAGGCTGAATGTGGTTGATAAAGTAATGTCATGTTAAAACATAAAACATGCTGCACATGAAGAGACAAGATACGTACAAATGTTCACATAGTTACTGACACTAATAGCACAATGCAGACATTGCATAGGAAGTGAAAAGAAAACGTAATTTAAATTAAACAAGGACACCCACTGAGACACTGTGGTATGGCTGACATTTTGTGGTTAGTTTCAACATCGCATTGAGATGTCATTACTGATGTCCACATTTCCTGAACTTGTTTTTCAATGCCATTCTGTACAAATTCATTCTTCTGTACAGTTTTTGCACAAGCCTCCAAAGTAACAACGACTTTGGTTTCTAATTCAGTAAATTCTTAATATCTTCTTTGAATATTAAGAACAAAGAAATTTTGTTAACAGGCTTATAAACCTCCTCAAAACTGTGGGTGGATATTGGTTGCTCAGTCTGCCCTACAGTGCTATAGAGATTTTTTTTTCAAATCAGGCCGTTGCTGAGATGTAGCCTTTTGAGTTCAATGGAGAAACCTCGTGAAGCATGAAAAGCATTTGCTCAAGGAATCAGCGAGGTGTAAGAGATTCTGACTCACAGTATAAGGGGGCATCAATCTGAGCTCTTTAAACAGCATTAGATTCTCGATGGAGAGGGAGAATGGGAGAGTCAAGAAATGTTACAATTTTGATATTGTGGAAAAGGAATGAGAGAAGATGCTGTAATAAATCATGTGTCAATGTTAGAGAGCGTGAATGAAATTGAGAAAGGTCACTAGCTGTAATGTATCTGGGGATTGAGAGACAAATAGCAAGTTTAAAGAAGCTGTGATAGAGCAGTAATAAGAAGAAGATGACAAATTGGAGATGAAACAAACAACACAATGCAGTTATAATTAAAATAAATATCCCAGTTGAAATACTTTCAAAATTTAAAGTTGTCCAGCCATTTCCATTTTAAAATGCAAACTTCTGAGTAGGCTGCAGAGATTTATTTAATTAGTTTCTGAATCACAAATTTGAATTGCAGTAGATGAAAGAACTATGTGGTCACTTTGTGTTACTCTGTAGCACATCAACAGGTAACATCTCAGAAGTGTGGAATATGGTTCTGGTACATGGTGAGCTTTTAGTTTTGGGCAGGTTGAATCACAAAAAGGTCCTTGAGTTTAAGTTTATCATCAGCATCATTGATTCCCTGCAGTGCAGAAGGAAGCTATTCGACCCATTGTGCCTGCACCAACTCGCGAAGAGAGCATTTTAACCAGGCCCTATTCCCATAACTTATTTTATTCCAATAATCCCCCTAACCTGCATATCTTTGAATACTAAGTGGCAATTTATGATGGCCAATCAACCTAATCTGCATATCTTTGGACTGTGGGAGGAAACTGGAGCACCTGCAGGAAACCCACGCAGTCTCAGGGAGAATGTGCAAACTCCACACAGTCACCCAAGGCTGGAATCGAACCAGAGTCCCTGATGCTGCGAGGTGGGAGTGTTAACCATGTGCCACCATGATGCCGAGTTCATGATTGATTGATAGAAACAAGAATTAGTCCAATAACTAAGATGAAAAATGTTCATAAGTTCATTTCAGAAAATATGAAAGATTGAATATGAAAAGGTTTTGGTGAGCCCTTGAAATTGGACCATGGCTGAATGGATATTGCATTCCCATTTGTTGGGGAATCGAGAACTAGAGGGCATAGGTTTACGTTAAGAGAGGAAAGAATTAATGGGAACCTAAGGAGCAAGTTTTTTACACAGAGGGTGGTACGTATGTTGAATAAGCTGCCAGAGGAAGTGACCGAGGCAGGGACATTGATAACATTTAAAAGGCATTTGAACAGATACATGGATAGGAAAGGTTGAGAGAAATATGTGCCAAATGCAGGCAATTGGGGTTAGCTCAGGTGGTTTTGTTCGACATGGACCAGTTTATGCTGTAGGGCCTGTCTCCATACTGTAGATTCTAATATTTTATGCTTCTGTGAACTGTAATGGCACAAGCATGCAACTAAAAGCAGATAGACATGTTATGGGTAGTTTTCTCTTCTCTTGATGGTATTTGCAGCAAACAATATGCAGCAAGAACCACATAAAATTATACAATTCAGCTGTAAGGATGTGACTCTAACCCCCAAAAATGTCAGTTTTGAATGTGTGCTGATTAGCCGTTCTCAATATTTTAAAATCTTGCTACCAATGCAATGCAGCCAACCTCTGCTGGAATATTGCTGCCAGATCCAAACGCGTTGATTCTCGGCTGCGCTGTCTCTGCCAAACAAGGTTTCTTCTGAGTTTCATCACAGAATCATAGATATCATAGAATCCTATAGTGCAGAGGAAGGCTATTCGGCCCATTGAGTCTGCATGTACCACAATCCAACTCAGTCTCTATCCCCATAACTCCATGCTTTCACCCTCGCTAGTCTCCCTGACACTGAGGGGCAATTTAGCATGACCAATCCACCTGGCCCTCTCTGTGTCCTCCGTAACCACTTTATATTTCACAATAAACCTTCTCAGCTCCACACACTTAAACATCAGACTGGCACTGTGTAGTTTCACACATGAAGAGTCAGTGTAATGAAATATAGGAAGACTTGTTCTATTCCTGGAAACCATGTCCTAATAAAAGCCAGTACCATAATCAAGGTATAAGGACATTAAAGGAGGCAAGCTTGGGATTATTTGTTTAAAATTACAAGCTCTGTCATGGGATGATTCATGAGAGCATCTTTATAACCTCTTCGGATATTTGTAGTATCAACTAAGTTATTCATCTCTATACATTGACAAAATATATAATACCTTGGAATAAAGCAAGTTATCTACCACCTAAGGTATATGTCTCACATATATTACTTGAAAGTTGATGTAGCATATTTGCGTGTCAGTTTACATCCACTATTCTTCAAGAAGTTGATTAAGGATCCTTTTGCTATTGACAATAGGCACAGATTAAAGATTAAATGTTCTTCAAAGGCTTCTGTGACATCCTTTAAAAGAAGTGTGGAGATGCCTGCCAACAGAAGAGACTTAAAAGCAGTGAGAGGAGAGAGGGGAGAGAAAGGCAATTTTTCAGTGAGATAAAAGAGTAATATTTGCTCCCTCCCCTCCTATGCAAATGGTATCCTGTTCTATCATAATATACCTGTGACATATGTACAAGCGGCAGCTTGTACTAAGCAGGCAGCACTGCTCCATGGAAATAGTACTTGATTTTACTTTAACAAACTCTTACATTGCAAAAAGAGTTGCATAAGAATGCTATGACTACATTGACATACTTTAGCTAATAACAAAAGTACTGTCCATGCTTCAGGTTGGTGTTACTTGCAAGGAAATTAACATGATTCATCTGAAGACTAACGTCCTGTGCTTTGAGTTCGCACCAGGTTCATATCTTCATACACCGAGTTTGGAACTCTTGTACGCTTTGGCTGGTCACGATGGCAGTTCCTCTTCAGCTAAAGAAGAAAACACATTTTTAGAAAAACAACATTTCTTTGAATTATTATTTCAGTTTCTAATTGGAGAACCCTGGTCCCGAGAGAAAACTGGAAGATCCCAGAAATGCTCATTCGAGAGTAGCACTACAGCTATTGGTGTATTCTACTTTATCATAAAAAGACAAATTTCCATGTTATTTACCATTGCCTTTGTAATGTTACAGGGAGTCCCCAGAGATTCACAGCTACAGAGTGCCCCCAAGATAGAAATGTTTGAGATTCACAGAATTAAACATCTGTATAAATGGCACAAGGAGTTGCAGAAATCAGAATGAGCATTGCGGTTGAAGACGCTCTCACCTCCTCCCCTGCATGTATTAACCAGGAAGCAGTGAGGTTCTGAGGAGAGGAGAATTGCTGTACTTAGCTTACCTAGCTGTAAAATGCTCATGCCTCATTTTATGTCTCTGGAATCTTCAACCTTCAACAGTGAGTTCAGCAGTAAATCGAATCCTGGGTTCAATAATAATGAGGCAGACATGCTTATGGGTGTGTACTATGGGCCCCCAAACAAGCAGGATAGAAGATTAAATACGTAATTGAATTTCAGAAATGTGTTGGAACATTAAGGCAGCAATGGTAGGAGATTTTAACTACCCAAATATTAACTGGGACAGTTTTAGTGAGCAAGGTAGGAAGGGAGCAAAATTCTTAAGTTGCATCAGGAGAACTTTTTAAGCCAGTACATAGAAAGCCCAACAAGCCAGGGGGTAATTCTGGACTAAATATTTGGAAATGAGTCTGGGTAAGTGAAAGGTGCATCAGACGGTGACCATAATTCAACTAGATTTAGAATGGTTATGGAAAAGGATAAGGGAGGGCTGGAAATAAAATTTCTTAAATGGAGAAAGCCTAATTTTATTAAGGTAAAGTACAATTTGGCACAAGTGTATTGGGAGCAGTTACTTAGAGATAAAGCTTTGTCAGAGCAGTGGGAAGAGATAGTGAGAGTACAGGGCAAATATGTTCCTGCAAAGGCAAAGAACAGGACAAAGAGCAGAAAACCCTTGATGTCAAGGGACTTCATCACCTTCAAAACCTCTCTGGTCACAGGTGAAGTGTCAGAGAATTGCAAATATTGTCCCATTATAAAAAAAGGGAGGTAGGGATAGACCAGGAGATTAAAAGCCAGTCAATCTAACCTCAGTGTTAGAGAAGTTACAAAAAATAATTCTGAGGGACAGAATTTATTGCCCTTGGATAAACATGAATTAATCAGGGATAGTCAGCATGGATTTTGTCGAGGGAGGGTCATGTTTAACAAATTTAATTGAATTTTTTGAAGAAGTAACCAGGATTATTGATGAGGGTGATGCATTTAATGCTGTCTATATGGACTTCAACAAAGTTTTAGATAAAATCCTTCATAGCAGACTGGCCAAGAAAGTAAAGGCCCATGGGATCCAAGGCAAAGTGACACATTGGACCCAAGATCTGCTGAGTGATAGCAAGCATAGGGTGATGGCTGAGTGCTGCTTCTGTGGTTGGAAGTCTGTTTCCAGTAGGGTTCTGCAGAGCTCGATGCTGTGGCCCTTGCTATTTGTGATACACATTATTGATTTGGACTTAAATGTCAGGGCAATAATTATGAAGTTCACAAATGACATGAAAATTGGTGGGGTGGTAAAAAATGAAGAGGATAACCATAGACTGCAAGAGGATATCAAAGGACTGGGCAGAACAGTGGCAAATGAAATTCAACCTGGAAAAGTGTGAAGTAATGCACTTGGGGAGAGCTGACAAGGCAAAAGATTACACTACGAATGGTAGGACTGTGGAAATTACTAATGATCAGAGGTGCATTGGAGTGCATATCCACAAATCCCTGATTGTGGCAGGGCAGGTGGATAAGGTTGTTAATATGGAATATGGGATACTTGTCTTTATTAGCTGAGGTATAGAATACAAGAGGAGGAAGGTCATTCTGGAAGTGTATAAAATGTTGATCAGGCCACATCTGGTGTACTGTGTGAGGTTCTGGACACCACATTATGGGAAGGATGTGATTTCACTGGAAAGGGTGCAGAGGAGATGTTGCCTGAGCTATGAGGAAAGATTGGATAGGCTGAGGTTATTTTCCTTGGAGCAGTGAAGATTGAGAGGGGACCTGATGGACATGTATAAGATTATGAAGGGCATAGATAGGGTGGATAGGAAGGCACTTTTTCCATTAGTAGAGATTTCAATAACCAGGGGGTATAATTTTAAGTTAAGAGGTAGAAGTCTAAGAGTGGAGTTGAGGAGAAACTGGTGGTGAGATTCCGGAACTCATTGCCTGAAAGCATGGTTGAGTCAGAAACTCTTATGCCATTTAACAGGTATTTAGATATTTACTTGACATTCAACAATCCATGTCATCACGCCCAGAATTGCACTCCACAGATTATTTTTGAGTTCTTTCATGGTACGTTGATGAGAATGACACGTCCAGCATTTGTTGCTCAAATTCTTAATTTTCAAGGTGTTGAGATAGTCAGTCAGACTCTTGTCTAAGACTGGTTTGTTTTTCTATGATTTCATGTGGGTTAGATTCATTTCTCAATCACAAATCTGCTGTTTAAAGAGGATGGAGTTTTGAGGGCAACAAAATATTTGGGCTGCTAGAAACTTTTAGAAATGATTCAGACAGAGTGGGTGAGATTTTCCAACCGTGCTTGCTCTGAAACCGGAAAATCTCACCCGAGGTCAATGGACTTTTCCATGGTCCACCCCTTGCCTGCTCCAATTCCCATAGTGGGCGGAAGGGGAAAATCCACCCCAATGTATGTGTCTCAGACAGGTATGAGGTGAAGCAGGTGATAATACATACGTAGATCGTCATTTTCAAATAGATGGCAAAGGCCATACAATATATGCTTTTACCAACTGAACATTCTGTATAATTGTTTCACAGCACTCGTTGAATTTAATTTTACTTAATTTGTTTCACTTTTACTGGTTACTATGAAGTTTAAGAAGTATTACAAAAATATTAGGAACTTACATGCCAGAGTACCAGAGCTAATGCACAGATAATGACAACAACTGAAGAAATGATTACACCCATTATTAACGGATCCTTATATGAACGTACTTCGCAATTTTCTCCTTTTGCACAACTCTCGTTACAATGTTTCAGTTTAGACCCTGAAAAGATATAAAACAGTTTTGACGAAAGGTTTGCACATTTTATATCTTCACATTGTCATGAAATTTTTTTCACCTTTTATCATCTTCCTGTGTTCTTTATAGAAAGTAAAAATTAAATCATTTGTTCACACAACATGGGTGTCCCTGGCTCAGCCAGCCCTTGTTGTCCAACCCTAATTATCCTTGAGAAGTTAGTGGTGAGCCACTTTCTTGAACCCCTGCTGTTCATGTGATGTAGGTACACCCATGGTGCTTTTAGGAAGGCAAGTTGAGGTTTTTGACTCAGCAGCAATGAAGGAAGGGTGACATAATTCCAAGTCAGGATAGTGTGCGGTTCGCAAGGTGTGGGATCCTTTGCATGGTTTGATGCAGTTGAAATACTTCATTTTAGGATATTCTGTCTCTGCCAAGCTTTAAAGCTAATGTGGCCATATTTTAAACTCAGCCGGGAATTCTGGGGTTAACTTGGGAAGTTGACTGCATTTTTTGAAAGTAATCTTGCAAGCCCAAATAGCTGCCAATTGTTAATGAAAGTTGGTACCAGCAATTTCAATAACACGGATAAGGATTCATATATTGTAGTAACAGTTATCTGTTTAGTTAGTTCAGCCCTGTGCGAGGTTTAAATCAAATCTGTATGAGGATTAACTTCTGCTGGTCCCTCTCTCTTTCTCTCTCTCTCTCTCTCTCAAGTAATCCTTTTTCGATTTCTAATGTGTTAATTTTAAATGATGCTTAGTAAAAGAATTTCAACTTTGGACCAGTGCTGCCTATGTTTACTCTAAAAAATGAACAGACCCAACACAAGGGAACCTGAAGTTGTTCTTTTGCATAAGCTGCCTTTCTCCTTCTGGGTTGAAAAGCAGTGGGTTTGGAGGATGCTATCAAAATAGGCTTGATGATTTGCTGCTGCAGATCTTGTAGATAGTACACACTTTTGACACTGTGTGCCAGTGGTGGACGGAGTGAAACCTTAAGGTGGTGGATGCATTGCCAATCAAGCAGGCTGCTTCATCCTGAATGGTGTCAAACTTCGAGTGTTGTTGGATCTGCATAATACAGGCAAATGCAGAGTACTTAAACTCTTGACTTGTGCCTTGTAGATGGGGGACAAAATTTGGAGAGTCACAAAATGAGTTACTTGTCACTGGGTATCCAGCCTCTAACCTCCATTTGTAGCAACAATATTTATTTGGCTAGTGCAGTTACGTTTCTGGTCAATGGTAACTCCAAGGGCATTGACAGTATCAGATTCAATGATGACAATGTGAACATGACAGGGAGATGGCTAGGTTCTCATCTTGGTGATGATGACAATTGGCAGGCACTTGTGTGGCATGAATAAGGCCTTGTGAAAGTCCAATTGTAACGGAGCACTTTTGTACACATCATTTGAAGCACAAAAGGTATTTATTAATAAGAAAAACAATACAGCAGTACAGCAGTCACCTGGCTGCTTTAGTCCCCTACATGGCTAATGCCTAAGAGAGGTCTCCAACTCCTGAGGTGATTATCGACTCTGAATTCCAAGCCAGGTGACCCTGACTCCTACTTTTGTCCTTAAAGGGGCAATCAGTACAGAGCACCACACCAATTATCAGCTGCTGCTTTTGTTCTGACTCTATTACATTGAGCATGGTGATTGTGCCACACTGCACAATTCGTGGTACCAGTGTAAAGATAGGACTTCATCTCCACAAAGACTGTGCCGTGGCCATTCATAACAATATTGTTACATACAGACAAATCTGCAACAGTTAGGTTTGTGATGAATTTTCCTTTCCATTCTCTCACCACCTATCACATGCCCAGTCTGGTAGATTAATCCTTTAAGACTTGGCCAACTTGTTCATGTTGATACTACGGAGCCACTCTCAGTGATGAACATTGAAGTCCCCATGACCATACCATTGTTTACACAAATGGGTGCTATTCTGGTTGGCAGTTGGTGACTAGTGGAGTGCCGCAGGGATTGGTGCTGGGGTCTCAACTGTTTACCATTTATATAGATGATCTGGAGGAGGGGGCTGAGTGTTGGGTAATGAAATTTGCTGATGACACGAAGATGAATGGAAAAGCAAATTGCAAGGAAGGCGTGGAAAGTCTGCAGAGAGATCTGGATAGGCTGAGCGAGTGGGCAAGGACCTGGCAGATGGAGTATAATGTTAGCAAATGTGAGGTTATCCACTTTGGTAGAAATAATAGTAGGAGGGATTATTATTTATAAGGTGAAAAGTTGCAGCATGCTACGGTGCAGAGGGACCTGGGAGTCCTTGTGCACGAATCGCAAAAACCCAGTCTGCAGGTGCAGCAGGTGATCAAGAAGGCGAATGGAATGTTGGCCTTTATAGCAAGGGGGATAGAATATAAAAGCAGGGAGGTCTTGCTGCAACTGTACAGGGCACTGGTAAGGCTGCAACTGGAGTACTGTGTGCAGTTTTGGTTGCCGCATTTGCGGAAGGATATATTGGCCCGGGAGGGAGTGCAGAGGAGGTTCACTAGGCTGATACTGGAGGTGAGGGGGTTAGCCTATGAAGAGAGACTGAATAGACTGGGTCTGTACTCGTTGGAGTTTAGCAGGCTGTGGGGGGATCTTATAGAGACATATAAGATAATGAAGGGGATAGATAGGGTAGAGGTAGAGAGATTCTTCCCGTTTAGAAAGGATAGCAGGACTAGAGGCCACAGCCTCAAGATAACCGGTGGGGGGGGGGGGGGGGTGCAGTTTAGATCGGAGTTGAGGAGGAACTTCTTCACTCAAAGGGTGGTGAGTCTCTGGAATTCTCTGCCCCTTGAAGTGGTGGAGGCTACCTCGCTGAATACATTTAAGTCACAGGTAGATAGGTTTCTGATAGACAAGGGAATTAAGGGTTATGGGGAGAAAGCGGGAAAGTGGAACTGATCCACTTCAGATCAGCCATGATCTTATTGAATGGCGGGGCAGGCTCGAAGGGCTAGATGGTCTACTCCTGCTCCTATTTCTTATGTTCTTATGCTCTTATATACACCGTGCTGCCAATGGGGCATGATATACCCAGGGATGATGATGAAGCAGCCCTGGACATTAACTGTAACCATAATTCATGAACAGTACCATGTCAAAGTGTTACTTGACTAATCTGTGTGTTAGCTGTCATGTCTTGCATATGTCCACAGATGTTAACAAGGAGGATTTGCAGGGTTAGCTGGTTTGGGTGTGGATTTATTATTATCCGTGCCTAGACAATGCAGGGTGGCACAAAACATCACATTCTGTATTTAATGTTCTGTGAGCACTTGTAAATTTATGATGTAAGAAGTCTAACAAATGTCAATGGCCACTTAATGTTGGAGGGCAGGTTAGTTGATGCACACCTACAGAAGTAGTGCAGAAAAAAAATGCAAACTTGTTTTATTTATGACTGAATGATCATGTTGTAATTATTTTCAAAGAAAGCTAAGCCCTATAGCAGCATATAAAAGGAGAAAAAAGCAAAATTGTATGGATGCTGGAATCTGAAACAGAAAAACAGAGAATACGGGCGAGGCTCAACATGTCTAACAGCATCTGTGAAGAGTTTGGATGTTCCTTCATCAGAGCTGAGGAGAAGGGAGAAAGAGTGAAATACTTTTACAAGAGAAGATCTCCTGGATAGATTTTCAGGCTAAATCCAAACATGCTCCGCATGTGCTATCCAAGAATGCTTATAAAGTGAACTGAGGGAATTTCTAATTCCCTCACCTGATACTATTCAAATTTCTTGTGCATAGGGCAATGCCTAATCTTCCACAATGCTAAGTATGACTCTAACCAATGCATATTTTCCGTCTGATACTGATTGACTCCAGTTTTGATGCTACACTCAAATGCTTCCATTATATAAAGAGCAGTCACTCTCACCTCACCTGTGGAGTTTGACTCTTTTGCCTGTAGTTGAACCAATGCAGCAATTAGTTCAGGGTCTGAGTGGTCCTGGCAAAACCCAAACTGGGCATCAGTGAGAGGGCAATTTCTAAGCAAGTGCCACTTGATACATTGTTGATGCCCCTTTCCATCACTTTAGTGATGATCAGGAACAGACTGATGGAGCGGTGATTGGCCAGGTTGTTTTTTGTGTGTAGAACATAGCTGGACAATATTACACTGAGCGGGTGGTTGGAGGGAGGGTGGGGTGGTGGGGCACGGAGGGGGCGGGGGGGGGTGCGGTGGTGGGGGAGGTGAGGGGTGGGGGCCATGGGTGACAGTTGGCCATGTTCAACTCCGTAAATATGCACCAGAAAGAAGCATGGTGAACCTCATGCCGGGGCCTGCAGGGAGTCAACAACCACCTCCTCCCCTCTCCCCTCACAAGCTCCCCAACCCCCGCCATCCCTCACAGCCACATCATGGAGTTAATGGTCTTGACAAGGGCTGCAAGATGGCACAATGGTCAGCACTACTCCCTCACAGCACCAGGGACTCAGGTTCGATTCCTGGCTTGAGTCACTGTATGTGTGGAGTTTGCATGTCCCTTCCCCCTGTGTCTGCATGGATTTTCTCTGGGTACTCCGGTTTCCTCCCACAGACCAAAGATGTGCGGGTCAGGTGGATTAGCCATGCTAAATTAACCTTAGTGTCAGGGAGACTAAGGAGACTAGAGTAAATGCATGGGGCTGCGGGGATAGGGTTTGGATGGGAATGTGGTTAGTGCAGACTGGCCTCCTTGTGCACTGTAGGATTCTATAATTCTAAGAACAACAAAAATGACATACGCTCTCACATAGTCATTCTTTATGTACATAAAGGTATAATTGTTAAGCAGTAACTTTTCTTCAGTAAATTATTTTGGGTGAAAATTTGAAAGAAACATACCTGACACGAGCAACATTGTTCCTTGTGCAAATACATTTGATACTGTAGTCTCTCGTATTCCAAACATGCAATAGTAAATATCTGTGTCATTTTCCTGGAGATTATTGAGGGTCACAGTGAAGTTCTTTTTGTTTCCTTTAAACTCAGTGCGGTTGGTATATGAGTCTTGTATCGTATTAGCACGATCGTGGACATAGATCAGATCAGTGGGAGATGAAAGACTTCTTCTTAAATAGACACCCACAAGGATACTGTCTTCAGATGAAAATCTGCAGTTTATTGAAACAGATTCTCCCCTTTTCACGTGTTTAACAAAAGGAGACTGGGAAATGCGATTGTCTGTAAAATGTAGAATTAACGATATAGTCAATACCATCATAAAGCTCTGAATGTGATCAATTGTCAAACAAAACTTTTCCTTCATGTAAATAATGTCAATCATTACATTTCATGAATCATTAATATTTTAGGGGATTTTTAGCTTTGGGAAGAATAAAATTAGACTGTGGAATCTTGTAGCTAAATTCTTTCAGCAACTAATGGGAACTTTGAATTTCTTTTCAAATGTTGTAGGTCTCTGTGATAACAATATGTCATTAATTAAAGGAGAATAGAGTTGTAGAAAGCAGGGGTGGTTTTGTTAATCTCTAATGCTCCATGTTACAGGAGAAAGATGTCTGCCTTTCAACAGCTGAGAGTCTACAGACTAAAATTCCATTCAGGCCTGAAGCAGGCACAGGGATTAAGATGCACAAGTACCCCACACTTAATTTTGGTGGTGCAGGCGACATGATGGCACAGTGGTTAGCATTGCTGCCTCACAGTGCCAGGCCTGGGTTCAATTCCCAGCTTGCTTCACTGTCTGCGAGGAATCTACACATTCTCCGACATGTCTGCATTGGTTTCCTCCGGATGCTCTGGTTTCCTTCCACAATCTGAAAGATATGCTGGTTAGGTGCATTGACCATGCTAAATTCTTCCTCGGTGTACCTGAACAGGTGCTGGAGTTTGGCAAATAGGGGATTTTCACAGTAGCTTCATTGTAGTGTTAATGTAAGCCGACTTGTGACATTAATAAATAATAAAAGCAGTACAAATGTCATGCTGCCTGCTCACCTCAATGATAGTAGTGTGCAGATCAGTACAAAATACATAGCTGCAGGGGCCTAAATTCATCTGTGGCCAGCACAGTTTAAAGCTAACCTGCAACTAACAAAGACAGCTTGTTTCTCTTAAAGAGTAAATGCATTTTGGCTGCAACAGTTGGTGGAGATGATCTTAAAGTATGTAATTGAAGGAAGAAGACTGCTAGTGGAACATTGGCTAGACAAAAGACTCCCAGGTTTGCCGATCTAGTTTAAGAGGCCTTACGCCAGAAGGTCAAAAGAAAGAGGGAATTCTTGTCAGAGGTCAGGATGCTCTGCATATAGGCGGCATAAAGGGAATAGGATCAGGAACAAGGGAGGTGAATTCCAGGATTCAGGCTGACATACTGGAAAAATTTCATAGATCTCCAAAGTGGCCAAAGTCAATAATTTATCTTCCGCATCTCCTACACTTCACATCACCAACGTCTTTGCATTCAGTGGTGAGAAATGGGGGAAAACGCCAATGGAACAGCATTAACCTCCATCTCCTGAGTCCTTTGGAGGAGATAGTGGAACATATTATGGGTCCAGCAGTGCCAGCAACTAATGCGTCCATCACCACTGAACACATTCAGGATGATGGTATGTTCCTACCTTATGCAATTTTTCAAATTCCACACCACTTTCATCCTGCAATCTAGTGCAAAGTGCAACCTACAAATAGTATGAATTTCTTGCATTCCACACAATGCCCTACCCTCACCCCAACTTTCCCCACCTACAATTTTACTTTCTGATCTTAAATAACTGCTGCCTGGCCTCTAGTGCAACCTCATCATGAATGTTATGGGCAAGAGCTGAAGATGCGCCATTACTTGATCTGATACTTGCAGCCACCAATTCAGAGGTTGGCCCTGGGTGTATTTTAGGGATGCACGTACTATGGCTAATTCACCTACTTACACATCTTTGGACACTAAAGAGTAATTTAGTATGGCCAATCCACCTAACATGCACATCTTTGGACTGTGGGAAGAAACTGGAGCACCTGGAGGAAACCCACACAGACATGGGAAGAATGTGCAAGCTCCACACAGAATCGGCAAATTTAAAATGGTTGACTTGGGGCAATGAGATGGACAACAATTGCTAACATTGTTACTGATGCCCTTCCCAGAAAACTATTTTAAAAAGCCCCTTTTTTTTGCTGTCCGATTACCCTCAGCTCATGCACCATCTCATTCTAATCATGCTTTCTAATCACATACAGCTATCAATATTGACACCCTCGGCAACCACAAGGAGGTGCGTCTGTACAATCTTGCCAAGAACTCCTTTTTTAATTTACTTTCCCATCCCTGCACAGCTCTCCAAGCATTTTTGACTGTCAAATTTGAAAATATGTCAATGTTTTCTTAAATATATCTTTATGACGGAAAGATTACAAGATCTTTTTCTATGGCTGATTTTAAATCTCACAGATTCTCAGTTATTTTAAGAGCTGTGAACCTGAACAAAAATAGTGCTGGGCTAACTCATGGTGGCTTTTGGTTTCAGAAATGCTTTGTGCAGATCTTCAGTTATCGAAGAGAGAAGAATATAAAATTTTTGCTCCAATATAAAGGTTTCCACACCTTCTGGATTGCATGCTTACAACATCTTCAGAAGGGGTATAAAGGCACAGACACACTGACAGCCCTTACAGGTTTTCAAATTGTCCACCATTTTTTTAACCATAATCTGCAATTGGTGTGTGGACTAAACTCATAACCCAATATTAGATAAGAAACATGTAAACGTGCTTTAGCATTTGTCTAAAAAATTGTGTCAACTGTGAGAATTTTCTGAGGCATTTAGCCATTGTTTGAATTGTCAATTTGTTGAAAATTTCTGCAAGTTACATATGACCAATTAAACCCATCATTGTGTTGAAGATGATGGTCAGGTACATAGTTGCAGACATAAAATATACAGTAGGATTTAAGTCATTGCATTGAAAGAATTTGTGAAGCTAATCAAAACTATTTTGAAGCGACTCATCAATTAATCTATAGGAACGCACATATTGATGTTCATTTGTACTTCCCAAAAATTTTCAAAACTGGGATTAAAATCGCTTTGAAAATATTTTTTGATCAAAAATTTTAAGCGAAAGAAATATGAACCAACTTTTTTGACCCTTTTGAATTGACTATTATCTGATTGAGAGCAAATGAGGCTACTGAACGCGTTGATTAATTTCAGTTGCAGCACTCCAGTAGAGATTCAAATACACTCTGCGGTTTTGAAAGAGCATTTTTGTAATAATGAAAGCCGTTACACGCTGAATGTAATTCAAATTTTTTAAGAAGCTAAAAGGCCAGCCAGGTTTGTTGAATCAAGATCTATATTTAAGCCTCTTCACTGCTCAAAGATCTCCATTAGTTTAATGCTGTTCTGGCAAAATCTGTAATTATATATTTTCACAGTAATTCGCAGTAAAAGTCACAGGAATTTCGCAGTAACTTAATTGCAGTGTTAATGTAAGCCTTACTTGTGACTAATAAATCAATTTTGACTCTTTAACTTCTATTTTTTTGTATATAAATTGCAATTATTTTAACACCAAAATGTTTTCTTTCATCATTCTGTTTTTAATCAAATTTATGTTAAAGTTATCACATCGTCACATAATAAAACATTTGCATGCATTTCTATAAGTTCCTTCTGACATAGAAACATGTTCCTAGAGAATGCTACAGAGGCCTGAGGAAATTCTATGCCATGTCAAAGAACAGAGAAATAATTCAAAACTTAAAGAGATAGGTTTGAAGGGGAATTTTGAAGTTAAAGTTAAAGTGAAGCATGGAGAGATTACGTTTTGGAGTAGACTTTCAAAGACAGATCGAATATGTACTTTACAAAACAGATCATGGATATTTTCTTTGTGCTGAAAAGCACTAAAGTTTGTGTTAACACACCACAATTCTTAAACGATTGAAAGATTTCACAGAAAAGCCTCTTCCTACCTGTGTTTGTTCCTGAAATCATTAAAAAAAAGAGAATCTGTAGGACGTGAACTGTTCGCGCAGCCATCCTTAATGTTCACGATATCTTTCTGATAACACATTTTACAAAGCACTGATGCACATCTAAATTTCCGCTGAGGTGAAGTCCAGCCCACACAAAGAGAAAAAAAAACACTGCACGTTTAATTTAAAACACAGAAAAATAGAATGCAGTGAATCCAATAAACAGAAATACAATATAAATATTTTACAATCAGTTGGTAATAATGCTTGTGCATAATTACATGTGTGCATTGGGCTGAAAATTGTGCATCTTGTAATTATGTCATCAAACAGAATCATAGTGCATTAATCATAATCACCAACAGTGCAGAAATATGCCAGTTGGCCCACTGAGCGTGCACCAGCAACAATCCCAACTAGGCCATATCCCCACATATTTACCCTGCTATTCCCCTTGACTGTAAAGAACAGTGGCTAATCCATCTAATCGACACATCTTAGGACACTAAGGGACAATTTAGCGTGGCAAATCCATCCAACCCGCACATTTTTGGGAGTGTGGGAGGAAACCAGAGCACTCAGAGGAAATCTACCCAGACACAGGGAGAATGTGCAAACCCCACTCAGTCACCCAAGGCTGGAATTGAACCCAGGCCCCTGGTGCTGTGAGGCAGCAATGCTAACCAATGTGCCACCATACCGCTCATTTGTGAGCCAAATTTCCGGTAAATGTAGTGTAATAACTCCATGGAGGTTCAAGACCCATCACCAAGTTACTTTATTTACACCATACACCTACACACAGCCAGGTCTCCAGTTGCTCCCTGCTGAATGCAGGCTGGGAGTCTGACACACCTGCTTTAAACAGGAGAATGAGACTCCCTGACTTAACCACCAATTAGGACTCATCAGGTAGTTCTTTTAAGGTACCAGCTTAATAAACAAAACTCAAATTAACTTAGGGACAAATTAAAAGGGGCAGTTCCCCAAAAGGAGGAGGATCAGCCCGAACAAAAGACAAAGTCGAAAGGAAACTTAAAACATTAAATCATAATGTGATTTTCGGGGTTTATAATACACCCCAGCTCCTGTGGTGTCCAGTGGGTGCAGAATGAGGATCTTCAGGTAGTTCATACTCTAGCAAGCCAACCTCATTAACCTGGCTGAAGTCATCACGCATAGAACTTGTCCAAATCCATGAAGTGGAGCTTGTAAAATGTAAGGATTTGTTAGCTGTCAAAATACAATGACCTACTTTAAGTGGGGCCTGGAAACAGGGTGTGAAAAAGAATTAATGAACAAAGGCCCAAAGCAAATGATTTGAACATCCTTGAGTAACTATAAATATTTAAAGCTAAATTTTCATCTTCATTGTCTGGTTAGCAATCTGGTGAAACAGTGGCAGAATCGATCTGATTGTCACCTCTTTTCTATCAATGGAAACCTGATTCTCATGCTTTGCGAGTCTGCAGAAATCATCCAAAAGCTCTCATCCTGTCTCTGTTCGCAAAATGGAGTGAAAGCAAAACAGAATTTTTTTTAAAAAAATCATAAAACCCATATCCTCTCCATCCATCAAAGATTAAGTTTTAATGATGTTTCAAAACCACAGTTCCTAACAACTTGCAAAAGAGCAGGTGGCAGCTTGCAGCGAGGATTCAGCTAGAGCTGAGGTTACCATATATAACAAAAACAAATCAACTGAAGTTGCCCTGTTAACCACACAAAATTCCTCTTTACCAAAAGCAGTTGACCATTAGGAAAACAGGACGCAGAATTAAAGCTCAATCACATTTGCCACACATGCATAAAATTGCTGTAGCCAAAACCTGAAAAGCAAAAATTTGCAGTGGTTAACACTGCTGCCTCACAGTGCCAGAGACACGGCTTTGATTCCCAGCTTGGGTCACTACTTGTGTGGAATCTGCCTGTGTGGGTTACCTCTGATTCTCTGGTTTTCTCCACAATCCAGAAGACATGTTGGTGCATTGGCTATGCTAAATTCTCCCTGAGTGTAACCAAACAGATACCAGAGTGTGATGATTAGAGGATTTTCACAGTAACTTCATTTCGGTGCTAATGTAAGCCCACTTATGACATAAATAATCTTTAAAAACTTTAATATTCATTTGCTCATCTGATAAACCGCGCTGATGCAGAAACATTTTGTGTTAGGGTTTTCATTGCAAGTTCAGCTATCGTCTGAAACAAGCATTTAAGCCCCAAAATTGAGCTCCTTAGTTCTGTTCATGTGGGTGGTGTGGGGAACTGGTGTGCCAAAAATGTCACTTGGATTGCTTCCATCCAGATCTGGTGTGGTGTGCTGTGGCTGTGAGGCTGCTCACATGGGTGTGCCATACATGCACCAGATGGCATGCAGGGTGGGCAAAATGTGATGCCAAGCAATGTCAAATGTTAATTTGATGAACAACATGCTATCTTTTTAAGCTGATAGTTGCTATTTAAATTATTGGCATGGGATTTTCTGGTGAGGTATTTTTGACTATTTTCACTGTTGCACAATGAATGAAAGTCTTGTGTTGATTGCTACTGGAGGAGTTTGAAGAACTGTTTGGGTTCACAAGATATTGGTGTTGGAATAACACAAGCAAGTTGGAAAGCCTGTCAAGAAAAGGCCATCTCCAGCAATGTAACACTACAGTGGCAGTCACTCCTGGGCTGTGACACTTAATGAAGTGAAGCGCCGGAAACAGAGAGGGGAAACTGTACAAGGAAGCAAAGAGAGGAAACTGTACAGAGGGGGAGGAGGAAGGGGGAACTCTTGACTTAGGATACCACTATTTGTCTCATCACCACTCCAGCCAGGATCAGTTCTCGAGGCAGCTGTGATTCACTAAGGAGATTTTCGCTGAATCCACCTAGCTCCACCTGACCTAAGGCCACATGAACAGGGCAAGGCTAGACTTGCCAGTGAAGATGACCATGACCCTCAATTTCTATGCCAATCCTGTCAGGCAGTAGCAGGCGACATTGGCTAGAATATTGTGGGTGAGGGGGTCTCCTCCATGCATCTTGGAAGCAACAGCAGGTTGTCTGGTGGGCCTGCCTGTGCACCAAGCATCTCAATGTGTGTGCCCTTTACCATTCTCCCGTATCACTGCTGCCTCACAGCGCCAGGGACCCGGGTTCAATTCCAGCCTCGCATCACTGTTTGTGTTGAGTTTGCACATTCTCGTTTGGAATACTGCATCCAGTTCTGGTCACCACACTATCTGAAGGATATGGAGGCTTTGGAAGGAGTGCAGAAAAGGTTTACCAGGATGTTGCCTGGTATGGAGGGTCTTAGCTATGAGGTGAGATTGAGTAAACTAGGGTTGTTCTCCCTGCAAAGGCGAAGGTTGAGGGGCGACCTCATAAAAATTTAGAAAATTATGAAGGGCATATTTCTCTTATATTTCTCTTATATTTCTCTTCGGTGTTCATGCAAGGGGACATGAATATTGCTGAGGAGGACACTGGGTTGCAGGGGAGTAGAATGGACAGTATTACAGTTGATAAGGAGGATGTGCTGGATATTCTTGAGGGTTTGAAAATAGATAAGTCCCCTGGTCCAGATGGGATTTACCCTAGGATTCTCTGGGAGGCAAGAGAAGTGATTGCAGAGCCTCTGGCTCTGATCTTCAGATCGTCGTTGGCCTCTGGTATAGTACCGGAAGATTGGAGGATAGTGAATGTTGTCCCATTGTTTAAGAAGGGGAACAGAGACTTCCCCGGGAATTATAGACCGGTGAGTCTCACTTCTGTTGTGGGCAAGGTTTTAGAAAAAATTATTAGGGATAGGATTTATAGTTATTTGGAGAGTAATGAATTGATTGGAGATAGTCAGCATGGTTTTGTAACGGGTAGGTCGTGCCTTACTAACCTCGTTGAGTTTTTTGAGAAAGTGACCAAAGAGGTGGATGGGGGTAAGGCAGTTGACGTGGTATATATGAATTTTAGTAAGGCGTTTGATAAGGTTCACCACGGTAGGCTTCTGCAGAAAATGCTGATGTATGGGATTGAGGGTAATCTAGGAAATTGGATCAAGAATTGGCTAGCAGATAGGAGACAGAGGGTGGTGGTTGATGGTAAATATTCGTCATGGAGTTCAGTTACGAGTGGTGTGCCTCAGGGATCTGTTTTGGGGCCACTGCTGTTTGTAATTTTTATTAATGATCTGGATGAGGGTATAGTTGGGTGGATTAGTAAATTTGCTGATGACACCAAAGTCGGAGGTGTGGTAGATTGTGAGGAAGGGTGTCATAGTTTGCAGGAAGACTTGGACAGGTTGCAGAGCTGGGCCGAGAGGTGGCGGATGGAGTTTAATGCGGAGAAGTGTGAGGTAATTCACTTTGGTAGGAATAACAGATGTGTTGAGTATAGGGCTAACGGGAGGACTTTGAAGAGTGTGGATGAACAGAGGGATCTAGGTGTATGTGTACATAGATCCCTGAAAGTTGGGAATCAAGTAGATAAGGTTGTTAAGAAGGCAGACGGTGTCTTGGCGTTTATTGGTAGGGGGATTGAATTTAGGAGTCGCAGCGTCATGTTGCAACTGTACACAACTCTGGTGCGGCCGCACTTGGAGTACTGTGTGCAGTTCTGGTCCCCACATTACAGGAAGGATGTGGAGGCTTTGGAGAGGGTGCAGAGGAGGTTTACCAGGATGTTGCCTGGTATGGAGGGGAGGTCCTATGAGGAGAGACTGAAGGATTTGGGGTTGTTTTCGTTGGAAAGAAGGCGGCTAAGAGGGGATCTTATTGAAACATATAAGATGATTAGAAGTTTAGATAGGGTGGACAGTGATAGCCTTTTTCCTCGGCTGGAGAAAGCTAGCACGAGGGGGCATGGCTTTAAATTAAGGGGGGGTAGTTATAGGACGGATGTCAGGGGTAGGTTCTTTACCCAGAGGGTGGTGAGGGATTGGAATGCCCTGCCTGCTGCGGTTGTAAATGCGCCTAGTTTGGGGGCGTTTAAGAGATCCGTGGATAGGTTTATGGACGAAAAGGGATTGGTTTAGGTTAGTGGGTCATTGTTTTAACTGATCGGCGCAACATCGTGGGCCGAAGGGCCTGTTTTGCGTTGTAATGTTCTATGTTCTATGTTCTATGTTCTATAGATGGGGTGAATAGTTGGATGGCAGATGTGCTGAAAAGCACGGCAGCACCAGACAACAAATAACTGATTTGAATTGTGCTGCTGGTGGGATCTTGCACAGTGCAGAGGATGTAATGACAAGGAGATTTGACCTGACCAGAGAAATTGTTCCTGAAATTGGTAATACTGTTGGAAAATGGAAAGAGGAGATGGAAAGCTTTCTCAATAACTAAGAAATGAGACTGGTTGAAGATGCATCAGTTGTCACCAAGCCCCAGAGATAGATTGCCTATCTATTGCTAACTTTGTTGAGCACGTACAGATAAGCAATAAGTCAACACAGCTTAAATTTCTCAGTACTGTTGATCGCTTGTCTGATCAAAGTGTGGAGTTTGTATGTGGGCTTGAGGTGCCCACAGTAATGGAAATCACCAAAAGGAACAGAAATAATAAATAACAGATTGTTTTCCAATTTACAGCTGGGGGAATCACGTCAAGTAAATGCACAGATGAAGTTCACGATGAACCCACCCAACATGGACCCTTTTCTCGATTTCTTAGCAACATGGATTGAATGGGAAAGTCTATTTGAAAGGTCGAAAGAACATTTGTTGAAAGCAGGTACAGAAGTGGCCACAGCAGGCACAATTCCCAAAAGCTTCACTCATTAAATTCCACCTCAGACAGAACCTAAACCTGTCCTGAGTTTGCAGATGGTGATGAAAGGACCCAAGTCCAGCATTAAACCATGCAAAATTATCAACCCTGGGCAGTCAAACAGTGATTTCTAATCACCAGATAACTTTAAACACAACTTTTATTGCAGAATCAGTGGCAGATTTTCACATGCAGGACAAATTATCAAGAAAACAGAGATGTGGACCAGATCACTTGGTAATTATGACTCCTTTGTGACTCTGTCAGATTTTTTGGCCATAGCAGAAATGCTGCTTTCAAACAGTGTGAATACCATAAGACCATAAATCACAGGAGCAGAATTAAGCCACCCGGCGATGTAACGATGTAAAAAAAATGTTCAAAGCAGCTTACATATGTCGTGGTCCACAAAAGCTTTTGATGATAATCTAATGGTCCACATATAGGAAAAGGTTGGGAACCATTGATGTAGGGCAGTCCATGCTCATTGGCTGATTAGCCTGTCAATCAGGATGGTCAATGTCCAAAGCAGCCAACCTGGTGTGATCTGAACAAGAGCAATTGTTGGCTGAGTACAAGATTTCCCAGACCCTCCTCTCTTGTTTGCCCCATGGATTGTGCTGTTTGGACCTTGTTGGGCACTGCTTTCTTCACATTTGGATGGAGGCTGCTGGAGTGTAAGTAAGGTAAATCCAGTACCTCTATTGTTGCCTTATTCCCAAAAAGCCCTTGGCTTCCCAACCTCTCCTCCAGGACCTTCCTCAGCCAGTTGTGCCTATGGTCCTTCTCTCATCCTTTCAATGAGTTTGTGAGAAAGAATGAAGGTGTGTGTTCTCGCAAGTGAATATATGTATAATAGTGAGTGCACACCTAGGAGTGAGTATGTGTAAGAGACAGCACCTGAAAGAGATAATGAGATTGTGTGTGTGTGTGTGTGTGTGTGTGTGTGTGTGTGTGTGTGTGTGTGTGTGTGTGTGTATGAGTGTCTGTGCATGAGAGAGTGTGTGCATGAGGATGAATGTGTGCATAGGAGTAAGTGTGTGGGAGAGAGTGCATATGGCTCAGAGAGTGTCTATGCATGAGAGCGTGTGTGAGAATGAACGTGTACGTGAGGGTAAGTGTGCAAGTGTGAGTGAGTTTGTTTATGTGAGTCAGAGAATTCTGAGACCAGGAATGCAACACATGCACACGCACACACACATGCACACACACACATATACACACACGCGCACACACATGAACACACACATGCACATATGCACACACATGCACACACACACACACACACACATTTGAAATGTGCATCACTGTAAGCTTCCATTAGTAAGATCTGCTACATAGCACTATTCAATTGTCATTTGTATTAATTACTTATTTTTAAATCATCGATTTATTGCTTTGACATTGATTTTTTTTGCTCAGCAAGTTTAATACTTTTTTAAAAGTAAATATGTTAAATGTTGTGTTAATCAGAGACAGCTGCTGTTTGGTTTGTCACTGATGGAGAATCAAAGGCTCACAGGAAACCTAATCGTTTTTTGTAAAAGATCAAAAATTTGAGCAACAGGTGAAGCTAGCCGTTACTAAACAATAGCAATTCAAGTGGCATTTCCCACAAACAGGATGCTGCCATCAAGCCAGAAACATGTTCTGCCTAGCACAGAGTAATGTGGTATATAAATGTCTGTGCCACGTCATGTCTGCTGTGTAGGCAGTATGTTCCAGTATCTGGTGGATCGTATCAACAACACAGTTGTTCACAGCACTGACATTCTGCAACTAACCTGTGCTTACAAAACTCAGAATGTAATGTCCAACATTAGGTGTGATTTTGCAATTAGATAACATTTACTTTCCAGTGCTGATTGTGAGAAGGATTACACCAGCAACCAATTTAAATTACCATTTGTGATCACAGTGTAGCTCAATTATGTGTTCTAGAAGCTATATATATTCACACACAGCCCTGCCCTTTACAAACATAAAGAACAAGTCCATGCCTTTTTCAGAGAAACAAAAGGTTAGGACACAGCCGATAGAATATTCCTCACATTCTATACCACCAAGTGACCTACTCACTTGTACATGGCATTGCTTTCAGTTTGGATGTTGCTGTCCGGATATTGTGTAGGGTCAGGATCAAAGAAGGAGAGCTGGTTACATAATATGAATGACCAGGGTTGTGTGTAATTGTCTGGCAAACCTGTGATTGCAAACCTGGGCTTTTGCGCTCTTTACAAATATAGTCAGTGAGTATGCAAACCAGGAACTTTTGCTCAACCTATGAAAAACAGTTCAAACCCACTCTGACTGTGGTTCCCAATTCTGGGCAGCCAAAGGATATGAGGGGGAGAGATTAAGGGACCTGGAAACAGAGGAAACACCAGAGTTCATGATTTCTGATCTTGGTCCCACATCTCCCTTACTAGTTCTCCACTGCTTCTATGTTTATATGTAACCTTATTCTACAAAAGGGAAGCAAATTGCCAGTGAGTACTGAGGTTTCTGCCATAGATGAATAGATTGAAGTACATTGCTTGCATTTTGTTGCCCATTCCTAATTGCCCTGGTAGGTCATTTCAAAGACATCTACATTGCTGCGGATCTGGGGTCACGTGCAGGCCAGAGCAGCTAAAGACAGAAGATTTCCTTCCCTAAAGGACATTGGTGAACCAGATGGGTTTTTATGACAATTGACAGTGGTTTGATGATTCCAGCTATTTACTGAATTCAGATTTCACCATCTGCTATGGCAGGATTAGAACCCATTTACTCCAGACCGCTGGATTACTCATCCAGTGACAATACCACTACGCCACTGCCTCACCCCTTGTAACTCTGCCACGAGGCAAGCTCACTGTAGGTGAGCACCCCTAATCTGTTCAATGAAGTCTTTCACTGAGAATGCACTGATGAAGCATTGTTTTCCTTATACATGAGACAGTGTGGAAGCTGCAATAACTGGGTGTGAGGCTGAGAATATTACCGTGAGGGTGAAGTGGAAGACCTGAATTTTTGGCATAAACCCTGATCTCTGGTAAGTGATTGATGGAATGATTAGCAGCACAAAAGGTTGGTGTTGCATTGGGTAGAGCATTTGAAGAAGAATTCACCGGTCTTAACCACTCACATGAAGTCACTGATCTCTGTGCAGCGCTGTAGATAGGTCCTTAGGGCCATTCTTGTGCAATTCCCCAAAAAGGTTTACGAATATTTCTTCTTCCATCGTGATAATATTATCCATTTCTTCTGAGGTCTTCCGATTCTGGCTGAAGCAGACATGTTGTGGAGATGCCAGCGTTGGACTGAGGTAAACACAGTAAGAAGTCTCACAACACTAGGTTAAAGTCCAACAGGTTTACTTGGTCGCAAAAGCCACTAGCATTCGGAGCGCTGGCTGCCCCAGCCACTCACCTGATGAAGGGGCAGCCAGCGCTCCGAAAGCTAAAGGCTTTTGCTACCAAATAAACCTGTTGGACTTTGACCCGGTGTTGTGAAACTTCTCAATGTGAAGCAGAAATGGGCAACAAAGCATGCCAGGAAAAGTGCAGTGAGCATAGGCGAATAATTTTCTTTAACCAATATTTGTTAGCATTTCTACTTTATTACAATGGATTCAAAAATTTGATGTTATCTTAAATAGAATTAGCACGTTATAACTAGCTTTAACTACCATTTATGTTATGATATAAATATTCTCCATAAAATGTAATCTATAATTGTTTTTTAAAATAAATATTAATAAACAAATGTAAAAGAGTAGTAGTCTTCACTAGCCCACATAAAACAACAACATTGTAGGATTTTAAGTTAGGATTCTAGTTGTGTTGATATTCATAAACTTACTAAAAGGTTTATTCTGTTATAATATACCATTAGGCATTCTCTATCCTGAGATAGTTATCCTGGTTTTGGAAACTCCTGGGAGGAAGGAGATTTCATTTCAGGACCCAGTCTATAGATGGCTACGCTGACTAAGTTCCGTTAACGATCTGAAATTTCTTTTAAGTTGAGGTTTTAAGAAAACAATAATTTAAATAATCTTGCCATGGGGTAAAGATAGAGGAACCATTAACAGGAGTAGATGCCCATTATTCATACTTTTTGTCTGCTGTTGCTCAGCAATTTCCTAGGTAGGTCAATGATTGCCTTTAGTTCCATGAATGTCAACTTTAGTTGACAGCATGAAGATGACTAAATAAGGTCAGCTTGGTGAGCTTGGTGGGATGGGATACGAGCAATAGAGTTTCGGATAAGCTGAGGTTTATATGGTAAAGGAAAGGAGGCAAGGAAACATTGGAATAGTCATTGTGGCAGAAGCAGCAACAAGATCAGGAGTAATAAAGGTAAGTGGTAAGAATGTAAATGATGGATCTGACAGTATAAATTCATAGAGTCATAGAGATTTACAGTATAGAAGCAAGCCCTTCGGCCCAATTCATCCATGCCAACCAGGTTTCCTAACCTGAACTTGTTCCATTTGCCTGTGCTTGGCCCATATCCCTCTATCCATGTACCTGGCCAAATGTCATTTGATGTTGTAATTTTACCCACCTCTACCACCTCCACTGGCAGCTCATTCTATATATGCACCACCCTCTGTGTGAAAAAGTTGTCCCTCAGGTCCCTTTTAAATCTTTCCCCTCTCACCTTAAACCTATGCTCTCTTGTTTTGGATTCCCCTGTTCTGGGGAAAAGACTTTGGCTATTCAACTCATCTAAGCCTCTCATGATTTTATAAACCTCTATAAGGTTACCCCTTGTTCTCCTATTCTCCAGGGAAAAAAGATCCCAGCCTTTACAGCCTCCCCTGAAAATTCAAACGTTCCAGTCCTGGTAACATCCTTGTAAATCTTTTTTGCACCCTTTCCAGTTTAATAACATCCTTCCTATAGCAGGGCACCAATAGGATGGATTTAGGATGGGTAAATGGAGTGATGTCCAGATGAACTGTGATGGCAGAGCAAAATCTCATGGTTGGATATTCTACTCCAGTGACAATAACCTGCTCCTTACTAAATGGATTAGTGAATAACTAATGATTACAATTAGTTTATTAAAGTGTGTAGGAGCATTCTTTTTCTATATCTCAACTAAATAGCAATGCTGAGTGTTACAATATCTGCTCTGATGTGGTATAAATTATGTCGCACGTCAATTTGACACACTTCTATTTTCCAAGTGCATTTTCTTCCAGGAAGTTACCCTCCTAAAATGTCCCCAACCACCACTGTAATTCCCCCAGAGTTATTTCAGAATAGACAGCAGCAAAATAATATTCTGTCTGTATTCAATGTTGTTTTTGAAGTAAACGTTTCGCTGGATTAATATTTAAAATCATAAAAATACAGCTGTCACACACAAAATATCAGATTGTTCACATCCCTTGAGTGAGTCTGCGACGCCAATGAAAGATAAGGATGTAGTTTCTCAGGCTGAGTGGGATTTGGTAGGATGTGTATCAAACACTTGAACATATATAACCCATTGAATAAAATATAGAATAAATGTAGGTCATAGGACTCAGCTCTGCAGTCTTGGTTACAGCTGATGGATTTGATGTTATGACTGTTGGTTTAGGTGAAAGAGATGGCCAGCACCCAATTTCATGTTGTTGAGGGCAACAGCATGGGAAACACCAGCATGCAGATGCCTGACCTGTCATTTTTGAGCTCACCACTTTAGCTAATACCCTGTCTCAAACATTCGCAAGTGAACTCCTCCATCAGCGTTATTTGTAACTTCATCGTCCAACTCACAGGTTGGTTGCTTATTGTGATCAACGGGTTCTTGTTGAAGTGTGAAAGTAGTGACTGTTTGAAGGAGTTGAGGAAGGTTGGTAAAGCCAGAGGAGAGTAGTGCTGGATATTAGAAGCTGCTTGAGAAACGGTAAGTCCATCACTTCCTCCCAGCATGGGGGATTCCACTGAAGTCCTTCTTGGGCTGCAGCATCAGAAGATGGAACAGAGGCAGCAACAAAGGCAATGGAAAGTGGTAGAAGAAATTGGCAGCATTTGTGGAGAGTGAAACAGAGTTAACACTTCAAGTTGAACATGATTCTACTTTGGAACAAGGTACTAGCATCCAAAGAAGCTGCTGTAGAGGACTGGTTGTCAAATAGGAGGCAGAGAGTGGGGGTCAATGGGTGCTATTCGGATTGGCGGTTGGTGACTAGTGGAGTGCCCCAGGGGTCGGTGCTGGGGCCTTAGCTATTTACCATTTATATAGATGATCTGGAGGAGGGAACCGAGTGTAGGGTGTCGAAATATGATGATGACACCAAGATTGCTGGAACGGCAAATTGTGCAGAGGGTGGGGAGAGTCTACAGAATGATCTAGATAGGCTGGGCGAATGGGCCAGGAAATGGCAAATGGAATTTAATGTTGGCAAGTGCGAGGTGGTCCACTTTGGTAGGAATAATGGTAGGAAGGATTATTACTTACGTGGCAAAAAACTGCAGCAGGCGACGGTGCAGAGGGACCTCGGGGTCCTTGTGCATGAGTCGCAAAAACCCAGCTTGCAGGTGCAGCAGGTGGTCAGGAAGGTGAATGGGATGCTGGCCTTCATTGCGAGGGGGATTGAATATAAAAGTAGGGAGGTCTTGCTGCGGCTATATAGGGCATTGGTGAGGCCGCAGCTGGAGTACTGTGTGCAGTTTTGGGCGCCGTACTTACGCAAGGATATTTTGGCCTTGGAGGGAGTGCAGTGGAGGTTTACTAGGCTGATGCCGGAGTTGAGGGGGTTGAGCTATGAGGAGAGGCTGAATAAGTTAGGCTTGTACTCGTTAGAGTTTAGAAGAATGAGGGGAGATCTCATTGAGACGTATAAGATGATGAATGGGATGGATAGGATAGAGGTGGAGAGACTCTTCCTGCTCAGAAAGGACAGTAGGACTAGGGGGCACAGCCTCAAGATAAAGGGGGGGCGGTTTAGAACGGAGTTGAGGAGGAACTTCTTCACTCAAAGGGTGGTGAATCTCTGGAATTCTCTGCCCGTTGAAGTGGTGGAGGCTACCTCGCTAAATATTTTTAAGACGCGGGTTGATGGGTTTTTGATAAGAGAGGGGATTAAGGGTTATGGGGAGAGGGCGGGAATGTGGAACTGAGCCACGACAGATCAGCCATGATCTTATTGAATGGCGGGGCAGGCTCGAAGGGCTAGTTGGCCTACTCCTGCTCCTATTTCTAATGTAACAGTCATATTGGTCATGAGAAAAGAACTCTTCACAATTGCTGCCCAACCTGCTGAATATTTCCAGCATGCTCTGTTTTTATTTCAGATTTCTGGCATCTGCAGTATTTTGCTTTTAGCAAAGAAGACAGGCTAATCATTAGAGGGAGGAGGAGGAATCTCAGCAGGAGGTCTTTACCCACATTGAGTGATAAAGGTCCACAGTTCAACAAAAGTCCTTGGGCCCATTGTGGCTGCAACGGTCAAAAACAATACTTCTTAAACTTTATGAGGGTCTCTGCCTCCACCACACTTTCAGACAGTGAATTCCAGACTCCCACCACCCTCTGGGTGAAAATGTTTTTCCTCACATCCTTTCTAAACTTCCTGCCACTTACCTTAGATCTATGCTCCTAATCATTGATCCCTCCACTAAGGGGAAAAGTTTCTTCCTGTCTACACTATCTATGCCCCTCAAAATATAATACATCTCAATCATCCCCCCACCACCACCACCCCCCCCACCCCCCGCCCCACCCTCAGACTCTTCTGCTTCAAGGAAACCAACCTCGGTCTATCCAATCTCTCTTCATAACTATAACTCTCCAGTTCTCAGGGAACACTTTCATACCTGCACCTAAGCCAGTGGCAGTATTGGTTTATTGGCTGCAATTCACCAAGGAGGTGGCCACATATGTGTGTTACCTCTGGGCATCAGGTCCGCAGCCTCATTGTGAGGATTTGCTAACATTGACCGATGCTCCCGGAATGGAAAAGAGAACACAGCAAATATTGGGCTGTTCGCTCTCTGCAGCAGCAGCCACAGAGGTCACAGAGACTTTGTGTTCCAGAAATGGAGTTAATTCTCAGTAAGCAGAGAGATGAAAGAGGGTTATCATTGAATAGAATCCCTACAGTACAGAATCACTAAACTTTACAAATGTCAGATAACCTCTTCCATTCTGATCAGCGAACTTTCATGGGTCTGACGTAGTGATTCCAAGTGGCTGCCAATATCCATAAGGATTCCAGTCAAAATGATATAACTTTGTAAAAATTATAATCCATGGATGGAGTTGATGCCACAAATCACTTCCCAAGATCCTTAATATGGTTTGTTTTCAATTTGTTTTTTCAACTCTTTCTTATTGTCGTCCTCTTCTGCAGGCAGTGATTTTTCAACATGTGCTAACAGCATTCTGATCTAGCCCAAGCAGCTATTTCTTTGCATGGTGAATGTTGGGAGACAATTTGTCATTAAAACTGTCACCCAATAGTCACACGCATGGATGTTCAACCAGGGTTTAGTTTTGGAAACTAAGTGGGGCAGTTGAAGTTAATTATAGTGCTACCGCTATGACTTTCAGAGCACCGCACAAGCGGGATTAAACACTGACCACACCTTTACAATCCACATGTTCTATATTACATCATGTAGTGTTCTAACTGTATGAGAGCTTTGGTAGTGCTGTTATTACAGTTCATTTAGGGAGTTCTGAGTTGTTATGTAAACCTACATATATATGGGACAGTATGGTGGCACAGTGATTAGCACTGATGCCTCATAGTGTCAGGGACCTGGGCTCAATTCCATCCTTGGGTAACTGTCTATGTGGAGTTTGCACACTCTCCCTGTGTCTGCATGAAATTCCTGTAGGTGCTCTGGTTTCCTCCCACAGTCTAAAGATGTGCAGGTTAGGTGGACTGGCCATACTAAATTTACACTTAGTGCTCGAAGATGTGTAGATTAGGGGGATCAGCAAATTGCTCCTTAGTGTCCGAAGATGTGCAGGTTAGGTTGATTGGCCATGAAAAACTTCCACTTAGTGTTCTGAGATATGTAGGTTAGGAGGGTCAGCAGTGTATTGACATGGGGTCACAGAATAAGCCTGGATAAGAGTTGGAGCACTCAATGGGCTGAATGGCCATCTTCTGCACTGTAGGATTCTATGATTCTATGTTATATGTGCATGTTGTAATGTGTAACTATGGATAGTCATTGTAGGGACACCAACTTTTGTTCCATTGCAAGGCTGACCAGGAATATATCCTTGTCTTGCCATTTAGCATGGATATATGTTGGACGATACTCAACCTCTTCCAAATGCATAATGGACTTCCTTTGCCATAAAGCCCTGGGATGAATCTGGAATTTGGAGCTTTTGGCTCTAAGTCAGGGGCGCTATCCATTCTTCCACAAGCTGCCCCAAATCTAGGAGCTATAACCCACTTAAATCTCACCCTCGTGTTAAAAATGTCTCCTGAACAGACACGCTTACAGCTTTCCATTGCTGGTATCCCTTATTTGCAATCACAACAGTAAATTGCAGTAAGCCTTTCACATGGTAAATAACACAATTTCTCAGCAATAGATTTATAATAAAAACGTTGGCAGAGTGTTCCATTATAACCAGTCTGCCTGCTACTTCAAGGCAATAGTTTCACTGTTTTAAGTGAAGAAATGACTCAAATAGAGAATTGAAGAGAAAAACACAGTGAACAGTCATTCCACTCACGGGGGCATGGAAACCTTAAAAGCACCAAATAAAATTAAAATGGAACAGAACGCGACTGGGAAAGCAATGAACTCAACTGAAAAACTAGACTGAAGGAAAGCAAGCAGGTGAAACAACTCCCCCATTCTGTTCTGCTTACAACAACTGTGCTTTTACTGTTGCAAAGTCTGTTAAAAATTTTGCACATCTTGGCCGGTGGAGGAGGAAGGAAGGATGTAATAATGCCTGATGCACCTTTCAATTTCAAAACAGCTTTCACTTCAGTCGAGACACAAGCATCTAATCTGTGAAAATCTGGAGATGCATAGTCAGAAACCACTTTTGATGCCAGCAATCTTCCCATCATTTACTCATGCAGCAATCAATATATTGCAAAGGATATTAATTCTTTGCCAGCTCTTGGTGAAACTGGATTTGCAGTTTTCAACACCAAAGAATTCGGAGAATTTAGGCAATGGCAAGTAAAATGTTACAACTTTATTGGAAGTACCTCAACAGTTTAAAAAAAAGAAAGTACGTGCCAATCTCAAGGTGCCCTGAAGCAATTGATAGTCAATGAATCGCTTCTTGGCCTTTTGGCTAAGATCAAGTGTAGTATTGACATGCTGTGCTTGATTGAAGTCATTAGGTTACATTTTAGCTTCATTTGAAGCAATTTTTAAAAGCGGCATCTCGGCCTTTTGGCTAAGATGCAAATGAGATCAAGCCTTGGAGGAGGAGCTATGCCTAATCCAATCAGCTTGGATCATGTAGATCAAACCCAAGGCAGGAGGTGAGAGCCCTGTCTTGTCAGTTTGGATCGGGAATGTCTCAACTTGTTGAGACTCTGAATTGGACTCGATTTGATTGAATTGGAATAAAAACAAAAAAAAAAGTAGTCAATGTATTACTTCTGAGGTATAGTGGCTATTGTTTTGTAAGCTATAAAGCTGCCAATTTTAACACAACATGGTTCCACAAAAATACAATGGTCTGTTTTAGTGATGTTATTGTTCAGCATTCTTCTATCTTTACAGAACACAGGATGGGAGACGAAGGCTAGAATTCTCTGCTGTTGTTCATCCCACCACTGCTGTCAGGGGAAATGGAGAATTTGGCGCTCAGCCAAATCTCCATTCACTGCAGCGAGACAGGAGAATCCCAGATGGGGAAGACGCTGGAGAATTCCAGGCACAAAGACTGAGTTTGAATCTTTGAATTGGATTAAAACCTTGATATTGTTGACTAAAAAACAGAGAGTCAGCTGCTCATTGTCAAGAATGCTAACTGTTCACAAGTCAGATGGAGAGAATTTAACAGATGCATTCAAAGTCATGAAGGAATTTTTGATTTGATTTATTATTGTCACAATATTATTGATGACAATAATAAGTCAAACCAAATCAAAAATTTGATGTAGTAAATGGAGAAATTTTCCACTGACAGGGGATTCAGCAACCAAAGGATATTGATTTGAGGTAATTGGGAAAAGAAGCAAAAGGAGATGAGGAGAAATTATTTAACATATGACTTGTTGAGATTTGGAATGAATTCCCTGAAAGGATGTCAAAGCAGATTTAATAGTAACTTCTAAAGAGAATCTGATAAATACTTGAAAAAAAAGTTTGAGACTGATGGTAAAAATGCCGCTGAGTGAACTTAATGGAATATTTCCTTTAAATAGCTGGTGTGGCAATCTTGCAACATATATTCTCTTTCTATTTTGCATGTTCTAATTCCCCATTGCATTTTGCATTAGGTAATGAAGCTCTCATTCTGCCATATCTTTTAAAAGTCACTGCATTGAAATGCAGTGGGTGGAAATCTCTATTCTCACCCATGCAGGGACCAGAATTTCCTGCCTGAGTTCAATTGACCTTTCAATCATCCGTCCCACTCACTATGATTACCGGGACCAGAGCTTTTGGGCATATGTGTTTTCTATAAGAAGAAAAGTTTACTATAAGATGGGTCCCCCATCTCCTCCTATCCAGCTGGTCTTTCTGCGGCAGTGCCAAGTTAAGGAGGGCATAGCAGACCACAATAATGCAGGCAGTTCTCTGAGACCTGTATTTCAGGGGACTCCCTGCCCTGTCCAGGCACCAGAACTGCATCGTCAGCAGTCCAATTTCCTGCTAACCAGCACTTCCATTGATTCACGAACTGCGTTATAGCAAACTTCAGCGGGCGTTTGTGTCCTCTCCATTGAAGCCACCTTATGAGGGGGTATGCCCTGCCCCAGAGGTGCCATCCCTTGAGTCACTGCTCTTCCTCAAAAATGGCTGGGATCCACAAGTGTCCCAAGACGCATCTGTCATGGACACTCCCTGGGAAATAGGTACAGACCTGCATGATGTATATGATATTGTAGTCATTGACGGACTGGTATCCCTCGTGGCCCTATGCTATCCTGGAGGCCGCAGAGTCACATGGGTGGCAGTCGATGAGATCCTGCACCCAGGGCATGGCTGCTAATTGGGTGAATCTAGTCCTGGTCCAAGTTGGTGCAAATGTGGGCTTTGGCAAATACCTGTGCGCTGCTAACTGGGAAAGGCCCACAGGTCACCCATGCTACACTGTAATGAACCACTGGCATAGAAATTCAGAGCAGCAGCAACCTTAAGGGAAACAGACAATTGCTGACCTCCCAGTCCATGTGGTGCCAACTCTTGCATAACCTGGCAAAGGTGATCCATCATCAGCCGGGACAGATGCAGTCTTCTCCAGCACCGCAGCTCTAATATCTGGATGCAGGACGTTCAATGTTAGAAGGCCCTTTGGCTGTAGTGTCACCTCTGAGACTCCACCATCTTCTCCTGGAAGAGCAATGGGCTCAGCCTCCTCCTCCTCTTCATGACACTGGTGCTGGCCGTGTGTAGTAACACACCAATATCACTGTTATTGGTCAGTCGCAATCAATAGAATTGTCAACTCAACTGGCTCCATGATTGTCCAGAATGCTAAACTGAAGGAAGAGAACTTCAAAGTGAGTGGTGAATATTCCTGACTTTATTCTCAACCTTCTCTACACTTCTGAGACATCCACCCATGTGCTTCCCCTTCTGTGAGCGCTTCTCCACTAAGCCTCACTCCCTCCCTTTTCACACAATACCCACTTCCCCACAGTTATCCCCCTCACCTGAATGAAGCTCGACAATCTCAGTGGTAACTAACAACCCCCTGACCATGTCCCACCCCCTACCCAAGCCAAGCATTAGGGAACAATACAATTAAGTGCATGCATTGAGTCAATGTTTGAACCTCACGGGGTCCTCAAGGGTGTCTCATGTCATGACCTTGAACGGGATGTTGAGTTCCATATCAATGTGATCACACTAAACAGATGTTAGTATGAGCATTGGAGTTCTATGCTTGGAATCAATGCTTCTAACTCTTTTGGATAAAGAAGTTAAATTAAATCAAATAAAATGTGGGACCAAGTGAAAGGTGCAGCCCCTTAAAGGAATATGGCCAACATTTTCAAAAGGTTAAGAACTTGGCTCCAATCAGCAAAGGGGACATGGGAGTGTTGCCTGCATGCCTGCTGCCAGAACCCTTTAAACCAAGGGACAGCCTGGCATGAAGGGAAAGTGAGGCCTGTGAGCAACTGCCTCCCCCTGAGATGACAATTTTTTTAACCTAATCCAATCCAATCCAATCAAAGTCCAATTCAAAGTCTCACCAATGAGACATTCCAGATCCTAGCTGACAAGGCAAGCTGGCCGTTCCTGTCTTGGGTTTGATCTGCATGATAAGAACATAAGAACATAAGAAATAGGAGCAGGAGTAGGCCATCTAGCCCTTCGAGCCTGCCCCGCCAATCAATAAGATTATGGCTGATCTGAAGTGGCTCAGTTCCACTTTCCCGCCCTCTCCCCATAACCCTTAATTCCCTTGCCTACCAAAAATCTATCTACCTGTGTCTTAAATATATTTAGCGAGGTAGCCTCCACCACTTCAACGGGCAGAGAATTCCAGAGATTCACCATCCTTTGAGTGAAGAAGTTCCTCCTCAACTCCGTTCTAAACTGCACCCCCCCTTATCTTGAGGCTGTGCCCTCTAGTCCTGCTGTCCTCTCTGAGCGGGAAGAATCTCTCTACCTCTACCCTATCCATCCCCTTCATTATCTTATACGTCTCAATAAGATCCCCCCTCATCCTTCTAAACTCCAACGAGTACAAACCCAGTCTATTCAGCCTCTCTTCATAGTTCAACCCCCTCATCTCCGGTATCAGCCTAGTGAACCTTCTCTGCACTCCTTCCAAGGCCAAAATATCCTTGTGCAAGTGCGGCAACCAAAACTGCACACAGTACTCCAGCTGCGGCCTCACCAGTGCCCTGTACAGTTGCAGCAAGACCTCCCTGCTTTTATATTCTATCTCCCTCGCTATGAAGGCCAGTATCCCATTTGCCTTCCTGACCACCTGCTGCACCTGCAGACTGGGTTTTTGCGACTCATGCACAAGGACCCTCAGGTCCCTTCACACCGTAGCATGCTGCAGCTTTTCGCCCTTTAAATAGTAATCCCTCCTACTATTATTCCTGCCAAAGTGGATAACCTCACACTTGCTAACATTGTACTCCGTCTGCCAGGTCCTCGCCCACTCGCTTAGCCTATCTAGATCCCTCTGCAGACTTCCCATAACCTCCGCACAATTTGCTTTTCCATTTATCTTTGTGTCAACAGCAAACTTCGACACCCTACACTCAGCCCCCTCCTCCAGGTCATCTATATAAATGGTAAATAGTTGAGGCCCCAGCACCGATCCCTGCGGCACTCCACTAGTCACCAACCGCCAATCAGAATAGCACCCATTGATACCAACTCTCTGCCTCCTATTAGACAACCAATCCTCTATCCATGCTAACACCTTACCCCCAACTCCATGCCCCCTAACCTTCTGTAGCAACCTTTTGTGCGGCATCTTATCAAACGCCTTCTGGAAATCGAGAAACACCACATCCACCGGTTCCCCTCCGTCTACCGCACTAGTCACATCCTCATAGAAATCCAATAAGCGTGTCAAACACAACTTCCCCTTAACGAATCCATGCTGCGTCTGCTCTATCAAACAATTCATCTCAAGGTGCCTCGCTATTTCTTCTTTGATGGCGGATTCAAGCATTTTTCCCACAACAGACGTTAAACTAACCGGCCTATAATTCCCTGCCTTTTGCCTGCTACCCTTTTTAAACAGTGGCGTAACATTAGCCGTTTTCCAATCTTCCGGCACTTCCCCGGAATCCAGCGAGGTTTGGAAAATAATCACTAAGGCATCTACTATCACCTCTGCCATTTCCTTCAGAACCCTGGGATGCATTCTATCTGGTCCTGGGGACTTGTCCACCATCAGTCCCGCTAGTCGATCAAGCACTACTTCTCTAGTGACAGTAATCGCATTCAGGCCCTCAACTCCTAACATCCTTCTGTCTTTAATACCCGGCAAGTTATTCGCGTCCTCCTCCATGAAGACCGAGGCAAAAAACTTATTTAAGGCCTCAGCCATTTCCTCATCCCCCACTACTAAATCCCCCCTCTCATCCTCTAAGGGTCCAACATTCACTCTAGCCAGCCTCATCCTCTTTATATATTTATAAAAACTCTTGCTGTCCTTTTTTATATTTAGTGCTAGTTTAGCTTCATAGTCTATCCTTCCTTTCTTTATCATCTTCTTCGTCAATCTTTGTTGATTTTTAAACCTCTCCCAATCTTCCACTCGCCCACTACTTTTAGCCAATCTAAACGCAACAGCTTTTAATTTAATATTCTCCTTTATTTCCTTCGTTAACCACGGCTGATTATCCCTTCTCCTACGATCCTTCTTTACCATCGGAATAAATTTCTGCTGAGCACCGAAAAAGATCTCCTTAAAGATCCTCCACTGTTCCTCAGCAGTCCTACCGACCAATCTGCGCCCCCAATCTACATTCACCAATTCCTCTCTCATCCTATCGTACTCCCCTCTGTTCAAACAGAGGACACAGGTCCGGGACCCTACTTTCTCATCCCCCAACTGCATCAAAAACTCAACCATACAATGATCGCTCGTCCCAAGAGGATCCCTCACAACAAGGTCCCTAATTCTACCTGCCTCGTTACATAACACCAGATCTAAGATAGCTCGCTCCCTCGTCGGTTCCATCACACACTGTTCAAGGAAACTATCCCGACAGCATTCCAAGAACTCTTCCTCAAGCCCACCGCATCCGACATGGGTCAACCAATCAACATGTAGATTGAAATTCCCCATAATTTTCGCCGTTCCATTTCTGCACGCATCAATTATTTGCGTGATTATAGCCCGCCCAAGCTGATCCAAGCTGATAGGAACAGGCATTGCACCCCCTCCAGTGTTTGACCTCATTTGCATCTTAGCCAAAAGACCTAGATGCTGTTTTAAAAAATTTCTTTTAATGAAGCCTCAGTGTAATCTCATTGACTTCTATCAAGTGCCGAACTGCCGATACTACCTTTGATCTTAGCCAATTTTTTAAATTTCAAAAATATACTTTATTCATAAATACTCTGAAATAAACAGTGCAAAAAAAACGAATCATATGTCCAATACTTTACACTGTTCAGTTACAAGACATTACAATCATTACAGTTCAGTTCTTCAAACTATATACATTCATTACATTTCGCTGTGTGCTGTCGTTTTTACAGATTAGCACACAGTTACACAGTCCGAGGGTGTTCTACAGGTACTGAGCCCTCAGTCTGTTTTGGATGAAAGGCTTTAAACTGTGGCCTTTCCCCATTGTGCTTCTGCGGCAATTTCCCCAAGCTTGAGAGTATCCCCCAGCATGTCATCCTGGACCTTGGAATGTGCCAGTCTGCAACATTCGGTCAAGGACAAATGTTTGCACTGGAAGATCGGGCAGACCAAAGTACATCCTTCACCTACTTGGTGACCCTCCAGCAGCAGTTGATATTTGTCTCAGTATGCGTCCCTGAAAACAGCCCGTAGAGCACAGAGTCCTGCGTCACCGAGCTGCTGGGAATGAAGCTTGAGAAATACCACTGCATCTCACTCCAGACTTTCAATGCTAAGACATGTTCCACAGCAAGTTTATGACCGTCTCATCACCTCCGCAGCCATTTTGAGGGCAGCGTGTGGTAGTGTTGAGACCTCAAGCGTGCATGAAGGATCTGATGGGAAGTGCCCTTCTCACCACCAAACAAGCCAGGTTTTGGTATTTATTTGCAAGTTCTGATGATGAGGCATTCTGCCAGATGACACTGACAGTCTGCTCAGGGAATCATCTGACAGGATCCACCATTTCCTTTTCTCTCAGGACCTCGAGGACATTACACTGCTTGATCACTATGTTGTCAAAGGTGTGTTTCTGGAAAAATTTCTCCACGAAGGACAGGTGCTGCAGTACAATCCGACTGCTTAGAGTGTTATGCAGCAGTGGGGCCAGACCCATCCTCCGTAACATTTGGGACAGGTAGAACCTCAAAAGGTATTGGCACTTAATGTTAACACAGCGAGGATCTACAGACAGCTTGATGCAGCCACACACAAAGGTGGCCATCAGGATGAGGGTGGTGTTGGGAACATTTTTCCCTCCATTCTCCAGAGATTTATGCATTGTTTCCCTCTGGACATGATCCATCTTTGATCTCCAGATAAATTTGAAGAAGGCCTGGGTCACTGCTGCTGCATAAGATTTGGGGATGGACCAGACCTGTGCCACATACAACGAAACAGACAGTAACTTACACCGGATGACCAGGTTTTTGCAAGTGATAGAGAGGGACCGTTGCTCCCACAAGCCCAATTCTTGCCTTACTTGATGAGGTGCTCTTCCCAGTTTTGTCTCACGCGCCCACCCCACCAAACCATAATCCCTGCACCTTGAGGTAGTCTGCCTGGATGGTGAAGGGGACAAAGGATCTGTCAGCCCAGTTCCCAAAGAACATAGCTTCGCTCTTGCTCTGATTGACTTTGGTCTCAAGGTCAGCTCGAATTGCTCACAGACTTGGGGGAGCCTGCGAACAGACAACAGGTCTGAGCAGAAGACAGCCAAGTCATCCATGCAGAGCAGGCTTTGACCTGCGTATCTCCGCTGCTTGAGATGGGAACCCCTTTAATGCCTGAGTCCTTTCTGATGGATTCAGCAAAGGATTCAATGCAACACACAAAAAGGATGGACAAGAGAGGGCAGCCCTGCCTGACTCCAGACTTGATCTGAAAACTATCTGATTCCCACCCTTTGACTGAGACTGCGCTACTGATGTCTGTGTAGAGCAGTTGGATCCAATTGCTGATTCCTTACCCAAAGCCCATTTTGGAGAGCACATCCATCATGTATCTATGTGATATTCTGTCAAACGCCTTCTTCTGGTCTAGGCTGATGAGGCAGGAGTCCACCTGCCTGTCCTGCATGTAGGCAATCGTATCCCTGAGTAGCACAAGGCTATCAGAGATCTTCCTGTCAGATTTGATCAGGATGGATCACTGACCCCAGCGTAGACTTGACCCGGTTGGCGATGACCTTGGCCAGAATTTTATAGTCCATGTTCAACAGTGAAATGTGTCACCAATTTCTAATTTCTTCCCTTTCCCCCTTTTGCTTGTAGATGAAGGTATGATGCCTTTCCTCATGGATTCTGCCTTCCAGAAACATACTCTCGGTATACTTCCAGCAGGTCTGGGCCTGTCACGTCCCACAACGCCGTCACTTCCAGGAGTTTTACCCTTCTGAAAGTACTCAACGGCCTTTGTCAGCTCATCCAGAGATACCGGTCTGTCCAGACTCTCCTGCTCACTGAACACGCTGCACCCAGCCCCAAATTGAACTTATCTGAGTCCCTCCTGTGTCCTCTCCATTGCCCCCTCTGTGACTGGCATCAGTCAGGTAAGGGTGACCTGAGTGCTTACCTCCAATAGCCCCTTTGAAGATGAAGTTGCCAGGTTCATGTTTTTGTAAAACTGTTGTAAAGCCCACAGCCGTGATGTCACTGACTAAATATTCAGTGAGGAGGGAAAGTCCCAGAGTGTGTGACCGCTAATCACGTGCCAATGTATTAAATTAAGGTTCCTGGACTCCTGCAGCCTTCTTCAGTTACTCCATTAGCAAGTGTTGTTGAAAATTGGAAATCGTAATCTTGCCAGTGAGGTTCGAGTTTTCTGATTCTCTCCAGATTTTGCACTTGTGTCAGCAATTCTGTGTACAGCTGACACCGGTTCAAAATCGCCCACATTAAGAGTGGAAAATGTGGCTAAGCAAGGAAGTTAAAGATAACATAATGGCAAAAACTAAGGCAAACAATATTGCAAAGATCAGTGGCAGGCAAGAGAATTGGAAAACTTTTAAAGATCAACAAAGGGTTACTAAAAAAGTAATTAAATGAGCAAATATAAGCTATGAAAGAAATCTAGCACAAAAAAAGTAAAATATTCTATAAGTATATAAAAAGGAAGAAACTAGCTGAATTCAACATTGTTCCCTGAGAGGACATGACTGGGGAACACAAAGTGGAGATGCCGGCATTGGACTCGGGTAAAACAGAAAGAAATCCCACGACACCAGTTTAAAGTCCAAACAGGTTTATTTGTAGCAAAAGCTGCAAGCTTTCAGGTGGGATGACGAAGGGACAGGCTGTCCCAAAAGCTTGCGGCTTTTCCTACATATAAACCAATTTGGACTTTAAACTGGCATTGTGGGATTTCTTTCTGTTGAACACAGAAAGAGCAGAGACACAAAATCAATAATTTGCCTTGGTTTTCACAGAGGACACTAGAACCATCCCAACAGTAACAGGTAAAGCAGAGGTTATTGAAAAGGAGAAATTAAAAGCAATCACCACCATTAAGGAAGGAGTACTGAGCAAACTATTTGGATAAAAGGCAGACAAGTCCTCAGGTCCTGATGGCCTTCATCCTCGGATCTTAAAGGAAGTGGCAGCAGAGATCGTGAAAGCATTGGTTATATATTCCAAAAATTTCTGGATTCTGAATGGGTTCCAGTGGATTAGAAAAAAAGCTAATGTAACACCCCTGTTCAAAAAGACAGAGAGAAGGAAACTATAGTCCAGTTAGCTTAATATATGTCATTGATGGAATCCATTATTAAGGAAGTGGTAACATGACATTTGGAAAGTCAAAATGCAATCCATCAGAGTCAGCATGGTTTTATGAAGGGTAAATCATGTTTGACTAATTTGATAGAGTCCACTGAAGATGTAATAAGCAGAGTGGATAAGAGGGATCCTGTAGATGTAGCATATCTGGACTTCCAAAAGGCTTCTGATAAGGTGCTGCATAAAAGGGATGACATAAGGTGAGGTCCCATGGGTCTGGGTTTAATATATTGTTTTGATAGAGCATTGGCTAACCAGGAAGCAGAGGGTGCGGATAAATGAGTTTGTTTTGGGTTAGCAAGCTGTACAAATCGTGTGCCACAGGTGTGCCCTCGGGTCCCAACCATTTGCTATCCATATTCATGTCATGGTAGCAGGGATAGAATGTACTATAGCCAAATTTGCAGATGACAATAAAATATGTGGGAAAGTAAATCGTGATGTGGAAATATATTTATAAATTGATATGAATAGGTGAGTGAGACAAAATTTGGCACGTGAAATTTGTGGTGGATAAATGTGAGGGTATCCATTTTGGTCAGAGGAATAAAAAGGCAACTTATTATCTAAATGCAGAGAAATTTCAAAATGTTTCAATGCAGAGGGATCTGGGTGTCCTCGGGCATGAACTGCAGGAAGTTAGTTTGCAGGTGGAGTTTAATTTGGATATGTTTAAGGTGATGCATTTTGGCAGATTGAACTAGGGCAGGACTTCTCAGTTAATGGTAGGGCATTGAGGAGAGTTATGGAACAAAGAGATCTCGGAGTACATGTTCATTGCTTCTTGAAAATTGAGTCACAGGTGGGCAGAGTGGTGAAGAAGGCATTCAGCAGGCTTGGTTTCATAGGTCAGAACATTGAATACAGGAGTTGGGTCATCTTGTTGAAGTTGTACAAGACATTGGTAAGGCCACACTTGGAAAACTGTGTACAGTTCTGGTCAACCTATTATAGAAAGGATATTATTAAACTAGAAAGAATGCAGAAAAGATTTATTAGGATGCTACCAGGACTTGATGGTTTGAGTTATAGGAGAGGCTGGATAGACTAGAGCTTTTTTGTCTAGAGTGTAGAAGGCTGAGGGGTGATCTTATAGAGACCTATAAAATAATGAGGGGCATAGATCAGCTAGGTAGTCAACATCTTTTCCAAAGGTAGAGGAGTCTAAAACTAGAGTGCATAGGTTTAAAGTGAGAAGGGAGAGTTACAAAAGGGTCCAGAGGGGCATTTTTTCACACAGAGGGTGGTGAGTGTTTGGAACAAGCTGTCAGAGGTAGTAGTAGAGGCAGGTACAATTTTGTTTTTTAAAAAGTATTTAGACAGTTACATGGGTAAGATGGGTATGGAGAGACATGGGCCAAATGCGGACAATTGGGACTAGCTTTGAGGTTTAAAAAAAGGGCGGCATGGACAAGTTGGCCCAAAGGGTCTGTTTCCATGCTGTAAACCACTTATGGCTCTATGAGGTGCAGCAAGTAATAAGGAAGGAAAATGTAATTTTGGCATTCATTGCTAATGGAATAGAATATAAAAGTAGGGAAGTGCTGTTGCAACTGTATAGGGCATTGGTGAGACTGCATCTGGAGTACTGCACCCAGTTTTGGTCCCCTTACTTAAGGAAAGATGTAAAATACAATAGAGATGACTTAAAGAATACCCACTAGATTGCTTCAGGTATGAAGGACTTGTTTTATGAAGAGGGATTGAACAGTTTAGGCCTATACATGTTGGATTTTAGAAGAATGAGAGGAAATACATAAAACGCTAAAAGGGATTGACTGGGTAGACATAAAGTATACGTTTCTCCTTGTTGGATGCTCTAGAATAGTTTTAGGCTGAGTGGCAGATTTAAAACATAAATGAGGAGGAACTATTTCCCTCAAAGAGTCCTGAATCTGTGGAATTCTCTACCCCACAGTACAGTGGACACTGGAACACTGAACAAGTTGAAGGAGGAGATAGATAGGTTTTTGGTTAGTAATGGGATTAAGGGTTATGGGGAGTGAACAGGAAGATGGAGGTGAGGCTGAGATGAGATCAGCTATGATTGTATTGAATGGCAGAGCAGACTCACAGGGCTGAATTGCCTGCTGCTGCTCCTAGTCCTTATATTCTTATAAGAGGGAAGGTATATTTTTAAATTCCATATAACTATGTTAAATAGTTTTCCTCATTTGTACCTTTTTAAGATGTTTGGGCATTTTAAAGGAACTTTAGTATATCTGACACTCTCTATTGGCAGGTAGCTAACCTGGAACAGATATTTCATGTAACTGTTGCCCTCTGCCAGCTGTTTATGTTACTGCAGGCACATATAGGTACAATAATAAAATTCCGATTGATTTATAAGTTTCCACTGCTCATCCGCAGTATTATATCCCATGTTCGATTATGCACAAAGGCACGGGAACTTTTCATAACAATCTTTTTGACTCATGCAAATCTTACGGGTTTTTCCCAGAACACATCCCGTAATGAGGCGGCTGTTCACTTACATCAGTGGAAGCAACATGGATGACAGAGGGAATGAGCAGGAGAGGAGCCTGAGGGAGACGTGAAGCAGGTAAAAGGAGCCTCAAGCATTTAGGAAGTTGGACAAAACCTGGAGATGAAGAGTACGGGGAAGGTTTGGTCATTAGAGTATGCCAGTATGGTGGTCATATTAATGAACTAGCTATTCAGACTTTGAAACTAAATCAATAAATCTGCTAAATTGTTGGGTTAGCAACTGATAGGAAGTGTTAGCCTGATCTTTTCTCGTCAAAGTATGAGTTCATCGTACAGTCTGTGACTGACTTATTCACTATCACAGTTATTAGGCAAGCAAAGGCAAGACAATGAGATGACTTGTCCATATCAATCTTCCCTCTATTTTCTTTTGTTGGGTGTAGCCTCCTTATTTCTAGATATAGTTTCTTTATTTTTACTTGCACTTCCCACGAATGAACTTTGGTCCAGATCCTGAGATTGATTGGAATCAGTGGAAAATTCCTGATGTATTTCTTTTGGTTGATCTCCAGTGTTGACTGTGATTCATGGTTGTAAACCACTGTCATTTATTTTCTTTTTGAGGCATGGTCCAGACAATCTCTGTCTTCTTTCCCCTAAACTAATTACAACACTAAGGTGCAATTTAGCATGACTAATTAACCTAACCTGCCCATCTTTGGACTATGGGAGGAAACCGGAGTGTGCGGAGAAACGCATGCAGACACAGGGAGAATGTGCAAACTCCATACAGTCACCCAAGGCTGGAATTGAACTTGGATCCCTGGTGCAGTGAGGCAGCTATTAGCAATGCTAACTGGGGTGCCACTGCACCACTTTGGTTCCCTAAGAAACCAAAAATATGTCAAGATCAGCCATAACTGTACTCAATGATGGAGCACTCACAACCCTCTAGGATAGAAAATTCCCAAGATTCAATGCCCTAAGAGTGAAATATCTCTTCATCTCAGTCCTAAATGATTGCCCACCTATCCTGGGATTTTGCCCAATCCAGCTACCAGTGAAATAATCTCCCACTGTCCACCCCATCAAGTCCCTTCAGAATTGTGAATATCTCAATGAGATCACCTCTCATTCTTCTAAACACTAGAGAGTACAAGTTCAATTTACTTAGCCCCTCATCATCGGATCAATTTAGTGAACATTTGTAGAACCATCCCGACTGCAAATATATCTTCTCTTAAAAATGAAGAACAATACTGCATACAAAATTCCAGTTGTGGCCGCACCAAAACCTTGGCCAACAGTAGCAAGGTGTCTTTTCTCTTGCTCTCCAATCCCTTTGCACTAAAAGCTAAAATGCCCGTTGCCTTCCTAATTGTTTATTGCACCCACATGACAATTTTTTGCATTGATTGTATGAACACTCCCAAGTCTCTTTGAAGATCAACATTTAGAAGTTTTACACCTTCTAAAAAATATATTTTCGAGTCTCAGCCCAGGACTTGATGGTCAAGGAAGTTGTGTTCATATCACAGTCAAACAGGTTGAGTGTGTCAACCTGCAAATCCTTCTAAACATGCCAATGACTGGTGGTAAGAGTGGGAGAGACTCCTGGTCAGCCACGCTCGGTGCGGAGTGGCGTCCCTAATGCAGACTAGTGGCCTGTTCCGGCAATTACTAGCTATGTAGACAGACAATGGTTTGCCTTAGTGCAGCACTGGGTGCGAGTAAAGAAATGGAATTTGAAAAATATTCTGCTTTTATGTTCTTATGACCACTTCTCCATTTTAGCCTCCATCTGTCATCTTACTTTCACTCACTTAACCTATCTATATTCCTTTCTAGCTCTCTGTTCTCCCCACAGCTTATCTTCTCAGCTAGCTTAGTTTCATCAACAATCTTAGACAAATACTCTCTGTTCATTCATCTAAGTCATCAATATAAATTGTAGATAGCTGAGGCCACAGCACTTGTATTTGCAGCACTCCACTAGCCACGGCTTGTGAACTTAAAAATGGCTCACTTATGCCCTTTATTTTGCTTCTAGTCTGTTAACCCATCCTGTACCTGTGCTAATATATGACCCCATCTCTATCACCCTGTATTTTGCCTTTTGGAAATCCAGGAATATTAAATCTAAAGGTTCTCCTTTATCTACCTGCACTAGTTACATCCTCAGAAAACTCAAATAAATACAAGGAACAGAATTCCCTCTTTCTAAAACCTTGCAACCTTGTATATATTCATGGGAATATTACCTCAGGCTCAAATTGGTGAGGTGAAACAAGTCAAGTTGGTTCCACAGAGCAGGACAACAGAGAGAAGGCACTGAAGGAATGTATTAATGACTGCATTGAACCTTATTTTTCATAAATGAAAATTAATGTACTGTGGTCACAGTCACTGAGAATTTCATTCAATAATAGGGTCAAACTACTCTGAAGCTGTGAAAGTTAGAAAATTAATGTTCACAGAGTGAGCTGGGAGATGACGATACATTGAATAACTGTGCAGAGAATGGGGAACTTAGGGTTTGGCAAAAATTAGCAAGGACTGAGTGAGTGAACAGTGAGTAATTAGAGAAGGTGAGGACTAAAATGGTTTGAGCAGAGTGGAGGGTGTGGAATCATGGCCAATGCTTGAATGGAAAGTCAAATGTGTAATTACTGAAGAGAGATAATTATTTACAATGTTATTTACAAAGATAGAAAGGCAATTATACGTCAGGAACTTAGTGAAAATGGAGATAAGGGAGAGAGCAGTATAATTATAGATATCAGCTGAAATAAGCTTGGGTAAGTCAAAGTGAGGATATTGGAACACAGACAATGGCCATCCGTTCATAGTTTGAATGAAAAACAGAAATCCAGCCCTATTTAATTTCCTTGCTTTTGGTCTTACAGATTACATCACTTCAAACACATATCTAAGTCTCAAGTGGGGAGAGATGGTAGTAATGTTTTTGGACTAGTAATGTAGAGACTCAGGTTAACTAATGCTTTGGGGACATGGTTTCAGATCCCACCATGGCAGCTCATGGGTGAAATTTGAATTTGATTAATAAAATCCGGAACTGAAAACTTACCTCAGTATGGTGACCATGACAACTGTGACCAATTGCTGGAAAATGTTTTTGGATTACCAACAGCCATGTGGTGAAGAACATCTGTCGTGCTGCCCTAGTCCTGGTCTGGCCTACATGTGACCCCATATCCACAGCAATGTGGTTAATTCTTAATACCTCTAGTCTTGGACAGGTGTAATATCATTTGGTCAGTCCAAAGATATGCAGGTTAGGTGAATTGACCACGCTAAATTATCCTTTGGTGTCCAAAGATGTGTAGTTGAGGCGGATGAGCCATGGCAAATGTGTGAGGTTACAGGGATCGGGCAGGGGATAGGGTAGCCTGGGAAAGATGTTCTTTCAGTGAGCTGGTGCAGGTTCAATGGGCCAAATGGCCTCTTTCTGCACTGTAAGATTTCTATAGTTCTATGGCTCTAAGCTTGGGAGGGAGAGCAAACATGAATGGAGACAGAAGTTCAGGAAAGCAGAAGCCCTAAATTATTTTCTGCCCTGGAAAAGCCCCTTTGCCCTGCAAAAATAACTCAAAGCCTGTCTTTTGCCCATTTTTCAACTGTACTGACAGTAAATGTACACACTTGGACTCAATAAGTTTTGTCTAAAATGGCAATCTATGTCCTAGACCTGTCATTGGACTCCAATTTATATAATAAAAGAGGTCTATTGCTTAAAATAGCAAGAGAAAAGACACCTTGCTTTTATGTTCTTATGACCACTTCTCCATTTTAGCCTCCATCTGTCATCTTATTTTCACTCCCCTAACCCACTAGTTCAATAATCTAGTGATAGGCCCTTAATCATGGTTTATAAACAGTTCCCTAATAATATTAATGTTTTTTGGTCTCCACCATGTTTCCAAGCCATAACAGACCTAGTTGTGAGCTGAGACACTTGTGCCAGGCTTAAATAACCTGCTCACATTCACAGTTCAGGCTGACATGGATGGATAAAGGTGGATATAGAATCCTTGTGGGTAAGTTATCGGAG